>NW_026262734.1:97327957-98698946 GCF_021869535.1 Mytilus californianus | reverse complement strand
AATTAGGGGACGACCATTTGATATTCTGGGGGGGGGGGGGGGGGGGGGGGGGGCAGGAGGATTTTGAAAATAAATAACTCAGCCTTGATAATCACAAAAATAAATGGTTTGTTCTGTGGTAGTTTGAAAATAAATTACCTGACTTGCAATGTATTGAAAATAAATAACTCAGCAGGTCTAATCGAAAGTATGAGATGGCACAAGATTCTTCATAAATTCATCTTTTTTCCAAAAAAAAAATCGGGAAACACTTCCCATATCTTTTAATAATAAAAGTATAAATATTTAAATATACTTGAAATGTCAGAAAATTGGTTTCATTTAACTTGAGGTTAATTGTCTCAGGAACACTTACCTCACTTTTATTAAATCAGGGCCGTAACTACATTGAGACAAATGCCTCATGTAGGAAATTTCAAAACCAAACGCTTGTCTCCATATCAAATTGTGTTCACCGTGAGTGTCTTGCAAGAAGCAAGTTCTGTTCTCCCTTAGACGTAGCCCCTGATTTTTCGGGATTAATGTTTCTTATTTATTTGTCTTTTGTTCATTGATTGCCCTTCTGTATTCTGTTAGTGTTGCATTCATTTTGTAATTTAGTAATTTTATTATTAACTTGATCATGAGTTTAAAAAAACACAGCAGCCACAGACTTAACTATGTGAATTACATTTTTGCTTTATCATGCATATTTGTCTTTTGATGTTGTCCCTAGAAACTTAAGTTGTACACTGAATCTATAACGTGATTTTGCTTTGAGACCAAAATATTGTCATAAAATTATTAAAACAGAACTTGCATTTTCAGTTTAAGAAAGGGTCTGGGGAACACCCAGAAGGCATGATTTTGCATCATTTGATCTATAGCTTCTTGGGCCTTCAGCGGTTCAAAAACCCTTCAAAAAAAATTTTGCCTCGCTCCGCACGGCGAAAAATGTTTGCCAATACTTTTAAAAGAGCCTTAGTTACAACCAAACTTTAATACTGTGTATGTATGCAATACATGTATATGCATTGGGAAATATAGAAGATTCATTTCTGCAGAGGATAATAATTAATTCTGATTAAATGGTACATAATGACTTGACTATACATGAATTATTTATAATAAACAAATAATTTAAAAATTGTATGTTTTCGAATATTATAAATATAGTTGTGAAAATAAATAATCAGTCCCTTGCTTTAATGAAAATGAAAAATCTTGCTTCAATAGTGCAGAAAATAGATAATCTGTCCTCTTAGTTTACAAAAATAAATAACCGATCCAAAACAAATCCTCCTGCCCCCCCCCCCCCCCCCCCCCCCCAGAATATCAAATGGTCGTCCCCTAAGGCATGTTTTACTTAAAAGCAAAATCGAAATATTCCAAATGACAGACCATGCTCCAAGTTTTTATATTTAGTGTGAATGTCCTCAATTGTTTGAGACAGATAAAAATATTGCTCGTTTCTGCATCCAATTGTTTATGCCCATACTTTGTTATCTTTTATATCATCATTGAATTCATTGAATAAGATAGTGTTTAAACCAAAGTAAAATACTCCTATTTATGGTACATCGTGGGTTTCTTTTAGTCTACCATTTTTAAACACTCATATCCCCTTTGTCTAACCTCATTGTTAATACATGTAATATACTGCACGAGTATGTATAAAATGAGATGCGTGGTATTGTATAACTAATCGAGACAGCAACCTTATGACAAAACAATACTCTCGGTCTGTTCATACATTCTTTCAGTATACACAAATTGAATGTACAATGTAGTTATATTATTATTTTTAAGTCTATAGTGATTAAAACATACTCACGCTCTAACATAGGTACCCTTTGATATCAATAACCGGATTTTGATGATGAGTGCTGTTTTTCCTTGAATGACTAGACGTTTTGGTCTTTTCGTAAATATGAAAATCCATACAATTAGAAGGAAAATATCCCATGCAAGCAAACCAGCTCGACCAGAGCTATACCACACTGCGTAAACCATATAACAGATGTACGCAATAGGAACTAATATTTTTAAGGCTGTCAAGATCAAAGTTTTTGTTTTATTTCTCCACCATGAACTTTTTAACACTGGAGGAGTGTAAAATTGCGAGAACGAGTCTGAATTCATACATGAATTTTTTATCAGAGCTTTGTGGGAAGCTGAGAGCTTGTCATCAATCACAAAACTGTCCCCTTTCACATTAGAACTTTTCTGTATGAGAGGCTGTTGCGAAGCCATGTTGAATTAGATCAGGACGTAATTGAAATATCACTGTTCATTCATTCTTCTGAAAAAAAGAAACAAATGTATCACTGCTGGTGAAGGATTCCTCTCCGATGGTATCACCAGCCCAGTAGTTCGTACTTCTGTGTTGATTTGAAATATCATTGATATGGTCATATGTATTAATCAAATGTTTGTTTACAAAACTGAACTGTTCGAATTACGAAAGCTTTTCTACTCCAGAAACATATTACTTAAGCTGTATTTGGAAAAACCTTTCGGAATTTTGGTTCCTCAATGCTCTTCAATTTTTGATTTATTTGGCCTTTTTTGGATTCAAGCATAACTGATGAGTCTTTTGTAGCTCGACGAAACGTGCGTCTGGTGTTTGATAAGTTTTTGTAATCGTTTCAAAGTTACCAGGAAATCAGAAAATCCTGCAGTTCTATCATTGTAAGAAAGTCAAAGGTCATTAGACTAACTTTTCTGGTCACGTGATAACTTAATATTTTAAGGTACAGTTATTAGATTGTTTGATCTGTTTCTAGTATTACATGTAGTTCTGTATTGCTTTATTTCCAGGAAAAATCAACTTGTAAGATGTTCAATTTAAATGTAAGGGCAAGTACTTGAACATAAATGCATTTAACAAGTAGTTTCCGGAACAAAGTTAAAACGACAATCTACGACCATATAATTACACAGAAATATTAACAAGTAAATTTGAATAACATTTGTCGTAAAATAGTTTCATCGAAACAATTCCCATAGGTTTAAGGTTGTGTTTGCTTCGATTCCTTTTTCCTACTTCCTATTTCCGTTTTTTTGTTGTTGTTGTTGCTTATTTTATCAAGAAGCTTTGTTACTGTTATCAAGTAACATTGCATACTTTTGTCCTAGGGTCGGGATGGGGTCCTTCATTTCTTTATTGTTTAACATGTTAGACATTTTTTCTTTATTCCTTCTCTATTTTTACATTTGTTCTATATTCTCTATTTATCTTTGCCCTTATTCTATATTCTTTATATTTCAGCACCCCTTAATTCTCTTTTGATTTCTTTTGGCCTATTTTGCTCTATTCTTTATATTATTTGCCCTTTATTCTGCACTTTCATCCATTATTCTCTATTCTGTAAACCCCATCCAGACCCCCATAACTCTCAATTCTCAACCGAGGCGTCATCCAAACAATAAGAACATTAAAATTTAAGGATAAAGACTCCGCATTACACCATTGCAATTTAAATAGCATTACGTCAATTTAGTGGTTCATGGCTAATCGGAATTTCTAGGGATTCGGTATTTGATTCTGAAACTCTTTTAACAGTTTAACAAGTTTTTATTGTTTTTAGTCTTTTTAACTTGGGATCTTTACTATAACATATAAAGGGATGGTGTCCTAATATGAGTGTCAGACCACCAATTCAAAATCCCTATATATTCAACCAAATTTTTCAATTTTCACAGCTCTCTAAACATGCTAAATATTTTACTTTAAGTAAAACCATGTATATCCTGACTTATACATATATCAACTTTCTACATGCCAATTTTTAAACCAATGTTTAAAGTCTTGTAGTGACACTTGATGTTCGGTATTAAAAGTAGCATGTTGGGCTACTGAAAATCTTCATTTGGATACTATTGAGCATAACTTTCCTATAACTTTGTTGCAAGTTCATGCACAAAGTAAATTTGGGTTCAAAATATATTTCTCAAACAGAAAAAGTTACATTCGTGTAAATTCATTTGCTGGTTTAGGTAAACAACAATGTCAAACGCATGATTTTTTTCAGAGTTGGGCTACTTTTACATATATTCTAAATTGGAGTGAATGAATTGGTGGTCTGGACTGATATGCATAAAACTACTTAAGTTAAGATTTGTTCTGAACGGACGGAGTTTTCTACATGTCCTAAGATAAATTATTACTACGATTGAATATCTTAATTTTTAAAAGTGGTTTAATGCATATCAGCCCTGACTCCTAAAAGTACCACTTATATCTTCATTCCGGTCGCATCAGTGTCATTCTCTACTTGACACTAAAAAAATTAACATCCGTAGAATTCTCCGAATGTGACATCATTCAAAAGATAAATGTATATCTGTTAATCAGATTTTTAGGTTGATTGTGTTTTATTAGAACAATAATTTTTAATCTTCTTCGTTTACACTTGATCATGTTCATGGTTATTTTGATTTCCAAACAATTGTCATTAGAAATATATATATTTTCATTTACATAACAAAACTAATACAAAGTCATAGCATTGAAGAATTTTTGGTCTTATTTACTAACACTGCAGTCGTACTATCACCAGGCTTAGATGGCCGTAGCCTCTTTTTGGCACAGCGTTTTTGATTTTGGTTTGTTTTTATAACTCTTTAACTATGTAATGTGTTCGACGACCTTCATACTATTTTGATGTAATCAAGCACACTAATGTTTTAGACATACCATACGTCTGTCTGGTATACCAATGTGTTTAATGAGGTTTTACTACGAAATGGTAGATGATGCTTTATATGAAACCAGATATACAAATTTTGCTATGTAAACATCATCTCTCTATTTCTCAATCTCCTTATATATACGTACAACTATATTTACTAACTGTAAATCATGTCCTCAATGAACCGTTAATTGGTTCAATTAAATATTTTTTATTTTTATACTAAGCCCCTACATAACGGTAATGACATAGTTTTAAACTTCTGTTCTGTCGATAATGACATGGTTTTAAATATCTATTCTGTCCATATAATGACATAGTTGTGATCTGATATATTGTCTTTGTTTTTATCCTGAATACAACAATAAGGAAAATGTGATATAATTGGATTTGCCAACTATTCACCGCAGTTAAATAGTCGAAATAAAAGCGTTCTACGCTGGAATTGTTTACTCACCAATCATACGTACTAAAAATGCATGAAATATTTGCCACTATACTTAATATAACCAGCAAGTGACCATTGACTGTTGTCTGCTCTTTGGTCGGTTGTTGTCTCTTTGAAATATTCCCCATTTCCATTCTCAATTGTTTTCAATATACATGAGATCTAGTGTAAAAAAATAAAATAAAATTATCTTACCACGTGTTGATTTTTCCTTTTGGAGTAAATTTTTCGACCCTTGTATCATGTGCAGTCACTCAATGATCTCGCATGTACATTGGCGGATATTATATATTACATCATACAAACTATAGTAGGTTTTATCCTGATCTCATCATCATGTCACTTAAATATTCATAAAAATAATTGTGTCAGACTGAGTAATTAGTCCACTTATGAAACAATGGACTTAAATCCAACTCATTACGACATGCGAAAATGAAGTCTTGTGTCCTCGAATCTTAAGGGCGACCTTTGCTCGAACTTAAAATTGATTTAACTGCGATAAAGAAGCTTTATAATACAGAAATACAGAATTTCTTAACCTATTACTACACAAGCTGGTGTCCGCATTTAACGTATTATTATCTTATCCGTAAAATTTAACACTTACACTAAGCGATATGACCAATAAATAGAACAAAGAGATTATTTGTACACCGAGACAAAATTTTAATCCAACTTGTTATCGTGGATTGTCGACAATTTTGTCTTCTAAAATTTGAACTCTTGGATTTGTCCTAATTTCCATGGCATTATGACGAGGTTTTGGTGACCTACGGTCATCACAACGTAGTGGCCACAATAATTGTGCCTCTACCACGTACTAGTAAGATGAGATATTGGTAACACTTCAACGGAAAGCAACCCATTAACTCATGCATGTACAATTTCCACAATTCTTAAGCGATTTAGATTTTTTTCGCGTTAATGACTGAATTCCATGCAAAAAATCCATGCACACATAAATCGATCGATCGTAAAATATTTTTTGTCAAGTGCCTTTTAGATATACGTACTTAGATAACGTATACTTTCATGATTATACTCACCCTGTTTCCGATTTTGATAAAACGTTTAAATAAAAAAATCATTATATCACATGATGTTTTATGTTTCTTTCTCGCTTGTATGAATAAACACAATACACAGTACATCCCATGATTTAACAATAAGTAAAGTCTAAAATTAGTATTATATCATTTAAAAATAGCTAGTACATAGAATATCGAGAATTTTTCAGTATTTATATATAAGTGAACCGGAACATTTTCCACTGACTTCCTTTATCCTATAAACATGATAAATATCTAATATTGCTAAATCACGCCTCATTTGACATGCTCGATTATGTGTATTTTTTAAAAAAAAAGTCAAAATATATGTGTAAACTTTTAGTAATATTACAGAAATCGCACTGCACTGTAACGGTTTTCTTTTATTCATTTTTAGAAAGTTTGGATTTTAAAAGAAATACCTTTACTATTGTATTGACACTTTTAATTTTATAATGATGTGATTATTTTACGTACACTGTATATATTGTATAGTTTGTATGACGCAACCGCTAATTAATACCCCGTTGATGTTTGCCTCCAATGTGAAAAAGGGGGGTGTAGTTTCTCAATATATATATAATATATTACATTAGATTATATTTATTGATAATTACATCACACTTTGATAAATGAATTTTGTATGACTGGTTTAAATACTCATCTGTTTTCATTGCACCTGTTTCAATCTTGAAAAAGGAAATGAGAGAGAATAAAACAAACCTGAAAATGGTTATTGCCTGGCATCTGTTTCTATTGATTGAATCATATATTGTTTCTAAATTGAAAAAGGAACGGAGATGTTATAATTCCGCCACTTGCTGTCCTTTTTTTACACTAATGTTATTGGTTATTGAGTACATAAGTTTCAGATAAAATCAGTTGTTAACGCCTTCCGTCCGTTCCACATGAAAAATTGTGAATACGGACGGGTCGTAACTGAGTGTAAATATAGATAAAACAAAAGGTATTATGTTCGAAAGGCCGAAAGGAAATTTAAGATTCACTATACACATGATACAGGGTACTTGCAGATTTCCACTAATGATCAGTATCAAACTAAATTACTTTGATTTTGGTCAAGCTTAATGTCAAGCGGTACTAGCAAATTAATCGAGACTTTTGATCAGTGAATGTAGGACTTGCAAATTTAGGTCAATATACATTTAAATGATTATAACTTCCCTGAAAAAAATATAAGATGATACTGGATTTTCTTTCATATGGAGTGCACAGGGTGAAATTATTTGTTTATTTATTCAAACAGAAATTGAACAGACTGATTGATCAATTATGCCAGGGATTGTTTGCTGATATGGAAAACTCGTCAAGAGGGATATTTTGTGGGTCATACCAAACTATTTTTTTCGAGAGGAATCTTAAAGAGGCAAATCGTTATATCTACTGTAGATTTTAGTTTTCGGAGTAGGGGCTATAATGGCAGATTTTTCTCCATTAATTATTAGAATATGAGCCAATGATTTGAAAAACACTGTTTTTATCTACCGAAAAATGTTTGATGACCATGATGACGTCACAATGGTAGGTGAAAATGACGACATAAAAGGGAAAATAAGCAAAAATACAGAAATTGGGATGGTTTTCCTTCATTTTGACCACCGCACCATACTTGCACCAATTTGAAATTTTAACATTTTGACAAGTTCATACATATCAAACTTCAGACAAAACAATTTTTGGTGAAAGGTTGGTGCGATAGTTTATTTTATATTTTTTTCATAGCCAAGCAGTGCAATAAAAGGCTGAAATTTGCCTTTAAAATGCGACCTATTCCTCTGACAAAGTTTAATTTATACATTCTTATGCCTATATAAATTTTACTTTTTCGCTTATGAATCGGTTACATGTATTTCTATTATCATTTTCGTAAGTACACATTTTTTAATTTAAAAAAAAGAAATATTGCAATGAACTTCATATTGTAACGGAGTCAAGGTGAACGATAATTTTGAGGAACACAGTTTTTTTGTTGTTGAAAATTTGAAATTTTAGATAAACTTATAATCTAACAAAATCTAATAATTTCTTATGTTTCTGGTAATCTCAATTCAAAATTAGGTGTTCGAAATTGGACAATCTTCTCTGGTATTAGGGTCGGATCCAGGATTTATGAAAAGGGGGGGTGGGGGGTTGTAATTCTAGTAAACAAAAACAAAATTAACATAAGTGGTGAGAAACATGAGATTTATTTTGTTGGCAATCAAAACAGTGAGGGGCATATGCCTTTACACTAGCCCATTTGGTTGGCCACTTGCTATCATCGTTTTCTAGCATTTTTGGTTAATGATGTGAGATTTCAATTTGCATTAGTACTTAAAGACGAGACTAAAACACAAAAACGGGTTTAAACCAGATGTGGAAATTTTCAAATTATACATATATGTTGAAGAAGACATCAAGAGTGGCGCAGTATTTTTTTTTATATGTCAATCTATATTAGCCAAGTTGCAAGATAGTAGGTCAAACTTAACTCATAATATCATGAATGCTTTCATCATCCAGAAGCTTAAATTTCTGTTTAATAACGACTTTTTGAGCTACAAACAATATATGTATTATCATGTGACATGACAGTTTAACGAATTCGACAGATACAAAGTTAGAGAATACAGTACCCAACACAAATATGCTGGTGACACAGAGATATGTCTCGCCTTTTTGTAATATTTTTTGTTTAATGCAAATATTGAATCCAAATGGCAATATTTTAACATATAAACTATGCAAAACATTCAAAGTCAATAGACCAAGAATGAAGGGTGGGTCCAATTAATCTCAATGGAAATGAGATAAGCCAATGTTAATACAACTGCATACCAAATATCTTTGACTAGCTACTAGTGGTTCCGCTTTAACTGACCTAATTACAAATTACATGTTAAGTAAGCAAAAGTTTCCAAATGAATAGACCACGACGGAAGGAGCGGGGCCAACTAATCTCCAGGGATATGAGATGTGCCAATTCTTATACAACTACATAACAAATATCACTAACATACCACTATTGGTTCCCCATAAACTGACCTCATTACAAACTAATACATTGTTGCACCGCCGATGCCGTCGGAAACAGCATAACTAAGTCTCATTTTTTGACTCCGTCAAGGCAACACAAAAACTGTTTCTCGTACCAAAATTTCTCTAAAGATTCGGTAGGATAGTGGTTAGCATAAACATGTTATGCCATAACTGTTAGCATACAAGAGTATACACCTCAATTATGAAAAATAAAAGAAGAATGTATCAATGGGACACAGATGCACCCACTTGCAAATATACATTTGTCTTTTCAGAGCCTTTTATAGCTGACTATGCGTTTTGGGCTTTGCTCATTGTTGAAGGCCGTACGGGGACCTATAGTTTTTAATTTCTGTGTCATGTGGTCTCTTGTGGAGAGTTGTCTCATTTGCAATCATACCACATCTTCTTATTTTTATATATGTCAATGTAGCTTACTCATACCCATTGAGGTTTTTTCTTTTAAACTTTATGACATTTATTTCTTTATGTTGTCATTAGCGATTACACGGGGGTTGGAGTGCCCTCATTGTTCAATAACAAATAGTAATGGGGTTACTCGAGAACAGTGAAAATGATGCGACCCTAATTCGAACATCATTTGTGTTTGGTGGTAATAAGTATTATGTATTAGTTTCATAACATTCGGTTTTTTTTCATTTATAAAAGGTCATAGCCGAAGAAGGGTGAAAGTGACGTCACCAAAATTCGAATTTGATCTGTGTTTGGTAGTAATAAGGATTGTGAATAAGTTTCAGCGCCTCTTTTCACAAAAAATCTTAAGAGTAAAAATACTCGTAAGTTATACACATTTCAGTATAACTTACTCAAAAACATGTACGATCAATTTTTTGTGAAAAGGGCTGCAAAACATTTGGTTGTGGCAAAGAAAAGTTAGGGAACGAAAACCAATTTCAGGACATACATATGGACGAGGGAAAACCGTAATGCCCCCTCCGCCACGGCTGGGGCATTAAACACTTTAAAGGACTCCACCCAGCACTAGAGACAAAACTTGTTAATATCATCAATACCCGGCATAATTTAATGAATATATAAAGTGTACACATATTAATTCATGAAAAAATGTAATAAACAGCAGTTTCACCATAAGGGCAATGGTACATTTTTTTACTCCACAGATGGACTTTAGAAGTGCATTTCGTTACCACATTCTCTTGAAGAATTACAGTAGTTTGTCTGTAGTTTTGTTTTTTGATAATTTAGCATTGATTTTCACCCTTGACATTTTCCTTGGAGTTGGTAACTTTTTACAATGTGCATGCATCTTGGATTATCTTTTTGTTGCAACATATTAAAAGTTGAATCTTGTAAAATAGAAAACAAATTGCAGTTGCTATGGGCAAAGTGTTGTTGCTAAGGAGAAATTGCAATGATTTTGCCCAGAAATGCGCATTACATTGTGTTACATTTAAACAGTGTATAAATGTATAATTTACTGCATGTTAAACAGGGTGGATTTCAAATATGAATAGATTTAAGCTGTGTATTTAGTATATTTAATGAGTTTAATCCAACCATAATACTGGTTGCTAGGCAACAGAATATACGAGATAGACCCAAAATGCCACCATTTTCAGAACGTCTGTGGTATAGAGTTACAACATGACAAATTAAATGAAATTTGGGGGTGGGGCCAAAAATGACCCTTATCAAACCTTGTCCTTTCAAAATCTATTTTAAAATTGAAGTTGCCAGTCGATGGAAACCTTTTCCCGATTGAAAGTGAATCGCATTTGCCAGCACTGCGATTGAAATGCAGTCAGTGACGAATATCATTATTTTTTTTGTATGTACTAACAAACAAATAAAGTAATTATTAAAAAGGTATAATATACTGTGGATTCATTTATTTTCGCAGGTACTAATTTTCGTGGATAGCGGAAAACTTGCCTTTTCGTGGATACGTGATTTCGTGGTTTTGCCAAAGTCTGCATACAACCTAATAGAAATTTGTATTTCGTTGAATATGTAATTTCGTGGTTCACCTGTACCAACGAAACCCACGAAATTTCGTATCCAACGAATAATAATGAATCCACAGTATACATATTAACTCATAATCCATCTAGGAAACAAATTCATAGGGCCATTGTCATATTGTAATGTTCCAGTTATAGAAAACCTTTCCATCCAAACATTGAAATTTTGCTAGATACTCTCTTGTTTTATCTAGCTGTACTACTAAAATATGCATGTTAGATAATGCTTACAATTAACAATTGAGAGTCTACAGACATTTAAATAAGGTATCATCTCAAAAGTATGAATTGTATAATTGAATTACTTGGTACATTAATAGCTTTTATAACATTGCTTCCAAAAATATATAGATATTGTATTAACAAATATCTGTTTATAAACCAGTTTTTAATGAAAGTTATTCCTAATTTTAAATTTTAAATTTTCTTTGTTCTATGTCACATGTTGAGCAGGATATGTTTAGTACCCTTCCGGAGGACATGATATCACCCCATATTTGGGTGGGATTCGTGATGCTCAGTCTTTAGTTTTCTATGTTGTGTTTGGTGTGCTGTTGTTTGTCTTTTCGTCATTTTTCGTTTTTTGACATGGCAATTTCAGTTTGTTTTCGATTTGATAAGTTAATGTTCATTTGGTATCTTTCTCCTTTCTTATAAACGTGATTTTTGGTTGATACCCTGGTTTGCTGGTTTATTAAATGTTTGCATAATTTCAATTAACAAGTTCTTCATATTGATGAATTGGTTGGTCGTTAGATGTATATATTTATTGGTTGACTTATAAATAGATTAATTGATTGGTTGATTGATTTATTGGCAGATTGTAAGGATACACAAATTTAACGAACATCATTTACTCATAGAAATAGGACAAATGCTGATCCTTTCTAAAAAGAGAGACAGGATTGGGACCACTTCTTTGATTAATTACACGAAACGATTATTTTGAACAAGCTAAAAAGAAAATACGATGGAGCTTTCACATTTAACATAGACACGTAAAACAACAAAATCATAAATTGAGTTATGAGTGGCACTTTAATTTCATCACTAATTCTACACAAATCACAATAACTAACAGATATTCAGTTGTATGCACATAAGTATAAACTTTCTATTAATAATTTTTATTCTCATAAACCATAAGTTACAAGGGTACAGAAATATACATACATAATTATATAGGTATGAAAACCAAATCATATATTCATTAAAATAACACGTACCATACACACAAGCATACAACAATTACCAGTAAATACCCAAATACACATATATCATTATGTACAATAAATATGTTAGCCGCAATAAGTGAAATTAGACTTTAATTTATATAACAACGATTAAAGAATTTTGTCTTAAGGTAGCACTACAGTCAGAATTTTCTGACTCCAACCAACAGTCTTTAAAGATTAATTTCTCCAAAACTACTCAATGGATTTTAAAAATCTTTAACTCATTTTAAAGCTGAAATATAACTCTTTCTTCATCTATAGATAAATTTATTTTTGGTATGATTAATCTCAAAATATAGCTCATTAACTGCCAAAAAAGTGGTCTTTTAACTTGGATGAAAATGGCACATTCAGGTCAAATGGTAGTAAAAATTTGTTTTCATCCCTTTAATCAACCATTCACAATCTACAAAACCGTGTCTCAGATTTTTGATATATGCCTCCAGTAATAAGATATATTATTTTTACTGCTGGATGCCAAACCTCATTTCACCTTTCATCTTTGGAGACCTATAAATTCATTTAGAAACAAATTATCCAAAAACTGGGACACGGTATTGTAGAAAATACTCCCTTCAATCACATATATCAAAGTCAAGCCAAAGGGGGTACCCATAAAGTTTCTATTTTCATTTTTTCCTTACAATTCTCATGAAAAATTGTTCTGAGAAATGACCTTAAAACTGAATTTCCTCTTAAGAACCCCTATAAATGCCACATAAATACAAAAATTCCACTGAGAACACCCCAGGAGTGTTCTGACACCATTACTTTATCAATAGAACCACACACATTGTGTCTTTGATGCTCTAATGCTGTAAAATTTGCATTTTGTGTGCACTGTATGACACTAACTTGGCATTTGGCGGGAGTTTGACGTCACAGATTTGACCAACATCTGTGATGTAGTAATTAAATAAAGACAAAGCTCCGCCTCTTTCCATACAGTCTAAGATAAGAGAATAACAGGATTGGCCAGCTGCATCATAATTAATATTTAACATCATTATTCTCACTATAAAGAATAATTTTCATTTGAATTTTAAAAAGAAATATAATATGACCATGATGACTGAAATTAGCTAAAATATTAAAATTAAAATACATGTCCATAAAAAGATCAAGACCATCCCCTTCATGAAAATAGACTGTCCAACATGATTTATGAGTTTCGTGGAATTAAAAAATTTCACATAAACTTAAAATTAGTTAAAATGCCTAAAATTATTTTTAAATGTAGAAGAACAAAGACGAGAAATTTATACAGGCAGTCAGAGGCTTTCAAAGATACTTTCACACTCTTTTCCATAGTTTTTTGTCATTTTGGTAGATTTTTTTCCCTTTAAATTTTTTCCTATTCATATCTTTTTCTTTTTCTCTGTTCTAAACTTCCATGTTTTATAAATTAGTTTTGTTCAAGGATTTGTATAGTGAGAATCCTTGGTTTTGTTGCAATGCAATGAGATCTTTATCTTGTGGTCAGGGATTAACAGCTGGACACTGGTATCAACTGATGATTGACATATTAGCCCCTCCCAAATGCCTATATATTTAGATTAATTACATGTGCTTTTATTTACATACGTTCATTATCAATTTACTCCCTGTTGTGATATGATAATGACTTTGGGATTTTTACAAACTGTGCAGAATAATACTTACTTCAAAATTATGTGATAAAAAAAATATCTTCAAAAAATCATTGTTAGACTGTAGTGCTACCTTAAGTAGCACTTCACTTATGAAATTTTCAATCGAAACTGGAAGATGGCAAAACATAGCAAGAGAAAACAAAAAGTGTGTATTGTGTAATTTAGATGAAATTGGTGATGAATACCATTACATTTGTAATTGTTCAGCTATTGTTAACTGTAGAAAACAATGTATTACATTTCATTATAGGAATAGACCTAGCACGTTGAAGTTTCATGACTTAATGAATTCCAACACATGTTCAAAACTGAATAAGCTGTGTAAACTTATTAAGGAGATCAATAACAAATTGAACTTTTTTTCGGTGAACAATTGTTAATGCCTCTATCTACTTGCGTACATTATTTATTTATGTAATTGTATTGAAATATGTATAATTATCTCTATACCTTTGTAATTTGGTTTGTGAGAATAAAGATAAATGACAATAATCCAGATTAAGAAATAAACAAGACAATTAGGTCAGGGATATTTAACAAAATGTTAACAGTAATTGTATACATATCCAATAAAATCAATGGAAAGATGATGTGAGAACAAGAATCATATTTACATTTGTCTACTTTTGACCCGACCAAAACCAGCTCGACCAGTGAAGTGTAAATTTTCCTTAAATAATTTTCAGAAAGAAAACTCGATCACCTCACCTTTCATTAGATACAATCACTTGTTTGAAACATATTAATATTTGTAATACCACACAGACATACTAATTTAAATTTAAAATTTTGAAATTTTGAAATTGATATAAATTGAAAAACTAACAGTATTATCTATTTGCTCACATGAAACAAACCGAAATGCGGTATTCAGTACGTAGGTGAAACTGGACGCTGTTTATCTAAATGCACGCAAGAACACCTTTATCATTTTAAGAGTATCATTTATCAACACCTTTAGAAGCACAATCATCCTATTAAATATTTAACAGTTCAACCTTTCGAAATAGTAAATAAGCAGCCTGGGGAATCTCATTGTGGATATTTTGGGATCACTCCTAGAAACCTTACCAATATATCTTGCAGAGAACAAGTGTGATTCTGTCGGGATTTTCTTACAAAACGCCTTACCATCAAGGGGAATTTCCAAAGTCATCCACAATCCACCTGTAATTCAGGCAGAGTTAGAAAGATCTCAACGTGAATTGGACAGATTTATCTACAAATCCCATATGTGGACACTTGATTATATAATCAAATGTGCAAATGAATTAATTATATTTGCGGCAGATGAAGAGCTAGATAAATGTATCACTTTACACAATGCAATTATTCATCGAATGTGTATGGACTCCGATCCAAGATTAGTGCTTGAGCATTCCAGTTTAGATAGACGAATGGCCTCTGCATACATCCCTCCATTTTTACAAACAAGCCTTGGATCTCAGCTAAGTGTGAAGTATTTACACACAGACAATAATGAAGCGAAAGAACATCTTTGGAATGAATCGATGAAATCCATTACAAAAGGTATAGAATCTGATTCGATGTCCGGGAAATTGAAACTTGCAACCGTTTTATTCATGATTAATAGAACAAAAGATTCCAAAGAAATGTTAAATATAATTGACGAAACGTTTGACCCTAACATTTTTAATACGCATTGTGGATGCAGCAAGGAGTCTGAATATGTCTGTGAAGCAATTAGAAACCGTATCAGAGAGGAAAAACTATCTACGCATGAGATTCCAAAAAAATATATTGGGGTTTGTGTTTGGTTTTTTGAGAACGGAAAAGGATATCGTACCAAAGCATCTCCACTACGAAATGTTTCGATCCGTCTTTAGTGAGGTTAGTAATTTGATATATTGTACATTGCCTTCTTCTACATAAATACACTTTGTCGATGTGTTCAAAATTATTAATAAAAAAAAATGCAGTAAAAGGTTATTAAAAAAAAACTTTAAGTATGAATTAAATACTTACTAGAACAATGTAGAATTCAAGCTACAGAAAATCAGTCAGATAATATAAGACAACTAAACAGAGAAAGCCGTATACAAATGTAGAAAAAGCGAACACTATAAAAAAGTGTAGTAAGCCTTTATTATAAACTTCCGAACATTTGAAAGTCCCTACCATGTACTGGTTACCGAAATTACACAAAAAACCATTTAAATTCCGTTTCATCTCCGCATCTAGTAAGTGCTCTACCACTAATCTATCAGTGCTTCTTACTACCTCCGTTACTACTATCAAAGAACTGGTTATTAACTTTTGTAATAAAGCTTATGAAAATAATGTTATTAATTATTTTTGGAGTGTTAAAAATTCTTTTGAGGTTTTAGATAAAATACATGCTTTTGATGGTCCTTTTAATTCTGTTGACAGTTATGATTTTTCTACTCTCTACACTACACTTCCACACAGTTTAATAAAGAAAACGTTTTCATATTTAATAAAATGGTCTTTCGAAAAATCTCATTGTAAATTTATTTGCTGTAACTCGTTTAAAACCTTTTTCTGTAACGAAAAAGGAAAGTATGCTTACACTTACTGGAAATGTGAGGATATGATTGAAGCTTTAAATTTTCTCCTAGATAACATATATGTACGTTTCGGCGATAAAGTGTATTGTCGGGTAGTATGTATTCCTATGGGCACTAACTGCGCCCCTTAAATAGCAGATTTATTCCTGTATTGCTATGAATCTCAGTTTATGACCAAACTCAGTAAAGACACATCATTGTTACATTTGGTTGATACATTCAACAATACCTACCGTTATCTGGATGATATATTTTCGTTAAATAGTCCAGAGTTCTCTAAATATACTACCGAAATTTACCCAAAAGAACTTACTTTAACTAAATCTATCATAAACACCAGCAGTTGTCCTTTTCTAGATTTAGACATTTCAATTTCTAAAGGGAAACTCCATACTAAAATTTACGACAAAAGAGACGATTTTTCATTCCCTTTTGTTAATTTTCCTTTTTTAGACGGCGATGTGCCTTTGGCTCCATCATACGGTGTTTATATATCCCAACTCGTTCGGTATGCCCGTGTGTGTAGTGATGTCATAGATTTTAACGAACATAATCAATGCATCACTGGTAAATTATTAAGTCAGGGATTTCGTTACCATAAATTACTTAAAAATTTTACTAAATTCTTTCATAGATACAAAGATTTGATTAGTAAATTTGGCTGTACCTGTAGAAAACATATTAAAAATGGTATTTCACATCCTAAATTTTACGGTAATATTGTACTTAAAGCGCGGAAATCACTATGTGATCCGTGTAAACTCATCGAACCTTTAAACAAACTTATTAGTAAGGGTTATCGTACCAATGTTGTAATTAGATCTCTGAATATAGTTTACATTGGCACTAATATCGATTTTGTCATTAGCAAATTAAAACATAACTAAATGTGTATTTTCTTTTCAAACGGGATGTATAGAGACACACACACGTTCATTTGTATCTATAAAGAAGTCACTCCTAACTATCCTACTACCTGTCGATACATTTATTTTTGGCATTGCACAAGTCATGTCCTCTTTGACTGTTCATGACGTTAAAATACTAAATCCCTGGGATGTGTTTTAGTTGATTTCAGTCTCTGATGCATGATTTTTTTTTATTATTAATTGTTTTGGCTTTTAACTAGTTGTCAGTAATTGCGAGTACTCTCAAATCGTACTTTCTTGTTAATTTGACCTGTTGATACTATTTGTAATGCTTTTTTGTTATTTAATGTTAACATGGATCTTGTCTATATACCAGCTTTGATTATTTGGAATTACTACAAATTTTCACTTCTTCGTACTATGAACATCAAAATTATTTCATTTCTCCCTAAACACTGTTTTTTACCTGTACAAGAAGTTTTATCTAGCACTAATTGTATAGTTTTATTGTTGATTTTCACCCCATATGTACCAAGTGTTAGATTAGTTTTATTGATTTTAAAGAAATTTCTTGGTATTCCTAAACGGAAGATTTTATACACACAGAAGAAGAAGTATATTTAACAACAAAACTATTTTCATTTACCTGATATGACGCAGGTTTTTTCAAAAGTGATGATTTTCTAAAAATTGTTTAACATTTCACAGTGGTATCATACTTTAACTTTGTTTAAACCTGTTTATTTACTTTTGACCTTAATTATTTATCCCTTATAATTTTTATTAACTATGTATTTGCATTCAGGTATCACAGATCAAATTTATTCGTTCATTGTGTGTTAATTTACGTTTTTTGATTGAGTTAAGCCTTCCAATTGATATTTTATAGTGTGTCTTTCTATGTTGTGATGTTATACTATTGTTTCAGAAAAGGGAGAAGGTTTGGTACCATTAAAACGTTTAATCCCGCTGCAAATGTTTGCACCAGTCCTGAGTCAGGAATCTGATGTACAGTAATTGTCGTCTGTTTATGTAGTTCATACGTGTTTCTCGTTTCTCGTTTTTATATAGATTAGACCGTTGGTTTTCCAGTTTGAATGGTTTTACACTAGTAATTTTTGGGGCTCTTTATAGCTTGCTGTTCGGTGTGAGCCAATGCTCCGTGTTGAAGGCCGTACCTTGACCTACAATGGTTTACTTTTATAAATTGTTACTTGGATGGAGAATCGTCTCATTGGCACTCATACCACATCTTCCTATATCTAGACACTCAAACTGTAACACTACCTAAAATGTTGTACGTACATTTGTTAAAGGAACCACAATATGAAAGTAGACGTTATTTTCAATGTCATCAAAACTTGAATGATTGAAATGAATGGACACATTTTATTTAAATGCAAATATGTGTGTACTGTATCGACTTTGTATACAATTTTCAGACACCTAAAAAACCATACGTTGACGACTGGTTTGATTGCGCAACCGTAGACTCTGACATATTCCTGTTTTACATGTTATTCGTGGTTAATCAGAAACTTGGTAATTATAAAGCAATGGAAATATCAAAACTTTCCTTACTAATAGAAATAGAACGAAATGTTAATCTTACTCATGTTGATACGGCACAAAATCTGCTTGGCTGTCTGTTCAAGGAAAGCGGATATCTTCATTCGGCATTGGAATGCTTTATGGCATCATGGACCTTTAGACCTGACCATAATGCTGCAAAATGGCACATGGCAATCATGTTATATGAGGGAATAACATGTTTAGGTCTTTGTGATGAAATCGAAATGCAAGGAACAGAAGAAAGAAAAGAGCTTGAAGATGAATTCGAACACATTTATAATCGATTATCATGATGGTTTTTGAACTGAAAAAACTGTAAAAGAGAATATCATGTATAATTTAATAAATTCGTTGTCCTAAATATACATGAAATAATTGCCACATAACTTTAAGCATACAAAACTAATTCAATTTATCAATCCATAGTCAGTAATCGATTATTGAAAATATAACAATTAAGTATTTCCATTAATCTTATTGTCTTATATCTATTGTAAAACCTATCAAAACTATTCAAAGATGACTAACTAATCAAATCGTTTAACGCATGTGTAACAATAGCAAACGTTTGAGAACCTTGATTGTTAAAACGCTTCTTTTACAACTATGCTATAATTACACAAAAGCAAAGTATGTCTTACAGGTGCAATTAAGAAAAAGCCAAATTAAATAATTAAAAGCAGTAAAACACTTTAAATAAAACACCAATCCCTAGGCAATTAATAACAAATCATAATGAAAATGCAACAAACATTTTAGCTAATTCATACAAGGTCATACGACGTCAAACATGTTTTTGTACATTAAAAATCTGGAAAATGTTCAATTTGAAATCTTTTAAACTTTTTTTAAGAAGCCAATGACACAACTATCTATCAGAGTTCAAATATCATGGATATAAGCAATTATAGGTCACCGTAAGGCATTCAACGTTAAAGAAAATTCCATACCGTATAGTCAACTATAAAATGCACCGACATGAAAAATGAGGAATAATTTCAACGAGAAAACAACCGACTCAATCTATAACTATACAATTAACGAAAAAATAAAATGACTGCAAAACAAAAACAACCACTGAACTACAGGACATCGACTTTGGACTAGCGCATACAGCTTTGTGAGGGTCTCAATACTAAACTGGGTTAGTGGTGTTACAGCACTATTAAAGGAACAAACTGTAAACAGGATTTGCAGAAGGCCGAACTTAATACATCGATACGTAGCACAAATAAACAATCACTTATAAAAAAGAACACAATATTAATGTGATGTTGTTTTGATCCGGGTAAACTTATCAATCCTTTAAATTAGATTATTAAAAGAAGTTGCCATTTCAACACTGTAATTTAGATCTTTGATTACCGTTTGCATTGGTATAATTTATAACCTTTTGATACATTGTATCTTGGATATGGTGAGTTATTTCATAGGCATTCATACGACATCTTCTTATTTGTATAATGATGGTTGAGCGCTCACAAACACGTTGAATCTCGCCACATTCTTTTTGTGCCTGTCCCATGTCAGGAGCCTTGTATTTCAGTGGTTGTTGTTGGTTTATGTCTGTCATATTTGTTTTTTCGTAAATTTTTTTGTTATAAATTAGGGTGTTAGTTTTCGCATTTAAATTGTTCATATTTTTTTATGTCGTGGTCTTTTATAGCCGACTATACGGTATGTTTTTTCTCATTGTTGAAGGCCAAACTATTACCTATTAATGCTTACATCCACTTTTTAAAATATTTGGTGTATAGTTAGTTACCCATTTGCAATCATATAACATCTCCCTTTTTTTATATTACATACCAGAGTTTAAAATAAGGAGATTTAATTGATCTTTCAAAATACCACTTTACGAACTCTAAGACGAATTCATTACCAAAGAATATGTGTACTGGCGGTTCTGACAATAAACAGTGAAGTGTACTTGCTGCAACTTGGTGTGTTCCATATGTTTTTGTTACATGAGACGCATTCAGGAATGAATGAATCTGCTGTACCAGATGATGTAACCTGGTCATTTACTAAAACAGAAGTCCATCCACTATCATCAAGCCAACTACCAAGGGCTTTGAACGCAGCCATTGCTATGTGAAGGCCGCCGAACATTATGACACAATTTTTCTCACCATACGTGCGAGACCAGTATGGTCCAAAATATTAATTTAACTACCGTGAAAAGTAGTTTGTCAAAAGCAAAAATTGTAGTTTTATCTGGAATAATCTTCCTTACAGCCTACGAAAACGTTCAATGAATGTCGTATCATTGGAACATATTTATCTTGCTAATGAAACAGAGTTACACGGGTAGACATTGCTGGTAGTTTATTTTCATTTGGCAAGGATAAGTCATGAAATGCGAAATGCAGACCATGAAATGTTTGTCCCGACTTCAGCTTCAACACTTGAAATTTCCGCAAAATCTTTGATCCATTTAAATCCACTTTTAACATGATTAATGCAACTGGGATGTATAGTTAGTTACCCATTTGCATTCATATAACATCTCCCTATTTTTATATTACATACCAGAGTTTAAAATAAGGAAATTTAATTGATCTTTCAAAATACCACTTTACGAACTCTAAGACGAATTCATTACCAAAGAATATGTGTACTGGCGGTTCTGACAATAAACAGTGAAGTGTACTTGCTGCAACTTGGCGTGTTTCATATGTTTTTGTTACATGAGACGCATTCAGGAATGAATGAATCTGCTGTACCAGATGATGTAACCTGGTCATTTACTAAAACAGAAGTCCATCCACTATCATCAAGCCAACTACCAAGGGCTTTGAACGCAGCCATTGCTATGTGAAGGCCGCCGAACATTATGACACAATTTTTCTCACCATACGTGCGAGACCAGTATGGTCCAAAATATTAATTTAACTACCGTGAAAAGTAGTTTGTCAAAAGCAAAAATTGTAGTTTTATCTGGAATAATCTTCCTTACAGCCTACGAAAACGTTCAATGAATGTCGTATCATTGCAACATATTTATCTTGCTAATGAAACAGAGTTACACGGGTAGACATTGCTGGTAGTTTATTTTCATTTGGCAAGGATAAGTCATGAAATGCGAAATGCAGACCATGAAATGTTTGTCCCGACTTCAGCTTCAACACTTGAAATTTCCGCAAAATCTTTGATCCATTTAAATCCACTTTTAACATGATTAATGCAACTGGGAATGAAGACAAATCAATTGATAGTTCTCCTTTAACATGTTTAACTACTGGGATATCTGGTTTGCTGAATCTTTCTTCAGCTGATGGCAGATTCAGATAACTATCTTGTATATACGAGACGGTCTTTGACTAAATTTAGAATATCTTAAGATTTGTCAAATGTCTGCAAAACTCCTTGATTATCCTTCGAAGTATTTTGGAATAAAGATGTACCGGTACCATGAAATGAATCTTTTTATGATATGCTGTTTGGACTGTGGTCAATGTTGCCTACATCAAACGAAGTGAATGTATTTTGCCGTTGATGAGTACGGCTAACAAAACCTATATGGTTATAAGCATCACTGGTCACTGAAGTAAAAGTTCTAACACTCGTAGGAAACAGACAGTCCGAGTTTGATGAAAGTGCACTTGTCTAATAGATACTGTTTTCTAGAGTAACATTGGATTATTATTCCCAAATAAGTACACACTTGGAGTGTATGATATTTCTTGTAAAAGCTGTGCTGTTGTTAATTTCGACTGACAATAAGAAACGATCCTGAATGTGGTTCCAGACTGAATCATACTGACTAAAGAAAACAATTGCTTGGGTATAAAGCTCTTTATAAACTAGCAGCGCTTGCATACGGAATATAAGTCTCCAAGTTGATACAATATTCCAGGGCGTGTATTTCCTATTATTATTTCTTTGACGGAGGGTTGCTGCTCACAAGGAAGCTATTAAACCGAGATACGGAGTTGAAATCATCCCTTTGTAAAGTTTACGGATGTCATCAAGAGTTGGTTGACCGTTTTGGAATTTTAAGGATCAGCGGAGAATTTTCCCCCTTGTAACTTAGACCTGGGAGACCAGCCACTTCCAGACATTTCAGGTAACCGCATAAATTCTCGAAAGTGTGATTCTAGACGGACTGTCATACTGCAAACAACTAATGTGTCGGGTACATAGTGAGGACCATCGGATTGACGGCCGACCGTAACCACCCTCGTTTCGGTGGTTTTATGATACCTGGGAATCCACAGGCATTAATTGAAATTTCATATCATGAGAACAGTGAAGACTGGATATGGAACCGTCGAAACAAATTCCAAAATGGCCGCCCCACAGTCAAGAATATACGTCCTATATATTGGTATAACTGACCACTTGATTATAAAAGTATGAAACTTTGAACAGTGTTAATTATAACGCTTATAAACATTTTTGAATATGGAAGCCATCTATAAAAATCTATAAAAGAGAGGCTTAAGATATCAATGGGATATTCAAACTCAAAAGTCGAAAATAAACTGACAACGCCATGCCTAAAAAAAAGAAAAAAAGAAAAACAGACAAACAACAGTACACAAAAAAATAACATAGAAAACCAAAGAAAACCTAAGACTGATATACACGAACCCTGTCAAAAACTGGCACGTGATATCAGATGACCTGGAAGGGTGAGCAGATAAGTACAAACCCATTGAAAAGTCTTATTCGGTAGGTCACATTTGGTGAAAAGGAAACGATATTCAGTGTTATTTTTAAAGTTTTAATCAACTAATTGAAGTTCTTTGTATATTAAGTTCCTCATGCAACAGCTGGAATGTCAACGTATAATAGCGATTTCTGCTTCAATGAAATTTGTAAACACTCGACCAGCAATTTTTACACCTCCGAATTAAAAATCAGTCAAGTGCTGAAATTGGTCAAGTATGGTGTAATCAGAGTGGTCGTGACTTCTATTTTTCGCTAGATGACACAACGCTGTTTACACAAATGCTGTCTAAATCCGCCAAGGGTGAAGAGGGGAGGATCTGATTGTAACCCTTGGCTAGCGATTTTAGTAAAAGTAAATACCTTTTTGCTCATTGTTTAAGAATGTACGGTGATTTGGGTTTGTCCACATTCTACGGTTTTGTTATAGTTGTGCATTGGATATAACACCACATATCCGAAATTTTATATATAACATCTAGCAAGACTTGTTGCTGTTGTATAGAATTCACTTGCGAGATTAAGTGGCCAATGATGAGCATAGCACATGTATCAACAATAAATCTATAATAAAGTTGTATAAAATGTTAATAATGTTAAAAAAAATGTGAACCCCTTAACCTGAACCTCCAGGGGTATTCGTCTGATTTGTTATAAATAATGAGGAATTTAATGACGTCAAATTGAATAACGATGAATTCGATGTGGTGTTGAAATCTGTAGAATTACTGAAGACCGGAAGAGGCTCTGTGTAAAGCATGCCTGAAAAAGATTGAATTGAGTTATTTAATTATGTAGTTCTAGTCAGGCTTTGATTTCTACAAATCTAAAAAAAATAATGGGTGTACTAAGAATTCTCATAATTTAGTGGGTGTCGTTAGTTCATATCTCATGATCTGTCATATTAATTTTTCGTTAATTGCTGTTTTATAAATTAGGCCGTAAGTTTTCTCAATTGAATTGTTTCATAGATATCATGTGGGGGTCTATTATAGCAGATTCATTGTTGAAGCCCGTACGATTGCCTATATTTGCTTACATCCATTTCTTTTGAACTTTTGTGGCTATTTGTATCACTTGCAATCATACTACATCTTATTTTTCTATGTATATACTACTAGTATATTTATACAAGTGCATAAGGTAGTCGGATTTGCTGCATATAACATACTTTTGAATAAAATAAGTTTGTTGTATAAACTTTATTTGACCTCTGCAAGTATTTTTTTTGTCTTTTAATTACGGTGTTGTTGTCCCATTGATGTATATACAACATTTCCATGTATTGATATCTGTTTGTGGTATCCTGTGTTGTTTTTAATGGGAGGTGTCCGTTGTTATTCTGTGGTTAACATGTTGTAATGTACTATTATAATATTTATTTATGTAATTCTCTGTATTGAGTGTTCTTGTGTTTTTTGTACTGTATTCCTGTCACGTAGTGTTGTCATTTTAGTGATATTTTTAGCATTGTCATATGAGCGGGCGGTTTGGCTAGCCAAAAAATTAGGTTCAACCAACCATTTTGTCTTCAAATGTCATGCAACAAGTCAGAAATATGGCAGTTGTCATCAAATATTCCGTTTCTATGTATGTTGTCGTTTGGTTTTGTTGATTTCAGTGTTTCTGTTGTTAACCTTGAGTTGTTTTCTCTTAATCGATTTATGACTTTTGAACAGCGGTATGCTACTGTTTTTCTTTATTCAATATCGAAAAAGTATTATAACACCATATCTTTACCTGCAATGCAAGCAGTCATGAAGCATGCAATATTTCCACAAACAAATGCTCTGAACACTCCTCTAGCGTAATCTCTTCGTCTTCTGGGTTCAGCTGCAATCAATGCTCCCAGATTTATCCCCATAGCTGCTATACTTCCAAACCCACATAATATGTATGTTGAGATAACTGCAGAGCGACCCTAAAATACGAAAATAATGACACAGTTTACCAAAAGGTTTCTGTAAAATGTACACAAAACAACAATGACGGATTTTGTTTTTCTTTTCTAAAAAACTGGTTGTGGTCAACCTGCTTTTAAGCAATATTTTGTTCAGTTTTTTTGAAATAACTTAAAAGTAGGTCGGCATTATAGGGATAGAAAATATTCTAGGGGATTATTGTCTCACAAACATCAGCTCCGTCGAAGTTGAACAGCATTGGATGTGAAAACGCGTCAAAAAGTATAATAAACAAGTTCAAAACGTACCAAATATGGTCATTTTGTAAAAAAAAATATATAAGTATACGCTAATTAAAAGATTATGAGCAATGAGGCTAAAAACGATGCATAATACAGGAAGCCTAATCACATGAAGCTAGGAAATAAATTTCGCAAAGCTCTTTCAAGTATGTGTAGTTCCATAGAAAAATTTCATTGGAAAAACAGACAGGCGGACAGACATAAAATATACACTCTCCATTTCGAGCAAGTTATAAATCAAATCTTACCTCAATTTTGTTTTCTTTCATTAGATTTCCTAGGTCAATATACGCTAAAAATTCATTGAGTACAATTTTCTTTCCAATCAAAGTGGCTACAACTCGGCAATCTGTCCATGGTATTCCCATAATGACAGCTAATGGCATGAAAATGTATGAACAGAGCCACTGAAACAGAACAAGGTTGTTAAACGTGCATTGAATTTCTATAACTACAAATAAAATGACGGAAAAAAGTCAATGGGACATTATTCCAACAACACAAGTTAAATCAAAAGTAGCCTCAGATCTAGTCGAAACAGGCTCATGTTTATGCCCTTTAATTTGACAAAATATGGTTGAATTGGTTGAATTAAACAGACTGTAACGTGTAACCGGGCGGGGACGTTTTAATATTTTTATCACCGGGTTCGTACCAGTTTCCTGGGATTTGAAGAGCAATGCAAAATTTTCAAAGTCAAAAAGGTTTACTCTATACAACTAAATATAAAACAAATACTACATAAAATGAATTTCAACACCTATCAACCTAACCCGAACCTGGTAAATTAAAACTGTTTAAACCCCTTTCAGTCTGATATTTGTTTAAACCAAACGTTTGGAACTATAGGCTGAAACCTAAATGTATGGAACTGGGTTGAAACCTAAAGGACAGGAACTGGGCTAAAACCTAAATGTATGGAACCTATTATAAAAGTAATGTATGAACAAATTTAAACTATGTTAACTTTCATATGAAACTTTATTAAACAAACATGTCTATAACTGTAGGAACAACAGGGTAGCACTAAGGCATGATATATCAGCAAACATTCACTGCAATAGTGAAACGCAAAACTATAGCACCAGCCCTGTTTGGACAATTTGTACCGAACCAACTGTCTCAGCCTTTCTATATCAAGTCAGCTAGTTTCAAACACTTCACTTCTTTAACTAGTCCGGCTGCTTGCTATAAACCATCCACTCTCCTACCCTTCTGCTCTGCTTTGGTCTATGACTTCGGTACAAACGATCGAACGATGGAAGTTTTTTAACGACCTTGATTGGCTATACAGCCCATGCACGGTTTGCCTTGGCTTGCGCCTTTTTGGGCATTTAAATAATTTAAGTTTTACCATATGGTAATTGATATAATTTAGAATGACAAAAAAGAGGGAAAACTATTATAAATAAAAAGTAAAAATGAGTAAAAATTTGAATAATTTTGATAGAATAATTAAATAAATAAATAAATTAATAAATAATTAAATAAATTAATTGATGAATAAAAATAAATAAAATAAAAGAAAATAAAAATATTTTTTTATAGTAAACCAAAGAGAAATAAAAAATAAAAAATATATACGCAAAAATAAATAATTAAAGAAGAGAGCCACCAAAGTAGGAACAGGAGGAAAGCTAGGCCACGCAAACAGCAGCGAGCGGCAACAACGTAGTCCTGGTACACCAGCAGCCAAGTAAACAGTGGACAAATTTGATATGCCAAACGACGATGGAAGTTTTTAACGACCTTGACTGGCTATACAGCCCTTTCACGGTCGGATACAAACTCAAATATATTTAAATATATTTTATTGTCAATTAAAGACGCCCATTACAGGCAGAATAATCAAGTTAATTTGGTACAAATGATTGCAATGATTACAATGATTACAATGATTTGAATACAATTAAATCTATGAATACAATGAAGAGAAAAGAAAAGGCACACAATAATGTTTATTTATAATTTGTTTATTAATTTGGATATGTCAAATGAATAACTACCCAGTATTTATACTACAAAAGAGGGACGAAAGATACCAAAGGGGCAGTCAAACTCATAGATTGAAAATAAACTGATAACGCCATGGCTAAAAATAAAAAGACAAACAGACAAATAATAGTACAGAAGACACAACATAGAAAACTAAAGACTAAGCAACACGAACCCCACCAAAAACTGGGGGTGATCTCAGGTGCTCCGGAAGGGTAAGCAGATCCTGCTCCACATGTGGCACCCGTCGTGTTGCTTATGTTATTACAAATTCGGTAAATAGTCTAATTCGGTAGGTCACATTCGTGAAAAGGGAAGGGTATTGTAGTTACGACACAAGGAACATATCCGATATCATCTGTAAAACAGTTATTCCATAACGATCAACCAACTCGTGATGGCGTCCGTAAAATATACGAAGGGATGATTTCAACTTCACCATTTGGAACTCTTGGTTTAATAGCTACACACGCGGACCTCGAAGAAAGCACCCTATCAACAACTGTTCAGGTAAAGCGTCTTATAGCAAACAAGGATAAACGGATGATTTTCGATGCCGTTTTCAATGATAAAAAGATCAAATGGGAAAATTCATAGAGAAATCAGAAAATATAAAAGTATAGAAATATTATTACACATTCATAAACTGTAAATTCGTAGCAAGACTAACCATTGCTAACACTCCTCTCATTATACTTTAATTTATTAAGCTTGATATAAATATCTGTTTGAATTAAAAACTGAAGTCTATATTAAAAGAACTGAGTCAATTATGTCAATTATACTAATTATATAAAGCACTAAGAATTACATATAATAAGGAGTAGACTGTTGGTCTCGTCGAATATCAACTTTTTTTCATCAAAAGTCTACAAAACCAAACGTTTACCTCATAAAACGGACAGTCAATGTAAAATGTCAACGACAGTTTCTTTTTAAATCTTATTTCTTTAGGCTGTTACCATTTAGAATCGATACAGTGTTCAATAAGAAGTTATAAATTGGTTATTTGAACATATTGGTATCTTCATAGATTTATCAGTTTGTTCTTAATAAACCTCGTGTTCCTTAACAAATGAATGTTTGTTTAATTTCAAGTATAAGTGAAGAAATAAGGTATTTACTAATATAAATACCTCAAAATTGACTTCCGGGTGACCAACTCTATCACCATAAAATGAAATAATGGCGTCAACAAACGATAGAATGGCAAGGAATGCTATCAG
Organism: Mytilus californianus; assembly: GCF_021869535.1. Classification (NCBI taxonomy): domain Eukaryota; kingdom Metazoa; phylum Mollusca; class Bivalvia; order Mytilida; family Mytilidae; genus Mytilus; species Mytilus californianus. The sequence goes on along the minus strand of NW_026262734.1, from coordinate 98,669,756 downwards.
GTTAACAACTACATAAGCTATAAGTTTGACGGTTGATGTCGCTCCTGCAGATGCTGCTTCCATTAGATTTGATTCTTTTCTAAAAAAATATATAATGCATAACTAATTGAAAGATGTCAGATATAATGTACTCTGAGGGCATAGAGATCGTTACTTTTATTAACGAATGTGATAAATCTAACATGTAAACATGTATATGCTCTTTTACAATGTTTACTGAGTAAACGGAGAGCATGATTCTTATTTGAAAATCACATTGTCTTCTCCCGGACTCGAACCTGGGATACCTGTATTTGAAGGCAGCGTTCTAACCAACTGAGCTAAAGAAGTACTTCCTTATGTCAATTGCTAACGACTGGCTAATTATCTACTTTTAATTGAAAGTAATTACTTTGCAACTGTTCAACTTATAGAAACCATTATTCATAGTTCACACATATAGTTGTTGTATCCTTTGCATTACTTTTCAGGAACAAGCAAAGTGTTTCAATAAACCCTGACATTAAACTAATGAAGCTATATATGATAGAATATGATTTAAAAAGCAACTAGACACAAAGCATCAGAAAAATGGTCACCTAGAATTCGCCATTTTGGCAATAAAACGACTACTAATGTTGAGGTTAGTTTAGTAGTACAGGATGTATAGATACACATTCCCGTTCAGTCGTATTATGGAAGTAAAAATCCGATTGGGAAAGGGCCGTGCTAAAGAACCATTGCAACAACTCTCTGATGGGTCCATATTTGACGTGCATACACATATTGCAAGGTAAACTATTTACCCCTATCTAACAAACTCCTTTTCCAAAGTATTCAACAGTTAATCTTAATTATAATCTTAACCATGATCTCGATCGAAATACTATGCTGAAGATAGTAATAAGGTTTGTTCATTTGTTCTAGTCTTAAATGCATTGTGTTTTTTTTATATAAATTAGGCCGTTGGTTTTCTCAGTTGAATTGATTCATATTTTTCATATCAGAGCCTTTCATTGACGACTATACGGTATGTTTTTTTCTCATTTTTGAAGGCCGTACCAATGCTTATAATTGCTTACATCCACTTCATTTGAACCTTTGGATAGTTGTCTCAATGGCAATCATACCACATCTCCTTATTTTTGTACCGAATCCCATTCCTTCCTTAAACTATTATTCTAAAGTGTGGTGAGAAATTACCATCAATAACGGTGTACCATCAGAGGAAAAAAATAGTACAGAGAGACCTGTTCTGTGAACTTCGACCTTAGGATCAGGATCAGGATCAGACATATTAAAATTTGCCATCGGAGGTAAGGCCACCTATCAATCAATCAATCAATCAATCAATCAATCAATTAATATATAAGACAATGATTTCATACAATCATCTTTTATCCTATCCCCTATTCCATGTGTCCCCTTTTCATACATGTAACTATAACACGAGAGACACTCTATACAAACAAGATAATTATTGGTGAGTTATGTTATACTAATTAAGATTGACATATACTTATACTTACCCTACGTTAATGTTTATATTGTCCATACTAAATCCATCTACCTTCTTTTTCTCTGGCCATCCAAGTTTAGAAACCGCTAATGCCGCCGGAGCTGACATAAACGATGCTGCTATTAAGTGATTGGCAGGAACCTGTAATGTTAATAATTCATAACATTAAAATGTTCAGTACGGTTAAAAAATAGGACACATTCAGTCTAATTCATTAGTGCTGGTTTTCAAAATTCAAATCATAACGAAAACCAGCAACTAATATATTCTAACTTTCTTTTTCTTATTTTCTTTAATTTTCTTTCTTTCTTTTTACATTGATGAGAATGGTACACGTTCGTGTCACTTATTTAACAATTATTTCAATTAATTTATATATTATATTATTTTATATGACTAAAAGCTATTGGTAATATGCATCAATGAGACAGCAACAGAACGACACAAGATTCACAAAGTTGTGAACATGAATTTTAGTTACGATTGACGGTTTCTATAATTTGTGCTTTTTATTTGTGAATATTGTGATATTCTTAACATTATTATAAAATAATCGTTTTGTAAGGTACGAGATCTTACCAGCCTAAAACTATCGCGAATTTTAGAGGGACCAGAGATAGGGAAGTTTTAGATACATATTTTTCATTACATGTAGTTGTTATTGGCTTTGAACTAGCTGTCAGTCACTTCGCGAACTCTCGTATCTGTACTTTATGTCTTTATTGTTGTTGGGGGATAAATAAATCCCCTGCCAGGCCCTGTCTGTGTTTTTGTAAGTTGCCTTTTCTGATTTGTATCGATCTGATGAGTTCAGCCCTTTTCAACTGATTTATTTATAGTTTGTTCTTATGTTGTACTTTTACATGTACACCAGGTCCTAGGTTAGGGTTTGATGCCAGCAAACATTTTTAATCCCATCACATTCTGAATATTCCTATCCAAAGTTAGGAGCGTGTAATTCAGTGCTTGCAGTGTGTTGCTGTATATCATATTTCTTTTTCGTTCATTATTTTTTGTATTAATCAGGCTGTTAGTTTTTGACGTTTGCACTGTTTTACATTTGTCATTTGGGGGTCTTTTATGTAGATTTCTATGCGGTATTGGTTTTGCTCATTGTTATTTTTTTTTCTCCTTTCCTTTACCAAGTTTAATCTGTGGAATAAATCTATTAAAAAAAAATTGAAGTCAAGTAGCAATAAATACAAGCTAAATTCTGGGGCTAATTTAACACGTACAATAAAACACCAAAAGCAGTAAACATGTTATAGTCAGTATGTATCTCACCTGCCAATCATTTGTCTATTCAAATGTCCATCATTACAATAAATATAGCCGATGAACTTTACAAGGGATAGCAGGTGTATGTCCCTAGTCAGATAATGTCAACACGAAACTTTATTGTTTTTACACTTCAAATAGATGGAGAATGTGTCCATGATATGTGTTTTGTGGTAATAAGCATTGTGTATAAGTTTTATAACATTTGGTTGAGGCAAACTAAAGTTAGAGAAAGGAAACTATTTTTGGGACTACATACGCAAGGAGTACAGACGACATAGAAAATATGGAGATGTGGCATGACTACCAATGAGACAACTATTCATCAGAGTCCAAAGTGTATGGATGATAATTTCTATCAATTTGGTTTATTTTTGTATATAATTATGCGTTGATGTGTAAAACGTTTGCTGGTTTTAGTCATATCTGTATCGATTCTGCAAGTAACCAATTTCTAATATAAAAAATAGTCTGGCCTGGAAAGAGCTAAAAACAACAAAAAAAATTGACCAAGTCTAATAAAGAATATTCTGCAATACAAAATGCAGGAATTAATTTTGACTAAAGTGAAAATAAAACATCAACGAATAATAAAAAAAAAAAGTTTGGTTTAGCTCATTGTTAAAGGCCTCACTGTGACTATGTGATTAAGAACCACAATAAAAGCGCTGTTCCTTTGCTTTTTTTTGTGTTTTTTGCTGTGCATGTACTGATTTTGTGTCATTGATTGGTACCCCAGATCATTTGTTTTTCTATCAAAAAATGCCGTGATTGCAATGAGACAACTCTCCACCATAGTTCAAGTGAAGTGGATACATGGAAAAAAACCATTCTTGACATGTTCAATCAAACAAGAGTTCGATTTTTTTACTAACCAATAAATAAGTACCCCAAATTCTATATAAGCTCCTATAACTGTTCCAGCAACTGTAGCAAAGCCACCAGTCATGATAGCGTTTAACTCTGACCTTGACACATCATTGATAAACGGTTTCAGTGCTATACTCGATTCCACCTACAAATAATATGAAACACATGCTATTTAAAAATACCAAATTAACTGAATTCGTGAAAAGAATATCCTGTACCTGTTATGTTATCATTTCTTGTTTTGTTTTACCCTCGCAAAGGTGACTTAAGTAATACAAGAAAAAAGTTTTTTTTTAATATAGAATCCAGTGTTTGTAACCCGGATTTGTTTTTTTCTCAATCGATTTACGAATTTCGAATGGCGGTATACTACTGTTGCCTTTATTTATCAAATGATCCAGCATCACCATTTGTGATATCTGTACAAAATCTGTACGCAGAGTTCACATCCATAAAATTGAGAATGGAAATGGGGAATGTGTCAAAGAGACAACAACCCGACCATAGAGCAGACAACAGCCGAAGGCCACCAATGGGTCTTCAATGCAGCGAGAAACTCCCGCACCCGGAGGCGTCCTACAGCTGGTCCCTAAACAAATATGTATACTAGTTCAGTGATAATGGACGTCATACTAAACTCCAAATTATACACAAGAAACTAAAATTAAAAATGATACAAGACTTACAAAGGCCAGAGGCTCCTGACTTGGGACAGGCGCAAAAATGCGGCGGGGTTAAACATGTTTTTGGAGATCTCAACCCTCCCCATATACCTCTAGCCAATGTAGAAAAAACAAACGTACAACAGTACGCACAGTAAAACTCAGTTTAAGAGAAGTCCGAGTCCGATGTCAGAATAGGAAACAAAAGAAAATAAACAAAATGACAATAATACATAAATAACAACAGACTTCTAGCAGTTACTGACACGCCAGCTCCAGACCTCAATTAAACTGATTGAAAGATTATGTCTTCATCATATGAATATCAGGCACAATCCCTCCTGTTAGGGGTTTAGTATTATACCGTCATAAAATATATGAGAAGAACATAACCCGTGTCATGCCAACAACTGGCTTTAGAATAAATATGTTTAATTCCGATGCAAAGACCCTATAAGTGAATCACTATTAAAGCCAAAATATGCAATCTTTAATGACCTGACAACAGTATCGTAACTATATCCCTTCTTAATAAGTCTGTTTAAAGGTTTTGTTAGCTTTTGAGGTGAATACTGACATTTTTGTGCTTTGTAAAGAATATTACAATAAAAGATTGGATGTGAAATACCCGAACGTATAAGATGTCTGCATGTTGAGTTATATTTACGAATGATGTCCTTATACCGATGATAAAATTTAGTAAATGTTTTGACTAGTTTATGATATCGAAAACCCTGGTGTAATAATGTTTCAGTAATATATAAATTTCTCTCGCTAAAATCTAATACGTTGTTACATACACAAGCGAATCGTACAAGTTGAGATATATAAACACCATAAGATGGTGACAAGGGAACGTCACCATCTAAAAATGGATGATTATCGATAGGAATTGAAAAATCATCTCTTTTATCATAAATTTTTGTATTAAGCTTCCTGTTAATGATAAAGATATCAAGATCGAGGAAAGGACAGTGGTCATTGTTAGTATTAGCTTTATTTAAAGTAAGTTCAACAGGATAAATTTCGTTAGTATACATACTGAAGTTGTCATTATTGAGAGCCAATATATCATCCAAATATCTAAAAGTATTGTTAAATTTTTGTATCAGATGTTGTTTCGATGGGTCTTTGCTGATTTTAGTCATAAATTGTAACTCATAACAATACAAAAACAGGTCCGCAATAAGTGGTGCACAGTTAGTCCCCATTGGAATTCCGATAACTTGACGATATACGGAATCTCCAAAGCGAACAAAAATGTTATCAAGTAAAAATTCAAGGGCAGATATAGTATCAAAGCATGTCAATGTATGTACAAATTCATACGCACCATCTAAAAGAGTCGGCACCAAAAGGATATTTAAACGTAAAGGTCGAACACGAATAATTGACAACGTTATGACAAATAATGAAAAATGAAGAAACGACAAACCGTCTACAAAAACTACAGAGAAAACAAAAGACTGAGCAATATGAAGCCTGCTCCACATGTGACACCAGCCATGTCGCACATGTATTAGTACAATAACTGTTATTATTTTGATATTGCAAAGTCCTTGTTCTGCTGTGGCAAACCCCAATAATAATGTTTGATAAAAAAAAAACAAGTTGCTTTCTTTAAAAAAAGAAAAGCAATACATGAACCTAAGACCGCTGACTGCCGGGTCACCAAAAGATTGTTGCTGAATTTGTGTTTGCTTTTGAATTGAATTAATTGACTGTGATTAGAAGAAGTCAGTTGAAAGTGTATATTTACATCTACTATTTGAATATACATTTTAAAGCTAGACCATTTTATTTAGTACTTGGGAATGTACATAATGTTCCCGATGATAACCCTTTTGCAAATCCCAATTTCTACAAACCGAATGACTTACGCAAATTGCACAAACCAATCGCAATATAAATTTATGCACTCAGTTTGCTTTATAATCTGGAAATCTGCATGCATTTATTTTATCTATCATATCTTTATATTTTGCCTCCAGCATGGACCTTCATGTTTTCAACTCGTTATTGAAGCTGTCTGTACTCATGGTAGATGTTAATTGTATAGATAAACTTAAGTCCAATTTCCATTTGCAATGAACCCTGTGACATGCAACTGATTGGGACATCTTATAAAGAGACTTTTTTCGTCTAATAAATTTTAAGGATATCCTGATTTTACTTAAATCAATTCAAATATTCTACAGGGAAACTTGGTTTTGCCGAAGAATATCTTAATTCAGAAATTTTATGAATACCTGTACATACCCTCAAAATAACCAATTTATATAAAAAAATATGAAGATATAAAAAGATACCAGAATTGAAATGATGTTCGCCAGACGCCAGTCTACATAAAGCATCAGTGACACTCGAATGAAAAAAGTTCAAAGGCCAAATAAATTGCAAAGTTAAGGAATCTATTCCTTGGGTAAACAATCCTTAGCTTTTCGAAAAGGTCAAAGTTTATTATAGGACAGTGACTCAAAAAGAAACAAAAGAGAAACAGCTAGAGGTCAGAATACCGTAAGTAATATTGACGGTGCATGAAAGTCACATGTGAATCTCTTACAGCCGTGTCCTAAATTTAGATAAGAAAAACGAAAATGCGAACCGATTGTTTGCGTTTGAAATGTGATCTATAATGGGAATGAATCAAGACGTGTGGGATAGTAGGGCAACACAGTGAATACAATTTTCAAAACCGTACCATAGTACACATATGTAGATGTTATAAGGTTAAACTATTAAAACAAACAAACAAAAATAGAATTGAAATTTTATAATAAACATACGTTCCTGTTAGTAATTGTTTTCCGAAAATTTTTAATATATATACATGTAGTATCAATAAACACAAACGTCAAGTATTTACGGACGGACATTTTATTTATCGAATGAATCTATTTTTAAATTCTACCATTCCACTATATGAATAGATAACTATACAAAATATAAGCAAAGACTTATAAATCTATACTAAAACAGTACAAAAAAATTAACACTATGATAGTACTTAATTAAATTTTGTTATGATTATTGTAAATTATTATTACGTTTTTTTGTGAACTGCAAGGATTTAAAATCTTTGTGAATTGAAAACACACAAGTATTTTTATTCACGATCGTTTAAAATTTAAATATTTAATTAATTTATCTTACTTTCCGTTTAATGGATATATTACAATACAAAAAATTGAATAACAAACACTTATAAAACCTTACTAAAACGGTAGGAAATAATTAACGTAGAAATATAATTATTATTGTTTATCAACATTTGTTTTGTATAATGCTAGGATTTATTCAGATTTAATTATTATGCATGTTTCATTTACAAATGAATATCTAAAAATACCAAAGCAGAGTATCTTGTCATATAAATACTTATTTCTTAATTGCAAATCTGAAAATATTCTGACTTCGATTTAATATTTAGTTTCTACAGAAACATAAATACAGTATATATTTTGTATATATTTCTTATATTTCTATTGAATTAATTAAATGTAATACTTTTGATAATAATATTATCTTTCTGTTTTCCGATCTAATATACACATTTAAACCAGAATGTTCTCTCCTTAGTCTATGATGAAAATACACACGTGGTTAAATCTTCAGACATAATTAGTTTACATGTTATCATGACAATGCACAATACCACGTTATAATTGACCTAGATACACACAGTGTACAGGGGTCGTTTTAAAACAAATATAATTGCGTTGTCATAATACTTGCTTAGAAACTTTCACATCAAAGCGCTTATAAACATTCACATTATTAAAAACACATATGTTTTGTGAAAAGGCAAAAAGGTTCTATAATTAAACGATTTATTGACTGCAACCTAGCCTTATTGTTTACTTTTCAATTTACTTTGATGGTGTAATGTCACGTGGTAGCCTAGCCATAGCGTGACCGTATCAAAGACGTAGATAACTACCTGTTTAAAGATCGAAAACTTTCGAGACGTTCCGAGAATTTTATTCCGACTTCCGGCCGAGAGATATCGAGTGGCCCATAGACACATCCAAAACTCGCCAATATATAATTGTGAACCCCTCAGGGGGTTCACGCAAAAAAGAAATAATTGACACAAGGTAAGGAATGCTTACGATTTTCAGGATATTACATCGAATTTCATTCACTTGTTTGGGAGAAGTTGTTGATAAAAATGCGAACAAATCTGTAAACTACCTTATCACAAATAATACCTCGGTCATTTACTTTATATACATATGTTAATAACTTTAACGGTTCAAGTTTTACTGCACCAGATGCGCATTTCAACAATTAATGCTTCTTCAGTGACGCTCGAGGCCAAAGTATTCGAAAATCCTAAACATATTTTAAACGTCGAAAAGCTTATTAAACCAAAAGGAATCAACAGTTAAAGCCAAATTCTGACACTGAATCAAAGCTACGCAATGGGAGGTAATTCATTCATTCAAGATGATTTCAAAATTTGTATAATGAAATTGCGTATTAGGTAATTCTTCAAAGGTACAATTGATTGAAAGACTGTCGTACCTGTCCAACAAATATATGAGCGGATGTGGCAAACGATTCCATCGGTGTCGTTTTCATGGCAAATCTGAGCACACGTGCTATACCTTTAATTATTACTTGCATGGCACCGAGATAGTACAGGATGTTGACAATTGCGCTGAAAAAGACAACTACAGGCAAAACCTGAAATGAAAATAAAAGTGTTCTAAATTGTATGTCTTTTATTTAGTAAGCATACTGTATTGCCATATTAATGTCTCACTCCGTGTTAAGTTCATGCGATTATTCATATTTTTTTCTTCTTTCTAGTTGGTTATTCAAAACGGATTTACGAGTTTTGAACATTGCTTTAATACAAAGTTTGCCTGTTATTTATGTTATATGATCTTATATGCAAAGGATCATCGATGATCTACTGTATTCCTAATCAATAGCTACAGAAATAAAGTTTTACTGGGTACAACGATACCGCAGTTGGTTGACCATCAGTCCCCGAATGTACGATCCGTCCAATAATCAGTGCTGGAACCTTTTGAAAGATACCCAAATGGAGTATTCAAAAACTGTAATTCGAAAGGGCAGATTATCTTATCGCCTAACGAAAACAACCAAATCCACAACATTATACAAAACACTACACAGAAAACTAAAGAAAAGAGAAACACGAACCCAACAAAAAAAACCGGCATAATTAAAAAATATTTCTTGACAATGCCATAAAATTATTGCAAGACATAAACGATTTAAATTTAAGTTTAAGTGCACTAAAAGCAATGCTTATGTTACGAATGATCTTACTTTAAACACTACAGGGTGGTCTTTCAATCCTTCATCGCCAAAAACAAATCTGGACCCATTGTCTGTGTAGGCAAGGAAGGCTGTCACTTGATCCCCTATAAACTGAAATACTGCATACCCTGTAGGCCACCGTAAGATGATCATACCCAAAACAAACTGAAGAATTATACCCCATATAACGGGTGTCCATTGTACCTGCAATAAATAAAGATGGATATAACATACAACAAAAACAAATTATAGGAAATTACACAAATCAGATCTAGGCCCCTAAACCTCAAGGAATATGAGTTATTCCAGGATCTAATCAATATACAATTGTTGGATCTATAGTATTTCATCTTTCACCGTTCAAGCGATATATTATCAAATTACTAAAATTAAATGCCTGTATATTCAAAATAACGGTCTGACAGCCGACTGTCCAAAATTAGTCGCATGTAATACTTAATCGGTTTTGATTGTTTTCTCTCTTGGTAATGCATCAAATTGAATACAAGCAAAATAAGAAAAGGTAACTGATTTGACATTAGAAAATTCATATGTTACATGTATTATCAGCGTAGCCATGATGTCCTTATTCAAACTTTATATTATTACATGATCTTCCTTCAATTTTGCGGTCAGTGGTCTCCAGATCACACTAGTAATCGCAGTGAGCGCAAAACAACGACTGGACCATTTGGGTTTCAGCAGAAGTAAACAAATCCATGAACCGTTTCTCATCTAACTTACCTTTGACGGAGATCGTGACGTAATGAACACAATAAGAATGAAAAATAGTAGCCCGCCAAAAGGTACCAGTTTTCGTTTATCTTGATACCAGTCGTAACATAGAAATCCAAATATCACAAGAAGAGTGACTGTTGTAATAATTCTGAAGAATAAAAAAATTCTTTTCAACATGGTTATTCTGAAAAGTAAAATGATTCTTTTCAACATGTTCAACTTGGTTATTCTTAAAAATAAAATGATTCTTTTCAACATGGTAATTCTGAAAAATGAAAGGATTCTTAACATGAGCAACCCGACGGAGTCACATGAAGAGCAGGATCTGCTAACCCTTACGAAGCGCCTCAGATCATCCCGATTTTTTTTGTTGCTCAGTCGTTTGTTTCCTATTATATGTTTGGGGCTGTTGTTTGTCTCTTTGTAGTTTACCATGGCGTTTTCAGTTTGTTTTCGACGTATGGATTTGAATATCCCTTTGGTATCTTTTGTATCTCTTTCAAAGAACATACACATTCGATATCTATTTACTGTCGAAACATCCGTCTTCTTATTCGCTTGCGTGGCGTTGTTTGAATGAAAAATTCATGTATATGTAAAATTTGCTATAACCTTTCCGAGATTGCGTTGACTTTTGATGGCATTTTTGGCAGTTCATGAACATGCAAACTACCGACCTAAACTTTGTACAAAAACCGGCCGTCCTGAAAATTAAAACGCACCCTAAAATGTCAGTTTGGAATAAATGCTAACTCGAAAACGACTGTCAATAAAACATGTTATATGGCAGCTCCAACAATACCGGCTGCTTGTATTAAAATTACGACAATACCGATATTTTTGTATTAGATTCTAACAACATGAACAAGACCATTTAACATTTATATTCTTACAAGACCGTTTAGTATTGAGACCTATTTGTAAGTCATGCAACACGTGGAACTGATTCTTGCTTAAATATGTCAAAGCCACACTAACAGAACTTTGGTAAATCAATTTGAAAAATGTTCAAACATGGCTAAAGTTATTATGTAAATTTAGTCAAACTCCTTCACCAGAGCAATATTGATTCAACAAGCAAACTTTTTTTTTGCAATATAAATGAAGACCGCATTTGAATCAGATATTACCACGATAACATGAAAGATGTGTGTAGGTTATAAATACGTATAACATTGAATGGAAATATACATCTCAGGGCTAGTTGTCTCAAACATAAACGAAGCCGTCCAAGTACGTGTATATTAAAATAAGAAGATGTGGTATGATTGCCAATGAGACAACTCTCCACCAGAGACCAAATGACATAGAGGTTAAAAACTATAGGTCGCCGTACGACCATCAACAATGAGCAAAACCCATACTGCATAGTAAGCATGTTTATTCATTAGATCATTTTGCAATTCAATTAAAATAGGAAAGAGAGAATAACTGTCTAATATTGAATTTAAATGATTAAATCTATTGTTTTCATCTATTTTTTTTTCTTTATATAAGGCATCGACCATTCATCGTTTATGTGTATAGAGGTTGGAACGTGCCCCTCACAAAAAAGATTAGTGGTCGCTTTTAAACATGAGTGTTTTTCGTTCATAGTCAAAATATGATCATGTCTAGCTTCATTGATTTCTTTAATAATCTCGTAAAGGTGAATGACTTACCATGACCAATAAGGTCAAGATTTTAAAATATTACTTAAGGGTATACTTTAAAGTATTATCTAATTTTTATCCACCGGCATTTTTCTTTCTTCTACGACTTTATGTAGTTTATCAGGTTGTACGGATATTACGGATATGGAACAAACTTAAAAGGATTTTTCAGAATTTCAATCTTGAATTAATAAAGAGAAAAGCGAAATGCATATTTTTAAAATTTTAGATTATGGTGAATATTTAATACTTTTATTGATAAATATAGGACATTTTTTATTCCTGTTTAAATAAATTGAAAGTGATAATTTTACACTCGTGTATCAACTTTAATGACAATTTAAGAAAATTGCAAATTTTAAATGTATCGTTCAAAAATTAGAATATAGATATACACGAAATAATCGTTATGCAGATTGAAACTGGAAATAATATCAATATATGGCGTATTATGCTACTGCAAACAGTGAATTAGAAAAGTATAAGAAATTCAAACAATGAACACTTTTTTTTTAAATTTTCATACTTACGCTCGCATAAACGGGACTTTTAAATTAAGTGATTTGTGAACTTTTACAATCTTCTTTCCAGCAAAAGTGAAAACTTTTCTAGACTTCTCGGCATGGGAGGCAACCCATATAATTACTATAACACAGTCAAATATCAATAGCATAACGTTGTCATTGTCATACCAAATCGCATAGACCATATACATCACATATAATACCAACGATAAGATTTGTCCTAATAAAGAAAACGTTTTTCGCCTCTTTTTGTCCCACCAATTTGATCGAAGGAACGATGGACGACCGAAAAATGAAAAAGAGTCAACACTTTTTACGGGAGTCAATTCGTACGAGGATCCATTGTCATTCTTTCCACAAGTATTTATTTGTATTCCATTTTCTACATCTGAAAACCGGTCATTTGAATCCCGCACAACATACTTATCCATGGTCATTTTAAACTTTTGGTCATTTTGTCCTTTAAGTTATTCCGATTTAAGATCAACACAATCTAATCATCTATGTCCGACAGTTAAACACCACGTGGTTATTGAAAATGTGTTTGTTTACTTGATACTATCCAGGTCAACATGGTCAGTTTAAAGGGGCACTAGCTACGAGATATATAAAAAATCGAAAATATGATTTTTTTTGTTCAGTCATTAATGAAAGTGAAATAGTGAAATAATTATTCGCTTTTAGCAGCCAGTATCGTTCAATTTTGTCAAAATAAGCAAAGAAACATTGATGATGAATTATTCAATTGCAAGTGAATAATTCGACCTCATTACATCCGTATTCATGTGAACTTAAATATAACCCCTTAGTTAGAGATGGATAACGCATGCATTGTGCGTGTAAAGTTATTTAAAGGAAAAGAATGTCAGTATTGAAAGTGAAACAAAGATAAATCATTTGATTGACTGATTCGAATGATCCACAAAAAATCATTTTTATACAGGTAAAAACGATGATTAGGATATATTTCTAATCTATAAAATTAAATTAAACAGACCTAGAAAAATCCAATTGCACGAGTTGCTTGATCTATTTATATCTATATATATGTTTACATCGCTTATATGGTCATCTGAGGTCAACTCGATAGTTAATTAGATGGCGTCAAGACTAAAATACACACGGAACGAAGCTACATATTATCAATCACATGCTCTGTAAATTGTTTATTTTAGACTTTTAATAGTTTGGATAAATGTTTTACATTGTTATAAATCAAATATGAGAATTTGAGTCAAATCGGTGAACATGAATGTGACAGCTAATGTATACAACGTATTATCTACAACTCTTGCATTTAAATGACCATAGTATACATACATGTATTCAAATAACTTTAACCTAGAAAAATATAGCGAACGTATCATTTGATGTATAATATTTGTATGGTTTTATTTTCATATTTTCTGTCCATGTGGGAATATTGCATGTGTTATATACATGTAACTGCAGTACACAAACAGCTAATTACTCATTACATGTACATGTATTCATGTACGTGTTATTTATCTACTAGTAATTAATGAATACAACATTTACAATTTGTCGTAATATAAGTGGGTAATTTATATAATGATTTAAAAACAACTTAAAGCGACACCAATGTAATTCATACTTTATATTTTGCATTGTGGGGGAAGAAACAGATGTGAATTATACTTTTATATTTCAAAATGTAATCAACGGTTTTTTAAAGCAACAAATTGTAAAATTTTAAGCAGGATTTTCAAATGAACCATTAAAATAACCAACTGCACCAAAAGATGATAGAAAATTAAAGTAAATTTTGCCACGGTTTCATTATGGATCACGTAATCTCATTTGTGGCGTAATGGAATACACTTTATTGAGATATTGGATAAGAATTGAATCTATTTGATGTTGTAAGAAACATGAAATCTTCTAAGTAAATTTTACCACGGTTACAATATAGATCACGTAATCTCATTTATGGCGTACTGGAATAAACTTTTTTAAGATATCAGATAAGAAATTATTCTATTTGATGAAGTAAGAAACATGAAATCGTCTAAGTAAATTTTACCACGGTTTCAATATAGATCACGTAATCTCATTTATGGCGTACTGGAATAAACTTTATTAAGATATCAGATAAATGATTCTATTTGATATTATAAAACATCTAATCATCTATTTTATAAGAAGCATCAAGTTATTATACTAATTCACATTACTGTTGTTTTTACGTAATAAGTTAAACCATAACTTCCTATTTACTGATGTTCAGTTATAAACATTTTTAACATACACGTGCACCCTGTCGATGCTTGTATTTTGGCATTGCACCAGGTCAAGGCTTTTTTCAAACTGCTTAATGAAGGATTTACACTTAAACCGTAAGTAGTGTACTGACTAATATTGAGTGGTAAAACACGATTTATTTTTTGATGTAGCCGATTTTGTTGGTTTTCAAGTTTGAAATGTTTCATATCTTTCGGCAAATTTTAACCAACAAAGACTTCAATCTGTAAAATATTCTTTTTATCCAAACACCATTCCAGACTGGAATTCACTACCTGAAGCGATAGTTATGTCTGAAACCCTGGAATCCAAGGGCATATCCACTCTTACATTTGAAGGATCCACTCCAACTAATTAAACCACCAAAGCCACTGTTCATAATGTATATCAATAGATAATTTTTATTCTCTTGTTAATAGTAATTTTAATTAAGTCCATTTGTACATAGCACACAAGTTCCGGGAAGTTTTACACTCCTACATAGGAGTTAGCTCCCGTATCAGAAAGAAGAAGATCTTTGATATTATAATCTTATATAGCCGACGATACGGTAACGGTTTTTCTCATTGTTGAAGGCCATACAATGACCTATAATTGCCTTTTCGGCAATTTGTACATATTCCTTTTGAAGTTACTGTCTACTATTTTTCTATATCATAGACATGACCTGAAACTCGAAAATATTAGACAATGATGTCACTTCACAGTGGATCATCCATCCGCGTCAATTTATCAATGAAATGCACGCGACTACATCCATACATCAGAACAACTATCACAACGTTTGTACGCGTAAAAGTAGTTTAACTGACTATTTCATTTTATTTCATATTCTCAACCAAAAACATATTTTTAAGACACAATTGCAAATGCGCACAAGAAACTTGTATAACCCCGCCACAGTCTGTATATGCCTGCCCCAAGCCAGGAGCCAATAACTAGGTAGTTGTTGTTGATTGCTGCCTACAATATATGATTTTGGTTATTGTTTTACCGTTAATCAGACCGTTGGTTTTCTAGTCATAATTGTTTTACAATTTGTCATTACGGGATCTTTTACCATACGGGATTTCCTCGTTGTTAAAGTCCGTGCGGACTGAGTTGTCTCTATTGACGATCCCTGTTGTCTCCATAGACTGTCCGAGTTGTCTTTATTATATGTCTTCAAATCAATCAAATTATACATCTGCCACGGTCTGTCTGCTGTCTTATTTATACACTTGTTTAAGGCCTGGGTGTTTTGTTCTCTGGCAAACTAGCTTTCGTATTTAAAGTTGGAGAAGAGTAGCAGTTGGGCTTTAATTGTGGAAAGATGCATGTTCATGTTATTGTCTCGGAATACCCTAAAAATTTTACAAAATATTATGATGTTTTGCGTTGTTTAATGCTCATGAGCAAATAGTCCCTATATGATTTGAAAAGAATTGAGATCAAATGAATTTATTTTTACAATTACTGTCGAAAGAATTTTTAAAGTCTATTTAGAAGGTGTTATGCTCGCTATTTGCAAGATTTCTATTTGACTAGTATCGTAATACATAGTTCCAGCGCAAGGAGTAAAAACCATTAAAAACAAACAGATAAATTCGATATTTAGGTGCCTTCGACCGATGTTCGGTAAAATAATTTTTACTCGAAATCCTGGGTGGAAAACTCTCATGCTCAATATGTATGGAATGTCAACACAATTAAAGATACATTTAGTGTTGCGTAACATCCTTGAAAAACGGCGAGGGACGTTCGCGCTTTTTGATAGGCCATTTGCGCTTTTTTAAATGGACATTTGCGCTTTATCAATAGGACATTTGCGCTTTTTAAAGTAAGACATTTGCGCTTTATCACATACAAGTAGTATATGTTTCTGGGTAAACGTTTGCGTTTTATCAACATAAAAGAGGGACGAAAGATACCAGAGGGACATTCAAACTCATAGATCGAAAACAAACTGACAACGCCAAAAATAAAAAGACAAACAGACAAATAATACTGCAGATGACACAACATAGAAAAATAAAGTCTAAGCAACACGAACCCCACCAAAAACTGGGGGTGATCTCAGGTACTCCGGAAGGGTAAGCAGATCCTGCTCAACATGTGGCACCAGTCGTGTTGCTTATGTTATTACAAATCCGGTAAATAGTCTAATTCGGTAGATCACATTCGTGAAACGGGAAGGGTATTGTAGATACGACAAGGAACATATCCGATATCATCTGTGAAACTGTTATTCCATAACGGTCAACAAACTCGTGATGGCGTCCATTACATATGAGTTATCATGGTAAAAAAGTTTTTAAAATAATTTCATATTAAAAGCACAAAATATTCATATATCTATATATAGCTAAAAGAATCAATCTTTCCCCATCATGCTTATGTCATGTTAGATGAAAACCACAACACTTCAAGAAGGTTGGTGGAAATAAATTCCTTACTCTTTTTAAAAGTCAACAAGTATTCAAGTAGTTTAAAAATCAAATTTCGGTTTTCACAAATTGATCGGTTTGACTCATTGTTAAAGGCCGTACGATGACCTATAGTTGTTAATTTCTGTGTCATTTGGTCTCTTGTTGAGAGTTTTTTCATTAGCAATCATACCACATCTTCTTATTTTTATATTAGATAAACTATGATGGTACAGTTCCTCGAACTAATCGTGCAACAGAATGGACACAAGAAGAATATTATTTTTTTCAATTTTAAATGCACGAATTATAAAGCTACTTGAAGAATTTAGGCCTTATTCCAATATTCCGTCCATAAAAGTTTCGTTTTCTCTATCGTTTACCCCAAAACATATACTATATTTTTGTATTAAATGTCTGGTTTACCCGAATTTTTTTTTTCTGAATATTCGTTTGTTCGGAAGAACTTTCAGAGAATATGTAAATTTTATTAACATTACAGGTAATCTTTCATAGGTAAAAAGCGCAAATGTCCTGTCAATTTTGTTCAGGTGTATCAAAGTTTAAAGCGCAAATGTCCATAGTATTTGGAGCGCGAATGTCCTTTCGAGTTACAGGTAAAAAAAGTTCAAACATCCTGCGCCCTTGAAACAAAATCATATGAAGCAGATGTTATGTCATACCATACAAGACCTAAAATTGTAAGGCATGTTTTACTTAAAAGCAAAATCGAAATATTCCAAATGACAGACCATGCTCCAAGTTTTTATATTAAGTGTGTATGTCACCAAGACAGATCAAAATATTGCTCGTTTCTGCATCAAATTTGTTTATACTCATACTGTGCTATCTTTTGATAGCATGATTGAATTCATTGAATAAGATAGTGTTCAAAGTAAAATACTCCTATTTATGATACATCGTGAGTTTCCTTTAGTCTTTATCTATTTTTTAACACTCATACACTCTTTGTCTAACCTCATTGTTAATACTACATGAGTATGCATAAAATGAGATGCGGGGTTTTGTATAACTAATCAAGACAGCAACTTAATGACAAAGCAAAACTCTCGGTCTGTTCATACCAATATTACTTGCATTCTTTCAGTATACACAAATTGAATATACAATGTAGTAATATTATTATTTTTAAGTCTATAGTGATTACAAAATACTCACGCTCTAACATAGGTACCTTTTGATAACAATAACCGGATTTTGATGATGAGTACTGTTTTTCCTTGAATAACTAGACGTCTTGGTCTTTTCGTAAATATGAAAATCCATACAATTAGGAGGAAAATATCCCATGCAAGCAACCCAGCTCGCTCAGAGCTATACCACACTGCGTAAACCATATAACAGATGTACGCAATAGGAACTAATATTTTTAAGGCTGCCAAGATCAAAGTTTTTGTTTTATTTCTCCACCATGAACTTTTTAACACTGGAGGAGTGTAAAATTGCGAGAACGAGTCTGAATTCATACATGAATTTTTTATCACAGCTTTGTGGGAAGCTGAGAGCTTGTCATCAATCACTAAACTGTCCCCTTTCACATTAGAACTTTTCTGTGTGAGAGGCTGTTGCGAAGCCATGCTGAATTAGATCAGTGCGTAATTGAAATATCACTATTCATTCATTCTTCTGAAAAAAAAAAGAAACGACTGTAACACTGCTGGTGGAAATTTCCTCTCAGATGGTATCACCTGTTCAGTAGTCCGTACTTTTGTGTTGATTTGAAATATCATTGATATGGTCATATGTATTGATTAACTATTTACAAAACTGAATTTTCGAAATACTAAAGCTTTCTACCCCAGAAATATATTACTTAAGCTGTATTTGGAAAAACCTTTCGGAATTTTGGTTCCTCAATGCTCTTCAAATTCTTGATTTATTTGGCCTTATAAATTTTTTGGATTCAAGCGTCACCAATGAGTCTTTTGTAGTTAGACGAAACTTGCGTCTGGTGTACAAAACCTTTGATGACTTTTTTTAATCGTTTCAAAGTTATCAGGAAATCAGAAAATCTTACAGTTCTATCATTGTAAGAAAGTCAAAGGTCACTAGACCAACTTTTCTGGTCACGTGATATCTTAATATTTTAAGATACAGTTACTAGATTGTTTGATCTGTTTCTAGTATTACATGTACTTCTGTATTGCTCTATTTCCAGGAAAAATCAACTTGTAAGATGTTCAATTTAAATGTAAGGGCAAGTACTTGAACATAAATGCATTTAAAAAGTAGTTTACGGAACAAATTTAAAGCGACAATCTACGATCAAATAATAACACAGAAATATTGACAAGTAAATTTGAATAACATTTGTTGTAAATAGTTTCATCGAAAAAATTCCCATAGGTTTAAGGTTGTGTTTTTTTCGATTTCTTTTTCCTTTTTCCATTTTTCCATTTTTTTGTTTTTGTTTTTTGTTGTTGCTTATTTTACTACGAAGCTTTGTTACAGTTATCCAGTAATTTTTATTTCTTTTAGCCTATTTTGCTCTATTCTTTATATTATTTGCCCTTTATTCTGCACTTTTCACCCATTATTCTCTATTCTGTTAACCCCATCCAGGCCCAATAACTCTTAAATCTCAACCTAGGCGGTATCCAAACAACAAGAAAATTAAAATTTAAGGATAAAGACTCCTCATTATACCAATTGCAATTTAGATAGCATAACGTCAATTTTGTGGTTTGTGGCAAAATTTGAATTTCTAGGTATTCGATATTTGATTATGAAATTCTTTTAACAGTTTAACAAGTTTTTATTATTTTTAGTCTTGTTAACTTGGGATCTTTACTATAAGATATATAGGGATGGTGTTCTTATATGAGTGTCAGACCACCAATTCGAAATCCCTATATATTCAACCAAATTTTTCAATTTTCATAGCTCTCTAAATATTTTACTTTAAGTTTAACTTCATGATATATCCTCACTTATACATATATCAACTTTCTACATGTGAATTGTTATCCAATGTTTAAAGTCTCGTAGTGACACATGATGTTCGGTATTAAAAATAGCATGTTGGGCTACTTAAAATTTCATTTGGATACTATGGAGCATAACTACCCTAAAATTGTGTTGTAAGTTCATGCACAAGTAAATTTGGGTTCAAAATATATTTCTCAATCAGAAAAAGTTACATTCGTGTAAATTCATTTGCTAGGTTAGGTAAACAACAACGCCAAACGCATGATTTTTTCAGAGTTGGGCTGCTTTTACATATATTCTTAATTCGAGTGAATGAATTGGTGGTTAGGGCTGATATGCATAAAACTACTTAAGTTAAGATTTGTTCCGAACGGACGGATTGTTCTACATGTCCTACCATTGAATATCTTAACTAAAGTGGTTTAATGCATAATAGTCCTGACTCCTAAAAGTACCACTTATATCTTCATTCCGGTGGCATCAGTGTCATTCTCTACTTAAAACTGAATGTGACATCAGTCAAAAGATACGTGTATATCTGTTAATCAGATTTGTAGGTAAATTGTGTTTTATTAGAACTATACGTTTTAAATTTCTTCGTTTACATTTGATCATTTTCATATTTATTTTGATATCCAAACGTTTTGTCATTAGAGTCAAATATATTTTCATTTGAATAACAAAACCCATACAAAGGCATAGTATTGAAGTCTTTTAGGTCTTATTTACTAACACTGCAGTCGTACTACCACCGGGCATAAATGGCCGTAGCCTATTTTTGGCACAACGTTTTTGATTTTGTTTTGTTTTTATATCTCTAACTATGTAATGTGTTCGACCTTCATACTATTTTGATTTAATCAAGCACACTGATGTTTTAGACATACCATAAGCCCGTCTGGTATACTAATGTGTTAAATGAGGTTTTCCTACAAAATGGTTGATGCTGCTGTATATAAAGCCAGATATACAAATTTTGCTAGGTAAAAATCATCTCTCTATTTCTCAATATCCATATATATACGTACAACTATGTTTACAAACTGTAAATTATGTCCTCAATGGACCCTTAATTGGTTCAATAAAATATTGTTTATACAAAGCCCCTACGTAACGGTAATGACATAGTTTTAAACGTCTGTTCTGTCGATAATGACATAGTTTAAAATGTCTATTCTGTCCATATAATGACATAGTTGTGATCTGATATATTGCCTTTGTTTTTATCCTGAATACAACAATAAGAAAAATGTGATATAATTGGATTTGCCAACTATCCCCCGAAGTTACAATAATCGAAATTTAGGCGTTCTACTAGTATGTACTAAATATGCATGAAATATTTGCCACTGTACTTAATATAACCAGCAAGTGACCATTTAATATAAGTGAGATCTTACTAGTGTAAAAAAAATAGAATAGAATTATCTTACCATGTATTGATTATTCCTTTTGGAGCAAATTTTTCTACCCTTGTATCATGTGCAGTCACTCAATGATCTCGCATGTACATTGGCGGATATTATATACTACATCATACAAACTATAATATCCTGATCCCATCATCATGTCACTTGAATATTCATAAAAATAACTGTCATACTGAGTAATAAGTCCACTCACGAAACAATGGACTTAAATCCAACTCATTACGACATGCGAAAATGAGGTATTGTGTCCTCGAATCTTAAGGCATCCTGTGCTCGAACTTAAAATTGATTTAACTGCGATATAGAAGCTTTATAATATAGATTGTTGTGCCTATTACTACACAAGCTGGCGTCCGTATTTATTGTACTGTTAACTTATCTGTAAAATTTTACACTTACTTATAGGTGATATATGACAAATAAATAGATCTAAGAGATTATTTGTACAACGAGACAAAATTTTAATCCAACTTCTTATCGTAGATTGTCGACAATTTTCTCTTCTAACATATGAACTCTTGGATTTGTCCTATTTCCCATGACATTATGGCGATGTTTTAGTGACCTACAGTCATCACAACGTAGTGGCCACAAAAATTGCGCCTCTGACACGTACTAGTAAGATGAGATATTGGTAACACTTAAACGTAAACATGGTAAAGCTATCCATTTACACATGCATGCACAGTTTCCACAGTTCTTAAGCACAAAATGGCATCTAGATTTTTCACTTTAATGACTAAATTCCATGCAAAAATGCACACATGAATCGATCGATCGCAAAATAAATTTGTTTGTCAAGTGCCTAGTATGTACTTATATAAAGCATGATTACTTACCCTGTTTCCGATTTTGATAAAACGTTTAAATAAAAAAAATCATTATATCACATGATGTATTATGATTCTTTTTCGCTTGTATGAATAAACACAATACACAGTACATCCCATGATTTAACAATAAGTAAAGACAGTATACATTTAGTATTACGTCATTTAAAAATAGTAAGTACATATAATATATATCGTGACTTTTTTCAGTAGTTATATATAAGTGAACCGAAACATTTTCCACTGACTTCCTTTATCCTATAAACATGATACATATCTAATATTGCTAAATCACTCCTCATTTGAAATGCTCGATTTAATATGTGTATTTTAAGAAAAGAGTCAAAATATATGTGTAAACTTTTAATAATATTACAGAAATCGCACTGCACTGTAACGGATTTCTTTTTTTCATTTTTAGAAAGGTTTGATTTTAAAAGAAATACTTTTACTTTAATTGTATTGACACTTTTAATTAAAATTTATAATGATGATTATTTTACGTAGACTGTATACGTATTAAAGTAAGTAAGTAAGTAAGTAGATCATTTATTATAGTGGCATGTGCATCATAGATAACATTACATATTGATAATACAATAATAGTTTAAATTACACTCGGTCCGTTTAGGTCACTTTAAACTTAATGTTCATATTTTCAATAAACATTCTGTATATGTTGTATAGTTTTTATAATCCCGCTGGTGTTTGCCTCCAATGTAAAAAAAGGGGGTAGTTTCTTAATATATATATATTCTGTTACATTAGATCCTTTCTATTGATAATTACAACATACGTTGATGAATGAATTCTGTATGACAGGTTTATATATTCCTGTTTTTTTTTCATTGCATCTGTTTCAACCTTGAAAAAGGAAGAGAGAATAAAACAAACCTGAAAATGATTATATTCTTAAACCTCCGAGTGTTTGCCTGGCATCAGTTTCTATTGATTGATTGACGCTTCTACATTGAAAATGGAACGGGGAAGTAATAATCCCGGCATTTTTTGTCTATTTTTTACACATCATTAACGTTTATTGAGTACTTAAGTTTCAGATCAAATCAATAATTAACGCCTTCCTTCTGTACCATATGTTAACATGTGAATACGGACGGATCACATTATAGAGGGGCGGAAAGACCTTTTCCGTAGAACGTGGGGATTGGGCCCTTATTTTTGAGGAAATCCGGAATATACACTTATCGGGACTCTGTAATTGAATCAATTATTATTTTTTGGGATCCGGGAAAGAATGCTTAATTAATTCTTAAAGATTTCAGGATTAAGCGTTTATTTTTATGGTAGTCTGTATTTCTAGCGTACAGATACGCACACGCACATTTGTTATAATACTCAAATAAAGTGTACATAAAGTTCTGAATATAATAACGAGGCTATATATAGTGTTGGAAAGCCAAATACACCCAAGGTGTGATCAATATATTAAAGACGGTAAATCTAGTGTAAATGTAGCTGTGAAATTAAAGTGATTCATTTGAATAATATTATCTTATAATACTTGTAAACTTAGATCAACCGTGTTTTAAAAGGAAACAGGTCAGGTACCCTCAATTGAAGTCTCTTGATAAATCAACAGCCTTTTGAATAGTTTTGAAAGATACATAAAATACATCTATCCTGTACTAGTGTCAAGCTATCCAGCAATTCTCATCCTGCAATTCTCTTTATAAAAAGCTATCCTGCAATTCGTCATCCTGCAATTGCGTTTGGAAAACTATTTGAGCAATTTCATTTTTCTTTAAAATCATAGTTTTTTGACTTTTTTGTTCGAAAACAAGATTTTTATATCCCATTAACAAAATTCTAACTTTAGTTTGCAGATTTCTTAAAGGCCGAAAATTTCGTCCGTAACACGGAAAAAAAGTCAAATTTGATAAAATAGCCATTGGGCAATTTCCAACCCATTGCCTCGGCAGTTCTGTATGGCTAGGGGTTATAGACTCTGCCCTAATGAATAGCTATTGGATAGTACTACAGCGGGAGGGTAAAGAATTTCTGGGGTAAGCATTCTTAAAGGCCGAAAATTTCGTCCGAAACATGGAAATAAAGCCTAATTCGATAAAATACGCATTGGCGACACCCACTTTCCAACCCATTGTCTCGGTTGTTCTTTATAATAAGGGATTATAGACGCTGCCCTAATGAATAGCTATTGGATAGTAATACAACGTGAGGGTAAATAATTTCAGGGGTAAGCATTCTTAAAGGCCGAAAATTTTGTTCGAAACATGGAAAAAAAGCCAAATTGAATAAAATACGCACTGGAGTCACCACTTCCCAACCAATTGTCTCGGTAGTTCTTAATGGCTAGGGATTAGAGATTCTGCTTCAAAGAATAGCTATTAGATAGTACTACATCGGGATGGTAAAGAATTTCTTGAGTAAGCATTCTTAAAGGCCGACAATTTCGTTCGAAACATGGAGAAATGCCAAATTGTATAAAATTCGTACTGGGGTCACCACTTCCCAACCAATTGTTTCGGTAGTTCTTTATGGCAAGGGATTAGAGACTCTGATTCAATGAATAGCTATTAGATAGTACTCCATCAGGATAGTAAAGAATTTCTTGGGTAAGTCTTCTTAAAGGCCGAAAATTTCGTTCGATACATGGAAAAAAGCCAAATTGTATCAAATTTGTACTGGGGTCACCACTTCTCAACCAATTGTCTCGGAAGTTTTTTATGGCTAGGGATTAGAGACTCTGCTTCAAAGAATATTTCTTAGATAGTTCTTCAGTGGGATATTAAAGGATTTCTGGGGTAAGCCTTCTTAAAGGCTGAAATTTTCGTTCGAAACGGAAAAAAAGCCAAATTGTATCAAATTTGTACTGGGGTCACCATTTCCCAACTTATTGCCTCGGTAGTTTTTTATGGCTAGGGATTAGAGACTCTGATTCAAAGAATAGCTCTTAGAATAGCTCTTAGATAATCCTTCAGCAGAATAGTAAAGAATTTCTGGGGTAAGCCTTTTTAAAGGCCGAAAATTTCGTTCGAAACATGGAAAAAAGCCAAATTGCATCACATTTGTACTGGGGTCACCCCTTCCCAACCAATTGTCTCGGTATTTTCTTATGGCTAGGGATTATAGACGCTGCCCTAATGAACAGCTATTGGATAGTACTAAAACGGGAGGGTAAACATTTCTTAGGTAAGCATTCCTAGAGGCCGAAAATTGCGTCCGAAACATGGAAATAAAGCCAAATTCGATAAAATACGCATTGTGGTACCCACTTTCCGACCCATTGTCTCGGAAGTTCTTTATGGGTAGGAATTATAGACGCTGCCCTTATGAATAGCTATTGGATAGTACAAAAACGGGAGGGTAAAGAATTTCTGGGGTAAGCATTCTAAAAGGCCGATAACTTCGTCCGTCACACTGGGAAAAAATTCAATTTTGATAAAATACGCATTGGGGTCACCCACTTTCCCACCCATTGCCTCGGCAGTTCTGTATGGCTAGGGCTTATGAACTCTGCTCTAATAAATAGGTATCGGATAAGATACACATTCGGGTCACCCACTTTCCCGCCCATTGCCTCGGCAATTCTGTATGGCTATGGATTATAGACTCTGCTCTAATAAATAGCTATTGGATAGTACTACAACGAGAGGGCAAAGCATTTCTAGGGTAAGCATTCCTAGAGGCCGTAAATTGCGTCCGAAACATGGAAATAAAGCCAAATTCGATAAAATACGAATTGGGGTACCCTCTTTCCGACCAATTGTCTCGGTTGTTCTTTATGGCTAGGGATTATAGACGCTGCCCTAATGAATAGCTATTGGATAGTACTAAAACGTGAGGGTAAAGAATTTCTGGGGTAAGCATTTTTAAAGGCCGAAAACTTCATCCGTAACACGGGGAAAAAAAGTCAAATTTGATAAAATACACATTCTGGTTACCCACTTTCCCGTCCATTGCCTCGGCAATTCTGTATGGCTAGGGATTATAGGCTCTGCTCTAATACATAGCTATTGGATAGTACTACAATGATAGCACAAAGAAAATCTAGGGTAAGCATTCCTAGAGGCCGAAAATTGCGTCCGAAACCTAGAAATAAAGCCAAATTCGATAAAATACGCATGGGGTACCCACCTTCCAACCCATTGCCTCGACAGTTCTGTATGGGTAGCGATTACAGACTCTGATATAATAAATAGCTATTGCATAGTACTACAGCGGGGAGGGGGGGGTAAAGAATTTCTGGGGTAAGCATCCTGAAAGGTCGAAAATTTCGTCCGAAACATGGAAATAAGGCAAAATTCGATATAATACGCATTTGGGACACCCATTTTCCGACCCAATGTCGCTGGAGTTCTTCATGGCTAGGGATTATAGACGCTGTCTTAAGGAATAGCTATTGGATAGTACTACACCATGAGGGTAAAGAATGTCTGGGGTAAAGCATTTTAAAAGGCCGAAAACTTCGTTCGTAACACGGAGAAAAAAAGTCAAATTTGATAAAATACGCAGTGGGGTCATCCACCTTCCAACCCACTGACTCGACAGTTCTGTATGGCTAGGGATTATAGACTCTGATCTAATAAATAGCTATTGGATAGTACTACAACGTGGGGGTAAAGAATTTCTAGGGTAAGCATTCCTAGAGGCCGAAAATTGCGTCCGAAACATGGAAATAAAGCCAAATTCGATAAAATACGAATTGGGGTACCCTCTTTCCGACCAATTGTCTCGGTTGTTCTTTATGGCTAGGGATTATAGACGCTGCCCTAATGAATAGCTATTGGATAGTACTAAAACGTGAGGGTAAAGAATTTCTGGGGTAAGCATTTTTAAAGGCCGAAAACTTCATCCGTAACACGGGGAAAAAAAGTCAAATTTGATAAAATACACATTCTGGTTACCCACTTTCCCGTCCATTGCCTCGGCAATTCTGTATGGCTAGGGATTATAGGCTCTGCTCTAATACATAGCTATTGGATAGTACTACAATGATAGCACAAAGAAAATCTAGGGTAAGCATTCCTAGAGGCCGAAAATTGCGTCCGAAACCTAGAAATAAAGCCAAATTCGATAAAATACGCATGGGGTACCCACCTTCCAACCCATTGCCTCGACAGTTCTGTATGGGTAGCGATTACAGACTCTGATATAATAAATAGCTATTGCATAGTACTACAGCGGGGAGGGGGGGGGGGTAAAGAATTTCTGGGGTAAGCATCCTGAAAGGTCGAAAATTTCGTCCCAAACATGGAAATAAAGCAAAATTCGATAAAATACGTATTTGAGACACCAATTTTCCGACCCAATGTCGCTGGAGTTCTTCATGGCTAGGGATTATAGACGCTGTCTTAAGGAATAGCTATTGGATAGTACTACACCATGAGGGTAAAGAATGTCTGGGGTAAAGCATTTTAAAAGGCCGAAAACTTCGTTCGTAACACGGAGAAAAAAAGTCAAATTTGATAAAATACGCAGTGGGGTCATCCACCTTCCAACCCACTGACTCGACAGTTCTGTATGGCTAGGGATTATAGACTCTGATCTAATAAATAGCTATTGGATAGTACTACAGCGTGGGGGTAAAGAATTTCTGGGGTAAGCATCCTGAAAGGTCGAAAATTTCGTCCGAAACATGGAAAATATTCCAAATTCGATAAAATACGCGTTCGGGACACCCACTTTTCGACCCATTGCCTCGACAGTTCTGTATGGCTAGGGATTATAGACTCTGCTCTAATAAATAGCTATTGGATAGTACTACAGCGTGGGGGTAAAGAATTTCTGGGGTAAGCATCCTGAAAGGCCAAAAATTTCGTCCGAAACATAGGAATAAAGCCAAATTCGATAAAATAAACATAAGGGTTGTCAATTGCAACGGAAATAAGATTAATCTATGATTTCTTTGCTTGCCATACATTGATTAGAAAAAAAAACCAATTATCTTATTAAATTCAAGCACAAGCCACTTAAACAAAACATGCGTCATACACTCGTTCAAATTTGTTTTACGAGACATTTGTTATAATACAGATAATATCAGTTGCTCATTTACCTTGACAAATTTTTAGGAACTACTTTACAAGACCGATCGTACATCCCACATCTGTACTTTAATGATTTTGTGTGGTAGATCTTCATCAAGCACATACTATATTTCAAAGATTCGAATGTTCGCATCTTAGGAATGTTTACGCCAAAAAATCTCTAATATCTGAATGTAGTATTATCTAATTACTTTTTAGTGATAATTCTTTTGGCAGTCATACTGTGAAATGGCCTTCCATTCTCTCGACATCCTGTAAAGTAGTTCCTAAAAAATAGAAATATGTCTAAGTTAAATGAGAAACTGATATTATCTGTATTATAGCAAATGTCTCGTAAAACAAAACTGCAAGAGTGTATTACGCATGTTTTGTGTAAGTGGCTTGCGCTTGATCAAAATTAGATTGTAGGTTTTTTTTCTGTAATCAATGTATGGCAAACAAAGAAATCATAAATTAATTTTACTTCCGTTCAGTTGACCCCAATGCGTATTTTATCGAATTTGGCTTTATTTCTATGTTTCTAGCGAAATTTTCGGCCTTTAAGAATGCTTACCCCAGAAATTCTTTTCCCTCCCGCTGTAGTACTATCCAATAGCTATTTATTAGAGCAGAGTCTATAATCCCTAGCCATAAAGAACTGCCGAGGCAATAAGTTGGAAAGTGCCCAATGAGTATTTTATCAAATTTGACTTTTTTCCGTATTACGGACGAAATTTTTTGGCCTTTCAGAATGCTTACCCCAGAAATTCTTTATCCTCACGTTGTAGTACTATCCAATAGCTATTCATTAGGGCAGCGTCTATAATCCCTAGCCATAAAGAACAACCGAGACAATGGGTCGGAAAGTGTGTATCCCCAACTCGTATTTTTTTCGAATTTGGCTTTATTTCTATGTTTCGAGCGAAATTTTCGGCCTTTAAGAATGCTTACCCCAGAAATTCTTTTCCCTTCCGCTGTAGTACTATCCAATAGCTATTTATTAGAGCAGCGTCTATAATCCCTAGCCATACAGAACTGCCGAGGCAATAGGTTGGAAAGTGCCTAATGCGTATTTTATCAAATTCGACTTTTTTCCGTGTTACGGACGAAATTTTCGGTCTGTCAGAATGCTTACCCCACGAATTCTTTATCCTCACGTTGTAGTACTATCCAATAGCTATTCATTAGGGCAGCGTCTATAATTCCTAGCCATAAAGAACAACCGAGACAATGGGTCGGAAAGTGGGTATCCCCAACTCGTATTTTATCAAATTGGCTTTATTTCTATGTTTCGAGCGAAATTTTCGGCTTTAAGAATGCTTACCCCAGAAATTCTTTTCCCTCCCGCTAAAGTACTATCCAATAGCTATTTATTGGAGCAGAGTCTATAATCCCTATCCATACAGAACTGCCGAGGCAATAGGTTGGAAAGTGCCTAATGCGTATTTTATCAAATTTGACTTTTTTTCGTGTTACGGACGAAATTTTCGACCTTTCAGAATGCTTATCTCAGAAATTCTTTATCCTTACGTTGTAGTACTATCTAATAGCTATTCGTTAGGGCAGCGTCTATAATTTCTTGCTATAAAGAACAACCGAGACAATGGGTCGGAAAGTGGGTATCCCCAACTCGTATTTTATCGAATTTGGCTTTATTTCTATGTTTCGAGCGAAATTTTCGGCCTTAAAGAATGCTTACCTCAGAAATTCTTTTCCCTCCCGCTGTAGTTCTATCCAATATCTATTCATTAGAGCAGAGTCTATAATCCCCAGCTATACAGAACTGCCGATGCAATAGGTTGGAAAGTGCCCAATGCGTATTTTATCAAATTTGACTTTTTTCCGAGTTACGGACGAATTTTTCGGCCTTTCAGAATGCTTACCCCAGAAATTCTTTATCCTCACGTTGTAGTACTATCTAATAGCTATTTAGTAGAACCTATTGCATCGGCAGTTCTGTATAGCTGGGGATTATAGACTCTGCTCTAATGAATAGATATTGGATAGAACTACAGCGGGAGGGAAAAGAATTTCTGGGGTAAGCCTTTTTAAAGGCCGAAAATTTCGTTCGAAACATGGAAAAAAGCCAAATTGCATCACATTTGTACTGGGGTCACCCCTTCCCAACCAATTGTCTCGGTATTTTCTTATGGCTAGGGATTATAGACGCTGCCCTAATGAACAGCTATTGGATAGTACTAAAACGGGAGGGTAAACATTTCTTAGGTAAGCATTCCTAGAGGCCGAAAATTGCGTCCGAAACATGGAAATAAAGCCAAATTCGATAAAATACGCATTGTGGTACCCACTTTCCGACCCATTGTCTCGGAAGTTCTTTATGGGTAGGAATTATAGACGCTGCCCTTATGAATAGCTATTGGATAGTACAAAAACGGGAGGGTAAAGAATTTCTGGGGTAAGCATTCTAAAAGGCCGATAACTTCGTCCGTCACACTGGGAAAAAATTCAATTTTGATAAAATACGCATTGGGGTCACCCACTTTCCCACCCATTGCCTCGGCAGTTCTGTATGGCTAGGGATTATGAACTCTGCTCTAATAAATAGGTATCGGATAAGATACACATTCGGGTCACCCACTTTCCCGCCCATTGCCTCGGCAATTCTGTATGGCTATGGATTATAGACTCTGCTCTAATAAATAGCTATTGGATAGTACTACAACGAGAGGGCAAAGCATTTCTAGGGTAAGCATTCCTAGAGGCCGAAAATTGCGTCCGAAACATGGAAATAAAGCCAAATTCGATAAAATACGAATTGGGGTACCCTCTTTCCGACCAATTGTCTCGGTTGTTCTTTATGGCTAGGGATTATAGACGCTGCCCTAATAAATAGCTATTGGATAGTACTAAAACGTGAGGGTAAAGAATTTCTGGGGTAAGCATTTTTAAAGGCCGAAAACTTCATCCGTAACACGGGGAAAAAAAGTCAAATTTGATAAAATACACATTCTGGTTACCCACTTTCCCGTCCATTGCCTCGGCAATTCTGTATGGCTAGGGATTATAGGCTCTGCTCTAATACATAGCTATTGGATAGTACTACAATGATAGCACAAAGAAAATCTAGGGTAAGCATTCCTAGAGGCCGAAAATTGCGTCCGAAACCTAGAAATAAAGCCAAATTCGATAAAATACGCATGGGGTACCCACCTTCCAACCCATTGCCTCGACAGTTCTGTATGGGTAGCGATTACAGACTCTGATATAATAAATAGCTATTGCATAGTACTACAGCAGGGAGGGGGGGGGGGTAAAGAATTTCTGGGGTAAGCATCCTGAAAGGTCGAAAATTTCGTCCGAAACATGGAAATAAGGCAAAATTCGATAAAATACGCATTTGGGACACCCTACTATGGAGTCTATAATCCCCAGCTATACAGAACTGCCGATGCAATAGGTTGGAAAGTGCCCAATGCGTATTTTATCAAATTTGACTTTTTTCCGTATTACGGACGAAATGTTTTGGCCTTTCAGAATGCTTACCCCAGAAATTCTTTATCCTCACGTTGTAGTACTATCCAATAGCTATTCATTAGGGCAGCGTCTATAATCCCTAGCCATAAAGAACAACCGAGACAATGGGTCGGAAAGTGTGTATCCCCAACTCGTATTTTTTTCGAATTTGGCTTTATTTCTATGTTTCGAGCGAAATTTTCGGCCTTTAAGAATGCTTACCCCAGAAATTCTTTTCCCTTCCGCTGTAGTACCATCCAATAGCTATTTATTAGAGCAGCGTCTATAATCCCTAGCCATACAGAACTGCCGAGGCAATAGGTTGGAAAGTGCCTAATGCGTATTTTATCAAATTCGACTTTTTCCGTGTTACGGACGAAATTTTCGGTCTGTCAGAATCCTTACCCCACGAATTCTTTATCCTCACGTTGTAGTACTATCCAATAGCTATTCATTAGGGCAGCGTCTATAATTCCTAGCCATAAAGAACAACCGAGACAATGGGTCGGAAAGTGGGTATCCCCAACTCGTATTTTATCAAATTGGCTTTATTTCTATGTTTCGAGCGAAATTTTCGGCTTTAAGAATGCTTACCCCAGAAATTCTTTTCCCTCCCGCTAAAGTACTATCCAATAGCTATTTATTGGAGCAGAGTCTATAATCCCTATCCATACAGAACTGCCGAGGCAATAGGTTGGAAAGTGCCTAATGCGTATTTTATCAAATTTGACTTTTTTTCGTGTTACGGACGAAATTTTCGACCTTTCAGAATGCTTATCTCAGAAATTCTTTATCCTTACGTTGTAGTACTATCTAATAGCTATTCGTTAGGGCAGCGTCTATAATTTCTTGCTATAAAGAACAACCGAGACAATGGGTCGGAAAGTGGGTATCCCCAACTCGTATTTTATCGAATTTGGCTTTATTTCTATGTTTCGGGCGAAATTTTCGGCCTTAAAGGATGCTTACCTCAGAAATTCTTTTCCCTCCCGCTGTAGTTCTATCCAATATCTATTCATTAGAGCAGAGTCTATAATCCCCAGCTATACAGAACTGCCGATGCAATAGGTTGGAAAGTGCCCAATGGTTATTTTATCAAATTTGACTTTTTTCCGAGTTACGGACGAATTTTTCGGCCTTTCAGAATGCTTACCCCAGAAATTCTTTATCCTCACGTTGTAGTACTATCTAATAGCTATTTGGTAGAGCAGAGTCTATAATCCCTAGCCATACAGAACTGCCGGGGCAATGGGTTTGAACAAGTGGGTGACCCCAGTGTATATTTTATCAAATATGACTTTTTTTCCGTGTTACGGACGAAATTTTCGGCCTTTAAGAATGCTTACCCCAGAAATGTTTTACCCTCAGGTTGTAGTACTGTCCAATAGTTATTCCGTAGGGCAGCGTCTATAATGCCAAGCCATAAAGAACTACCGACACAGTGGGTCAGAAAGTGGGTGCCCCAAATGCGTATTTTATCGAATTTGGCTTTATTTCCATGTTTTTGACGCAATTTTCGTCCTCTAGTAATGCTTACCCCAACAATTCTTTGCCCCCTCGTTGTAGTACTACCCAATAGCTATTTATTAGAGCAGAGTCTATAAGCCTTAGCCATACAGAACTGCCGGGGCAATGGGTTTGAACAAGTGGGTGAACCAGTTTCAAACAGAAGTTGTGTTGTAGGTATACCATGAAAAAATTTATTTTATATAAAAATTCTATATTTTTAGTCGTTAATATGAGTTTCGAAAATCGCAAATGTGGGTTAAACATGGGTTTATATGAATCACATTCTGGACTTATTAACAGATAAGAATGTTTTAATCGTCATCATGATATTATTGTAAATGCTAATTACAAAACCGTAAATATGAGTTAAAAATTTGCAAACTAAATTTAGAATTTTGTTAACGGGATATAAAAATCTTTGATGTTCTATATAAATCTTGTTTTCGAACAAAAAAGTCAAAAACTATGATTTTAAAGAAAAGTAAAATTGTCGCTCAAGTAGTTTCCAAACGCAATTGCAGGATGACGAATTGCAGGATAATTTTTATAAAGAGAATTGCAGGATGAGAACTGCTGGATAGCTTGACACTAGTCTATCCTGTTTAAAATTGGAGATAGGAATTTTTCACATTTCGGTTATCTCCCGTTTAGCATGTAAACAAACTTATTTGTGTCATGGTTTCAAATAATGTTTGCCTATGAAAATAACTGTACTATAAATCGTAAAGATGTTCAAGGGGAGGGGCCATCATATACTATAACTTTTACTAAAAAGGTGTTATGTTCAAGAGTGTTATTTATCGACTCATGTTGGATATGTGCTGTAATAAATATCGCACGATTAAATATACTACTCGAAGAAAGTTTTTTCAGCAATTCCATTGAGATTAATGGGGGTCAATTTTTGAGGGTTCATATTCTTGAAGAAAATAATTTAAAGGATCTAAAATAAACAGCATTTCTGTTTTAAAGGATGTTAAATGGATCAAAGAAGAAATAATAATATGATACAAATTTTGTTGGGGGTTGGGTTTTGGGGGTTGAGGAAAAGGGGGATGAAAATGTGCCCATCCAAATTGATTTTCATTTTTGTGCGAGGGAAATGTTATATATGTAATTATGCCCTCAGATTCACTATTTTGTCAATTTTGTGCGTTGTATGCATATTTTAACTAGACCATGTGCAAAAAATTGTTTTGCTGTGACTTTCAATGTTGACTTCCCTCAGAGTTCGACCAACATAACTGTAGTAATTATGAATACACAAATAATTGAAGATTAAGAAAACACAAACTTAAAAGATAAATCCAGATTCTGTTTTACTATTGTTTTCAGTCAGAAGTTGTGTTGCTTAACTTTGTTGGAGTAGTATACACGTAACACTCTCTTTCCCAGTCAGTATTGAGGGACACATTTTCTGTGTGGTTTTATTTTATAAACTCTACATACTTTTTTCTTGTGTAGATACTATTGTTTATTGTTACAGGGAAACTGTCACCATTTAGACTGAAGTATGATGTATAAAACAACCTTTCATTTGAACTCTGAAATTGAAAAACTAGAAAAATGTGCAATCTTTTCAAACTATATTAGAATAAAGTTTTTTACGAGGTCCAGCACTCAGAAGGAGACCATGGAGACGTCGAAAAAGAAGTAGTCGAAAATACATCGAACATCACACACTTAGTTAAAAATCATGTGACTAAGAGAATACATGGACTCTCGGACAGAGGTCAGGGAGCCTACACGGAGAAATGGACAACTTCTTTCTGGAGCGGGAATTCCAGTTACTGGAAATAACAACGTCTCTTAACAAGCTCCTGACACTGCTTACGGCACAAGAAATATTTGTTCAGTCCTGCAGGCATAACGATGAGTATTTGAACTTTCTGATGAGATCAGAACTTTTGACAGTCGTAGGGACATTGACACATGAAGCTCCTTGTCAACTATTTGTATTACCAAAGCGAACCTGGACATGAAAAAATTAAACGAGTATCACCTCGCTGTAATACAAGCTAAATCCACAACAACAAAATCCTCACATAGTAATATAAGAACACGCCTAATATTTGAAAAAACAAGGATGTATAAGGATATATAAGAACCGAAACAGTTGAAGAGCTATAGGACTATGAGTTCTCGAGGGTATCATCAGATCACTAGTCGGTACTTCGGTACTGACATGATTTAAGTCGAACCTTTCTAAAATTGTCCGAAATTATAAGAAAATAAGGTTTCAACTCCCATAGCAAATTTGACCTTAGATGGATTTGGCTATTATATTTTGTCCCTTTTGATCTCCTCCAGCAGCGGTATCGACCTAGTGCTGTATATAATAAAAACACTTTATAAAGTTCATTCTTCCGACGCGTTTTTCTAGATTTACCTTCACCTAAGCTCAACTTTTCCCAAGGATATTCAAACCTAGTTTCTTAGCCAACTTTAACGGCCATACGAAATACTTCCACACATATTAAAGCAAGTTTCAAGTGTGCCATAGATGAGTTATCGTTATGGAATATGCGTTTCACAACTGATAGCGGATATGGTCTTACTGTCGTAAATACAATCCCATCCCCTTTTCACGAATGTGACCTACCGAATTAGACTTATTGCCGAGTTTGTACTAACATGAGCAACACGACGGGTGCCACATATGAAGCAGGATCTGCTTACCCTTCCGGAGCACCTGGGATCATCCCCAGTTTTTGGTGTGGTTCGTGTTGAATAGTCTTTAGTTTTCTATGCCGTGTTTTGTGTACTATTTTGTTTGTGTACTATTTTGTTTGTCTGTTGTTCTTTTATTTGGTTTTGTCAGTTTATTTTCGACTTATGAGTTTGAATGTCCTTCTGATATTTGCGCCTTTCTTTTACAAGTTGCAGACTCTGAATAGGTAGATGTATTGATAAAGTGATTAGAACCGAAGTCTGTCAGACACGCCTTTAGCACTAGTGAATCGAACGCCAAAATTTCATCAAGAGGTCTGCAGAAAATATGACATTGGGCTGCAGAAACATCACTTGAATATACCTATTAACTTCCAAAACTTCACTCTCTCCAACGAAAACTGCCCATTAAACCCTCAGAAATGATTTTCAATACGAAAAAAAACGTACCCGATCAAGGCCAGTTCAATTATTAACGAATTATTTCCCCGTCTTCTTGAAAACACACGAATCTTTAAAACCACTAAAAAAAAATAATCAGAAAAACAAGAAGTTAGTTGATAAATTGGTAGCTATTATATATAATAGGAAACTTATTAATATTTCGTCATTTTGAATTTCAGGAATTGCACGCGATAATTATTCACAAGCAGAATGTGTAAGAGCTTTTTCCAATGTCCGTTTGTTTGACAATGTACATGTACCCCTAAAAAAAACAACAACAACAAAAATATTTGTCATTTCGGGGCCTTTTATAGCTGACTATGCGGTATGGACTTTGCTCATTGTTGAAGGCCGAAAGGTGACCTTTAGTTGTTAATTTCTGTGTCATTTGGTCACTTGTGAAGAGTTGTCTCATTGGCAATCATACCACATCTTTTCTATATTGTTAAGTCATTGTTAAAACAGATCTCATACGGCACAAATTATTGAAAGTCTTCGTTTGACATGCATTTCCTCACATTTTATTCCATAAGAAGACACACATCAGTTTGCTATGACATATTACAATCAACCGTTCACTAACAACTTAAAATATCATATAGTAAGTATAATAAACTCCTTCTTGTTTTTATAATTTTCACCTTGTTGTCTTATGTTTGAGAATACTATCTTTACCTCCAAAGTAAGTTCTATCACTTCCAGCAGTGATATCATAACAGACAAATTCAACTCTCTTTGTCATTTTCTTCGTGATAATGAATTTTAAAATTCTAGTAAGGTAGTGTAACAGCAGCACTATCTGTAACAAGTTGCAAGGCTACATTTCTGTTCCTATCCTATTTACCCTCATTTTTTAGTTGTAGTCTAAATTTTTCCGACCTTCATCCAGCCGGCCTCTATTACAGGACCTATCAATTGTATTTATTGTTAATTTGTTCTCGTCCTGAACATGCATGAAATATTTGCCACTGGACGTAAAACAACCAAAAATCAATCAAAGCTAGTGTATATGTTTAGGACTGTAACAACATTTTACTTCGTGGATGTTTAGCGTACAGTGAATCAGACGAAACACTTAATGGTGGTCTTTTCTGGACAGTAAACGATTGTTGAATACTTTTTATATGTTTCAATTAATCAACAATTCTTTTTTTTATTAAACTAAACACTTTGCTGCACTCGTCAATGAATGCTGTTCTCATTCGTAACTTCGCTGTTCTCGTTTAGGCGTGTTGTTCCAACACATATTATATTTGTTTTTATTATTGTTTATAAATACTGTATTTGCGTTTGAAACTTATTATATAAAAATCAATTGGAATTCTAATCTACAAATATAGATCTTTAATTCATGACAATTACCAAGAAATAAAAGAATAACTCCATAGTATATCTATGCATATAAAAGAAGTTATGATTGTTGTAATTATAAAAAATGCTTAACTATTAGCGTGTGAAGGTTTCTTTAATTGAGACTTTTCTAATCTCTATCTTCAGTTTTAATTCATATAGGCCATTACATTTATTGCTAGTTTGAGATTTTTTCTGGCGTCTGAATTAAGTCTTGTTAGACTTTGCGAAGGGCGTTATATGTCCGCGCTCCGTCCATATAGAAATCATAGAAACTTTTTACCGAGGCTTTGCATGGGCGACAACTATCTGTCTTGAATCTTCATACATCATTTGTTAGTCGATAGATCAAACATTCTTTGAACCTAAACCGTTTTTAGCGACGAATATCTATCTTTTATTCAACACCAGTAGCAAAACCACTCGTATTGTGTTTTGTCCTTCACTTGGAATACGCTTTCACCTTGCTGCATTAAATAATTACATGTGCATTTAATTTTAGGTGTTTATCTATGGATATATCAACGGTGACCAGAATATATTAACTGTATTTGTCTCTTCGTCCAATCTATCGTATGCAAACGTTGCACATATCAATCTAATTGCAACAAGTTGCAGCCATGTTTACATGTTCTTTGCAAAACTAACGCTTAGTCGTAATATATAAGCGAAAGCACAAGTGCGCCAATGACAATAGAGGTTAGATGGAAACAAGGCTTCAATTTGTGCAACAGGTGGATACATGTAGTTCATACATACAATTTCCTCATATTGCTCAAGGTTGTATATATAATGTTTTGACATCTCATTAAAACTTACTTTTGTGTGTTGGAAATCTGTGTTTTGGAATTACATGCAGTATGTCAGTTGTTTAGTGAAAACTGTCCACTTTGTAAAAACGAAATCAAATAAATAACCTCAATATTAAAAAAAGAAGATGTGGTACGAATGCAATGAGATAACAATCCAACAAGGATGTAATACCGGGTATTTATAAGTAATAAATTTACTTAATTAGTTTTATTAAAATTAAAATATTTTTTCCCTGTATTTCAATTTGCGTATCCAATGCCGGGGATCTCGTTAGGAGATGAAGTATGTCATAAGTTAATGTTTTGTTTTTTTTTGTGTGGAAAATTGGGTCTTAATTATAGATTTCTGATTGCTTTCTAAAATGTATTCACGTCTTATAGACTTGGTGCGTTAACGATCATGGAATATTGTACAGACATCAGTCAATCTGTTTATGTATTCAACCCTATATTAACTCGCCTGCTCTTACATATCAGCACTCATTTGAGTATAACGAAATCTGAGAACTATATTTTAATTAGATTGAGACATCAGGCAATAGTTGAAGACTGTACGTGCCCTTCCGGATAACTTTTGATCATATCTTTCGTGCTATGCTGTCACGTTG
Source organism: Mytilus californianus (assembly GCF_021869535.1). Taxonomy (NCBI): domain Eukaryota; kingdom Metazoa; phylum Mollusca; class Bivalvia; order Mytilida; family Mytilidae; genus Mytilus; species Mytilus californianus. The sequence goes on along the minus strand of NW_026262734.1, from coordinate 98,630,488 downwards.
ACGTCATCACTTTTTCGATTTCTTATTTCTGCATTTGGCAAAATGTACTGTCGGATCCTAACTGTAAATCTGGTGCTGAAAAAATGATACCGTTAATTTAATTTGAAACAGAGTGCAAACTCTCTTATAAAATTTGATGTCAAAGTTGCTTAAATCCTTATCTGCAATATAACATCTCTAAAGGCTTAGCGATAAAATCAGAATGGTTTGAACATTTTCAAAACAAAAAAATTACGATCCCTGACGTTCATATACTTCTGCATTGTTCAGGGCGAGTTTAAATAAAAACTTATTTGTATCTTAAAACAAAGTGTACATCATGTGCAATGTTACGTAACTTGAAAAATGCGAAATACTAAACAATTTAGTTTTATTCATCTATTATAACAAACAAGAAATGTATAGATTCACGAGTTCGTTATTCATTTGTCAATGTTTTGCATTTATACACAAATACAGATTTACAACCGTTATTAATAACAAACAGTTTTGTGAAGTCATTGTTTAAACACATTCCATAAGGATGGTCAATTTCATCGTCTCGGTTCAGCATTGTCTCGCATTTTGTCCAATCTGAAGACATTCTCTGTATGTTGTGTGTGTAATAGCCCCCGAAATAAACATAACCTTGTCTATCAAGAATTACTCCTGTTACCGATGAAGTGTCCTTACTGTATACATGAGTTCCATCTAATTTGATACAAAGTAGTTTGTTGTTATATCGAACTATCAAGTGGTCATGACTATCATCGTATAGCATGAAGTAAAGATTTTCGGATGTTTGTTGCATATATTTTAGAACGGTTCCATTGATGTCTAATGTTTTGATAATACCACCTTGACCACTAATGTAAATTCGATCGCGGCTAGCAGTGATACCGAAACATCTTAATCCAACGTTAACTTTGTCGCTCGTTGTCATCTGTTTAGTCTTTATGAATTGAATAGAGTTTTCGGCAGGAAGTGTAACAATAGCACAGTCAGTACCAGGTATCACAGCAACACCAAATAGAGCAGCGGAAAAGGTTATTTCGGTTTCATAATCTTTACAGTCTCTATAGACATAGAGTTTCGGATCTGATAATGAATGATTTGTAAGGAGCAGCTTATTATCATCTGTGATTGCTAAATCTCTAAGAACATATGTAATCCCAGTTTTAAGTTTTAATTCCGTATCCTTTTCGAATCCAAATATCGTTTTTGTTGCTTCTACCTTGATCTGGGCCTGCTGAAGTTTCTTTGTTATGTATTGAACTTGACACGAGTTTAAAGTCTCTAACAGTGATCCGAAAGAGTCAATCGTTATAACTTTCTTTTCATCGAATGTTATATTGATTTCTTGTGACCTGGATACAAGCTTCTGAACTTTCTCTTCGGCACTTTGACTATTTATTACTTGTTGATGCAAACATAGAAACAGCTGACTATCAGATCCATAATCTTTCAGGAAATAAATTTCGTTCTCGTTTTCTTTTAATTTGTCCAAAACTTGTGATATTTCCTCTTTTTGTTTACTGATTTCGATCTCGTGTTTACGTTGGAGAGATGACAGTTCGGCATGAAGATTGCGTTCTAGATCATCTATTTGTTTCAATAATCGAGATTTGACTTCACGGATCTGTTTGGTCATTACAGATTTAGTTTGCGCCAGAGATTGTAAGTTCGATTCTCTGTTATCGTGTAAATCATTTAAGGTTGTAATAAGATGATTTATGTCCGCCATTATGTCGGTGAACAATGCAGACTTTTTGACATCTTTCGAGGCATGTTCTAATGGCAGAACGTTTTCACATTTCCTGTGGTCTTTAGGAATGCAGGCTCTACAGCAAACGATATCATGATCTTTGCAGTAGTAATCCAAAAGCATATCTGGATGGACGTTGCAGATTTTTTTCGCAGATATAGGGATATTTGAATCGACAGACGACAAATCGATAACATGATGAGACTTGAATGCCTTGAAACGGGTATGTGACTCAGCGCAGTCTGGGCAAAGTCGCTCTTCACAGTCGGAGCAATATTTTGTTGCTGATACTGACGAATTGGCCTCAGTGCATGGATCACAAAAACTCGCTGTAGCCATTTAAATAGTCTGGAAAAAAACTAATTTGTTATTTACGGCGTGTTAATCTTAATATATAAAATCATTAAATGTCCCTCATGTAGCGTTTTTAATAATTTCGAAATGTTAATTAGTTGTACAACAATGTAATTACCAAGTATTATTGAATAGCGGTATTTTGAAATCACATATTGAAAAATCTGGATATTCATTTACTTAAAAAAAAAGAAATTGAGATTTACTACAACACATTGGTCAGTGGAATTGCATTTCAGCAAAAGATATAAATGCATAATGAGATTAATTTATATTGATAGTACTTAATGAACAATTATTACAAGTATTAAAATATCAGCAAACTAGAACGGGTAATGAAACTGACATAAATAAGTAACCCTGTCCAGAACCAAAACTTATTGAAGTAGATGATTTTATGTTGTAAAGATATGCCTCTCCTTAGAAATTCAATAGGTCTTTGACCATTACAGAGTGAATAAAGGCAACAGTAGTATACCGCTGTTCGAAATTCATAAATCATTTGAGAAAAAACAAATCCGGGTTACAAACTAAAACTGAGGGAAACACATCAACTATAAGAGGATATCACAGTAACATAGTTTATCTGTGGTTATTTATGTTTACTTTTCAATACATTAGCTTGATAACATTATAACATAATTAAGTTATTAGAATTTAACTGAGTGTGAATAGATCACAACATAGTTTTTAGCATCTGTGAGATTAACCTTGACCTTCACTCAATGCAAATCAATGAGGTGTAAAATGTAGGCCACGCCCCTCGTGTCTAACGTTTTTTAAGTTGCTACCTTATTCATTTAGAGGCATCCGACCCTAATTCAAATAGGTGTCATGGATTTGAACAGCCCTATTTAGGTCAGTGAACCATTTTATTTATAGTGTTTGGATATGCTGCTCTTTACCGAATGAAGTCTTACCAATAGTTATAGGATTTTTGTTTACCAAGTGTCTGAAAATATGAACACGAACATTAAACTTAACAGAAGTCAATAAATTTAAACATTTATGTTAATGTGACCTGCATGTGTAAGGCGTGTTTTAGAAACTCCATTACAAAAGTTGCAAGATGTCTGTTCTTCTTTTACTGTGAGATAAAAAGTAGTAACTGAGATTTGACTTCCAATGTTAAACTTCATATCCATAAGGAAAGTTAGTTCGGACGGACCTAAATTTTGTAAGATACTGCTTTACTCTTCAAAAGGTATCCCTCATCAAAGTTTTTACTTTGTAAAATTATAATTGCTCAAGGCAAGGCAAACTGACAACTAAATAAAAAAAAAAAATCCAAAATTGCGGTAATGGAATTGAACCACTAATTCATAGCCCTGTAAGAATATGATTTCTATGTTGAATTCTGAATTTGCAAGCATTGATAGCTTAAAGTTCAAATAAAGTTACAGTCACTTCATGTCAAATCTTTACCTTCTTCTGACTTGTGGTGAAAAATTCAACATACCTTTATACCTTAATTGCATATTAGAGCGCACCGTTTCCCGGAAGTTTGTTAGTACAAAAACTGGTACCTTTGATCTTAACAACAGGGTAAATGTGCCATCCAATTATAATTGCATTAATTATTCAAAATAAACATTCAATAAGGATTGTACAGTGATTTCAATTCCTTAAGCTTTCATTTGAAAAAAAAAAATACCCAAATATTTGACTCATCCACAAAGTTACAGCTATGCGTAGAAACTATTTTGTCTAGAACTTGTACTACTATCTAGTATACTCTTTCTAACAGGACCCGAATTAGTGGTTCTATACATATAACAACACCAAACTTGATATATATATATATATATACTTCTGCTTTACCTAATTTCCTTCTATGATCCATTTTTTAGCATAGAAAAACACATAAAGCTTTTGATGAAACACTATTTCACTGAATTCAACCTCAAATTGGACCGATAGAAACAGATGCCTAATACAAAGAAAACTCCATATGGATACTAATAGTGACCAGTTTGAGACTTTTTCAATTATCACTTGTTCTTATTTGTTAATATTTACCCAATTAACAATTTTCTCACCTGTGTGTCTTATTTGTATCAGAGATTTTTAAATGAATATACATATAGTGGTCCAAACATAAAACATAGTTGAATTTTTTGTCCCCCCTTTTTTTCTACAGAAAAGGAGTGTGTTTTGGTAAAAACCATACTTTTATGTAAAAAATGGATCAATAAGAACAACTTATATATCTCTTAGCTGGGCTAATTCCTTAACTGACTGAAAATTGTATTTTAACTGAGATTTTGGAATTCCTTCATAAAAAAATACCAATTTCCTTAGACTTAAATGATACACTACGAAACCAAATAAAAACAATAAAACATGAAACTCACATAGATGATTTGACCAACAGCTATATTTTTACTATAAACTGGTCATGATATACATGTTTCATAGATTTCAGTCTTAAATAATGGAAAAATGTAAACTTCAGGTTAAGTCATAACTGTATGCATGCTTAAAAAATTGAAATACCCTATATTGTAGCATGTTGGTGAAACCAACATTTAATTTATTGTTTCATTAAAAAAAATGAATGTAACATGATGAATGAAAAAAAGTTTGACCAATTTGAACTGTAATGGTTATGATTTCTAAAATTTGAATTTCACATGCCTTTCAGTTGTAGGAATAAAACCACTAACTTATAGCCCTCTGCTTTCTATGTTAAATTCAGAATTTTCAAGCATTAATGGCTACTTTGTCTTAAGTTCACAAAAAGTGGCAGTCAATTCATGACAAAACTATACCTTATCCTGATTTGTGCTGAAATATTAACATATCTTTAATTGAATATAAAAGCGCATTGGTTCAAGGAAGTTAATTGAAAAAAAAGTTAAAAAAAAATATAAGAGTGCACTGGTCCCCGAAAGTTTGTTAGTACAAATACAGGTACTTCTGATCTGCACAACAGGGCAAATGTGCCCTCCAATTATAATTTCAAATATTTGTGTTATTATGCAAAATAAAATTTCAACAAGGGTTGTACAGTGATGACAAGTCCTTATGCTTTCATTTGATACCAAAATTACCCAAATAGTTTACTTATTGGCAACGTTGCACAAGTTTCTAACGGGTACCACATGTGGATCAGGATCGGTTTACCTGAGATCATCCCAGGTTTTGGTGGGGTTCCTGTTGCTCAGTCTTTAGTTTTCTATGTTGTGTCTATTGTACTATTGTTTGTCTGTCGGTCTTTTTCCTTTTTAGCCATGGCGTTGTCAGTTTATTTTCGACTTATGTCAGATAATAGATATAAGAAGATGTGGTATGAGTACCAATGAGACAACTGTCCATCCAAGCCACTGGACTATACATAAAGCGACACATTACTTATCATTAGAGGAGCTGCTGATCTATACTTAGATAAGAACGGTGTTGAGGACTTAGCCAGAGCGAGCAGAATTTTGAGACTTAGGAACAACAGAGTAGATGTGGGGACACCACATATATAGGCCCATCTGCCCTATTTGCTGCCACTTATTAGTATTAATGCATTGGGTGGTAATTAAACCCATGTGTTGTTCTATATGTACATGTACATATATGATATATATATGTATATGTATATGTATATCAAATGCAAACAAGAGGCTGTCAGAGAGACAGCAAACCGGATTTTCCTGAAGAGGTCGAACCCTGAACAGTTGAGCAAGTATGGACACAACATTTAAGCTTAAAACAGCTCTGAATTTGGATTGTGATTGAACATTTGATACAGCATGGGTTTGTGACACAAAATAAATGTGGTCAAAGAACTGAAAAATTTGAAATTGAACATTTACCTATTATGGTCCAATATCCAAAATCTAAGTACATTGCTAGAATCAGCATACCAAAGAACCCCAATAATTCAATTTTTGATAAAATACTTCTTAGTTAAACCATTTCTGTTCAAATGGAAATAACTCAAACTTTATTTTCCATGAACCAATAATGTAAATCTAAAATTAAATATGATTTAACCATAGACTCTAAAATTAGATATGATGTTATATTTATTTTTAAATTATAATCAAATATAATTAATAGTTTTCTAATAAATCTGTCACTCCAATTATAATTGGGTGATTGCATTGACAATTACCAGATGTGTGTTATCTTATCACTTAGTGTAATCAAACTTTATATATATAGTTGATAGTTCCCAATATTTTTTCTTTCATTTGTAACATACTAATATATATCTGCAACTTATCTTATCTTAATTTTAAATTATAAATAATATATTATTATCAAATGAATTTTCAAATCTGGAACCCCAAACAGGATCAAGTAAAAATTAAAATTAACAGACACAACAAAACAATTATATACATATATCTCTCAGAAAATTAGTTTTTACAAAATAACAAACACACCATAAAATTCTTCAAACAATTTACCAAAGAAAAGAAAAATTAATAATGAAAATCATACTTGCAAATCTGAAGGATTATTTCCCTTTGAACAGAACTATAGTTTAACATAGTACTCTAACATTACATATATAATTATTAGTAATGTAATTAACTTCAAAATGTTTATCTCTTAAAAACCTTTAAAACTTATCTGTAATTATCTTCAAAGTGTCTAATAATGAACAGTAAATTTCAAACTTCATTTATACAGTCCTACTAGTAAATTTCAAACTTTATATATACAGTCTTACAGATCTTATCAGGAAACAGAAAATTTTCAAATAAATCTGTCACTCCAATTATTATCATATGCAAAGATATTTCCCAGATCTAATTAATAATGAAAATCATACTTGCAAATCTGAAGGGTTATTTCCCTTTGAACAGAACTATGGTTTAACATAGTACTCTAACATTACATATATAATGAATAGTAATGTAATTAACTTCAAAATGTCTAATAGTATAGCTTAAAATCATCACCACTTAGGAAATAGAAAATTTTCAAATAAATCTGTCACTCCAATTATAATTGTGAGATAAGACATTTACCATATGCTTATGATTACAAGAGAAAAATATTTAAAAATACCACTTTTGAATATTAAAAATGGCAATAACTCAAAAAGGAGAAATACTATAATCGTGAAAATTGAACTTGACCTTCATTTAGTCGCGAGAAACAACATATCTAAATTTGAAAAAAAATCATTACAGCGTTTTCATGTTATTGAAGAGACACTGTTTAAAAGCCACCCGCCCGTCCGCCCGCCCGCCCGCCCGCCCGCCCGCCGTACTTCCCCAAATCAATAACCGATATTTCCTTCGAAAATCCGGTTAAAATGCAGCTGTAACTGAAAATATGGTAATTTTACATCATTATAGCCTCATTTTTATAAGGTCCTAGCTAGACCTTTTCTTAGTAAAGGTGTATTACATAACTCTGAAAGCAATACAATCCAGAGTTCTCCTCAGGATTTTTTGTATAGCGCTTTGGTAAGCGCACAATATTAGATTGTTTCGATATCACCTTAAGTGTTGTGTTTGCGATTTGATGTTACATTTATTTACAACTACCATGTTTAGTTATAAAATTAAATAGAAAATGACCTGCATTTTTTTATACATGTGCCATGTACATTAACAGAAATGCAAATAAGTGACATTTTTATTATTAAACTTTAAAAATTTAAATGCTTAGATAACCTAAATAATTTGATTTCATTACCACCCGTCCCCAAATGTAGCACTGTGGGTAAATTTTTTTCTCACTTTTAGTTGTTTGACTTATAAACTAGTTATATATCCTTCACAGCTTCATAATTTACTGACACATATTTAAAGAAGGTTTTCAATGACAAAATTGGAATTTTATTTATTAACTTTTATTTACATCTATCAAATTACAATTTTTCAAACTAAAATTGGTATATCCTTTAATATCAAAGGAAGAAATGGAATAACTCTTTCCATAAGTACTAAAATGTTACTAAAGATATGTTTAAAAAAGGCTAACATATTTGATCATATTCAAGATGAACATGATAAAAATCTTTTTTTTAAGGCGTCTTTTTTTATTATTAAAGGTGGATTATCAATATAGAAATGTTTGCCAATTGAAACATTACAACCACCTTTAAAATTTGTGTTTGGTACTTTTATGAATATTTGAAATATTGCCACCAGAAATATTTTACAAGATTTGACAATACTGTTTTAAGCACTTTGTCCACCAAAATTGTCTCCCTTACGCATTTCCTGTTTACACCAATGACATGTCTTTTAAGTATCATTAGAATGCCATTCCTAATCCAAGCCATCCACTGTAAATATAGATTTTAAAATAATGTTTAATTAAATGTAACTGAAAAATGGATGGCAAATCTCGATATTTTATATTTATTTTTCGTTTAGTTATCCAATATTCGATTTTGAAAATAGCGATGCAAGGACAAGTAATCGTAAAAAACGGGCTTGTAATGGACAACGGGGATGCTTTTCTCAAAACAATACAGGTTCGACAGTTTAGTTGTAAACTCGAAAAAGTAATGAAATAATCATAGATGTTTAAAAAAATGGACGAGACCACGTTGTCCATGTTGTCAGAGAAAGGGTAAAACTTTCCTTAAATACTTTTGGTATGATTTATTGAGCACTTTCTACTCCTTTCAGAAAGTTTATGCATCTTTTAATTCTTTGAAAGCATTCAGAAAGAAAAAAAGTCTTTTTGACAGAAAAACTTCTGCAAAAGCCGAACTGGTCCCTGCGATATTTGACCTATGTCTGCAGCTATAACTTTGTAAACAAAATACATACGCACCGCGTGGATATAACCGTATTACTAATTTTTTATTCTTAAAAACTTCTTAAATCTTATTAAAGAGCATTGTCTTTCGTATGAATATCAAGATGATTCCGAGTATTATTGTTTTAATGATTTAAAAGTTCAGCTGACAAGAAAGGTTGACATTCTTTCAAGAACTATTTTGTCTAGCGATTGGTTGTCATTGGTATGTAAAAAAGCCAAAACCATGACAAAACGGATCTATTTATATTCTGATTTTTTTACGGATTGTAAAGACATTCACATAAAAGCGAAAGCTCGTATAAATATGAAAAATATACCAAAGGAATAGCCCAAAATACCATTTCATACCAATAAACATACGGACAGGTTAAGAATGAAATTATGTATAGTACATAAGTATATAAAATACGGAACCGAGTTCGGAAAGCGGCTTGGAAGTCTGGTCAATGGTAAAAGAACATTGACTGCGTCATTTTCCAAAAATGAACAATTAATTTCTTACTATATTTATACAGTCCTATATAGCTTATAATCATCAGCACTTAGGAAACAGAAAATTTTCAAATAAATCTGTCACTCCAATTATAATTGTGTCATAAGACATTTACCATATGGTTTGTAATCTGATAACAGGTGAAAATTATTTAAAAACAATTTGTGTAATCAAACTTTATATATATAATTAACAATTTCTGTTCAAAGGGAAATAACTCAATCACATTAGAAATACCACTTTTGGATATTAAAAAGGGCAATAACTCAACAAGAAGAAAAGATAAAACCGTGAATATATATATATATGTATATGCATATATATATATACCATGTATATCACCTTTAAAATAAAAATAAAACAAGGTGATCAAATAATCTCAAAACTGAATTATGACTAATATTCACAATGTTATTCAAATTTATTTTGGATGTTTCAGATATATTTTATGGTTACTGGACAATTTTAACCATTAACTTAAGCATAGTATAGATTTATGGTGTCAGTCGAGTTAAGTTAATAATGAAGTGAACATTTTTTTTTATTAAAATATATATAAAATAGTATATAAAGCAACTTAATAAATTTTAAAAATGACACCTTTGTTTTGTAAATTAAATTTAAATAGGTTTTGTCAAAACTAAAAACATGGCATACAAGAAGCACTTTAATCAGGTTTAATTACCTCAGTACATGTGTGTTTTACAGGTAAAAAGAAAGCCCTAATTTTCTTGAACTCGTGTATTACTTATCTAGTGAATTCAAAATGCCTTGCGATTTAAGTTTTACAGGATGTTGCAATTGTGAATGGATTTTATTTAAAATTTACTACTCTCTGACCAGGTGTCATCTTTTTAATGAGTTTTCCACAAGCAGGAGGTATTACTTTTTACTAATTTTATTCATTTCTTTAATATTTTTATCTTGTTTTGATATATACTATATAATATATATATATATATCCCAAATTATGATAAGAATAGATATATTTCTGATATAAGGTTAAACAATTTCAGTGATTTTTTTGGCTGTTGTTACCTCATTAAAAAGATAGTTATATAGCTATTGTATGTTACAATGAAACCTATGAAGTTTTTTATTTAGGAATTTAGGAAAATTAAGTTTATAAAAAAAAAAAAAAAAATTTTTTTTAACAAGACTCTTAAACTTTAAAATTAATATAATTAAATATTATTAAATAAGATAATTTATCTATCTCGATTTGATAAATCTGAGAATCATGTAAGAATGTAAAAATCTGTTTTTATATATATTTTTATTTCATTGTGGCTGTTGTCATGTCAGTTAAAAAGAAAGTTATTTTAACAGTTAAAGTTAAAAAAAGTAGATGTTATTTGGTCAAGAATGGTTCAGACTGGTCGAGTATAGTTCAGACTGAAAAAAATAGGTCGAGTACAGGTCGAGAATGGGTTAAGACTATTTCAGACTGGTCGAGTAATAGTTCAGACTATTTTCAATGGCAAAGATAAGGGTCAAGTACAAATCAGTACAGTCTAGTATGTTAAGACAGGGGTCGAGTAATATCCAGTAAATTTCACACCAATTCAGACTGGTCGAGTAAAAAAATAGTACAGTCAAGTACAAATATAGGCCATTTCAGACTTTTACTGGTTTGTAGTGATCATGAAGCTTTTCGTAAATGTTTGACAAAGTTTATGATTTTTTGAAATTTTAGCTCAAGACTGTTTATTTCCTGTTGTTGCAAAAAGACTAAATATCATTTATCAGTAAAATACAGTAAAAATGCAAAAAAAAAGTAACAAAAAAGATATTTTCTCAAGCTTGCATTTGAAGTTTTCTTGTGAAGAATAATTGTCTGACTTAAAAAATATGGGGACTGGTAATTTAACTTAAAACGTACAGTACTTACAATATCCGATGCTCCAAGAATCACTGCCACAACCCTTTGCTGTAAGTAAAACAAAAAGTTGTAATGCAAGTATCTTCTCTGAAGATACTAAATGCAAGTAACCTTTTCCAGTGCCGGCTAATAGTTTTGGTACGTTTCATCGATTCGCACTTTTCACTCAGTGCATTTTATTAATGTATTGATATGGCTAGGTAAATAACATGAACAATGAGAGATACTTCTATATACCCACTTTCACTGACAAATTAATGTATGACAAGTTTTTAATTTAAAAATGATCTTGTGATACAATTACAAGAATGTAAATACCAAATGAAAAATTTGAATTTAAAATTTACTTTCGGTTTCAACTATGTCACCCTATATATCTTCATATTCTGTCGTTACAATGATAATAACACACACACGCACACATACACACACACACACACTAACAATATTGACTTGAAATCATACATCTTTGAAAAAAACAAAATAATGACAGAGGCAATTGTGTTATAATAGTTTCTTGAGGACAACAGTACGTAAACACTTACCCGATTCAAGATGTCTGAACAAAGTTCAAGTTCATTATATGGGAAGCTGTATGGAACAAAATATATTTCTTCCTGAATATTAATCGGTCAATGGTTTTATCGTATAGATAAATTATTTTCAATATTGGCCGTTGTTATCAGTTTGTGTTAACACCTTTATTTACAATTAAATTCAAGTGAGTTCAGGTTAAAATATATCTTGATATACTAGTCTGATCTGTAATTGAACAGATTGTGTCCTACTTCCGATTGTGACATTTTGATTTAGTATGAAAACAATGATATATATATATATATATATATATATATAAATCCTTTTTGATGAAAGGAAAATAAAGAAAAAATGTTTTTATGAAGGCTAAGATGTGACACTATATAAATAACACATAGCTGAGAGGGTGATAGAGCAGATTATTACCCCGAAAAACATTGTAAACCGCGGCGAAGCCAAGGTTGACAATGTTTTTTCGAGGGGTAATAATCTGCTCTATCACCCTCTCAGCTATGTGTTATTTAATTTATTTTACTGAATGTCCTATCATTATTGTCATTTAAACTTATATTATAAGTAATGATCTATGATGTCGTTTACAAAACAATGTACAGTTGAACCAAAATAACAAAAGTATTTTTTTTTGAAGTGACAATCAATGAAAAAACTTCAGCTTTGTCTTTAGAATCATTGATGTAAATGCAATGCATTGTCTTTTGAATTATCGATTTTTGATTGGTCCGCACGAGAGGGTGATATTCAAAAAATTATCTCCCGCTGAGCCACGGGATAGAGTAAATTGTCTCCCTCGTATGAACCAATCAAAATCTGGCATTTTAACGTAAAGTATACTAAATAAAAATGTTTTTTAAATGTATTTATTCATGTTATTATAGAAAAAGTTTGATTAAGTCCCCACAAAATGAATTCGGAATCAAATGAACTGTTTTTTTTTATAATTAGTTTTCATTATGTTTTTAATGTAGACGCATGTATAGATACATGTAAGCATAGTGTAGTCGACAAAACGAGAGTTTATCGTTTTCAGTCCTTAAATTGATGAGTTTTGTTTTAATCAATTTCCGCCAATATCACATTCACAAGAAAGACAAAAGACAAACAACAGTCAACAGAATATTTCATAGAAAACTAAAGGTTTAGCAACATGTCTCATACCAACAGAGAAGAGGTGTACTTTCGTGCTGTAGAGGAATCAGCAATTTGATGTGCTGAGTTGTCAATCCTAGAAAAAAAAAGTTACAAGTCGCATTCAGCGATCTTTATTTGACGAAAAAAAGTATGGGAATGTGTCTACGACAAGTGAAACATGTTGATCTTTTTTATATTACATCTCATATATCCCAGTGCGCTTGATATTTAGGACACTTTTTACAGTAAAAGGTCTGCTTCACATTTGGTATCTTGTCCTCAATATGGAAAGAGATCGGCGTCATCGAACTAGCATTTATGGCAAACTTAATTATTTCAACTTTTCAATTTTGTGCAGTTACATACTATTTGCCTCTTTGAAAGGCGTTTACAAATATCAGTTAATATGTAATGTATGCTCCTTCAAGTTCACACCATATGGACGTCGTTAATAAGAGTGTGCTTCTTTTACAAATAAATCGTAATCAGGGTTAAGAGGAACCGACTAAATTAGACACTACATATAAGTTTCATGGCGACTATCACTATCAAGATTAGTGACGGACGGTGTCTCAATTAACTAGCAACTTGTTTGTTTTATCTTAGATCGGTGGCAATATGATACAATCAGTAAAATTACAGATCAAAAGATCATACGTAACTATTGCCGCCTTAGTTGTTATATATTCAGTAATGGTCAACCAAATACTACTTGCATCTAAAAAACTTCAGAAGCGATAACGGCAACTTTATAATTCAAAATCCTTATTGCAGTAGCTTCTTTTCTTGTTGCAATAAGCCTCCATGAAGGATATCAAAACAGTTAAAGCAAGAAGTAAAAAAAAATTTCTCTGGAAAATATAATCATAAACTACATTTGGAGGTGCTGTGGAAGTGTAACGTGATAGAAATCTTTAAATACATCAAAGTTCAAGGCGCGAAATGTAAATTATCAATAAACCAAATGAGATATGTAAGATATGTATAGAACGCCACAGCTGCCTTATGATAACGATACTCATATTATTAAGGGTAGATATATATCATGAAGCAAATGTTCTAAACTATAACGACATTTGACTATAGTACTCTGTCAATTTGTTATATCACTAAGATAAATCTAAATACTATAAAGGCGTTTTGATATAACACGGAGTTACCTTTTCATACTATTCTGTCATTTTACTTTGTCGTGAAGATATCATGTCACACTATGAAGATATCTTGATATAACATGGAGCGACCCTTTCATACTGATTGACATTTTACTATATATACTATTCTGTCATATTACTATGTTACGACGATAAAGTCATATACTACAAAGACATCTTGATATAATATGGAGTCACCTTTTCATACTATCTTATCACCTCACTGTGCTATTCTAACAGATTTCTATATCATAATGATACATCTTTACACTATAAAGACGTACTGATATAACAGCAATACTGATCAAGGAATATAAAAAAGTCGCAAGTTTTATCGGTTACATATAATGATAAATTCGACGTGAATATGGCGGACGGACGAGTTTAGCAGGAAATTCTAAATTAACGGATGGAAGCACTTTTCGCATAGATTCAAGCTTGGTGAATATCTCTAGAAATTCTTTTTCAGTTATGCCATGAAATGAAGTTGTCCAAAACAGGTCAGACATGATGAATTGAAGGTTAGGTCGCTCTAAATATAGTACATCAAAGCCGATTAAATTACTTTCAATTGGAGGTGTGCAAGAATTTAACATTCCGAAGTTTATATTAGTACACATGTTGGAGATTGGATTTGAAATATCAGAAATTTCTAGAGTATTGCCCGTCTCTGAGAGAACAGTTTACAGAAGGATGGCCGTATATGATTTTAACAAAACTTCTTTCTCTGAAATACAAGATGAACTTGACAAAATTCTGATTGGAATATTAGTGACTTTCTACGGTACGGGGAAACCTATTTAAGAATTATGCTGAAGAAAAAAGGAATACATGTTCCGAGATGGCGTCTACGAGACAGTATGAAAAGGGTCGACGAAAACGGCACACACGAAAGACGGCTTCATAGGTGAATTTATGGTGTGGAGAAGGGTAGACTTAACTATCTTTGGCATAAAGACACATATCACAAACTGATTCGTTGGACATTCATTATTGTCGGTGGAATTGACGGTTACAGCCGATTTCTTATGTTATTGAAACGTTGTGTTTTTAACAAATAGTTAACAGTTTTCGCACTGGAACTAGGGGCCTCGGTGGCCGAGTGGTCTAAGTAGTTACTACTATAATCACTAGCCAGTCAACACTGAGGTTGTGAGTTCGAACCCCGCTCGTGCGGGTGCACTCGACTCCAATCTTAATTGACTAGGATTGTCAGTTTTCCTATCGAAGGTCGGTGGTTTTCTCCGGTCACTCCGGCTTCCTCCACTAATAAAAACTAGCCGCCACGAAATAGCCCAAAAGCGGTTCTTAAAAGTGGCGTTAAAACACCAAAAATCAAATCAAATCGCACTGGAACTTCCCGCTATGGCACACCCAAACGTGTTAGATCGGACAAAGGTTTAGAAATATCCTTGTTGCCGATTTCCTGCTAGGATTAAATGGACCAGGACACATGATTACAGGACCTATATAGCTAGCACTCTTAATCAACTCATTGAAATTCTTTGGCGTGATCTCTACGAAGGCGGTCTATGTTATTTTTACCATATGTTTTAGACGCATTGAACCAGTTTCATTTGATGGTACTGCATTACATATTCATGGATGATATTAACAGGAAAATCGAAATTTTGGTAGGTGCTTGTAATCGACTTCGTACAACTAGGTCATCACCATTGGCTCTTTTGGTAGCAGTTCAGCTGCAAAACACAGTCGGTGCAATACCAGAATTTGATCTCCAGTATGTATTATGGTGTAGAAGGTTTCGATAATTCTAGTTTGGAGCAAGATGGTAACAGCAGACCAGTCTTTTGTCTAATTTCCGAAGCCTTGTGGTAGAGATACAGAGATTCACTTAGGACTTCTGTACCTTTTCCAAACACCACCAAGAACCATGGAATAGACGATTTCATCAAATGTGTAAATGTTATTTCTCAGAGACAACTATAAAACCAATCTCATTGTAATCTTTTGAAATTACCAATAATCAAGGTAGCCTTGTCCTATAGTTACCAATCTTACAAGAATATGAAAAAAAAAGGATAAAGGGTATGCGTCAATGAGACACCATCCTTATGGAACGGAACATGGCAAAATTCCATCATCTAGGGGTCGCCGTGTGGTCTTCAACATGGAACAACAGTCCCTACCACATAACAAGCACTAAATGGCCCGAAATAAATGTGAAAAATTGAATCATAGCCACCACAATTCCTTAAATAAACAAAGTATTTGACATAAAGACATAGTCTTAGATGCATGATTTTTTCATTAGTTGTAATTGGCGTTGAACTAGCTGTCATTAACTGCGAGTACTCTCAGATCTGTACTTATTGTCGTTCTGTTGTGTGGATGTACAAGTACCCGTCCACGTCCAATCTGTATTTTTTAGAGGTATTTTTATTTGTATCCATCTGATGAGTTAAGCCTTTTCAACTGATTTTTATAGTTTGTTCTTATGTTGTACTGTTACACCACTGTCCTAGGTTTGTGGGGGGGGGGGGGGGGTGGGGGTGGGGGGGGGGGGGGGGTTCACGCCATCAAACTAGTTTAACCCCATCACATTTTGTATGTGCCTGTCCAAAGTCAGGAACCTGTAATCCAGTGTTTGTCGTTTGTTGCTGTGTAATATATTTGTTTTTCGTTCATTATTTTGTACATAAGTAAGTCCGTTAGCTTTTTCGTTTCAATTGTCTTACATTTGTCATTTCGGGGCCTTTAATAGCTGACTTTGCGGTATTGGCTTTCTTCAATTTTGAAGGCCGTATGGTGGCCTATAGTTGTTAATTTCTGTGTCATTTGGTCTCTTGTGGAGAGTTGTCTCATTGACAATCATACCACATCTTCTTATTATCATATATAACAACTAATGAACTTCAGTGAGCATGCTCAATTACCCCATGCCCCCCGCATTGTGACTGGATAAGAAAATCGATGTGAGTAAACCTCAGTTTGAATTTGGAGAGGCTCAGACAAGAAATAGAGACGCTATCCCGATGCATTAATTTTTGTCTCTCCTTGACAGAGTCAAACATCTAGACAAAGGTATGCTGTTTTCCGGCTTCTTCGGCAGTGTCGCCAACAATGTATTAGTTTGTGATAAGGTACATTTCTGGGGAACCACTAGTGGTAGACCAATGATATTTGGTATGCAACTGGATTAACATTGGTACATCTCATTTCCAAAACGATTATTTGGCTCCATCCTAATGACTTTTAAACTTGTGCTTTGTTTACATGTTTTAGTTTGAGAATATATCAGTTTATGGGGAACCACTAGTGGTAGGCCAATGATATTTGGTATGCAGCTGTATTAGCTTTGGCACATCTCATTTCCATGGAGATTAGTTTGTCATGTACCTTCAGTCATGGTTCATTGACTTTGCATACTTCGCATATTTCACATGTTAAAAGTATTGCTATTTTAATTTCGACATTTTCATTTTACTATCAAAATAATAAAAAAGACGAGACATATCTCTGTGTTAACAATTTATTATGTGCAATTTTGACAAGTCCCCCTCCCTCCCAAAGACAATGTCCCCTATTTCAGATTTTTCTGATAATCAAACTCATCCAAGGTTTCTATGAGAGCAAACCTCAGTTTGATTTTGAAGAGATTCTGACAAGAAATGGTGACGCTATCCAGGCGATATCAATTTTTGCGTACAATTTTACAAGTCCTCCTCCCAAAATAAAGGTCACTCACTTAAGATGTCTCTGAAAATCGAGCTCAACTAAGGTTGCCATGAGAGTGAACCTCAATTTGAATTTAAAAAGGCTCGGACAAGAAATGGAGACGACATCAATTTTTACAAGTCCCCCTCCTAAAAAATGGTCCCCTATTTCAGAATTAAGAAAACTAGTAGGGCCACAATACCACACCAGAAGACTCCAAGTAACCACCTTAGGACAATTGCTGCGGCCAAGTTTGGTTTAAATTGGTCAAGTGGTTATTTGGAGAAGATCTTTAAGCAAAATTGTTGACAGACGGACGGACGGGACTGATGACGGACGCCAAGTGATTGTTAAAGCTCACATGAATTTTCAGGTCAGGTAAGCTAAAATTTACAGAAAAAACAAAGCTTACTGAATGAAATATAGAACTTTTTTCAACTTGTCATTTTTTCAAGTCCATAAAAATCACTCGTAAAAGCATAGTCATAAATTGCAAGAGATCCCCATCAACTGTTAATGCTGCATTTTGAGTTGGTTTGGGAATCCTCAATGAAAAGATGTATTTATTTACAGTTGGAAAGAAGGATGTCCCAACTTCTGAAAATTCAATGCATGGATGTATCTTAAAACCCTATAGGGGCTCTTCTGTTGTTCCAGTCCCAAACTTTAACACTTTCTCTGATGCCATAGGATTTCTGCTGCCACCTGAACAAGCATAATAGTTGTCAACTTAAATTGGTACTTATTTTCTGCTCCCCAACTATTCAGTGGTGTTAAGGAGGAAGAGCAATAATTTGTCTACTAAGTGTAGGAAAAATGCGTCCCGGAAGGGTGAAATATTGTCTTTGCACTGTTTCTTGTGCACTAAACAAACGAGTATATAATACAACTCAGCGTGCCTGTCTTGCACAAAACATGCTCATAATCAAACCACAAGATTCTGCTTCTGTTTCGATATACGTATAATATTTGTTACTGGACGTTAAACACTTTTCTTCTCGTTCATCCAAGTTTTTCTAATAAACAACCCAGTCTAAGACTTAAAATGCAACGGGAGATAATATATATATTTCGCATCGGTGTCATAATATATATGATTTATTTTTATTTCGTTTCGTTTCGTTGATTTCGGTTTCTTTTGATTTCGTTTCTATTTCGTTTCGCACTTTACAGGCACCCCATAGTATCGTACCTGTCTGATGTTGGTACGGGGATTACCGTTTGGTTTGGGTACGGAAATCAAAGATGAACGCTGGAAAAACCTTTCAATCTTAAAAAACCATTACATAAATGCTTTAAGCGTGTTGTCATCTCAGGATGGACTTGATATATACAAGGTTATAGGACTTGCCGCTGGAATAGGTCACATGTGGAAAAAGGTTACATTTCTACATACGCAAATTATGAAAAAGTATACGTTTTTAAAATCTTAAATATATGAAAAGGGTGGGATATTAGATCCCCAGCGGCACCCTCTATCAATTAAGAATAACAGTGCACCCCCATCTCCCACCACCACCACCCCCGACCCGAGGTTGTTTATGTTAAACTTGAGAAAGTCGTAAAATTTGGATAGGAAAGTAAAGATTAATCAATTTTAATTAAGCATTTTGCAGATTAGTCTGATTTAAACAATAATCGTACATCAGTGTCATTTAAAAAATCTGCCGATCTGGACTATCTTTCAGCTTTTAGTTAATAATAATATTCAAGAATACGGCTAAACCTGAATAGGGTACCGTACCTGTCAACATGACTTGCAAACACGTGCTTTAAGTATACTTTCTAGAAAAAACGTTGTTTTCATACAAATTACAGTTTCGCGAAAAAATTTTGTACTGTAGGTTTGATTTATGTTTGTATGTTATTTTTTAGGGAGGATACCAACCTGTAATTTTCGCCTATCGTGTCGACACCAAGTCTTTTCAATTCCACATCGCTGAGGGTAAAATAAATGCAACATTACAGTCGATAGATTCTTTTATCTAGAAAGCAATTCCCTAAGGCCTGCAAATCGATTTCCTCCAAGGCCCTTTTTTATCACGTCGTCTGCCATCACAATGATGTTGCTGATGTATTTCTCTCGGAATTTTTGCCGCTATTTATAGAATTGTCTTATAGTACGATGAAATGGTCTTATATAGTGTAATCAAGTAGTCTACTGGTATATAAATGACACCTCGTGGTATAAGAAATTGGTAGCTTGATATTGAAATATGTCTTTATAAGATAGTTATATGACAGAATAGTATGACAAAGTTGCTTCATGTTATATCGAGATGATAGTATAGTATACAAATTGATCGTAGTAAGATAGTAACGTGACAAAATAATATACTGAGTTGACAAAATAGTATGAAAAAGTTGCTTAATGTTATATTAAGATGTCTATATAGTATAAAATGAATCTTTATGATATAGCAATATCACATAATAGTATAGTAAAATGACAAATCAGTATGAAAAGGTAGCTCCATGTTATATCAAGATGTCTTCATAGTATGAAAGAATATCTTCATGACAAAGTAAAATGACAGAATAGTATGAAAAGGTTACTCAATGTTATAGATGTTACATCAAAACGTCTCTATAGTATATAAATTTATCTTATAGTGATATAACAAATTGACAGAGTAGTATAGTCAAATGTCGTTGTAGTATAGAACATTTGCTTTATGATATATCTCTACCCTTAATAATAGGGATAGATATGGCTTTTTTACCATACGACGATGTCTTATTGAACAATTTGTATTCAGATATTTTCTTCGGACTAAATTGAAAGGATATTGCTAGCAATTACTAGAATATCTCTCCATTAGGATACAAATATTTTAAATCAGGTCAATGGAACATTGGGTCGGTCAATGGAACATTATATAAAACCATTACAATTTACAGTATTGTATCAAATAATCTTCAATATCATGGCTAATACTAAAAAATAAAATTTCGATATTTGACTCCAATATCTTTCAGGATTACTCAATATACTAATAACAAGAAAAAAGTTGCCAACTAATTCCAGGTTTCATCATCTTTGTCATAGAAAGTTATCTTAGATTAATTCTACCATCTATAGAACATCATCAATACAGAATGGTCATTCTTAAATTCTCTTCAACTGTATTTGGCTTTTTAAACATTTTTTATTTGAGTGTCATTTCTTTATGTATACTAAACACGCGTTTTTAAATTTCTGTCAAGTTTTGGTAAAAAATTGACACATCATCAGTAAACGGTCACCATCACAAATTGGTTCACCGATACAATGTGTCTGTGTCTCAACTCACTTTTTTTTTTATTGTGTCCTATTTCCAATTCTGATATTTTGCATGAGTGTTGATCCGCATGGTTGGGGATGCATGCACAGCAGGATGTTCTTACCATTGCAACATGAACAACACACCCTTTTGCCCTCCTTTTGGATGCGATTTTATCCGGGATTTATCTTCTTTGTCGTTTAATGAGATTTTAACATCGTTAAACAACTGTTGCCTAAATTTGCAATCTCTTTTAGAAGACTACTTTCGTCTTTAGGAGATGACAAAATAATTATACAACCTCGGACAACTTCAAAATGAAATTTCAGATATCAATCTCATAAATATGAAAAGTATTACAGACAAACTTCTGATCATTTTGGATTTATATTAATTGGTGATTACATTTTTGATTCCTTTTACGCGTTTATCTTCAGTACGATACTTATAGATTATCGTTGGTCATCTCAACGAGATTGATTTTCTCGCTTGAGCCGGTACGGGTCAATCGAGTTGAGATGACCAATGATAATCTGTTTATCGCTATTTTACCTATGACCACGTTGTTAATTTCATTGAGAACGGCACGTGCGCCCTTAGTGACTGGCGATAATTTTTCATATCACTCTGCTGTGCTGAGAAAGGAAATTATCAGTCAGTAAGATCAAAGGAAATTTTCGTAAAATAATGATAATGTGTTACATTACTTAAAAATAAGAAACGCTAAATCATATTTGTAATCGACCTTTGTTATAACCTGTATATATATATATATATATAGTCCTACGCCAGCCATTATAAATAATCAATACAGTTATATACAAACACGGATGTCTTACACTTATTAATAACAAAACAGTTTTGTGTAGTCATTGTTAAAACACATTCCATACGGTTGGTCAATACCATCGTCATTGTTCATCATTTATTCACAGTTTTTCCCATCTGGTGACATTCTATGTATGTTGCTGTCATAGTAACCACCGTAATAAACGTTACTTTGTCTATCGCGTGTTACTCCTGCTGTACCAGACACGTCCTAACTGTATACTACTGTTCCATCTAATTTGATACACGGGAGTTTGTTAGGACATCTAACAATGAACTGCTCGTGATTATCATCGTAACTATGACATAGTAAATTTTATCAGGTCCATGTGTAATTGAGATAGAATTGTCCCATTGGTGTCTAATGTTTTTATAGTATCGCCGCCTACACCACCAACGTGAACTCTGCCATGTCCAGCAGTGGTACCAAAACATGTAAATTCAAAATTAACTTTGTCGCAGTTTGTCATCGTTGTCGTGTTCATGAATTGAAAAGATTTCTCTTCAGGCAAGGTAACACAAGCTCTGTCTGTGCCAGGTATCATAGCAACACAAAATGGACTACTGGAAAACGTAATCGCATTCTTATAATCCTTACATTTACTGTAGACATACAGTTTCGGATCTGATGACACATCATTAGTCAGTAGCAGCTTATTGTCCGTTGTGATGCATCTTTAAGAATATATTTCACCCCAGTTTTGAGTTTAATTCAGTATCCTTTTCAAACCCAACATTACTTTTTCTTGATTCTGCAATGATTTGGGCCTGCTGAAATTACTTGATATATGTATTGAACTTGACATGGGTTGACAGTTTCGACAGTGGTTCAAATGAATCAATCTTTGTTTTAACTTTCTTTTCATCGAAGTTTATTTCGATCTCTTGTGAATTGGGTACCATCTGCAGAACTTTTGCTTCGGTGTAATTTTGGACCTTTGTTACATGTTGGTGCAAGGCTATAAATAACTGATTATTTGACCCATGATCTTTCAGAAAAAATCAATTTCATCCTCAGTTGCTTTTAAGTTGTCCAGAACATGTGTTATTTCTACTTTTGTTTGTTGATTTCAATCTCGTGTTTCCGTTGGAGAGATGACAGTTTGCATGGAAATCGTGTTCAAGATTATCTATTTGTTTCAATAATCGGGATTTAACTTCACTGATCTGTTTGGTTATTACTGATTTAGTTTTCAGACGTAATTGTAAGTTTGACTCTCTGTTATCGTGTAAATTATTTAATGTTGTAATCAGGTGTTTTATGTCCTGCATAACGTCGGTGAATAGTGCAGACTTTTTAACATCTTTCGAGACATGTTTTTTTATATACACCTTTTTTAATTTACCAACAAAGAAAGTAAATACAAGCCAGTCGAGCGTACTTTAAGGGGGCTCGCGGGTTCAAATTTTCGCGCCAACTGCGCAGGAAGTTGTGCATCGATATCGCAAGTCATCCTATTGTCGTAATTGTCAATAATAATTAATTTTGATTATTATAAATAATCTATTTGATTTAAATATATAACAAAAGAATGTTGTTATCGAAAACTGTAATTCTAGAATTTTACAAAAAAAATTTATTGCTATTTTCATTGTTGCAAATGCACGTCCGTTTTGTGGTAATGGCATGTTCTTGCCGGCGTGAGAGGATAAACACAAGATAAATCGCAATAATCGAACACGTGGGCTGCTTTTCATGAATACTGAAACAAAGATCGAAAAAATTAGAACACAATCTTCATTTTAGTATCTTCTGAAGCAGTTTCACACTTGTTTTACACTAGAAAAGAACCCGGAAATATGCGTAAAATGTATGTAATATTTTGTAAACAAACAATGAATAATGTAAGTAATTCTTCTTTAAGTTTCTAGCGATGCGATCCTTCGTTTATTGAAGATATATTTTACATCGTGTTCAAATGATCCCAGCACAAGAATGATTCACGACCATAAAATCATTTAAAAGTTTTTTTTTTTAACGGAAATGGAAAAAAAGCAAAAAACACGGACACACATTATTAAATGTGTATTATAAATTATATAATATTGAGAATGGAAACGGGGAAAATTATATGTCAGGACAACAATGCGATCAAATAGCAGAAGATGACCCGTGGCCACTATGGGTATAATGGGTCTTCAACACAGCGAGAAAATCCAGCTCCTGGAGGCAGGGTCTTGCTAGCCCCTAAACAATGATGTATTGTCCAGAGAAAATGGACGTCACACTTAACGCCAAAACATAAATAAACCAAAAAATAAAATACAAACAAGACTAAAAAAGACTAGAATTTCACGACTTGGGACAGGGTGAGGCGCAAACAATATTTAAGCGAGGTTAAACATGTTTTGTCAGAAGTTAACCCTCCACTGTCAGTAACCAATGTGGAATAAGCAAAAACACAGCAATAATACCCACACTAAAATGAGTGATGCTCAATGTACAATGTACTTGTGGTAAATGTTATGACACATTTTTTACAGACCACTTAGGGTCCAGGAGTCGTTTTCACATTAACATGGTTAATCTTACAACTAAGATCGACAGTACAATGTAATTCATAAACAATTCATATACGATAAATGTTAGTTGTGAGTTTTTATAAAACCGACTCCTTGTGTGTTGACTAAATCACCATTTATTTGCAACTTGGCAGTTGTGTTATATATAAAAAAAAAAAGAAGATGTGGTATGATTGCCAATGAGACAACTCTCCACAAGACCAAATGACACAGAAATTAACAACTATAGGTCACCGTACGACCTTCAACAATGAACAAAGCCCATACCGCGAATATAAAGTCAGCTATAAAAGGCCCCAAAATGGCAAATGTAAAACAATTCAAACGAGAAAACTAACGGTCTAATTTATGTACAAAAAATGAACCAATAACAAAAATGTGACACACCAACAAACGACAACCACTGCATTACAGGCTCCTGACTTGGGACAAGCACATACATACAGAATGTTGTCTACATAGACACTATAGGTAAATTAATATTAATGACTATTTGATTTTTCGGGGATAACGGCAGGGGTTTCTTTTGCAAACAGAATTTTCATTTACTCTGTTGTTAGTTTAGATTATTAGTTCCCTACCAACGAAGTCGAATGGGACTTTTGGTTTGCACTTTGTCAGTCAGTCTGTCTGTCCATCAATCAGTAACCCCACCATTCTCTTTTTAAAAAATTCTGGGTCCCTCCTGTAGATTATTCATGTAAAACTTGGCACATATACTGTGTTAATTATTTAATGATAACATGGATAAGGTGAGGTGCATATTGAACTATATATTTCAAACAATTTACTGTTGTATTAAAATTTTGTTCTCTTTGTTAAATTTTATGTAAAATGTCTTAATTAAGGTATATCAGTATGTGTTTTGCTAGAACAGTACACTTTTCATGGACATAATTAAAAAGTTAGATTAATTCAAATCAGGCTATCCTTATAAATTAGTTGGAATTGAAAAAGGAGGGTACATGTAATAGTTCTTATAATTATTTTCACAGTGGCAAAATGTAAAAGGTTATTCATGTTATTTCATGATTCATTACTTTTATATTTTCTTTATTACATACTAATGAATGTACATTTTTGTATTTTTTAACATATGGGAAGTGAACGTCCATATTTTGAGTTAGAGCTGGTAGATATTCTATGATTTTAATATATATTTTTGTCTAAAAGTAGAACATTATATAAAAAAAAGATGTGGTACCGTATGATATCCAATAAAACAAAAGAACAAATGACACAGAAATTAACAACTATAGGTCACTGTACCGCATTCGACAATGAGCAAAGCCCATACCACATAGTCAGATTTAAAAGGCCCGCAAAAATTTAATTGAGAAAGTGCAAGTCTAGTGTGTTTTTATTATATTTTCATTTACCAGGTATTGTCTGAAAGAACTGCAGGTAACAAAATGTTACAAATATGTTTCCAGGATTTCGAAAAAAGGGGCAAAAGGCTTCCCAAACCAGGCAACGGTTGAAGTGGGACATGTAAAAAGGCTATGAATTAACCATATATGTACCTCCCCTAAATCCACCTCTTTAAAATAATGAAATAATTTTATTTTCAAACTGAATAGACATTTTTTATAGACTTTGCATGACCTTAGACATGTTAGATTAGGGAATTATAAAAGAGTTGACAAAGTAAATATACAATCTTTATTAAAGACAATACTGACATATCCATTTTAATCATGTAGCTTAGGTAGTTTATTTTTTATATTTTTTTATTTAACAATGTTAAATGCCCTAATATATTATGTAGCATGTATGTAAAGCAATTCAATGAAGAATCATTCAGTGTATCAAGGATTCAAGATTTATTACAATTATTCAAAATTTAAATTAATGTGTGCCTGAAAAATACAAGATTATCAAAAGAAGGTGGCTTTACATGCATGATGCATGACATTAAAATGTTTTTTTTCTACCAATTTAAAATTTTTAAGGTTTTTTAATTCTTCATGAATATAAAACGTGCTTGGCCATGTATAATTGAATAGAAAAAAAAACCGACAGTGCAAGGGCTGTATAGCCAGTCAAGGTCGTTAAAAACTCCCATCATCATCATGATTGAAAAAAAGTTATTTGGTCAATTTAGGCAATAACGCATATTTACACATAAAAATTAATACAGAAGCTATAGGAAATAGATTGTTTTTGCATATGTTAAGAAGTACAATGTATGCTGATGCAATATATTTTCAATTTTTAGTGGAAAACTTGCGTGTTATTTTAGTCCCAATTGTCATACACATGTTCATTGTATTTGGTGAACTTACTATCCTACCAGAGAAAATAAAAGTAGTATATGAAACGAAACAGGTACACTTATCAACATAATTTACTGTTGAGAACTTTATAAATCTCAAAAACACTGTTTTAGCATAAAAAACATGTGTGCACTTAAATTAATTGTAAGAGGGAGGAAGGGGGGGGGGACAAGTATTTGCATAACTGATTATACAGAACAGGATTTTTGAAAAATTGGCACACTGTGAAAAGAAAATCATAAGGTTATATGAATAGAATAAACCTGTGAAGTTGGCCTGCTACTAATCAAACCATGCTTTTCAACATTTTTAAATTAGTTAAATATTTAGGGGAATTTATTGAATCTAAATAAGTAATTTATGGGAACTGAAATTTGATCATAAATGAGTAGTTTTGTCACAATACTGCATGTTGTTATTTATATTTATTTGAAAAAGTTACCAAGATTGGATTTTATTATGCCCTGCCACAAATGTGGATGGATTATATAGATTGATACTAGTATACCTCTGTCAGTCCATAAGTATGTACATCCCTTTCCAGTAAAGTTTTGCATTTATCTCTATTTCTCAGAAACTAATGGTAATATATCAGTGATATTTTTTCTCCACAGACATCTTGTATACTAGTAGTACTATACATTACAATGTACTTGAGTCACTTTGACCTACATTTATTGCTTTTGTGTCTTTGGTTAAGTCTTGTGTTTAGGTTTATTTCACAGAAACCTATTGTGATATATCATCACTACAGTATTCTTTTATGATACCACACAGGTCATCAACAATTTGATTACTGTGACCTACATTTAATGGCAGGACATCCTGTGTCTTATAGACACATTTTCTATTTAATACAAATCTAAAAACACACTATTTAACCTGAAATTTTTTATGTATGTAATTTCAAAAAGCATAAAACGGATAAATTGACAGATATAAAAAAGGATTAAATGGCGGGTGTATCAGGTTCAACTATCTCATGTATTAATTTTTATACATAAACAAGTACTAGGAAATGAAAGAAGAATTTGTCCATGTCAAACTTAGATATGCTCCTGTAATAATTCCATTATACAACAAACATAGAAGCTGTCCTGTGTGCTATATTTGTCAGCATTGTGTATAAAATTTCAAATATATATAAAAAGGTGGGATATACTGGGCATGATTGCCACTGAGAAAACCTGCTACCAGAGACCAAAAGAGATAGAAGTTAAGAGTTATATGTACCCCAATGGCCTTCAACAATGAGCCAACTCCATACCGTTTGGCAAGCTATAAAACCAAATGACAAATGTAAGGCAATTCAAACATGTCAAAACAGCCTGATTTATGTACAAAACACCAATAAAATAAAAATACCTTGCAAAGTTTCACCAAAATTGGAATACTAATGTTAGAGGTCCCTGAGGTGGGATATTTATTGCAGATGAAGGATTGTTTTGTAAACCGAAAAATCAGTTCAAGTCAGGTGTCTGAGTGAGTCTCTAGGTTTCATAAAAAAGGCAAGTTTTATTACAATCAAGCAAGAGATACTAAAATTATCAACTGAAACCAGTGGTTTTAAACAAGTGAACGGGCAGACAAACTAAGAACTATTTGCCTCAGGGATTCCACAGTCCATAGAAATATGCAGGTTCTAAAAAAAAACACCCCTATTGTAATAGATACTGCCTGCTCATTTTTCAAATTGTTTGGTATTGAATTTGAACTGAAAATTATAAAAAATCCCAAAAAATAGTGATTTTCCATTTTGACTGCTGGTTGCCATGGCAACCAATAAGCAAATCAACTTTTTGGAAATGTTATATATATTATAAATGATCTTACATGTATAGAAGGTATAACTAGTTTTTATAACCAGGTCTTTCTATATCTGGTTTCAAAATTAGAAAAATGTGTAAAAGACAGAGTTATCTCCCTTTTTGAAAAAATGCTCATTATTTTTAATGATGTACATTTTTTGTCTTAACTAGACGGTGACTTGTTGATTTTACTTTTTATTATTTAAAAAGACTATTTCAGCAACTGAAAAACACAAACATTAAAAAATCCTATATTAGGTTTCATGAGAAATTCTTCAAAAAAGATGGCTATGCATTCATTTCCCTATCATTTCTATAGTAATCTTGAATGAAAACCAATAAACTTGAACCCTTCAAAAAAATTTAACTAGATGGTGAACCCATTTTTTTATTTTTATTTTCCACTTAATATATGATAAAGTTCATTTATAAAAAGTATTAGCCAAATCCTATATTAGATATTTATACCACCCAGCCACCTTAATTATGGCAAATAACACCTTTAAGAACAATCAAGACAAAACTCAATATGATAAAAGACATCCATGTATGTACGCCTAACGTTAAAAGACTCAGAGATAAAGAAAACAGAGCAAGATTTTATCAGGGGATAAAAAATAAAAAATGTCCTATAACTTTTATAAAAGAAAAAAGTAAAACTGTCATATTCCTGACTTGGTACAGGCATTTCCTTATGTAGAAAATGGTGCATTAAACCTGGTATTTAAGCTTAACCTCTCACTTGTATGAACAGAGGCGAATTAACGGTAATCGATGTCATTCGTTTTCTAAAACAATTTTATGCCATTTTGTCATTTCTTGGCTTTTGATAGCTGACTATACAGTTCGGGTTTTACTTATTGTGGCAACGGAAAAGATAAGAAACACGCATTATTGTATACATTTTAAGTCTAAGCGTTCACAAATAACAAATACATTTTTAAATATTTTTTATGAAAACAGGTACATTTTAATTCGCTTTATAAACGGAAACATATAGACAAAAAAAATAATAATATTATGTTAACAAATCACCTATCTGACTTGAACATTTAGTTAGTCAAATCTAGCGCTCTTTGTTTACTGGGCCTAAAGGTGGTAGAAAAACAGGACAAGTTTGTCGACTTTTCACCAAAATCTCTATTTTGGCATATTTTGAGTATGGTTGATTAAACCTAGTTTATACATGTCAAGGTTTTATTAGAAAATCACGACAAAGATAGTTCTATGTAACTTTCTTACATGTCTTTTTCTCGACTTGAGGAACTTTTTATCTTGAAACAGTGGCATTAATTTGCGAGTCAAAAAGGTCCCTTCAAAAAGGTCCCTTATTGAACTCACTCCCTTAAAACAAGAGAAAACCAACGATCTGACTAATGCAAAAATTTTTAAATGAAAAACAACTTTGACAGACAACAACTTACTACAATCACTGGATTACAGGCTCCTTGTTCAAACATAAAAAATGATGCGGGTTTAAACATGTGTTTAGCCCTTACCATCCCCTAACCTAGCTTGGACAGTATTGTAAAAGCAAAAGATAAGAACAAACTGTAAAAATCATTTAGAAAGGATTTAATGCATGAGATGTGTACTATGTTTTGTACTAAGCTTCAAGGAAAGCACTTTTTAAAATTTCAAACTATAGAAGGAAATTAATTATTTTGTATGTTTGTGAATAAAATGATGTTGAAAATATTTTTCACAGTACAGAGAAAGATCTTGTAGGTTTCAGATGATCAAGTAAGAGTATGTTTCAGACTGTCTGTTTCTACATCGAAAATAATACTACTATTGTTTTTTTATGAGAATATATACATTAGAAAATAGAAATGAAACATCGAGTCAATTTTTTTTGCAAATATACAGTATTACCGAATTCGAACTAACCACTACAACATCCAATAGAATATCCCGTTTTGAAATAATTTAGAAACTAAATCTATTGGAATTCGAAGTATTGTCAAAGCAACTTTAGATTGCCTTTATGAAAACAATAAAATTTAACGCATTCAAGTCTGTGTTACGGATTGTTACGGATTGTTACCGATGGTTCATTTTCTCGATTATGTTCTTGACAAAATATATCGTTTCGGAAAAAATCATTAATAATTTATAGGATGATTTTTATTAGCATCTAGTCTATACAAAATAGTCAAATAAAAGGGAATATTTTAAAATGCATTTCCAATATTTTCTTCTTCCCTCAATTCAAGATGTTACATAGATTTAGTTTCTAAATTATTTCAAAACGGGATATTCTATTGAAGTTATATTCGAATTTTGTTAATAGTGAACAAAAAGGTATTTCGCAGCCACTCAAAATAAGGAAGATATATATTAGTTTTGTTGATTAAGTGGAAAATATTGTCCAACAATAGAGTGAAAAAAACATTGCTGATCATGTACAAATATCTTCTAGGATTGTTGTTTTCATTAATCTGCTGTGGTAACGTAATATTTTATTGACGCACATTTATATTGTAGGATGACTGTATTTACATTTTTAAGTTGTGTTATCTACATAATAATTCTAACACCCTTTGGAAACCAATATATATGCAACAATTCCAAACGTGTCCATGCCCAAATGTGTCCGATAATAGTTACTCGCCGAAACGTGCCCACTTTAAAAACACAGAACGTCTCAAAACATTTAGCTCTAATATGTCCTCAGTGACGCCAATAACGTTTTCAACAACTCAACATGATTTATGATACCGAGTTTTGCAAGATTCTAAAAAATAAAAAGTCACTATCCAAGAACACCTGCAGGAAAGGTGTAGAGATGCGTATATACAAACAGACACCAAATAGGAAAAAGAATAGTACAATATATTTTTACTTGCAGTGGTTTTAATATTGTTTTAAATTTTAAATTGAGGCACTTCACAATTAAGAATTCAACTATTGATTAAGTGGTTATTTATAAGCATTAGATTGTTCAACGCCGGTTGCTTTTATTTAGCAAGATTTCAACATTAGTTCTTTACTAGTGGCATGCAAATTTAGAGTGAACATAAAAATCGCAATTTATTAGTCTTAAACATTTAATATATCGTTTTGTTAGTGAGTTATTTTGTGGTGATACCTAACTATCTTAATAATAGATAATGTGTGATTCGGGCACGTTTGGATGGATGGACACATTTGCTAATAAATATGCAAAACATAGATATAAGAAGATGTGGTATGAGTGCCAATGAGACAACTCTCCATCCAAGTCACAATTTATAAAAGTAAACCATTATAGGTCAAAGTACGGTCTTCAACACGGAGCCTTGGCTCACACCGCACAGCAAGCTATTAAGGGTCCCAAAAATTACTAGTGTAAAACCATTCAAACTGGAAAACCAACGGTCTAATCTACATAAAAAACGAGAAACGAGAAACACTTATGAACCACATCAACAAACGACAACTACTAAACATCAGAATCCTGACTTAGGACAGGTGCAATCAATTGCAGCGCGATAAAACGTTTTAATGGTACCAAACCTTCACCCTTATCTGAAACAATAGTGTAACATCACAACATAGAAAGACACACTATAAAATATCAATTGAAATGGCATAACTCAATCAAAAGACATATTAGCACAAGTGAACATACACTGAACGAATAAATTTGATCTATGATACAATGTAAATACAAAATCAATAAAATAAGGGATGAATAATTAAAGTAACAGTATAATACTGC
The DNA here is from genome assembly GCF_021869535.1 of Mytilus californianus. Taxonomy (NCBI): domain Eukaryota; kingdom Metazoa; phylum Mollusca; class Bivalvia; order Mytilida; family Mytilidae; genus Mytilus; species Mytilus californianus. Next base: position 98,598,367 of record NW_026262734.1, on the reverse strand, counting down.
TGTGAAATGTTAAACAATTTCAGAAAAACAACAATAACCTTAAACAATTTACAATAATATATAACAGAGGTAAATGAAAATAATTTTGTTGTTAGGTATACAGTTTAAAAGGAGAAAGGAATGTCTAGTTATCAAGGAAAGCTGAGTAACAAATTCCATTACATCCTGTGACGCGAGGTACTGCAACAACACGATCACATAGCTTACCTTTTGATACTGCCATTTTAATCGACATCTTTTCACACTTTCAAATTAAATCACTGCGTATCTGTGATTGAAAGAAACCAAACATTAATGATTACAAGACTTCCAATTAAAGAATATAACATAACGATTGCTTGATAATCCTTTTTATTTCTATTCTTAGATGAGAAGATAGATTTATTTACTTCAAAATTTCATAAAAGACTTATTTTACAAATTGTGATTGGATGGAGAGTTGTCTCATTTGCACTCATACCACATCTTCTTATATCTATATATTATGTCTTCAATCTCATTACAACGAACATACTGGATAAAGGTTATTCAAGAAACATGTATCGTGCTCTGAAATCGTTATCATACATTAATGTGTATTTAAGAAATTTTCTTCAATGTACTTATGTAACATATATTTTTTAAAAGTAAAACTAATAGAGAGTTTTATCCATTTTAAAGCATGTATCATTTTCGCACCGTAAATTTTACCTATAAAAAAATAAGATAATGGTTGCTCCATACACCATTCTTGTAGGTTGCACTTCTGTAAATATATCCAATGCAATTTCCCATATGAACTCCTTTTACAGCTAAAACTGTACCACTTTTACTACAAATTAAATCCTAGAATGGAAAGCTCATATACATTACTATTTTTTCAAAGGTCAAAATATAGGGTTGTGCGCCATAATTTCAACATTTATATGCCCCGAACTTCTAAGCGTTTCACCTTATACTAAAATTCTGTACTACACCTCCCTTGACTTAGGGTCTTCCTCAGATTTAAATTTCGCCGCTACCCATCTATATTTAAACTGGTAACATTCCAAAGTTATGTTTCACGAGATGAAACATAGAGATCTTATCTGGGAACCAGTAGGTAAAAAAAACCAAAACATCTATGAATATCATATATCTCATCAAAAGAGGTGTGGTTTGTGAAACAGCTGTATTTACAAAGTGCAACCTATACTAACATTCATTCAAATAGAAAAATGGTTTATACCGCCATATTCTGTATGTGCCTGTCCCAATTCAGGAGCCTGTTATTCAGTGGTTGTTGTTTGTTTCTGTGCATCATATTTGTTTTTCGTTCATTATTTTGTACCATATATTAGGCAGATAGTTTTCTTGTTTGAATTGTTTTACGTTTGTCATTCGGGGCCTTTTATAGCAGACTATGGGGTATGGGTTTTGCTCATTGTTGAAGACCGAAAGGTGATCTATAGTTATTAATTTCTGTGTCATTTGGTCTCTTGTGGAGATTTGTCTCATTGGCAATCATACCACATCTTCTTATTTTTATATTGTAAACTTTGAGTTTATGCTGAGTTTTCATAGCAAAAGCCCAGGATTTTCTCAATCTTCATGAAATATATATAAAACTTTATATTTTCTTTAATTTCATTAAGACTGAAGATAAACCAGATTTGGTGAAACTCAACATGTTCTTTTTTCACCCAATATAGGATGCATTTCTGTAAATATATGCAATGCAATGTCCTATAGGAACTCCATTTACGGCTAAAACTGTACCACTTTTACTATATTTTTCTTAAAATTTCCTGTACCAAGTCAGGAATATGGCAGTTGTAATCAGACAGTCCGTTGATATGTATGTTGGCGTTTGATTTTGTTGTAGTTCAGTGTTTCTGTTGTTCCGTTGTTTTCCTCTTATAGTTGATGTGTTTTCTTTGGTTTTAGATTGTTTCCCGGATTTGTTTTCGCTCAATCGAATTATGACTATTGAACAGCGGTATACTACTGTTGCCTTTATCTACTATGAAGTTTCGTAAAAAAATAATATCCTAGAATGGAAAGCTCATATGCACTACTATTTTTTCAAAGGTCAAAATATAGGGCTGTGCGCCATATTTTTAACATTTATATACCCGAACTTTTAAGAGTTTCACCTTATACTAAAATTCTGTACTACCCGTTCCTTCGCCTAGGGTCTTCCTCTGAATTCAATTTCGCCGCTATCCATGTGTATTTATAATGGTAACATTCCCAAGTTATGTCTCTACGAGTTGCATCATAGAGATCTTATCTAGGAACCAGTCGGTAAACAAAACAAAATATCTATGAATAATATATATCTCCCTAAAAGAGGCGCGGTTTGTGAAACAGCTGTATTTACGAAGAGCAAACTGTACCTTACCTTTATAATGAGGACTACTGTATACGATGATTATTGCCATAAGTACTTTGACACTCGATCCATCAGCTAATATACAAGTATGATAATCATCTAATAAATAATTTGTACTAAACTTTTCTTGATAACAACTCCATTACATCTTGTATAATGAGGTACTGTAACAACACGGTCACCTATAGCCAGCTTACCTTTTGCCACTGACATTTTAATTGACATCCTTTCACACTCTGAAGGTCTGAAAGCTTACCAAAGATTTAAACAGACTTGTTCATCTGGGATATAGTTAAGGAACTGTTGTCAAGTCATTAAAGATGACATTTTGTAGAATTACTATTGAATTATTCGAAGGGTCTTTGCACTGAAATAAACAGATTTAATCTAAAACCATTTGTTGTGATGATGTATGTCCTTGTTGATTTTTCAACCTTTCTTTTCGTATAACGCTTAGCCTTACTCCGTCGGCCACTGCTTTGTACACTACCAACCTTGTTCCTTAATAATGGACAATAAGATATCAAGTCATCTGATTTGTTACAATAAAAACACAACTTTCTGTCCACCACTACCGTCTACGAGTCTTTTTCTATCTCTATAACTTACTCCTGACGGTTCCTAAATCTGTTAGGTTTTTGGACTTGGACTTACCTTTTTGAATCAATTCAAAGTGAGTCTATATTTTTAAGCCTTGCTTTCTTAAATGAATCACCGTTCCTAGTCGTCTCATCTATAAACTCTCTCTTTTAAAAACAACGTTACCACGTTATTACTAGTAAGTAAAAACTGGTCTTTTAATATAAGATTCTGAAGTCCATCAAACGTCTTTAAAACATTTGACACTTCAATCCATGTACTAAAATAACTTCCAAAACGAACAGAAAACTGCTGAAATATTTCACCAGACTCTAACCGACAAGATCTTGACTTAATTCTGCCTAAAACCTCCTTCGGTCATGTTAAAACTTTATAATAAACATGTCTTAAAATCATCATATATAATCAACGCTTGATCTGATGTGAACCAAGCAAACATATTTAATGCATTATTTTTCTGAAGTGCACTCAAACGAGCGGTCCATATTGAGTTGTCTCATTTTTGCGATAAATAAAGGCAACAGTAGTATACCACTGTTCAATAGTCTACAATCGATTAAGAGGAAACAAATAATTCGGTTTACAATTTAAAACTGAGGGAAACACATCAACTATAAGAGGAAAACAACTGCCATATTTCTGACTTGGAACAGGACAGTTTAAGAAAAATGGTGGGTTGAACCTGGTCTCATGGATAGCCAAACCTCCCGCTTATATGGCAATGTTAAAACTACCGCTCAAATGACAACACTACGTGACAGGAATACAGTACAAACAAACGCAAGACAATCAGCACAGAGAAATACATAAATAAATGATAAAATAGTACATTTCAACATGTAAACGGCAGAATAACAACGGATACCTCCCATGAATTTACGACAGCACAGGACACTACAAACGAAGTATAAAATGCGCGTCCCATAAATGGATCAACGCCACAAAAAGTGACGTATTTTTGTGACGTTTATATTATCACAGGTAAATTTCTAAAAATAAAATAAATTAGTTTTATTTATAACGCACACGTACACGAATATTAAATCGGGATTGAGTTTGTGATGGTGTTATTTTATGTATTTTCTAACAATGACAAGAATATTAAAATGGAATAGTGTTTGTAATGGTGTTATTATTTGTATTTTCTAACCATGTCGGTTTTTTGTTTCTAAATCAAAACTGTGTATCAAGAAAAAAAAACCTGTGCATATAGTTGCGTCAAACTTAAAATCATATAAATGAAGTAGCTGATTTTTTTATATTAACTTTAACATACGATAACGCATACCTTTCATAACGAAGTAATTATGAATCTATATCATCAGTACCTTCTTTAAAAGAAGGTAAAAGCGGAAATGTATGCACCTTTGAGGGGTAAACCTGACTTCGTTCTTTTTCTTCCTTTTGTTTTTCTGTTTCCAGTCTATATGTGTTAATCTAGCCTTTTGAGTTCCGAATAATGCTCTCATATTATTCTCATATTCCCATTTTTTCTTCACTTTTTATCTTTCGATATATACGTCTATCTTTGCGTTGTTTCGCCTGCAGTGTTTCAAGGAACTAATTAAACCATCCTTTTTTTAACCCCAACGAGCCACCATACTTTCATAATTCATTACGACTCTCTACCTTTGATGTAATGTGAATTGTTATTCTAACACTAAACCAGACTAAGTTTGAATTGTTTTACATTTGTCATTTCGGGGCCTTTTATAGCTGACTATGCGGTATGGGCTTTGCTCATTGTTGAAGGCCGTACGGTGACCTGTAGTTGTTAATTTCTGTGTCATTTGGTCTCTTGTGAAGAGTTGTCTCATTGGCAATCATACCACATCTTCTTTTTTTATATAAGGACAATGATCAAATAGGTCAGATATCTATATCACATAATACTGTGCCTAAGTATCACAGTTATCCGTAGATTGGTTCACACGTGTTAATCGCAACAAAAATAAACAATAAGTTTAGCAAAAATTCATCTAAATAACAATACCAAAAACATTTAAAAAAAGTTATAACATATAATAAAAAGTCCGAAAACGTCCCAATTTTCTGCTATGATTTAGATCAGTTTTCAGTTCATTAAATCTTTTCTCTGCAAACGTTGATGAATGTTAGTCCAGTTGTATTGCTAACTATATCATGAACTGAGCCTCGTCGGAAATATACATGTACACAACGACTTCAAATTATAATTAGATATTTGGATATACAGATTTGTACCAAGAGGATCCTCGATTATTCTAGAGGAATACAGAAAAAAGACACAAATAAAGAAATAATCTAGTTTTTTTCTTAATTATAAAATAAACTAATATAATGAAACTTGTCTGGATCAAAAAGAAAAATGGAAGAGCCAATTTAATATGAATTTGTATTACAGCAGAGCCTTTTTTTTCTAAAATTCACAGTATCATAAGTTCATATGGAGTACTGTGTAGTTTAAAACAACACAACGATGGTGATAATGTATTTCAGAACCTTTTATCAAATTATAGATACCCATAGCCAACACCTATATTTTATCGGAAATATTTTAGATATTGTCTATCAAATAGAAAATAATAAATTTATGTATGATGTCTTTTAATGCAAAATTTAACAAAAACATGATAAAATTTTATATATTTGCTCAAAATATTCAGAAGACAATCCTGTTAATTTATTACGCAAAAAGTAAAGTAACAAAAAAAAAAAATTCTGAATGCTACTAGAAATCTAATACAATCCAGAATCTTCCAAGTACAAATCTGGATATCCAAATTCCTACTAGTAGATATTGGAATTCTAATTTGTACTAGAAAGATTCTGGATCAAACTGTATTCCAATTTCTACTGTGACATAAACGTGTATTTTCGATGTGTATAACTGTATTATCAATGTGTATATACGTGTATAGGCCTGTATTTTTTGTTTTAGACTTTGCTGATGTAAATATTGCATTAAAGAAACCTACAAAGCTTTCTTCCGTTCATGATCCTAAAATTACCGAGGGAAAAGATTATCTTTGTTGTAACTCTACATATGCCGTCGATGGAGACAAGTCAAATTTGCAGTATGTTTATGGCGATTTTTTGTGTGCGAATTCAGCCAGAGTAGATAATCAGGAGTCATGGTGGGCAGTCGACTTACAAAATGTTTATAATATAGATGTAATAGATATTTTTGGACGGACATCTTATGGTCGTAAGTGCTAATTTTCAGGTTTTGTTTTATACATATTTATATTACAAAATGAATTTCTACTTTTTATCAAGTTAAATAATTTCATCTAGACGAAACTTTATTGGTTTAAAATTTGAACAAGAAAATTTTTTGTACAGTTTATATTTTAAAGTTCTGATAACCTAGAGTGCATTTTAAATATGATTTTGAGTACCACATTCAGATGAGGATCCAGGATTTTGAAAATGGGGTGCAAACTGGTCAACCTTTGGAGTGAAACAGGTAAAAATTCTATATCAACCATAAACGTAGCTCCATAAAGGAGGGGCGAAAGATATCAGAGGGACATTCAAACTCGAATAAACAAACAACGCCATGACTAAAAACAAAAGTACACAAAACACAACATAGAAATGAGAATGAGCAACACGAACCCCACAAAAAACTGAAGGTGATCTCAGGTGCTCCGGAAGGGTAAGCAGATCTTGCTCCACATGTGGCACCCGTCGTGTTGTTCATGTTATTAAAACCCAGTAATAAGTCTAAATCGGTAGGTCACATTCGTGAAATAAAAATCCATAAAGGGAAGGGGTATCTTGTGCCCACCCCCACTCCCCCCTACCCCCACTCCCAAATACGCCTCATACACTCTATTCTCTGGATTTTTATATCCCTTATATATCAAAATCACATCGTGACAATATTTTCAATTTCAACATTCGCAGCATAGAAATTTTAAAGGTTGTTTCATAGATAGATTAATCAGTCTACGTATTAAGGTTAACTGCGTCCAACGAACGTCATTTAGTGATTAAAACAGAAAGGAGAAGTAAGCATTTAAGCCGCATTTACACTTTTCGGAATGTTTGATTTTATGATACCTTAATTCCGTACTAAATTTTATTTTGATTTAATTAGAGCAGCAGAGTCTTATGTATACGAAATGCGCATCTTGCGTAACAAGTTATAAGCCTGGTATTTTTTAAAAGTGTTAAATAACATGATGATATTTTGGTATTGGAATGTAAGTAAAGGGTGTAAATCTTCAAAATTGTAACAAAACAGTTCTCAACCCAGTAAAGACGTCATATACATTTACAAACTCCGTACATTGATCGTTTCCGTTCCGAAATTATTTTCATTTACTCCATCAATTACTGTAGAGTATTATTTTTAAATTGTAGTCTGTTAAAAAAAAGGTTTATTCACTAGTCGACTTACAGAATGTTCATGATATAAATGTTATAGATATTTTTGGACGGACATCTTGTTGTCGTAAGTTTAACTTTGTTTTTTTTTATACATGTTGATATTAAAAATTAATTTCTGCTTTTTATTAAGTAAAACAATTTACACCTAATGAAACTTTATTGGTTTATTACACATGTATATGACTAAAAGCAACAGTATACCCAAATATGCATGATATGCATGTAATATTTGCCTCTCAATGATACACAGCCATTTCCCAAATCTTTTCGTTCAATCATCTACTGTCTGCAAAAATGGTTGAATAACTATCACGGTTGTTATGCTCTTGTCAACTGTATTTGTTCTGCATCATGTGATTTAATTATATCACTAAAAATTTTAAAAAAATATCCTAAGGGAAATAAGATAAAATATGTTTGAAGTCTCAAGGGATACTCATAACTCGAAAGGGAGGAAAACAAGATAGGCCAAAAGAAAATAAGCAACGGCCACTTAAACAAAAATTGAAAAAAAACCAACAAATACCTAGCTTGCTTATAGGCGAATACTTTTCTCGACGAACCAAATACTAACCTTACTTTGCAGATACTTATCTCAACGAACCAAATACGTACCTCACTTTGTAAATACTTATCTTACTTGGTGGATACTTGTCTTAATGAACAAAACACTTATCTTACTTATTAATACTTTTCTCAGCGAACCAAATACTTACCTTACTTTGTAGATACTTATCTCAACGAACCAACTACGTACCTTACTTTGTGGAAACCTGTCTCAATGAACCAATACTCACCTTATTTTGTATATACTTGTCTCAACGAACCGAAATACTTACTTTCCGTATAGGATACTTGTCTCAACAAACCAAATACTTACTTTGCTTATAAATAAATACTAACCATACTTAGTGAATACTTGAAACAACGAATCAAATACTTACCTTACTTTGTAGACACTTACCTCAACAAACCAAACACTTGCCTTATTTAGTGGATTCTTGTCTCTACGAACCAAATACTTACCTTACTAAGTGGAAACTGTTTATCGATCCAAATATTTACCTTACTTGCAGGTACTTGTCTCAACAAACCATAAACTTATCTTGATTAGTGGGTACTTCTCTCAACGAATCCAATGCTTAACTTACTTAGTGGGTTCTCGTCTCTAAAAACTATATACTTACCATAAATAGTTGGCATTGGTCTCAAAGAACCTAATAATATCATTACTTTTTAGATAGGTGTCTCAACGAAGCAAATACTTACCTTCCTTTGTTGATATTTTTCTCAAAGAACAAAATAACAACCATACTTCCATACTTAGTGAATAGTTGTATCAACGAACCAAAAACTTACATTACTTTGTATATACGGGTCACATTAGTAATCCTCTAATATAATAAATCCAAATTGAATTACGAACTTGCTCTAATACTACCATATTTTTCAGATGAGCAACTGACAAATTTTGATGTCGAAGTTATCATGCCAGCATGTACATGTAATAAGTGGACCAATTTAGATGAAGGAGAGGTATTTCACTGTCACTATCAGGCCACAGCAAACCCGAGAGTCACTATAACGTGCCCTCCTAACACAAGAGGGAGGTTTGTCCGGATTAAACGTAGAGATACGGAATATCTAACAATTTGTGAGGTAGAGGTCTATGGCGATACAGTAAACAGTCTCAATGAATCAGGTAATCAGAAAAAGCCAATCTTTATTATTTTGGTAATTTTGTGTACATTTTAATCGTGCAGCATTAAGGAGTACAATCAAAGAATGGTCAGTAAATTTGAAATATTGAATCCGGTTAAGATGACATGCTCTTGATAAGAGACTGATATCCTAAAAATCCATTATAGTACAAATATGATGGGGGAAAACACTTACTATATAACCGAAGGATAAGACATCCCCTGCAGGTGTCTGATATTTAGACGGGCGTATTTCTCCTCTGGTGGGGTAGGACACTAACTATGTAACTGAAGGATATGAAATCCGTTGCAGGCCTCTAATATTGAAACAAGCGTATTTTCGGTTTTAACAATGGTTTTTTGTTTCTATTTAAGGTTCGTCAGGTATTGATACTGCCTATGCGTGTGGATATATTGGGTACGGATACGTAGGACCTGTCATAGGAACATATGTAGTGGACAGTGACATTCACTGTACAATAAGGTGCTTCGCAAAAACAGTCTGTACTGCTGCAGAGTATGACAAGAACACAAATGTCTGTACACTGAAAGGTGAATGTATGAATGGAACTCAGCCATCTTTGTTCCCAGACAACAACAAAGATGTATTTTTCATTCAATAGACAATCGGATGGTGACCAATTCTATATTCATTTTAAAGTGATGAAATTCAAGCAAAAGAACTTTTTTAACTTTAGTATTTTATACCATCAATTTTAAACAGTACAAATCATATAACACAAAAACATTTTCTAAACAAATAATATTTGTAAAATAATGAATACTACTTTTACATACTTGTTATTGTTATTGTTACATGTAGATATTTGTTTTTTTTTCAAACGAGCGGCTACTTGAGGGAGTTCCATTTTAACATTGTTTGGTTTTTAATCATCTGATTCATTCAACTCTTCCTCATCAGGGTTTTTACTTTTTTACGTAATAGATATCATGTGACAAGGGATGCTTATTTTAGTGAATCAAAAGATTTTGTTAGAGAAGAATGGGTGATTGAAAACTATGCATCCTCATATCTTTTAAAATATTTTGTTTTTGCTTTAATGTAACGCTTTATAATATACAGCCTGTGTTAAAAATGTATATTCATAGTTATAGTTATATTAATTTGTGTATCGTATACCGCTATTTTTCATAGAATATAAACCTTTTTGCTTCATTTTATTGCTTGAATTGTTCGATTTTATGTGAGATAGTCACCAGCAGATATTGCATATTTACCAAACTATGAAGAAAACAGGAAATGGGATATGATGGCCTATAAGAAAACTTTTATACAAAAAAAATCAGTACAGGAAAAGCCCTTTAATTCTCCTGAAACAGACTTTATAATCAATAAAAGGAACACAAGTACAAACAATAAACATAAGTATACTGAGATAAGAATTCATTCAGTTACTTAACGCAAACTCAACTGACTTAACTTTAACTTCACGTCATTTGATTTCTGGTGGGGTAGTTGTCGAACTGGCAATCCTACCACGAATATTAACCTGCTGATAAGATATCACTATACTATCAGTTACTAAACTTAACAGAAAAGAAGTTAGTAGTATTCTTTAACCTTACTTTCTGCTATATAGATGATGTTCTCTCACTAAATAATTCAAATTTTGTTGACTATGTTAAACGCATCTATCCCATCGAACTTGAAGGATACAATAAATACAGTTAAGTCTGCCTCATATCTTGACTTACATCTAGAAGTTGACAATGATGGTCGGTTGAAAACAAAACTTTATGACATAAGGGATGATTTCAGCTTCCCAATTGTGAACTTTCCACTTCTTTGTGCAATATTCCAGCACCGCCTGCATACGGAGTATACATCTCCCAGTTGATACGATATTTTAGGGCTTGTATTTCCTATCATGATTTCCTTGATAGAGGGTAATTGCTCACAAGGAAGCTATTTAACCAAGATTTCCAAGTGGTGAAGTTGAAATCGTCCTTTGAAAATTTTACGGACCCCATAACAAGTTTTTTGACTGTTAAGGAATATCCGTTTCACGAATGACAACGGATATGATCCAATTGTCGTAACTACAATCCCGTCCCTCTTTTCCCCGAATATGACCTAATGGATTAGACCTATCACGGGGTTTGTACTAACATGAGCAACTCGACGGGTGTCACATGTGGAGCAGGATCTCCTTATCCTTTTGGAGCACCTGAGATCACCCCTAGTTTTTGGATGGGTTCGTGTTGCACAGTCTGGTTTTTATGTCGTGTTTTGTTTACCGTTGTTTGTCTGTTTGTCCTCTCTTTTAGCCATGGCGTTGTCCGTTTATTTTCGACTTGTGAGTTTGTATGTTCCATTGGTATCCTTTGCCTCTCTTTTAAAAGACTACTTTATACTACAACATCAACTTACAGAACAATCTTCAGAATGCCGAGAATAAAAAACATTGGAAGTGTTGCTTCAAATTATAAATGACAGAATTCAATCCCATGACTTAACAAAAGAAGGAAACAAAAAAAAATAGTATTCTTACCTATCAACCTCAATATACATTACCACTATATCTTTTATACTACGATAACAACAACAACATTAACAGTACCATTCAACAAGGATATTCATTACCACTGTATCTTTGATACAACTACAGCAACAACATCAACTACAAAACTTCCAATCAAATCGCATATACATTACCACTATATCCTATTACAACAACAACACCAACACTACTAATAAACTGTGATATGCATTACCACTATATCTTTTATACTACTACAACAACAAAATCAACATTAACAATCAACTGAGATATACATTACCACTATAACTCAAATCCTACTACAACAACACCATCAACACTACCGATCAACTATATAATTTATACAAATACAACAACAACATCAACATTACCAATCAACCAATATACATTACCACTATATCTTTTATACTTCTATAGCAACAGCATCATCATTACCAATCAACTGTGATATACATTACCACTATATATTTTATCCTACAACAGAAACAACATCAACATCAACACTACCAACAAGTAAAATAACAAAAATACAGAACTCCGAGGCTTAACGGAAAGTCCCTAAGCAAATGGCAAAATCAAAAGCTCAAACACATCAATCGAATGGATAACAACTGTCATATTCCTGACTTGGTACAGGCATTTTCTTATGTAGAAAATGATGGATTAAACCTGGTTGCAAAAATCATTACCACTATGTATTTTATACTACTACATCAACCCCACTAGCAATCAACTGGAATATAAATTACCACTATATCTTTTATACTACAACTGCAACAACATCAATATTACCGATCAACTGTGATATACATTACCACTACATATTTTATACAACTACAACAACAATATCAACGTTACCAATCAACTGTGATATACAATACCGCAAAAAGTCAGGTCCGTGGTGGCACATTCACTATGAGGGAAAGCAAATGTATCCGTGATGACGCCAATGAGACAGCAAGGCAGCGAAAAGTATAACCAATAGACATATAGAGGTCACAAAGCAGTCTTTAACACAAGACATGTGTCTGAATTAAGCTCTATATATCATGAAATATATCAGAGCCTACACATTTTGCGGAACAGTTTCATAATCTACATATTTTTCATCATCTGATAAGAAAATGTTACTTGTAAAGTTAAGCTTCATGATGATGATTTCATATTATGCATAAATATGAATCACATGATGCTTACGACATTAACGGTACCAATCTGTCTACAGCAGATGCATTTTTCGACAATAAATGTCTCCTCACTGAACTTCGATGCAAATATATTTGAAATTCTCTCCCCCCCCCCCCTTCCCCCCCAAAAAAAAAAAACATTGAAAAGCTGATAAAACAAACCCAGAACAATTGTAGAGCCAACGCACAAGAGAGATACATTCCTTAGTTTAAAAATGATTTTCCAAATTTTATCGCAGCAAATGTCAATAAACAATATCCGTATCCTTATGCTAGGATGGAAGTATGGGTTAATAGGCTGTAATACCGTCGGGGGGAAACAGTCCACCAGTATCAATCCAGTGGTAGTTAAAACATTAACAGTACCAAGCTGACATGTCAGTAACTGCTAGTAGTCCTTTGTTAATTTATGTATCATTGTCATTTTGCTTAGTTTTTTTGTTACATATTCTAACATCGGACTCGGACTTCTTTTGAACTGAGTTTTACTGTGCGTATTGCTGTGTGTTTGTTTATTCTACATTGGATAGAGGTATAGGAGGAGGGTTGAGATCTCACAAAATATGTTTAACCCCGCCGCATTTTTGCGCCTGCCCCAAGTCAGGAGCCTCTTGTCCTTGTTAGTCTTGTCTTTTTTTCTTAATTTTAGTTCATTTATATTTTGGAGTTTAATATGACGTCCATTTTCACTGAACTAGTACACATTGTGTTTAGGGGTCATCTGAAACCCACCTCTATGTGCGAGATTTTCTCCCTGTGTTGAAGACCCATTGACGGCATTCGGCTGTCCATTGGTGTCCTTTGGTCTGGCTGTTGTCTCTTTGACACATTCCCCATGTCCATTCTCAATTTTATTTACCTGATGCTAACCCACTGAAGACTTGAAACCATACACCATTATCAGTAAACAAAATAATGACACTGGCAGTTGTACACTTTTTAAAAGTTAAAAGATACAATACAAACACACTTACCCAATTTAAGATGTCTGAACAAAATTAAAGTTCGTTGTACATGTATGGAAAGCTGTATGGAACAAAGTATATTTCTTCCTGAATGGAAAATGCATATGCGACAGCTGTAATTACTACGTACCAGTTCCCGCACGAAAATACAAAAAAAGTTTTCTTTAGTATTATGTATTTAAGAGGAACTCCGTCCGAAATATTTTTGAACATATGAATGGTTACCTCAAAAAGGTATAGCAACAAATATACGGACTTACAATATATATTATTAGAATTTAAACTAAAACCCACCAACCATCGAGTTAGCAAAGAAAATCCAGTAACTTGTGTTATTATTTTTGCGAAATATTTTATGGGTACAAGACAATGCAGAAATAAATCAACCTCCCTCATGATTGTATCTACTAAACGAATGATTTCCATTTTAATCGACATATTTAATATGCATTTTACAATTGTGAGTAAGAGAGTTATTGAACGGCATCTGTAACGTGTTGCACTCAGCAGACACGAGGCATTGGATGTAACTTTGCTATTCCTTTGTCAACCTTCGATTTGTTTACAAGAAGTGAAGGGTGAAAGATTCAGAAACGTCGTAAGTTATTAAAGTTATATATTCAGAAAGTCCATGTTATGTGTTATTGAAACTATCAGTACAAACTATTAAAGTAAATATGACCCATTATAAAATCATACTATAGCTACAAAATGTCTGAAAAAGATACAGCACAGCCTAAACTATCACCTTCCATAGTTGTATCAATTGTCGCGAAATATAATTTATCGGTCGTCCCAATGTCTATATGTCTCTGCTCAGCTTTTAATAAAATTGCATATCACGGCTTTGTGTCGTCAAATACGTTGACCCGGCCTTAACAACTTTGACCCGGAAATATCAATGATGTCATAATATATGAACCGACGTTTATAAGTTTGACCCAAACTTATCAAGATGTCTTCCGCTTTGCTGGTGAAACAAAGAAAACAATTGTCTCTATCATGCAGAATACGCAAACACCACCCGATAAATCGATTATCTGGTTGTCTGCATATTGATATAGTAAAATATCAGCTGCTCGACCCCATATGAAGCTATTTGAACTCGTTTGCTGTGCTCACTCGATAAAAAGCTTCATATTGTGACATGCAGCTGATATTTTACGATATCAGTATGCAGACAACCTTTCAATTGGTACATATTAACCTGCTTGATTATTTCAGTGTAGAATAAAATGTTAATGTGTTGAGAAGCCTTCTACTCTCAATTATGTTATAGTTAGCAGTACATAACAGTCCTCTATCTTTAATCTTAAATGAATTTGACAGACACATTATTTGTGACAGCTTTACGTATGTCAATTAGTGTCTCTAATTCAAAGGAAATGTAGTTAAAGTTGAATGGGTATATTTTCTGACAATTTGCAATAAGATTTAATAGTCACTTCTGTTATAATTCCCTAATTCAATGTTATCTAGGATTCAGTAAGTCATTGTCAGTTTCTACAATTGTGTTAGACTATGTTGTGTCACGTGATACAGTCCTTGAATTACTTTAATCGGTCAATGTTGTTAACTTATATATAAAATATTTTCAATATTGGCCGTTGTTATCAGTTTGTGTAACATGTC
Source organism: Mytilus californianus (assembly GCF_021869535.1). Classification (NCBI taxonomy): domain Eukaryota; kingdom Metazoa; phylum Mollusca; class Bivalvia; order Mytilida; family Mytilidae; genus Mytilus; species Mytilus californianus. The sequence continues at coordinate 98,583,031 of NW_026262734.1, read as the reverse complement.
TATTTACAATTAAAGTTCAATTGAATTTAGTTTAAAATATTTATCTTGACATACTAGTCTGATCTGTAATTGAGCCGATTGTGTTCTACTTCCGATTGTGATTTAGTATGAAAACAATGATCTAAATCCTTTTGGACTTATGGAAAATAAAAACGAACGTTTTTATGAAGGCTAAGTTGTGAAGACATGAAAATGTGATTTTTTATATGTATTTATTATAGAAAGAGTTTGATTAAATACCCCTAAAATGAAATCGGAATCAAATGAACTATTTTTTTTATAATTAGCTGTCCTCATGTTTTCATTGTAGATGCATGTATAGAAAAGCAAAGTGTAGTTGACAAAAAGAGAGTTTGTCGTTTTCAGTCTTTAAATTGATGAGTTTTGTTTTAATCAATTTCCGTCAACATGTCATTCACACGAAAGACAAAAGACAAACAACAGTCAACATAACATTACATAGAAAACGAAAGGTTAAGCAACATGATGTCTCATACCAACAGAGAAGATGTGTTCTTTCGTTATGTAGAGGAGTCAGCAATATCATCTGCTGAGTTGGTAAACCCTAAAATAAACAGTTACAAGTTGCATTCAGCAATCTTGGATTGACGAAAAATAGTATGGAAATGTGTCTACGACAAGTGAAACATGTTGACCTTTTTTTATGTTACATCTCATATATCCCAGTGCGCTTGATACTTAGGATACTTTTTAAAGTAGAAGGTCTGCTTCATATTTTGTATCTTGTCCTCAATATTGACACCGATCGGCGTCTCCTAACTGGCATTTATGGCAAACTTAATTATTTCAACTTTTCAAATTTCAACAATTTTGTGCAGTTACATACCCTTTGCCCCATTTGAAAGGCGTTACCATATATCACTTAATATGTTCTGTGTGCTCCTTCAAGTTCACACTATATGGACGTCATTAATAAGGGTGTGATTTTTATACGAATACATCGTACACAGAGTTAAGAGGAAAACGACTAAGTTAGACACTACATAAGTTTCACTGTGACCATCAAGATTAGTGACGAACTGTGTCTCAACTAACTAGCAACATGTTTATTTTTATCATAGATCGATGCCAATATGATCCAATCAGTAAAATTACAGATCAGATGATCATACGTTTGTATTTCCGCCTTAGTTGTTAGATATTCAGTAATGGTCAACCAAATAATACTGGCATCTAAAAACTTCAGAAGCGATAACGTCAACTTTATAATTTAGAATCCTTAATTTAGTAGCTTCTTCTCTTGTTGCAGCAAGCATCCATACACGAAATCATAATAATGAAAGCAAGATATCAAAAAAAAAATGTTATCTGAAAAATATCAATATAAACTTCATTTGGAGGTGCTGTGGAAATGAAACGTGATAGAAATATTTAAAAAGTAAAATAACAAAAATACCGAACTCCGAGAAAAATTCAAAACGGAAAGTCCCTAATCAAATGGCAAAATCAAAAGCTCAAACACATCAAACGAATGGATAAAAACTTTCATATTTCTGACTTGGTACAGGCATTATCTTTAGAGGAAATGGTGGATTAAACCTGGTTTTATAGCTAGACATCAAATAAACTTGAGAATGGAAATGGGGAATGTGTAAAAGAGACAACAACCCGACCAAAGAGCAAAAACAGCCGAAGGCCACCAATGGGTCTTCAACACAGCGAATAAATCCCGCACCCGAAGGCGGGCTTCAGCTGGCCCTTAAAAAAATGTATACTAGTTCAGTGAAAACGGACGTCATACTAAACTCCAAAACATATAAATGAACTAAAATTTAAAAACATACAAGACTAACAAAGGCCAGAGGCTCCTGACTTGGGACAGGCGCACAAATGTGGCGGGGTTAAACATGTTTTGCATGAACTCAACCCTCCACCTATACCTCTAGCCAATGTAGATTAAACAAACACACTAATACGCACAGTAAAACACAGTTTAAAAGAAGTCCGACTCCGATGTCAGAATAGGCAACAAAAGAAACTAAGCAAAATGACAATGATATATAGATTAACAAAGAACTACTAGCAGTTACTGACATGCCAGCTACAGACCTCATTTAAACTGATTGAAAGATTATGTCTTCATTATATGAAAATCAAGCATAATTCCTCCCGGTAGTGGATGGATATCATGCAATCATCAAATATATGAGATGAACATAACCGTTATTATGCTAACAACTGGTTTTAGAATAAATGTGTTTATTTCCGAAGCAAAGACCCTATGAGTGAATCAATACTAATACCAATATATGCCATATTTAATGACCTGACAACAGTATTGTAACTATATCCCTTTTGAATAAGTCTTTTTAAAAGTTTGGTTAGATTTTGAGGTGAATGCCAACATTTTTGTGCTTTGTAAAGAAGATTACTATAACAGATTGGATGTGGAATACCCGAACGTATAAGATGTCTGCATGTTGATTTATATTTACGAATGATGTCATGGTACCGATGATAAAATTTAGTAAATGTTTTGACTAGTTTGTGATATCGAAAACCCCTGTGTGATAATTTTTTAGTAATACAGAGATTTCTTTCGTTAAAATCAAATACGTTGTTACATACACGAGCGAATCGAACAAGTTGAGATATATAAACACCATAACATTGTGACAAGGGAACGTCACCATCTAAAAATGGATAATTAACAATAGGAAATGAAAAATCATCTCTTTTATATTAAATTGTGGTATTAAGCTTCCTGTTAAAGATATAGATATCAAGATCCAGGAAAGGGCAGTATTCATGGCTAGTATTAGCTTTATTTAAAGTCAGTTCAGCAGAATAAATCTCTTTAGTCTACATACTGAAGTCATCATTATACAGAGCCAATATATCACTCAAATATCTAAAAGTGTTATTAAACTTTTGTATCAGATGTTGTTTCGATGGATCTTTGCTGATTTTAGTCATAAATTGTAACTCATAACAGTACAGAAACAGGTCCGCAATAAGTGGTGCACAGTTAGTCCCCATTCACGGCGCGAAATTTAAATTATCAATAAACCAAATGAGATAAGTAAGATATGGCTTTTTAACCATATGACGATGTCTCATTGAAAAATTAGTATGAAGACATTTTCTTTGGACTAAATTGAAAGGATATTGCAACCAATGACTAGAATATCTCTCCATTTGGATACAAATATCTTAATTCGGGTCAATGGAACATTTTATAAAACCATTACAATTTACAGTATTGTATCAAATAATCTTCAATATCATGGTTAATACTAAAAATCATTTCGATGTTTTACCCAAATATCTTTCAGTATTACTCATTAGACTTATAACAAAAAATAAGTTGCCAACCAATACCAGGTTTCATCATCTTTGTCATAGAAAGCTATCTAAGATTAATTCTGCCATCTATAGAACATCATTTATACAGAATGGTCATTCTTAAATTCTCTTAAACTTTTTAATCACTTTTTGATTTGAGCGTCACATTTTTATGTAGACAACACACGCGTCTTGTGTACACATTTTAGTTTCGTTTTCTATGATGAGTTTACTTATACCAGTTCTGATTGTCATTTTTTCTCTGTGTGAAAAGATTGAGCCTTTTTAGGAGTTTAAAGATTGACATCAGAATCCAGAGTTATCTGGGGTTACCAAGTTCCTTTTTTCAACCAATAGGGAACGAAATAGTAGACCTTCGTTTCTTAATTTCTGTCAAGTTTTGGTAAACAATCGACACATCATCAGTAAACGGACACCATCACGAATTTGTTCAACGATACAATGTGTCTGTGTCTCAACTCACTTATTTTTTTTTATTGTTTCATATTTCCGATTTTGATATTTTGCATGCGTGTTGATCCGCATGGTTGGGGATGCATGTACAGCAAGAGATTCTTACCCTTGCAACATGAACAACACACCCTTTTGCCCTCCTTTTGGACGCGATTTTATCCGGGATTTATCTTCTTTATCGTTTAATGAGATTTTAACATCGGTAAACAACTGTTGCCTAAATTTACAATTTCTATAAGAAGACTACTTTCGTCTTTAGGAGATGACAAAATAATTATACAACCTTGGACAACTTCAAAATGAAATTTCACATCTCAATCTGACAAATATGAAAAGTATTACAGAAAAACTTCTGATCAATGTTTTGATTTATATTATTTAGTGATTATATTTTTGATTCCCTTTACGCTTTTCTATTCAGTACGATACTGTGTTACATTACTTAAAAATAAGAAACGCTAAATCATATTTGTAATCGTCCTTTATTATAACCTATATACATGTATAGTCCTACTCCAGCCATTATAATTAACCAATATCTACAGTTATATACAGACACGGATGTCTTACACTTATTAGTAACAAACATTTTTTTGTAGTCATTATTAAAATACATTCCATACGGTTGGTGAATACCATCGTCATTGTTCATCATTTGCTCACAGTTTTTCACATCTAGAGACATTCTATGTATGTTGCTGTCATAGTAACCATCGTAATAAACGTTACTTTGTCTATGGCGTGTTAGTCCTGCTGTACCAGCCACGTCCTTACTGTATACTACTGTTCCATCTAATTTGATACACGGGAGTTTGTTAGGACATCTAACAATGAACTGCTCGTGAATACCATCGTATGACATAAAGTAAATTTTATCAGGTCCATGTGTAATTGATTTTAGAATTGTCCCATTGGTGTCTAATGTTTTTATAGTATCGCCACCTACACCACAAACGTGAACTCTGCCACGTCCAGCAGTGATACCAAAACATGTAAATCCAACATTAACTTTGTCGCACTATTTCATCGATGTAGAGTTCATGAGTTGAAAAGATTTCTCTTCAGGCAAGGTAACACAAGCTCTGTCTGTGCCAGGTATCATAGCAACACAAAATGGACTACTGGAAAACGTAATCGCATTCTTATAATCCTTACATTCACTGTATTCATACAGTTTCGGATCTGATGGCACATCATTAGTCAGTAGCAGCTTATTATTCATTGTGATTGATGCATCTCTAAGAATATATTTCACCCCAGTTTTGAGTTTTAATTCAGTATCCTTTTCAAACACAAACAATACGTTTACTTCTTTCTGCAATGATCTGGCCATGCTGAAATTTCTTGGAGATGTATTGAACTTGACACGGGATGACAATTTCTGACAGCGGTTCGAAAGAATCAATCATTTTTAACTCTCTTTTCATCAAAGGTTATTTCGATCTCTTTTGAATTGGAAACCATCTGCAGAACTTTTGCTTCGGTGTTTTGAACCTTTGCCACATGTTCATGATGTTGGCGAAGGCTATAAATAACTGATTATTTAACACATGATCTTTTAGAAAATCAATTTCATCCTCAGTTGCTTTTAAGCTGTCCAGAACTTATGTTATTTCTACTTTTGTTTGTTGATTTTGATCTCGTGTTTCCGTTGGAGAGATGACAGTTTGGATGAAGATTGCGTTCTACATCATCTATTTGTTTCAATAATCGGGATTTGACTTCACTGTCCTGTTGGGTTATTACTGATTTAGTTTTCAAAGTAATTGTAAGTTTGACTCTCTGTTATCGTGTAAATTATTTAATGTTGTATTCAGGTGTTTTATGTCCTGCATAACGTTGGTGAATAGTGGAGATTTTTTAACATCCTTCGAGGCATGTTCTAGAGGTAGAACGCTACGACATTTCCTGTGGTATTTAGGAATGAAGGCTCTACAGTAAACGGTTTCATGATCTGTGCAGTAGTTATCCAAGAGCATATCCGCATGAACATTGCAAATTGTCTTCGCAGATATTGGGATATTAGAAGCGACAGTAGACAGATCGATATCATGGTGAGATTATAATACTTTGAACCGGTCATGTGATTCTGCACAGTCTGTACAAAGTCTTTCTTCTCAGTCGGATCAATACTTTGTCGCTGATAACGACTTATTCCTTTCTGAGCACGGATCACAAAAACTAGCTGTAGCCATTTCAGCATTTTGAAGAAATAAATGAATTTCCACTGTTTTTATTTTCCTTTTAGAACACTTTGACGGTGAAAATAAAAAGTGGTCGGTCTATATGTGAGTATTGAAAATTACTCTTTCCTTATCCCTGTTTGGTGGAAACGCACAATTCAAAACTCATATTTATTTTGTTTATATTATTAAAAAGGAGATTTTGGATGTACGCCAATTTAAAAACAATACAACTAAACACTAGGCAAATGTAATAAGGCAACGATGTGTTTTTTAACAACATTTAATTTCTGAAAGTACTTTGTGTGATGTCTGGACAGTAAGTAAATTTTAAAAATATAAATATCCACAAACGTAGTTATACGAATAACATTTAATGTTGGGATAACGTCATTGAGACAGCAATTGACCAGAAGGCACATAACTATATCTGAACCTGTGATGGTCAACAAATGACAAGTGTCTATGCTTCTCAACGGGTATATATGTATTTATCTTACCTCCTTTACATTTCTAGGAATGTTATTGGTTAAAAGCAACCGCGTGGACATGGTGTATATTACATATTGTGTTAATAGTGTTCCATATTGGGTAAGTAGGCGGGGCTTATTTCAATACACGGTTAGTAGTGGTGTCCCTTTATAAAAACAACTTGGTGTTGGGGAAAAATCTTAAAGGTTTCAACAGATGAAGAAATTGATGATGAACGATTGAAATAAATTCATAAAACACATTTAAATCTAACAAGTTGTTATTGTTAGCATTTGTTTTTGTATAGACCAATAGAAGTAGGTTCTTAATACTAACGGTATTGAAGACTTGATCACTTTGATAGGCCACTATTCTAAATACCACATGTTAAGATAGTCGGTAAGATAAATGCGTTACATAGTGTGCCAGTGACCTAATACGATATATATGGGGTCTGGAATTACCTTTTTTTTTATATTTAAAGTAAGATCAATCAAGTTAAACTACCATCCACTAACCAAGGGACTTTAACTAGATTAATTAACTTTCAAAACAAAGCTCATGATATACAAAATCTAGATTTAAAGTCCCCGAAAAATATATGTGAATAACAAGCGGGTATGTGTTAAAGAAGAACAACGTATAATTGTATCTATATTTTTTTTTCAGTAAAAGTGTGCTTAGGAAGGAAAGAATACCTTCACCAACAAAGATGGAAATCAAAATTATAAACACTATTGGAATTTTAATAACGGCATTATACAAAAATGTATTTATGCAACAGCTTTAAACAACTTCACCATTAGGTTGTCACGTATTACACCTTTTTAATTTACCAACAAAGAAAGTAAATACAAGCCAGTCGAGCGTACTTTAAATATGGTAAATAACACGTTTAAGAACAATCAAGACAATACTCAATATGATAAAAGACATCCATATATGTACGCCTAACGTCAAGCGAATCAGAGATAAAGAGAACAGAGCAAGATTTTATCAGTGGATAACAAATCAAAAATGTCCTATAACTTTTATATAAGAAATAAGTAAAACAACAAATATACTAAACTCCAAGGAAAATTCAGACGGAAAGTCCCTTAACAATAAGCAAAATCAAAAGTTCAAACATATCAAACGAATGGAAAACAACTTTCATATTCCTGACTTGATACAGACATTTCCTTATGTAGGCAATGGTGCATTTAACCTAGTTTTAAAGCTTAACATCTCACTTGTATGAACAGAGGCGAATTAACGGTAATCGATATCATTCGTTTTCTAAAACAATTTTACTTTATGTCATTTCGTCCTTTCTTGGCTTTTGACAGTTGACTATACAGTATGGGTTTTGCTTATTGTGGCAACGGAAAAGATAAGAAATATGCATTACTGTATACATTTGAAGTCTGAGCGTTCACAAATAAAAAATACATTTAGTTAGTCAAATCTTGTGCTCTTTGTTTATTCGGCCTAAACGTGTTAGAAATCAGGGCAAGTTTGTCAACCTTTCACCAAAATCTCTATTTCGGCGTATTTTGAGTATGTTGGATTGAACCTAGTTTTATACATGTCAAGGTTATATTAAAAAAATCACGACAAAGATAGTTCTAAATAACTTTCTTACATGTCTTTTCCTCGGCCTAAGGCACTTTTTATCTCGAAACAGTGGCATTTGTTTGCGGGTCAAAAAGTTCCCTTCAAAAAGGTCCTTTACTGAACTCAATCCTTTAAAACAAGAGAAAACCAACTATCTGACTAATGCAAAAATTTATAAACGAAAAACAACTTTGACAGACAACAACTTACCACAATCACTGGATTGAAGGCTCCTTGTTCAAACATAAAAAAAATGATGCGGGTTTAAACATGTGTTTAGCCCTTACCATCCCCTAACCTAGCTTGGACAGTATTGTAAAAGCAAAAGATAAGAACAAACTGTAAAAATCATATAGAAAGGATTTAATGCATATGTGTACTATGTGTTGTACTAAGCTTTAAGGAAAGCACTTTTTAAAATTTCAAACTATAGAAGGAAATTAATTATTTTGTATGTTTGTGAATAAAATGATGTTGAAAATATTTTTCATAGTACAGTGAGAGATCTTGTAGGTTTCAGATGATCAAGTAAGGGTATGTTTCAGACTGACTGTTTTTACATAAAAACTGATACTGCTATTTTTCTTTTATGAGAATATATACATTAGAAAATAAAAATAACTTATCAAGTTCACGACAAAGATAGTTTTATTAAAATTTCAAACTTTAGATGGAAATTAATAATTTTGTATGCTTGTGAATAAAATGATGTTGAAAATATTTTTCACAGTACAGAGAGAGATCCTGATGGTTTCAGATGATCAAGTAAGGGTATGTTTCAGACTGACTGTTTCTACATTAACACTTAGACTCCTATTTTTCTTTTATGAGAATATATACATTAGAAAATAAAAATAACTTATCAAGTTCACGACAAAGATAGTTTTATTAAAATTTCAAACTATAGATGGAAATTAATAATTTTGTATGCTTGTGAATAAAATGATGTTGAAAATATTTTTCACAGTACAGTGAGAGATCTTGTAGGTTTCAGATGATCAAGTAAGGGTATGTTTCAGACTGACTGTTTTTACATAAAAACTGATACTGCTATTTTTCTTTTATGAGAATATATACATTAGAAAATAAAAATAACTTATCAAGTTCACGACAAAGATAGTTTTATTAAAATTTCAAACTTTAGATGGAAATTAATAATTTTGTATGCTTGTGAATAAAATGATGTTGAAAATATTTTTCACAGTACAGAGAGAGATCCTGATGGTTTCAGATGATCAAGTAAGGGTATGTTTCAGATTGACTGTTTCTACATTAACACTTAGACTCCTATTTTTCTTTTATGAGAATATATACATTAGAAAATAAAAATAACCTATCAAGTTCACGACAAAGATAGTTTTATTAAAATTTCAAACTATAGATGGAAATTAATAATTTTGTATGCTTGTGAATAAAATGATGTTGAAAATATTTTTCACAGTACAGAGAGAGATCCTGATGGTTTCAGATGACCAAGTAAGGGTATGTTCCAGACTGACTGTTTCTACATTAACACTTAGACTCCTATTTTTCTTTTATGAGAATATATACATAAGAAAATAGACATAACTTATCACGTTCACGACAAAGATGTTTTTTTTAAATTTCAAACTATAGAAGGAAATTAATTATTTTGTATGTTTGTGAATAAATTGATGTTGAAAATATTTTTCATAGTACAGTGAGAGATCTTGTAGGTTTCAGATGATCAAGTAAGGGTATGTTTCAGACTGACTGTTTTTACATAAAAACTGATACTGCTATTTTTCTTTTATGAGAATATATACATTAGAAAATAAAAATAACTTATCAAGTTCACGACAAAGATAGTTTTATTAAAATTTCAAACTTTAGATGGAAATTAATAATTTTGTATGCTTGTGAATAAAATGATGTTGAAAATATTTTTCACAGTACAGAGAGAGATCCTGATGGTTTCAGATGATCAAGTAAGGGTATGTTTCAGACTGACTGTTTCTACATTAACACTTAGACTCCTATTTTTCTTTTATGAGAATATATACATTAGAAAATAAAAATAACTTATCAAGTTCACGACAAAGATAGTTTTATTAAAATTTCAAACTATAGATGGAAATTAATAATTTTGTATGCTTGTGAATAAAATGATGTTGAAAATATTTTTCACAGTACAGTGAGAGATCTTGTAGGTTTCAGATGATCAAGTAAGGGTATGTTTCAGACTGACTGTTTTTACATAAAAACTGATACTGCTATTTTTCTTTTATGAGAATATATACATTAGAAAATAAAAATAACTTATCAAGTTCACGACAAAGATAGTTTTATTAAAATTTCAAACTTTAGATGGAAATTAATAATTTTGTATGCTTGTGAATAAAATGATGTTGAAAATATTTTTCACAGTACAGAGAGAGATCCTGATGGTTTCAGATGATCAAGTAAGGGTATGTTTCAGACTGACTGTTTCTACATTAACACTTAGACTCCTATTTTTCTTTTATGAGAATATATACATTAGAAAATAAAAATAACCTATCAAGTTCACGACAAAGATAGTTTTATTAAAATTTCAAACTATAGATGGAAATTAATAATTTTGTATGCTTGTGAATAAAATGATGTTGAAAATATTTTTCACAGTACAGAGAGAGATCCTGATGGTTTCAGATGACCAAGTAAGGGTATGTTCCAGACTGACTGTTTCTACATTAACACTTAGACTCCTATTTTTCTTTTATGAGAATATATACATAAGAAAATAGACATAACTTATCACGTTCACGACAAAGATGTTTTTTTTAAATTTCAAACTATAGAAGGAAATTAATTATTTTGTATGTTTGTGAATAAATTGATGTTGAAAATATTTTTCACAGTACAGAGAGAGATATTGTAGGTTTCAGATGATCAAGTAAGGGCATGTTTCAGACTGACTGTTTCTACATCAAAAATTAGACACCTATTTTTCTTTCATGAGAATATATACATTAGAAAATAAAAATAACTTATCAAGTCAATTTATTTTGCAAATATACAAGTATTACATAATTCGAACGTAACGATTATTCATCAAATAGAATATCCAGTTTTGAAATAATTGAGAAACTAAATCTTAGACTATTGGAATTCGAAGTATTTTCAAAGCAACTTCAGAATACCTTTATGAAAGCAATACAATTTAAAGTATTCAAGTCTGTGTTACGGATTGTTACGGATGGTTCCTTTTCTCCATTATGTTCTCTACAAGACATATTGTTTCGAAAAAAATCAATAATAATTTATAGGATGATTTTTTTTATTAATTAGCATCTATACAAAATAGTAAAATAAAAGGGAATATTTTCAAATGCATTTCTAATGTTTTCTTCTTCCCTAAATTCGTTTACGTCATCCGCATCCAATGAAAATAAAGAAGTTATATATAGGTTTTGTTGATTAAGTGGAAAATATTGTCCAACAGTATAGGGGAAAACACAGTGCTGATCATGTACACATATCTTGTAGGATTGCTATTTTCATTAATCTGCTGTGGTAACGTATTATTTTATTGACGCACATTTATATGGTAGGATGGCTGTATTTACAGTTTTAAGTTGTGTTTTCTACATACTAATTCTATCATCCTATGGAAACCAATGTATATGCAACACTTCCAAACGTGTCCATCCCCCAAATGCGTCCGATAACCTAAATGTGTCTATTTTGCCAAAATGTCTCCATAAAATCCCAAATCTCCCAAACGGCTTCGATTTCACCCAAAGGTGTTTGATAATTGTTACTCGCCGAAACGTGTCTACTTTAAAAACCCAGAACTCTCAAAACATTTAGCTCTAATATGTCTTCAATGACGCCAATAACGTTTTCAACAATTCAACACGATTTAAGACACCGAGTTTTGCAAGATTCTCAAAAAAAAAGTGAACTTAAAATATCTGACATTTTCTCCCTATCCAGTTTACCCCCTATTACTTATTATGATGTGGACCAGTCATTTAATCCTATGCAATTTAATTGGATTAAGTTATATTAGTTTACCTTCCAACTGTTTATGCTTTCCTGGTTACATCAGAACGTGCATGAATGTGTACAATAACTTAAATGACCTTCAAACTTTCAACAAGGGTTCTACAGTGATCCCAAGTTCCCAAGCTTTCATTTGATACTAAAACTACCCAAATATCCCCACTATTGACAAAGATACAGCAATGCGTAGGAACTATTTTGTTTATATGTACTTCTTTCTTGTATGTTCTTTCCGACCGGGCCTGAATTAGTGGTTATATGCTGTAGGAGGGACATAAAATAAAGCTAATTTAACCTAGACTTATTTTATGCATCAATAATAAATTAATAAAGATAAGTTAGAATTTGTATCCACGTAATACAATATTTATTTTATTATGTTTTGCGAATTCACTATTATGCCGAAATGATGTTGCCATCTAAAATATATCATTTAATAAATCCTCCTTGAATAATAAATCTTTGAGTTGTCTTTATAGATGGTCCGAGTTTACTTATTGGTGGTCCGAGTTGTCTTATTAACGGTCCGAGTTGTCTTTTTAGACTTTCCGAAATCTATTCATTTGGATCTGTTGCTACACATGCTTATTTTTTACTGCAGCAAAGTTTCATTTTTACTTTGTACACAATTTAGTTCCTGCATTTTGAGTTGAAGAGAATCAATTTTCCTCATGCTCGGTGCAAAATCATTTTGTCAGTTCTTACCAGCCCACGGGAAAGAGGGGGAGGGAGCATCAATGTCATTCAGCAGAGAGTAGAAATATACTTTATTAAAGTTAATTTAGTTCATTCTCAATTTTATTAATGACAATTTATGTCACTTTAGTGATGTTAGGGATCAAAACGGTATTTGGAAGGCCATATAATTTACCTCAATTTAGGATAGACTCTTGAATTTTAAAGTGTCGAAATAGGTTGAAAGGATCATATAAACCCGAAGGAAAATATAATACAAACCCAAAAGAAAAAATATAAATAAGTCTAAATTGAAAACAACGTTCAAACCCATGATTGCGTTGGATAAAAACCGCGATTTTTATACGTGTGCATGCAAAACAAAATTCTTCGTAGAGGGGTCTAAATACAGCACAAAAACATTTTCCAAAAGACCAAAAAATGTGAAAAGTATATTTTAACAAAACGCATTTGACTAACAGGTCGAACAACTGGTGTTCTTAAACCCTGCTGACTACCATTGGCGATTGCCAAATACACGGATCACAAGATATAACAAAATGGACCTTTTTATTTAATTTATTACCAAACAGAAAACAGTAAACTCGCGGAAAAGATGGTAAACCGCAAAAATGAGGTGCAAAAATTTGTACACCATGTCTGGATTTCGACAATTAATGTCTCTTTAGTGTGTTAGGGATCGAAACGGTATTTGGAAGGCCATATAATTTACCTCAATTTAGGATAGACTCTTGAATTTTAACGAGTCGAAATAGGTTGAACGGATCATATAAACCCGAAGGAAAATATAATACAAGCCCAAACGAAAAAAATATAAACAAGTATAAATTGAAAACAACGTTCAAACCCATAACTGCGTTGGATAAAAACCGCAATTTTTATACGTGTGCATGCAAAACAAATTTCTTGGCAGAGTGGTCTAAATACAGCACAAAAATTTTTTTCCAAAAGACCAAAAATATGAAAAAGTATATTTTAACAAAACGCATTTGACTAGCAGGTCGAAAAACTGATGTTCTCAAACCCTGCTGTCTTCCATTGACGATTGCCAAATAAACGGATCACAAGATGTAACAAAATGGATCTTATTATCTAATTTATTACCAAACAGAAAACAATAAACTTGCGGAAAAGATGGTATACCGCAAATATGAGGTGCAAAAATTTGTACACCATATCCGGATTTCGACAATTAATGTCTCTTCAGTGATGTTAGGGATCGAAACGGTATTTGGAAGGCCATATAATTTACCTCAATTTAGGATGGACTCTTGAACTTTAACGAGTCGACATAGGTTGCACGGATCATACAAACCCGAAGGAAAATATAATACAAGCCCAAACGAAAAATTATAAACAAGTCTTAATAGAAAACAACGTTCAAACCCATGATTGCGTTGGATAAGAACCGCAATTTTTATACGTGTGCATGCAAAACAAATTTCTTGGTAGAGTGGTCTAAATACAGCACAAAATTTTTTTCCAAAAGACCAAAAATATGAAAAAGTATATTTTAACAAAACGCATTTGACTAGCAGGTCGAACAACTGATGTTCCTAAACCCTGCTGACTATCATTGGCGATTGCCAAATAAACGGATCACAAGATGTAACAAAATGGATCTTATTATTTGATTCATTACCAAACAGAAAAAAAATAAACTTGCGGAAAAGATGGTATACCGCAAACATGAGGTGAACAAATTTGTACACCATATCCGGATTTCGACAATTAATGGTCTTCAGTGATGTTAGGGATCGAAACGGTATTTTGAAGGCCATATAATTTACCTCAATTTAGGATAGACTCTTGAATTTTAAAGTGTCGAAATAGATTGAACGGATCATATGAACCCGAAGGAAAATATAAAACAAGCCCAAACGAAAAAATACAAACAAGTCTTAATTGAAAACAACGTTCAAACCCATGATTGCGTTGGATAAAAACCGCAATTTTTATACGTGTGCTAGCAAAACAAATTGCTTCGTAGAGGGGTCTAAATACAGCACAAACAACATTTTCCAAAAGACCAAAAATGTGAAAAAGTATATTTTAACAAAACGCATTTGACTAGCAGGTCTAACAACTGATGTTCTGAAACCCTGCTGACTGCCATTGGCGATTGTCAAATAAACAGATCACAAGATGTAACAAAATGGATCTTATTATTTAATTTATTACCAAACAGAAAACAATAAACTTGCGGCAAAGATGGTATACTGCAAAAATGAGGTGCAAAAATTTGTACACCATATCCGGATTCGACAATTAATGTCTCTTCAGTGATGTTAGGGATCGAGCGGTATTTGGAAGGCTATATAATTTACCTCCATGTAGGATAGACTCTTGAATTTTAAAGAGTCGAAATAGGTTGAACGGATTATATAGACCCAAAGGAAAATATAATACAAGCCCAAACGAAAAAAATATAAACAAGTATAAATTGAAAACAACGCTCAAACCCATAACTGCGTTGGATAAAAAACGCAATTTTTATACGTGTCCATGCAAAAAAAATTTCTTTGTAGAGGTGTCTAAATACAGCACAAACAACATTTTCCAAAAGTCCAAAAAATGTGAAAAAGTATATTTTACCAAAACGCATTTCACTAGCAGGTCGAACAACTGATGTTCTTAAACACTGCTGACTGCCATTGGCGATTGCATTAATTGTCGAACTCCGGATATGGTGTAGAAATTTTTGCACCTCATGTTTGCGGTATACAATCTTTTCCGCAAGTTTATTATTTTCTGTTTGGTAATAAATTAAATAATAAGATTGTAATCCGTTTAGTTGGCAATCGGCAATGGGAGTCAGCAGGGTTTAAGATCATCAGTTGTCAGATCTGCTAGTCAAATTCGTTTTGTTAAAATATACTTTTTCCCATATGCATTGTTTGGTCTTTTGGAAAATGTGACTTCTTGTGGTCATCCATCTGTTCTGACGCAACCGTTCTTGCTTTATTCTTGAAACTTCTGAAGTATGTTCCGCTGTAAAAGATACGTTGATACTTAATCTATCAAGAAAACATATATCTCTTATCGTAAATCAAATTGGGTATTTGTGATAGAATCTGTAAAAATTTGTGTCAACTATACCCTTACACGAGTATCAGAAAGCTGCACAAGGAATGCAAGATATGCCCGTCGTTTCTTATCTTAGTAATAATCATATAATAATTTGTTATATATTTAGAAATAAAAAATATCATTCCGTTTCCGAAATAATTTGAACAATGTCTTTATGTTGTTTCGTATATTTACTGATTTCTGCCTTTCTATAGTTAACTATGTGAATTCGTTTCGTTTCTATTCCTTTCGTTTAGTAGTTTGTGTCTTAATTTCGACCCATAAGATAGATATTGTAAAAACGTTAAAAAAAAACTTTATCTCACCAATTACAACAAAAGGTGGAAAGTTTAGAGAACATCTATTCAAACATAACTGTGATAGTGCCAAACATTAGGATCAATGAATTGCCATCGTGATTTTTTTTTTTTTTTTTGTCGTTTGGTTGCTATATCATTGGCATATTTTCCAACTCACCTTGTATTCCTTTATTTTGACCGTTGACTAAAATCTGACAATTATGGACGACCATCGAAAAATGTACAAATTAAACAAGAGAATTTAGATACTTTAAAAGTTATATTTTATGATCTATACTTATATATGTATTCTATTACCATTTATTATCCCATTCTCTGTTGTTGGATATTGTCCCTTTACAAAAACTTTGATACTATCCGACATGGGCTTGTTCTCTTCCGGAAAAAAAATTAAAATGATTTTATTAAAATTAAATTACGAAGCATTCATTAACGTATATGCCACATTTTCAGTTTGAAGTGAACGATACAGGAGTGTTATTCATAGGCACGAACATTATTGATTCCTGCTCTCTTGAATAGTAATCTAACTTTACAAAAGTATCCATAAAATAGGCGAAAAATCAGATAATGCATTTTATACAAGCACCATGAATAACATATGAAAGCGAACCGTTTCGACAATACTGTATTCTAAACACATATCGGTATTCTCGATTACTGTGTGAAATTACACATAAAATGTACACGAATCTTTTTCATGTATACATATATGAATGGATTCATTTACATTTTATATGTAATTTCACACAACAATATATATATATTTTCAGCTCAGTACACGCAACTATCACTGACAGTACTTTATTTACACGACCCGATATTTAATGAGTTAATGCTTCTGTATCTGAAGTACGTTATACCATTTATAACCATTTCACGAAAAGCATACGAATCAGATGCGGATCTAGGACATTGAAAAAAAGGGGGGAGTAACGATAGGAGTGGGACTTGTAAAAAGTCAATGCATTAGCCATATATGCAGCTCCATTAGGAGACCCGGGCCCGCCCCCTTCAAAATTGCTTCTACGGAATAAACAAGTACTATGTTTCAAAATTTAATCTGTGGATATTGAAATGGCGAGATACTGATGAGAATAAGATAAACTGGTATCAATAAGCTTTATTTACCTTATCACTGTTCCTTGGGTCTATTAAGGACGAAACATGTCCCATCGCACTAGCATTTGGGGTGCTTGTACTGAGAACCGCGCTGATAGTTCAAATTAGTGCTTTTTGGAACGAAAAACAATACTCTTATACAGAACATTATATAACATACCAAACATTGTATTCATCTGCGGTACGTGTTTTGCATTCACTTACCTGCTATGACTATTTGGGGATACGAATACAGTTAGGTCAGTGCAAAATATATAAATATTCATGTATTGAAAATTAGACGAGAGTATGAAATTTAACAATTGTTTTTAAGAACTAGTACAAAGAAATGTATAATTACTTATTATTTACGTTATCACTACTCCTTACCGCCATCAAAGACGAAACATCTCCCATAGCCTAATCAGGACACACAGCGGTTCTAATCTTAGGATTTGGAGTGCTAGTTCTGTTGACCCCCTTGAGTGTTGGTAGTTCGCCTTCTTCAGTGTCGGACCCATCAAATTTTAGATAGAAACTATTTGATTTGTGCATTTTATGAGGAATTTCATCATCATCAGATGGTGGTCTAGAAGTTGAAGCTGACATCGACATCATGTGAATGAAGTTGGAATCGCTCTACTCGCGCGATATATACTAGAAGTTTTATTATGCAACCCTTGATAGAGTTGACACTTTGTGATGTAACTAAGTATACCTTCCCAGCATATAACATATGTTGGTTCTTTATCAAACAGACCTGATATAACTGGTTAATTTGTACTCAATAGAGACATCTTTGTTTTCATGTGTTAAGGATAGGAGTAGATCATTTACTATAATCTGAATGCTTGAAAAATAATATCCGGACTCCCTTGAAGTATTTTTTTTTTTTTTGGTTTTAATAGTTACAATGTTTTGCTTCTCGTGTGTGTGGGTATGAAAGATATCACAGATTGTTGGACAAAGCGGTATCGATCTGTTTTTATTAAATAATTTATTCATAGGTCTAATTAAGGTGGGTGCATGAGGATTTCCGCTCTATACGTGCATTATAAAATCAGTACATGCATACCATCTAATAGTTATAATAAGACCCTATACAGAATTCTTGAAAGTGCCGTGAATGTGTTTATATGAAGGCATTTGTTAATTATTTCAATTCCTTTGTCGGGTTATGACTAAATGAACGGTAATGGAGACTTTACCATTTTATTTAGGTAATTACTTTCTCATATATCGCTTTATTAACATGCGTACAGTGAGAAATCTAGTGACAAAATATTACCTCCCCCGTAAACACTGAAAAGTAGATCTTCTCAATGTTTGTCCCATTTTAGTAAGGACGCTATCAACTATGAATTCATTGGAAAACGTTCTGGTAAATAGTAAAAATAGAAATAAGTTGAAATAAAAACAAAACTTCCATTTAATGTTATCATTTCTTTCCTTAAGTAGCAAACGACGAGTACAGCAGGCTATAGAAGCTTGGTGTAAAATTGGTTTAAAATGTTGCTATGCAATAAATTCCTGGAGCAACATCTTTTTTTGCTACTGGGGACAGGACAATTTTATTTTTGGCCCTCCCCTTTTTTACAAAATCCGTTATTTTTTCGTTCTATATTTATCTCAATTATTTTCGCGTTTCTGTATTATAAGAACATAAAAATATTACAAATAACTTGTATTTGCTGTTTATTATCAATTCCAAGTTTACTATCCACAGCGGTCACTGATATTGAAACGATAAAACATATTAAAAGTTAATGATTTAATATGGAGAAAATGTATTTAAGAAGACGAATTTCATTTTCTGTTTTGTCCTAGTTTTTCACAGTGAATAAAACAAGAAATGCCAAATTAGATCCCCCTGAATGCATTTCACGCCAGGTCTACTTCAATCATTCTCCCTAATCCACTTAAATCCATAGTATGACTTAAAGTTCTAACCACATGCTATAGCTTCTTTCTGAACATGTAACAACTGTAAATATGCCTAGAGATGACTCAAAACTACAGGTTAGTTTGGAGGTTTTGGAAAATTTTGTATAAAAAGATAAGAACATTCCTTAGTAGAACCAAAATTCAGTTGCAAGTTAAGCATTGTTTCTGTTCCTTTCAGATACAAAGGAATCGATGTTGGATAAGCATGTCAAGGTTGTCCTTCGATGCGAAATTTTATAGAAACATGTAAATTTTGCAATATTGCATCAACACATCTTTAGCAAAGATGTTATTTGACGAACGACTTCTTGTCTTCATTGGTAGTGTAAAACTGTTACAAAACCTGTAATGCTTATCAGCTAGACTAATCCTATTCAAATTCGCGTAGGTTTAAGCAACTTTCCGATTTTGACACTGTAAGTGGAATAAAGTGAGGGGAAATTGGCACTGTCTCTTTACACGTCTATAGGATTGATTGATTGATTGATCGGTGTTTAACGTTACTTTCAACAACATTCTTCTATTTTTGGCGGTCAGTTTTTATTGGTGGAAGAAACCGGAGTGCCCTGAGAGAACCATCGACCTTCGGTAGGCAAACTGACAATCCGAGTCAATTAAGAGATCAATTAAGATTCGTGTCGAGAGCACCTGCCCCGAGCGAGATTCGAACTCACATCTACTTTGACAACTTATTTTGTAAGAGTAGACCATTCACTCATCAACTCTTACACGTCTAGGAAGGCAAAGCATCAAAAGCATGTGAAGTAAAATAAATATGCTTTTTTCCACATAATCAAGAACGTATAACTAACATATGTCCTTGACATAATATATAATCAAATGTTTTCTTGGCTGTCAAAGGGAAAGGGATTGCAGTTATTAAAAAACTAGTCCACAGTATAAAAATAAGGATATGTGGTATGATTGCCAATGAGACAAATATTCATGAAGTGGATGTAAGTAAATATAGGCAACGTATTGGCCTCCAACAATGAGAAAAAGCCAATATCGTACAGTCGGCTATAAAAGGCTCCAAATAGAAAAAAATGTGAAACTTTTCATATAAAACTCTTTAAAATCAAGCTAGGGGCAGACAAATATATTGAATTTGAAAAACCTATACCTCATATGAAGCAACCTATAAAAGGTCGGGCCTGACCTGCCGAAATGTTAAATAATTCAAGCGAGAAATCCAACGAATAATTGGTTAGAAAAAATATTTTTTCATAAAAGCACATTTAAGCACCGAGGGGTTGATAGCATATTATCAGAAAAAAGAAACTCGTATAATACCAATAAAAATATAGAGTCTATCCTCCTCAGTGCTTACTTCTTATAACTACTTATTAATGAACGGAACAGCAAGCTAGCATATTATTTAAAACATTGCAATCTATCATGTATAGCTAATGCTTCTGTAATTCTAAGATGCCTAGTATCTATAACATTTCTAACGTATAGTCTTATTAATTTTGCTAAGAAAAACATCTTATACAGTTTCAACTTCATTTGTATTTCAACGTTGAAAAGTTCTAGTTTCTCTTTGAAATCTACTCTTTCTTTTTTCAAGAAATGGTAACTTTACTTGCATTTTTTTAGTGTCTTTCTATCTTAAAATTATCGATTCGTTTATTTGATATTTTTATCAACTTTTACTATACAGAAAGATTTTAATGTCTTCCTCTCTTTATTTTTATTTGTCAAAAAATACTGTTTGCATAGCTTTCTTATAGTTCTTTATAAAAAGTTTACAATAAATT
Source organism: Mytilus californianus (assembly GCF_021869535.1). Lineage (NCBI taxonomy): Eukaryota > Metazoa > Mollusca > Bivalvia > Mytilida > Mytilidae > Mytilus > Mytilus californianus. The sequence goes on along the minus strand of NW_026262734.1, from coordinate 98,562,103 downwards.
CTGTCTTGTTTATTTCCTGTATATTTGATAAGTGTTAGATACATTTTCTACGATTGTCATGATTATACAAAGATTCCATTAAATTTCATTGCATATCCTGATTTATTTTGTTTTTCATAAAATAAGGTCCAACTGCTAGATGACCTTCTCCTAAATTATTGACATGTATCGTACTATATTATATCTTAGTGAAAATTAGATACACCCGTGTAATCTAATACATGAAAACCATGAAAAAAACGTTTCTACTGAACTATTTAGATATATAGAAATCATCATATAACTAAGGAGTAATTCATCACTTCAATGATTGTACTTTGATAAAACCATCCTTGATGTGGTGGGCTATAGCTGACCAATTGTTTAATAATTGCATAATTTCACAGGAGTTCTCAACCTGGCTACAATCAATCGGAAACGGATAAAACATCAAACTTTAGTTATATAATTTTATCTTATAAAGAAGAATGATGTAATCTCATTCTTTATTATAGATGTGCATCAATGTAGCTGACATTGATTCTTAACGTAACTTTCGTTTTATGATCAGGAAGACAATGGTTTACTTGAAAGGACATTATTCTCTTTAAAGAAATCGTTTCCGACTGCTACCATCAAAACTCTAACCCACATCCTTATCTCTTTCACATGCAACAAACTTCAACCTGTCTTTAAAAAAATATTGTCTGACAGACAGAGGGAAGCAGAAAAGAGAAAATAAAAAAATGCAGCGTGTCTTGCACTCAAAGAAATACCAATTAAAATTTATTACGTAAATAAGTAGACTTAATGTCCATGGGATTGCTAGACATTCTAAATATGTAGCAAGAAAACAAGTTATTATCTGAAAGCATGTTATAAGAGCTATCTTCTCACATTTTATCTTAAAATTCTGTCATGTAGTTTTCTTTTTATCACACAAAATTGGATTTTCCATGCATAATCTATACAAAATCTGACAATTTTGACATACCTGTAGCGTGAAAGAAAGTCCAGTGACCCATACTTTTTATTATATTTTTTAAAAAAGCATGACAAAAACTTCATTTTGACAAATTATTAAAAAAATCTATGGATTTTAATTAAGACGCCTCAGCCACCTTAAAAGAATTAAAATCATTTAATAAAAGTGTTATGAACTGGCTGTTTCTGTATAGGCCCTTTTATAGATTCTCGATCAGCTGTATTGGCCCTAGACTCTTCGAACCTCGAATCTATAACAGGGCCAATACAGAAACAACCAGTTAATAACATTATAATACAGAATAATTACATTACATGTATGTTTCATTATAATACGTTATTTTTATTGGCTTACCGCAATCTCGCATCATTCTGCAATTAACCTTCATTTCAAAATGAAATGTAACATGCATGATGACATGAGCTTCTACAATAAAGTGCACAGGTAAATAAAAGAAAAACTTGATAGACATCGTGTTTTCATGATTCTAGCAAAACAATGTAATTATAAGTATTGAATGCTTCTTTTAGTAATTTTATAAGGTTGTAAAAGCGTTGACCGTGGGCATATTTTCAAAATATACTTCGGTCAACGCTTTTACACCCCAATGAAAATAAAAAAAGAAGCATTCAATTCTTAATTGAATAATATTATCAATTCAATGCAATTAAATTTTTTATTGCCAAATTTCACCATATGTTTATGGCATGTGACACAACATAACAAAATAAAAATAAACAATATCAACCAGATCAATAGTATACATAATGAAAGTAAATATTTCAAGAGTCCTCAGTTCTATAGACTGTTTTAAACTGTTTCGAGCTTATTTACCTGAATGTGTGATCTTGGGTTGAGTATATATGTAATTTTATCTATATCATTTAAATCTGTAAAGTGCATATTCTCATTTATCAAAAAAATCAAAATAAACTTTTATCATATTACTGTTACTAAAAAGAAATGAATTTCATCTTGAATTTCTTTCTTCAGATGTTGCATAATCTTTCTACTTTTGGTATTTTAAGATATTTCCTTTTTCTATTGATACATTGCGGTCACTTATTATAAAAAAAATGTTATGAGTTTTCTAACTTCAAATTTTGAGCAGGTTAAATATTTTTCTTCTGTATTATTTAGTTTTACATGTTCATAAATAGTGGGTTTGATGTTACATGTATCCTTTATATCTGAAATTTTAACATTTACTAGCTTTTCATAAAATGCTTCAATTTTAATGTTATTAGTTTTCCTATAGTTTTAGTTATCTTATGTGAGGAATATTTCTTCAAAGTGTCCAAATCCATACCGGCTTCTTCTAATACATGTTTTACATATGAAAACCAAGAATTAATTTCCCTGGTTTTGGATATGTTTAATTATATTTTCTTCTTCCTGATATATCTTAGGAAATTCTTTTCAATCATCTTTTGATTTTAATTATTTTAATGATTCTAATATTTTTCAATATTCTTTTGGTTCTTTATCTGTGTTATTTGTTAATAATTCATATGTCTTTTGTTCATAATCACTCTTCATTATCAGAGTTATAACAACATCAACTCTACAATGACTGCATTTTCATTGATCATAAGAATTGAAATCATCTTTTTGTAATCTTATAGGGATGTTTTAACGTTGACCAAAGCACATTGTGGATGAAGTGCGAAAACGGTTAATTCATACTAAAAATGTGCTCCCGGTTAACGTGTTTACAACCCTATAAAACTACAAATTTAAGAAGCATTCAACTCTTATAATAACATTTTTATGCTGCAACCATGAAATAACGAATTATATCATTTAATCATTTTCCCCCGTTGCTTTGATGTGACATTGTCATTGTAAGCAAGTTGCGTTTATGAATGTTGCATTATCTTTGAAAAAACAATCTAATTTTAAAATGCCTCACATTGTTGTTGGTCAATAAAAGTACGTACAAAAATGTATGATGAAATACACATGTTATGCAATTATTTGATAAAAATAGGGAGACAGTTCACAGAGAATTAGAATATCTGTATAAATAATCATAAATTATGAGATACACCAGTTGTTTTAGCACTGGAAGTACATAAAAATGTCATCGCCAATATAATAGTTCTTCATTGTAACACTATCAAAGTAAACTTACCAAAATGTATGCGTTGATTGTAGTTGGTGTTATCGAGAAGAATTTTGGTTCACAGACTCGGCTATATAGACACTTTTCTCTTTCAATGACTGTTATTCGGGAATTTTATTATTATGACTAAAAAGTGCGTACTGAAACTCGGGTACCAACTCATCTACATGTGTTTAATATCAGCCTTATCTCTTTAACTCTCTAATAGGTTTCATGCTTTAAACATGCCAGTATAAATCGAATGTCTAGGGGGTCTAACATGGCATTAACATGGCATGCATAACAAATAATGTTGTGTAATACAAACTAACAGGAGATCTGTATTTGATACTGACATGCAGATAAGAACATGTTTTATTCAGAAGTCAAGTCATGGTCTTATAACAAATCAAACAACTATGATAAATAGATAGACACCATCGTCAACAAATATACCTGTTTATGAAAACAAAAACACAACAGAAAATTGTTTATCACGCCAAATAAGAAGAATTGAATTTAAAAAAGACCAAATCCATATTTTTTGGAATCTAATGTAGAGTTGTCACATTGCAATCACACCTGTTTTAACAGAAGCAAATAACTTTTACATGTTCCGTGGTAGAAGGGTTTTAGCATTTCTTTAAAATTTTGTTCTTTAATGAGATAAATAAAATTGTTGAAAGGTAAACAATTATCAAATATTTTTCCTTTAGTTTTTTATTTGATTTTACATTCAAGGTCGAAGCAGGAATTGTTTTTCATCCACCTGCAAGCGGTACAGTTAGAACATAGTCTATCCCTTCTAGGACTTTTATAATGGCGATCTTTTTCTATTTCTAGATTATGGTCCCTTATTCTAAGTTTATTCAAGTATTTGTATAGTAAGTTTTACTATACAAATCCTTGGTTTATTGAAGTATTTTCTTATAAAGAGGTCACGATAAAATAAATAAAATTCTCTATTCTAGAAATGTTTTCATTTTGTTTTTGTATAGAGTAACAATTTAGTATCTTTATCATAACAATTCATTTTTTGTCTTCAAACATATTCTCAGTTTTAACAATATAGATGGTTCTTCAAGTAGATGATTTCTATTATCAGACTTCAGTCTTACTAAGTAAATTAAAAAAATGAAAAATGAAATTTTCCAGAGACTTTCTATCTAATACTACTCTAACTCCTATGTTAAAGGCTGTTTTCTTAATGCCATTTTTTTACATAAATTATTGTTAAGTTTAATGAATAAAGGAAATTTAACCAAAGGTTATGAAAGTATCTTTTTCAGTTTACGCTGGAAATATAATCATTCATGTCGTTACGATATATCAAGGTGTTGCGTTATCATGGTTATGTAGGACTGGATTTTATTGATCAATTTTGCACAACATGTCAATGTGCGTGGCGTTATTCTCAAATGGTTTGCATCTCGTTCAAAGGGAGCCCATCCAATTTCGTCGACGTTTATCTTATTAACCAAGGAAAGGGAGCCGACTCGAGTCGAAAATAAGTTTAGTATCTGTGCAGTTGCTCGCCCTTGTTTAGCTAGGGTTATAACTCAGGATGTTTTCTCTTTCGAATAAATCCTTCTATGTGTAGCCCTTCATACAACAGAAAAACACATGTAAAATTCTATAGTTGAAGTTTCACAAAACGCACCCAAATAATCTATTGTGATCGAATTTATGGATACGCTTAACAAAAGGCGGCTCTAGTAATTTAAGTTAATAAGTTAAAGTTTGAATATATTAAGCCGGACGAGTTTTGTTGGCAGGTTTAATAACAGATTAATTAAATTTATTCTGTAAAGCAATATAGTAAATTAATAAATTAAGATAGAATAGTATTTCCCTTTCCCTTTCAATTATATTTTATTTAATTCAAGAGTTAAATTTTGTCACAGTTTAAAATTTACTATATTTGTAAAACAGATATTTAATCTATTTTTTGATGGGTTAATTTGAAAAATTACACTCGGTTAAATGGAAGATATTTAGTATCACACTTTTGATAAATTTACTTTTAAGATAGGTTGAATTGAAAAGTTATGGTTTGTTAAATTTTGGATTTTTTTTTTGTTACACTGACAATAAATCTATTATTATGAAGGGCTTAATTGAACAGTTATATTTGTTTATGTCATAGATTTATTAGTGTATTAAACATATATTAAATCTACCTTGATGAAAGATTTAATTGAAAAAATATTTTTGTATAAATTGTTTATTTATTTTTGTATCAAATAGGTAATAAATTTACATCAAGAGTGGTTTAATTAAACATATATATTTGGTTAAATTTTAGATTTATTTGATTATTTAACATGTAATAAATCTAGTTTAACCAGTGGTTTAGTTATACATTTATATTCGTTTTAATTTTTGATTTATTTTGCATTATACATATGATGAATCTACTTTTATGAGTAGTTTAATTGAACATTAATATTTTCGTAAACTTAAGATTTATTTTGTATTAAACATATCATAAATCTTCTTTTACGAGTAGTTTACTTAAACATTTATATTCTCTTAAATTCAAAATTTATTTTGTACTAAATCTACCTTTACGACACGTTTAACTGAAAACTTAAAATTAATCAAATCGTTCATAAAATATCGATTAAATTTAACTTAAATTAAGACTGTAAGTTTAATTGAATTTAATAACTCATTAGACTTGATGAAATGCATCATTTCATGCAGTGTGTACATCGGTAGTAAACTAATCGGTATTCAAGCAACAACATCGTCATAGAAAACGATGAAGAACGGAATGGCTCTGGGAGCTGACTAATTCGAAATATCCTGCCGCGTATGAGAAAGAGGATTATGAAAATGATTACGTCATTTTACGTCGAAGAGATGCATCTGTAAACATACAGATCCGACATCCGGCTGACCGTAATTTGATCTAAGTGCAAACTAAGCAAAGGTTGTCACACACTTATGGGAAGTGTAGATCGTATTTTTTATTCAAATTTTAGTTGATAAAATGATTGAATAGTTTTGAATAATGATAGACGGCTGTTTTAGCGATAACGTTGTCAGTTTATTTTTTGCTTATGAGTTTGAATATCCCTTTGGCGTCTTTCGCCTCATGTTTGTAACATCTAGCGCAAATTGAATAAATATTCTGGATGAGAGCATGTTTTTAACAACTTTATGAAAGGTGTGTTAGAAATCTTGGCGCATAATTTCTTACTATTGATCTCATCAACCCTACGGGACTAACAGTAAAAACGCAATGGTATCGTCTAAGTGCTAGTAACCATATAACACTTTATATTTTCTTTCTAAATTCACATCCCTTTGGAAGCTCACAGTGTTCTGTATACGTTCAATATAAATAACAAATGTTTTTAGTATAGGAGATACCTGTGATTATAATTCAATGCTACATCTTATGAAACAAATTTGATCAGTTCCTGATCCATACCGCGAAGGAACCATGACTGATTTGACAGCACTAGCATTAATTGAATAATGTTGATCTGTTCATTTTTGGTTAATGGATAAGTTTGATTGGTGCTATAACTAAGGTTGAAATTACCTCATTCGAAGTTTAACGGTTTTATCTGTTCTGTTTTACAGCACTGTCTAAATTGTGGTTGTTAGCGTACCTGGACGAAAAAAACAGACACAAATTAACAGCAATCGATAGCATGCGTTTTCTAAAACATGTTCTTTGTCATCTTGCCTTTTCATGGTTTTTGATAGCTGACTATACAGTATGGGTTTTTCTTATTGTGACAACGGAAAAGACCAGAAATATGCATTATTGTATACATTTAAAGTCTTAGCTTTCACAAATAGCAAATATATATATTCAAAGAATTTCAATGAAAGCCTGTCAATTTTAATTTGTTCTATAAACGGAAACATATAGCACATCAGTAGACCAAAAAAAAGCAAAACATTACGACATTTTGACATTATGTTAGTTTGTTATCACGGATCTGACTTAAACATTTAGTCAAACCGTGCTCTCCTTGTTGGCCTAAACGTGGTAGAAATTAAGAACATTTTGTCAATTTTCCCTATAATCTAGTTTGGCGTATTTTGAGTATACATGTCAATATTTTGCTAGAAAATCGCAATATAGATAGTTCTATGTAACTTTATTACAAGTCTATTCGTCGACTCGACGCACTTTTTATCTTAAAACAATGGAATTAGTTTTTTGGTCAAAAAGGTCGCTTACTGAACGCACTCCTTTAAAACAAGAGAAAACCAACAATTTGAATAATGCAAAGATCAATTAACGAAAAACAGTTATGACAGACAACAACTAATTACAACCACTGGATTGCATGCTCCTTATTTTAACATAAAGAATGTTTCGGGTTTAAACATGTGTTTAGCGCTAACCATCCCCTAACCTTGGACAGTGCTGTAAATGCAAAAGATAAGAGAGAACTGTAAATATCAGTTGGAAAGGACTTAACTCACTAGATTTGTTCTATGGATTGTACTAAGCTTTAAGGAAAGCACTTTTTAAAATTTTAAACTATAGAAGGAGATATAATTGTTGTTTGTTTGTGAAGACAATGATGTTTAAAATATTGTTCACAGAACAGAGGGAGCTCCTGTAGGTTTCAGGTTATCAAGTAGGGGTATGTTTCTGATTGTCGGTTTCTAAATCGAAAACTAAACTACCATTTTTTTTCTTTTATGAGAATATATGTATTAGAAAATACAAATAAAATTATTCAGTCAGTTTTTTGTATCGTAAAAAAATTATTTAATTTTGGTGCTGATACAAACAGTAGACATTTTAAAATTCACACGAAAAAAAAGAGAAGATTAACATATTTTTTTACTAAAGGATGAAACCAAATAAAATCATTTATTCATCAATTTTTAAAGCGCGGCGATAGGTGTATTTGTATTACGTAATATATGCAAATTTGCAAAGAAATACTGAACTAAAAGATTACGACATCAAATAGAATCCCGTTTTGAAATCAGTTAAAAACTAAATCTATTGAAATTCGAAGTCTTTTCAAAGCAGCTTCAGAATACCTTTATGAAAACAATATGATATTCAAGTATTCAAGTATTTGATACGGATTGTTACGGATGGTTTCTTTTTTACAGTATGTTTTTTTACAAAAGATTATTTATTAATTAGCATCTCATGATAATAGTCAAATAAAAGAGAATATTTTTTAATGCATTTCCAATATGTTCTTCTTCCTTAAATTCCTTTACTTCATTCGCAGCCAATCAAAATACAGAAGTTATATATTGGTTTTGTTGATTAAGTGGGAAATATTGTCCAACAAAATAACGAAAAACACATTGCTGATGATGTACAAATATCTTGTAGGATTGTTGTTTTCATTAATCTGCTGTGGTAAAGTATTATTTTATTATTTATATGTTTCTGACTGTCGGTTTCTATATCGAAAACTAGACTACCATTTTTTACTTTTATGAGAATATATGTATTACAAAATACAAATAAAATTATTCAGTCAGATTTTTGTATCGGAAAAAAATTATTTCATTTTGGTGCTGATACAAACAGTAGACATTTTAAAATTCACACGAAAAAAAAGGAGAGGAGATTAACATATTTTTTTACTAAAGGATGAAACCAAATAACATCATTTATTCACCAATATTTAGAGCGCGGCGATAGGTGTAATTGTATTACGTAATATATGCAAATTTGCAAAGAAATACTGAACTAATCGATTACGACATCAAATAGAATCCTGTTTTGAAATCATTTAATTTACAGTATAAAATTGAGAATGGAAATGGGGAATGTGTCAAAGAGACAACAACCCGACCATAGAACAGACAACAGCAGAAGGTCACCAACAGGTCTTCAATGCAGCGAGAAATTCCCGCACCCGGAGGCGTCTTTCAGCTGGCTCCTAAACAAATATATATACTATTTCAGTGATAATGAACGCCATACTAAACTCCAAATTGTACACAAGAAGCTAAAATTAAAGATAATACAAGACTAACAAAGACTAGAGGCTCCTGAATTGGGACAGGCGCAAAAATGCGGCGGGGTTAAACATGTTTATGAGATCTCAACCCTCCCCCTATACCTCTAGCCAATGTAGAAAAGTAAACGCATAACAATACGCACATTAAAATTCAGTTCAAGAGAAGTCCGAGTCTGATGTCAGAAGATGTAACCAAAGAAAATAAACAAAATGACAATAATACATAAATAACAACAGACTACTAGCAGTTAACTGACATGCCAGCTCCAGACTTCAATTAAACTGATTGAAAGATTATGTCTTCATCATATGAATATCAGGCACAATCCTTCCCGTTAGGGGTTTAGTATCATACCATCATAACATATATGAGAAGAACATATTGCTGATGATGCACACATATCTTGTAGGATTGTTGTTTTCATTAATCTGCTGTGGTAAAGTATTATTTTATTGACACACATTTATATTGTAGGATACCTATATTTACATTTTTACGATGTATTTTCTACAAAATAATTCGATCATCCTTTGGAAACCTATGTATATGCAACACTTCCAAATATGTCCATCCCCAAATGCGTCCGATACCCAAAAACGTGTCTATTTCGCCAAAATGTCTTCTTGATTCTCAAATCTCCAAAACGGCTCCGATTTCATATGCCCCAAAGATGTCCGATAATTGTTACTCGCCGAAACATGTCCACTTGAAAACCCCAGAACGTCTTAAAACTGTATGCTCTTAGATGTCATCAGTGACGCCAATAACGTTCTCAAAAATTCAACACGATTTACAATATAAGACACCGAATTTTGCAAGATTTTAAAATATTTAAAGTCACCAGGACACCTGGAGGAAAGGTGTAGAGATGCGTAAAGACCAATATGAAAAAGAATAGCACATAATATTTTTTCTTGCAGTGGTTTTGATAATGTTTTAATTTTTGAATTGAGGTACTTCACTAAACTATTGAGTAAGTGGTCATTTATTAGCATTAGATTGTTCAACGCCGGTTGTTATTATTTAGCATTATTTCAACGCCGGTTGATAATATTTAGCATGATTTCAAGTTAATTTGCAACACATACATTAATTTTTCACCAGTGGCAAGTAAATCATGCAAAATGTAGATTAAACATAAAAATCGCAATGTATTAGTCTTATACATTTACAATATTTTTTCGTCATAGTGAGTTATTCTGTTTTGATACCCAACTATCTCAATAATATTTTTAGTGATCCGGAGTCTGATACTTATCTTATAAACAATCTGTACTTACTAAACTTTTCTTGTTAGCTAGAAAAAGACATGCTTGGATTGATGAACACGTTTGCTAATAAATATGTAAAACATGTAACAACACGATCACCTAGCTTACCTTTTGCTACTACCATTTTAAATGACATCTTTTCACACTCTGAAGGTCTGAAAACTAACCTAACATTTAAACAGACTGGTTCACAAGGGATATAGTTAAAGTACTGTTTTCGATTAATTAAAGATGCAATTTGGTAGAATTACTATTGATTCATTCAAGGGGTCTTTGCACTGAAAATAAACACATTTATGCTAAAACCAGTTGTTGGCATGATACGGGTTTTGTTCTTCATAATTTTTAATGGTATGATTCTAACCCTTAACAGGAGGGATTGTGATTAATTTTCATATGATGATATGACTACTACTTAGCGTATTTATAATTCCTTCAGCAAACGTAATTACATTACCTCAAACTGGTGTTTATTTGTTGCTTTTTCCACCTTTCATCATATAACGAATATCATAACCTCGTCTGCCATTGCTTTGTTCACTTCCAATCTTGTTCCTTAATATTGGACAATAAGATATCAAGTGGTGATCTGATTTGTTGCACTTAAAACACTACTTGATGTCAAATCTAGTTGCACCACTACAGCCTACGGATCTTTGTTTATTTCTATAACTTACTCCTGACGTTTCCTTATACTGTTGTGGGGCTGGGGTTTACCTTTTTGAATCAATTCAAAGTGAGACTATATTTTCTCGCCTTGCCTTTTTAAATTGATCACTATACCTAGTCATCTCATCTAAAAACTTTGGAACTCTCTTTTTTTAAAAACCACATTCACTTGTTATTACATGTACAGTACTTGCAACCTTAGGCGTTACTGTTTGACGTGAACTTGACTGATCGGTGAATGATCGGTGACGGATGTTTGACTGATCGATGACTGATCGATGACTGATCGGTGATCGATGACCCATAGAATCCGTCAGATACGTCAAATAAGCTATGTGAGAGTTACCTTGACAACGGTCAGCGATCGATCAGTAAAGTAATTATATGCACGGATCGGACGGATACGTATATAATTAAAATTCTTATGTAAAACGAACTCCACAGTATTTACATTCGATAAACGCGGACCTCTACGAAGACACCTTTACTCGTTAATTTTTAATCAACTGGTTGCAATAACACATAAATAATATACAAATTACTTTTCAAGCATTATATGTATTACTTAATATTCTCTTGTACTTGAACGTGGTATGTTTTATTCAAAATCATAAGGTCTCAAGTAACGATTTTTTTATAACAATTTCATACTTCATTTCAAAATTGTAAGGAAAAAAATACTTTAACTTTTTTTGTGTTGAATACGAATGTAATAATCTCTTTATTTTGATAGAAGTTACGAAATTCCATTAGATTTCAGTATTTTTTGTACATCAGGATTGATTGTTTTCCATGAAATATGCTAACTTTTAGGGAAAAGATACTAAATATTTTTCGTGTTGAATAAAAATGCAAACTTTTTTTTCTTTTATATCAGATATAAACCAACCTCAAATGCAATCAGACATTAAAAATGCATTTAGATCAGTACTTTTGTATAAGATGTGAATAATTTAAGGATATATATGCATAAACTTATGTTTTTTTTTTAATAAGAATGCAATATTTGTTTTATTTTACAGGAAATTATTGACCGCCATTGGATTTTTGTACTTTTTGTAGTTCAGGATTGTTTTTTTGAAACTAAAAGAATATCACAGAAAAAATACTTAAATGTTGTTCGCAATGTATAAAATTAATAATTTTTCTTCTTTTGATGAAAGATAATGAATGTTATTTGAAACTAGTTATTTTAAAGGCCTCAAGATCAGTTTTTTATAAGAAATTTAATAATGTAAGGAGAATAAAACTTAAACTTTTGTTAGTGTTGAATACATATACAATAATTTCTTTATTTTGATAGAAATTATGAACCGCCATTTGATTTCAGTACTTTTTGTACATCCGGATTGGTTGTTTTTCATAAATTATGGTGAATTTCAGGGAACAGATACTAAATTTTTGTTCGCATTGCTTAAAAATGCAAATATTTCTTCTTTTATTTCTAAAATATTGGAACGTCACTTTCAATAAGTCATTATAAATGCCTTTAGATAAGCAATTTTGTACATCAGGATAGGTTGTTTTCCATCCATTATGCTGAAATTCAGGGAAAAAATACAAAATTTTTGTTTGCATTGCTTAAAAATGCATATATTTCTTCTTACATATGAGGAATAATGCAACGTTACTTGCAATCAGTCATTATAATTGCCTTTAAATAAGTAATTTTGTATAAAATATGAAAAATTTAAGGATAAATATGCACAAACTCTTATTTTTGTTGAATATGAATGTAATAATTTCTTTATTTTGATAGAAATTATGAAACGCCATTAGATTTCTGTATTTTTTGTACATCAAGATTGATTGTTTTTCATAAAATATGCTTAATTCAAGGGAAAAGATACTAATTTTGTATTCGTGTTGCATAAAAATGCAAATATTTCTTCTTTTGTATCAGAAATAATGCATTGTCAAGTGCAATCAGACATTATAAATGCATTTAGATCAGTACTTTTGTATAAGGTGTGAATAATTTAAGGATATGCATAAACTCTTGTTTTTGTTGAAAAAGAATGCAATAATTTTTTTTTATTTTAATGGAAACTATTGACCGCCATTGGATTTTTGTACTTTTTGTACTTCAGGATTGTTTTCTTCTTTCATTAAACTAAAAGAATATCAGAGAAAATATAATAAAATGTTGTCCGCAATGTATAAAATTACTGATTTTTCTTCTTTTGATAAAAAATAATGAATGGTATTTGTAATTAGTTATTTCAAAGACCTCAAGATCAGTTTTTTATAAGAAAATTAATAATTTAAGGAGAATAATACTTAAACTTTTGTTTGTGTTGAATACGAATGCAATAATTTCTTTATTTTGATAGATATTATAAACCCCCATATGATTGCAGTACTTTTTGTACATCAGGATTAGTTGTTTTTCATAAATTATGCTGAAATTCAGGGAAAAAATACAAAATTTTTGTTTGTGTTGCTTAAAAATGCATTTATTTCTTCTTATATATGAGGAATAATGCAACGTCACTTGCAATCTGTCATTATAATTGCCTTTAAATAGGTAATTTTGAATAAAATGTGAAAAATTTAAGGATAAATATGCATAAACTCTTATTTTTGTTGAATATGAATGTAATAATTTCTTTATTTTGATAAAAATTATGAACCGCCATTTGATTTCAGTGCTTTTTGTACATCCAGATTGGTTGTTTTTCATAAATTATGGTGAATTTCAGGGAAAAGATACTAAATTTTTGTTCGTGTTGCTTAAAAATGCAAATAATTCTTCTTTTATTTCTAAAATATTGCAACAGCACTTTCAATCAGTCATTATAAATGCCTTTAGATAAGCAATTTTGTATAAGATGTGAATTATTGAAGGATAAATATGCATAAACTTTTGTTTTTGTTTAATAAGAATGCTATCATTTCTTTATTTTAATGGAAATTATTGACCGCCATTGGATTTTTGTATTTTTTGAAATTCAAAATTGATTGTTTTTCATAAAATAAAAGAATATCAGAGAAAATATACTAAAATGTTGTTTGCATTGTTTAGAATTACCAATTTTTCTTTTTTTGATAAAAAAAAAGTAATGATTTTGTAACTAGTTCTTTCAAAGGCCTCAAGATACAATTAAGATTTTTTATGAGAATTTTTAATAAATAAAGTTTAAACGTTTACTGGTGTTGAATAGGAATGCAATGATTTCTTTATTTTGAAGGAAATTATGAACCGCAATTTGATTTCAGTACTTTTTGTACATCAAGTTGCAAGTACTGTATGTAAAAACTGGTCTCTTAACATAAGATCATGAAGTCCATCAAACGTCTTGAAAAAATATTAGACACGTCAATCCATGTACTAAAAGACAAGATCTTAATTCTGCTTAAAACCACCTTCGGTCATGTTAAACTTTTGTAATAAACATGTCTTAAGTACATCATATATATAAACAACGCTTGATCTAATGGGAGCCAAGCATTCATATTTAATGCATTACCTTTCAGTGCACTCAAACGAATGGCCCATATTTATTAATCCCATTTTTGTAATAACGTATACCTTTCATAACGAAGCAATTATAAATACATAGCACCAGTACCTTCTTCAAAAGGAGCTAACGTAGGTAATGTTGGCACCTTTTAGTGGTAAACTTGACCTCGTTCTTTTTCTTCCTTTTGTTTTTCTGTTTCCAGTCTATGAGTGTTAATCTAGCCTTTTGAGTTCCAAATAATCTCATATTCCCATTCTTCCTTCACTTTTTTCTCTTTCAATACTTGCGTTGTCTCGCCCGCATTGTCTCAATGAACTAATTAAACAATCTTTTTTTAACCACAACGACTCAACATACTCTCATAACTCATTACGACTATCTGTTTTTGGTGTATGTTAATGTAAATTGTTATTCTAACAATAAACCAGACTAAGGACAATGCTCAAATAAGTCAGATATCTATATCACGTAATACTGTGCCTAAGTATCATAGATTGGTTCACAAGTGTTAATCGCAACACAATAAACAATAACTTTAGTTTAAATTTATCTCTAAATAACAATACCTACATTATATCTATAGTTTGTAGTACTTACAAACGTGCAACAACACCGAGGCAATGAGGTGTAGAAATTCCATAAATTCTGAGGTTTCAAACTGTCAGGATTCTGTTGACACTACAATTTCTGAAAAATAAAATTATAGTAAACTATACTACACATCAAAATATTCAAAGTTGTGGAAAATGAACAATTTTCTATGGAAAAATATAAACCTTTATCACTTTACTTCCAAATCTTATAGGGAAACACTGAAGACTGATCCCTTTTCTGACATCGATTGTCACGGACAGACGGGTGGAGGCAGTCTTTCAATTCTCTTTTACAATATGATTAATAATCGACAATAAGAAAAAAATATTATATTATGTAATGAACAAACCAAAAACATTTCAAAATTTCCGGAAACGGCCCATTTTTCTGCTATGATTTACATCAGTTTTCAGTTAATTAAATCTTTTCTTTGCAAACGTTGATGAATTTTAATCCAGTTGTAAATGTATCACGTAGAACCAAGCCTCGTTGGACATACACATGTTCACGACGACTTCAAATTATAATTTTTATTGGGATATCCAGATTTGTACTAAGAGGATACTTGATTATTCTAGAGGAATATCAAAAAAAGACACAAAGAAATTTTTTAGTTTTTTTTCTGAATTATGAAATAAACTTATATAATGAAACGGGGCCTCGGTGGCCGAGTGGTCTAAGTAGTTACTACTGTAATAACTAGCCAGTCAACACTGAGGTTGTGAGTTCGAACCCCGCTCGTGCGGGTGCACTCGACTCCAGTCTTAATTGACTAGGATTGTCAGTTTTCCTATCGAAGGTCGGTGGTTTTCTCCGGGCACTCCGGCTTCCTCCACCAATAAAAACTGGCCGCCACGAAAAAGCCCAAAAGCGGTGCTTAAAAGTGGCGTTAAAACACCAAAAATCAAAAAATCAAAATTATATGATGAAACTTGTCTGAATCAAAAAGAAAAATGGAAGAGCAAATTTACTATGAATTTGTTTCACAGCAGAGCCTTTTATTTCTAAAAGTCACAGTATCATAAGTCATATGAAGTTCTTTGTACTTTAAACAACACAACGATGGTGATAATGTATTTCAGAACCTTTTATAAAATTATAAATACACATAGCCAGCACCTATATTTTATAGGAAATATTTTAGATATTGTCTCATTGGCACTCATACCACATCTTCTCATATCTATCAAATAGAAAATAATAAATGTAAGTATGATGTCTTTTAATGCAAATTTAACAAAAACATGATGAAATTTCAATTTTGTCTCAAAATATCGAGAAGACAATCCTGTTAATTTAGAAATCTAGTACAATCCATAATCCTCCAAGTACAAATCTAGATATTTAAATTATTTACTTTTAGATATTGTAATTATTATGTGAACTGGATTTTTAGTAAGTATAGATCAGATTTCTACTTCCTACTAGTAGATATTGGAATTCTAATTTGTACTAGGAGGATTATGGATCCAACTGAATTCCATTTTTTACTGTGACATAAACGTGTATTTTTAATGTGAATAACTGCATTATCAATGTGTATGTACGTGTATAGCCTGTATTTTTTGTTTTAGTCTTTGCTGATGTAAATATCGCATTAAAGAAACCTACAAAGCTTTCTTCCGTTCATGATCCTAATATTACCGAGGGAAAAGATTATCTCTGTTGTAAATCTACATATGCCGTCGATGGAGATAAGTCAAATTTGGAGTATGAAAAAGGCGATTTTTTGTGTGCAAATTCAGCCAGAGTAGATAATCAGAAGACATGGTGGGCAGTCGACTTACAAAATGTTTATAATATAGATGTGATAGATATTTTTGGAAGGACATCTAATGATCGTAAGTGTTACTTTTTCCGGTTTCTTTTTATACATTTTTATATTACAAATGAATTTTTGCTTTTTATCAAGTTAAACAATTTCAACCAGACGAAACTTTATAGGTATAAAATTTGAACAAGAAAATTATTTGTACTGTTTATATTCAAAAGTGCTGATAACCTAATTTGCATTTTAAATATGATTTTGAGTACCCCACTCAGATGAGGATCCAGAATTTTGAAAATGGGGTGCAAGCTGGTCAACCTTTGGAGTGAAACAGGTAAAAAGTCTGTATTAACCATAAACGTAGCTCCATAAAGGTGAGGGGTATCCTGTGCCCCCTAAATACACCTCTATCACTCTATTCTCTGGATTTTAATACACGTTATATATAAGAATCACAACGTGGCAATGTTTTCAATTTCAACAACCGCAGCATAGGTCTTTTTTTTAGTGTTTTTTGCATAGTTAGATTTATCAGCCTTAAAATTATTGTTTACCGCGTCCAACAAACGTCATTTAGTGATTAAAACAGAAATGAGAAGTAAGAATTTAAGCCGCATTTACACTTTTCGGAATGTTTGATTTTCGATACCTGAATTTTGTACTAAATTTTATCTTGATTTGATTAGAGCAGCAGAGTAAACAAAACGCGCATTTTGGGTAACAAATTATAAGCCTGGTATTTATGAAAAGTTTTGAATACAATTGCGATATTTTGGTATTGGAATGTCAGTAAAGGGTGCAAATCTTCAAAATTGTAATAAAACAGTTCTCAACCCAGTAAAGACGTCATATACATTTACAAACTCCGTACAGTGATCGTTTCCGTTCCAGAACTATTTTCTATTACTCCATCAATTAGTGTCGAGAAGTATGCGGATCGGAGTTGAAGCAGCCGGGGAGTTTGATACATTTACGTTAACGTTATTTATTTCCATTAAACAGTAAAAAAAAATTGAATATCTAAAACAAAACACTGTAGATATGAATATTTACCTCATTCAAAAATGAAAGGTAGAGTATATTTCCCCATCAGCTGTTTGTAATTCATGCAAACAGTTTGTTAACTTGTAGTCTTTAAAAATAGGTTTAATCATTAGTCGACTTACAGAATGTTCATGATATAAATGTTATAGATATTTTTGGACGTACATTTTTTGTAAGTGTTACTTTTTCAGGTTTTTTTTTTATATATATATATATACATATTTATATTACAAAATGAATTTCTGCCTTTTATTAAGTAAAACAATTTACACCAGATGAAACTTTATTGGTTTATTACACATGTATATGACTAAAAGCGACAGTATTCCTAAACAACAACCCATATCAACATACCCAAATGGAACTTGATTTGTCCATTTGTCCAAAATCAAACAAATATGCCAAACATCTTTTTAGTTAAGGTCAACAAAATTGTTCGAATACTAGCATGTACCTCATGTGCTTTATCATTAAAAAGTGTTGATCTTGAAAATAAACAAGATAAACCAATTTACATACCTACCATATTATTTTTCTTATAGCTGGTAGTATAGATAACCATACCGTGAGCCCCGGAGTCGCCTCGAGTTTTGGAGGTCAAGTTTTATTTTTAGTCGGGCCAAACCATAAACTTATCTTGATTATCTTGATTAGTGGGTACTCAATTCAACGAACTAAATGCTTACCTTACTTGTCTCTACAAGCTATATACTTACCATAATTAGTTGGTATTTGTCTCAACGAACCTAATAATAGCATTACTTTATAGATGATTGTCTAAACGGAGCAAATACTTACCTTACTTTGTAGATATTTGTCTCAACGAACCATATACAAACCATACTTAGTGAATAGTTTTCTCAACGAACCAAATACTTTCATTATTTTTGTCTCGTAGTCACCTCGAGTGTTGGAGGTCATAAGTTCTATATATGAAGTCGGGCCAAATCAGGAATTTGAAAATAGGTATTTGCTACTTATACGCTGATCACGCGGTTTTTAGGAGAAATATTAAAGACTGGTCGGCACGGAGCCAGGATAATGTGTTCGGGTAGGGTGGCATATATTTCTGGTCACTTTGTGATTTGGCACGTTTAAATTCAACTAAGTGTGTCTGTCTATTACAATGTAGGTTTCACATTCTTATCAAATTTTACATGTTCTTGTACTAATATGCATGTTATATTTGCCACTCAATGATACACAGCCATTTCCCAAATCTTTTCGTTCAATCATCTACGGTCTGCATAAATGTTTGAATAACTAACACGGTTGTTATGTTCTCGTCCACTGTATTTGTTCTGCAGCATGTGATTTAATTATATCACTAAAAATAGGAGAAGAATCCAAAGGGAAATAACATAAAATATGTGTTAAGTCTCACGGGATACCCATAACTCGAAAGGGAGGAAAACAATATAGGCCAAAATAAAATAAGCAACGGTCACGTGAGAATGAGAAAAAAAACCTAAATACCAACCTTGCTTATAGGTCGATACTTTTCTCGACGAACCACATACTTACCTTACTTTGTAGATACTTGTCTCGACGAACCAAATACTTACCTTACTTTGTAGATACTTGTCTCAACAAACCAAAGACTTACCTTACTTTGTAGATACTTGTCTCAATGAACCAAATACTTACCTTTCTTTGTAGATACTTATCTCAACAAACCAAATACTTACCTCACTTTGTAGATACTTATCTCAACAAACCAAATACTTACTTCACTTTGTAGATACTTATCTTAACGAACCAAATACTCACCTTACTTTATAAATTCTTGTCTCATCGTACCAAATACTTACCTTACTTATTGGATACGTGTCTCAATGAACAAAATACCTATCTTACTTTGTAAATACTTATCTCAACGAACAAACTACGTACCTCTCTTAGTGAAAACTTGTCTCAACGAACCAAAAACTTACCTTACTTTGTCCATACTTGTCTCAACGAACCAAAATACTTATTTTCCGTAGAGGATACTTGTCTCAACGAACCAAATACTTATTTTGCTTATAAATAAATACTAACCATACTTAGTGAATACTTGAAACAACGAATCATATACTAACCTCACTTTGTTGATGCTTGTCTCAACGAACCAAATGCTTACATTACTTAGAGAGTACTTGTCTCAACGAACCAAATGCTAACCGTATTTTTTGTAAATACTTACCTCAAGGAACCAAATACTTGCGTTATTTAGTGGATTTTTGTCTCTACAAACCAGATTCTTACCTTATTAAGTGGATACTGTTCGTCGATCCCAATATTTACCTTACTTGCAGATTCTTGTCTCAACAAACCATAAACTTATCTTGATTAGTGGGTATTCCTCTCAACAAATCAAATGCTTACCTTACTTAGTGGATACTCGTCACTATAAACTTTATACTTAGCATAATAAGTTGGTAATGGTATCAACGAACCTAATAATAGCATTACTGTATAGATGAGTGTCTCAACGAAGCAAATACTTACCTCACTTTGTAGATATTTTTCTCAAAGAAGCAAATACCAACCATACTTAGTGAAAAGTTGTATCAACGACCCACATACTTACATTATTTTGTAGATACGTTTCAAATTAGTAATCATCTAATATAATAAATCCATATTGAATTAAAAACCAATTGTTCAGAGAACAATTGAAGGTCTTTCCACCCATAAAGATCTATTTTGATATAGAACTATTAAAATTCGGTTTAAAATATCATATCCAGCGTCAAATAATAGCTTATTGTACAAAGATTAAAAAAAATATGGTTTCTATACATTTTTTTTTCTAAATAAGGGAGATAAATTGTTTACTTCCGGTTTGAAAAATGTCACTTCCGGGGTTTTTTTATAGTTTACTTGATACTGATTCCAAAAATATATGGTTTAATATACTTTTACATTAAATAAGTACAAAAAAATAGCTACTTCCGGTATTCACATGGTCACTTCCGGTTGTCTTTTCCATGGTCAAGTGGCTTGCAACGCAATGCAAAAAGTCCCATGGCTTTATCATGTATACATATGAGGTAAAAGCAAAGGTCAATATCTAGAACGTCAAATTTACCTATGACCTTGAGCTCAATTTCAAGGTCATAAACCAAGGGCTTCAAATCAAATGACCATAGGTCTTAATTATATATGGTTAATGAGTTATATCACTATATGCCTAATTTTTAATATAAGAGGGGAGAAAACGGCAATCTAATGTTAGTGTACCCTTTCAACCAAAATTTATGTGTTACGACATGTCGCAACTTACAATTTAGTAAAAATATGTTGTCGATATCTTATACGGTTTTTGAAAAGAATTGAAAATAAGCCAAAATCAAAATTTAAAATATGACCTTGCCCTCTGTCCTTGACCTTATTTTCTTTCTTTTGGACCAAGGACCTCAAATCAAAAGATCCTAGGTCTCTATCACTTATGGTTTACAAGATAGAAATGCATATCACTTATATAAAATGCATAAGGGGAAATAACTCTCATATGGAGTGTTTGTATGGCTTCGGTCAAAATTGGACAAATCATGCGAAGGATATAACGAGCAATTTTATAAAATAAATTTGTCGCTTTCTTATACAGTTACGGAGGAGATGCAGTCACAAGGAAAACAGTGTTCGGGGAGATAACTCCTACAAAGAAAAGTATTCGGTTACGCAGGGTAAATTTCAAAGGCGCATAAACTGTTCGATATCACATACCAAACATCTAAGCGACATCTTGCGAAACAAAATTTATACGAAATAAATAAAAGTGGCGGAAGAAAAAAAAAATTAAAAACTAATTGTTCAAAGAACAATTGAAGGTCTTTCCACATCAATTTTCTAAATAATTGATAGGAAGCTACTTCTGGTTTTCTCAAAGTTATTAATAGCGTCAGAGTATAGATTTCTTCATACTGATTCAATAAATAAATGGTTTTTATATACTTTTGCCTGAAATAAGGGAGATAATTGCCAACTTCCGGTTTAGAAAATGTCACTTCCGGTCTCATATGATAGCTTTATTCACACTGATTCCAAAGATATATAGTTTGTATATACTTATGCCTGTAATAAGGAAGATAATACGCTACTTCCGGTTTATAAAACGTCACTTCCGGTCTCAAATGATAGGTTAACCTATGATCATTCAAAAAATATATGGTTTCTAGGTACTTTTCCATGAAATAAGTACAAAAAATACTACTTCCGGTTCACTCAAGGTCACTTCCGGCTTACTTTTTTCAAGGTCATATGTCAACCAACAGTTTGCAAAAGACCCTATGGCTTTATCATGTACCAAGTTGGAGTAATAATCAATTAACCTTAAATTGAATCATTTCAGGGACAATAACTCCTATAAGATATCATTGGATTATTTCAGACCAAATGTATCATATCTTAATCACAATTAAGCAAACATTTTGCACTAGTTCTTTAATTTGTAATTTTAAAAATGACAGAGGAGATCAAATAACAAGGAAACGTCAAAATTTAGAATATGACCTTGACCTTTGACCTTGGCCTCAATTTCATTTACATGAACCAAGGAACTCAAATCAATATACCTTAGGTCTCTATCACTTACCATTCATCCTATACATTTATATATCCCTTATGTCAAATACAGAAGGGGAAATAACTCTCATATGGAGTTTGCGTATCGCTTCGGTCAAAATTGGACAAAACATCCTGAGAATGTAACGAGCAATTTGGTAAAATAAATTTGTCGATTTCTTTTACGGTTATGGAGGAGATGCGTGCACAAGGAAAACAGTGTCCGGGGAGATAACTACTACAAAGAAAATCATTTGGTTACGCAGGGTAAATTTCAAAGGCGCATAAACTGTTCGATATCATTTACCAAATATCTAAGCGACATATTGCGAAACAAATATTTATCGCAAGAACAAAATTAGGCGGAAAAAAAAATAATCAGAAGAAAACCAATAGGTCTTTCCACAGAAAAGTGGAAAGACCTAATAATAAGAAGAAAACCAATAGGTCTTTCCACAGAAAAGTGGAAAGACCTATTAATAATCAGAACAAATACAATAGGTCTTTCCACCGAAAAGTGGAAAGACCTAATTATGAATTTTTTCTAATACTATCATATTTTTCAGTTGACCAACTGACCAATTTTGATGTCGAAGTTATCATGCCAGCATGTACATGTAATAGGTGGACCAATTTAGACGAAGGAGATGTATTTCGCATTCACTATCAGGCCACAGCAAACCCGAGTGTTAATATAAAGTGCCCCCCTAACACAAGAGGGAGGTTTGTCCGGATTAAACGTAGGGATACGGAACACCTAACAATTTGTGAGGTAGAGGTCTATGGCGATACAGTAAACAATCTCATTGAATCAGGTAATCAGAAAAAGCCAATCGTCATTATTTTGATAATTTAGTGTACATTTTAATCGATGACATGTCTTGATAAGAGATTGTTGTCATTAAACGTTAAAATCCATTACAGTACAAATAGATATATGAATTTATCCTTTCTTTTGCAGCTTAAGTGAGCATAAACCCACCAGTGAATCCAATGATAACTTGACCAAACTGAGAGTTTCATAACAAACATTTACAGGTTTATATTATACATTTACAGATTCATATTCTACATTTACAGATTCATATCATACATTTACAAATACAATGAACAATGGATACTTCATAATATGCAGCATTAGTGAGCTAAAGAAGGCTCCAAATAAAATTCCTTCTCGATCACTAACACACTTATATGTTCCAAAAGTCGTCAACGAAAACCTCCGTCAATATGAAATCGAAGGATTTGACATATCCGGTAAGTGTTTGGTATTTAGACGGACGTATTGTCTCCTTATGATGGGGGAAGATAATTACTATGTTACCGAAGGATATGACATCCCCTGCAGGTGTCGGGCGTATTGTCTCCTCCGGTGGGGTAGGACACTAACTATGTTACTGAAAGATATGAAATCTCTTGCAGGTCTCTGATATTGAGACAAGCGTATTTTCGGTTTAATCAATGCTTATTTTTTTCTATTTTAGGTTCGTCAAGGATTAATACTGCCTATGCATGTGGATATATCGGGTACGGATATGTTGGTCCTGTCATAGGAACATCTGTAGTGGACAGTGACATTCACTGTACAATAATGTGCTTTGCAAAAACAGCCTGTTCTGCTGCAGAGTATGACAAGAACACAAATGTCTGTACACTGAAAGGTGAATGTATGAATGGAACTCAGTCATCTTTGTTCCCAGACAACAACAAAGATGTATTTTTCATTCAATAGAACATTGGATGGTGACCAATTATATATCCATTTTAAAGTGATGAAATTCAAGCAAAAGCAAATTAAACTTTTTCAACTTTAGTATTTATACCATCAATATTAAACAGTACAAATCATATAACACAAAAAACATTTTCTAAACAAATAATTGTTTTGTAAAATGATGAATACTAATACATGGAAGGTAAAATGTCCAGATAATTTCGTATTTTTTCTTGAGTGAATCGGTCCACGTTTTCGAGTGTAAACCTTTTGTTCGAGTGATTTAACATGGGATCAGATCAATTTCCTGCTATTCCACACATATAATAGCTAGTATGCGTTATTGGTAAGGGGCCAGATAAGGCCCACCTCCGGGTGCTGTAATATCTCGCTGCGTTGAAACCCCATTGGTGGCTGTTTTCTACTCTTTGGTTCTCTACAAATCACAGGCATATAAAAATAAATGTATTCTAAAAATGACTTTCTCAATGCAATAACAGGATATTGTGTATAGTGTCTGCACATTTAAAGATATATAGCTTCCATGTATGCATTTTCTTTAAAATTTGCATTGGTATGTTTATACAATGACTTTATTCTATAATTTGGAATACAAGCACTGTTAGTCTAAATTTAATTTTTATAACACAAAATATTGTATATAGGGCTGAAAATATCTTTTATCACAAATACTAACTAAAGTTGTATGATCTTGTATATTAAGATGAATAATCTAATTCACGTGGTAGTTTCAGGAAAGAAGTCTGTTTGGTTACATTTTTTATCATATTCACTCGATAAAACATGGTCACACTCGAAAATTCCGATCAAATCACTTGAAAGATCACGATCATAGTGAAACATTATACCTACTGGGAATATATTACCTCTATAAACGATTCCGCAAACAAACATTAAACTTTTTATTGTCAGATTTTAGCATACAATTTTATACGTTGACGTAATATGTTGAATGTTCCCTAGCAGAGCTATTGCTTATTAAAGCTACTGTATTTACCTCGTCCATTTTTCATCTCGTATGTCATTTATTCAAGAATTCAGACATTGAATGTTTTACCGTTGCTAGTTCTACACTTGAAACTTTTAAATACTTTTTAATGTCATTGTTAGATTTTTTTTTTCAATCGAGCGGCTAGTTGAGTGAGTTCAATCTTAACATTGTTTGGTTTCTAATCATCTGATTCATCCAACTCTTCTTTCCAATTGTCGTAGATATGCTTAGGTAAATATAGGCGAACAAAATAACTAAGAATACACCGTAAGTTAAGTTTTTCATCCAATCTCGCTCCGGTGACCAACTTTCAACAAAAGTTAGTTATCTCATATATTAGCCTAATTGTGTATTGGAGTTATATTTAACAATTCTAAGTCTTTCTCCTGTAACATGTAAATAACAGGGTTGTACTTTTTAACGTAATAGATATCATGTGACAAGGGATGCGTATTTTAGTGAATCAAATAATTTTGTTAGAGAAGAATGGGTGATTGAAAACTATGCATCCTTATATCTTTTAAAATATTTCGTTTTTGCTTTAATGTAACGTTTTATAATATACAGCCTGTGTTAAAGTTGTATATTTATACTTATTATCATATTGATTTGAGTATCGTATACCGCTATTGTTCATAAAATAAATGCTTCATTTTATTGCTTGAATTGTTCGATTCAATGTGAGATTGTCACCAGCAGATATTACATATTTAGCAAAATCTGATGAAAAAATGAAATGGGGTATGATGGCCTATGAGAAAACTATCCAAAACAGATAAAGAACTCAATCATCATTAATTCGATCAGAACCGTCACATTGGTCATCTCGATTAGGGTTTTTACAAAACATAAATAAAAAAAAATCTGTGCAGAAAAAGCCTTTCTCCTGAAACAGACTTTACAACAACTACAAGGAACATAAGTCCTTTTAGTCGTATAACTCTTCAACTGTTTCGGTTCTTATACATCCTTGGCTTTTGAATGATTGGCATTAAGCGTTCCTGAAACGCGCTTTTCATGAAACAAATACCACTTCGTTGTTGAATGGTGAAGGAATCATTTGGTTGTTCAAAGATTGTAAACCAAATGACAAGTATTGGTAAAAGTCGAGTCCCTGTTGGCACATGCACATGCATTGAAAGCAAATGTGTCTGTGATGACACCAATGAAACAGACAGCAAGGCAGCGACAAATATAACCAATAGACATATAGACGTCACAAAGCAGTCTTTAACACAAGGCAGGTGTCTAAATAATATGTTAAGCTCTAAATATCATGAAATATATCAGAGCCTACACATTTTGCGGGACAGTTTCATAATCAACATTTTTTTTAATTTCCTAATCTAATAAGAATATATTACTTGTAATGTTAGGCTTTATGATGATGATTACATAGTATGCATAAATTTTTAATTACATGATGCTGACAACATTAACTGTACCAATCTCTCTACAGCTGATACACGTTTCGACAATAAATGCCTCCTCACTTAACCTCGAGGCCAACATACTTGAAATTCCAAAACCTAATAAAACCAACCTAGACCAATTGTAAAGTCAACGCTCAAGAGAGATAAATCCTTTATTTAAAAATGATTTTCCAAATGTTATCGCAGCAGATGACAACAAACAATATCCGTATCATCATGCCAAAAGGGAATTACGGATAACTAGGCTGTGATACCCTCGGGGACTAACAGCCTACCAGTATTGGTATCAATCTAATTGATGTTAAATCATTAAAAGTACCAAGTTGTCCTTACCGGATGCTAACCCACAGAAAAACGATCTATTGATCTTATGAAACGGAAAAAAAGATTGGCAAATGAAATTTTAGTCAGAAAAAAGTCATGTCAATCATTACTCAAAAAGAGATTGACAATAATAAGGGGGTAATCAAAAATCACAATACCATTACCAAAACATAAAAAGTTCGAAAAGACAACATTAGCTATAAAACATTACGTAAAAATGTAAGATCGATCAGCACGAACCCAAACACAACTCAGGTGCACCGGAAGAATAAGTGGTATCTGCTTTACATATGCAAGTTCACATCCGGTAATTAGTAGCAGTGGGTAAGGTCACAAACAAGGAAAGAGGCTGGAATTGTGGTCACGCAATGGGACATAACGTCATCAGTACATAAAGGCAACAGTAGTATACCGGTGTTCAAAAGTCATAAATCGATTTAGAGAAAACAAATCCGGGCTACAAATTAAAGAATATATATATTAGATAACAGTCCACCAAGTTATATGCGTCGTAAAACGTTTGAAGGGA
The DNA here is from genome assembly GCF_021869535.1 of Mytilus californianus. Classification (NCBI taxonomy): domain Eukaryota; kingdom Metazoa; phylum Mollusca; class Bivalvia; order Mytilida; family Mytilidae; genus Mytilus; species Mytilus californianus. Next base: position 98,534,695 of record NW_026262734.1, on the reverse strand, counting down.
TGACTTCAATTTTAGAAATTACAAACTCTTGGTGCAATATGTTTCTTGTTAGCGGTATTCCGTTATTCGAAGAACTAATGATAGGAAGACATATACTTCCTATGCTGGTGCTGATGGAATTTGTATACAAAAAAGATGAAGATAACAATGAGAAGATTCAAAGGATCTCTCATCCGTAAAGCTAAGTACTCAACCGACTTTTTCTTAACTTTTATATGTTATTCAGGATATGAATCAAGCAGACAATTGTATATTTTTATATTGTGATGTTGCACTATTATTTCGGGTGAGGGAGACGGTTGGTGCCTGTTAGAGTGTTTGGACCCGCTGTATTTGTTTGCACCTGTCCTAAGTCAGGAACCTGATCTTCAGTGGTTGTCGTTTGTTGATGTGGTTCATAAGTGTTTCTCGTTTCTCGTTTTTTATATAGATTAGACAATTGGTTTTCCTGTTTGAATGGTTTTACACTTGTCATTTATGGGACCCTTTATAGCTTGCCGTTCGGTGTGAGCCATAGCTCCGTATTAAAGGCCGTACTTTGACTTATGATAGTTTACTTTTACAAATTGTGACTTGGATGGAGAGTTGTGACATTGGCACTCATACCACATCTTCTTATACCTAATTGTATACCTCTTTTTTCAAGTTAATTGGGATAAGTTCAGTCAACAGTCAGTCAGTGACAGGACAGCATCTCCTGGTATCCAGCGGACAGTTTAGTTGAAGGATAACACTGGCTCCTTTTCAGCACAATATTGTGCATATAGTCTGCTTCATAAGAATAAAAAAAACAAGTCTCATAATTGTAACTTAAAAAATCCAGCATTTTAGCCTTGTCAATTTTGGTTACCATTTTTCCTCGAATCAGAGTGTTGTTACATCCTTCTTCAACTATTCTTAATTAGACCATATTTTGGAAACAAGTAACATAAAATAAATTTTGAAGTGATACTACTAGCAATAACTTTGATTAAGGCCACTCATAAATAATAATACTTCTAAATCAAATACATATTTTGGCTTTTTGCGCAGGACATTAATGATCTACAAATGCAATGTTACAAATCTCATGTCTGTGCAATCTTCAAATACTCAGTACCAGTTTATGGTCCTGATAAAATACATAAAATAAGTCAGGTCGAACTAGAACAGAGAAAGGCAGAAAAATAAAATCTAAATGATTATACAAAAGTATCAATGTTCCGGACCATATGCGTATGGAAATGACCGTATGCGTATATACTCATATGGTCCGGGTATTTAATACGACGAACAGTGCATTAGGAAAGACCCTTCAACGTGTCATTTACTGATAGTATTTATTGGATACCTTAACTACACGAGTGTCCTTACAAACAACGGTATATTCCAAGTGCTCCACGAAACCTCTTTCGAAATTATTAACATCAATTTTATCAGCAATCAAAGCCGGGCTTCAAAGTTATTGTGAAACTACATATTTAAGAGGTGGCGTGAATCAGATGTGGATACTAAAAAAATTCAAAAGATCTTTTAGAGTACATACAATCTAAGACTCTTTCATCTGGCAATAGTATTAAAACATTTGACTTTTCTACTCTTTACATATTTATTCCCCATTCTAAACTAAAAGACAAATTGAAAGAGTTGGTCCTGCTTTCTTTCATAAAAAAGAATGGCCAACGTAGATACAAGTATCTGGTCTTAGGGAGGGATAAATCCTACTTTGTAAAAAATCACTCTGATTTTAACAAAAAATTCTCTGAAACTGACATTATCAAGATACTTAATTTCTTGATTGACAACATATTTGTTACGTTTGGAGGACGTATTTTTCAACAAACAACCGGCATTCCCATTGGAACCAACGGTGCTCCTCTTCTTGCCGACTTGTTCCTTTATTCATCTTAGGCTGACTTCATACAGGAACTTCTTCGGAAAAAAGAAAAAAAGTTAGCAGAATCCTTTAACTTTACTCTCCGCTACATAGATGATGTTCTCTCAATAAATAATTCAAAATTTTGTGATTATGTTAAACGCATCTATCCCATCGAACTTGAGATTAAGGATACAACAGATACAGTTAAGTCTGCCTCATATCTTGATTTACATCTAGAAATTGACAATGAAGGTCGGTTGAAAACAACACTTTATGACAAAAGAGATGATTTCAGCTTCCCAATTGTGAACTTTCCATTTTTATGTAGCAACATTCCAGCAGCGCCTGCATACGGAGTATATATCTCCCAAATGATACGATACTGCAGGGCTTGTATTTCCTATCATGATTTCCTTGATAGAGGGTTGCTGCTCACAAGGAAGCTATTAAACCAAGAGTTCCAAGTGATGAAATTGAAATCATCCCTTCGTAAATTTTACGGACGCCATCACGAGTTGGTTGGCCGTTACGGAATATCCGTTTCACAAATGATAGCGGATATGTTCCTAATGTCGTAACTACAATCCCGTCCCCTTTTCCCGAATTTGACCTACCAAATAAGACTTAATACCGGGTTTGTACTAACATGAGCAACACGACGGGTGCCACATGTGGAGCAGGATCTGCTTACCCTTCCGGAGCACCTGAGATCGCCCCCAGTTTTAAGTGGGGTTCGTGTTGCTCAGTCTTTAGTTTTCTATGTTGTGTTTTGTGTACTATTGTTTGTCTGTTTTTCTTTTTTAGCCATGGCGTTGTCAGTTTAGTTTCGACTTATAAGTTTTAATGTCACTTTGGTGTCTTTCGCCCCTCTTTTCTAATTGTAACTTATTTAATTATGTACTTATTTATACATGATTATTAAAATTAAGTGAATGTTTCTGAAAAATTTCAACTATAGCATTTATCGATTTTTCCTTACGAAACACAAAATGTCATCGACTTTGGAATATAACCTCCAGAAGTATTGAAATGAACCGATAAACAAGCAAGAAGACAACTGTTTAACTCACACGTACGTCGGGCATGGCACCCTTGATTTTTTTTTGTATCCCTTTATTATTATTTTTTTAATTTCTCTTTGGTGAATTAAAATTTCTTAGATATTCCATTTTTAAAAACAAAAATTTTTATAATTAATATGTTCATGTTCTAATTTTTACAATTTACACGATCACAGTAGTATTCCCTTAAATTTACTTATCTTACCTCTTATAGATTAATGAAGATATGATTGGTTAAAGGACTACACGTGCTGACTACATATATTTGATATATGGTGTCCTAAAAATATGGGGTAACTTACCATATATGGTTAGTTACCATATGGGGTTAATAAGGAGTTACTTCACTTTCAAAACAAAAATAAGAAATCTGAAAGGGTTCAACCGACGAAGAAATTAATAATGAACGATTGAAATAAATTCATAAAACGAATTTAAAGATAACAAGTTGTTATTGTTGGCATTTGTTTTTGTATAGACAAAGGGAAGTAGGATCTTAATACCAAGTATTGATTAATGAAGACTTAATCACTTTGATAGGCTGCTAGTCTAAATACCACATGAGAAGATAATCGGTAAGATAAAATTAATTCGTTACACGGTGTGCTAGTGACCTAATACGATATATATGGGGTCAGTAAATTCCATATAAGGAATCCAGCTGCGCTCTCACCCCATATGAAATTTACTGATCGCATATATATTGTATTTGGTCACTAAAACCGACGCTCGAATCCCAATATGGAATATACTGACCCCATATATATCGTATTATGTCACTAACACCGAAGCTCAAATCCCCATGTGGAATTTACTGACCCCGTATATATCGTATTATGTCACTAACACCGAAGCTCAAATCCCCATGTGGAATTTACTGACCCCGTATATATCGTATTAGGTCACTAACACACCATATAACAAATAGTATGAACAATTGTTGTTGTAAGATCATATGAATATATTTATAACGAGATCTTTTCATTTTTTGGTAATAAAGTCTCTTGAATAATCCCACATAATGAAAAACATTTCCCCCGTCCCCGAACATATCTTTCACGAGTCTAGTATCCTGCAAGAAGCTGGAAGCTGGAACTGCTTACCATTTTTGAGTACTTGCGTTGATTAAAGTTTTAGACGTCCGTGTTTTCTCTCAGAAATAGCTCTTTTTTTTCCACTTTTCAGTATTTGTTTTTTTTTTAATTTTCCCCTTTGTTGATTTACGTTTCGGTTTTCTGTTCTAGTTTACTATATATATATATATATATATATATATATATATATATATATAGCTATGCGTCCCTATAGTTGTTGTTTTTTCTAAACACAGAAATGCGAAAATGTTCCAAGTCAAAAATATATATATCGGTTTAATAATTATTTCAAGTTACAGAATTAGGTTAAACATCAAGTTGACTAGTTAACACCTATGTAGAATAGAGTACACTATTGAGGCATCAGAGGAAAAAAATAGCAGACTTAGTACATCCATGTCTCGCTCTTGTCAAAACAATTTTTATAAACTTGGGAAAAATAAAGAGCTTCACATATTGTTTAGACACCTATCTATAATTGACGACTGTATGTAGCCCTCTAGATTATGTTTTGTTATATTTGTCGTTGGTTTGCTGTCTCGTTGACTCAGTCACCTTTTCCATTATTTAGTCCATACTTCTGCTAAAATATAATGTTTTTTCGTTATCTTGAGTCTTATTGCAAATTCTAATTTCAGAGTTCATGCAAAAATTGTTTAATCCATGCTGTATACTAGTATACAGTTTCTGAACTGTACTTCCTCCAACAATAAAAACTGACCGCCACGAAATACCACAATAGTGTTGAAAATGGCGTTAAAAACAATCAATCAATCAACCTATCTGAATTGAAAGTGCAAAATCAGGATAATATAAAAATTATTAAATTATAGTGGTTAATATCATGACGATCCCTGACGTGTACTTGTGAGATTTAAGCTTCATGATACCATGTACATGATGTAACATACAATCAGTATACATATCGGTTACACAAAAAAATAATGATACTTATTTGCATTTGTATACATATACGGACGTGTGATTGTTATTAATAACAAACAGTTTTGTGAAGTCATTGTTAAAAAACATTCCAAAAGGACGTTTAAAGCCATTGTCTTTGTTCAGCAATTCTTCACTGTTTTCCCCATCTGATGACATTCTCTGTATGTTGCTGTTATGGTAACCACCGTAATAAATGTTACCTTGTATATCGTGTAAGACTCCTGCTATACCTACAACGTCCTCACTGTATACTAGTGTATCATCTAATTTGACACAAGAGAGTTTGTTATCACATCTAACAAAAAACTGCTCATGACTATCATCATATAACATAAAGTAAATTGTACCAGGTCCTTGTTTAATTAATTCTTGAATTATCCCATTTGTGTCTAATGTTTTGATAATACCACTTTCACAACCAACGTAAATCCTGTCACGCCTAGCAGTAATACCATAAAATGTAAATCCAACGTTAACTTTATCGCCCTTTGTCGTCTCTTTAGTATTGATGAATTGTATAGAATTCTCTACTGGTAGTGTAACAACAGCTTTATCGGTACCGGGTATCACAGCAACACAACGAGGATTACTGGAAAACGTTATCTCTGTTTCGTAATCCTTGCAGTCTCTGTAGACATAGCGCTTCGGATGTGATGATACATTATTAGTCAGGAGCAGCTTATTATCATCTGTGACACATATATCTGTTAGATAATAAGAGTTTCCTGTTTTCAATTGTAATTCTGCCTCCATTTCAAACCCAGTAATATGTTTTGTTGGTTGTGCCATGATCTGTGCCGGTTGACATTTCTTTGGTTTGTATTTAACAGACTCCGGCAGTGTTCCAAAACATTCAAGCTTGATATCTTTTTTTTCATCAAAGGTTATTTCGATTTGTTGTGAATTGGATATCAACTGCTGAACACTTGCTTCGGCGCTTTGGACATTTTTTACTTGTTGATGCAAGGATATAAACAGCTGATTATCTGACCCGTGATCATTCAGAAAAACAATTTCCTTCTCATTTGCGTTTAAGCTGCCCAAAACTTGTGATATTTGTTCTTTTTGTTTATTTATTTCGATCTCGTGTTTACAATGGAGAGATGACAGTTTTGCATGGAGATCGTGTTCAAGAATATCTATTTGTTTCAATAATCAGGATTTGACTGCACTGATCTGTTTGGTTATTACTGATTTTCAGAAGTAATTGTAAATTTGATACTTTGTTATCGTGTAAATTATTTAATGTTGTAATAAGATGTTTTATCTGTAGCATAATGTCTGTGAACAGTGCAAACGTTCGAGGCATGTTCTAATGACAGAACGTTTTCACATTTTCTGTGGTCTTTCGGAATGCAGGCTCTACAACAAAGGATCTCATGATCTGTGCAGTAATAATCCATAAGCATAATCGGATGAACGTTGCAGATTTTCTTCGCAGATATTGGGATATTGGAACAGACAGACGACAAATCTATAACATGATGAGATTTGAATGCTTTGAAACAAGTATGTGACTCGATGAATTCTTGGCAAAGTTGCTCTTCACAGTCGGAGCAATACTTTGTCGCTGATACTGATGAATTGGCCTCAGTGCATGGATCACAGAATTTCGCTGTAGCCATTTAAGTAGTCTGGAAAAGAAACCTAATTTGTTATTTACGGCGTTTTACAAAATAAAATATTTTACTTTTCTATATAATATTATTCTTGATATTTTATTTAGTTAAGAGAAAGAAATATTAGATTTACTTCAACACATTTGTCAGTGGGATCGCATTTCGGCAAACAAGATGAATGCATAATGAGATTAATTTATCATGTTTCAAATATCGTTGAATTCCTAATTGCACTACATGAAACAATCTGGTTAACAAGTATTTTAGAAATACAAGCAATCTAGAACCAAACATGGTATTTATGAACTTATTAAAGAAGATGATTGTATGTTGTACAAATATGCTTCACTTAAAATATTCGACCATAACAGAGTAACATAATTCATCTATTGTTAATTGGGTTTTTCTCGTCAATAATTTGGCTTGACAAACATTATACAATAATTACGTTATGAAAGTTTTACTGTGTGTGAATATATCACAACATAGTTTATGGTGTCTGCGGTATTAACATTAACTGACACTCATGATCAATGCAAATCAATAAAGTATAAAATGTAGGCAGGATCTTAGTGACCAACTTTTGTGAGATGCTTATTTATTCAACTAGAGGCATCTTACTCAAATTCATTTGGATGTGGGTCACTTAGTATCAGGAATAGGTACTAAAATAAACAACCTAATTTAAGTCAGTGAACCAATATTTTTTTAAGGGTTTAGAGATGCTGATCATTACCAAGATGAAGTCTTATAAATAGTTGTATCAAGTGCCTAAAAAATATAAGTCAATGAATTGAAGTTGATTTGACCTGTATTTTATGGATGTTTTTTAGAAACTGCATTCCAAAAAGTGCAAGATGATTGTTCTTCTCTTACAGTAAGTTAAAAAGTAAAAACTGAGATTTGACTTAGAATGCTACACTTCAAATTAATTATAAAAAGAAATATGTAGGTCAAGTCGACCTAATTTTTATAAGATTCTGCTTAACTCTTCAAGAGGTATCCCTTATCCATTTTTCAACTATGAAAAATACTGATTGCCAATGCCAAGGCAAACATACAACTAAATGAAAAAAAAAACAAACTGGCTTAACATTGCTGTAATGGAAAAAAAAAACTAATTCATAGCCCCATGTTTTCAATGTAAAATTATGAATTTTAAGGCATTAATGGGATAAAAAATAAAACATACCTTTAATTGTACATTAGAGCGCACTGGTTTCCATATTTTATTTAGTACAAAAACAGGTAATTCTGATCAGAACAACAGGTAAAATGTGCCTTCCCATTATAATTTCATATATTTTTGTTATTATTCAAAATAAACTTTGAACACGGGTTGTTTAGTAACCCCAAGTGCTTAAACTTTCATTTGATACTACAATTAACTACATATTTTTTTTCTTTTTTGAAATTTGAAATTTGTAGTACATTTTTGTAAGTCTTTTCTGACCGGGCCAGAGTTCAAAATACATTTGTTTGAGAGTTTTTATTTTGAATTTTGTCTTTCATGTTTCTATAAGGCTTCAAGCTTTCTGAATATTTGCAAAACTATATAAATTGCCAAAATAGTTAACTTCTGAGATCTTTTCATTAAGAAGTAGTTATGATTCAAGTATTTACAAAAAAAAAATAATTATAAATATTTCAACAGTTAAACGAAAAAAACAACACTCATACAAGAGCTTTTTATAAATTAAATTGTACTGCATTTCTCTGCTTTTGCGAGAGCATCATACAGCTTTTCATGAATGTTTGACAAAGTAAAAGATCTAGAACTAAATACCATTTATCAGTAAAATATCGAAAAATGCAAAATGCAGCAAAAAGAATAATGTCTCAATCTTGCATTTGAGTTTTCTTGTACAAAATAATTGACTGATTGAGGAAAAATGGGGACTGGAAAAATAAATTAACTTATAGCATAATACTTACAATATCCGTTGTTCCGTGAATCAGTACCGCAACCCTTTGCTGTAAATAAAACAAATAGTTGTAATGCAATTTCACTTTCTTTGAAGCAACTAAACTGTTCCATTGCCAACTAATAGTTTTGGTAAGTTTCAGTCGATTCGCACTTGTCACGCAGTTCATTTTATTTATATATTGATATGGCTATGTGAACAACATGAACAATTTAAAGATACTTTCATATACCCACTTCCACTGACTGATAAATGTATGACATATTTTTAAATCAAATTTTATATGTTATATAATTACAAGAAAGGAAATAGAAAATGAAAATTGTTAAATTGAAATCCACTTTCAGTTTCAACTATGTCAACCTGTATATCTTCAAATTGTATCGTTACAATGATAAAAACATAAAAAAAAACACGCTAAAGATTTAAAACCATACACCTGTGTTTGAGAATAAAATGTTGACAATGGCTATTGAACCCTTTTTTAAGTTATAATAGTTTCTTCGAGACAACAGTGTGTACACACTCACAAGTATAAACTGTACATGCTGTACTGTTGCCTTTATTTATCCAATCTAAAATGTCGGAACAAAGTTCAAGTTCGTTGTATGGAAATCTGTATGCAAAAAAGTATATTTCTTCCTGCATGGAAATACATGTTTGCATATACAACAGCTGTAATTACTACGTAAGCCGTACGAAATTCTAAAAAAGTTGTCTTTAGTATTGTGTAACAAGAACTCCGTTCGAAATATTTATTAACATATGAATAGTTACTCAAACTGATACATAAAGATATATACGGACTTACAATATATGTCATTAAAATTGCATGCGAATTAAATGTCAACCATTACTACCAACCATGGAGTTAGCAAAGAAATCGAGTAACTTCAGTTATAAATTATGTGCGATATTTTATTGGTACAAGAATCAGTTACACTTACTCATAAATCTATCAGCTAAATGAATGATTTCAACTACAAGAAATCTAATATGCATTTTACAATTGTGAGTAAGAGAGTTATTGAAAGGGATCTGTAACGTACAGAGAGTGTGGCACTCAGGGGGTACGAGGCGATGGATGTAACTTCGATATTCATTTGTCAACCCTGGTTTTTTTTACAAGAAGTGAAGGGTGTTGGATTCAGAAACGTCGTAAGTTATTTAAGTTATATATTAAGAAAGTCCATGTTAAGTGTAATTGAAACTTTTGAAATAAACTATTAAAGTTTCTATGACCCATTATCAAATTATACTGCAACTACAAAGTGATGAAAAGGATATTACACCGCCTAGACTGTTACCTACCACAGACGATCAATTGTCGCGATATATGATATTTAAACCTGCTTGATTATTTCAGAGTAAAAAAAAAATGCTGATCTGTTAAGATACATTCTACTTTCAGTTTTGTTATAGTGAGCAATACAGTACAGTCCTCTATCGTAAATCTTAAATTAATATGACAGAAAAACATTTTTCAAATCTGTTTGCATATTTGTGATAATTTTTATGCTAGTGATAGTTGTGGGATATATGAAATTCATAACGTAGGTCTGTCTTTCTGCTTGTCTCTCCGTCTGTTTGTTTGTAATACATCTATAATCCTGAAGTTTTCACAAAGTACATATTGGATTTAAACCAAACTAATAATATGTCTTACGAGGATTGTAAAATTGTGCATAATATGTTTCTTTTATCTATTGCGGGTTTAGGGGAGAAACTTTGGACTTGAAAGGTGAAAATCAGTAGTGGTGTGCAGTCCGCAACTCCTCCGAAACTACTAAAGGGTATAATGTGAAAGTAATACTCATTAAATATTTAAGTTGAACATCATTATTCCATTTTCTACTAGCCAGGGTCCCAAGAGGGGGAATTATCGACGGGTCCAAATAAGAGAAATCTCATTAATATAGAATAACACCTGCTGAGCCACACTCCTATTCACACTAATGATTTTACATTCAGAAATATGATCATTTGCCTAAATTAGATTTTTATATTTTGTGGTATGATTGCCAATGAGACAACTTTCCATCAGCGACCAAATAATATAAAAGTTAACAACTAAAGGTCACCGTACAGCCTTCAATAATGAACAAAAGCCAAAACGCATTAGTCTTCTATACAAGGCCCCGAAATTACAAAAGTAAAGCAATTCAAACAAAACAAACAGAACAAAAAAATGAACTGATTTATGTACAAAACAATGAACGAAAAACAAATATGACAAACACCAACAAACGACAAATTACAGGTTCCTATTTCCGATTTTTATGTTTTTTGTGCATATTGATTCGCATGGTTGTGGATGCACAGCTTGAGATGCTTAACCTTTCAACACGAACTACACATACCGTGTATCTCCATCTGGATGAGATTTTATTCTTTTTTACCGGAATTAATTTTCTTTATCGTTTTATGAGATTTTAATATCGGTAATCAACTGGTGCCTAAATTTACAATATATGTTAGAGGACTAATTTCGTATGATTAGGTGATGACAAAACAATTATAGAACTTTTAAATCACCTTTGATTCGAGCGTCAATGATGAATCTTTGAGTCTTTTGTAGACGAAACGTGCATCTATCGTGCAAAAATTGGCGTGCAAAAAGTTAATCTTGGCATCTGTGATGAGTTTATTTATAGCAATATAAATATATTGTTTACATGTAGATTAGTATTGCTAAAATTTTGTTAACTTGTAAACAATTTTCAAAAAGTTATAATCGTTGTGTTTGTTCTTGAGAACTTTAAGACAAACTTAAGTTAATGCAGTTGATTTTTTTTTTATTTTTGGAGAAACTTTGATTACTTGGCCAACTTCAAAATGAAATTTCAGATATCAAATCTGATAAATATGAAAAATTTTACAGAAACACTTTTGATCATGTTTTGATTTATATTATATAGTGATTAGTGACTATATGAATAGTTTATTAGAGCACAACCTGAACATATACAATATACATGATATAGTTTCATTGAGTATTAACATAATGATTCAGCAAGCCAAATAGGCTTTTGATGTACTAACATGTTTTAACTATAAATATAACAGATATAAGAAAATGAGGTCAAAATTTATAATATATGTTTGTTTTCTTTCACGCCTTACTTTTTAGTACGACACTATGTTACACGACATAAAGATAAGAAACCCTCAAGGCATTTGTATTTGTCCTTCTTTATAGCCATTATTTTATATAACATCACCACCTATAATAGATAATCAATATATACAATGGTATACAAACACGGACGCGCAACTCTTATTGATAACAAATAGTTTCGTGAAATCATTGTTAAAACACATTCCAAACGGATAGTGTATGCCATCATTATTGTTCAACAGTTCTTCTCAGTTTTTCCATTCTAATGACAGTCTCGGTATGTTGCTTGTAATGAAACCACCAAAATAAATGTTACTCTGTTTATCAAGTGTTACTCCTGCTGTACCAGAAACGTCTTTACTGTTTACAAGTGTTCCATCTATGTTTACACATAGAAGTTTGTTAGACCATTTAACAATAAACTGCTCGGGAGTATCATCATACGAAATAAAGTAAATTTCACCAGGTCCTTGTTTAATTGTTTTTAGAATTTTCCCATTTGTGTCTAATGTTTTGATAGTACCATTTTTACCACCAACGTAAACTCTGTCACGCACAGTAGTGATACCATTACATGTAAATTAATTTTGTCGCCCTTTGTCATCGTTGTGGTGTTTAAGAATTGAATAGAGTGTTCTGTAGGCAAGGTAACAACAGCTCTGTCGGTACCAGGTATCCCAGCAACACCATACGGAACGACGGAAAACGGTATATTTGTCTCGTAATCCTTGCATTCTCTGTAGACATATAGTTTTGGACCTAATGATAAATTATTAGTCAGGAGCAGCTTATTGTCATCTGTGACACATATATCTGTTAGATGATAATGCTTCCCTGTTTTCAATTGTAATTCTGCCTCCATTTCAAATCCAGTAATATGTTTAGTTGGTTGTACCATGATCTGGGATTGTTGACATTTCTTTGGTTTGTATTGAACTTGACAAGAGCTTACTGACTCTGACAGTGTTCCAAAATATTCAAGTTTGATATCTTTCTTTTCATCAAAGGTAATTTCGATTTCTTGTGAATTGGATATCATCTGCAGGACACTAGCTTCGGCGCTATGGATATTGTTTACTTGTTGATGCAAGGATATAACCAGCTGATTATTGGACTCGTGATCTTTCAGGAAATCTACTGCGTTCTCATTTGCTTTTAAGCTGTCCAATACTTGTGATATTTTTCCTTTCTGTTTATTGATTACGATTGAGAGATGACAGTTCGGCGTATAGATCTTGTTCAATAAATCTATTTGTTTCAATAATCGAGATTTGACTCCACGGATCTGATTGATTATTACTGATTTAGTTTTCAGAAGCGATTGTAAGTTCGACTCTTTGTTATCGTGTAAATCATTTAAGGTTGTAATGAGGTGCTTTATGTCCGCCATTATGTCGGTAAACAGTGCCGATTTTTTTACATTCTTCGATGCATGTTCTAATGGCAGAACGTTTCGACATTTTCTATGGTTATTAGGAATACAGGCCCTGCAGCAAATGATTTCATGATCTGTGCAGTAGTAATCCAAGATCATACCCGAATGCACATTGCAGATTTTCGTCACAGATATTGGGATATTGGAACCGACAGACGACAAATCGATAACCTGATGAGATTTAAATGCTTTAAAACAAACATGTGACGCCGCACAGTCTGATCAGAGTCTTTCTTCACAGTCAGAGCAATGGTTTGTTGCGTATACCGACTTATTCCGTCTGAGCACGGATCACAGAAACTAGCTGTAGCCATTTCTTTACTCTGAAACATAGATCAATGAATATAATCGTGTACGTTTTAGAACATTCTCTAAATAAAATGATTTTTCATTGTTTTTTTTTTTACATTTTAAAGGACTTTGGAGAAAACGTTTAGAAAGTTCTTTTGTGTTTCCTAAAATGGCTCATCTACCTGTGGTCATAATTATATCTGTTTACAAATATTTAAATTTTAAAAAATACTAAGGATTTTCTACTCCAGGAATAGATTACTATAGCTGTAATTGGCAAAACCTTTCGAAATGTTGGGTCTTGTTGGACTCATCATAGGTTTCTGTCACAGAATAAACGTGATGAGAGAACTGAAAAATTTGAAATTGGATTTTACCTATTATGGTTCAATATCAAAAATTTAAATACACGGTTAGATTCAGCATATCCAAGTACATCATCAATTAAATTCATTTGTTTATTAAACCAAGAAATTAATTTATTTATTTGTTATTGTACATTGTGAGTTAAGTTTTTAAAGGGGTTTGCTTCACACAAAAAATATATAAAATATTCTGAAAATATATTTATACAGAATAACAAACAAACCTAGCACGAAGTTCCTCAACAAATGTAGACAAAAAATGAAGAAATTATTTTTCTCGAAAATATCGTTCATCATCAAAACAGTGTCTTTAAAAAAATCTATTTAACTTACACTTTTTCAAAATATCTTCAAACTATATCTATACAATTAATTCATTATATTAATTTCTAAAATTAGATTATAGAATTTGAAGTTTAACATTTATATATTTTTTACTATGACTCAACTTAAATCTTCTAACAATTGTGCAATACAGCTCTATATTCAGATTCTGATTTAATACTTGATAAAGCATATTTACTGATACAAAATGAGTGTGGTCTAACATACTAAGTACTGAAATAATTGAAAATTGGACATTTACCAAATATGGTCAAATATCCAAATTCTGAATACATGGTTGGAAATCAACATATCAAAGAACCCCAGTTATTTATTCTTCAGGAACAAACACATTTTAATTTTGGACACTTTGGACCTCAATTTGGACCAATGTTATCACAGGACCCAAAATCCACATTGAAATACACACTTAAATTCAGCATATCAAAGTACCCTGTATATTAATTTTTTTTTAATCAAAGAAAGATAAATTTTGAACCCTAATTTGAGCCGCCGACAAATCTGGCTCAAAATATAAAAAAAGCGTGCTTAGATTTAGCAAATCAAAGAACCCCAAGAATTCATTTTTTGTTAAAATCAAACTAAGTATATTTTTGGATACTTTGAACTTTAATGTGGACAGTTTATAAAATAAAAACCCCAAAACTTAAACACTGTTAGTTTGGGCAACTAAAAAACCCATTAATCATTTTTTTTTTTATTTTGTTCCCAAATTGGACCATATTTGAAAACCGTGCCTAAAATCAAAATCTAAAACACTGTAGGCTTGGGATATGAAAAAAACACCTTTAATTCATTTTTTGACGAAATCAAACAAAATTTAATTTTGGACCTAAATTTTGACCAACGTGATAACTGTGCTCAAAACCAAAAATCAAAATAAAAGCTTAGATCTAACAAATCAAAGAACTTCAAATATTCCTTTTTTTAAATTAAACAAAAATTAATTTTGAACCCTTTAAACTTTAATGTAGACCAATTTGAAGACAGGCCCCATAATTAAAAATCTAGATACACTGTTATATTCAACATTATATCAAAGGAGGCCAATAATTAAAATTTTGATGAATTCAAAGAAAGTTAAATTTTAGACCCGTTGGACCTAAATATGGATCAATTCTAAATACTCGGTTAGATTAAGCATATAAAAAAACCAAGAATTTAAGACTTTGAATTCAACTCCATTGAAAGTAAAAAGCAATTTATACAATGCATTATAAATTATTGTTTTTGGCCTCTTTCTCTAAACAGTTAGGGTCATAAACCCAAAATCAATCCCAACCTTCCTTATATGGTAAAACACCTTGTGGCACAATTAAATAGCAACCCATAGACTACATACTGAAGTTATTGTTTAGAAACCAGAAAATCCTAGTTTGTTTTTGGCCCCTTTTCGAACCCTTATTCCAGAACAGTTTGGGCATGTACCCCCAAAATCAATACTAAAGTTCTTTTTGAAGTATGGTACCTTGTGGTAAAATTTCATAGAAATCCATACTCTTATACAAAAATTATTGTCCAAAAACATAACAAAGTCTTGTTGTTAATCCCTTTTTGGCCCCTAATTACTAAACAGCTACGAAAATACAGCCCTTGGATGGTGTAAACTTCCCAAAATAACGTGTATGGTGTAATGGTGTATGGCATATGGTGCAATGGTAGAAGGTGTATGGTGCTATGGTGTATGGTGTAAGGGGAATGGTGTAATGGTGTATGAGGAATGGTGTGATTGTGTAACGTGCGATCGGGAATGGTGTGAATGAATGGTGTACGACATTTCATTGGTTGAAACCGAAGTTCATTTTATTTTAATTTTTCGGATTGTAAACATGAACAATAATAATAATCCGGTTGTTCTTTTTTCCCAGTAAAGCAAATTACTTTACTCGTTACACTCTATATATATATTATACACATATTAAAAAATCTTTTTTTTCATATTCTGATTTACATTAAACAATGGCTTTAAAATTACACACTTGTGATCACATGCAGTTATCATAAAAGAAAGTATTTTATTTAAACTAGAATGCGTATAGAAAGGTTATCCACGCATCGGAACAGTATTTTTATATCATGGGTTATCAACATCATTTTTAAAGTTGCTTCGTTCCCCATTTTTGACAGGCTCTTTATAAATATTTCATCGTCATTCACCTTTGTTTGCCTTGGATTTACGATTCTGTTTTCCAAAAAATGTTCAAAGGAAAATTGAACAGTGTTATTGCACATAAGGCGTTGTATAATTATGAACAATCTCGTCAATTTCGTTAGATTGGTCTTTACGGATTATAAATGATATCTTGAACGTCCGAAAAAATATACTTATGTGAACGGGAATGAAATATTTGCCACTTGATATTTAGCCGCCAACAAAATCAACCAACCGACATAATATACTAACAGTATACTTTTCCTAGAAGAGAACTTCTCATACTTTTCATTATAAAGTACAAATGAAATCTGTCATGCCAGTCACAGTGTTGGATGATGAGGTGTATAGTTTTATTATACAAACCATCCTGAACTACTGAATTTAAATCATCACACCTCAGCAAGCACACTAATTTATGCGCAGACCAACCCATCACACAATAGCCCAACAGGAATCTGTGATGTACCCATCCATATTCAGAAGTCATGGAAGTGGGAAATACAAATACTGATACTGACTTTAGTGACAGTTTTATATTATGAATACAGAGATGAAATGCTGGCACTCTAAATTAAAGCGGAAAAGATTTTCTTATCATTGTATTGCAATGTTGCTGTCATTTGTATTATACAATCCATCCTGACATCAAAATATTGCTGATTTACTATGCAGCTATATAGATTTACATAATAAAGTGCAAATATGGTCAGTTTTGATTGATTTGTTTAAATAATTTTGTTATATGAGTCAGCCTGAGGTATCAAAACTACTGAAATTTTGTTGCAAGACAATATTTTGAATAAAAAGAGGACATGCTGGCTATCTATATTGATGGGAACAAATTTTTGTTATCTGATTGTATTGCAATGTTGCTGTCATTTGTATTATACAATCCATCCTGACATCAAAATATTGCTGATTTACTATGTGGCTATATACATATACATAATAAAGTGCAAATATGGTCAGTTTTTGTTGATGCGTTTAAATAATTTTGTTATACTAGTCAGCCTTAGGTATCAAAATTACTGAAATTTTGTTGCGAGACAATATTTGGAATAAAAAGAGGACATGCTGGCAATCTAAATGGATGGGGATATTTTTTGTTGTCATTGTGTTGCAATGTTGCTGTCATTTGTATTATACAATCCATCCTGACATAAAAATATTGCTGATTTACTATGTGGCTATATAGATAAACATAATAAAGTGCTAATATGGTCAGTTTTTGTTGATGCGTTTAAATAAATTTGTTATACTAGTCAGCCTTAGGTATCAAAATTACTAAAATTTTGTTGAGAGACAATATTTTGAATAAAAAGAGGACATGCTGGCAATCTAGATTGATTGGGATAATTGTTGTTGTCATTGTGTTGCAATGTTGCTGTCATTTGTATTATACAATCCATCCTGACATCAAAATATTGCTGATTTACTATGCGGCTATATAGATTTACATAATAAAGTGCAAATACATGTATGGTCAGTTTTGGTTGATGTTTTAAAATAATTTTGTTATAAGAGTCAGCCTGAGGTATCAAAACTACTGAAATTTTCTTGCAAGACAATATTTTGAATAAAAGAGGACATGCTGGCTATCTAGATTGATCAGGACAAATTTTTGTTGTCATTGTATTGCACTGTTGCTGTCATTTGTGTTATACAATCCATCCTTACATCAAGATATTGCTGATTTACTATGTGGCTATATAGATATACATAATAAAGTGCAAAAATGGTCAGTTTTTGTTGATGCGTTTAAATTATTTTGTTATACTAGTCAACCTGAGGTATAAAAATTACTGAAATTTTGTTGCGAGACAATATTTTGAATAAAAAGAGGACATGCTGGCTATCTATATTGATGGGAACAAATTTTTGTTGTCATTGTATTGCAATGTTGCTGTTTTTTGTATTATACAATTTTGGTTGATGCTTTAAAATAATTTTGTTATAACCCTCATGGAAAATTGGTGGCTGAATACTGTCTTAATTATTTCTGAATTATATCTGAATAATCGTCTGAATATGTCTGAATGTTGTATTTGTGTCTATTTCTGAATATTTACTGAATTTCGGACTATTCAGCCAGTATTCAGAAACAGAAATATTCAGAAAATTTATGGTTTAAATGCTGTATTTAAGAAATATTCAGCCATTTTTTAAGACATATTCAGCAATATTCAGAAATCTTCAGCCAATATTCTTCCAATCTTCAGCCATACTAAGAAATATTCAGACATATTAAGAAATATTCAGACATATATAGAAATATTCAGATACATTCAGAAATATTCAACCATATTAAGAACTATTCAGACAAATTAATCCAATCTTCAGCCTTATTAAGACATATTCAGCCATAATAAGAACTATTAATTCAGCCATATTAAAAACCATTCAGCAAAAGTGCATCCTTGTTCAGTCAGTGTTTTGTACTACAACTTCCAACAATAGTATTGCTGTGCAACTATTTTTTACTTAATTACCTTATACTATCCAACCTTCTCCACTTATAGGTCCCTTCTCTCATGAAAATATTTTTCTGAATTTTTTCTGAACATGATGTTGGAATTTTGCTGACGCATTACATATATTTAAGTAAACCCTTTTCTTAAAAATGCCTGAATTTGGCACGGTCCAGCAAATTTTCAGCACATTTTCAGTAAAAATTCAGCAGTACCTTTTCAGTAAGTATTCAGCATTAATGCTGAATTGCTCTGAACACCTTGCTGATATTTTCAGAACCTATTATAAAACCTTTTGCTTAAAAATGGCTGAATTTGGCACATTCCAGCAAATTTTCAGCAAATTTTCAGCAACAATTCAGCAAGACATTTTCATATTCAGCAATAATTCAGCATTACTTCTGAATTTTTCTGAACACCTTGCTGAAATATTCAGAACCTATTATAAAACCTTTTGCTTAAAATGGCTGAATTTGGCACATTCCAGCAAGTTTTCAGCAAAATTTCAGTAACATTTCAGCAAGATGTTTTCAGTAAATATTCAGCATTGATTTTGATTTTTTCTGAACACCTTGCTGAAATATTCAGAACCCTTTAAAACAACATTTTCTCAAAAATGGCTGAATTTAACACGCTGCAGTAGGTTTTCCACAAATTTTCAGTAAAAATTAAACTAAGATACTTTAGGTAATTATTCAAAAAAATTTCAGCATTTCGTTCTGCAATGTTCAACAAACAGAAGAATATTTAAGCGAATGTTCAGTAAAAATTTTAAAGAATCTATACTCAGTCATTATTCAGTCTTCAGCTATTGTTCAGGATGGGTTCAGACCATTTTCAGCTTTAGCTTACATTTTTCAGGAAAGGTTCAGATGATTGTCAGTTTATAATTCTGGAAAGTTTCCATAGGTTTTTAGATAATATGAGCTTTTTAATATTCTGTCTGAAAGACACTATTTTATCAAAAACCAATAAACATTATTTAAGAAATACAATAATTGAAATTCCATGGTGCCATATGTGAAATAGAATAAATAGATTGGTCTTTGTCTTTTTATTATTGCTATTTATTTTGTGTCTTTTAATTGCAATCCTTTAAAAACTGATGATTAGTTTGTGTTATGTTGTGACATCATTGACCCAGCATTGTGACATAAGAAATTTATGAGAAAGTGCAAAAATTTTAAAGTCGGATTTACATAAAACAGTATAGATTTTGCTCATTTAAGCTTAATCTTCAACTGACCAGTAATGGTTTGTATCTTTGAATTGTTTGCTCAGCATCAATCATGCCAGATCTATTTTTTTTTTCATTTGTATTATAAACTTATAACTGTCCCAAGTGAAAGCTTCCGTGCTGCTGTTGATACTTGGGCTAAGTATTGTACACCGTTAGGTTACCACACGAAAGGAGCACTACAGTAAATCTACATGTAATCTCACGTCTTTCACTTGTAACATTAACAATATTGCTAGGACAAATTCATCAACCTATAGTACTTTTAAAAACTAAATTAAGTGTGTGTGTCCCTGAATCAACAATCAAACTCTGCATTGACCAAAAGAACAGTGAAAATGAGGTGAAAGTCAAATCACACCTTTCAGTTGGACATATACACCTTACAAACATTCCATACACCAAATATAGTTGACAAATTATTGCTCACAGAATCAAATACTGATTTAATCACAAAAAATGAGCTTAACATCATCCATGAATCAAGGTCAATTGAGTCTTGTACTTTTTCATGAATTTCAAGTTCATGGGGTTTAAAACAATGTGTCTTGTTCAATTTTTCAAACTAAAAAATAATGAAGTCTAAACTGTCTTTCAGGCTCTTTCCTGTCCTTCTACCGTTTGAAATTTTCTTTAGTAATAGGGAAAATCAGCATTATATTTTCAATGGTCTGATCATATATTGTGAATCATGAATTATTCATGAACTTTTATCTCTATTAATTCAGAAATTGAGAATCATTTGTAAATAGTTATCAAAGGTACCAGGATTATAATTTAATACGCCAGACGCGTGTTTCGTCTACATATAATAAGACTCATCAGTGACGCTCAGATCAAAATATTTTTAAAGCCAAACAAGTACAAGTTGAAGAGCATTGAGGACCCAAAATTTCAAAAAGTTTTGCCAAATACGGCTCAGATCATAATCTATTCCTGGGATAAGAAAATCCTTAGTTTGTAATATATCAAATAAAAATCAGATAATAATATGTAAACTTCTCTTTGTTTCTGTAATCAAAATTGATGTTTCAGAGCTTCAAACTAGATCAGTTCAATTTCTGCTTGAATTTCAAAAAGTTTTCATGGAAGATGCAGGACTTTCACCTGCAAGAAAATACAATTCACAAAGAATCCAATGTCTTACTTATTTTCTAATTAAATATAAATTATCCTAACACCATTTTTTTTTAATTGATTGATTTTATTTCATGAAAAAATTTAATTTAAGAAGGGAATTGAAAAAAGTAATAACATTTAACACATTATTTTTAAGAGAGTTTTATGTATTGAAAGGTGCAGATCCATGATTTTGTTCAAGGAAAGGGACCCTGACAAGCCAATGGCAATGTTTGGTGTTAATACTTGTAAAAAGTATATGCCTTTTAGTTTTATCATATATGAAGCACCTGGCATATGTGGGACCCTGAAACAGTATCTGCCACTGACTGATACTTTCATAAAGAAAAGCATTGTGGCTTGTCACAATCATGGCACATTGTGCCATGATTAAGAGTCTACATTTGTAAGTTCAGGTTGGGGGCAAAATATGGGTCATTTCCTAAATCTTGCTTCTTTGTATTTTTTTCCCATTATTTCTCTCACATTCTCCCCTACATTCAACCCCTATAACTCACATCCCAAAACTTGCAAAAGCATGCCCCCCCCCCTTTTTTCCCCCTCAAACTCAAAGTAAAAACTGCTGGTTCCTAAAATACGGTTCATTTTACATTTACCAAATCCTGCTTTGGAATTTGTTTCCACTTCCTTTTTTTTATTAATTCTCTCACTTAACTTTCATCCCCTCTTTTAGTCCCATATTAACCCCTATGATGCCTATCTATATCTCACATTCCAAAACGCGAAAAAGCATGTCACCCCCTTTTTTCCCTTCAACTTCAAGTAAAAAACCAGTGGCTGATTCAAAACTTTTCATATGCTCCAGTCATGCCTCAGTGATTCCCTATTTCCCTATATAATCAACCAAATTTTTCACATGAAAGGGGGGGACCGGGCCCCCCAGGCCCCCCCTTGGATCCACCAATGAAAACAGCTGGTTCCTAAACAAACAAGGACCCCCCTTCCTCCTCTGATTTTCTATGAGTTAGTTGAATGGTCAATGCTTAATGATATGCACAAGTTCAATACACAATTTCAAGGATTTTCTTTATTTTCATTTTTTTTTGGGCTTGACTTGCTCAAAAATAGTATTTTTAGTTTGTCTCAATAAACTTATATCTTCAAATTTGATTGAAAAATAGCAATAAACATTTCAGTTCAAACTGTAATATACTTATCTGATAAAAAAAAAAGCCTTCATTTGACAAATCGTATTTCGGGCGCCTATATAGTGTTTTGCTGACGTAATTTGTTTAGCGTATCCGGTTCAGAAAGGTTTCACATTATTAAACTGGTACCCACTTGTAATAACCTACTTTCAAGGAACATATAGTGTAGTAGCCAGCAGGGGACCAGCTTATCAGATCATGTCGACGTTTTAACTCCCAACATAACTGACTGTATTGTCAATGCTTGTAAATAACACTGCATTGTTTAGTTTACAACAACGATTGACTAATCTGATATTTTTCTTAGTTCTTTTTTATGCCGAAATGCAATAAAAGTAAGGCATATTTAAGAACTTGGAGAGAGATTCAGAAAACTTCTTCTACTGATAAAACTAACACTGGCAGTGCACCAGCAAAAACAGATAGGATATCGAACATGTCGCAAATAATGTCAACGTAAGTATCCTTACCCTTTTCAAATTTTGAAATTCTATAAATACTTCAACACCAAGACACATTGATGCCTGGCAAGATCTCCAGGGTCAATATCTTTTAATATAACATAGGTCTTTGCTGGTATAATATTGGTAGGCCTCTCAAGTCTAATAAAAATGAATTCTAGACATTCCGGCACCTTGTCAAATCGGCACCGTTATAGACAGTTCGGCACCATCAAATCGGACCTGGATAATTCGGCACCCAAATTTAACAGATTATGTTTGAAAATAAATCATGGAAATTTATTGTTGAAACAACAAACTCGTTATAATTTGTAATTGATGTAAGATCCTCAGGTTTTAATGTGATTATCAATCAAAACATTATTAATAGAGTAGTGAGAAAACTTCAAACAGAAAGCCAGCTGATTATTGTTTATTGTAGATTTCACAGGTACCTGTGGACATGATTACATTTGGGGGCCCCTGAGTGGGAGTCAATTGTCTGACATAACTTCTGAATAATTTAGAAAAATTCAGACAATATTCAGATCTATAAGATTATAATTTTCTTATTTCCAGTTTTCTGAATTTTGTCTGACATAACTTCTGAATGATTAAGAATAATTCAGACAATATTCAGATATTTAGGGGTGTATTTAATTTAATTGTTGGTTTCTGAATTGATCTTACTTTTTTTCTTAATAATTCAGACAAATAAGACAGTATTCAGAAGTTCTGAATATGTCTGAAACTTTTTCTGACTAAATAAGAAGTATTAAGACAAAATTCAGAACTATAAGACAATATTCAGTCACCATCAATAAACAGGTCAGACAGGATTCAGACACCTGATTTGTTCTAAGACACATTTCAGCCAAAATTCAGAAAATTTCAGCCTCATTCAGCTAATATTCAGAAATTATGGTTCATGAGGGAAGAGTCACCCTGAGGTATCAAAACTACTGAAATTTTCTTGCAAGACAATATTTTGAATAAGAGAGGACATGCTGGCTATCTATATTGATCAGGACAAACTTTTGTTGTCATTGTATTGTACTGTTGCTGTCATTTGTGTTATACAATCCATCCTGACATCAAGATATTGCTGATTTACTATGTGGCTATATAGATATACATAATAAAGTGCAAAAATGGACAGTTTTTGTTGATGCGTTTAGATTATTTTGTCATACTAGTCAACCTGAGGTATAAAAATTACTGAAATTTTGTTGCGAGACAATATTTTGAATAAAAAGAGGACATGCTGGCAATTTAGATTGATGGGGACAATTTTTTGTTGTCATTGTGTTGCAATGTTGCTGTCATTTCTATTTTACAGTCCATTCTGACAATAAGATATAGCTGATTTACTATGTGGCATATAGATATACATAATAAAGTGCAAATATGGTCAGTTTTGGCTGATGCTTTAAAATAATTTTGTTATACGAGTCAGCCTGAGGTATCAAAACTACTAAAATTTTCATGCGAGACAATATTTTGAATAAAAAGAGGACATGCTGGCTACCTATATTGATGGGAACAAATTTTTGTTGTCATTGTATTGCAATGGTTCTGTCATTTGTATAATACAATCCATCCTGACATCAAAATATTGTTGATTTACTATGCGGCTATATACATTTACATAATAAAGTGCAAATATGGTCAGGTTTGGTTGATTTGTTTAAATACTTTTGTTATACGAGTCAACCTGAGGTATCAAAACTACTGAAATTTTGTTGCGAGACAATATTTTGAATAAAAAGAGGACATGCTGGCAATCTAAATGGATGGGGATATTTTTTGTTGTCATTGTGTTGCAATGTTGCTGTCATTTGTATTATACAATCCATCCTGACATAAAAATATTGCTGATTTACTATGTGGCTATATAGATAAACATAATTAAGTGCAAATATGGTCAGTTTTTGTTGATGCGTTTAAATAAATTTGTTATACTAGTCAGCCTTAGGTATCAAAATTACTAAAATTTTGTTGCGAGACAATATTTTGTTTAAAAAGAGGACATGCTGGCAATCTAGATTGATTGGGATAATTGTTGTTGTCATTGTGTTGCAATGTTGCTGTCATTTGTATTATACAATCCATCCTGACATCAAAATATTGCTGATTTACTATGCGGCTATATATATATTTACATAATAAAGTGCAAATATGGTCAGTTTTGGTTGATGCTTTAAAATAATTTTGTTATATGAGTCATCCTGAGGTATCAAAATTACTGAAATTTTGTTGCGAGACAATATTTTGAATAAAAAGAGGGCATGCTGGCTATCTAGATTGATGGGAACAAGTTTTTGTTGTCATTGTATTGCAATGTTGCTGTCATTTGTATTATACAATCCATCCTGACATCAAAATATAGCTGATTTACTATACGGCTATATAGATTTACATAATAAAGTGCAAATATGGTCAGTTTTGGCTGATGCTTTAAAATAATTTTGTTATACGAGTCAGCCTGAGGTATCAAAACTGCTAAAATTTTCATGCGAGACAATATTTTGAATAAAAAGAGGACATGCTGGCTATCTATATTGATGGGAACAAATTTTTGTTGTCATTGTATTGCAATGTTGCTGTTATTTGTATAATACAATCCATCCTGACATCAAAATATTGTTGATTTACTATGCGGCTATATACATTTACATAATAAAGTACAAATATGGTCAGGTTTGGTTGATTCTTTTAAATAATTTTGTTATACGAGTCAACCTGAGGTATCAAAACTACTGAAATTTTGTTGCGAGACAATATTTTGAATAAAAAGAGGACATGCTGGCAATCTAGATTGATGGGGACAAATTTTTGTTGTCATTGTATTGCAATGTTGCTGTCATTTGTATTATACAACCCATCCTGACATCAAAATATAGCTGATTTACTATGCGGCTATATAGATTTACATAATAAAGTGCAAATATGGTCAGTTTTGGCTGATGCTTAAACATAATTTTGTTATACGAGTCAGCCTGAGATATCAAAACTACTAAAATTTTCATGCGAGACAATATTTTGAATAAAAATAGGACATGCTGGCTATCTATATTGATGGGAACAAATTTTTGTTGTCATTGTATTGCAATGTTGCTGTCATTTGTATAATACAATCCATCCTGACATCAAAATATTGTTTATTTACTATGCAGCTATATAGATTTACATAATAAAGTGCAAATATGGTCAGGTTTGGTTGATTTGTTTAAATAATTTTGTTATACAAGTCAACCTGAGGTATCAAAACTACTGAAATTTTGTTGCGAGACAATATTTTGAATAAAAAGAGGACATGCTGGCAATCTAGATTGATGGGGACAAATTTTTGTTGTCATTGTACATGTTGTATTGCAATGTTGCTGTCATTTGTATTATACAATCCATCTCGACATAAAAATATTGCTGATTTACTATGCGGCTATATAGATCTATATAATAAAGTGAAAATATCATGGTCAGTTTTGGTTGATGCGTTAAAATAATTTTGTTATATGAGTCAGCCTGAGGTATCAAAATTACTGAAATTTTGTTGCGAGACAATTTTTTTAATAAAAAGAGGGCAAAAATATTTCCAAATTTTTTAACCCTATATGAATTAACAGATTGACACATCCCCCATTTCCATTCTCAATTTTTATAATTAAGTGCAAATATGGTCAGTTTTGGTTGATGTTTAAAATAATTTTGTTGTACATGTACCAGTCATCCTGAAGTATCAAAACTACAGATAATATATATCAAAGATTTGTATATCTCACTATACAAATCCTTGTATATATATATGTTCCTGAGACAGTAAAAAAAATGTTATATTGGAGCCAGTCTGAGATGTGAAAACTACTAATTTTTTGTGATGATTCAATTATTTGAATAAAAAAAGGACATGCATACTTGCATTGTTAATTGGTGCAGAAAAAAGAAATATTATTAATATTACGCTGGCCATAAGCATGATTAACTGTACATCAATATTGCTTTCAATTATCTTGATTATTTTATATGATCTAAGTACTATTCATTTTTGGCATTGTTTGTCGATTTTATCTGAAAACCAAGTTTATAAGATTTACGCTACATGTTAAAACCGATAATAATAGCATTGTAACCAATATCGTTTTTAATTTATAGATAGGCAGATCGCGGATAAATTTGCATTACAAGCAAAGTTTTATGCGTACTTTATTTACAAATACATGTATATATATTTAATCTGTGCTGTTTATATAACCATCATAGGCATGACCACGGAGATTTTGATTTTATACATTAATTTACAATATTGTGATCAAAATTCGTTTTTTAAATCAAATAAATAATTTTGTAGTCGCAGGCTTTCTTTGAAATTTAATTGCATTATGGGTAATTTCGGATCGTGTAGATAGAATGGGGAATGGTGTATGGTGTAATGTGTAAGGTGTATGGTGCAAAGGTGTAACGTGTATGGTGTAATGGCACAAGGTGTATGGTGTAATGGTGTATGGTGAATGGTGTAATGGTGTATGGTGTGAGTGGGAAGTTTACACCATCCAAGGACTGTAACGCCCAAAATAAATCACATCCTTTCTATTGTGGTAAGGAACTTTATGCTAAAATTTAATACAGATCCATGCACTTATACTCAAGTTTGAATAGTTAGTACTTTCTTGTATGTTCTTTCTGACCGGACGAGAGTTCAAAATACTTTTGTTTGAGAGTTTTTGTAATTTTGAATTTTGTCTTTCATGATATATGTATAAAACTTAAAACTTTCTAAACCTGTGAAAAACTGCATAACCCGCCGAAATAGTTAACCTCTGAGATCTTTTCATTAAGATTTAGTTATGATTCAAGTTTTTACAAAAAAAGTTTATAAATTATTATAGTTTTTTTAGCAGCAAAACGAAAAAAACGCAACACTCTAGAAAAATCGATTAAAAAATCAAACTGTACTGTATTTCTGTGACTTTGCGAGAGCATCATAAAGCGTTTCTTGAAAGTTTACACTACAAACCAGTAAAAGTCTGAAATGGCCTATACCTGTACTCGACTGTACTGATTTTTACTCGACTAGTCTGAATTGGTCTGAATTTTACTCAACATTACTCGACCCCAGTCTGAACAATACTCGACTGTACTGATTTGTACTTGATCTTTACTCGACCAGTACTTAACCATTGTACACGTGTCTGGACCATGCTCGACCTAGTCTGAACCATGCTCGACCTGGTTTGAACCATCTTTGCCATTTAAAATAGTCTGAACTATTACTCGACCAGTCTGAAACAGTCTTAACCCATTATTGACCTGTACTCGACCTATTTTTTCAGTCTAAAGCATACTCGACCAAAGGTCTGAACAATACTCGACCAGTCTGAACCATACTTGACCAAATAACCTCTACTTTTTTTTTAATTTTAACTGGCATGACAACAGCCACAATAAAATAAAGATATATATATATATATATATATATATATAACAGATTTTTACATCCTTATATGATTTTCAGATTTATGAAATAGTGATAGTTAAATCAAAATATCTTATATTTAATTATATAGATTTTAAAGTTTTAGCTTTTTGTTAAAAAAAAGATTTTTTTTTACCTAAAAACCCCACCTATACTGAGGGTAATTAAACCTTATTAAGGTGTTTCTTGTTTGGCATGTGTTTTTTTTTTCTAAACTTAATTTTCCAAAATTCCTAAATAAAAACTACATAGGTTTCATGGTTACATACAATAGTTATATAATTATCTTTTAAATGAGGTAACAACAGCCAACAAAATCACTGAAACTGTTTAACCTTATATTAGAAATATATCTATTATTATAATTTGGGATATATTATATATAATTTATATCAAAAAGGGATAAAAAGTTAAAGAAATTAATAAAATTGTTCTTCTGATTAGTGGTGAAGTATAAAGTAATACATCCTGCTTGGGGCAAACTCATTAAAAAGATCACACCTGGTCAGAGAGTATTACATTCTAAATAATATTCATTCAAAATTGCCATTTGATTAGGGACTTTCCTTTTTGAATTTTCCTCGGAATTCAGTATTTTTGTGATTTTATTTTTTGCAACATCCTGTTTAACTTAAATCGCAAGGCCTTTTGAATTCACTAGATAAGTAAAACACGAGTTTAAGAAAAATGGGGCTTTTTTACCTGTAAAACACACTTGTACTGAGGTAATTAAACCTTATTAAAGTGATTTGTTGTATGTCATGTCTTTAATTTTGACAAAAAATTATTTAAATCAAATTGAAATAAATTTTTACTGTAACTTTGAAACACATTTCCCTTTTTAAAAGGTTATCAAGGATTGCTATGGATGTTATATTATCATGATTATATTAAATTCTTGGTTTAACAATACAAAGGTGTCATTTTTTAAATTTATTAAGTTGCTTTATATACTATTCTATATACATGGTATTTATTTTGATAAAAAAAATTGTTCACTGCATTATATTTACTAAACTCAACTGACACCATGAATCTATACTAGGCTTAAGCTAATGGTGAAAATTGTCCAGTAACCATAAAATATATTTCAAACATTCAAAAAATTTTGAATAACATTGAAAATATAAGTCACAGTTCAATTTGGAGATTATTTGATCAGCTTGTTTATTTTTATTTTAAAGGTGATATATATATGTAAGTGTTGATGAATATGGTGTTGAAGTTATATTATGTTTATTGTTAAATTTTGGTTTCAATGCTATATTGAATACATTTTTAATTTAAAATTGTTGTTCAAATTTCTAGCCAGGGGAAATAGCTGTTGTTAACAACAGTTCCTAAATTGATGAAATAAAATAGATACTGTAAACAGGGAAATTTTCGCGGCAGTTTTATTTTCGCTATTTTCGCGGTAAGAGTTGAAACGCGAAAATAAAACGACCGCGAACATTTCAAGGAAATCCGAACACGAATATGAAGACCATACATGAACGTATGTCATTAGGATATGTAGATGGCTAATTTAAAACATCGGATTTACAGACGACAGATCTATATCGCAAAACATAACTTTATTTCTAAAGGAAAGTCAGTGTTAGATATCAAAACTTTATCTCATGATAGTCCTAATTAATCAAAGTGGACATTACGGATATTGCTAAAATAACAACTATCGTTACAGTTATGTAAATGACACCTGTCAATCAGTTTTAGAATGATTACCCATTGTATCTGTTGCACAGATCAATCAGATTAAAGTATTAACTAATAAGCAGTAATTCTGTCAGCATTTAATTCACTCTTAATTAGGTCATTCCTCTTTGTTTATTGTGATTGTGTTTTTACAAGCAAACATGACTAATAGTTTCAAATGTGAACCGACAAAATTTTGATTGGTTTTATCACTTGATTTAAATACATTTATTAACACTGTGCAGTTTCCAAATCATTTATGATAAAAACTTATATAGGACAACGACCGCGAATTCAAAACGGCGCGAATCTAGATTTTGTTGGTAAATCGCGAAAAAAAGACGGCGCGAAAATTTCCCGGTTTACAGTAGATACAAAAAAATAGGTCTAGGTTGGTTTAGACTTGGTCGAGTATGGTTGAGACTATGTCGAGTATGGTTCAGAATAGGTCGAGTACGGTTCAGACCAGGTCGAGCATGGTTCAGACTAGGTCGAGCATTGTCCAGACACGTATACAATGGTTAAGTACTGGTCGAGTAAAGGTCGAGTACAAGTTCAGACATTTAAGTATGGTTCAGACTACAGTCGAGTATTATCAAATTAATTTCAGACCAATTCAGATTGGTCGAGTAAAAATCAGTACAGTCGAGTACAGGTATAGGCCATTTCAGACTTTTACTGGTTTGTAGTGTAAACTTTCAAGAAACGCTTTATGATGCTCTCGCAAAGTCACAGAAATACAGTACAGTTTGATTTTTTAATCGATTTTTCTAGAGTGTTGCGTTTTTTTCGTTTTGCTGCTGAAAAAACTATAATAATTTATAAAGTTTTTTTGTAAAAACTTGAATCATAACTAAATCTTAATGAAAAGATCTCAGAAGTTAACTATTTCGGCGGGTTATGCAGTTTTTTACAGGTTTAGAAAGTTTTAAGTTTTATACATATATCATGAAAGACAAAATTAAAAATTACAAAAACTCTCAAACAAAAGTATTTTGAACTCTCGTTCGGTCAGAAAGAACATACAAGAAAGTACTAACTATGTAAACTTGAGTATAAGTGCATGGATCTGTATTAAATTTTAGCATAAAGTTCCTTACCACAATAAAAAGGATGTGATTTATTTTATGGCGTTATTTTCGTAGCTGTTTAGTAAAAAAAACTGAATACCATTTATCAGTAAAAAATAGATAATTACAAATGCAAGGAAAAAAAAGATATTTTCTCATTCTTGGATTTGAAGTTGTCAATAATTGACTGACAAGAAAAAATGGGGACTGGTAATTTAACTTATACACGTTATAGCATAGCACTAACAATATCTGTTGTTCCAAGAATCACAACGGCAGCCCTTTGCAGTAAGTTAAGCAAAAAGTTGTATTGCAATTTCACCTTCTTTGAATGCAACTAAACTTTTCCACTGCAAATAATTTTGGTAAGTTTCAATCGATTCGCACTTTACACTGATTTTGGCCACAAGCTTTGGGCAGCTTAAACGCAAATGAGAAGGAAATTGTTTTTCTGAATGATCACGGGTCAGATAATCAGCTGTTTATATCCTTGCATCAACAAGTAAAAAATGTCCAAAGCGCCGAAGCTAGTGTCCTGCAGATGATATCCAATTCACGAGAAATCGAAATGGCCTTTGATGAAAAGAAAGATATCAAGCTTGAATGTTTTGAAACACTGTCGGAGTATGTTAGCTCTTGTCAAGTTCAATACAAACCAAAGAAATTTCAACAGGCCCAGATCATGGCACAACTAACAAAACATACAACTGGATTTGAAATGGAGGCAGAATTACAATTGAAAACAGGGGAAAAATATACTTTAATGGATATATGTGTCACAGATGATAATAAGTTGTTGCTGACTAATTATGTATCATCAGATCCGAAACTCTATGTCTACAGAGACTGCAAGGATTACGAGACAGAGTTAACGTTTTCCAGTAATCCTCGTTGTGTTGCTGTGATACCCGGTACCGATAAAGCTGTTGTTACACTACCTGTAGAGAATTCTATACAATTCATCAATACTAAAGAGATGACAAAGGGTGACAAAGTTAACGTTTGATTTACATGTTATGGTATTACTGCCAGGCATGACAGAATTTACGTTGGTGGTGAAAGTGGTACTATCCAAACATTAGACACAAATGGTGCATTTTATTTATATATTGATATAGCTATATAAACAACATGGACAATATTATTTAAAGATACTTTTATATACCAACGGATAAATGTATGTCAAATTTTCAATTCAAAAGAGATATCGTAATCCAAATACAAGAATGTAAATTTTAAATTTACTTTCGGTTTCAACTATGTCAACCTTTATATCTCCAAATTGTGTCGTTACAATGATAATAACTCTAAAACGCTTACGACTTGAAACCATATACCTTTGTTTGACAACAAAATAATGACAGTGGTAGCTGTATACTTTTTCAATGTTATAATAATTTCCTGAAGAGAACAGTACGTACACACTTACCCGATTTTAGATGTCTAAACAAAGTTCAAGTTCATTGTATAAAAAGCTGTATGAAACAAAGTATATTTCTTCCTGAATGAAAATGCATGAATGAATAAATACGACAACTGTCAATACTGAGTACCTGTTACCGTTCTAAATTAAAAAAAAAAACTTTTCCTAAGTATTGTGTAACAGGAACTCTTTTCGGAATATTTTTTGCACGTAAAACTAAAACTTTTCCCAAATATGTGTTAGTAATTTACAAGACTATCTTTACTATATCTGATTCGTCTTACAAATATTGTATATTCAATGATGATGATGATTAATGTTCAAAAGAATGTTAACAATGTTAACAAATTCAGTTAAATCTCCCCATATTTTGCATTTTTCTGTCAAAAATTTCTCACAACAAGTGGCCAAAATCATGATAATCTTTGACGTAAATCAGTCAGTTTTAGTCAATGATTAAACATGTTTAAGTTTCCTTAGGATCAACAATGCAGTAGTTTTCCAAGTAACACAAATTAAAACGTTGAAATATTAAACTGTACTTCATACTGTAAATCATTCCAAATCAATATATATCTGATAACACTACTGCTCTAACATTGTTTTTTTTTTGTATACGTATACGTATACGTGTACCTGTTATTATTAACATACAGTTGTGAGAATTCATTGTAAACACACATTCCAGACGAACTTTTAATGCCATTGTTAAGGCTCAGCATTTCATCACTGTTTTTTTTTCATCTGAAACTTACAATTCAAAACTCATATTTATTTTGTTTATATTAGGAAATTTTTTATGGTCGCCAATTTGAAAACAATCCAACCAATCAGTAGGCAATTGAAATCAGGCAACGCTGGGTTTTTTAACAACATATAATTTCTGAAAGTACGTTCTGTGATTTCTGGACAATAGGTAAATTCAAAAAATTATCCACAAACATAGCTATACAAATACAATTTAATGTTGGAATTACACCACTGATACAGCAATAGCCCAGAAGGCACATTACTTCTATATCTTAACATGTGATGGTCACCAAATGACTAGTGTCTGTGCTTCTCAACATGTATATATGTATGTTTAAGGATGGATACATTTGGTGGATCGACGATTGGAAGACTCTCTTATAAAACACCTTCTTTAAAGTTGATCGGTTGAAAGCATTGCAGCATCTTTATACATGCATGTGTTTGTACGATACCTACAGTGTACATGCATTAGTTGTACACTTGCGATATTGATATGTACTCGTATCAGTATATTGTATAAATTTCCAAATATGTTGAATTTATTCTAACATGCATAACATAAGAGCACTTCATGAATTTAATATTTAAAGTAAGAAAAAACAATTTAAACTACCATACACTAATCAAGGAACTTAAACTAGATTTGGTACCTTTCACAACAAGCTAATGATATAAAAATCTTGATTTTAAATCCCAAAAAAATATATAAGAATTACAATAATGCAGAGGCGTGTATGCATTATAAAAAGAACAAAGTAATATTGGATCGATATCTTTTTAAAGTAAAAGTGTGCGTAGGAAAGAAAGAATACCATCACCACCAAATATGGAAACAAAATTATAAACACCATTGGAATTTTGATAAACGGCATTGTATGTAATTCAACAGCTTTAAAAAATTTCAACATTAGGTTTTACTTACACGTTTAAGAACAATCAAAACAATACACAATACGATAAAAAAGTAAAATAACAAACATACCGAACTCCGAGGAAATTTCTAAACGGAAAGTCCTTTAGCAAATGGCAATATCAAAAGTTCAAATACATGAAACGAATGGATAACAACTGTCATAATCCTGACTTGGTACATACATTTTTTTATGTAGAAAATGGTGGATTAAACATAGTTTTAAAGTTAAACCTCTCATTTGTATGTACAGACGCGAATTAAAGGTAATCGATATCACTCGTTTTCTAAAATATTTGTTTGCCATTCGGTTATTTCATGGCTTTTGATAGCTGACAATACAGTATGTGTTTCGCTTATTTGGGCAATGGAAATGATAAGAAATATGCATTATTGTATACATTTTAAGTCTAAGCGTTCACAAATAACAAATACATTTTTAAATAATTTTTATGAAAGCAGGTACATTGTAATTGGATTTATGAACGGAAACAGATGAACAAAAAAAAAAACAAAAAACATTATGTCAGTTTTTAACAAATCACTTTACTGAACTCACTAATTTTAAACAAGAAAAAAAAAACAAACGATCTTACTATAGTGTGTGATAATATTTTGTGAGGGAATTCGATGTTTGCTATACCACTATTCATTTCAACGCACTTTATGATAATACCACTATACCAATCAGAATGATTTTTTTTGCAGTGTTTTAAGAAATGATTTTACTTTGTAGTCACGTATTATTTGTGAAACATTTAATGTTTTAAAAGGGCGAAATTTCTTTATAAAGTCCATAATTATGTAGACTTTTAAAGCCCAAACTTTGTATTGCCTTAAACACGCAAATGAAAGGTCCAAAAACTATACCAATACAGAACGACCTGTTTATGAAATAATAGCAAAACTTTTGGTTGACAAATTTTTATTCGTAATTGCAAAAACATGAACTTTAAATATCTGACATTTTCTCCCTACCCAGTTTACCCCCTATTAGTTATTATAATGTGGACCAGTCATTGAATCTTACGCAATTTGATTGGATTAAGTTATATTAGTTTACCTTCAAACTGTGTATGCTTTCCATACATGACTATTGATTAAATCAGAGCGTGCATGAATGTGTACAATAACTTAAATGACCTTCAAACTGGACACTGGACGAGTCCATGTTATGTTTTATCAATGAAAGTAAAGGTATGAAAGATAAGAATTTCCACTTCTTCTATTTTCACAAAAGTTTCTGAATACACAATACATGAATAGATAAATTATTTTTTAATAGCCTACTGCTGAGAAAAAAGAGAAAGTTAACAAATCAGATGTTTTATTCCATTTAACAAGTCATTTTTCGAAAAGAGATGCCGAAATACATTTTACGCATGGCTACGCCAGGTAAAAT
Organism: Mytilus californianus; assembly: GCF_021869535.1. Classification (NCBI taxonomy): domain Eukaryota; kingdom Metazoa; phylum Mollusca; class Bivalvia; order Mytilida; family Mytilidae; genus Mytilus; species Mytilus californianus. The sequence goes on along the minus strand of NW_026262734.1, from coordinate 98,499,325 downwards.
TATTGTTTATCGTTACTAGTAAACATTTTATCAGTCTCATTGGGATAAATTAATTACAATTAATCCCAAACTAAAGTAGTTATTAAATAAAGTCAAAATATGTTCGATCTGCCTATTTTTGGAAATCAAAAATCAAGACGCTCGTTTTAAGGTCGATTTCGTCTACCTCACAAAATCTTGTAAGGCAGTATAATGCAAAAATCTATAAACGGAAAACAACTATGACAGACAATAACTTACTATAATCACTGGATTACCTACTTACTTAGTCCTCTTCATGCGGACTTGCATATGAGGCCACTAATCACTGGATTATAGGCTCTTTATTCAAACATCAAAAATGTTACGGGTTAAAACATTTGTTAAGCCTAACCATCTCCTAACCTTGGACAGTATTGCAAAAGCAAAAGATAAGAACACACTGTAAATATCTTTTAGAAAGGTCTTAAGGTGGATCATTGGTATATATTTCCTCAGATAGAATTTTCTTATACTTTGCTAAAATGAACATTATGCTACGCTTTTTTAAAAAAAAATAATAAAAAGTATGCGTCACCGTGCTATTTTTCAAGCTACAAGTCATGCAAAATTGCCCAATTTTGCATAGATAATCCATGAAAAAACTTATTTTTGTGAATAAAAAATTAATCTATGAGATAGAAATTTGAAATAAGATATGATAAGATAGGTTTTATAATATGCTTTAAGCAGATAAAGATAAAAAAAAAATTGTCATCGAACTTTTGTTCTTACTAAAATAAACAACGAAAATTTCCCTATCATTCCAATATATATTTTTTGACTATATCTCCCCTTAAATGGCTCAATTGAAAAAAAATGATTCTAAAAAATATAAATATGTGGTATTTGCTTAAACATTTCGGATAATGCAACAAATCACTTGTTTTCTTCATACAAATAATCAGTATTACACAAAAATTGCCAATCTTTGTGATTTAGGCAGAGAAGAAGACCGATTGTGTACTGCTATTATACAACCCTAGATGGCGGTATACAGTGATTCTACCTTAATGCAGGATATGTGTACTATGTGTTGTACTAAGCTTCACGGAAAGCTCTTTTAATATTTCAAACTATAGAAGGAAATTATTTTTTATGTATGTTTGTAAATAAAATGATGTTTAAATTATAATTCACAGTACAGGTTCTTGTAGATTTCAGACGATCAAATAGGGATATGTTTAAGACTGTATGTTTATGAACAAAAATATACATTAGAAAAAAGAAATAATTTATCAAGTCAATTTTTGGCAAATATACAAGTATTACATATTTCGAACGTAACTATTCATCAAATAGAATATCCCGTTTTGAAATAATTTAGAAACTAATTCTATTGGAATTCGAAGCATTTTCAAAGCAACTTTAGAAAACATTTATGCAAACCACAGAATCTAAAGTTTTAAAGTCTATGTTACGGATTGTTACCGATGGTTCAATTTCTCCAATTTGTTCATGACTAAAGATATTATTTTGGAAAAAATCAATAATACTGTCTGGGATAATTTTTCTATTAATCAGCTTTAATTTATACATAATGGAATATTTTTAAATGCATTTCTTTTTCCCTAAATTCCTTTATTTCATTCGCAGCCAATCAAAATAAAGAAGTTATATATTGGTTGTGTTGATTAAGTGGGAAATATTGTCCAACAATATAGAAAGAAAAAACACAGTGCTGATCATGTACAAATATCTTGTAGGATTGTTGTTTTCATTAATCTGCTGTGGTAACGTATTATTTAATTGACGCACTTTATATTGTAGGATGACTGTATTTACAATTTTAGGTGTGTTTTCTACATAATAATTCTATCACCCTTTAGAAACCAAAGTTTATGCAACACTTCCAAACGTGTTCATTCCCAAACGTGTCCGATACCCTAAAACGTGTCTATTTCGCCAAAATGTCTTCATAAATCCCAAAATCCCAAACGGCTTTCATATGTCCCAAAGATGTCTGATAATTGTTACTCGCCGAAACATGTCCATTTGAAAAACCCAGAAAGTCTTAAAACTTCATGCTCTAAGATGTCATCAGTGACGCAAATAACGTTTTCAACAATTCAACACGATTTAAGACAACGAGTTTTGCAAGATTCTATATTTACAGTATATGTCATATGTTTGGTTTGTGTATACACACAAGTGGTTCAAATATTTTGCATGAAATAAAGGAGAGTAAAAAGTCTACAATCTTATATACTGTGTATTTAAACGGAAACTACACCTTAGGTAACTGTTTTCGACCGGTTGTCCTGTTTAGCTTGAAACTGTTTGAATAAACCATGAGTAGTACCGAAGCAAAATGAAGAATATTGCAAATTTAAATCATTGGTGCCTTCGGTCATCATATAAACACAAACACCTACGACTTCTTATGGTCTATCTGGGTAATTGTGTGCCATGCTGTCTTGAATCAAAATGCGAAAAGTCCGTTGCTGAACCCAATTAGTTCGAAAAAGCGAGAAAAAACGATAAGTCGGTTACCATGCATTCCACACCGTGAATATGATCAATAATCGACTATTGTAAAAATAAATTATTGACTGAACAAACCAAGAACATCTAAAAAGTTATAAAATATAATAAAACGTTCGAAAACGTCCAAACTTTCATATATGATTTGCATAAGTTTTCAGTAAATTAAATCTTTTCTTTGACAAAGTTGATGAATGATAGTCCAGTTGTATTGCTAACTATGTCATGTAGAGTATCGGTGGACGTATACATGTACACGATGACTTCAAATTATAATTAAATATTTAGATATTTAGATTTTTAAAAAGAGGTTCCTCGATTATTCTACAGGAATATAAAAAAAAAAGATACAATTAAAAAAATATTTTAGTTTTTTCTTAATTATGAAATACACTGATATTTGTTTGCACCTGTACTAAGTCAGGAACCTGATGTTCAGTGGTTGTCGTTTGTTGATGTGGTTCATAAGTGTTTCTCGTTTTTCGTTTTTTATATAAGACCGTTGGCTTTCCTTTTTGAAAGGTTTTCCACTAGTAATTCTTGCGGGCCTTTATAGCTTGCTTTTCGGTGTGACCCAAGGCTCCGTGTTTAAGGCCGTACTTTGACTTATAATGGTTTACTTCTACCTATTGTGACCTTGATGGAGAGTTGGCATCATTGGCACTCATACCCTATCTTCTTCTATCTGTATAATGAAACTTGTAAAAAAGAAAAATGGAAAGCCAATTTCCTAGGAATTTGTTTCACAGCAGAGCTTTTTTTCTAAAATTTACAGTATCATAAGTTCATACAAAGTACGTTGTAGTTCAAATAACACAACGAATGGTGATAAAATATTTTTTTAATTTACGCAAAATTTTCTGGACCCATTAGAAATCTAGTACAATCCAGAATCCTTCAAGTACAAATCTGGATATCCAAATTTTTACCAGTAGGTATTAGAATTATCATGTGTACTGGATTTTAGTTAGTATAGATCAAAATTCTAATTCCTACTAGTAGATATTGGAATTCTGATTAATTTGTACCAGGAGGATTCTGGATCCAACTGAATTCCATTTTTTACTGTGACATTAACGTGTATTTTTAATGTGTATAACTGTATTATCGATGTGTATATTTGTGTATAGCCATTGTTTTTTTGTTTTAGTCTTTGCTGATGTAAATATTGCATTAAAGAAACCTACAAAGCTATCTTCCATTCATGATCCTAAAATTACCGAGGGAGAAGATTATCTTTGTTGTAACTCTACATATGCCGTCGATGGAAACAAGTCAAATTTGCAGTATCATACAGGCGATTTTGCGTGTGCGGTTTCAGCTAATGTAGTTAACCAGAAGTCATGGTGGGCAGTCGACTTACAAAATGTGTATACTATAGATGTGATAGATATTTTTGGACGGACATCGTATGGTCGTAAGTGCTACTTTTTCAGGTTTTTTCATACACAAGTTTATATAAGAAAATGAATTTCTACTTTTTATCATATAAAACTATTTCATCCAGACGAAACTTTATTGGTTTAAATTTGAACAAGAAAATTATTTGTACAGTTTATATTTAAAAGTGCTGATAACGTAACATGTTTTTAAAATATGATTGTGAGTAACTCACTCAGATGCGTATCAAGGATTGTGAAAATGGGGTGCAAACTGGTCAACCTTTGGAGTGAAACAGGAACAAAGTTTTGTATCAATAATAAACGTAGCTCCATGAGGGAGGAATATATTATGCCCCCTAAATACGCCTCCGATACTCTATTTTCTAGACAGCCATCATTCTTGTTTACGAAATCACACCTAAGTTCTTCAAGCTCATAAAAGGTCCTTGTAAGGAGCATCTCTGTCAAGTTTCATTTCATTTTGTGGAGCCAAGCAAAAGATCAAAATGTAAAATGTTAACAGCCATATGAGTCATGACAGGCTCAAGTGATGTCAAATGATTATTTAAGAGATATTGAATGATATCAGTTGTACAAATTTACATTGGGGAATATATATATATATATATATATATATATATTCCCTTTATTCTCTCTCCTTTATCTTTTTTTGCTTATTTATCTCACTATTTATTTATTTTTCAGCCTTCATTCCATGTATTCTGCAGCTTTTGCCAATTATTCTTTTTTCTGTATAACCCACCCAAACCCTCATGTAGACCTTCAACAAGGCAAAGAAAACGACATAGCTCAAATTATGTCAATCCAAAACTATCTATTACATGATTTAATAACAATAATTAAGTTTATTTCACCTTAAACTATGAAACCACGTGTACCTTAAAAGCCAATAACTAAAGTACCACTTACAAAAGAATAAGTGAAATGTTGTTTTACATTTATTTTGAGCGAAGTATTATGATTTGTTTTATTTTTGATTTCCTCTAACAGGCCTTAATCAAAACTTCCAAAAGGAGTAAGTCTTGGAGGTATACTTTTCTTTGTATATATCGACAGTGCACATCAAACAATGTCAAAACTAATTGTGTTTTAGAATTTTCGAGAAACATAAACGCAATCTTTTCTGTACTATATCAAGGATTTGTAAATTGAAACTAATGATCCTTGTATGTATGCAATTAATCTTTCACAAACCACTAAGACTTTTAAGTATTTAAATTTGATATATTTTGTTCAATCTGAGCTGTAAATGTATCCTCATCTAAACTGTATTTCAGTTTCTGAATGTCATAGAATAATAATTGTTAATTATTTGTGAGGAAAGGAATTCACTTATTCCAAACATTCTGTTTAACATGTTTAATATACGCTCCATGTCTGTCCAAACTTCAAATTTACCTCGTTTTCTGGTACTGTACCCTGTCTTAACTTTTCATAACGACATATTCTGTGTTTCCTTTGAATCTATTCTTTGTTTATCAAAGCCTAACCTTATTTAAGTATATTTCACTTTAACTTTGAACATTAATTGTCATTTTGAGCTCTAATACGAACTTCGGAAATTGAAATCGGATAAAACTGGTTTATTTTAGGGGTGGGCTTCTCTTCGATGTCCGAAACACGCATTTCAGAGGCCTAAAACTTCTAAAAATAGTATAAACACGCGAGATTATAACAATGAATAACTACTGATCGTGTTTATTATTGAAATACGACTAGAAAAATCTCACTATAAATTTACTCATTCTAATTTTTTTTCTAAAGTTAGCCGAGATGCTAAGGTGAAAGAAGTGCATACTCACAAGGTTATGTAAAATTGCATGATTTCGTAAAACTACCTCAAAAACCCTTTATTTCACAAATTTCACTTTCTTGCAAAATCGTTCGTTTAACATGTTTAAGACGACTGTTTTCAATATTAAGTTGACAGATAATCTTATGCTATAATTTATCATTTGAAAGGTAAATAAATGGACAATTCAACAATACATATGTTTTTTAAATACATTTGACTATGTTTCTGTTCAGGCTGGGTATAACAGTATGTGATTTTGCAATTTTATTTGAATTTACCAAGTTTATTTTTAGCAAATGTTATTGTTGTTGCTATAGCAACCAATGACACTACTTTATAGAAATTGACATATTTTTTTAAAGTTTCATGGAATTGTGTACAAATTACATAATATGGCTGAAATCTGGTGAAAGCCATGCCTAACTGATTTTGATAATTACAGAGAATGTTTCTTAATACCCCTTATATATCAGAATCCCAACGTGGCAATGTTTTCAATTTCAACAACCGCAACAAAGAAACTATAACTATAATAGAATTGCGATATTTTGCTATTGGAATGTAACATGTGTAAGTAAAGGGTGCAAATCTTCAAAATTGTAACAAAACAGTCCTCAACCCAGTATTGAAGTCATAACATTGACAGACCCTGTACAGTGATTGCTTCCGTTCCGGAACTATTTTCCTTCACCATCAGTTAGTGTAGAGTCAAACTCCGTATGGTGATTCCTTCCGTTCCGGAACTATTTTTCTTTACCATCAGTTAGGGTAGAGTAGTATGTGGATCGGAGCTGAAACGTCATTTGTTTCCTTTAAACAGTAAAAATAATATCTAAAACAAAACACTGTAGATATATATATATTTATCTCATTCAAAAAAAATATAGATTGGTTTACCCTTCACGTTTGTAATTCATGCAAACAGTTTGTTAACTTGTAGTCTGTAACAAAATGTTCATGATATAAATGTTATAGATATTTCTGGACGAGAATTTTGTTTTTGTAAGTGTTAATTTCTCAGGTTTATATTTTTTTAAAACATACTGATATCACAATATGTATTTCTGCTTTTTATTAAGTAAAGCAATTTACACCAGATGAAACTTTATTGGTTACTTGCGCATTTATATGACTAAATGCAACAGTATGCCCAAACAGCAACCCATATCGAGATACCTAAATGAAACTAGACTTGTTTAAAATCAAACAAATACGTAATTCATATTTTTTATTAAGGTCAACGAAATTGTTCGAGTACTAGCATGTACCTCATGTGTTTTATAAGTAAAACGAGTTTACCTTGAAGATAAAATATTTTTTTAAAATTGACATACCTACCATATTAGTTTTCTTATAGAATAGAGAACCAATCCGACAGTCTCCGAGTCGCATCGAGTGTTGGAGGTCAAGTTTTATTTTTAGTCGGGCAAAATCAGGAATTTGAAATTAGGTATTTGTTACTTATACGCTTATCACATAGTCTTACTTAGTGGGTACTATTCATCGACGGACATATTAACCTTACTTGAAGATACTTGTCTTACCGAACTTATCTTAATTAGTGCAACGATACTCAGCGAAACAAACGCTTACCTTATTCGTCTCTGCAAACTATATACTTACCATAATAAGTTGGTATTTGTCTCAATGTATCTAGGTATAGCATTTCTTTATAGATGATTTTATCGCTATTTTACGAAATTTTTCTTTGATCTTGCTGACTGATAATTTTCTTTCTCAGAGGAGTCGAGTGATATGAAAAATTATCGCTAGAAACTAAAAGGCACACGTGCCCGTTGTCAATGAAATAAACAACGTCGTCATAGGTAAAACAGCGATAAACAGGTTATCATTGGTCATCTCAACTTGATTGCTTTTCTCACTTTCGCCGTACCGGCTCAAACGAGAAAATCAATCTCGTTTAGATAATTAACGATTATCTACAAGTCTCACATAAAGCAAAGAACCAAATACCAACCATCCTTAGTGAACAGTTGTATCAACAAACCAAATACCAACCGTATTTAGTGAACAGTTGTATCGAGGAACCAAAACCGAAAGTACTTAGTGAACAGTTGTATCAACGAACCTAATATCAACCATACTTAGTGAACAGTTGTATCACCGAACCAAATACCAACCGTACTTAGTGAACAGTTGTATCAGCGAACCAAATATCAATCATACTTAGTGAACAGTTGTATCGACGAACCATATACTTACATTGCTTTGTAAAAACGTGTCAAATTAATTATCATCTAATATAATAAATCCATATTCAATTACGAACTTGCTCTAATATTATCATTTTTTTTTTCAGATGAGCAACTGACCAATTTTGATGTCGAAGTTATTATGTCATCTTGTTCATGTAATAGATGGACAAATTTAGATGCAGGAGATGTATTTCACTGTCACTATCAAGCCAAAGCAGACCCGAGAGTCAATATAACGTGCCCCTCTAACACTAGAGGGAGGTTTGTCCGGATTAAACGTAGAGATACGGAACACCTAACAATTTGTGAGGTAGAGGTCTATGGCGATACATTAAACAGCCGTATTGAATCAGGTAATCAGAAAAAAGCCAATCTTTATTATTTTGGTTATTTAGTGTACATTTTTATCGTGCATCATTAAGGAGTAAAATGAAAGAACGGTCAGTACAATTTTGTATATTGAAATGATCAAGATTACATGCTCTTGATAAGAGATAGATGTCATTAAACGTTAAAATCCATATAGTACAAATAAATATTTGAATTTATCCTTTCTATTGCAGCTGAATAGAACATAAATCCACCAGTGAATCCAAGATACACTTGACCAAACAGAGAGCTTGTTTAAAAAAAAAATCAATCTATTGACAGACTCATATTAAACATTTACAGATTCATATTATACATTTACATACTAACATTCTACAATTACAGTTTCATATTATCATGATTATACAAAAGGTAACTGAAGGAAATGACATCCCATGCAAGTGTCTGATATTTAGACGGGCGTATTGTCTCCTCTGTCTGGGTAGGACAATAAATATCTAACCGAAGGATATGAAATCCCTTACAGTTCTCTGATATTAAGACAATCGTATTTTCGGTTTTAACAATCGTTATTTTTTTCTATTTAAGATTCGTCAAGGATTAATACTGCCTATGCATGTGGATATATCGGGTACGGATATGTAGGTCCTGTCATAGGAACATCTGTAGCGGACAGTAACGTTCACTGTACAATAATGTGCTTCACAAAAATAGCCTGTTCTGCTGCAGAGTATGACAAGAACACAAATGTCTGTACACTGAAAGGTGAATGTATGATTGGAACTCAGCCATCTTTGTTCCCAGACAACAACACAGATGTATTTTTTATTCAATAGAACATCGGGTGATTAATTCTATATCCACGTAAAGTGATAAAATTCATCATGTTCAAGCAAAGACACTTTTTTTAACTTTAGTATTTTATGTATTTCATTACACCTATTTAAACTGTATAAATTATAGAACACAAAAAAAACATTTTCTAAACAAGTAATATTTGTAAAATGATGAATACTTATACACGGAAGGTATTGTGTCCGGATGATATCGTGTTTTTTTTATCTCGAGTGAATTGGTCCATTTTTACGAGTGATTTAACATGCGATCCTATCAATTTCCTGCTGTTCGCCAACTGAGTCCCACCTGCGAGTGTTGTATTATCTAGTAGCGTTGGAGTCCCATTGGTGGATGTTTTTCTACTCTGTTAGTTCTCTACAAATCACAGGCATATGAAAATGAAAGTATTCACAAATGGCCTTCTCAAAGCATTTACAAGATATTGTGTATAGTGTCTGCACATTTAAAGATAAATAGATTCCATGTACATGATGTATGCATTTTCTTGAAAATTTGAATTGGTATGTGTATACAATGACTTAATTCTATAACTTGGAATACAAGCACTGTTAGTCTACATTCAACTTTTATAACACAAAACAGTGTATATAGGGCTGAAAATATCTATTATCACAAATACTAAATAAAGATGTATGATTTTTTTTATAAAGCCAAATAATCTATTTTACGTGGTAGTTTCAGGAAAAAAGTTACATTTTTTATCATATTGACTCGAAAAAACGTGGTCACACTGCAAAAGGAATCCGATGAAATCACTTGAAAGAACACGATCATAGTTAAACATTATACCTACTGGGAATATATTACCTCTATAAATAATTCCCTAAAGAAACATCAAACTTTTTATTATCAGACTTTAACATACAAGTTTATACGTTGACGTAATATGTTGAAGGTTCCCTCGTAGATATATCGCTTATCAAAGCTTTGGAGCTACTATATTTACCTCATTCATTTTTTATTTCGTATATTATTTATTCAAGGATTCAGACATCAAATGTTTTACAGTTGCTAGTTCCACACTTGAAACTTTTACATACATTTTATTGTCATTGTTACATGTAGATATTTTTTCTTTAATCTAGCAGCTACTTGATGGAGTTCCATTTTAACATTGTTTGGGTTTTAGCCATTTGAATCATCAAACTCTTCCTTACCATGGTTTTCACTTTTTTACTAATAGAAATTATGTGACAACGGATGCGTATTTTAGTTAATCAAAACAATTTGTTAGAGAAGGACGGGTGATTGTCATGTCGTAAAATATTTAGATTTTTCTTTAATGTAACGCTTTATATTATATAGCCTGTGTTAAAAAAGTATCTTCATACTTATAGTTATATTAAATTGTGTATCTTATACCGCTAGTTTTCATAGTTTTATTGCTTGCATTGTTCAATTTTATGTGAGATTGTCATCATCAGCATATATTGCATTTTTCCTAAAATATGAAGAAAAGGGGAAATGGGGTATGATGGCCTATGAAAAAAATGTCCAAAACAGATTAAAGAACTCAATCATCATTAATTGGATCAGAACCCTCACAACTCGATTTAAGGGTTCTTACAAAACATAAATAAAAAAAACCTGAACAGGAAAAGCTTTCTCCTGAAACAGACTTCTTAACACCTAAAACCCGTAAAAGGAACTTATGTACTTTTTGGTCGTATAACTCTTCAACAGTTTCGGTTCTTATACAACCTTGGTTTTCAAATATTCGGCATTGAGCGTACATGATGAAGGTAAATCCAGTCAAGTGCTTCGGACGCATGGAATTTAGTACGTGTTGTTTTCATTTTTTCACACAAATAAACATAATATACTGAGATAAGAATTCATGAAGTTACTGAACGCAAACTCAACTGACTTAAGTTTAAGTTCGCGTAATTTGGTTTCAGGTGGGAAGTTGTCGAACTGGCAATCGTATCACAAATATTAAACTGCTGATAAGATATCACTAAACAATCAGTTACTAGTACTAAACTTAACAGAAAAGAAGTTAATTGTATCCTTTAACTTTTAACTTTACCTTCTGCTAAATTGATGCTGTTCACTCACTAAATAATTCAAAATTAGATGACTATGTTGAACGCTTCTATCCCAACGAACCTGAAATAAAGGATACAACAGAAACAGTTAATTCTGCCTCATATCTTGACTTACATCTAGAGGTTGACAATGATGTTTGGTTCAAAAAACTTTACAACAAAAGGGATGATTTTAGCTTTCCCATTCTGAATTTTCCATTTCTTTGTGCAACATTCCAGCAGCACCTACATACGGAGTGTACATGTCAACTGTGATATACATTACCACTATATCTTTTATACTACTACAACAAGTTGTCTTTACCTGATGCAGACCCACAGATTTTGGTGATCTTATGAAAGAAATAAAGATTGGCAAATGAAATTTTAGTCGGAAAAAAGTCATGTCAAACATTACTCCAACAGAGATAGACAATAATAAAGGGGCAATCGAAAATACCAATACCATTACCAAAACATAAAAAGTTCGAAAAGATAAACATTAGTTATAAAACATTACGTAAAAATCTAAGATTGAACAGCACGAACCATTACAAATCTCAGGTGCTCCGGAAGGATAAGTGGTATCTGCTTTACATAAGCAAGTACATATCCGGAAGTTAGTAGCAGTAGGTAAGGTCACAAACGAGGAAAGAGGCTGGAATTGTGGTTACGCAAGTAGCATAAAGGCAACAGTAGAATACCAGTGTTTAAAAGTCATCAATTAATTGAGAGAAAACAAATCTTGTTCACAAACTAAAACCAAGGGAAACGCATCAGCTATAAAAGAATAAAATTAGAACAACAAGAACACTGAAGAGCAACAAAAACAAACGTCAACATACATAGAAACGAACTGTTCTATAACAACTGCTATATTCATGACTTGGTATGGGACATTTTAAGAAAAAATGGTGGGTTGAACCTGGTTTAATGGCTAGCCAAACCTCCCGCTTTGTGAAAATGTTATAAATAGATATCGCAAAAATAAACAACACTACGTGACAGAAACACAGTACAAGAACACTCAAGAACATTCATCACAGAGAAACGCACAAACAAATAACATAATAGTCGACACAACATGCAAAACATAAGAGTGGTCATCAGTGAATAAAGGCAACAGTATTATACCAGTGTTCAAAAGTCTTAAATCGATTGTGAGAAAACAAATCCGGGTTACAAACTAAAACGTAGATATATAACCTAACAGGCCATCAAGTTATATGCGTCGTAAAACGTTTGAAGGGATGACTTCAATTTTACAAATTGGAACGCATGGCGCAATGTGTTTCTTGTTAGCAGTAATTCTTTATTTGAAGAACTAATTATAGGAAGACATTATATTTCATATGCTGGTGCTTATGGCATTTGTATACACAAAAGTAGAAGATAACAATATGACGATTGAAAGGATCTCTCTGTCGTAAAGCTAAGTTCTCAACCGACCATTTTGTCAATTTCAAGATGTTATTCAAGATTTGAAGTAGACAATTGTATTCCTCTTTTTCAAGGTAATTGGGAAGGATTCAGTCAACATAGTCACTAAATTTATGTTCAGTGACAGGAAAGTATCTACTGGTATACAGCTGACAGTTGAGTTGAAGGAGAACACTGTGTTCCTGCGAAGTTTATTAAAATTTATTCGAGAAATATATATGTTCTGAAAAGTCATAACCGGACTTATTTGAACGTTGGACGTTATCAACCAAGGAGACGATTTGAAAACAACTGTCATATACCTGACTTGGTACAGAAATTTTATAAAGAAAATGGTAGGGTAAACCTAGTTTTATAACTGACTATGCCTCCAACTTGTTCGACAGTTTGACAGTCAATAGAATCTAATTATTGATTTCTTGCAGTGGGGTAGCCTACAAAATAACAACTTACGCAAGACTAATTAAACTACATTTACAACAAAATAACGGGGATTGGAAGATGTTAAAAAAACGTGTTGATCAAATCAGATGCGCACACTGAATGTACACTTACATCTTAAAATGTTCCTCTAAACAAGGATTAATTCTATCAATATCGTCTAAATTTGTTGGTCTTAATAAATTGTAAATAAACAAAGCAACACAAACTTCTTGTTTAAGAAAATATCATAAATCTGTACTTTGTCTCTTTTTAACAAGGATAATGCAAAAGTTTCATCTTTTTAAAGACGAAACAGAAGGACAAAACATTTAACAGGGTTTTCTTTTTTATTTTACTGTCGTATATATTGATATTTTTCTGAATTTCAAAAGTTTATATTTCAGTGAGTGCTTTCATCGCAAATGAACAATGTCCGGTCTAAGTTTTTCTACTGTGTATCGATCTGATATATTAAGCCCTTATCAACTGATTTTCCTATTTTGTCTGTAAAACCACTGTCCCTGGTTAGTGGGTGGGTTGAGCGCTCAAAAACATGTTTAATCCAGCCACATTCTTTATGTGATGTCCCAAGCCAGGAGTCTGTAGTTCAGTGGCTGTCGTTTGTGCTTGTCTGTCATATTTGTTTTTCATAAAAAAATTTTTAATGAATAAGGTTGTTAGTTCTTTCATTTAAATTGTTTCATATTGTTTTACATGTCGGGGCCTTTTATTGCCGACTATACTATATGGGTTTTTCTCTTTGTTGAACATTTTGAAGGCCTTTTGGTTGTCCATAAATACTTACATCCGTTTCATAGATGGTGGTTAGTCGTTTCAATGGCAATCCTACCACATCTCCTTATTTCTATATTAAGATTGTGTAAATAACCGAAATAAGAAAGACTGCTTCAAAAGTTGATCTTTTCCTCGATATTGACTCAGTTAGACGACTACAGACTAGAATTTCTTTCAAACATGTCGATTTCAACTTCCCAATTGTCAATTTTCCATTTTTCAGCGTCACATACCCTCTTTGCAATTGTTTGTCGTTTTACAGATCTCAATAATATGTCATGTTCGTGTATGTTCACAATAAACTAACTTCATTAACAGTGGTGTGCTCCATACACAAAAACTGCACCAACAGAAATATTAGTTAAAACCACCAAAAACGATACAACTTCAGTGTAACTATCACAATAATGAATTGGTTGACCGATACGATTTGTTTGTGTCTCAATTTCATCCTTTTTACCAGGATTTAATTTCTTTGCCATTTTTATGAGATTTTTACATCAGAAAACAAGTGTTGCTTTAATTTAAAATCTCGGTAAGAAGACCACTTTCGTATTGAGAAGATGAAAAAATAAGTATAGAACTTTTATCAGAATTTTGAAAGTATATATAGATATAAGAAGATGGGGGGGGGGGGGGGGGGGGGGGGGGTATGAGTGCCAATGAGACAACTCTCCGTCCAAGTCAAAATTTATAAAAGTAAACCATTATAGGTCACAGTACGGTCTTCAACACGGAGCCTTGGCTCACACCGAACAGCAAGCTATAAAGGGCCCCAAAAATTACTAGTGTAAAACCATTCAAACGGGAAAACCAACAGTCTAATCTATATAAAAAAACGAGAAACGAGAAACACTTATGAACCACATCAACAAACGACAACTACTGAACATCATATTCCTGACTTAGGACAGGGGCAAACAATTACAGCGGGTTTAAACGTTTTAATGGTACCAAACCTTCACCCTTTCTCTGAAACAATAGTGTAACATCACAACATAGAAAGACACACTATAAAATATCAACTGAAATGGCTTAACTCAATCAAAGGACATATTAACACCAGTGAACATACACTGAACAAATAAATTTGACCTATGATACAATGTAAATACAAAATGAATAAATTAAGGGAATAATAATAAAAGTAACATGTTATACCGCTATGAAATTTTAAACAATTTAAGAAAAACAATATGCTCGAACAAAAATATCAGCCATTTGCAATTACTTTAAACACAGGTAAATGAAAATAATTTTGTTGTAATGTATACGTGTACAGTTCAAATAGAGAAAGGAAATATTTTTACAAAATAGATAATTTTGATGTTCATAGTACGAGGTGAAAATTTATAGTAATACCAAACACTTATCAAGGCTCGTATATAGACCAGATATAACCCTGAATAACATAAAATAACAAAAAAGCATTACAATTAGTATCAACAGGTCAAATAAACAAGAAAGTACGATTTGAGAGTACTTGCAGTTACTGACAGCTAGTTAAAAGCCAAAAACAATTAATAAGAAAAAATCATGCATCAGAGACTAAAATCAACTAAAACACATCCTAGGGATTTAGTATTTTAACGTCATGGACAGTCAAAGAAGACATGACATGTGCAATGCCCAAAATAAATGTATCGACAGGCAGTAGGATAGTTAGGAGTTTAACCTCTTTATAGATCAAAAAGTGGGTGTGTCTTTATACATCCCGTTTGAAAAGAATACAAATTTAGTTATGTCTTGATTTGCTGATGACAAAATCGATATTAGTGCCAATGTAAACTATATTCAAAGATCTAAATACAACATTGGTAAGATAACCTTTACTAATAAGTTTGTTTAAAGGTTCGATGAGTTTACACGGATCACATAGTGATTTCCGCGCTTTAAGTACAATATTACCGTAAAATTTAGGATGTGAAATACCGTTTTTAATCAGGAAGTTGAATACCATTGTCTTTGTTAAGCATTTCTCCAAAGTTGTTCCCATCTGGTGACATTCGCTGTATGTTGCTGTCATAGTACCCACCGTTATAGATATCACCCTGTCTATCGCGCAATACTCCTGCTACTCCTGAAACGTCCAAACTGTATACTAGAGTTCAATCTAAAATCCATATCGTTCTCGTTTGCTTTTAAGTTGTCCAAAACTTGTGATATTTCTTCTTTTTTTCATTGATTTCAATCTCGTGTTTACGATAAAGAGATGACAGCTTGGCATAAAGATTATGTTCTAGATTATCTATTTGATTCAATAATCGGGATTTGACTTCAATGATTTGTTTGGTAATTACCGATTTAGTTTTAGAAAGTCGTTGTAAGTTTGACTTTCTGTTATCGTGTAAATTATTCAATGTTGTAATAAGCTGGTTTATGTCCTGCATAACGTCGGTACATAGTGCAGACTTTTTGACATCTTTCGAGGCATGTTCCAATGGCAGAACGTTTTCACATTTCCTGTGGTCTTTAGGGATGCAAGCTTTACAGCAAACGATCTCATGATCTGTGCAGTAATAATCCAAAAACATATCTGGATGCAAATTGCAGATTATTTTGCTGATACAGGGATATTTGAATCGACAGATGACAAATCGATAACATGATGAGATTTGAATGCTTTGAAACGGGTATGTGACTCAGCACAGTCTTGGCAAAGCTGTTCTTCACAGTCGGAATAATACTGTGTTGCTGATACTGATAAATTGGTCTCAGTGCAGGGATCACAAAAATTCGCTGTAGCCATTTTAGTAGTCTGAATAAAAAACTTATTTGTTATTTACGTTATTTTTACACAATAAAATACTTTCTTAATCTTAAAATACAAAATCATTAAATGTCCCTTATGTCGCGTTTAAATAATTTCGAAATGTTAATCAGTTTTATATCAAGTATTATGGAAAAGCGGTATTTCAAGATCCCAAATTGAAAACTCTTGATATTCTATTTAGCTAAAGAAGAAAAACAATTGAGTTTTACTTCAGCACATTTTTCAGTGGGATCGCATTTCAACAATAGATCACAACATAGTATGTGACCAAATGGGTCACATAGCATTATGAATTTGAATCCAATTTAATTCAGTGAACCATTATGTGTTTTTAGTTTTCAAAGATGCTGCTTTTACCAAATGGAGTCTTACCAATAGTTTTGGGATTTTTGTTAACCAAGTGTCTGAAAATTTGAAAACAGAAACTTAACTTGATATAAGTTAAAGAATTAGAAAGTTTAAGTTAATGTTAACTGCATTTATATGGTATGAGTGTTTTAAAAACTTTTTTACCAAGTTTCTGAAAATTTAAATATAGAAATTTAACTTGATATAAGTAAACGAATTTGAAAGTTTAAGTTATTGTGAACTGCATTAATATGGCATGATTGTTTTAAAAACTCCAACTCAAAAGTTCCAAGATGTCTGTTCTACGATTACAGTAAAATAAAAGTAGTAACTGAGATTTGACTGCGAATGTTAAACTTCATATTCATAAGGAAATTTAATAAGTAAATCGGATTGACCTACTTTTTTTCTAAGATACTATTTTACTCAGTTTGGCAAGGCATACTTTCAACTAAATGAGAAAAAAAAAACCACAAATTCATAGTCCCATGCCTTCTCTGTTAAATTATGAAGTTTCATTTTAAAAGCATTTAATGGTTTCTTTATCTTAAGTTCAAATAAAGTGGCAGTCATTTCATGGCAAAGCTATACCTAACTTGATATGTGTTGAAAAATTCAACATACCTCGTATTGCATATTAGAACGCACTGGTTCCCGGAAGTCATGCGTACAAAAACTAGTACTTCTGATCTGAACAACATGATTATAAACTTTCAACAATGATTGTACAGTGATACCAAGTCCTCTGATACCAAAATTTTCAAAATATTAAACTAAGAGGCAAAGTTACAGCTGTGCGTAGGAACTATTTTGTTTAAAATAAGTAATTCTTTCTTGTATATACTTTCTAACCGTGCCCAAATTAGTGGTTCTATACTTACAACAGCCCCATACTTGATATATTGACCTCTGCTTTACTTTATTTCCTTCTATGATCTATTTCTGGCAAAGAAAAAACCATCAAGCTTGCTTTTTGTGAAACACTTTATCACTGAATTCCAGCTCAAATTGGACTGGTATGAACATATGCCTTACAAAGAAAACTCTAACTGGATACCAATAGTAACCATTATGAGACCTTTTCAATTTCACGAGTGGCAATTATAACTAGTTCTTATTTCAATTTGTTTTAATTTCTACTAATACACAATGTTCTAACCTATATGTCTTATTTCATCAGAGATTGCTCATTTAGTATAAATATAGTTGTCCATACATAAAGAATAATTGATAATTGTCACCACATTTTCTACATGTTGGAAAATGAATGTGTTTTGGTATTAAACCATAGTTTTATGTAAAAATATGGATCAACATGAGCATTGTATGTATCTCCTAGCTAGCCTACTAGCTAAAGCAGATGAAATTGCATTCCAAAGGAGATTTTGGTATTTCTATAATAGTTCAATAGTACATGTATATATCAATTTCCTTAAAAAAAATGATATGATACTAATTAACAAAATGAGACATGAAAAATCATTAGATATTTCAACAAAAACTAAATTTAGCTATAAACAAGTCATAATCTACATGTTTCATTGATTTCAAGGGTATGATTTTTGTAATTCAATTTCACATGCCTTTCAATAATTAAACCACTAATTCATCATGTTCATAGCCCCATGCTTTTTTGTGTTGAATTCTTAATTTCTAATCATAAAGACTTCTATTTTCTGTGTAATAAGTTCAAATAAAGTGGCAGTCACTTCATGTCAAACCTATACATTATCCTGATTTGTGCTGAAAAATTTAACGGACCTTTGATTGCATATTATAGCGCACTGATTTCCGGAAGATTATTAGCACAAACATTGGTACTTCTGATCTGAACAACTGGGGGAATGTTCCCTTCAATAATAATTTCATATGTTTTTTTTATTATTGAAAAAAATCTTTCAACAAGGGTTGTACAGTGATTCCAAGTCCTTCATTTGGTACTAAAAATTACCCAAATATTTCACATATCGCCACAGGTACAGCTATGCATAGGAACAATTTTGTTTAACATATATACTACTTTCTAGTATGTTCTTTATGAATAGGCCCGAATGATTGGTTCTATATCTCATAAGTTCACAATTGACAAATCTGAGAGTTTTTTATAGTTTTGAATTTTGTCTGTCATATTTGTATTAAGCTTCAAACTTTCGGAATTAGTGCAAACCTGCATAAACAGCCGGAATATTAGCACTCTGAGATATTTCCATGAGTATTTAGTTATGATTCAAGTATTTACAAAAAAATAAATACATTACTTTGATTTTTTCAGCAGCAAAACGAAAAACAAACATCACTCAAGAAAAAAAGATTATGAAATAAAATTGTACAGTATGCATTGAATGTAATTTCGCTATTCCCCCAGTCACCCTCCTTTTTATATCAAGGAGTAAAGGGTGTAGGACTCAGAAACGTCGTTAGTTTTTAAAGTAATATATTCGGAAAGTCCTTCGTATGTCTAATTGAAACCTTCAGTACAAACTATTTAACTAATATCACCCATTATCAAATTATACTGCAACTACCAAGTGATGAAAAATTTATTACATCGTCTAGACTGTTACCTAACACAAATGTATCAATTGTCGCGATATATGATATTTTACCCTGCTTGATTATTTTAGTGTAAAATAAAATGTTGATCTGTTAAGATACATTCTACTTCCAATTTTGTAAAAGTAAGCAATAATGTACAATCCTCTATCTTAAATCTTGAATGAATATGACAGAGACACGTTTTTTTTTAAATCTGTATGTCTTATTTGTGACAGTTTTACTTATTCTGAAGAGTTTTTTCTAATTTACAGGAGTTGTTGTCTAGGTTGAATAATTATTGTAATCTTATCTGACAATTCGTAATAGACTATTTAGTCACTTTTTGAATTAATATCCTCAATTCCATGTTATTTAGGATTCAGTTAGTCATTGTCAGTTTCTATATTTCTATGAGAATATGTTGTGTCATGCTAACCAGTCCATTTATTACTTTAAAAGGTCAATGATTTAATCGTATAGATAAAATCTTTTCAATATTTGCCGTTGTTATTAGTTTGTGTTGAGCAGCTTTATATTTACAATAAAAGTTCAATTGATTTCAGTTTGAACTATTTACCTTGACCTACTAGTTTGGTCTTCAATTGAACCGATTATGTCCTAGTTCCGATTGTGCAATTTTGATTTAATATGAAAACAATGTCAGATATAAATACTTTATGACGAAAGGAACAAAAATGGTATTCAAGAAACAAGATTTGATGAAGGCTAAGATCTGAACACATGAAAATATTTGTATATGTATTTATTATCGAAATATTGTTTGTTAAATCCCCCCAAAAAGAATTCTGAATCCAATTAAATTCATATTTTATTGATATCTTTCCAAATGTTTTCATTGCAGATGCATGTAAAGATAAAAATAGTGTAGTTGACAAAACGAGAGATTGTCGTTTTTAATCTTTAAAGGAATGTGTTTTGTTTTTAATGTAATTTCTGTCAAAGCGTTTTTATTGTAGATGCATGCACTAATAAGTCTTGTGAAGTAGCCAGAACGATGAGTTGACCTATATTCCCAGGCATTAATTTGATATTCTGATAGCAGACAGAGAGCTCCACACTACACGAAATCTCGGATTTAAAGAGGTATGCAAATGTTATGTAAATGTATTCAGAGACCGACATTTACATATAATTAGAAACCGATGCATAAAGTTTATCTTGTCTTTACATGTAGTAAATATCAACATTTCTTGTACCCTATCCTCCTATGGGCGGTCATGAGAGACCGCGGTTTATAAAATATATTAACACCTTATCAAACCTTTTAAAAGTTTAGAATTAACATATATTTATGACCATCTCAAAACTTTCGCAAGTTTATGTATTTGTATACCTCTGCAAATGGAAATCTTTGTCATGTATTTTTCTATGGTGTAAACTTATCCGCAAATGTGTTTCTTTATTTAGGTAGCAAAGCATCATCATTCAAATAACTGAAAAGGGGTTATAAAGTGTAAGAAGCATCTACATTTGCCTTGTATGTAAACCAATTTAAAACGAGAACTTTATAGGGGATGTAAAGCATCATTTTCGTTTGTCTGCCGAGACATGTCAAATGAATTGTAAAGGAATATTTTTGTTAGTCGTTATAGTCGGCTGAAATGTATGTCAAATAAGAACATTTCAAAAGCCTTTGAACACATTTCTAAATGTATGGTAAATACATAGATTTGCAGACAATTTGCTTAATTGAGAAATTTGATCAAATGATCATATCAATGACATGTGTAAATATATTGGACATATGTAACTTTTAATATATATGCAAATATATGATAAAGAAATATATTTCAGACAGCTAGAAATGCATGTGTAAATATATTGGCATATGGAACTTTGAATATATATGCAAAGGTATGATAAAGAAAGATATAACAGACAGCTAGAAATGTATGGAAAATAGTAATATTTGTTTTTAATTTGCTGATATATTTGAAAGGTGCAGATTATTTGAATAAATATTTCCATAGCTTTACTAGTCAAGCTATGATAGGACAAATATAGCTGCTTTTGGGAGTGGGTTTGGCATTTTGGTAATATCATTTATTATATTTTGATAATTTCGTTTTAAAAAAATCTGTTTTGATTCTATAAAATCTGTTCTTGATCATCTCTTCACTGTTTGATGTAAGTACTGCATGAATTTTTTTATCCATCAAAATCTTCTATTCTCGGGACGTTTCCGATACACAGTTATTCAGTTATGATGGTTAATTCACATTTCATAAAACGATATTTTCCTTTTTGAGTTTCTCTTTGAAACTTCTGGAAATGCACAAGCCATAATTTTTTCTGTTCATAAAACAAAGAATGTACTTTTAGAAAAAGAGATATTTACTACAATATGTATTATGTGTTACTAAAAGAAATAATACAAATATACAAAGCCTATAAACAATACTAATTATGCAACCTCAGTATAAAATTAAAACTCGGTAGCTTTCCAAAGGTTATCGAGCGGTTTATCACGTTTTTATAAAAAGTCCAAGTTTCGGAAATAGTCTAGAAATATTTTTTCATCGGAAGATTGGTTGCCACATAAAATTTGGCCCAAAACACATCTTGAGCGCTTTTTTTTCTAAAAAAAGAATCGGCTATTTTGCACACATATAGAAATGTAAATCTATTGACGAATATTTGTGGTATTTGTTTTCCTTATCCGTTAAGTCCAGTCAGGAAATGTTTAACTCCGTGTGCTTCATGAAGCGTTCTCTGCAAAAACTTTCTTGTTTGTGCGAAAGAAAGTTGAAATATTACACACAAACGATCACAATGAAATCAAACAAAATCGATAGATAATATTATTCCATTGACGAGGTGTCGCCCTTCCTCCGATCAACGGGGTTTATCAGCAGTTAAGTGTAACAATTATCAACTTTTACAGAAAGACCTGGTCCGAAAAGATCAACAGAAGACCACAGCTCGTATCAATATCCATCAATATAATAAAGCACAAATAATTATCATTTCGATCTTTATGATTTATAAATTGTCTTACAACAAAGCTGCCATTGTCATTTGATTGTGTTGTTTTTAAATACGCAAAATTAAAATAAGTTATCGAACTATCACTCATTCGATATCTTATTTACCGCCTATTTTATCCTAAAATTTTACAGCTTTCATCTGTAATTTGACAGAAATCGTATTTTTTTTTAATCATGATCAAATAAGTAAAAAAAAAATTGCAATAATTGCATATAACATATATGTTGCACACATTTCATTTGTAAATACACTGAAACAAGATCGAATGTAATATAAGTCATAAAATTGATATGACGAAGTAAATTTCATCATGGAAAACCTATCTTTAAAAAATGTCAGGCAATTGTACCCTGTACAAGTCAAGACTTTGGTTTTAGCGGAAATCTATATGATTCGTGTTTAAATAATGTAATATCTTTTTTTTTTCTTTTTTTTTTATTCAACAACAGTATTGCACACGCTGTTAACAATTACTCCACTGACACAGCTATCTCAGTGAAGGTCCCTGTTTCATTAGTACCAGAAGTTCAGGGATTCTTCAGGTAGATAAACTGCATATTGTTAGTCGTTTACAAATATTAATATAACATCAATAGATAAATAATGCTATTATATTTTAATAGAGTATTTATATCATCTGGCGTTATTTTCGGAATGTCATAGTTCATCCGAGTTTGGGATGATTTATAACCTATTATCAGTTTCCATGTGTTTCCGGATAACGGTTTATTTTAATCAATATCGAAAAAGATTGTAATTAGCTTTTTCTACATCATTATTCAGGTAAGACAGTTATAATTAGAAAGATTAATAGTCATACGGTAATCGAAAAACAACTGTGCTGTGTTTTTTTGTAATGTATATACATCGTACCAGATTATATAAATATTGCAATGTCTATCATGCATCATAATTATATAAATACAAAATTAGATAATAAATTAATTAATACACAAAGATAACATTACTAACCACGTTATCAGTTCATACAATTCAAATACACCTAAATGTTTTTTCTAATATACCTTTTCTAATTCATGGTTAAAAAATTTGTTTTGTAGAATGAGCCTATTTCTAAGCTCAGTTTTAAAAACAGAAAATACATTAATATTCTTTTTTCTAAACTCTGACAGATAGTGTATTTTGTGAATTGAAAACATAATCACTGTAAGAAAAAAATTAATATCATAGTATTCTATATCACTTATTTTGTAACCCCAAATCAAATTTTGTAGTGTTAAAATGTGTTTTCCAAGTTTAACTTTTTCTAACAGATTAAATATTTCTTTCCAAAATTTATCAAGAAAGTGGCATGTGATAACAAAGTGTTCATAATCTTCTGTAATATTACAGTGATTACAGTCTGAGTTTGGGGATATTTTCCATTGTTTTAATAAAACTTTGTTTGGAAGAATAAAATGTAAGAGTTTCCATCTGAACATTTTTAATTTATTTTCTTTCAAATAATTATGAACAAATTTTAGTATATTTTGAGCTTTATTTTCTATGTTCTCAAAATTTAGTAGTCTCTTCCATTTGTAAAAGCCAATTGGTATTTCTTTATCTTGTTCTAATAATATTTTGTAAATTTTACTTGTTTCTAATTTATTTATATTTTGTTTCAAGTTATCTTTGTCATAAATATACAAAACATTATCTGTTAGTACATTAGTGGTTCTTGAACAGTTTTCAGCTAATATATTAACCCATTCTTTTGGTATAGCTTTTTTTTATTTTAAAAATTCAGTAATCCAGTTTGTCTTTTTATTAAGCTTTTGTCTAATAAATCTTTCTGTTATATTTCCAGATTCATCAATGATATCATTTATGTATATTATGTTGCTATCTATCCAGTTTTGGAATAATAATGTTTTTTCCTGAAATTTTGTCCACTGATGTCCCCAAATAACTTGTTCGCGGATTAGTCTGTAGTTTTTTGGGTATTTATTATTTTTATTATTATTTTTATTCTTGATCCAAACTTTGATCATATCAAGATAAAACTCTGGTAGTTTTTTTTTATATCTGGTATTGAATTTACACTATCCAGATTCATTTGCAATATAAGAAGATTGTTTCCGAATTTGTTTAAATAAAATTTTGGTATTACAGTCCAGTTTAAAAATTGCTCTGCATTTAATCTTTTAATCCAACCTTTTTTTTATTGTTTCTATGTATTTCTCTAAATTAATCATTTTTAATCCCCCATTTAATTTGTCATAACTTAGTACAGAACGTTTAACCTTTTCTGTTTTGTTATTCCATAAAAATTCATATATCATTTTTTTAAACTGGTTTAAATACTCTTTATCTATGGTCGAGACAGATGTTAAAAATGTAATATTAGGAATAATTAATGATTTAGTAACTGTGATCTTTCCTATCATTGTTAAGTTTCTCTTTTTCCAATTAAGAATAATTTTTGCTGATTTTTCTAAAAGTTTTTCAGCATTTAATCTTTGACACTCTTTTTTATTATGACCGAAATATATACCTAGGCTTTTAACAGGTATATTTGTCCAGTTAATATTTCCATGTTTATCTTTGCAGTTTTTTTGTTTCCCAAGCCAAACACCCTCAGTTTTAGCTCTGTTTAATTTCAACCCTGAAAATGTTATAAATGTTTCAATCATATTAAGAGCTTTTGAAATATCTTGTTTTGTTCTAAGAAAAAGAGTTGTATCATCTGCTAGTTGACTAATCTTTAATGTGTGAGTTTTGCCATCAAGTTTAATTTCAAAGCCTTTGAGGTCGTGGTCTTGTCTGATCCTACATGCTAAAATTTCAACAGCAATTACAAAAATTATCGCACTGCATGGGCACCCTTGCCTAATCCCACGAAAAATGCTTATAGGTTTTGAAATCCAACCATTGTTTATAACTGAGCTTTTAATATCAGTATATAGAACTTTAATCCATTTCAACATTGAACTTTTGAATCCAAATTTTTGTAAAGCTAAAAACATGAAATCCCACTCTAAAGAATCAAAAGCTTTTGAAAAATCTAAGAAAAGTAAAGCTCCCTCTATGTTGAATTTTTCTGCAAAATCAATGATATCTTGAATTTGTCTAATGTTATATCCAATATATCTATTTTTAACATACCCGTTTTGATCCCCATGAATAATTTGTGGTAATATTTTACTAATTCTTTGTGCTAATGACTGAGCTACAATCTTTGTATCTACATTTAATAATGTTATTGGCCTATAGTTATCTAGAGAGAGAGGGTCATTTTTTTTGTGTAGAAGGGAAATAACTCCTATTTTTTGTGAATTAGTTAACTCCTCTTTTTCAAATGAGAAATTGAATGTATTAACAGCAAATTCTTTCAAATCTTCCAAGAATATCTTGTAAAACTCTACACTTAACCCATCAATACCTGGGGCTTTATTAAGTTTCATTTTAAATAGAGATTCTGAATAATGTAATATCTTGCACTTCTTTGTAATAGTTCACGCAAAGTTTTTTAAAATAACTAAATGTATCATTTATCCTTTAACACTCGAGTCTTAAACATTTATCATTGTACTTGCTTCCCACACAGGCGGAAAATAAGGAAAGAGGGGCAACACATATAAACTACCGTTATTGTTAAATCGCATTGATAAGAGTTAAAAACTCTAAATAAGATGAAATATTGAAGAATGTTTTCCAATATAAACATAAAAAGGTGATAAGCGCCTGTGTCTATATATACCTAGTCACATTTTTGATTTTTACATCATGCTTATCATTGAAGCTATTAATACCAATTCCTTTGGTCCCTGGCGGATAAAAGTATTCATCCCATTGGCTATCATACGACATCTTTTTTTTTACGTACAACTCCTCCGTTCACGATGTTGTAATACCTATGCAGGTTGAACTTCAATTTAAAGGTTTGTTCTATTAAAGTTTTAGTTCTTTGGGTACCAAAGGTGACCTAAATAAACTTGTTGATTATGCAAGTTGCAAATCCGGCAGAATCTATCAATGCAAATGCCTATATATTTAAATGTTGTTCAAAAAGTGAGGTAAGTTCATGCAATGTTATTCATTGTAAAGAATGCTTCAAAAAATATAAAAATCACAGGTGGCTCAAATGTAAAAAGAAATTTTAAAGTGAATTGATTTTAGCAAGAGGCATACACTCATTTCATGATTGTATCTACCGAGTATTGGTATTGATACCGAGTTTGTGAACATATTATTAGTTCTTATCAATGCACAGACGTTATGGACTAGTACTGCACCAATATTAACTAGCATTGTGGGTCACAGGTCATAGTCCAGGTACTAGTAACAGTGATTTTTTTTATTGATATGTTTTGTTTGTTTTGTTGTTTTTGTTTGGGGGGGGGGGGGGTATGTGAAATACTGCTTTCCTGTGATGCATCTTATTGCTAAGTTTGATGAACTTAAGTTCAAGATTGGTTAGGACAACAGTTATGCGCTGAAAAAGAACTGCAGTCGCTATTTTCAGTAACTAAGATAACGAGTGGGGTGTACCTGACCACTCTTACAATTTTCTGTAAAGTTTTCAATAAAAAAAGAATCTTGACACATATATATGCTATGAGAATTCAAAGACGGTTCAAGTAGATCAGATAAAAACTAATCGAACGTTCCGAGACGGGTAAAGAGTACTCCAAGGGTTACAAGCGCAACATGAGTGTTATAAAGGCTGTCAATCCTTCTAAGATTGCTTCTAGATACACTCTTAGCAGATGAGATTGATCTTTATTCTTTAAAAAAAAATTAACTCTGTGATTCATGAAATTACGAATAGATATCAATTTCATCTCTAATAATAAGTATAGATTATGATAACTAGTTGACATTGTTTTCAACTATACAGAGCCTTTATGAGAGAAAATAATATATTTCAAATCTATATTTTCCTATGAATTACGGTGCTTCTTTCTTTTAGCAGTCATAGAATAGAAGAGGGTCTGGAAAAGGAGGGAGGTGTGTGTTCTTCAATTCTGTATTATTTCTTAATTTTATTTTCGCCATTTTATCTCTATTCTTCATAAATTTTGCCCATTATTCTCTATTCTTAAATATTATGCCTATTCTTTTCTTTTCTATTCTTTATTTTTAGCCCATTATTCTCTATTCTGTAAACTCCATCCGCACCCTCATAGAAGGTGTCATTGTAGCTCTCTACGTCTTTTTTATTTGCACTAAATTATTATGATTGTATCTCTTAATGTTAATTTTTTTTTATTTCTTTTTTTAAAAGAAGTGTCTTCTTCTAACCTAAGGGTTGTATGTTGAATTTTTGCTCCAGATTTTGTCATTTTCCCCTGCAAGTGGGCAATTTTTCTTCATAATCCACACTGTGTACTTATACACGATACTGAATGGCATATCTCCCGATTTCTAACATTTTTGGCACACTTGTACTTTTGAATCGAGTAACATCGGAATATGTAATAAAAAAATGGGGGTCACCATTTTTGTTTGTTCGTAAATTTTAGGAAACGTCAATTTTGGCGACAAATCTACATAGATATGTAGGGACAATGCCTTGTTTTAACTTAATTTATTTTTTCTTAGATTTTTCAATAGATGGCTTTGTTCTTATAAATATACGGAGAAAAACTAAAAACTAAGATAGTATCCAGGATTGTATCCTGAATTCAATTTTTTTATTAGTTATTATAAGCTTTTAACTAGCTGTCAGTAATTGCGAGTACTCTAAGATCTGTTCTTGTTGTCTTCTGGTTGTTGATATGTATAAGTACCCGTCCACGTCCACTCTGTGTTTTTGTTAGATATATTCTATTTGTATCCATCTGATGAAGTAAGCTTTAAAGTTTTTTCACTGATTTCTACAGTTTGTTCTTATGTTGTACTGTTACACCACTGTCCTAGGTTAGGAGAGGGTTGACGCCTTCAAACGAGTTTAACCCTGCCACAATCTGTATGTGCCTGTCCCAGTCAGGAGCCTTTAATTCAGTTTGTTGCTGTGTACCATATTTGTTTTTCGTTCATTATTTTGTACATAAATTATGTCGTAAGTTTTCTTTTTTGAATTGTTTCACATTTCGGGGCCTTTTATAGCTGACTATGCGGTATGGGGTTAGAAAACGTGTGATGTTACTGTATACAGAATAACTTATTTTTTGTTAGTTTTTATAGGTACTGGAAAAAACGAATGTAACGGGATCTAAATAGTGTTTGTTTTTTTAATCCCGCCGTCGTAAATTTCCTAATAATTTATTATAACATTTTTTTCAAAACTGAATCTTCAGCTTAACCCTACAAAAATAGACAATGGTGATGTCAACGATGTATCCTAAAATAAATAAAATAAAGTGCTTCAAAAATTTTATGTTGAGGTACAATTTGAATTGATTGATTGGTGGTTGCTCAACGTCCGGTGGCAAATATTACATGTATTTTCAGGACGATACAGTGAAATAGTTGTGTCATTCTGTTAGTTTTGAAAATTATAAAGAAAATCAACATCCTGATACAATACACATTCTAAATATAGGATACTCTGTATGATGTAAACGTGTGAGTTGTGTGCGTAGTTAGTCGGACAAACATTACAAACGGTAGCCAAAATTTCACTTTAATCGACCAAGTTCAACATTCTGTCGATCGTGTCAAAATGCCAAATTTAGCAACCTGGAATTACAAAATGAAAAATCTGACAAGATGCGAATCTTAAGTATATTTTCTAACACCAGGTACACCATTTAAAAGAAATCAGCCGTATTTATAATCCTATACTAGTATACCAAGTGCAGGACGGACTGTTGAACGGACACGGGTTAAACAATATGATCCCAGCATTTTGCCAAGGGAACAAAATTTATATTAGCATATATAATGATGTCCTATTTAATAAATCATTTGGTGACAACATATTTTTTTTTTCTAATAAGCAGTTCGTAGTGGAATTGTAATTGGTAGAACTCAAATGTAGCAACGTAGGCACGCTAACATGCATGTATGTCATTTGGCCTTTGATGGAAAGTTGTTTCATTGGCAATCATACCACATCTCTGTATTACTATATACCCCCGCTTTAAAAAAGTGGGGGTATACTGTTTTACCTCTGTCTGTCCATCTGTCAGTCTGTCCGTCCGATGAATATTTTTCGTCGCATCTTTCTCAGGAACTACATTACAAGGATTTCTTAAATTTGGTTTCAGTGTTTATATTAGTCAGTTATACCGTGTGATGCGTTTTAAGATTCATCACTCAACAACTTCCTGTTTACCTTAAACTTTTAGTGGGGCGGGGTATCATTAGTGAGCAGTAGCTCACAGATTCACTTGTTTCATAATGGTTTGAATTTTTTTCCTGAAATACAAGAAGCTTAAAGACTAACAAATACGTACTAGGAGACTGAAATATGTCGCTGTTATAGCTAAAATCTTACTTTTGTTGTGAACATGTGATGTTATAATTTGATAGATTTAATACTAAATATACTTATTAACTTTCCAATTCAAAGGATCAACGAATCTTTACTAAAACTACAGATTAGCAGTAAAACAATACTTGTCCATCCTGCATTAGTCACGTGTTATCTATATGGCTTTGGTTTTTAGTGTCGTTAATTGGCCATTTGCTTTGTATCTCCCACATTTCCATTTATGCACATAAAGAAATAACAACCCTTTAAATTTACATGATCACATGCAACATGTATACTTGTTATAAAACTCCTTATTATACTGCGATTTCTCTCGGGCATTTCCTGACGCCTATGTGAGCAATATGCCTATCCCCCCAAACAGGCAGCTTTGCTAATCGTCTGTGAGTCGGTTTGTCTTCCCACTTTGTGAAAAGGTGCTTTTTTACCCGGCTGTACCAGGCCTGTACATCATGTCGAACTCAAAACACCAAAAACACACCAATCCCTGAAGACCAAAGTGCAAATTAATATGAATCTAAATTCAGAATGATTTTTTTAGGATCTCGTTTGATTTTTGTCCCCCGTGCGACGCGTTGTTGGGGACATAGAAATACCGGACGATCGTCCTTCCGTCAGGTCTTGTTAGCTCTCTAACGTGTACAATTCTTTTCAGATTTTTTATAAAACTTATATATTAGGTATATATCAGCGTTATTGCTGACAAGTTTCAAAAATCAGTGCCGACACACTGCTTATGGCATTGAGTGAAAACAAAAAGCGACTCAAAGACAAACACCAGTTAACAATTATACGACATAAACATAAGGGTGTCAGAATGTGACAGTAAACAGGATTAATTTTACATTTATTTGTGACTTGCTATTTTTATTAGTGGATTTCCAATTCCGTTATCGATTTTATAGTGTTGTACTGCGGACGGGCGGCGGGCTGCTCAAGTAGTTTCCGTCCGATGACTTATGAACCTTTCATCCAATGGTTTTCAAACTTGATATGTTGTTACTGATGACAAAATGACGATAGAGTTCGATATTGACGACTAACATTCACATCATTCAGCAAACAACATTATTTTAATTTGAAATGAAATGTTAATCTTAATAAGAAATGTTGTCAAAAATTTGAGCCTTCGATTGGAACAAATACATGTACTGTGATTTTTTTTTTTAGATCATTATACATTTAAAGTCCAGATCGGAAAACCCAAAGGCACCTTTGATTTTTTATTTAAATTCTGAATTGATTAAATACTTGCATATATCATTAGATTAAAACTAATACAGGAGCAGGAAGATTATTAAAATTGATGTAGTTCTTTTCATTAATGTTGGTCATTTTTATTCTTGTTAAAACACAAAATACAGAGATTATACCTAATTTAAAGGTTAAATTATTTGCTTTGCATCGAATAAATTATATCTGCTATGAAAAGCGGGGAAACGAGATTTTTTTTTATATACAAAAGATAATTGTTTAAAAATAGTTTTAATGTATATAATTTCAACATATTTTTAGGTAATAAGCTTGTAAACGTATACATGCATTTTACTTTTAAATATGAAATGGTGTTTATCCTGAACAGAATTAAGATACAATGCTACTGTTCTAATTTCTTCTATAATTTTCTAGCATGTAAACTTTTAAGTTATTGCCTTTTTCAAAGTATTAACACATTTTCAAGAATACAAACTGCATGTTTAATTACAGAAATGATCCCGATGTCTTTATCAGGCATATCCTTGGCTTGCGTAATTGGTATAGTCGCATATTATATCAATCTCTTTAGAACGTCTAGATTTCATTATAAACAATTAGCGTTTTTAAATCAATTTTGGTAATTAACACACACGGTTTTAATTTAAAGGAACCCTGAAATGCTAAAAGATGAACCATTTCACAGTCAAGAAAATCCCTTCATTTACACACAAGTGACACATTTACCACCTATTGAGGGTAGTTGATTCATGCTCTTTCTTTATTGTACTATTAGACATTTCAATTGTAAACATAAACATTCTGATAAAATACATGTATATGTGCATACTCGTGTATTTTCAAATTATAGGATCATTCAAAACACACGCCTTGGCTCAGTTTACTGTTACAATTCAACTTGGTTAAAGTATCCGTTCGGATACATGCATACCGAATTATAAACCCTACTGTAAGGAAAGTTATGAACATTTTAAAGCATTTGTGTTTTGTTATACAAGCAAGATCTTAAGAAAATTCCTCATTAACGTTTTAAATATTTTCATGGTTCTGGAGTAAGATTTTGAAGATTTTCTTATTTATTCTAATAGAAAAAATATCATCGGTCCGAACACCCTGCCATTTTTTGATAATAACTGATTATATCTTAAATCAGTTTTGTTTTGAATTCTGGTAGAACAAAATCTACTTCATTAATTCAAATATTCGCATGATGTCTAAAACCATCAATACGTAAACTTTGCTGCAAAAAATAATACTATAGTATACAATATATGGATGCATTTTCTTCGTAAACGCGATGTAATGGACATATATTACATCATTTACTAGGGTCTGGCTGGGGTTTTTCATATCTGTATTCTATGATAATTTAGGTCATATTTCTTTATTTTTTATATGTTATGTCCATTGTCATGATTATTTTCTATTCTGTATATATTAGACCATTTTTTTAATTAGTTTATGAGTGTTTTTATATTGTTTTATTATTTTTTTTTTTTGTAAAGGGAGGGATGGGGGGTGAGGGGAGTCGGGTACTGTTCGTGGTTAGCGAGTGTTTGTAATATATGATTGTATTGATGATTCTTGTTATATTTTATGTATTTTTACACGTTCGTCACGAACCACGCAAAACGCTTCACGGAAAGAAAAAATCCAGATGGTAAAAACCTTTGCATTTGGTGCTTATGAATATATGGTAAAGTGATCCGGATGCATGAGAACCTATGTAAATTTTGTTTATCTAATGATTAGTATTTTTAAAGGGTGTACACAAATTCTGTTTGATTTCCCCATATTTTGCATTTGTCTGTCAAAAATTGGGACATCGTCGGTTTGTTATTGTTTTGTTTGATTGTCCCTGTTAGCTTATTCACACATTTGATCAACTTGGAAAGGTTAGGAGCTTGACATATTGTACAGTTGAAAACTTTATGTTGCTCTATAGATCATATTTTAAATCTTATAAGAGGAGGTGTAATCAATATTAAAGTGGCACTAGCTACGAGATATATAAAAAATCTGATATATGATGTATGTTTTTGTTCAATCATTTATGAAGGTGACTTTTTTTGTGAACATGTGATGTTATAATTTGATAGATTTAATACTAAATATACTTATTAACCTTCCAATTCAAAGGATCAACGAATCTTCACTAAAACTACAGATTAGCAGTAAAACAATACTTGTCCATCCTGCATTAGTCACGTGTTATCTATATGGCTTTGGTTTTTAGTGTCGTTAATAGGCCAGTTGCTTTGTATATCCCACATTTCCATTAATGCACATAAAAAAATAACAACCCTTTTAATTTACATAAACACTTGCAACATGTATACCTGTTATAAAACGCCTTATAATACTGCGAATTCTCTCGGGCTTTTCCTGACGCCTATGTGCGCAATATGCCTATCCCTTCAAAAAGGCAGCTTTGCTAATCGTCTGTGAGTCGGTTTGTCTCCCCACTTTGTGAAAAGGTGCGTTTTTAACCAGCTGTACCATGCCTGTACATCATGTCGAACTCAAAACACCAAAAAACACACCCATCCCTGAAGACCAAAGTGCAAATTAATATGAATCTAAATTCAAAATGATTTTTTTTAAGATCTCGTTTGATTTTTGTCCCCCGTGCGACGCGTTGTTGGGGACATAGAAATACCGGACGATCGCCCGTCCGTCAGGTCTTGTTAACTCTCTAACGTGTACAATTCTTTTCAGATTTTTTTATAAAACTTATATATAAGGTATATATCAGCGTTGTTGCTGACAAGTTTCAAAAATCAGTCCCGACACTTTTTGCTTATGGCATTGAGTAAAAACAAAAGCGACTCAAAGACAAACACCAGTTAATAAGTATACGACATAAACATGAGGATGTCAGAATGTGACAGTAAACAGGGTTTATTTTACATTTATATATTTATGACTCGCTATTTTTATAAGTGGATTTCCAATCCCGTTATCGATTTTATAGTGTTGTACTTCGGACGGGCGGCGGGCTGCTTAAGTTGTTTCCATGCGATGACTTATGAACCTTTCATCCAATGGTTTTCAAACTTTAATATGTTGTTTCTGATGACAAAAGGGCGATAGAGTTCGATATTGACGACTAACATTCACATCATTTTTTTAGATCATTATACATTTAAAGTCCAGATCGGAAAACGAAAAGGAACCATGAATTTTTATTTAAATTCTGAATTGATTAAATACCTGCATATATCATTAGATTAAAACTAATACAGGAGCAGGAAGATTATTGAAATTGATGTAGTTTTTTCATTAATGTTGGTCATTTCTATTCTTGTTTAAACACAAAATACAGAGATTATACCTAATTTAAAAGTTAAATTATTTGCCTCGCATCGAATAAATTATATCTGCTATGAAAAGCGGGGAAACGAGAATTTTTTTTTTAAACAAAACATATTTGTTTAAATAAAGTTTCACTGTATATAATTTCAACATATTTTTAGGTAATAAGCTTATAAACGTATACATGCATTTTACTTTTAAATATGAAATGGTGTGTAACCTCAACAGAATTAAGATACAATGCTACTGTTCTAATTTCTTCTATAATTTTCTAGCATGTAAACTTTTAAGTTATTTGCCTTTTTCAAAGTATTAACACATTTTCAGGAATATAAACTGCATGTTTAATTACAGAAATGATCCCGATGTCTTTATCTGGCATAACCTTGGCTTGCGTAATTGGTATAGTTGCATATTACTTCAATCTCTTGAGAACGTCTGGATTTTATTAAACACAATTAGCGTTTTTAAATCAATTTTGGTAATTAACACACACGGTTTTACTTTTAAGTAACCCTGTAGTGCTAAAAGATGAACCATTTCACAGTCAAGAAAATCCCTTCATTTACACACAAGTGACACATTTGCCACCTATTGAGGATAGTTGATTCATGCTCTTTCTTTACTATTAGACATTTCAATTGTAAACATAAACATTCTGATAAAATACATGTATATGTGCATACTCGTGTATTTTCAAATTATAGGATCATTCAAAACACACGCCTTGGCTCAGTTTACTGTTACAATTCATCTTGGTTAAATTATCCGTTCGGATACATGCATACCGAATTATAAACCCTGCTGTAAGGAAAGTTATGAAATGTTTAAAACATTTGTGTTTTGTTATACAAGCAAGATCTTCAAAAAATTCCTCATTAACGTTTTAAATATCTTCATGGTTCTGGAGTAAGGCTTTGAAGATTTTCTTATTTATGCTAATAGAAAAAATATCATCTGTCCGAGCACCCTGCCATTTTTTTATTATCATTAATTATATCTTCAATCAGTTTTGTTTTGAATTCTGGAAGAACAATATCTACTTCATCAATTTAAATATTCGCATGATCTCTAAAACCATC
The DNA here is from genome assembly GCF_021869535.1 of Mytilus californianus. Lineage (NCBI taxonomy): Eukaryota > Metazoa > Mollusca > Bivalvia > Mytilida > Mytilidae > Mytilus > Mytilus californianus. The sequence goes on along the minus strand of NW_026262734.1, from coordinate 98,463,878 downwards.
AATACGTAAACTTTGCTGCAAAAAAAACTACTATAGTATACAATATATGGATGCATTTTCTTCGTAAACGCGAAGTAATTGACATATATTACATCATTTTCTAGGGTCTGGATGGGGTTTTTCATATCTATATTCTATGATAATTTAGGTCATATTTCTCTATTTTTTATATTTTATGTCCATTGTCATGATTATTTTCTATTCTGTATATATTAGATCATTTTTTAATTTTTTGGGAATCGATTATTTTCTTTTTTCATCTTTCAGCTCTAATCACGATCCTCATTTACATTTGTTGTACATGTTGGATATAAACCGCAGTCTCGCAAAGCTATACATGTGTAAAAATATCCTAACAATCTCAATTTTTCATATAATAACTATGAAGTAAATAAAATGCATTTCTTTACGTACATGAACACATCCGACAAATATTTGCAAAAAAGCAAATATTTGTCAGCATTTACTTAAGTAACCGCAGTCTAACAAAACTTTGCATACCTGTGTAAAGATATGTTGCAAATATCGATATTTATCAAAATAACTATAATACTGGAAAGTATTAGTAAATAAAATACATTTCTTTACATACATGAACAATATAGACAAACGTTTGCAAATATAACACAAACATTTGACAGCATTTACATTGGTTGTAAATGTTTTATCAACCGCGGTCTCTCAAAACTTTGCATACGTCTGTAAAGATATGTTGCAAATATCGATATTTATCAAAATAACCATTATAATGGAAAGTATTATAAATAAAATACATTTCTTTACATACATGAAAAATATCATCAAAGGTTTGCAGATATAACACAAACATTTGACAGCATTTACAGTGGTTGTAAATGTTTTATAAACCGCGTTCTCTCAAAACTTTGCATACGTCTGTAAAGATATGTTACGAATATCGATATTTATCAAAACAACTATGATAATGAAAAGTATTAGTAAATAAAATACATTTCTTTACATACATGAACGATATCGACAAACGTTTCCAAATATAACACAAACATTTGACAGCATTTACATTGGTTGTAAATGTTTAATAAACCGCGGTCTCTCAAAACTTTGCATACGTCTGTAAAGATATGTTGCAAATATCGATATTTATCAAAATAACCATGATAATGGAAAGTATTATAAATAAAATACATTTCTTTACATACATGAAAAATATCATCAAACGTTTGCAGATATAACACAAACATTTGACAGCATTTACAGTGGTTGTAAATGTTTTATAAACCGCGTTCTCTCAAAACTTTGCATACGTCTGTAAAGATATGTTACGAATATCGATATTTATCAAAACAACTATGATAATGAAAAGTATTAGTTAATAAAATACATTTCTTTACATACATGAACGATATCGACAAACGTTTCCAAATATAACACAAACATTTGACAGCATTTACATTGGTTGTAAATGTTTAATAAACCGCGGTCTCTCAAAACTTTGCATACGTCTGTAAAGATATGTTGCAAATATCGATATTTATCAAAATAACCATGATAATGGAAAGTATTATAAATAAAATACATTTCTTTACATACATGAAAAATATCATCAAACGTTTGCAGATATAACACAAACATTTGACAGCATTTACAGTGGTTGTAAATGTTTTATAAACCGCGTTCTCTCAAAACTTTGCATACGTCTGTAAAGATATGTTACGAATATCGATATTATCAAAACAACTATGATAATGAAAAGTATTAATAAATAAAATACATTTCTTTACATACATGAACGATATCGACAAACATTTGCAAATATAACACAAACATTTGACAGCATTTACATTGGTTGTAAATGTTTAATAAACCGCGGTCTCTCAAAACTTTGCATACGTCTGTAAAGATATGTTGCAAATATCGATATTTATAAAAATAACTATGGTAATGGAAAGTATTAGTAAATAAAATACATTTCTTTACATACGTGAAAAAAATCGACAATGTTGCAAATATAACACAAACATTTGACAGCATGTATATTGATTGTAAATGTTTTATGAACCGCGGTCTCTTAAAACTGCCCACACCTCTGTAAAACAGTTATGTAAGTTTTAAACTTTGCATACATCTCCTATTCTGGAAAGTGCATACAAATCTATGGCCTGGCTTTACATGTCTTTGGAATATGAGTCAAGCTATGGAAATAAAATAATTATCCTTAGCATATCTTTAAGGACCTCCTAAATAATGCCAAAGAAATAATATATTTACATAAACAATAGTAGGTCTGCAAATATATCTTGCAGAAAAGTAGTTACTATTGTCAAAGATTTACATGACTGCTTAAATTGTTGTAAATCTGCCTTTTCGTGTAGTGCCAGTTTGTAATTTAATAGTACTCTTTAAGTATTGCAAAATGTACGTCTACTCAAAGACATGCATTTGATCTTGTATGAAAAAAACATCAGCAACGTTACCATTGTATGATTTAGTGTTACAACATATGGTCATCATAGAAAAAGAAAGAAGGTGGTGTGCACGTAAAACTAAAACCTTTCCGAAATATATGTTAGTACTTTATTAGACTATCTTTACCATGTCTGGTTCGTCTTAATTAGTTTATGAGTGTTTTTATATTGTTTTATGTTTTTTGTAAAGGGATTAGGGGGGTCGGGTACTGTTCGTGGTTAGCGAGTGTTTGTAATTTCTGATTGTATTGATGATTGCTGTTATCTTTTGTGTGTTCGTCACAAAACACTCAAAACGCTTCACGGAAAGAAAAAAATCCAGATGATAAAAACCTTTGCAATTGGTGCTTATGAATAAATGGTAAAGTAATCCGGATGCATGAGAATCTATGTACAAACATTGGAACATTGTCGGTTTGTCATTGTTTCGTTTAATTGTCCGTGTTAGCTTATTCACACATTTGATCAACTTGGAAAGGTTAGGAGCTTGACATATTGTACAGTTGAAAACTTCATGTTGCTTTATAGATCATATTTGGTTATATATTTGTTACGCCTTTTCCATTGCTTTGTGCCTTCTTATGTCAAAATGCCTTGCTTACATGCAACTTTGAATCTTGTTGTTAACTCTTATAAGAGGAGGTGTAATCAATATTTAAGTGGCACTAGCTACGAAATATATAAAAAATCTGAAATATGATGTATGTTTTTGTTCAATCATTAATGAAGGTGAAATAGTGAAAATAATAATTTGCTTTTAGCAGTCAGTATTGTTCAATTTTGTCAAACTAAGCTTAGAAACATTAATGATGAATTATTCACTTGCAAGCTAATAATTCGACGACCTCATTGAAACCGTATTCATGTGAACTTCAATTTAACCCCTTAGCTAGATATGGATAACGCATGAATTGTGCGTGTTTGGTTATTTAAAGGAAAAGAATGTCAACATTGAAAATGAAACACAGGTAAATCATTTGATTGACTGATTCGATCCACAAAAAAATCATTCTTATACAGGTAAAAACGAAGATAAACATATATTTTTAATCTATAATATGAAATTAAACAGACCTAGAAAAAAATACCGAGTTGGCTTTCTATTTCTATCGATATTTATGTTTATATAGCCTTATATGACCATCGGAGGTCTTCGGAGGTCAACTTGATAATTAATTAGATGGCGTCAAGACTAAGATACACACAAAACGAAGCTACATATTATCGAGCCCATGCCCTGTAAATTGTCTATTTTAGACTTTTTTTTAATTTGGATAAATGTTTTACATGGAAATAAATCAAATATGAGAATTTGAGCCAAATCGGTGAACATGAATTTGACAGCTAGTGCTCCTTTAATGGTGTATTTGAATTGCAAGTGAACAATCCGGATTCCATGACAACCTCTCACATCAAATTACATGGCCAAAATCTTGACGATCTGTGACGTGAATCAGTCAGTGTTATAAAACTGTATCTTAAAGACAAATACTTCAGTATTATTCAAGGTAACAGTGTAACACAACTTAAAACTTAGAAATATTAACTGTACTTTTAAAATCATTATAACTAATATATATATCTGGTTACACTACTGCTTTAACAATTTGATAATTAGTTGGAGTTGTTAACTTATACGGACATGTTATTGTTATTTATAACAAACAGTTGTGTGCAGTCATTGTTCAAACACATTCCATACGGACCGTTCATGCCATCCTCTTTGTTCAGCATTTCCTCAAAGTTTTTCCCATCTAATTACATTCTCTGTATGTTTTTGTCATAGTGACCACCGACATAAATGTTTCCCTGTCGACCACATGTTACTTCTGCTACTCCAGAAATGTCCCTACTGTGTCTTAGTGTTCCATCTAAATTGATACATAGGAGTTTATTAGGACATCTAACAAAAAACTGCTCATGATAATCATCGTATAACATGAAGTAAATATCAACAGGTTCTTGTTTAATGTTTTTTTAGAATTGTCCCATTGGTGTCCAATAGTTATCAAATGTACCAGGCTTATAATTTAAAACGCCAATCACGCGTTTCGTCTACATAAGACTCATCAGTGACGCTCAGATCAGAATAGTTAGAAAGCCAAACAAGTACAAAGTTGAAGAGCATTGAGGACCCAAAGTTTCAAAATGTTGTGCCAAATACGGCTAAGGTAATCTATGCCTGGGATAAGAAAATCTTTAGTATTTCGAATAATTCATACTTTTGTAAACAATATTTGTATAGTACCACCTTCACCACTAACGTTAATTCTGTCACGTTTTGTAATGTTACAACTCTCTCCAAAGGAAGGATTGCAGAGGGTTGAACGCCCGCAAACATGTTTTACCCTGCAACATTTTGTATTTGCCTGTTTAAGTCAGGGGCCTGTACCTCAGTGCTTGTCGATGGTCGCTGTTTGTCGTATTTGCTTTTCGTTTTTTGTTTTGTACATAAATCCGACCTTTGATTTTTACCTTTTGAACTTTTTTACATTTTTTCATTTCGGGCCTCTTAAGGTGTATAACTATTCGGTATAGATTTTGTTCATTGTTAATAGACGTACAGTGACTTATAGTTGCTTACATCTGCGTTATTTGGTCTCTGAAGAATAGTTTTTCATCATGCTTTACATGTTATAGTCTATCTTAGTGCTTCAATATATGCTTTCAGTGTCGCAGTTAACCATGTTAACGTTGTGATGTTTAATAAAAAAAAAGTTATATTTATTGCATGCTGCGTGCTTTTTTTTATTTGTTATTGTATATGTTTTGATATTCGGTGAAAAGCTCATCAGAACTTATGTACAATTATTTGGCACTATGCCAAATCAAAATAAAGGTTTACTTACTTAGTTGTCTCATTGGCAATCATACAAAATCATCTTTTCTTATATATATAAATATCAAGTCACAACTAAAATTGAGAATGGAAATGGGGAATGTGTCAACTCTGACAAGAGATTAAAATGAACTCAGCTACTCGTCACTTGATATGTAGACCTACATGTTCACAGTTCGAAACTTGTAGTCGAGGTGTATATAGGCCATTTTCTAAAAATGTCGCATTAAGAAATTATAAAATTTAATTAAAGTTTCTAATTCAAACAACCATCGGCTTCATTTAAGAATTGAATGCTTCTTTTTGTAATTTCATTGGTGTGTAAGAGCGTTGACTGAAGTACATTTTGTATGAAGCGCTTCATTCTAAAAATGTACGCATGGTCAACGCTTTTACAAACCTATGAAATTACTAAAAATGCATTCAATACTTATAATTTCATTTTTACGCTATGATCATGAAAACACGATTACTATCCAGTTTTTCTTTTTTTTACCTATATTGTGAAAAGTGTGTCATCATGTATGTTACAATTCGTGCAATTCATTTTGAAATGCAGAATGACGCGAGATTGCTGTTAGCCAATCAAAATAACGTATACTAATGAAACGTACATCTAATGTAATAATAATAAAATCAAAACAAACAGTATATATGGAACAACATATAAAAAAAAATGCAATTTTGATAATGTCATACAAGAGTATATTGAAACATATTTTGATAGTATATTGAAACATATTTTGATAGGTGTTGCAATATTTTTATTCTCTTGTTTCCATGTTCAAAAGAAAGTTCGGGTTATTTAGAGTTGGTTTCGATAAAATTTTAAGCTTCTTTATCATAGCCAATAAGCTGATTTTTAAGAATAAAAAAATTCTATTTATTTTCATTATGTGTAATGATAGGTTATTGGTCAATTTCCTTAGTTGTACTGAAAAATGCCTCTAAAAATTGGTTTTCAAGGGTTATATAAATAACATCCAGCAGCACAAGTCTAAGATAGCAATTCATCATGTTCAGCAAAACGAACATGAAGTAGTTCCCTCGCATGTTGTTTTATTTTCGCTCTTTTTTCTTTGGTAACATGAACCGTATGTTAACCATATATCACAATTATAAGTTCTGTCCTGTTACCCTTTTTGTCTATTCTATTACCAATAGCAATAGTGAAGATTAAGATGCAGCAGACAAATTCAAACAACCAAATATTTTATTATGTGTAAAACTTTATGAAAACACAAACATTTTGAAGACGTTTCTGTTAAATATTGTCTATCGCGTTAGTGTAGCCATAGTAACGATATTAACATGATAGACACATTTCCTCATTCATACTTTTTGACGACGTTTCTGTCAAATATTGTCCATCATGTTACTGTAACTATAGTAACCATAGTAACAGGATAGACATAATAGGATAGACACATTTCTTCATTTATGAATGCTGTTGTTGAATAACTACCTTTTATGAAGTTATCAGATTTTTCTGCTGTTATTTTGGTTTCCAACACGTGATTGCAGTATTTACAGCGGATGACCGTGAGAGGTTATTCCGGTGTTTTGTTGGCGGAGAAATTCTGAACAGGGCTCTTGCGACTTAAGCACCAATCACTTCGTGTAAATCGTATAAATACGTGGTCAATATCGAATGAAAAATAACATTCCTTATCGCATAAAAATATTTTTTAAGAACATACATAAATGATATGAAAATGTTTTGTAGTGAGAAATATATATATCAGTAACAAATCATGAATACAGAAAATCTGCTATAAATATAACTGTTATACAAATATAAATTTAATATATAACAACAAACCAGGTTATACTCAGTCTAAAAACAAATGATTATATCACTACAATATAATATTTATTTCGGTGAGGTTGAATTCCCTGTCATTTTGTCATCATCAACAAAGGAAGTTGTCTCAGAAAAAAACATATATCTATTTACCTTAAATAACTTACAGGTATAGAGATATGGTTTTTTTTTCTGAGACAAGTGCATGTGATCATCCATTAGAACGTGTGGTCATTCGATGTTCAGTACATCAGTACTTTGATAACAAGTACAATATTGGTGTAAATAATAAATATGTTGGTAGCAGTATAGACATGACAAAAGGGTACCAACACATTTTTTTCACATAATGTCTTGCATTTTTCTTTTCTCTACACTGTAATGCAAGAAACGTGCTGTGTTATATTTTTTTAACACTTTGTGCTTTTGAAGTCATCACTGAATGGTTCCATATTCATAGGGAGAAATAATTCAAAGGTTGATTAATTATCGGTGACAGGATAGACATATGTTTCATGACATGATCAAAAGTAATTTTAGAAGCCAAGGGTGTAACCGAAACATTGAAGAGCTATTTGCTAAAAAAAAGAATAAAACAATGTAATATCCAAATTTCTCTATGGTCAACTTTGCATGAGTCAGTTTAAACCATAGTTTCTTAATCAATGTTAACGGCAAGACAACATCGTTCAACACATGGAAAGCCAGTTTCAAGTATGTCATAGACGAGTTATAAATTATAGACTTTGAACAGGTAGACTTATAGATTAAGTGATTTGGATCAGAGTCTGCCAGACATGTTTTTACCACAATAGAACTGAACGTCAACAGCAAATCAACATTTTCTAACACAAAAAACATATGGTAAATATAATCAGAATCTTTTTGAGTTGTTTTAAGAATTATAATAGATGTTTAATGTTTTGATAGTACCATCTTTACCACAACCGTAGACATATGTTATGTGCTATACGCCTTGTTATATTAATATTAGAAGTACAAGGGTAATATATAATGGAAAAGGAAGTTTTCCGGTTATCGAAGATGCAACAACCAAAATAAGAAAAGTGTATTCATATTTATTGTAATGTAGATTTATCATTTAATTCAGAGATCAGATTTATTTGAACCTACCATGATACTTGTTTATTTTTTTATTTTATGTAAGGCTAGTGTATATTTGACGCGTGAATTGTTACTTATACATTTTGAAATTGTGCTATCGTAAATTTTTGTATTCTTGTCTTTCGTTTTTTGCTAATATGTTTTATCTTTATGCCTGTTTGCTATTTATTGTTGACATATTTGTTTGTTTTTACAGTGATTTAGATTATAACAAAATATTGACAATTTAACCTATCATGGCTGCTTGTTTTTGCACACATTGTTGCCAATATCATGAAATTGTATACGACTGTCATACAAGTTACAGGTTTAGCTAGCTATACACCGAGGTTAAGTCCACCATTTTCTACGTAATAAAATGTCTGTCCCAAGTCAGGAATTTTATCGAATCGTTTGATTTGTTTTTAGCTTTTGAATTTGCCATTTGATGATAGGGTTTTCGTTGTGAATTTTCCTCGGAGTATTCTATTTTTTGTTATTCCACTTTTTAGTAGGACTGTAATACAACATTTTTACTTCTTGGACGTTTTGCGTACAGAGAATCAGATCAATCACTTGGTGGTGTTCTTTTCTGTAAGCAGTAAATGATTGATGAATACTTTTAATATGTTTTAATTGATCAAAATTTGTTTTTCATTATAATAAAGACGTTGCTGCTCCCGTCAATAAGCGTTATTCCCATTCGTTACTTTGGCAATTGCTGCGCTCGTTAAAGCGTGTTGTTCCTATATATATATAACACTCCCAAACGTGTCCATCCCCCCAAACGTATCCGATTCCCCCAAACGTGTCTATTCTTCCCAAACGTGTCCGTAATATTCAATATTCCCCAAACGTGTCCGATTTCATAACCCCCAAACGTGTCCAATAATTGTTATTCGCCAAAACGTGTCTACTATTTAACGCCAGAACGTCTCACGTCTTTTAGCTCCAATACATGTATGTCCTAAATGAAATCAATAACGTTTACGGCAATTCTATGATGTTAATGATTATCATAATTGCAAATTTAATATGTAACATATGAATTAATTTTTGACTGAAATTGCTTATTGTCCAGTTGCAAGTATTTCATGCTCATTTAGAGCGAACATACAAATAATTCTAGTGCAGTTGAATTAATCGCTTACTATGTAAATTATGTCTTACTAATAAACTCTGATGATGCCTTTTATATTAATCCGACGGCGGGCTTTCATTAGAATTGACTTCCCTTTTTTTCAACAGTTCTGATATTCTAAAAGCTCTTCAAATCAAAAACTGGTTTTCCGGGTTTCTAATAAATTTTATGTTTCGAGCATCACTAAAGACACAAGAACAAGAGAAATAACGTCCTTTGCCAAATATTTCATGCATTATTTGAACGACATCATGTTAACAATAAATACTGTATATATGTTCTATTATCATACCGGGAATTTCGGATTGGGCATAAATTTTGACGGTTATTCGGGATTAACACTAGTTGGGATTATAATCTTAAAAAAAATAAGAGCGTGTGAAGACCGATTTTTTAATGACTTCAGTAAGAAACTACTGCAATCTCCGTTATGTAATAGAGGCCGTTTTAAATAAAAGTTGCGGAAATTTAAAAAAATGTTGCCTTCCAAAATACAACAGAAGGCACCATCAAAGAGTGAATTGCTACCAAAGTATTTTATTAATGCGCAGAAAATGGGACATTCTCCCTACACGAGGTATCTGATTTAAGATCTACAATTTAACTGAGCATGGCTGCTTACATTTACATCCAACATAGCCGAACGGACGCCCCCACTTTTAACCAGGTTATACTGCCGGTTAAAAAAAGACCTATAAATAAATAAGGTTAAAATGAATGGATGGACAGTTATCGAATCTAATTTCTTGGTCAAATACATTAAATGATAGCAGTAAAAAAGTTGTATTGTTTTTTAGGCGGACAGGACCCCTTGAGCCAGACTATAGTAAAGTAATTTATTTCTATTTTTTAATGAAATAGTAAAATGAGTATACGTTATTGAAAAAACAATAACCAAATAACCGACGTATTTATAATATGGACACGAATGATAGTTCCAGTAAAAGAAAAAAATTAAGCTTGATATGGACACGTTTTGGGGATTTGGCACGTTTGGGTGTTCATTAAAAATGGACACGTTTGGGCGTTTAGACAAATGACACGCTTTGGCGCCCTTTTACATTTAGACATGTTTTGCAGTTCAGTGACGTCATGTGGACACGTTTGGGGGAATCGGACACGTTTGGGGGGAAGGACACGTTTCTGAGTGTTACATATATTATTTCTTTTTATTATTCTTTATAAATACTATATTTGCGTTTGAAACTACTTAATATCAAAATCAATTGGAATTCTCAATCTACAAATATAGATCACTATTTCATGACAATTAAAAATAAATAAAATATTTTAAATTCATAGTATATTCATGCATATAGTCAGGAGCCTGTAATCCAGAGGTTGTCGTTTGTTGCTGTGTTACATATTTTGTTTTTTAGCTATGTTTTGTACAATAATTAGGCCGTTAGTTTTCTCGTTTGAATTGTTTTAAGAAGCCTTTAATAGCTGACTATGCGGTATGGTCGTTGCTCATTGTTGAAGGCCGTATGGTGACCAATGGCTGTTAACTTCTGTGTCATTTGGTCTTTTTTGGAGTGTTGTCTCTTTGGCATACCAAATCTTCTTTTTTATATATAGTAAAGGCATGATTGTTGTAAAAATAAATGCATAATTATGAGCATGTGAAGGTTTCTTTAATGGAGACATGTTTAAAACTGATCCTCAGTGATGATTCAAACAGGCCATTGATATTATTGCTAGTTTGAGTTTTTTCTAGAGTCCGAAGTCTTTATTAGACTTTGCTATGGTTGTGATATGTCCGCGCGCAGTCGATATAGCAATCTTGAAATTTTTTGACCGATATTAATCATGGGCGACACCTATCAGTCTTGGATCTTCATAATTCTTTTTTTATTCTATAGATCATAAATTATTTCATCCTAAACTATTTTTTGCGACGAATGTATATCTTTTATTCAACACATGTAGCATGTGCAGCACAACCATTCATATTTTGTTTTGTCCTTTTACTTTTAATACGTTCCACCTGACTGCAATACATAATTAAAGAACCTTTGTCAGCACGCTCATATTCCCCATGCCTCCACATTGTCACTGGACAAACACAATATCGCCAAATTCCTAAGTTAAAAGACTCATAACTCTACAAAAGTCAACTGATAAAAATTTTCTCGTGGATACGCATATTAACATATTATGTCCTCATTAACTACTAAGGTTCATGAAATTCTGTTGTGTTGTTTCAGGGGATTTGCGATTACAAACTGTTTCAATATTATAGTATATTTCGGCAAAAATTCTAAATTCAAAGGGGCATAACTCCTAGAAACAATGAATCATAATTTCCTGTCGATATGCACATTTACATAGTATTTCCTTATTATCTACAAAGTTTCATGAAATTCTGTTGTGTGGTTTCAGAGAAGTTGCGATGACAATCAAGTTGTGATTACAAACTGTTGCAGTATTATATTTAGGACAACATTCTAAGTTTACAGTGGCATAACTGCTAGAGAAAAAAAATGAGTCAGTATTTCCTGTCGATATGCACATCTACATAGTATGATCTTATTATATACAAAGTTTCATGAAATTCTGTTGTGTTGTTTTAGAGTAGTTGCGATGACAAACTGTTGCAGTTGTATATTGAGGCCAATAAGTTCAAAGAGGCATAACTCCTAGAAAAAAAATTAAATCAAAATTTCCTGCATTGACAAGAACAGGACTGACGAACGCACAGACAGACGGACGGACAAACAGATGGACGGACAGACAGACGGACTCATAGACAGACGGACTGGTCAAAAACATTACACCCCATGTAATAAATTGCGTGGGGTACAATTACATGTTCATTTAATTTTAGGAGTTTATCTAAGGATATGGCAACGGTGACCTCTTCATCCAATCTATCGTATACAAAAGTTGCACATATGAATCTATCTGAAACCAAACTATAGAAATAATTAAATTCCACACAAAGCTTCTAAAATTATAGGGTAAAAAAAAAACACATTTATACCATAGCCAAAATAATAACATTAAAGAACAATCAACAATACCATGGCTAAAAAAATAATAATGTTAAAGAACAATCATATAGACCATGCCCAATATTATAACGATGAAGAACAAACAAGTTGAACAATACTATGGCCAAAAAAAGTATCGTTGAAAAAAATCAACAATACCATGGCCAAAAATTATAACAATTATAAACGGCAATACCATTGCAAAAAATAACGATAAAGATCAAACAACAATACCATGGCCAAGAAAAATATCGATGAAAAAAACCAACAATACCGTGGCCAAAAATAATAACGATAAAGAACAAACAACAATACCATGAAAAACATAATAATGACAAAAGAAAAAAACAAAACAATCCAAGGTCAAAACAACAATACCAGAAATTACATAGAGCACCAGGAATTCCACCAAATACTGAGGCTGAGCACTTGCGCTCCAGTATAGTTTGCAGACCTTGCTCAAGATGTGCCATCTGTTCTGTTACCAAAGCAAGTAAAGATAAGTAATAAGTTGGAATTGAAAAAAAATAAAATAGTAAAGGTGACAGTATATTGGTCACGACAAATAGAAAATATCTGTAGTCGTGTGGTACACAGATAAACCATACATTTAGCAACTAAACGAAGACGACGTTGTTAAAACTTCGAAGGAATCATTTCAACTTAACCACCTCGAAGCCTCAATAAAGCTGTCCCTTGTTAGCAGTAACACATTATCAAGAAATTGTAACAGGATATTCAAGCCCCAGAATATTGTATTAACTTATACCTTATACTTATACTTAGACATATTACCCCATTCATATAAATGAAAAGTTCACACTAGGAATTTTGAAATCATCTGTTTTGTCGGAAGGTTAAATTTTTGAAACATCTCTTATTGTCAGATTCTAGATATGAGACGAAATTGTATTTGTGTTACATGTTATTTCAAATTCAATTGGTAAAGATTCAGGATAATTGTGTGTTAATTGAGGATTTCTGGTTGCTTTCTAAAATTTATTCACGACTTGAACATAAAGATCATGCAAAATTGTACAGACACCACTCATTGGTTGACTAAATTTTGGTCACATCTTTAGTGTTGTTACGGTCACGTTGACGTCATCACTTTTGTCGATTTTTTATTCCTGCATTTGGCCAAATGTATTCTTGAATCCTAACTGTGATTCTGGTGCAGGAAAATTGATTCCGTTAATTTCATTTGAAATTAAATGAGTGTAAAATAAAGGCAACAGTAGTATACCGCTGTTCAAAAGTCATAAATCGATTGAGAGAAAATAAATCCTGGTTACAAACTAAAACCGAGGGAAACACATCAACTTTAAGAGGAAAACAACGAAACAACAGAAACACTGAAGTGCAACAAAAACAAACGACAATGCAACACACACAGAAACGAACTGTAGGATAACAACTACCATTTTCCTGACTTAGTACCGGACATTTAAAAAAAAAAGTCCCTAATCAAATGGAAAATCAAAAGCTCAAACACATCAAGCGAATGGATAACAACTGTCATAATCCAGATTTGGTACAGGCATTTTCTTATGTAGAAAATGGTGGATTTAACCTGGTTTTATAGCTAGCTAAACCTCTCACTTGTATGACAGTCGCATCAAATCCCATTATATTGACAACAATGTGTGAACAAAACAAACTGACACAAAAGGTAAAAATGTCACAATTAGGGGTACAATGTATTTTATAAAAATTACAAGACTATTAATATGAAATTGTGTTAGTAATAAGATAATTAGTTGTATTATCTAGCTATGTGCACTCTCTTTAAATATTGATGTCAAAATGTTATAATCCCGGCCCTGCAATATAGAATATCTAAATGCTAAGTAAAAAATCAGAATAATTTGATTAAAATTAAAGAGACCAAAAATCTCTACGATCTCTGACATGTATATATACACATGGAAAACAGTATTGCAACACTTTGATTTTTTAAACCTTGGAAAATCAGCCTCCTTTTTTTATAGATTATGATAGAATATTTGTATAATAATATTGAAACACTTTAATGATAACATTGGCATTAAACAAATTAAACAATGTATGAAAAAAAATGTTTAACCTCAGTTTTGATAACAAAAATGAAGTTATTTTTGTACCAAAAAATACATTTTACAACTTTTACTGTAATCGAACTTTACAATGTCAGACATTTTAAAATAAATCTTAAAATGATTGTTCACATCATGGTTGAACGTTATACGCCAAAGAATCAATACTCGGTGCAGCATCCATTCACACGGATAACCACCTCTTAGCGTCTTCTCGTGCATGCCACCAATCGACGAATTTGTTGCTGAGTTAACCGCATAGTTTATTTCATGAAGTGTTTGACCTCGGGGTGTCCTTCCACACATTTTACGCCAAATAGGACCACTATATGCTCGATATGGTTCAAATCCGGGCTACGATCATGCCAAGGAAAATAAACCTACTTTTATTGGACCAATGGATTTTCCTCCAAGATGCTAATTTCCGACGTTGGCTGGGTCTGGACCACTTTATGTCTGTTTATAGGCAAAGGTCACCAAAATGGTCTTCTCGCACGATAACCAGTAGCTATTAGTCGATTTCGAACAGTTCTTGTTTAAAGTCTCCTGTATGGCAACCACTCTCTTTTAATGATTGTACTGTTTGCATAGGGTTTTCTTCTGACCAACATTCATAAGAGTTTTTCCCTAGCTGATGTTATTGGGGGTCTTCCTGATCTCAGTAGGTCTTTAACATCATTTGTTGCTTTATTTTTTTTTTCTTTTCACAAAACGACTTATAGTGGAATGGTGATGACCAACAACACGTGTAATTTGTCACATCGACATACCTGCTTCTCTTATATTGATAATCTGCCATCTTGCTGCAGTTGAGAGTTGTGGAGGACCCATTACATGGTTTCAATCAAATAAATTTACAAACTTGGTTATCAAAAATGTTGAAAAGAATGAGGATAAAACATCTATTTTGTTGTTTACGAGTACAGTAGCTGCATGTGCAGATTAGAACTTATCTAGTCGACATTTATTGATTAAACTCAGGTGAGATTTAAAAACTAGTTCTATTTCAATAAATTATATCACAAAACAATATAGAGTTTTTTTATTATTTGAATTTCAATTCGGTGTTGCTTTACTTTTTTCCATGTGTATATATATGCATTGCAAATATAGAGTTTAAGTAAATATTTTTTTAAACCAAAAACAAACTGTGTTGTATGTACATTAACACACAACTTGAAAATGCGAAACATTTACCAATTACTTTTTATTCTACAAAATAACAAAAAATGCATCGATGGATTCTCGAGAACATTATCTGTTTGTCAATTTTTGCATTTGTATACATATACAGATTCATAAAGGTTATTAATAACAAACAGTTTTGTAAAGTCGTTGTTGAAACAAATTCCATACGGACGGTTAATGTCATTGTCTTTGTTTATCATTTCCTCACAGTTTTCCCAATCAGATGACATTCTCTGTACGTTGTTGTTGTAGTTACCACCATAATAAATGTTTCCTTGTCGATCGCGTGTTATTCCTGCTGTACCTGAAACGTCCTTACTGTATACAAGTGTTCCATCTAATTTGACACAAAGGAGTTTGTTAGCACATCTAACAATGAACTGCTCGTGAATATCATCGTATGACATAAAGTAAATATAATCAGATCCCAGTGTAATAGTTTTTAGAATTTTCCCATGGCTGTCTAATGTTTTGATTATACCATCTTCCCCACCAACGTAAATTCTCTCACATCCAGCAGTGATACCATAACATTTAAATCCAACTTTAACTTTATCACACTTTGACATCTTTGTAGTGTTTATGAATTGAATTGATTTCTCGTCTGGCAAGGTAAAAACAGCTCTATCTGTACCTGGAATCACATCAACATCAAAAGGATCATCGGAAAACGTTATCTCTGTCTCGTAATCCTTGTAGTCTCTGTAGACATAGAGTTTCGGATCTAAGGATGAATAATTAGCCAGGAGCAGCTTATTATCACCTGTGACACATATATCAATTAAATTATAATGATTCTCTGTTTTCAATTGTAATTCTGCATCCATTTCAAACCCAACAATATGTTTTGTTGATTGTGCCAAGATCTGGGCCTGTTGAAATTTCTTTTGCTTGTAGTGAATTTGACAAAAGCGAACAGACTCTGACAGTGTTCCAAAACATTCAAGTTTGATATCTTTCTTTTCATCAAAGGTTATTTCGATTTCTTTTGAATTTGATATCAACTGCAGTACACTAGCTTCGATGCTTTGAATATTCGCTACTTGTTGATGCAAGGAAATGAACAGCTGATTATCGGACCCATGATCTCTCAGGGAACCAAGTTCGTTCTCACTTGCTTTTAAGCTGCCCAAAACTTGTGATATTTCTTCCTTTTGTTTGTTGATTTTGATCTCGTGTTTACGATTGAGAGATGACAGTTCGGCGTATAGATCTTGTTCAAGAATATCTATTGGTTCCAATAATCGAGATTTGACTTCAAGAATCTGTTTGGTTATGACTGATTTAGTTTTCAAAAGTAATTTTAAGTTCGATTCTCTGTTACCGTGTAAATCATTTAAGGTTGTAATAAGATGCTTTATATCCGCCATTATGTCAGTGAACAATGCAGAATTTTTTTACATGTTTCGATGCATGTTCTAATGGAAGAACATTTTCACATTTTCTATGGTCTTTAGGAATGCAGGCTCTACAGCAAACACTATCATGATCTGTGCAGTAATAATCTAAAAGCATATCTGGATGGATTTTGCAGATTTTCTTCGCCGATAGTGTGATATTGTAACCGACGGACGACAAATCGATAACCTGATGAGATTTGAATGCTTTAAAACGAACATGTGACTCTGCACAGTCTGAACAGAGTCTTTCCTCACAGTCAAAACAATAGTTTGTTGCTGAAACCGACTTATTCTCGTCTGTGCACGGATCACAGAATCTAGCTGTAGCCATTTCTGCATTCTGAAACATAGATAAATGAATATCATCGTGTAAACATTCAAACATACTCTAAATAAAATGATTTTTCCTTGGGTTTTTTTAAAGGACTTTGGAGAAAACGATTATAAAGTTCTTTTTATGTTTCCTAAAAATGGATCGTCTACCTTTGGTCATAATTATAACTGTTTACAAATCTGGAAATTTTAAAAAATACTAAGGATGTTCTACTCCAGGAATAGATTACTTTAGCTGTATTTGGCACAACCTTTCAAAATGTTGGGTCTTCAATGCTCTTCATCTCTCTATTTTAGTTGTCTTTTTAACGTTTATGATTCGAACGTCACTGATATGTCTTTTAAGATAAAACGCGCATCTGACGTACACACTCCAAAGCCGAATATTTACGATGAGCTTATTTGCAACCACTGGGTCGATACCACTGCTGGTTAAGGGTCCTCCCAAGGGTATCGACAAGACAATAGGGATCACTAAAATCTAAATAAAAGCTTAGATCCAACAAATAAAAGAACCTCAAAAATGCCTTTTTGTTTTAAATTACACAAAGATTATTTTTGAACCTTTTAAACTTTAATGTAGACCAATTTGAAGCCAGGCCCCATGATCAAAAATATAGATATACTGTAACATTCAACATTATATCAAAGTAGGCCAATAATTAAATGTAAAATGAAATCAAAGAACGTTTATCTTTAGACCCATTGGACCTAAATATGGATCAATTCGAAAACAGGGCCGAAAATCAAAATTCTAAATACCCGGTTAGATTAAGCATATAAAAAGCATGGTACCTTGTGGTAAAATTTCATAGAAATCTGTCCTCTTATACACAAATTATTGTCCTGAATCATGAAAAAGTCTTGTTATTAATCCTTTTTGGACCCGTTTTACTAAACAGCTACATGTACAACTATAACGCCGAAAATAAATCCCAACCTTTCTATTGAGGTAAGGAACCTTATTCTAAAATTTCATACAATTCCATGCACTTATATTCAAGTTATTGTCTGTCAAATAGAAAATAATTGTTTTTAATAGACCCTTTTTTGCCGCTTATGGTATCTATGATGAGTTTATTGCCTATAATGGTATAGAACCTTGTGGAAAAATTTGATAGATATCCATACATATATAATCAGGTTATTGCCTGAATACCAGAAACAAAGTTGTTTTGGCCCTTTTAGACCCCTACTCATTAAAATTGTTTTAACCATGACCCTCAAAAATCGATCCCAACTTTCCTTTGAATAATGGAACCTTGTGGTAAATTGTCATAGAAATTTCTAGTCAAATTATAGTCTTGAAACATGAACAATTCTTGATTTGATGCCCAATTTTATTTCCTAATTACATACGACAATAACCTCAAAATAAATCCCAATCGTCCTATTGTGGTATCAAACCTTGTGCTCATATTTAATAGTTATCCATACGCCTATACTCAAGGTATTGTCTGCAAACCAAAATGACTTCAGACGCAGACATCGCCATTAGATAATACGGACGCAAATAATTTTGCAGTGGTGTAAACATGATAAAATCTAAAAATGACTGCAAATAACGGTAATGGAGTTGAACCACTAATTCATAGACCTATGCTTTATATGTTTATTCTTAAATTTTAAGCTTAAATGGCTACTTTGTTTTTAATTTCAAATATAGTGGCAGTCATTTTCGTGTCAACACTATTCTTCATCCTAACTTGTTCTAAAATTTCCACATAATTTGTTTTGCATATTAGAGAGCACTAGTTTGTGTACAAATCAAGTACTTCTTATCTGAACAAAAAGGCAAACGTGCCCTAAAACTATTGTTACATGTAAATTTTCTTAAACCCCAATAAACACCGAGCAAGGACTGAACAGTGATTTCAAGTCTATAAGCTTTAATTCTTTACACAAAATTTCCCAAATGTCTTACTATTGGCAAAAAGTTATGCGAAGAACTGTTCCGTTTAAGTAGTTTTTAATTTTTTGTATACTCTTTCTGACCGGTCCAGAGTTCAAAATACTTTTGTTTGAGAGTTTTTGTAGTTTTGAATTTTGTCTTTCATATATGTATAAGACTTCAAACTTTCTGAACCTGTGAAAAACGGAATAATCCGCCGAAATAGTTAACTTCTGAGATCTTTTCATTGCGATTTAGTTATGATTCAAGTTTTTAGAAAAAAACCTTATAAATTATAATAGCTTTTTCAGGTCCAAAACTGAAAAACGCTTTAAAAGCATAAAAACACTTTAGAAGCATCGATATAAAAATGAAACTGTATTGTATGTCTGTCCCTTTGCGAGAGAATCATGAAGCGTTTCTTGAATGTTTGACAAAGTTAATGATTGTAAGATATTTAACTAAAGACTGTTTATTTTATGTTGATTAAAAAAATACCATTTATCAGTAAATAACAGACAACTGCAAAATGGAACAACACTTTTTTTTCTTCTGAATCTTGGATTTTCATGTGTCAATATCTGACTGACAAGACAAAATGAGGACTGGTTATTTAACTTATACAAGTTATTCCAAGAATCCCAACGGCAGCCGCCATTTACAGTAAGTAATTTTTCCTAGTTTTATTTTATTAACACGAAGCGAAGAGGGTATGACTCGTCGTGAGTCATTAAAGTAATACATTCATAACATTCATGTTATTGCTAATTACAACTGTCAATACAAACTATAAAAAGGTACTATAAACAATTATGATTCAAGAATTTACCAAACAATAAATACAATACTTAGATTTTTTTCAGCTGCCAAACGAAAAAAAAAGCATCACCCAAGAAATTTTTCTGTATGTTTGTGCCTTTGCGAGAGCATCATGAAGCGTTTCTTGAATGTTTGAAAAAGTATAAAAAAATGAATAAATCAACCCAAGACTGATTAATTTATGTTTATACAAAAACAAAATAGTATAATACAGAAAAAATGCAAAAATGCAACAGAAAAAGATCATTTCTCAATCTTCAATTTTTAGATTTCTTGTGAAGAATAATTGACTTACTAAAAGAAGATGGGACCGGTAGTCTAATTAATAAGATAGTACTTACAATAACCGATGTTCCGAGAATCCCTGTCGCAACCCTTTGCTGTAAGTAAAACAATAAGTTGTAATGCAACTTCACCTTCTCTGAACACTTAATGCAACTAACTTATTCAACTGCCGGCTAATAGTTTTGGTAAGTTTCAATCGATTTGCACTTTTCACACAGTGCATTTTATTTATATATTGCTATTATGGCAATATTTAAACAACATGAACAATGAGAGATCTATACTTTATGAGCCCACATTCACTGATCACGAATAAATGTATGGAAATTATTTACTTCATAATTTATAATTATATTGTGATACAATTACAGGAATGAAATGGAAATTGTTAAATTTAAAATTTATTTTCGGTTTCAACTATGTCAACCTACAGAAATTCACATTATATTGTTACAATGATTATAACACTAAAAAAAACGATGACGACTTGAAACTATACACATTTAAAAAAAAAATTAATATTGACAGTGGCAGCTGTATTCTTTTTTATAAGTTATAATAGTTTCTTGAAGACAAAAGTACGTACACACTTACCTGATTTAAGATGTCTGAACAAAGTTCAAGTTCGTTGTATGGAAAGCTGTATGAAACAAAGTATATTTCTTCCTGAATGAAAATACATGAATGTTTAAATACGACAGCTGTAATTACTAAGTACCTGTTACTGTTTTAAATTGAACAAAATAACTTGTACTAAGTATTATGTATAACAGGAATATTTTTGCATATATGAATGGTTACTCACAAAATGAAAAGCAAGATAGAAACGGACTTGCAAAACGTAAAATAACAACAATACTGAACTCTGAGGAAAGTGCAAAACGGAAAGTCCATCGGCAAATAGCAAAATCAAAAGCTCAAACACATCAAACGTATGGATAACAACTGTCATATTCCTGACTTTGTACAAGCATTTTCTTATGTAAAAATGGTGGAATAAAACCTGGTTTTAAGGCTTGCTAAACCTTTCACTTGTAAGACAATCGCATAAAATTCCATTATATTGTCAACGATGTGTGAATAAAACAAATGATGGAATTTAAACTAAAAACTGCCAACCATAGAGTAAGCAAATAAAATAAAATTACTTGTGCTATACGTTTTGCGCGATATCTAATAGGTTCGAGAATCAGTAACCATCATTCATTAATCTATCTACTAAATACATGATTGCCAAATTAATCGAGATATTCAATATGCATTTTACAGTTGTGAGTAAGATATTTGTTGAAACGTACAGAGAGCGCATTGGATGCAACATATACATTTTCTTGTAATTCCTGATTGCTTTTATTAACAAGAGGCGAAGAGAGTATGATACGTTGTGGGTCATTAAAGTAATATATTCAGAAAGTCCATTTGCTTTGTCTAATTGAAACTGTCTTTACAAACTATGAAAGTTACTATGACCCATAACAAACCTATACTGTTACTTCAATGCAATGAAAAAGATATCACACCGCCTAGAACATTTTGTGAGAATATGCTGTGTTGTGCTAACCTATCAATGTACAGTAAAACCTGTGTAAACCGGCCGGCTACGGGACTATGAAAAAGGGCCGTTTTGGACAGTGAGCCGGTTTATTCAGGTTTCCATTTTGATCGGACGTTCATGACTTGTGACGTCCGATATATTGCATGCGAAAGTTCTTTCTGATTGTTAATTATAAACTGATAAATATTTCGTATGATCGTTGTTTTGAATCTTCTTATTCATTGGCTATATAAATTGTTCCTCGAAATCAAAAAAATAATATTTTAACCATTTTTTCATATCCTCGTATGTCAAATAAACCTCGGTAGCATCAGTATTCGACTTGTCAGTTACACTTTTACCTTGTGTTCATTATTTTCATGTGCATCATAATCCTCGCGTTGTTTGAATTGTGACACGAGAGTTTCGTTTTACTTCCATCACTTTTTTCCGATGTTGATATAGCCGATGAAAAAGAAAGACATTATTATATTGTTTTATTAAATTAATTTCCGTCAAAAGGTTTTGAATGTAGATGCATGCAGTAAAAAGTCTTTTGAAGTAGCTAAACAGATGTCTCCGACTCAATTCTTCAATGAGTTTATCTAAATCTCCAGGCATTCATTTGATCTGCTGACAGCGGAACGAGAGCTCCGGTTGATAATTTAAAAGTACGTTTCGAACATCGCAATATTTACATCTACTCATCATTTCGATCTTTTGTATCACTATCACTATCATAACGTTAGCATTGTATGATTTACTGTTACAACATATGGTCAACAATAGAAAAAGAAAGCAGCTTGTGTGAACATAAAACTAAAACCATTCGCAAATATATGGTAATTATTTACAAGACTATCTTACCCATGTCGGGTTCGTCTTATAAATTTTGTATATCCAATGATTAATGTTTAAAAGATGTGAACAAAATCAGGTGATTCCCCCCGTATTTTGCATTTTTCTGTCAAAAATTTTGACATTGTCAGTTTCTTAATATTTCGTTTGATTGTTTCAGTTTACTTATTTCAAAATTTTATAGACTGGGAAGGTTAAGAGTTTGATATATTGTACAGACATATTGTACATTTGGAGACATTGTGTTGCTCTATATAACACATTTGGTTATTCATTTGACATAAGGGTGTTGTCACAATGATGTCCTCGCATTTTTGCTTATCACCAGCCCAGTAGTCAGCACTTCTGTGTTGACATGAACTATCATTGATATGGTCATAATTATAAATTAACTGTTTACCAAACTTTGAATTTTTGAAATACTAAGGCTTTTCTACATCAGGAATATATTACCTTAGCTGTATTCTTTATTCGAGTGTCACTGATGAGTCTTTTGTAGACGAAACGCGCATCTGGTGCAAATATAAAATTACAATCCTGGTATCTATGATGAGTTTATTTCCATCATTTTGTCTCTTCTTTTGTTAGGTTGCACTGCCTCCTCTTTACTTTGAATCTTGTGGAAGTGGCCAAATTCATGATAATCTTTGACGTAAATCAGTCAGTTTTAGTAAATAACTAAACATGTTTAAGTTTCCTTAGGACAAACAATTCAGTAGTTTTCTATGTTAAACAACTTAAAACTGAGAAATATTAAACTGCAGTTGTTATTGGTAATCATAACAATCAATATATATCTGGTAACACTACTGTTATAACGTTGTTTTTTTGGTTATTGTATACGTATGCGTATACCTGTTGTTATTTACATACAGTTGTGTGAAGTCATTATTAACACACATTTGAGACGGATTGTTAATGCCATTGTTAAGGTTCAGCATTTTCTCACTGTTTTCTCTATCTGGTGACAGTCTTCGTTAGTTTTTGTTACGTTGATCACCATAGTAAACGTTAACTGTCGATCAAATCTTATTCCTGCTGTTCCATTAACGTCCTCACTGAATACTAGTTTATACAAAGTAGTTTTGTGCGATATCTAGATATAAATTGCTTGTAAATATCATCATATATCATATAGTAAATATTGCCAGATAGTTGTTTATTTGTTTTTAGAATTTTCACATTGGTGTCTAATGTTTTGATAGTACCATATTTACCACCAACGTAAATTCTGTCATGTCCAGCAGTGATACCCCAACAATTGAATGCAACTTTAATTTTGTTTCCCAAATTTCGATAGATTGTTCATGAAAAAACTCATTTTTGGAAATTCAAAAAATCTATAAGATAGAAATTTGAAATAAAATATGATAAGATAGGTTTTATAATATGCTTTAAGCAAATAAAAAAAAAACATGGTGTCACCGAACTTGTTTCCTGCTAGAAGTAAACAATGAAAATTTCCTTATCATTCCCATATGTTTTGTCCTATAAGAGTTATCTCCCCTTTAATGGCTCAGTTGAAAAAAATGATCCTAAAATATATAAATATTTGTTTAAACATTTTGGATAACGCAATAAAGCATTTATTTTTATTCATACAAATAAACAGTCTTTTACATAAATTGCAAATATGTCCCAAAATTTACTGATTTAAGCAGAGAAGAAGACCGATTGTGTACTGCTATTAAATAATCAAAGATTGCGGTATACAGTTAATCTACCTTAATGCATTAAATGTGTACTATGTGTTGTACTAAACCTCACGGAAAGCTCTTTTTAAAATTTCAAACTATAGAAGGAAATACATTTTTTGTATGTTTGTAAATAAAATGATGTTTAAAATATTTTTCACAGTACAGAGAGCGATCTTGTAGGTTTCAGACGATCAAGTAGGGATGGATATGTTTAAGACTGTCTGATTACATCGAAAATAATACTCATGTTTTTATTTTATGAGAATATAAAAATGTGAAAATAGATATAATTTATCAAGTCAATTTTTTGCAAATATACAAGTATTACATAATTCGAACGTAACGACTATTCATCAAATAGAATATCCCGTTTTGAAATAATTGAGAAACTAAATTTATTGAAATTTGAAGTTTTTTCAAAACAACATTAGATAACATTTATAAAAAAAAACATAGAATTTGAAAAAATAAAGTCTGTGTTACAGATATTTACCGATGGCTCATTTTCTCCATAATGTTCATGACAAGAGATATTGTGTCGACAAAAAATCAATAATACTGTCTGGGATGATTTTTTTTATAAATTATCATTTATACAAAATGGAATATTTTTGAATGCATTTCCAATATGTTCTTCTTCCTCTAAATTCGTTTACTTAATTCGCAGCCAATCAAAATAAAGAGGTTATATATTGGTGTTTCTTTTTATAAAGTGGGAAAAATTTCCCAACAAAATACACTTTTATCTTAAATCAATGGAATAATTTTTTGGGTCAAAAAGGTTGCTTACTGAACGCACTCCTTTAAAACAAGAGAAAACAAACGAATTGAATAATGGAAAGATCAATAAACGGAAAACTATTATGACAGACAACAACTAACTACAACCACTGAACTACATGCTCATTCTTTTAGCATAAATAATGTTGCAGGTTTAAAAATGTGTTTAGCGGTAACCATCCCTAACCTTGGACAGTGCTGTAAAAGCAAAAGATAAGAGTAAAATAAATATCAGTTGGAAAGGACTTAACTCGTTAGATTTGTACTACGGATGAAACTAAGCTTTAATGAAAGCACGTTTTAAAATTTTAGAAGGAGATATATTTGTTGATTGTTTGTAAATAACATGTTGTTCACAATACAGAGGGAGCTCCTGTAGGTTTCAGGTTATCAATTAGGGGTATACTTACCCTTCCAGAGCATCCCCATGTTGTGTTTGTGTACTATTTATTGTCTGTTTGTCTTTTTCTTTTTTAGTCATGGCGTTGTCAGTTTATTTTCGATTGATGAGTTTGAATTTCACTTTGGTATCTTTCGCCCCTCTTTTCTGATTGTCGGTATCTACATCAGATATTATACTACTTTTGTTTTTCTTTTATGCGAATATATGTATTAGAAAATAAAGATAAATTATTCATTCAGATTTTTTTATCGGAAAAAAAGATTTTATTTTGATGCTGATACAAAAAAATAGACACTTTAAAATTAAAACAAATAAATGAGGGAATTAACATATTGTTGTACTACAGGATGGGACCAAAACAATGATTATTCATTAGTATGTTCAGTGCGGCGACACGTGTGTTTGTATTACGTAATTGATTTGCAAATAAATACTGAACTGAATACGACATCAAATAGAATATCTCGTTTTGAAATAATTTAGAAACTAAATCTATTGAAATTCGAAGTAATGTCAAAGCAGCTTAAGAATACTTTTATGAAACAACAAGATTTATTAAAGTATTCAAGTATTTGATACGGATTGTTACGGATGTTCTTCGTCCCTTAATGCCTTTACTTCATTCGCAGCCAATCAAAATAAAGACGTTTTAAATTGGTTTTATTGATTAAGTGGGAAATATTGTCCAACAATATAGTGAAAAACACATTGCTGATGATGTACAAATATCTTGTAGGATTGTTGTTTTCATTAATCTGCTGTGTTAAGGTATTATTTTATTGATGCACATTTCTATTGTAGGATAACTATATTTACGAGGTGTTTTCTACAAAATAATTACATCACCCTTTCGAAACATATGTATGTGCAACACTTCCAAACGTGTCTATTTCGCCAAAATGTCTTCATAAATCTCAAAAGCCCCAAAGATGTCGGATAATTGTAACTTGGCGAAGCTAGATATAGACACGTTTTGCAGGTTTGTAACGTCATATGGACACGTTTGGATGATTTGGCCATGCTTGGATTAATAAACACGTTTGCTAATAAATATCTAAAACATGTCTAGTTATCAAGATAAATTTAGTAACAAACTCTATTACATCCTGTGACGCGGAAAGCTGTAACAACACAATCACATAGCTCACCTTTTGATACTACCATTTTAATTGACATCCATGTCTATGAGTAACGTCAGTATCAGTTAACTAAATCTTTTCTTTGAAAACGTTGATGAATGTTAGTCAAGTTGTATTGGTAACTATGTCATGTAGGAACATACTTCGTCGGACGTATACATGTACACGACGACTTTAAATTATAACTAGATAGTTGGATATACAGATTCTTACGAAGAGGTTCCTTGAATATTCTAGAGGAATATCAAAAAAGACACAAATACAGAAATGTTTTAGTTTTTTCTTAATTATGAAATAAACAGATATTTTTTTATACTGTCCTAAGTCAGAAACCTGATGTTCAGTGGTTGTCGTTTGTTGATGTGGTTCATTAGTTTTTCTTATTTTTCGTTTTTATATAAGACCGTTGGTTTTCCTGTTTGCATGGTTTTACACTAGTCATTTTTGGGGCACTTTATAGGTTGCTTTTCGGTTTGTGTGAGCAAAGGCTCCGTGTGGAAGGCCGTACTTTGACCTATAACGGTTTATTTTCACAAATTGTTACTTGCATAGAGAGTGGTCCCATTGGCACTCATACCACATCTTCTTATATCTTTATAACAAAACTTGTCAAAAAGAAAAATGATAGAGCCAATTTACTTTAAATTTTTTTCACAGCAGAGCCTTTTTTTCAATAATTTACAGTGTCATAAGTTTATGAATTTCATATGAAATACTTTGTAGTGCAAACAACACAACGAATGTGATAATATATTTAAGAACTTTTTATCAAATTATAGATACCCATAGCCAACACCTATATTTTATAGAAAATATTTGAGATATTGCCTATCAAATATAAAATAATTAATATCAGTATGGTGCCTGTTAATGAAAAATTTAACAATACATGAGGAAATTTCAATTCTGTCTTAAAATATTCAGAAGAGAGAATATTCAGGATCCTACTAGAATACAAATGTAGATTTCCAAATTTCTACTAGTAGATATTGGAACTATCATGTGTACTGAATTTTGGTAAGTATAGATCAAAATTCTAATTCCTACT
The DNA here is from genome assembly GCF_021869535.1 of Mytilus californianus. Lineage (NCBI taxonomy): Eukaryota > Metazoa > Mollusca > Bivalvia > Mytilida > Mytilidae > Mytilus > Mytilus californianus. The sequence continues at coordinate 98,436,103 of NW_026262734.1, read as the reverse complement.
AGTAGATATTGGAATTGTCATGTGTACTGGATTTTAGTAAGTATAGATCAAAATTATAATTCCTACTAACATATATTGGAATTCTTATTGTACTAGGAGGATTCTGAATCCAATTGAATTCCAATTTTTACTGTGACATGAACGTGTATTTTCAATGTGTATAACTATATTATCAATGTGAATATACGTGTATATGCCTGTATATTTTATTTTAGTCTTTGCTGATGTAAATATTGCTTTAAAGAAACCTACAAAGCTTTCTTCCACTCATGATTCTAAAATTACCGAGGGAAAAGATTATCTCTGTTGTAACTCTACATATGTCGTCGATGCAGACAAGTCAAATTTGCAGTATGTTGAAGGCGATTTTCTGTGTGCAAATTCAGCCAGAGTAGATACTCAGAAGTCATGGTGGGCAGTCGACTTACAAAATGTTTATCATATAGATGTAATAGATATTTTTGGACGAACATCTTTTGAACGTAAGTGTTACTTGTTTCATTTTTTTTTAAATTGGGAATGGAAATTGGGAATGTGCCAAAGAGACAACAACTCGACCAAAGGGCAGATAACAGCAGAAGGCCACCAATGCATCTTCAATGCAGCGACATAATCCCGCACCCGGATGTGGGCCTCAGCTGGCCCCTAAATAAAAATGTGTACTAGTTCAGTGAAAATGGATATGCATATGTATATTACTAAAATGGATACAACCAAAGGGCAGATAACAGCCAAAACACCAATAGATCTTCAACGCAGCGACATAATCCCGCACCCGGAGGTGGGCCTTAGCTGTCCCCTGAATAAAAATGTGTACTAGTTCAGTGAAAATGGATATGCATATGTATATTACAAAAATAATTTCTACTTTTCATCAAGTTATACAATTTCAACCAGACAAAACCTTATACGTTCAAAATTTTAACAAGAACTCTATTTTCTAGATTTAATACCCTTTATATATCAGAAATGTTTTCTATATAAACAACCGCAGCAAAGAATCGTTAATTTTGTTTTCATAGACATATCTACAAGCCTTAGTTTAAAGTTTAACTTCTTCCAAGGAACGTCATTTACTGATTTGAAAACTAAAAGAAGGATTAAGCATTTAAGCCGCGTTTTCGCTTTATTGTACTTAATTTTAAAGCTTATTAAAAATATAAAGAGCTATAAACAAAAAATGATCAAAATGTATAGACAAACAAATGTATCAACGAACCAAATACTTACATTACTGTAGATGAGTGTTAAATTAGTAATCATATAATACTCAATTACTAATTTTCCCTGATACTATCATATTTTTCAGATGAGCAACTGGCCAATTTTGATGTCGAAGTTATCATGCCAGCTTGAACATGTAATAGATGGACAAATTTATATGAAGGATATGTATTTCACTGTCACTATCAGGCCACAGCAAACACGAGAGTTACTATAACGTGTCCCTCTAACACTGGAGGGAGGTTTGTCCGAATTAAACGAAGAGATACGGAACACCTAGCAATTTGTGAGGTAGAGGTCTATGGCGATACATTAAACAGCCTCATTGAATCAGGTAATCAGAAAAGCCAATCATTATTATTTTGGTAATTTGTTGTGCATTTTTATCGTGCAGCATTAAGGAGTTAAATGGAAGAATGGTCGGTAGATATTTGAAAATTGAAATGATGCAGATTACTTGCTCTTGATAAGAGATTGATGTCATTAAACGTTAAAATCCATATAGTACAAATAGACATTTGAATTTATCCCTTCTTTTGCAGCTGAATTGAGGTAATCCAAGGTTAACTTGATTAAACTGAGAGCTTGTTTAAAAAAATAATCTATTGACATATTCATGTTGAATATTTACCGATTCAAAATGTTCATATTTTACACTTATATATATTTATATTCTATATTTACAGATTCATATTATACAAATATGTAACAGAAGAAAATGACATCTCCTGCAAGTATCTGATATTTAAACGGGCTATCGCTCCTCCGTCCCGTGCAGGTATCTGATATTTAACAATGGTTATTTTGTTTTTCTATTTAAGATTCTTCAAGGATTGATACTGCCTATGCATGTGGATATATGGGGTTCGGATACGTAGGTCCTGTCATAGGAACATATGTAGTGGACAGTGAAATTCACTGTACAATAATGTGCTTCACAAAAACAGCCTGTACTGCTGCAGAGTATGACAAGAACACAAATGTCTGTACACTGAAAGGTGAATGTATGATTGGAACTCAGTCATCTTTATTCCCAGACAACAGCAAATATGTCTTTTTCATTCAATAGAACATCGGGTGGTGACCAATTCTATATCCACTTTAAAGTGATTCTTCAAGCAAAGATACTCTTTTAACTTTAGTAGTTTATTACACCTATTTAAACAGTATAAATAATAGAACACAAAAAAACATTTTCTAAATTAAAAATATTTGTAAAATGATGAATACTTATACACGGAAAGGATAGTGTCCGGATGATATCGTGGTTTTTTGCTCCAGTGAATTGGTCCATGTTTTCGTGTGATTTAACATGCGATCATATCAATTTATCATAACAAATAACAGGGATATGAAAATGAATGTATTCACAAAATGGCCTTCTCAAAGCAATTACAAGATATTGTTTATAGTGTCTGCACATTTAAAGATAAATAGATTCCATGTATGCGTTTTCTTTAAAATTTGCATTGGTGTGTATACAATGACTTTATTCTATAACTTGGAATACAAGCACTGTAAGTCTAAATTTAACTTTTAGAACACAAAATAGTGTATATAGGCCTGAAAATATCTATTATCACAAGTAGACATTTGAGGAAACTAGGTCTATACCTAGGATTACACTTAGACTTACGATTACAGTTGACGAAAAACAAGGGGTCATCTCAAAATTAAAAAAAAACCAATAGCAATAGAGATAAAGAGTAAAGCCAAATGATGTTTCTTTTGGCTATGTAACTAAGTCTTTTCGGCGACACAATATAATGCAGCGTATATTATATTCACAACAGATCTGAAACAATGTACTGGATTTCGAACAACTTTTAAATATTTTTTTATGGCGTTTCCAGTAAGTCTATTTATCTTTTAAACCCGCCATAGCGCCGTGCATTTTGAAACATTTATGTCCTTGTTATTTTATCACATTTTTGTATCAGCAACTGCTCTTTTACCGATTTAAATATTGTGGGATGTTGTATACCTTTGCACCTTTTATTCGTTTTAATCGACGAACAAATTTTGCTGATCAACGTTCTGTTACCGTCATAAGTGTACCCTGTAGTAAAATTTTATTGTATTGAATCGGTCTCGGCTTAATTATGAGTTACTGCTAAGCCTAATGCATCGAGCAGAGACCCACCCATGTTCATGCGATACCGTTAAAAAATGGTCGATACTCAATTGATTTTCCAAAATCTCTATTAAAATTGCACAAAAACAAACAAATCAGAACCTAGTAGTCATTTTAACTGCGTTGATGAGGCGAAAGCAGGTCCAGCAGCCGCTCGACTATGTCCGTCCGTCCGTCCATTTGTCCGATAGACCTTGGGTAGAAAAATTTCCTCAGTTATCTTGACTTCTTATGAAGGGAATGATTTTAGATTTGGTCTACAGCTTATTAATTATGAGTTGCAGGTGTTATGTTTTTTGTTTATTTTTAATACCATAAACGTACCAAATTCAAATAGAAAATAATAAAAATATACGTATGGTAAGTATAATGTCATGAAGAATAAAACATCCATTCTCTGTACCCCCTCATTCTCTTTTAACAAAAAAAAAGAAAAATGTATGTATTAGCATAGACATTGAATAATGTCAACATGCTCATTAGTTGGTCGCCTTTTCTTTACATTAAGTCCTGAACATGCAGGAGGAAATGTTTACCGCTGTACGTTAAGCAATCTACAATCAATCATAACTTTACACTAAACCTTGTTGAATTGAATTTCTAATCGTCCCTAGCCAACATAAATTACCAATCATTTTTTGTATGTCTCATAAATTTAATGATGTCCATTCTATCATATTCCGTACATTTAAAATATGTTCAACCTCGTGTTTATGGTATAAAAAATAATTAATGTGTACACATTACTTCGTTTTTTTAAATAACCATAGTAAACCATGATAGGAGCTGAGCTTTGTTTTGGAACGACGGTTTATATTTACACTTATAGACGACCCAAGATTTAAATGCTACCTGTAGGTGTAATTGTAATCCTAATCGTAGGTGTTTGATACTTTCCGCAAATGTCTAATACTCACTAAAGTTGTATGATCTTTTTTATTAAACCAAATAATCTATTTTACGTGGTAGTTTCAGGAAAAAGTTACATTTTTAAGAATTAAAGAACTCAATCATCATTAATTCGATCAGAAACCTCACAATGGTCGACTCGAATTACGAAACATAAGTAAAAGATAATACACAAATATATGTACAGGAAAAGTCCTTCAGGTAACAAATGATAGGGACACAAGTACAAACAATAAACATAATTATAATACTTATAGATTTTGAATTCGTACAGTTACTGAACGCAAACTCAACTGTCTTTATTTTAAGTTCACGTAATTTGATTTCTGGTGGGAAGTTGTCAAACTGGTAATCGTACCACGAATATTAATCTACTGATAAGATATCACTATACAATCAGTAACTACTTAACAGAAAAGAAGATAGTTGTATCCTTTAATTTTACTTTCTGTCCTATAGATGATGTTCTCTCACTAGATAATTTAAATTTTGGGGACTATACTATGTTGAACGCATCTATCCAACCGAACTTGAAGGATACAACATATATAGTAAAGTCTGCATCATATCTTGACTGACAGCTAGAGGTTGACAATGATGTTCGGTTGAAAAAAACTTTACGATAAAAGGGATGATCTCAGCTTCACCATCGTGCACTTTCTATTTCTTTGTGCAACATTTCAGCAGCGCCTATGCACGGAATATACATATCAACTGTGATATACATTACCACTATATCTTTTATACTACTACACCAACATCAACATTACCAATCAACTGTGATATACATTACCGCAATTTTTTATGAAATACAGACCACTTCATTGTTGAAGCAATCATTTGGCTGTTCAAAGACAGTAAACAAATGACAAGTATTGGTAGAAGTCAGGTCCGTGATGTCACATGCACATGGATGGAAAGCAAATATGTCTGTGATGATGCCAAAGAGACAGCAAGGCAGCGATAAATATAACCAATGGACATACAGAGGTCACAAAGCAGTCTTTAACACAAGACAGGTGTATAAATAATATGTTAAGATCTACATATAATGAAATATATCAGAGCCTACACATTTAGCTGAATAGTTCCAGAATCAACATTTCTTTTCAAATTTTATCATCTAATAAAAATATGTTACTTGTAAAGTTAGGCTTTATGATGATGATTTCATATTATGCATGAATATTAGTCACATGATGCTTACAACATTAACAGTAATAATATGTCTACAGTAGATGCACGTTTCGACAATACATACCTCCTCACTGAACCTCTAGGCCAAAGTATTTTAAATTCCAAAACCAAATAAATAAAGGCTACAGTAACATACCGGTGTTCAAAGGTCATAAATCGATTGAGAGAAAACAAATCCGGGTTAAAAACTAAAACTGAGGGAAACACATCAACTATAAGAGGAAAACAAAGGAACAACAGGAATACTGAAGTGCAACAAAAACAGACGCCAACATACATAGAAAGGAACTATTTGATTACAACTGCCATATTCCTGACTTGATGTGTTTCCCTCGGTTTTAGTTTGTAACCCGGATTTGTTTTCTCTCAATCGATTTATGACTTTATGACGGTATACTACTGTTGGCTTTCTTTACAGCTAGTTACCCGTAATACCCTTCAGGCATAAGAATACGGATATTGTTTATTGACTGTTAGTCTCCGAGGGTATTACAATAACCGGTACTTTCCTACTAGCATGAGGATACGGATATTGTTTATTGACATTTGCTGCGATACAATTATGAAAATCATTTTTAAATTAAGGAATGTGCCTCTCTTATGTGTTGGCTTTACAATTGGTCTAGGCTGGTTTTATCAGCTATTCTATGTTTTTCTGTATTTCTGTCACGTAGTGTTATCAATTTAGCGATATGTTTGTAACATTGGCATAAAGCGGGAGGTTTGGCTAGCCATTAAACCAGGTTCAACCCACCATTTTTTCTTAAAATATCCTGTACCAAGACCCTCGGGGACTAACAGTCCACCAGTATCAATATCAATCCAGTGGTTGTTAAAACATTAACAGTACCAAGTTGTCTTCACCTGATGCTAACCCATAACAAATAACGATTTATTGATCTTATGAAACGAAAAAAAAATTGGCAAATGAAATTTTAGTCGGAAAAAAGTCATGTTAAACATTATCAAAAAGAGATTAACAATGATAAGGGGGTAATCAAAATCACAACATGCACAATACCATTATCAAAACATACAAAGTTCGAAAAGACAAACATCAGTAATAAAACATTACGAAAAAATCTAAGATTGAACAGCACGAACCCTAACAAAACTCAGGTGATCCGGAAGGATAATTGGTATCTGCTTAACACATCTGGAAGTTAGTAGCAGCGGGTAAGGTTACAAACGAGGAAAGAGGCTGGAATTGTGATTACGTAAGTGAAACATAACGGTGGTCATCAGTAAATAAAGGTAACAGTAGTATACCGGTGTTCAAACGTCATAAATCGATTTACAGAAAAGAACATCCGGGTTACAAACTAAAGCATAGATATATTAGATAAAAATCCACCATATTATATGCGTCGTAAAACGTTTAAAGGGCTGACTTTACAAATTTGAACTCTTGGTGCAATATGTTTCTTGTAAGCAGTAATCCTTTATTTGAAGAACTAATGATAGGAAGACATATACTGCATATGCCGGTGCTGATGGCATTTGTATACACGAAAGTAGAAGATAACAATGGGAAGATTGAAAGGAACTCTCTGTCGTAAAGCAAGTACTCAAGCGACCTTTTCTTAATTTTTAGATGTTATTCAGGATATAAAGCAAGCAGACAATTGTATATTTTATGTTGTGATATTGCACTATTATTTCGAGTGAGGGTGAAGATTGGTGCCTGTTTAAGCGTTTAGATCCCGCTGCATTTGTTTGACCCTGTCCTAAGTCAGGAACCTGATGTTCAGTGCAGGCATGGGGTAATGCAAATTTGTAATTGTAATGCATGGTAATGCATTACATTTTTCCAAGTAATTGCATGTAATGTGTAATGCAGCAATTTTTGCATTACATGTAATTGTAATTTAATGCATTACTTTAGCAAAAAGTTGTGTAATTTCATGCATTACATTGCATTACATGGCATTACTTTTTTCACATACTATATATCTTTAACAGATTGTTGGAGATTAAACTAAAGCAGAATTTAAGATTTTTTTATTAACTAAGAACATAATCATTTGAATATCAATATTTTTATTTTCTATTTATTTTTTACACTTTACATAAATCACTAGAGGGAATTCGGAGATTAAGCCTTGCCCCAGGTAGATCTTGAAAAGAAAAAATAAAGTGGTATAAATACTAGAATGACCAAATTACAATTCTAAATGAATAACACAACACTGTATATCAGATTGAGTTCTTTTTTCTTTTTTTCATTTCATTTTATACATTTTCCTGCATAAAAAGATTGATATTTGAAAAGCATTACTGTAAAAGTGTTCCATTGTTGTCAAAAGATCAAATGATTAAATAACAGGTAATTGAACATTGTCATAAAACACTAATTAGTATTTTTTATAATCAATCTTTTCACCATTTTGTCACTTGGTCATAAATTAAGCTCTATGTTTATTTTATAATTAGGAAAGAAATTCTCAGTAAATATTTTGATTGAAATTAAAAAAAAAATGTATATTTATAAAATTGAAGTTAACATTAGGTTAAAATAAGTATTAAACTTCATCTCTGTAATTTCTTTTTCGAGAAAACACAGAGATGTATACCTTTAAACATTAAAACCAAAGGTAGAAGAGCAATCAACTTTGATAGGTTTTGTGAAACAGTCGGGTCAGAAATATCATTCTACATGAAACCTTCGAAATCCTTATGATGTTAAAATGTAATAATCGTATTGAATAGACTTTTTACATGTATACTTAAATTCAATACACGGAACAGTTACTGCATATGCTAGAATCTATTGTGACTTCGTGTTGTTTTTCAAAATGTTTGATTTTTCTTTTCACTTGATAATAAAATTTACAAATGTAATGTGTAATTCAATGCATTACTTTGCAAAAGTAATTGTAATTTAATGCATTACTTTGGTACATGCATGTAATTGTAATTGTAATTTAATGCATGGTTTTGTCAAAGTAATTGTAATATAATGCATTACATTGCAATGTAATTCACCCCATGCCTGCTTCAGTGGTTGTCGTTTGTTAATGTGGTTCATAAGTGTTTCTCGTTTTTTATTCAGATTAGACAACTGGTTTTCCTTTTTGAATGGGTTTACTCTAGTCATTTGTGGGGCCCTTTATAGTTTGCTGTTCGGTGTGAGCCAAGGCACCGTGTTGAAGGCCGTACTTTGACCTATAATGGTTTACTTTTACAAATTGTGACTTGGATGGAGAGTTGTGTCATTGGCATATATATCACACCTTCTTATATCTAATTGTATACCTCTTTTTCAAGTTAATTCGAACGGATTCAGTCAACATAGTCACCAAATTTATATTAACTGATAGAACATCATCTACTGGTATACAGCGGACAGTTAAGTTGAAGGATAACACTGACTCCTTTTCAGCACAATCTTTTGTATGGAGTCTGCTCCATAAGAATAAAGAAACCAGTCCTATAAATTTTACTAATATCAAATGTGTTGTTCATAAAAATAATCCAGCATTTCAGCCTTGTCAATTTCTGTAACAATGTTACAACCTTCTTCAACTTCACTTTATTTGACCATATTTTGGAATCAGTAATATAAAATAAGTTTTGAAGTGATACTTTTAGCACTGAGTTAGATAAAGGCCTACCATAAATGATAATATTTTCAAATCAAACAAACTTTATGGGTGTTTTGCGCAGTAAATTGACGATCTACAAATGTAATGTTAAAAATCTCTGTACAATCTTCAAATACTCAGTACCAGTTTACGGTCCTGATGAAATACATAAAATCAGTCAGGTCGAACTAGTACAGAAGAATGCAGAAAAATATGATTTAAATGGTTATATAAGTAAGTATCAATGTTCTGGACCATATGAATATTTGGACCATATGCGTATGGTCATGACCGTATGCGTATATACTCATATGGTCCGGATATTAAATACGATGAACGTTGCATTAGGGATGACCCCTTGACGTGTCAGTAACTGATAGTTTTAATTGTGACTTATTTAATCAAATAGTAAATATTCATTCCATGATTAAGGAAATGAAGTAAATATTTCTGGTTAATTTAAATTATAGCATTTTTTCAATATCGATTTTTCCTTACGAAACACAATACGTCGACATTGACTTTTGAATATAACATCCAGAAATACTGAAATGAACTGTTAAACAAGAAATCAACTGTGTAACTCACACGTACTTGGGTCATGGTACCCTCGTATTTTATTTTTGTCAAACTTTCTTTTTATTTTTTAATTTATTTTTGTTGAATTAAAATTTCTTAAATATTTTAAATATGTTGTAGTATTTTTATGATTAATGCGTTTATGTTCCGATTTATTCGCTTTTACAATCACAATAGTTTATACGTTCTGTCCCTATATTTTTATGTATAAACTACAGTTGTAAGATCGTATGAACACATAAATTAAGTGAAAAAAGTAGCAATGAAAAGAATTCGAAAATTAAAATAATCTAAATACCAGAGAAAGGAGAAAAAATTGCATTGCAGAAAAACATGTTATTCATTTACATACGAAAACGTCCACAGGATAAAGGCGCTTTAACTTGAGACTAGAGAACCTAGATGAAATATACACTTATATTTAGACAACATGTATCATATACATGGTCTAAATAGTCATATGGTCCGGTTCGTTAATAACAAACGATTATATACTCACGGTTTTCATTCGGTTTATCGAGAGAAATGATCGTGAAATAATACATAACGGTGGTCATGCATTGCGATCGGATCGTGAAAGTTTAGGTATTGGATCGTGAATGTAATTAATTGAAATTCTACTTCAAAATCTGTGAAAAAACTGTTGTATTTTCAAAACGAGGAACAAATCCGAAAAAAAAATTACGTCTGTCAAAATGATTCAACTTTCTCAATAATACTGTGCAATAAGTTTAATAAAATATGCAGTACCTAATGAGAAAATACAAAAGGCGCAACACAAGTCTATGGGATTCATTAAAAAAAGAACACGTTTTGTATCTATAATGACTACATTCCAATATATAGCGATATATTTGAAATTGAATCTTTGGTGTTACATATAATACAGTAAAATAAAAGATTTTTTTCACTTGAAATCGTTCATTTTGTTTTTAAAAACACTAAATTTTGTTGATTCGTCGTAAAATGATCGTGAAAGATCAGTCAACGTATTATCTCGATCGTGAAAGACAATGCGTATCCAGACTCAAGACGTTTGTGTTGGTTTTTTTTACCAGTAACAAGAAAGGACATTTGCGCTTTTAACTTTGATACACCTGAACAAATTGACCAGACATTTGCGCTTTTTATCTATAATAGTTGTATACCTGTAATCTTTAGAAAATTAACCAAAGTCATGGAAAGATGTTCGCATATTCTTTGAAAGTTCATCCGAACAAACGAGAAATTCAGAAAAAATATTCGGGTAAATCAGACATACTATAAAGAATATAGTATACGTTTCTTGTGGCGCATTAGATTTGCGAGCATTTGAAGATTGATTTCTGTTTACGTTTGCGCCAAGCCTATGCTTACATTTGCGAATATTTTTTAGAGTAAATAGTATTCTGTTTCACTATTTCACCGAATGGCAATTTGATGAATAATTTAATTCAGTTTGTATAATTGTACCAAGACACACACGGAGTTTCGTTTGTCAGAAACTAATCGGGTGGAGGGGGGATTTGGGTACGATGGATTTACTTTCTGTATAGACAGTCAGGGGATATTTCATAGAGATGTGTCGTAAATAATTGCAAAGGTATTTCACCGGATTCCCATTTTCCTCCAAGTCTTTGGGCATTCAGCAGAATCCAATTTATATATTTATATTGTTCCATGACTAATTGCGTGTGAGTAATAAAACGGACTTATCCTGCTCCATAGTAATAGTTGAATAAATATATAGATAATAACTGTGTAGTGTCTTTAAATATCAGCTGTATTTGTACGAGGCTAAGAAACAGGGCGAACTATTACTCCTGTTTCGAGCCGAGTCAAAAAGCGCAAACGTCCCGCGCCGGACCAGACTTAATAATCAGAAAACAATATTTCGTTTACCAATTGAAATACCAGCATCTAGTTGACGAGTGTAATTATTTTAATAAGAATGGACATTAATGCTTTCATTATTTCAATAAGCTAGACGATAAAGACGTTTTCACTATTTGTAGATTTAGAACCGTTAATTACAAGCTTCCAATTGAATCTGGTAGATGGACAAACCCAGAGAAAATCGAACATGTAACATGTGTAATAGAAATGCATTTGGAAATCAATTTCACTATATTTTGGAATGTACATATTTTTAGGAAAGAATGTAGAGATAAAAAATACTGTACCAACATTAACACTCTAAAGTTTAAAGCAGTTAGGAATTTTTCAAAACAATTAAAACTTAAAAAGTTGTGTAAGTTCTTTAGAATCATAATTCAAAAAAAAAATCAATTCTCTCTCTGATAAAATGTAACCTTCAAACCTATGCATTCTTTTCTTCTCTATGAGAAGTTTCTATTTGCTGTTACCTTATCATATGTCTTATAATATTATAATGCATGTTTATGTGTTTCTGTATACCATTGTATCAACAAAGTTTTTTTTCAGAATAAATATATATATATTTTTTTCCCTTTTTTATTCAACACTTTTCCTTCAAAGTTATTAAAATAACTACAAACGTGTGTAGGTAAGTAGATCTCCAAGATAAAAGGACCTTCAGGGGCGTAAATTTTTGAAAAAAGTAAAAGTATATATGTATCTGTAATGCTTAATGCATCCCCCCTGAACATATATGCAAGTGTACGTTTTTTTGTTTGTCTTTTTGTGTGTAAGGGATGTTACCTTCAGTTATAAGGAGTATCGTTCATGCGTACATCATATGACAATATTGGCTAATTTATTGTTTATTTCCTGGCTGCGCTGACATAAACTTAAAAGGTACCAAGATAACGTTATTTATAATCGATTGTTTGATCGGTCTGTTCACAATAGCTATACGTCATTGTACCAACTTAGTGGAGAAATTACCAATAAACGTACCTCGCGATCGATTGTGAATGATGCCCAGCTTAAACTGTAATGTAGCCGATTAGGTTCTATTCTCAATCTTAAATTTGTATAAGAAATCAAAACTTATGAACGACGGAAAATAGAACTGATTTTGCTATAAAGCACCTAGTCGGTTTGGTATTACATGTATACGATAATCAGATCCAATGGCATTGAACTATTATAGCCCTATTCGCCAACAAAAGAGAAACTGAATGAGTCATGCAAATCCAATACTTGCTGTAACAATTAAACATATATATTACCATATAATTAAATAAGTTGAACGTTTTCGTAGCATCAGATCTTTCACGATCCTTTTCACGATCTTCGAAAAGCGGTACACGAACTTTCACGATCCAAAAAATCAACGTTTTGTAAATATTTCCATTTTTACAAAATTTCTGATTATACTAACACAAATAACTGTGAGAACCATTTGAATCATTAAAATGGTATGACAGTTTTCATCAAAAAGTTGTTTAGTCATTCGAATTATGAAAAAAATCTTGTTTGTTTACATTTTTAATGTCAATGAAATGTCGAGGAGCAATCTGCCTTTTGTAGTTTTGTAAGAACGGTTTACTTTTAAACCTTGATTTTTCTCAGCTACTGATCATTATGTTGAACCATTTTTATATAGAAAATGGTGGTTTAAACCTAAATATATAAATAACTATGCCTCCAACTTGTATGACAGTTGTTTTTTAGAGAAAGATCGAAAGAATCTAATATAATTAATTTCTTGCAGTGGGGTAGCCTACAAAATAACAACTTAAGCAAGATTAATTAAACTACATTTACAACAAAATAACGGGAGTAGGAAGAAGTTCAAAAAGACGTGTTGATCAAATCAGATGGGCACACTAGCGGTAAACATACATTTTAAAGTATCCCTCTAAACAAAGATTTCTATCAATATCATCTACATTTGGTTTATTTATCAATTGTAAATAACAAAGCATACAAATAGATATAAGAAGATGTTGTATGAGTGCCAATGAGACCACTCTCTCATCCAAGTCACAATTTGTAAAAGTAAACCATTATAGGTCAAAGTACGGCCTTCAACACGGAGCCTTGGCTCACACCGAACACCAAGCTATAAAGGGCCCCAAAAATGACATGTGTCAAACCATTCAAACGGGAAAAACAACGGTCTAATCTATATAAAAAAAAAAGAGAAACGAGAAACACTTATGAACCACATTAACAAACAACAACTACTGAGCATCAGATACCTGGTTTTAGAAAATATCACAAATTCGTACTTCATATGTCTTTTGATTGAGTTAAGCCATTTCAATTGATATTTTATAGTGTGTCTTGCTATGTTGTGATGTTACACTATTGTTTCAGGTAAGGGTGGAGGTTGGTACTTATTAAAACGTTTAAACCCGCTGCATTTGTTTTCACCTGTTCTAAGTCAGGAACCTGATGTTCAGTGGTTGTCGTTTGTTGATGTGGTTCATGAATGTTCTCGTTTCTCGTTTTTTATATAGATTAGATCGTTGGTTTTCCCGTTTGAATGGTTTTACACTAGTCATTTTGGGAACCCTTTATAGCTTGCTGTCCGGTGTGAACCGAGGCTCCGTGTTGGAGTCCGTACTTTGGCCTTTAATGGTTTACCTTTACAAATTGTGACTTGGATGGAGAGTTGTCTCATTGGCACTCATAACACATCTTCTTATATCTATATTCTAGCTTTTTAACAAGGACAATCCAAAAGTGTCAATGTATTTGGTAGTTAAATTTCAATAATTCTTTGACAAAATGCTATATAACCGGGTCGTCATGAGATTCGAGTAAACATATTTCTAAAGTTCTCACCACCATTCGTTTTACAGTAAAAGATGACGTTAAGAAATATTGCGATGATTTATATACAACCAGTCTAACTGATGTCGATTCTTAAATATTCTAAAGATCTTAAATCACAAATTTTAAACTTTTGAAGTAATGTCAAAACCTTTCCATGCTTTCTACGCTATAAGTTTATAATCCCAATTCTCAACCGAAAGATCGCCTAAATCATTTGAAGCGGGATTCATAAAGAACCTCCTGAAGACATAACGTAAAAAAAAAACATCTAGCAAGGTTCTTGTATTTCACTGTCGGATGTATTGATGTTTTCCTGAAACTCAATAACTTACATTTCTGTGAGTGCTTGCATCGCATATACTCAAGTGAACTTAAGATTAGTTATACAACAGGAACTAGAAACTTGATCTTGATCTTTTCTTCCATACAGACTCGAATTTTTTTTGAAACGTGGCGAATTTAACTTTCCATTTGAAAATCTTTCATTTCTCAGCAGTAAAATATCCTCTATTCCATCGTTTGTCATAAAAAAAACACCGTGTGTGCATGTTCAAACTATACGGACTTTATAAACAGTGATATAGCTATGAGTTAGAACAACCGAAATGGACACAACATCAGCTTGACGGTCACAATTACGAATTGTTTGACTGAGAATATGCGTCTGTGTCTCAACTAACCAATTTAACAAATGTGTCCTATTTCCTATTTTTAATGTTTGTAAAAGGATTGATTTGCATGGTGGGCGATACATGCACAGCTAGAGACGGTACCCATTCAACCTGAACTACACACCCTGTATTTCTTCTTTGGGTGAGATTTCATCCGGGTTTTTTTCACCTGGATTTATCTTCTTTGTCGTTTTATGACATTTTAATTTGACATGGATAATCAACAGTTACTGCTGCATCAATTTACAATCCCTACTAAAAGACTGCTTTTGTGTTTTGGATATGAGAACACAAATATAGAAGTTTTATAATTTTCTAGAAATAAATATGTTTGATATGTGAATTTTTTTCTACTTAACTTTGGTTAACATGGTTACAGTGAAGACAAATTTCAATTAGTTAAATTTGTTCATATTATTTGTTTCGTTTCTTAATACCTTAAAGTCAAACTTAAGCGAAGACAATTGCCTTTTTTATTGTCGAAGTGACTTTGATTTTTCGGAAATCTTCAAAATGAAATTTCACACATCAGATCTGATAAGATACTAAAAATGTCGCAGGTAAATATGATCACTTTTTGATATACACTTTGTAGTGTCGATATATATTGTACTATTCTTCAATACGACACAAAGTTGCACGACTTAAAAATAAGAAACACCACACTTTATTTGAAATCGTCCTTTATTATAATCAATATATATATATATATATATAGTCTCACACCACCGATGATAAACTAATCAATATCTACAGTTGTATACAGACACGGACTTGCAACTGTTATTAATAACAAACAGTTGTGTAAAGTCATTGTTAAAACACATTCCATACGAATGGTTAATTCCATCGTCTTCGTTTAGCATTTCCTCACAGTTTTTCCCGTCTGATGACATTCTTTGTATTTTGTTGTTGAAGAAACCACCGTAATAAACGTTACTTTGTCTATCGCGTGTTACTCCCGCTGTACCTGAAACTTCCTTACTGTATACTAATGTTCCATCCATATTGATACATATGAGTTTGCCAGGACATCTAACGAAAATCTTATCATGACTATCTTCATATAAAATAAAGTCAATATAACCAGATCCTAGTTGAATTGTTTTTAGAAATTTTCCATTTGTGTCTAATGTTTTGATATTACCTTTACCACCAACGTAAACTCTGTCACGTCCAGCAGTGATACCATAACATGAAAATCCAACGTTAACTTTGTCGCCTTTTGTTATCTGTTTAGTATTGATGAATTGAATAGCGCTCTCTTCAGGCAAGGTAACAACAGCTCTGTCTGTACCAGGTATAACAGCAATGCTGTAAGGTTTAGCGGTTAATATAATCTCTGTCTCATAATCTTTACAGTCTCTGTAGACATACAGTCTCGGATTTAGATACGAATTATTAGTAAGGAGCAGCTTATTGTCCATCGTGATTGATAAATCGTTCAGAGCATATTTCAACTCAGTTTTTAGTGTCAGTTCCGTATCCTTTTCAAACCCAACAATCTTGTTTTGTTAGTTCTGTCCTGATCTGGGCCTGCTGAAATTTCTTGGATTTGTAATAAACTTGACACGGTTTTACAGTCTGTAACAGTGGGCCGAAATAATCAATCTCTATATATTTCTTTTCATCGAAGGTTATTTCGATTTCTTGTAAATTGGAAACGATCTGCGGAACTTTTGCTTCGTCGGTTTTTGTATTTGCAATTTGTTGATGTAAGGATATAAACAGCTGATTATTAGACCCATGATCTTTCAGAAAATCAATTTCGTTCTCATTTGATTTTAAACTTTCTAAAGCAGATAATACTTCTTCTTTTTGTTTGTTGATTTCTATCTCGTGTTTCCTTTGAAGAGATGACAGTTTGGCGTGAAGATCATGTTCTAGATTATCTATGTGTTTCAATAATCGAGATTTGACTTCACTGATCTGTTTTGTTATTAATGATTTACTTTTCATAAGTAATTGTAAGTTTGACTCTCTGTTATTGTATAACTCCTTTAATGTTGTAACCAGATGTTTTATGTCCTGCATTACGTTGGTGAACAGTGCAGATTGTTTAACATCCATCGAGGCATGTTCTAATGGCAGAACGTTTTCACATTTCCTGTGCTCCTTAGGAATACACGCTCTACAGCAAACGATCTCATGATCTGTGCAGTAATAATCCAAAAGCATGTCCAGATGGACGTTACAGGTTTTCTTCGCAAATATTGGAATATTGGAACCGATAGACGACAAATCGATAACATGATGAGATTTGAATGCTTTGAAACGAGTATGTGACGCAGCGCAGTCTTGGCAAAATCGCTCTTCACAGTCGGAACAATACAGTGTTGCTGATACTGATGAGTTGGCCTCAGTACACGGATCACAAAAACTCGCTGTAGCCATTTAAGTAGTCTGAAGAAAAAAAATTAATTTGTTATTGACGGAGTTTTACAACATTAAATATTTTACTTTCTTAATCTTAATATACAAAATCATTAAATGTCCCTTATGTCGCGTTTTAATAATTTCGAAGTGTTAATCAGTTTTCATATCAAGTATTATGAAAAAGCGGTATTTCAAAATCACAAATTGAAAACGCTTGATATTCTATTTAGCTAAAAGAAGAAGAAAATTGAGATTTACTTGGACAGATCAAACTTTAAATGACCATAGAAACAAATTTTTGCCAGCACAATCAATCTTTATACTTTCTTTAACATGTTAATTTAGAATTCCATTTTTCCATGTTCATAGCATTATCTTGAATTTCTTTCCTGTGCAACTTTATTTAAAAAAATTACTCTGCTTTACTATATTTCAAATTATGATTTTTCAATTATTGCTAGTTCTTATTTGTTGATAACTACCCAAATAACAATGTTATTACCTATATGTCCTATTATTATCAGAGATTGTTCGTTGAATATAAATATAGTGGTCCAAACACAAAATATAATTGATAGTTTTGTCCCACCCTCCTTTTTCTATATTTTGGAAAAGGATTGTGTTTTGATAAAACTCATACTTTTATGTAAACACTTGGATTCACAAGAGAAATTTATGTATCTTTAAGCTAGGCTACTTGCTAAACTTGATGAAAATAGCGTTTCAAGTGAGATTTTGGAATTCCTACATAAGTAAATACAAATTTCCTTCGAAATAATTGATACAATAAGAGATCCATTACAACATGAAAACTCATTGATAATTCGACAAAAAGCTATATTTTTACTATCAACCAGTTATAACATACATGTTCCATTTAATTTAGTCTTAAATAATGCAACAATTTAAACTTCAGGTTAAGTGTTAACTGTATGCATGCTGAATGACAAAAACAAAAGCTGAAATATTATATTGAAATACACGAGTTGGTTTCCCGTTATGGGATATCCGTTTCACAAATGATAACGGATATGTTCGTAATGTCGTAACTACAATCTCGTCCTCCTTTTCTGAATGTGACTTACCGAATTAAACTTATTACCGGGTTAGTACATTAGCAACACAAAGGGTGTCACATGTGGAGCAGTATCAGCTTACCCTTCCAGAGCACCTGAAATCACCCACAGTTTTTGGTCGGGTTCGTGTTGCTCAGTCTTTAGTTTTGAAGCTATTTTATGGCTAAAATCTGACACCATTATTTTTGTAACATAAAAAAATGAATGTAACATGACGACAAACAACAAATGTGATAAATTTTCTTCAAAATGGGTATGATTTCTAAAATTTGAATTTCACATGCCTTTAGTTTAAACATATTTTATTTTCTAAATATCAGCAAAATGGATGAGACACAAGTAAATCATACTTATGAAGTCTTCTCCATATTACAATACAAGTATATATACAATAATAACATTATGAGCATGCATGTAAAGCTAAAAAATACATTAAATATTATACGAACTATAAATAAAAAGAAAAAAAGAACAAGAAGAATGGAAAAGGAGGAAAAGAAAAAGAAGCAAATTATATTTTCTGTGATGTTGACTTAGGTTTGATGGTGATGATCATCCGTGCCGGTAGCAATAATATTTTATGAAGGTACTAGAAATCAGTTGGACCTTTTAATAAAATCTTGAACATGTTTGAAAATTAGGAGATTTTGTTCATTCGAAAGTTCAAGATCTCCGCAAGTTAATAGTTTAGTATCAATAATAAAGTTTTCAGTAAGCCAATTAAGATTGTTAAGTAAAATTTCTCTACATGTAGTGTATTTTGGGCAAACTAAAAGAAAATGATGACCATCCTCAATATCAGACCCACACTGACACGAAGGATCCAGTATAATGTTAGCTTTGAAAAGGTCAGAGTTCAAAAATGAAGCGGAACATCGCAATTGAGTTAAAATAATATTCAGTTTCCTCGGACCGTACATATAATACGGCGCAACTCTACTCTGAACACTTTCATTTTTCAATTCTCTCTTAAATTTAGATATAGAGTCGGTGTTTCGAATTTTTAAGTCAAGCTTATTCCATTCTCGTATTGTGGATGGAATAAAAGATTCAGTGGTAAGGGAAAGTCTACAAAATGGAACAATGATATTTTGACCGTTTCGCAACGGATAGTTGGTTGTACTTTCTATACTTGGGGGGACAAGATTACACAGGTACTGAGGTGCATGTTTTTTATTTATATTATAAAACATCTGTAATTTTCTTCTTCTTCGTCTTTCATATAAAGATTCCCAGCCAACCTCAGAGTACAGAGTATCAGTTTTAGTGAAGATTGGTAGACCTGTTACAATTCTTGCGGCTTCCAATTGCAAATTTTCTAATTTATTTGAATAACAGATCCCACAATTATCCCACACTTCCGTGGCATATTCAAAAATGGGTCTAATAAAAACTAGATAAAGTTTTTCTAAATTATTACGAGACAGTCGATATTTAAGTTTACGCAGAACATTAAGGTGTTTCTTTACACTTGTAATTATACTTTCAATATGATTGTTCCATTTTGCGTCACAACTAAAGGTAACTCCCAGGTGCTTATGCGATGTATTTATAGGGATAGTTTTATCATTTAGGGAAAAGTTGAGATCTGGTATCTCAATATTTGAAAATATCATAATTTCTGTTTTATCAGGATTAAATGACATAAGCCATTTAGTTGACCAAACATCCAGCTCTTTCAGGTCGCGGTCGATCACAGATTTAATCTGTTCACCATCGCTACCGGAATAACTGAATGAAGTGTCGTCTGCAAATAGCCTACACAGCGATGTAAGCTTATCAGCAATATCATTAATATATAAAACAAAGAGAAGAGGGCCTAAAACAGATCCCTGGGGTACACCTGCTGACACATTACAAAAGGAGGAAAACGAATTATTCAGTACTACTCTTTCTTTCCTGTCATGCAGATAATCTTCAAACCACTGTAATAAGGTTCCATCAATACCATAGGCTTTCAGTTTGTGAATAAGACCTCTATGCCAAATTTTGTCAAACGCTTTAGAGAAATCACAGAATACAAAACAGTTTATTTCTTTTTTTTCCAAAGAGTTTAAGATGCAGTTGTAAATTTCTAAAAGTTGATGGACGGTTGAATTTTGGGGAAGAAATCCGGATTGATATTCATAAATTAATTTGTTAGCGTGTAGATGATTATACAAGTGCTTAAAAACAACTCTTTCCATTACTTTTCCAACACAACTAATAAGAGAAATTGGTCTGTAATTTGAAGGCAAAGATGAATCCCCCTTTTTGAAAATAGGTATTAAATTAGCTATCTTCCAACTGGTTGGATATTTGCGTTCTCTTAAAGATTTATTGAATATAATGTTTAGCGGAACTGCAACCTTTTCCGGACATAACTTAAGCATTTTATGGCTGATCACGTCTGGGCCTGATGCCTTGTTCGGATCTAATATCTGGATAATATCTATGATTTCTTGTGTATTTATTTTGATTTCCAAAAATTTACTATCAGTTTTTGTTTTAAATTCGGGTAAATTTACATGTTCTTCATCAAGTTTTGAAATCATACTAAAATATTTGTTTAATAAGCTGCATTTTTCCTCATTTTCATATACGACATCGTTTAGTCCATTATTATTTATAATATTTTGGAGAGGGGGTATGTTGTCCGAATTTTTATTTGATTTAATCAACATTTTCATAAGTTTCCAATACGTTTTTGAGTTCTGGGAGTTTTCTAGTATAATACTGTCCAAATTTGTTTCAAACTTTTCTTTGGCTATTTTTTTCATATTATTTACTTTATTTCTCTGTTGCTTGTACCTCAAAATGTCATTTTCAGTCTTGGATTTAACTGCCTTTTTTCTTAATCGGTCTCGAATCCGAATTTCTCGTCTTATGTCGTTATTGAACCAGTGTTTGTCGTTATGTCTTACAGTTATTAGTTTAGTAGGGATACACTCTTTGGCTATTTTCAAAAATTCTATTGCAAATATTTCACACAACTCGTTGGTGTTTTTAGTGTGCGGAAGCACTGTGTTCCGGTCTATTTCATCTAACTTCTCCGCAAATTTTGATTTATCAGCCCTGTCATAGAGCCATATTTCTCTTTTAAAAGATTTAAAATCGGACATTGGACATTCGAGAAATGCAATAGGTGCATCATGATCACTAATATCGGATGGGGTTTTTAGAACATTAGAAAAGGAACATGTCATAGAGTCACTTATTATAATCGGATCTAGCAGAGTGCTACTATGGTCCGTTATTCTAGTAGGTAGCTTAATTACATTGGTTAGATTGAACAAATTTAATGTGTCAATCAGTTTGTTGTTGTGCGCTGTAAGTAAGTCAGAGTTCAAATCGCCCGTAATAACCATCCTCTCATTGACCTGTAATCCCATTCCGATTGCATGATTTAAACGTGTCCAGTAGTTATTATCTGAATTAGGCGATCGATAAGTGTGACATAATAAAAATGTTTGGCCTCTAACATGGATATTTACAAAAAGGGATTCATCGTCTATTGTTTCGAGTGCATTAATGCGTTTAAGTCCAATACCATCTTTAACATAGATAAGTAAACCACCACCAAAGCTATTTCTATCTTTTCTTACGATATTTGAAGAGAAAGAGTCTAGTTGTATGTTGTCATCAGCGATGTTGGGATCTAAGTGCGTTTCTGTTAATGTTACAATATCAAATTCGTCACAAAAATTATTTAGAAATGCTAGTTTATTTCTGACGGATCTAATGTTCAGACTACGAATGGAAATAAAATTTTCTGATGTATTTGTGTCGTTAAATGACGGTGTATTCGATTCGTTACGAAGATTTGGACCTGGGTTTGTTTCAACATTTCCAATTATGAGGACATGCCTTTCAGTTGTAGGAATAAAACCACTAATTTATAGCCCATGCTTTCAATGCTATTCTGGAATTTTGAACATTAATGGCTACTTTTTCTTAAGTGCAAAAAAGTGGCACTCATTTCATGTCAAAGCTATACCTCATCCTGACCTATTCCAAATTATTCAACATACCTTTAATTGAATATAAGAGCACACTGGTGCTCGGAAATTTGGCTGTACCAATACAGGTGCTTCTGATCTGCACAACAGGGCGAAGTTATTGTGCCCTCCAACTATAATTCCAAAACCTTTTCATTATGCAAAATAAAGTTTCCCCAAGGGTTTTACAGTGATTTGAAGTCCTTAAGCGTTCATCTGACATCAACTTTATCTAAAAATATTGACATTGTTACAGCTATGTGTAGGAATCATTTTGCTTAAAATATGTACTACTTTCTTATATGTTTTTATGACCGGGCCCGAATTAGTGGTTCTATACCTAATATGTTCAAAATACACAAATCTGAGATTTTTTATAATTTAAAAATTTTGCTCTCATATTTGAATAAGGCTTCAAACTTTCTGAATTACAACTTCATAAACTACCGAAATAATTAACTTTTGAGATATGTTTATTAACATTTAGCAATGATTCAAAAATAGGGACGAAAGATACAAGAAGGACATTCAAACTCATAGATTTAAAATAAACTGACAACGCCATGGCTAAAAAAGAAAAAGACAAACAGACAAATAATAGTACACAAGACACAACATAGAAAACTAAAGACTAAGCAACACGAACCCCACCAAAAATTGGGGGTGATCTCAGGTGCTCCTGCTCCACATGTGGCATCCTTTGTGTTGCTCATGTTATTACAAACCCTGTAAATAGTCAAATTCGGTAGGTCACATTCGTGAAAAGGGAACGGATTATAGTTACGACATAATGAACATATATAAGGAACATATCCGATATTATTAACATTTAGTAATGATTCAAGTATTCACAAACAAAATAAATACAGAACTATAACTTTCCCAGCAGCAAAACGAAATCCAAACGCAACACCCAAGAAAAATCGATTACCAAATCAAACTGATCTGTTTTTCTGTGCCTTTGTGAGAGCATCATGAATCGTTTCATTAACGTTTGTGATTTGGTACATTTGTAAAACTCAAGACTGTTTATTTAAAGTTTTTGCAAAATAACTAAATACCAGTTATCAGAAAAATACAGAAAACTGAAAAAATGCAAGAAACTAGATATTTTCTTAACCTTGCATTTGAAGTTTTCCTTTGAAGAATAATTGCCAAACCGAAAAAGACCGGGACTGGCATTTTACTTATCGCATAGTAATACAAATTTCCGATGTTCCGAGAACCACTGTCACAACATTTTGCCGTAAGTAAAACAAAAAGTTGTAATGCAACTTCACCTGCTGTGAACATACCAAATGCTACTAACCTTTTCCATTGCTGGCTAATAGATTTGGTAAGTTTCAATCGATTCGCACTTTTCAAACAGTGTATTTTATCTATATATTGATATAGCTATGTATAAAACAACATGAACAATGAGAGATACTTTTATATTCCCACTTTCACCGACGGATACATTTTTTGCCGTTTTAATTAAAAAATTATATTGTAGTACAATTAAAAGAATGTAAATATGAAAAGGAAATTGTAAATTTAAAATTTACTTTCGGTTTCAACATGTACAACTTTGTAGCCTATATATCTTCACATTGTGTCATCATGGTCATTACAATGTTGATAACATTAAAAAAACACCAAAGACTTGAAACCATACACCGTTTTTAGAAAACAAAATAATGACAGTGGCAGCTGTACAATTTTATAAGTTATAATAGTTTCTTGAAGACAACAGTTCGTACACACTT
The DNA here is from genome assembly GCF_021869535.1 of Mytilus californianus. Taxonomy (NCBI): domain Eukaryota; kingdom Metazoa; phylum Mollusca; class Bivalvia; order Mytilida; family Mytilidae; genus Mytilus; species Mytilus californianus. Next base: position 98,411,939 of record NW_026262734.1, on the reverse strand, counting down.
ACCCGATTGAAGATGTCTGAACAAAGCTCAAGTTCGTTGTATGGAAAGCTGTATGAAACAAAGTATATTTCTTCCTGAATGGAAGTCATTAACGTAATATATTCAAAAAGTCCATGTGTTGTCTAATTAATACTGTCAATTTACAAACTATTAAAGTTACTTTGACCCATTATCAAATAATTATCTAACTACGAAGGGATGAAAAAGATATGGAAGCGCCGAGACTGTCACTTTCTAAAATTGTATCATTAGTCGTGATATATTATATATCAGGCTGCTTGCAGTGGCGGATCCAGAACTTTTTGTAAAGGGGGGGGGGGGGGGGGAGCTGACTGACCTAAGGGGGGCCGCTCCAGTCCCGCTTCAGTGATTCCCTATATAATCAACCAAATTTTTCCCACGAAAGGGGGGGGGGCTGGATCCGCCTATGGCTTGATTATTTCAGTGTAGTCTAGAATAAAATGCTGATACGTAGATGCCTTCTACTCTTAATTATGTTATAGTTAGCAGTACATAACCAGTCATCTATATACAAATTTAGATGAATTTGACAGCCACATTATTTGTGACGGTTTTACTTATTTCAATTAGTGTCTTTAATTCATAAGAGATGTACTTTAAGTTGTATTGTAATACTTTCTGACAATCTGAAATAAGATGTATAAGTCATTTCTTTTATTAATTTTCTCAATTCCATGTTATTTAGGATTCATTTAGTCACTGCCAGTTTCTAAAATTGGTTGAGAACATGTTGGCATGCTAACCAGTCCATGTATTCCTTTAATCGCTCAATGTTTTTATATTATATATAAAATATTTTCAATATTGGCAATTGTTATCAGTTTTTTCATCACGGTTATTTACAATCAAAGGTCAATTGAGTTCAGTTTAAAATATCTATCTAGATGCAATAGTCTGATCTGTAATGGAACCAATTTTGTCCTACTCCCGATTGTGACATTTTGAAAACACGGATATAAATACTTTATGATGGAAGGAAAAAATGGTATTCAAGATAAAATGTAAAATCCCAAAAATACTGAACTCCGAGGAAAATTCAAAATAGAAAGTCCCTAATCAAATAGCAAAATCCAAACGAAAGGATAAAAACTGTCATATTCATGACTTGGAACAGGCATTTTCTTATGTAGAAAATGGTGGATTAAATGGTGGATTAAACCTGGTTTTATAGCTAGCAAAACCTCTCATCAAACGAAAGGATAACAACTGTCATATTTCTGATTTGGACAGGCATTTTCTCATGTAGAAAATGGTGGATTAAACCTGGTTTTATAGCTAGCTAAACCTCTCATCAAACGAATGGATAACAACTGTCATATATAAAGGCAACAGTAGTATACCGCTATTCGAAATTTATAAATCGATTGAGAAAAAACAAATCCGGGTTACAAACTAAAACTGAGGTAACTTCAAATATATGAGGAGAACAACAACACCAACCGAAACTCAACACTAAAATGCAACACACACAGAAATGAACTATAATATAACAATGGCCATTTTCCTGACTTGGTACAGGAAATTATAAGAAAAATGGTGGGTTGAACCTGGTTTTGTGGCTAGCCAAACCTCCCGCTTTTATGGCAATGTTAAATATAACATTAAAATGACAAGATTACATGACAGGACTACAATACAAATAAATGGGAGAACATACAGGACAGAGACACACACAAATAATAGCTATCAAAAGTTACCAGGCTTATAATTTAATACGCCAGACGCGTTTTCGTCTACATAAGACCCATCAGTGACGCTCAGATCAAAAATGTTCGAAAGCCAAAACAAGTTCAAAGTTGAAGCGCATTGAGGACCAAAAGTTCCAAATACGGCTATGGTTATATGCCTGGGACAAGAAAATCCTTAGTATTTAGAATAATTCATACTTTTGCAAACAGTAAATATATAAAAATAACTATATAATAGATATATATGTTAACACCGATGTGGTGACTAACTACAGAAAAAAAACGCATACGTAAAGCAACCTAAATCAGCACATAAAAAAGGCACAGCCGAACAACGTATTATAAACCTGAATTCCAAAATGTTTTATGAAGGCTTAGATGTGAAAACATGAAAATATTTTTGTTTGTGTTATATGTATTTGTTATAGAAAGAATTTGGTTAAAAACTCCCAAAATGAATTCTGAATCAAATGAAATATGGTTTATATAGTTATCGTTTCAACTAATTTCCTTCAAAATTTTTTGACTGTAGATGCATGCAGTAATAAGTCTTGTGAAGTAGCCAGAGCAGATTTATTGAGACTTCCGTCATTCGAGGACTTGATCTAAATTCTAAGGCACTTATTTGATCTGCTGACAGAGAGCTCATGTAATTAAACAGTACAGTTAGAATATTGCACTATGTACATTTACTCATGCGTTTTATCTGTTATGGTCACTATTTAAGAAAAACCATCAATTATTTACGATTTACTTTACGATCTATTGTCTACATAGAAAAAAGAGGATGTGTCAGTACTTTATCACACTATATTTACCATTTTTGGTTCGTCTTATTTAGTTTATTCGTGGGTTTTTTTTTGGGGGGGGGGGGGGGGGGGGGGGTTGAAGGGGTCGAGTGCTGTGCATGGTTCACGCAAAATTTTCTACACAAAGCATTGACTCTTCTATACAATGATAGTAATTCATGGACTGCGCCCGTCTAGTAGTTGAAGTACAACCTTTGATAAAAGTGTGTGTCCATTTGTTAATTTGATGCTAAAACACATAACCATTGAAATGCAGATAACAGATGACTCTTGTAAAAAATTTGCAACACTCCCTGCAAATTTAACATAAACCCCTTGCAACAACTATCTAAAGAACATTTAAGTGGCATGCTACAAAGTCGAATGTTTGCCCTTTTCAAACAAACTCTCATTGTCCAATGTTAGTTAAGATATCCGTTATGGTTAACATACCTAGCAGAACCAAACTAATGTAATAATTTTTGTTCTCTCTTATTTTTACTTCAGATGTTAAGCAACAGAAGATTAATCAATCAAAATTGAATTCCATGTGTCGTTGATGGGTTATGTTCGTTATTGTTCTGTGGTTTGCATATTGTGTCGGCTGTTGTGTTGTTTTTGTGCGTTTCTCTGTTGTGGGTGTTCTTGTGTGTGTTTGTGATGTGTTTCTGACACGTAGTGATTCAGCGTTATTTTTTAACATTGTCATAAATCGGGAGGTTTGGCTGGCCATTAAACCAGATTCAGCCGACCATTTTTTCTTAAAATGTCCTGTACCAAGTCAGAATATAGCAGTTGTTATCAAATAGTTTGTTTCTATGTGTGTTCGCGTTTGTTTTTGTTGCATTTTGGTGTTCCTGTTGTTCCTTTGTTTTCCTCTTAAAGTTGGTGGGATTCCCTCGGTTTTGGTTTTAACTCGGAGTTGTTTTCTCTCAGTCAATTTATGACTTTTGAGCACCGATGTACTACTGTTGTCTTTATTCAGAGCTGTTAACAAAACGAAAAAAAATATCCTGCGTTGTTAAAACAAGGACACACTTCTCTTTATGTACTCTTTTGTCAAATGTGAACAAAATTACAGAAAATGAAAACAACTGTTTTTGTTATTTATTCGTTTTTATGGAAATCAGATTCCGAGTTACTATGTGATTTCATCACATGTGTATTACAAATGTTAATGCTTGCACTTGTATACCAATACGGATGTGATTAAGTAATTGATAACATAAAGTTTTGTGAAGTCATTGTTAAAACAAATTCCGTTAGAAAAGTTGACAATAAACTCATCATAGATACCAGGAATGAATTGTTTTTTTTATTTGCGCCAGACGCGCGTTTCGTCTACATAAGACTCATCAGTGACGCTCGAATAAAAAATAATCATCTTCTCTTCTCAGCGTTACCTCCCATTTTTACGATCTGATGACAGACTATGTATGTTTTTTTTTCTCGGAAATACTCCCACCATAATAGGTATAACACTGTCTGTCATTTGCTACGCCTTCTACAAATGTGCGGCATCCTTACTGTATACTAGTGTTCCACTTGAATTGACACATATGAGCTTGTTCCAACAATAAACTGGTTATGAATATTATCATATAATATAAAGTAAATCAGTAGAACCTGGTTTAATTGTTTTTAGAATTTTTCCATTGATGTGTAGTGGATTGATAATGCTACTCTTCAATGTAAAAAATTGAAAACAACACGTTTAATAATTTCATGTGTTCGAAGCGCTTTTCTGGATTTACCTTCATCTAATTGCGTCATTTTCAGTGGCAATAATACCATAACATTTATATTCAATTTTAATTTTGTTCAACTTCGTTATCTTTGTGGTGTTGGGATTTGTATAGGGATCTCATTAAGTTGTAACAACAGTTTTGTCTGCACAAAGATCAAGGGGGAAAAGGTGTAACATAATACATGAGGATACCACAATCATAAGTACAAAATGAAGTAGTTATATGCCATACCTAAATGCTTGTCAATTTTTTCAGGAATATGGTGTTTACGATAGATTTTTGAAAGTTTTTGTTAAATTTATTTCCAACTTTTCCAAATTCCGAACGATTTAGAGCTGGGTATTTTATGCAGGTACCTGTTTATTGTTGAATTGTTTATTCGCCTTTTTCAGGACTTTGTCAAATTGTCTGCCAATTTGTATAGAAAAAAGTTTTTAAAAAATCCAAACATACCAAACTTTAAAGGATAATTCAAAACGACAAGTCCTTTATAAAATAACAAAATCAAAAGCTCAAACACATCAAATGTAAGGAAAACAACTGCCGTATTCCTGACTTGGTACCTAATTAAACCTGGTTTTATAGCTAGCTTAAGCTCTAACTTATATTACAGTCATATAGATGTGTGAGCAAAACAAACATATTTCATTCTCAATTTGATAATAGGTAAAAATGTTTTTCTAATAACCTTCAATCTGGGAGCACATTTTCTATTAAAAGAGAGGCGAAAAATACCAAAGGGACATAAAAAAACTCATAAGTCGCAATAAACTTACAACGCCATGGCTAAAAAAAGAAAACGGACAGGCAATAGTTCACAAAATAGAACATAGAAAACTAAAGAGTGAGCAACACGAATACCACCAAAAAAGTAGATATCTACGGAAAAAATCATGAAAACATGAAAATATATCTAATAAAGTGACATAATTCATGACGTGTTTTAATCAATACTATGCATATTCTTCAATTTTAAATCATGCAATAACAGCAATATTCAATATGGTTATACTACTTTGTTTAAATTTTATCAAGTATTTGCATTTGTACACGACTACGGACTTGTAATTGTTAATAACAAACAGTTAAGTAAAGTCATTGTTAAAATACATTCCATACGGATTGTTAATGCCATCGTCTTTGTTCATCATTCCTTCACAGTTTTTTCCATCTGGTGACATGCTCTGTATGTTTTTGGTATTGTTGCAACCAAAATAAACGTTACCCTGTCTATCAAATTTTAATCCCCCTAAACGAGAAACCTTCCTACTGAATACTAGTGTTCCATCTAGTTTGACACAAGAGATTTCGCTTTGATGTCTAACAATAAACCGCTCGTGATTATCATCGTATGACAGAAAATAAATATCTGCATATCCATGTTGAATTGATTGTAGAATTGTCCCATTTGTTTCTAATGTTTTGATACTACCATTGTTACCACCAAGGTAAATTCTGTCACGTCTAGCACTTATAGCACGACATTCAAATCCAACGTTGACTTTGTCTTCCTTTATCATCTGTTTGGTGTTTATAAATTGTATAGACGTCTCCTTAGGAAGGGTAACAACCGCTCTGTTTGAACAAGGTATAACGGCAACACCTCTAGGATCAGATGTAAATGTTATCTCTCCCTCGTAATCTTTACACTCTCTGTAGACACAGAGTTTCGGATCTGATCCGCTATAATTAGTCAAGAGAAGTTTATTATCCTCTGTGATTGATACATCTATAAGATTATATGTGGCATTGAATTTAAGATTTAAACCAGTGTCCTTTTCAAACCTAAGGATACGATGGGTAGTTTCTGCCATAATCTGGGCCTGCTGAAATTTCAATGATTTGTATTGAACTTGACACGGTTTAACATTCTCTAACAATGATCCAAAAAATTTCATCTTTACATTTTTGTATTCATCTAAAGATATATCGACTTCTTGTGAACTGGAAATCATCTGCTGAACGTTGTCTGCTGTGATTTGGACATCTGATACTTGTTTACGCAAGGCTATAAATAACTGATTATTCGAGCCACAATCTTTCAAGACCTCTATTTCATTTTCCTTTGATTTTAAGATCTCTATCATCTGTAATATTTCATCCTTTTGTTTGTTGATTCCAGTTTCGTGTTTAAGTTGAAAGGACGAAAGCGTGGAATGGAGATCAAGTTCAAGTTTATCTATTTGCTTCAATATAATTGGAATTTTAATTCACTAATTTGCTTGGTTAGTGCTAATTTAGACTTTGCAATTGATTCTAAGTTCGACTGCCTGTTATCGTTAAATTTATTTAATGTTGCAAGAAGGTGTTTAATTTCCAGTATAACGTCGGTATAAAGCGCAGACGTTTTCACATTTTTAGAGGCAAGCTCTAATGGTAGAATATTTTGGCATGTCCTGTGGTCATTGGGAATGCATGCTCTACAGCAAATGATATCATGATCTGTGCAATAATAATCAAGGAGTAATTCCATATGGATGTTGCAGCTTTTCCTCACAGGGATTGGAATCTTGTAACCGACAGACGACAAATCGATTACGTGATGTGATTTGAAATCTTTGAACCGGTCATGTGATTCAGCGCAGTTTGAACAGACCCTTTCTTCACAGTCGGAACAATACTTTGTTGCTTGTAACGTTTTATTTTCTGCAAAACATGGACCACATACACCAGCTGTAGCCATTGCTGTATCTGAATAAAAGAAATATTTTTGAGTCATTCTACAAACATGACCAAAACAAAATGACTTTCCATTTATTCCTGAAAGAATCAAGATTTTCGTGTAATCATGGCATTTTTTTAAAAACAGTGTTGGCACTATACTTTATTAAAAGAAAACGATGTAAAATGTGAGATACGGTTATCATAAATTTCATTAAGCACATTATGTCAAATCTGGTAATATAGCATAGTAAAATATGAACATTCCCCGACAAAATAATGAATTTAGTCATCTCTTCTTTTAGGATAAATAGTAAAAATACTTATTGGCATGTAGTTACAATGGTGTTAGTAACAATTTTTATTCCCCCTTATTAGGACAAATTTTAGTTCTAGGTCGATGCCACTGCTTGTTGGTGTGTCGTTCCGAAAGGTATCAGCTTCCCAGTAGTCAGCACTTTTGTATTGACATGAAATATATCTGATTTGTTTATTTTTTCTGTAAAATTATTGGTTTTAAAATTTTGAATAATCCAAAACATTGGAAGGTTTTTTTACCCCGAGGTTAGGATTGCCAAAGCATAATTTGGCACAACTTTTTGAATTTTGTTTTTCTCGTTTATTTGTGTTTCGTGATCTTCAGTTTTTTTATTTGAATTTCCAACTGTTTTGATGCGAGTGCAAACAAAACGTGCGGTTAGCGGTAAAAATATTAAGTCTGGTACTATGAAATCGTTTATTTAATACAAGTCAGTGAAGTGTTAAATATAGGTTAGAGTGGTAAACATGTTTGCCAGATTCAACTTTATTTCACCAGAGGCATATTTACACCAATTCACATTGATGTGGCTCACTTAGTATCTTGGATCTGAACAACAAATGAAAGTCATTAAATCACTAAAAGATAGATGACATTCTTTTTGTGATAAATTTTCTTACACTAAATTTGAATTTTTATGTTATTTATTTTTATATAAGTTAGGACAATAAATTGTAAGTGTGAGTGACCGACGGTCAGATAACTATTACTTTACTAAGAACTTATAAATTGTGTACGCCAGACACGCGTTATATCTAAAACAAAACATCATCAGTGACGCTAGAATCAAAAGAGTTAAAAAGTCAAATCAGGTAGGAAGTTAATAACCATTTCGGACCAACCAATGCGAAAGGTTTTGTCAAATACTGCTAAGGTCATCTATTCCTATGGTCGAAAATTCTTAGTTTTTCGAATGATTTTAAATTTTGTTAAAAATATGACCATATAAATGACATGTCATTTCAACATATAAGTGCTGACTACTGGACTCGTGATTCCCTCGGAGAGGAGAACACCACCACAAGTAGCATAGACTTATGCAGTGATTGTAGAAATGCCAGGCTTATGCTTATGTACGCCAGATGCGTATTTTATCTTCAAAAGACTCATCAGTGGTGATCTAATCAAATAAATCAAAAGGCTAAATCAAGTGCGAAGTTGAAGAGCATTAAGATCCATAACTGTTCAAGCTTTTGCCAAATACAGTTAGGTAATTTATTTCTTGGCAAGAAAATCCTTAGTATTTCGTACAACTCAAAGTTTTGTGAACAGATGAGGTTGATCAGCTGTATGTATTTCATCAGATAGCATTTTTTTATACTTTGCCCAAATGTAGACGTTACCATGCTTGGTTCATTAATATAATAGATAGTAGTGGTTACCGTGATATTGATCAATTTACACGCCTGGCAAAATTGCCAAAATTTGCAAGGATAATTCATGAAAAAAAAACACTTTTTGTGAATAAAAAAAAGAAGAGGCTCTCAAGAGCCTGAATCGCTCACCTGTATTTCAGAGGAGAAGATTTTTAAATGTTAGCAAACTTGATGAACAAATTGTGTAAAATTGTCTTTAAAGGGCAATAACTCCTTAAGGGGTCAATTGACAATTATGGTCATTTAACTTTTTTGTAGATCTTACTTTGCTGAACATTATTGCTGTTTACAGTTTATATATATCTATAATAATATTCAAAATAATAACAAAAAACTGCAAAAAAATTTTAAAAATACCAATTCGGTGGCAGCAAACCAACAATGGGTTGTTCGATTCGTCTGAAAATTTCAGAGCTGATAGATCTTGACCAATTTAACAATTTCACCCAATGTCAGATTTGCTCTAAAAGATTTAGTTTTTGAGATATAAGCCAAAAACTGCATTTGACCCCTATGTTCTATTTTTAGCCATGGCGGCCATGTTTGTCGATGGATCAAAACTTCGGATACAATTTATAAACTAGATACCCTAAGGAACATTTAGTTATAGTTTGAAGGTATTTGGCCCAGTAGTTTCAGAGGAGAAGATTTTTGAAATATTTTACGACGACAGACGACGACAGACGACGACGACGACAGACGACGGACGACGACGGACGCCAAGTGATGGCATAAGCTCACATGGGGCCTTTCGGGCCCCGGTGAGCTAATAATAATGAGATAGAATTTTAGAATAAGATATGAAAGATAGGTTTTATAACATGCTTTAAGAAATTAAAAAGAAAAAAATGTGTTATCCGAACTTGTTTTCTTGGTACAAGTAAAAATTAAAAATGTTTTCAACATTCTTTTTATAAATTATTTACTATTTGAGTTTCTCCCTTTAAATTAGTGAGTTGAAAAAAAATAATTCAAACAAATACAAATACTTGTTATTTGTTACAATAGTCTATATAATTCAATTAATCACTTATATTTCTTATTCCAATAAATAATCTTACATCTTAACTGACAATAAGTGCGTACTGCTATTTTACAATCCAAGATTGTGATATATAGTTAATCTATCTCGATTTATAACTATGACCATATCAAGTATATATCATGTCAACACAAAAGTGCTAACTTATAGGTTTGTGATACATTGGGGAGAAGATCTTCACCAGCAGTGGTAATTAGCTGTAGAATTGTTTTAATACAGTGGCCTGTTCTAGCTCATATGATGTGCCTCTTTTTTTTGGATGTCACAAACAAGACTGAAAAATGCTATTTTTGTTTAATGAAGAAACTTTTAGCCGAGTTTCCTAAAATTACAAGATTTCATAAAGATATTGGTGTCCTTAAAACCTTTTCTAAATATGTCGATAGTTTTTAAATGTCATTTATACACGAACTAAAGGCAAGTAACGTGTTTAATTCAACTATAATATAATTATTATGCTAAGCCATTTTTGATGAGAAGTTAGGATTGGCATATTTGGATATATTTTTACATTTATCCGGCATGTAAAATCCTTATTAAGTGGCTTTCGTCAATATAAAGTCGAACTATGCATTTTTTTTTTTAGAAAATAGAGGGTCAATGTTCTTTCGACAACACCACTAGTATCGTTATTATTTTCTTTTGAAAATTTATTGTGAATGATAATCCGCAAACTGACAAAATAAAAGTACGTGTTATTCTATGAAAGAGAGGCAAAAGATACCAAAGGGATATTCAAACTCATCATTCGAAAAACAAACTGACAATGCCATGACAAAAATTCGAAAAACGACGAAAAGACAAACAACAGTACACAAAAGACTAAAGACTGAGCAACACTAACGTAATGAAAAACCAGTGATTCCAAAACGGCAAGCAGATATACTGCTCCATATGTGGCACTCGTCGTACTGTTCATGTCTCATTCGGAAGGTCATATTTGATTGAATCAATGCACATTCACGTTCATTGTAAATAAATTACAATGTCTGCTGTCCTGATAGTCCCTGTTTTAAGATACACAATTCAAAAGTCTGGCAATCTTCTTTCTCTGAGTAGACTTATCCCTTTCCATACCGTGAAATGATACGGCTATATAAAGTATGGAAGAATAATATAATGTACCCATTTCTATCGACGTATTAATTCATAACAAATTCTTGATTAAAAAGTTATATGATAATACAATCATGACAATTACAAGAATGCTATTTAGTGAATGGAAATTGTTTAATTCGATTACTTTCGGTTTTAACTGTGTCAACCCGTGCCTCCAAAGTATACTGCTTTAAAAAGATAATTACAGCAAACAAACATCAAAGACTTGAAAACCTACACCATTTTAGAAGAAAAATACTGACAGTGTCATGCTGTATAATTTGTATATATGTATATGTTATGATAGTTTATGGAGACAAAAATACGTACACACTTACCGGACTAAAAATGTCTGAACAAAGATTAGGTTCCATGTATGGAAAGCCGTTGGAAACAAAGTATACATGTATATATATATTTCTCAATGGAAATACAAGTTTACATATCGGCATCTGTACTTATGTACAATTAAGCTACCGTTAGAAATATTTTTTAAAGTTTTACTCGAGTATTGTGTAAAAGGAACTCCGTTTGAAATGTAAATAAAATCACATACGAAGGTTTACTAATACAATATATTAATTATTACAAGATAGACACGGACTTGAAATATGTAACCATTATATTAGAAGGAAAACAAAGAACTACTAACTATCTTGTAAGGAACACAAATCGGATACTTGTGTTGTAAATATGCGTGAATTGTTATGTGTACGAGAATCAGTCACACTCGCTCAAGAATCTATACGGACTAAATGAATTATTTTCAACTTTAATAATCCGGATGTCAATGCATTTTAGAGTCAGATGATGGCTTAACCATGTTAACATCAAATGGCAATATTTCATGCCATTTGAAAACAAAATCAAATTAGGAATTCATGGAATATGTACGTTTTGTGAATGGAATAAAAGGCGCAAAATGTGTGCTGCCACTGCATGCACTGGAGAAATTGGATATGTTGGATAAGGGTAGAAATTTTGACTTGGATTTTGAAATGACTATACAGCCTCATTTGGAGGTCTTGTTATAATTTTGAGGATAAATACTGCTGCCTAATTCAAACAGATGGCTTTGTTACGTTATGTCGTTATGTGATCTTTTAAATTTAAGCTTACTTTACGATATTGGTTTTGTTCATAGTTGAAGTCCATACAGTGACCTATACATGCTATAGCTGCTTTCATTTGCGTGATTTAGTCTCATAAGCTTCATATTGGCAATCATACCACATTTTCATATTTCTGTATTTATGACGTCACTACTAACACTACTGAACTGAAGATATTATATGATCCTATTCAGTCTTCACATCTTCTGTACGTGGAAGTGAGTCTCGGTCATTAGCTTTGTTGGTCTCTTTTTAAAGTTATAGCTTTTAACACTCTTATTGTAAAGGCATATTAAATGAACCCAGCTACTCGTCACTTAACATGAAGACCTGTATGTTCAAAGTCCGAACTTGTAGACAACCTATAAATGAGAGTCTGGATTGGGTCCTTTATTTCTGAATTATTTAATTTTATGCGTTTTTTTTTTATTCTTTTTATTTCTGCCCATTATTCTCCATTGTTGATATCTTAGCACACCCTTATTCTCTACTGTTGCTATCTTAGCACACCACTGTTCTATATTGTTTATATCTTATCACTCTATTATATATATTCCCTATTGTTTATATTTTAGAACACAATCTTTCCCTATGGTTTATATCTTAGCACATAATTATTCTCTACTGTTTATATCTTAGCACCCCATTATTCTCTATGGTTTATATCTTAGCACACAATTATACTCTTTTTGTTGATATCATAGCACACAATTATTCTCTATTGTTTATATCTAAGCAAACAATTATTCTGTATTATTTATATCTTAGCACACGGTTATTCTCTATTGTTTATATCTTAGCACACCATTATTCTCTGTTGTTTATATCTTAGCACACCATTATACTCTGTTGTTTATATCTTAGCACACCATTATTCTCTATTGTTTATATCTTAGCACACCATTATACTCTGTTGTTTATATCTAAGCACACCATTATTCTCTAATGTTTATATTTTAGCACACCATTATACTCTTCTCTATTTTTCATCCTATTTTCCTCTACATTTGTCCATTATTCTCTATTCTGTAAACCCCATACCTCATATATACTTTTATGATAAATGCCTTTTGTTTTGTTTTTTTTTTCTTCTTTGGATTTCTTTTTTTTTTCAAGTTTCAACCTAGTTACTCAGTAGCCCGGCTTTATATCATCGAATCCAATGGCTGTTTGAATGTAAACATGTGTAGCAACTGCTACTGTTATAAGTTTAAAGACTGTGAAGCTATACTTTTTTTATTTAAAGGAATAAGGGTATATTTTTACTGTATAATCTTCACAATATGCCCTTTAAAAAATCATCAGACTTTACGAAATCATAGCTTTGTGGTTCTTACATTATGTCGTATTTCTCATCATTATTAAATCATTGATGGTCTTCCTCTAAAATACGTTGATCAAAACCACACTAATGTCCGATAAATTTTTCCAACTAAATACACTAATCATGATTGTGGCAAAGTTTGGTTAAGTTTGCCCCAGTAGTTACATGAGAATATTGTTGTAAAAGTGACAACGTCAACGACAGAGGCTAAGTGACGAGAAAGCTCACTTGTTCCTATGGGCCGTGTTAGCTAAAATATTCCTCAGACACAACAAATTTATATATTTCTAATTTTATATAATGTGTCCCTTTTGTTCTGCTCCTCACAGGTGCAAGTACTTAAACGAGAGGCTTTAATATGCATTTGATGAATTTGGCTATTCTTTTTAGGTCATTATATATGGCACACAGTGTACTCATCCCTGGCTTTCAATTGTTTCAGTCTGAGTGTTCCTGTGGTATGTAATTCCAGAAAAGTGATTTGAACACACTCAATAATCAGATTATGATTGGTTCATTCTTTTTGCTTATATTCATCAATTTTAATTATAAATTAGGCCGTTAGTTTTCTCAGTTGAATTGTTTCATATATTCATGTCAGGGCTTTTTATAGCTGACTATATGGCATGGGTTAATCTCATTGTTGAAGGCCGTAATTGCTTACATGTATCCACTTCATTTGAACTTTAGTGGATAGTTGAGTCATTGACAATCATACCACATCTCCTCATTATTATATTCAAAGGTTAAAGTGAGTCAAAATATACCAAAGGGACATTCAAATTCACTGGTCAGGAAATAAACAAGAGGGCACACGCTGAAATGTCTCGCCTTCTTTACTAACCATTAATTTTATGTTGATAGTCCTAAATATAAAGCTTTACTACAACTGTCACATAAACTTAACATGGTCCAAGAAAATGAGGTCAAGGTCAGATAAACCAAACTGGAAATACATGTACACCTTACAATCATTCCATACACCAAATATGCTTTTAATATAGTTGACCTATTGCACATAGTATCTAGAAACAAACTTAACCAGGAAAAAATTAACATTGATCAATGAACCATGAAAATGAAGTCAAGGTCAGATGAACCCTGCCAGACAGACATGTACGCCTTACAATCGTAACATGCTTTAAATATAGTTGACCTATTGTATATAGTATATAAGAAACAAACGTAACCAGGAAAAATTAAGATTGACCAATGAACCATGAAAATGAGGTCATGGTCAGATGCTAATTTCTAGACAGACATATACACCTTACAATCATTCCATACACCGAATATAGTTGACCTATTGCTTATAGTATTAGAAAAACCGACAAAAAAAACAAAAAACTTAACATTGAGCAATGAACCGTGAAAATGAGGTCAAGGTCAAATATAACGCCACCGCCGCCGGATCACTATCCTTATGTCGAGCTTTCTGCGACAGAAGTCGCAGGTTCGACAAAAAATGCCAATGTCATGGCAAATAACGAAAAACGACCAAAACACAAACAACAGTATACAAAACACAAAATACAAAAATTAAGACTGAGCAGCACGAACTCACCAATAACTGTGTGATCTCTGGTGCTCCGGAAGGGTAACCAGATTTTGCTCCTGTGAGTATTTAATGCATAATCACAATTAAACTAGAAATCTTGGAAAATGGTACAATAGAATTCCATCATTTTCCTACCATTTAGAGACATATTTCAAGTCAGTGATTTTGATGAAGCCAATGTGTTGAAAAACTTTTGGAAAAGTTCTTCAACCCAAGAAAAATAATATAAATAAATATAAAATATTAATACTTTTTTAAAATCATTTGTTTTGCCATCAATTTTTGTTAATTAATAACATCTTGTATACAAATGTATACATTAAAAGAAAATGTATAAAAATCAGGAGATGTGGTATGATTGCCAATGAGAAAGTTATCCACCAGAGTCCAAATGATTCATATAATAAACAGTTGTGCCATGAACGCATGATACACCCATCCTCCTTTTACCTCGTCCGTATGCTTTAAATGAAAATGGTTTCATTTGTTTAATCATGATTTTTCGAAATGGCAAAAAAACAAACTAGACCACTCCTTCAAGGATATTCACGTGCCCAAAAGACCTCATTCCAAATATAAATTCAACCGTCAATCGAAATTCCCCTTCCAAATTTAGCAGCCAGATGATTAAATAAAAGTGCACGTGGATATCCAAAAATATTCCCGTGCAATGCCAGAAAATGACTAACTTGCGCTAGGTTATCTTCTAATAATACTTTTAGGTAAACAGTGAACGGGAGAGCTTTTTCGCTTTCCTTTTCCTATGACATTACATGAAAAACTCAAAGCCTCATATATCTGGTTACTTACTTGAACAAAGCCCAAGTGTGGTATACAATATGTAGGACAAACAGGACGGGAATTTTTTAAGACGAACACAGGAACATCTATACCGCTTCCGAAAACTTAAGAAATTCAAAAGTATGATTTACCACAATTTAGGTAGACACAATCACAATATTAAATTCATAGGATTCCAACCACTCGAAACGATCCAGAAACAACAAAGGCAATCGCAAAAAAAATTTGAAGATTCCCGTAAAATTATCGAACGGTCTTGGATTAACGACTGCAGACAGCATATCCCCTGGGTCTAAATGACAATATAATGGGACAAGGGAACATATCTAAAACTTCTTCTATTGATATCCTGAATATTGTTGATAAAAGACAACGTAAAAGTATGTCTCATGGCAAACGTATCAAACGAAATCAACGAATTAAACATTGTATAAATTAGGGACAACATCAAAAGATCAATGTAGGATAGAAAACTTAATTCACATAGTTTTTTCAAAGACCCCCTACCACCCTTGGTAACTTAATTTGAAAAAAATCGATTATCCAGTATGATAGCTTTTTCTGCAACCAGAAATCAATGTAGGATAACAAAACTTGCAGCCTCTTTTACCCCCCTACCCCCAAACTATGTGAATTAAGTTTTTTATCCTACATCGATCTTTTGATGTCGCCCCTTATACACTTGATAATCTCCTATCTATATTTAAAAACAATGTAGTCATCAATTATCATGTAAACTGGGTCAAATACCCATTTATAGTAAATTACATGATATCTTCCCGGTTTGTGACACAATCTCGTTCTTCAGCCCACTGTATGAATATTCGCGTATAATTACAGCTTTTTGCCACCATGTAGGCTGTTCCCGCGTATCGATAAACCTGAAGATCATAAACGGCACTTTCGGAAAATTAAATATATTAACAGAGGTATTGATTTCATCAACTTATGGACTATATTTAATGATTCTACCATTCAAAGTTTTATACCTCCCTTTTTTGATAACACAAAACCACCTATTATTTCGTATACATACAAACAAACAAAAAACAGCAGAAATTTAATTTTTAATTAGACGTCAATGTAGAAAATAATACTCCTCTAACTTGAGACTGTGGATCGTCGAATTTTAGATATGATCCCTATGGCCATGTTATTACGGGGGACCTTAGTATCATTCAAAACAGAGAGGTTAAAAACTTGTGAAAAAAATATCGTCCTCCGTCTAAAATAGATTGGAAACAGTGTCGTCAGGTCACTAAAGACGCTCTTTCATCGCATTGTAAAAATTGGCGTAAAAGGGAAAAATCTGATAAAAAATCTTTCTTATTTAAATAAATGTATGAAGGTTGTGCATATATTCAATATCACATTTTTGAAAATAATAATGCAGAAATAAGTAAAAGAGTACATAATACGCTTATTTCTAGAGTAAGAAACAAACTTCAAGTACTTTCAATGCGGTTTGTGTTTGTAAAAATCACCAACAATGTGGTGGTGGTATGCCGCAAATACTAAACGGACGTTCTTAAGAATGAAATTTTAAATTCTTCTACATTTAAGTATGTGCGCTCCACAGAGGCATATAGTAAACAAAAATATCATAACCACGTCGCAGCTTAAGGTCTCTTCTAAACATTTGAAGGTCCCTACTATGTATTGGTTACCTAAACTACACAAAAACCAGTAAAATATCGTTTAATCTCGGCCTCTAGTAAGTGTTCTACAACTAATCTTTTCGTTCTTTTAAATAGTCTCTTAGCTACTATCAAAGAACTTATCATTAACTTTTGTAATAAAATGTATGAAAATAGTAGAACTAACTATTTTTGGAGTGTAAAAAATTCTTTGGATCGGTTTTAGATAAATTACGTGCTTTTGAAAATCAACTTACTAAATACTTTGATGATATTTTCGACCATTTCCTTGCGACTTTTCGATCAGGCTATGGCTGTCAGTCAACATTACTTAAAATTTTGGAAGATTGGAAAAAGGCACTGGATAATAATAAATACTTAGCAGCAATATTGATGGATCTCAGTAAAGCTTTTGACTGTCTTCCACATGAGCTACTTCTTTGTAA
The DNA here is from genome assembly GCF_021869535.1 of Mytilus californianus. NCBI lineage: Eukaryota > Metazoa > Mollusca > Bivalvia > Mytilida > Mytilidae > Mytilus > Mytilus californianus. Next base: position 98,394,320 of record NW_026262734.1, on the reverse strand, counting down.
ATTGGAAAAATATGGGCTTAGTCCATCTGCTCATGAATTGCTCAAAAGTTATCTGACGACAAGAAAACAGTGTGTGAAAATAGGACAGAGTATCAGTCAAATGCAAGATATCTATAAAGGTGTTCCTCAGGGATCTATATTAGGCCCTGTATTATTTAATGTATTCATAAATGACATCTTTCTTTTTGTCAAACACTGTGATTTATATAACTATGCTGATGATAACACCCTCTCTAAATCAGGTACTACTTTGGAATCAGTAATAAAACCTTTAGAGGAAGATAGTAACTCCCTAATATCATGGTTCTCTTTCAACAAAATGCAGGCAAACCCAGAAAAATTCCAGGCAATTGCCATAGGTAAAAAAACACACACTCAAAATATGGTCTTCAACCTAAATGGATTCAACATAAAATGTGACGATGAGGTGAAACTTCTAGGTGTAACAATAGACCTCAAACTGGATTTCAACACTCACATTTCAAATATATGTAAAAAAGCCGCAAGACAACTAAACGTACTAAAAAGAATCGGCACTCATCTCACCAGACTTTCTAAACTTACAATATACCACTCATTTATCTTGTCAAACCTCAGCTATTGTCCTCTCACATGGCACTTCTGCAGTGAACAAAACACAAAGAAAATAGAAAAAATACAAGAAAGAGCACTCAGATTCATTTATGATGACTACAAAAATTCTTATGATACACTCCTTGAACAGTCTAAGCTACCAGAACTAAAAATATGAAGAATGAGAACCATGGCATTAGAGACTTACAAAATAATTAATAAATCAAGTCCAGAATTCCTACATAATTTAATAAACATTAAAGAAAATTCATATAACTTCAGGTACAAAGGCATAGCGGATATACCACGACCAAAAACAACAAGGTATGGTAAGAAAAGCTTTAGTTATGAGGCAGCAAGACTCTGGAACTCCTTGCCAAATGAGGCAAGGAGTTTATCAACTTTTGGCCAGTTCAAAAATTTTATCTCCACCTGGTGTTTTTCAGAAAGTTGTACCTGCAGTTCTTGTAAATAATGTAACTCCTTGCTGCCACATGACTTGACCTTGAAGCCTGCTGTTTGTTTTATGTTTTTATTTTTTATTTTTTGCAGTTATTTTTATTAATTATTTATTTGCTTTGCTTATGCATTACCTGTGCTGTAGCTGCTTGCAGTCTTTTGCTTGTGTTTTATAGTGTTTAATTTTGCATGTGCTACTTGGATACACATATTGTGTGTTACTATGTGCTGATATTTGACATTTGTTTTAATATATATCTTGCTTAGCTTTTATTTTGCATGTGCTATCTATGTATTAACATGATTAATACATGTATGTGCTGTCTGTATGTTTGTGTTGTATATGAATCTGATGTTATTACATGTATGTTTTGTTTATTAATATCAGTCGGTTAAAGAGCTCTTAAGAGCTCATGTTCCTTGTTTATTATGTATATATGAAATCCGACTTTAAATAAAGATTACTTTACTTTACTTTACTTTACTTTTTGATGGTTCATTTGATTCTGTTGACAGTTTTGACTTTTCAGCTCTTTACACTACACTTCTACACAATCTTATCAAACAAAAGTTTTCCTATTTAATAAAATGGTCATTTGGTAAATCTGAATGCAAATTTAAAGCCTTCTTCTCTAATGATAAAGGTATATATGCTAGATAAACTTACTGGAAGTGTGATAAGATGATTGAAGCTGTTTATTTTCTCCTTGATAGTATCAATGTACATTTCGGCAATAAAGTTTATCACCAGGTTGTAGGTATTCCTATGGGCACCAATTGCACCCCTTTAAAAGCAGACTTGTTATTTTACTGTTATGAATCACAGTTTATGACCAAACTCAGTAAAGACCCATCTTTATTGCATTTAATAGATAAAATTTAACAACACTTACCGTTATCTTGATGATATTTTTTCGTTAAATATTCCAGGATTTTCTAAGTATACTGCCAATTTACCCAAAAGAACTTACTTTAAATAAATCAAATATAAACATTAATAACTGTCCTTTCCTAGATTTAGATATTTCAATTTTACATAGGAAACTCTACACTAAAATTTATGACAAAAGGGACGATTTTTCGTTCCCTATTGTTAATTTTCCTTTTTTTTTTGGACAGGTGATGTTTCTTACAGTGTTTATATATTACAACTCGTTCGCTATGCCCATGTCTGTTGTAACGTTTTGGATTTAGATGAACATAATCTATGAATTACTGGTAAATTATTAAGTCAGGGATTTCTTTACCACAAATTACTTAAAACCTTTACTAAATTCTTCCATAGATATAAAGATTTGGTTTTGAAGTTTGCTTGTACCTGTAGAAAACTTATTTCAAACAGGATAGCATATCCTCTTTTTTCTGGAGATGTTGTTTAAAAAGCACGGAAATTTGGAAACGATCCGGGGAAACTAATCGATCCTTTAAATACACTTATTTTAAAAGGTTACCAATTCAACACTGTAATTAGATCTTTGAATATTGTTTTTATTGGTATTAATATTGATTTTGTTATCAGTAAATCAATATTAAACTAAATATTCTTTTTATATTTTTTTAAAACTAAATCCTATGGATGTTGGATGTGTACCGATTGATATTTTAGTCTTAGATGCTCAATTTTATTCGTTAGTTGTTATTGGCTTTGAACTAGCTGTCAGTAACTGTGAGTACTCGCAGATCTGTACAGTGTCGTTTTGTTTTTAGGATGTATAAGTACCCATCCATGTCTACTCTGTGTTTTTGTTAGATGTATTTCTTTTTGTATCAATCTGATAAGTTAAGCCTCTTTCAACTGATTTTTATAGTTTGTTCTTATGTTGTACTGTTACACCACTGTCCCAGGTTAGGGGGAGGGTTGAGCGCCAACAAACTAGTTTAATCCCCCAAAATTCCATATGTGCCTATAATTCAGTGGTTGTCGTTTGTTGCTGTGTAACATATTTGTTTTTCGTTCATTATTTTGTATATAAATTAGGCCGTTAATTTTCTCGTATGAATTGTGGTACATTTGCCATTTCTGGGCCTTTTATAGCGGCCTATGAGGTATTGGCTTTGCTCATTATTGAAGACTGTACGGTGACCAATAGTTGTTAATTTCTGTGTCATTTGGTCTCTTGTGGAGAGTTGTCTCATTGGCAATCATACCACATCTTCTTAATTTTATATTATATGATCAACTAGAATACTGTATGTAGGCACTGCTCAAACAGACTCCATTCCCCCAAAAAATGAAATTTAAGACAAGACACACAGACATAAAATATGAATAATTTGGCACTATTTAGGCTACATGCAGTTTAATTAATTTTGTGGCCTCGAATTTTGAACGAATAAATTTCTATAACTGTTTAAAGTGTGAAAAATGGACAGTTTTTAACAAATAAAGTTCCATCACTCTGCAATGTCATATCAAATATCTATAAAAAAAAAAAACATAATAGAGCTTATTTCAATAGATATAAACAAATCACATAAACAAATCACAAAGTTTCATGAAAACAGCTTATTTCAAATGGAATAGTACATCCAAAAGTTTACTGTGATGTTGTAAACCGAGCCCGGAAATTTAGATACGATCCAGGTACACTTGTCAATCCTTTAAATAAACTTATTCTAAAAGGTTACATATTCAACACTATAATTAAATCTTTGAATTGTTTTTATTGGTGTAAATATTGATATTCAATAAACTAAAACAATGATAAATATTACACATATGCACCTTCACAGTACTACAATCTGTTGATACTTATAGTTTGGCACGGCACATCGTCATGTTTTTCTTCGACTGTTAATGACGTCTTTACACTAAATCCATTGGATGTTGGATGTGAACTGATTGATATTTTAGTCTTAGATACATGATTTTTTTTTATTAGTTGTTATTGGCTTTGAACTAGCTGTCAGTATCTGCGAGTTCTCTCAGATCTGTACTTAGTGTCTTTTTTTTCTTGGGATGTATAAGTACCCATCCACGTCTTCTTTGTGTTTTTGTTAGATGTTTTTCTATTTGTATTCATCTGATGAGTTAAGCCATTTTCAACTGATTTTTATAGTTTGTTCTTATGTTGTACTGTTACACCACTGTCCCAGGTTAGGGGGAGGATTGAGTGCTCACAAACATGTTTAACACTGCCACATTCTTTATGTGCCTGTGCCAAGTCAGGAGCCTGTAGTTCAGTGGTTGTCGTTGGTTCATGTTTGTTTTTCGTAAACTGTTTTGTTATAAATTAGGCTGTTAGTTTTCTCAATTGAATTGTTTCATATTTTCATGTCGGGGCCTTTTATAGCCTACCATACAGTATGGGTTTTTCTCATTGTTGAAAGCCTTACGGTTGCCTATAATTGCTTACATTCACTTCATTTGAACTTTGGTGGATAGTTGTCTCATTGGCAATTATACCACATCTCCTTATTTCTATATCTAGAGTGTTTTACAGATATTGTCCGACAACTGGAAAATCCCCCTTTTTTAATTAATAAAGTCTCAATACTTCAAAAAGTGAAATAAGAAATTTTCAATTATGGAAAAGGAACTTGAGTCAATATATATAAACAATTCACCAAAGTTTCATAAAAAATATTCAAAGCATTTTTGAGTTATTGTCAGAAAACTGGAAAATCCCCCCATTTTTTATGAATAAAATCCTACAACTCTGAAACGTAAATTCTAAAACTTTAAAAATAAATTGAAAGAGAGCTTACGTCAGTTGATATAAACAATTCACCATAATTTCATGAAAATTGGTGAAAGCAATTTTGATTTATTTCAAAGGTTTTGACGACGGACAGACAGACGGACAACGGTATATGATAATACGCCCCATAAACGGATGTATAAAAATTGGAGATGTGGTTTGATAGCCAATGAAACAACTGTCCACACCAAAGTTCAAATAAAGTGAATGTACCAATGTTCAAATCTGGTAAATCCATAATGAAAATACAAATCAAAATAACAAACTGGCCAGCAATGTTTGTCAACAGGGTAAGGGCATACTGCTATGCGGGCATTATCTGCCAATGTGAATAAGGAATAAGATGCAATTGTAAAATTTACAGAGCAGAGGACTATTCTGATATCTATAGATCAAACATGGTCACCACAAAAACATGTCTCTTGTGAGTTGAGACACAAACTCATCATATCAATAGCCAATTTATGATGATGAACATAAAGCTTTTCTTGTGTCAATTTCAGTTCATAACTGTGCTGGAGCACTTTCCGTGATAGCTCAATACTGATTTCAGTTAACAACACATTTAACCCATCAATATCATTTTAACACTTTACATCAAAGACTCTAACACTAACTTAAATGGTTTTTATTTTGAAAGTCTAGCACTTCTGAATGTTTTAGTTTTGTCATTTTATAATGACACAAAATAGCACTACAACAACACAGAATCACCCATCCTCCAATTTCCTGAAACTATGATTACCACAGCAATGGTTTCTGTTCAACAGCTGTACTGATTGGAATGTCATATTTCCGTATTTGTTCTGACCTTGTCAAATAAGGTCAATTTGATCCATGATTGCTAAATCACTACCTCATTTTTCAATTGTTTCTAATTGTTCCTGGTATTCTGTGAAAAGTCTTTGAAGCTGTAGATTTGAGCCAATGTTTGGTAAAATTCCATGAAGTAGTTCTCTCTTTTTCATTCCCTTGAAAAATGATAAAAAAAAAAGCATCAATCATTAATAGAGATTCATCAACACAAGTTTAGGAAAGCAAATGAAACGTAATGTTTTCACAAAACCCTCGATATTTGTCCAAGACAAGGTCCTACATAATTTTTACATTTTGACAGATTCCCCAATTGGTATTTGTCTAAAATGGAATAGAAAATGAAAACAAAGAATGTGTCAAAGAGACAACAACCTGACCAAAGAGCAGAAAACAGCCAAAGGCCACCAATGGGTCTTCAACACAGCGAGATGGATTTTCTCTCAAATAGATACCAAGTCCTGCATATTCAGACTTTTTGTCCATACAAACTGTAATGTTCTGAAACTACCCCTATAAGTTCTTCTTGGTCTCAATTTTCAATCTAATGTTTCACTATGGTAAAATATTTTTACATGGACAAAACCATTAACCAAATATTTCTTTTTCAATGAAACTTATCAAGTTTGTCAATAGACACTAAGATAATGAGCCTTTTGATGTGTTCATATATTTGACTTAACAGAAAGTATGAATCCAACGAGAGTGGCCCCTTTGATTTGTACATATGGTCAGTTTACAAAAATGCATGAATACCAGGATGATCACCCTAACATGTAAAAACTGGCTGAACCCACCGCATTTTGTGCCTGTATCTGGATCATGTGTTGGTCATTGTAGTTTGTCTTTGTGAATCTATTTTTTTCAGAGTTGGGTACATGTGGTTCTGTTCAAATTTTTAAAGGTTGCTGTTATCCTTTTTGTGTATAATTCATCCTTGTATAATGATGATGGACAGCTGTTTTATGTCCAGCGTCAAATTAAATGCATAGTCAGGACGAAAACATGTTAATGCAATATGAATATTAACCCTGCTTTGTAGTAGATCTACACACTGAGCTGGATATTTAACATGCTAGTTAACAAGGTAACAGTCTGCACAAAAACCTGTCACCCTACCAGGACACCTTATTCTGACTTTGAGCCTTCCAGATTTTGCTCTTACTCCTTAATGCTGCATGCTTAGGGAAGGAGGAGCAAGTACCAATTTTAAAATCTTTGGCTTGACCCTGCCAGGGTTCAAACCCACCACCCCCCACACTCAAGGCAAACAAGATACCACAAGACCACCAAAATGATGATGAACCTTTAACTTGTTTACAGGCTTCCCTTATCAGAATGTATGGATAAAATGACGTTACTACAATTTTGACTTACCAGGATGTATGAATCCCAGGATGATGAACCTTTTGACTTGTACACAGGTCCTATACAATTTTGACTTACCAGGATGTATGAATCCCAGGATGATGAACCTTTTGACTTGTACACAGGTCCTATACAATTTTGACTTACCAGGATGTATGAATCCCAGGATGATGAACCTTTTGACTTGTACACAGGTCCTATACAATTTTGACTTACCAGGATGTATGAATCCCAGGATGATGAACCTTTTGACTTGTACACAGGTCCTAATAAATCATCACATACTTCCCGTATTTTTGTTTCTAAACCTGCAATTATTAATACTATGTCATATAAAGGGCTCTATATTTTAATTATGTATTTGTGCTAGTTTCAAATTTAATGATCATAATATAGTGTCTTACTGTTAACACTTTATTTTCATACTGTGCAAGACCCGGAACAAGAGGTAAGCACTTACCAAACTAGTAAATCACTCAGCATGGTTTTGAACTATCCTCAATTAGGTTCCATACACGTTTGGTATTGTATCAGTCATACAGTCAGGGGTACTACTTGTACAAGTAATCGTTATTTACTTGAAGAAGTAAAACTAGAGGCTCTCAAGAGCCTGTGTCGCTCACCTGACTCTACTTTGGTTTTAGAAATCATGTAAAGATAGATAAAAATCATAACAGATACCCAAATAATGATAGAGGCCAAATTTGGATTAATATTGGTCCCATTATTTAATAAAATATCCTGGTGGCCATCTTGAACAGTAAATCGGCAACAAAGTAGCAACACTTGGTCAGCACCTCATAAGGAACATTCATGCCATGTTTGGTTTCATTCCATTCAGTGGTACTCTAAAAGAAGACATTTGTATGTATTTCCCATAGGGTTCTATGTTAAACTAAGCCCCCCCCCCCCCCTAGCAGCCATCTTGGATGATGGATCGACTGCAAAGTAACAACACTTGGTCAGCACCTCATAAGGAACATTCATGCCATGTTTGGTTCCATTCCATTCAGTGGTTCTCTAAAAGAAGACATTTGTATGTATTTCCAATAGGGTCCTATGTTAAACTTAGTCCCCCGCTGTCCGCCATCTTGGATAATGGACCGACTGCAAAGTAACAACACTTGGTCAGCACCTCATTAGGAACATTCATGCCATGTTTGGTTTCATTTCATTCAGTGGTTCTCTAAAAGAAGACATTTGTATGTATTTCCCATAGGGTCCTATGTTAAACTAAGTCCCCCGCTGTCGGCCATCTCGAATGATGGATCGGCTGCAAAGAAACAACACTTGGTCAACACCTCATAAGGAACATTCATGCCATGTTTGGTTCCATTCCATTCAGTGGTTCTCTAAAAGAAGACATTTTGTATGTATTTCCCATAGGGTCCTATGTTAAACTAAGTCACCCACTGGCGGCCATCTTGGATGATAAATCGGCTGCAAAGTAACAACACTTGGTCAGCACCTTATAAGGAACATTCATGCCATGTTTGGTTTCATTCAATTCACTGGTTCTCTAAGAGAAGACATCTGTATGTATTTTTCATAGTGTCCTATGTTAAACTAAGTCCCTCGCTGTCGGCCATCCTGGATGATGGACCGACTGCAAAGTAACAACACTTGGTCAACATCTCATAAGGAACACTCATGCCATGTTTGGTTTCATTCCATTCAGTGGTTCTCTAAAAGAAGTCATTTTTATGCATTTCCTATAGGGTCCTATGTTAAACTAAGTCCCCCGCTGGCGGCCATCTTGGATGATGGATCGGCTACAAAGTAACAACACTTGGTCAGCACCTCATAAGGAACATTCATGCCATGTTTGGTTTCATTCAATTCACTGGTTCTCTAAGAGAAGACATTTGTATGTATTTTTCATAGGGTCCTATGTTAAACTAAGTCCCCCGCTGTCCGCCATCCTGGATGATGGACCGACTGCAAAGTAACAACACTTGGTCAACATCTCATAAGGAACACTCATGCCATGTTTGGTTTCATTCCATTTTTTGGTTCTCTAAAAAGAAGACATTTTTATGTTTTTCCCATAGGGTCCTATGTTAAACTAAGTCCCCCACTGGCGGCCATCTTGGATGATGAATCGGCTACAAAGTAACAACACTTGGTCAGCACCTCATAAGGAACATTCATGCCATGTTTGGTTTCATTCCATTCAGTAGTTCTCTAAAAGAAGACATTTGTATGTAATTCCCATAGGGTCCTATGTTAAACTAAGTCCCCCGCTGTCGGCCATCCTGGATGATGGACCGACTGCAAAGTAACAACACTTGGTCAACATCTCATAAGGAACACTCATGCCATGTTTGGTTTCATTCCATTTTTTGGTTCTCTAAAAAGAAGACATTTTTATGTTTTTCCCATAGGGTCCTATGTTAAACTAAGTCCCCCGCTGGCAGCCATCTTGGATGATGGATCGGCTACAAAGTAACAACACTTGGTCAGCACCTCATAAGGAACATTCATGCCATGTTTGGTTTCATTCCATTCAGTAGTTCTCTAAAAGAAGACATTTGTATGTATTTCCCATAGGGTCCTATGTTAAACTAAGTTCCCCGCTGGCGGCCATCTTAGATGATGGATCGGCTACAAAGTAACAACACATGGTCAGCACCTCATAAGGAACATTCATGCCATGTTTGGTTTCATTCCATTCAGTGGTTCTCTAAAAGAAGTCATTTGTATGCATTTCCTATAGGGTCCTATGTTAAACTAAGTCCCCCGCTGGCGGCCATCTTGGATGATGGATCGGCTACAAAGTAACAACACTTGGTCACCACCTCATAAGGAACATTCATGCCATGTTTGGTTTCATTCCATTCAGTGGTTCTCTAGAAGAAGTTCAAAATGTAAAAAGTTATCGACGACAACGGACGACGGACGCCAAGTGATGAGAAAAGCTCACTTGGCCTTTCGGGCCAGGTGAGCTAAAAAATATACTTATATAAGTTAATTATAATGTTTGAATAATCTCCCCTTAATTTTCTCAAAAATTCACTTGTATAAGTAAATTTTTTTTACAATCCCACAAAAATTCTCAAGTTTTGAGATGTAAAAACATGCCTTTAAGGATTTTTCCAAGGTTAGCTCATAATTTTTTTATTAGAGTTCAATGATTCATCTCATTAATTCAACAATTAAGAAACTGATTGCGCAAAGATCTTAAGTATTTGCGCAAGGCCTTCAAAAATTGCTCCTTGGGGGCTTGTAAATGAGCAGTGTTCTGAAGATAACAGACAAATGAGATTTTCATTGTCCATGAAATTACACTTAAATGATTAGTTAAGACATCTGCAAAGTACAGACAATTTAAAATTCTATTAGAGCAAAGAAGTCCTAAGAATTCAAGAAAAGGAAATAGGGTGACTTTTTCACTTATATAAGTAAAAAATACTGAATGTCTAAGGGACATAACTAAGCCAATTATTTTTTTACCTATACAAGTAAATAAAATACACTTGTATAAGTATCCTACATATTTACTTATATAAGTATATTAAGATTACTTCTTTAAGTAAATAAAAATTTGTAAGGGTTCCGCGGAACCCATTGTCTCGCCTACTTTTGCTGTTAGTTGCAGGCTCAACAAAAATGGGGAAATAATTATAAAAATTTTCCTCTAGATACTATCTTTTGAATGTAAGAAACTTCTGTTCAAGTTCGGTAAGAATCCAGGATGGTTTATGAATCTAATAAATGTTTTAAAAACTTTAACTGCAGACTATTTGTAATGTTAACTGGCAGAAAAACTAAGTCCATTTATAAGTAATATACTGAAAAACAGGAAATTTTTTTTTACAAAATGTCCTTCTGATACTAGCTTTCGATCATAAACAAGCTTCTGTCCAAGTTTGGTACAAATCCAGGATAGTTTAAGAAAGTTATTAAAATTTTGAAAACTTTAACCACAGAGTGAATGTAATGTTAACTGGCAGAAAAACTAAGTCCATTTATAAGTAAAATACAGATAAACAGGATTTTTTTTTTAACAAAATTTACTTTTAAATACTGTCTTATGATCATAAACAAGCTCTGTCCAAGTATGGTACAAATCCAGGATAGGTTAAGAAAGTTATTAAAATTTGAAAAACTTTAACCACAGAGTGAATATTTGTGGATGCCGCCGCCGCTGCAGACAACGACAGAATGTAGGATCGCTATGTCTCGCTTTTGCGACAAAAGTCGCAGGCTCGACAAATATTACTTGTACAAGTAGTACCCCTGACTGTTATACAAGTACGAGACCATAATATTTTACTGACCACATTCCAGCAGAAAGTGTTATTATCAAGTCAGATATATGTCAGTCATTTTTTTTTTTGTCCCATTGGTTGATTGTTTTACTCATTTTTTTCTGGGTTTTTTGGACTTTGGTATTTTTGAGTTTAACAGTAAGTTTTAAACATTTGCTATTTCCAGTTTTATCTTTTGTTTTTTTCAATATACAAAATTCAGCATTATTATTCAGAATTTCTTTTTATGATTGCTATCCAATTCTGTTCATGCTTGTAAACAAACAACAAATGTTAGCATTTTCATTTGATGAACATAATATGCAAACACTGACCTGTTTGTGAAATTGCATCAGTAACAATGATTAAGTACTGGTAACATGATTTGCAGTGTTTACCTAATTTTCCATGGAAATTGAACTAAGGAAAGGGGTGTTTGAATAACAAAATCAGTTAATAAACAAAGTGAATGATTTTGTTAAAAACATTCCAGAAAATTTTTCTTCCAAATTAATTATACTATAAGACTATTGGTCTTTTTTCTTGCTTTTTTCAAATTTTTATACTTGATTTCAAGTTTCTTTTTAATAAGTAATACCCTAAGCAGGGCTTTCAATAACTTTTCAATGAACAGGCTGTTTACTAATTTGAAGTGGCTGACCAAAAAAGGGGGTTCAGGGGGGGCTTGCCCCCCCGAAATTTTTTTTGACCTTACATTGAAAATGGTGCACTCTGAGGCATTTTCAAACTATTTACAAGTGCATAAAAAATGGGGTTTCATAGGAATGTTATCTTTTGTTTTAGCTTGTAAGGTCAATCTTGTGATGTTGCGTATTAAAATAAGACAAATAAAAATATATCAAAAATAATCTTAATTGTTATTGTATTGCCAGATTTCACAAAAAGTAAGAAAGCAACGGAGGGTCAGCATAAACTATTAATACCAAGACTCCGTGTTGAAGGCCTTACTTTGACCTATAATGGTTTACTTTTACAAATTGTGACTTGGATGGAGAGTTGTCTCATTGGCACTCATACCACATCTTCTTATATTTATGTAAAGACCTACATATATATGTCATCTGCAAAATCTGACAATTTCAGTTTTGATCAGAAAAGAAATATTATTTTCATGTGTTCTATATTTCAATAAAAACATGCAAATCTGGGAAAGGACATATATGCTGAAGTGGGAAAATGTCTACCCCTTCTTAGCCAGCACTTTTAACAAAGGCTTCCATTCGAGATAGGTTAATGTAAAAAAAATTCAAACTGAGGCAGGACCCATCCTAACATTGGTACTTTTTTCAACGAGTGGGCTAATGATCAGCAAGGGGAAAATCATAACTGAAAAAAATAAAGAGAGCCTTTTCCATAGCCTTGGCATTTACCCTCCTACCTACTTTTTCAGTAAAACTTGACGGGAAAGGTCCAACTATAAATAAAAAATGGGAAGCCTTCCTCCTATCCTAGGCTTCTTTGATGGCCCCATCCACAACAAATAGGCAATGACAAACCTGGAACTATATACTACAAACTGGAGAGAAAAGGTCCAAAAAAAAAAAAAAAAAAAATGGGCAGCACCCCTCCTAGCCTAGGTACTATTTTCAACCTACCTTCCCTCCCCAAGAGTTAAAGGGTGGTAATAATTAATGAAATACTTGTTAAATTATAAAAAGGGCATAGAAGGCCTCATTTATATAAACATGAGACTGTACAGACCTTCTAAGGCTTCTTTGAAATTTAATAACTTCAAATAAAAAGTTTAAGCTGTAAATGGCTCCAATGATTTTGTCTTTTTTCTGGTAAAGAAATCATTTACTTTTGGTCATTCAGTTCATTCAGTTTCATTTAATTTATTTACATGCAATTTAAAAAATTGCCTCCTAAAACTTTTTAATTTTGGTTTCTCATGAGTTATCCATTGATAACATACGTTTTTATTTCGATATCTCTCTTGATTTTACCATTGACAATCTTGATCATTCAAGCGATTGATTGAAGATCGTATTTGAATGCAGGCAAACGTCTTACTGACGCCGATTTTAAGTTTACTTTCAGTCAGACAAAATGGTCCAGTCGGTTATAAAAAGCCATCGTTTTTGAAAAATCTATGAAACTAAAAACTCCATGAGACAAAAGGTTAATAAAACTTTGTTTTTATTTTATTCTCTTCAAAAATATTTTTTGTTAAAGCATTTGAACCGGCGATTTCCGTCTTTTGAAATGGCGACATTCCGCCGGGTGCCGGCTCTTAATGAAAACCCTGCCTAAGAGTAAAACTACAATCAATATTTCCAAGGTGTACAATTATCTTCATTTCAACATATTTACCTTCTTTAGCTAAGTATCGGACATAAGTCTGTAACCAGAATTTGTACTCTGACCCTGACTGTAATGATAGACTAGCTGCCATCTGACTTTCTAAATGGTTTATAGTGGTAACCTGCTGCAGGCTCTGGTCAACACTGAAAATTCTTCCTCCCTGCATACCAAGTCTGAAAGGAGAGACAAAACTATATGTAGAATGAATGTCTTATAAGTGCACTCTTAAACTATATAACCTGTTAAAAATGCTTGACAAAAATTGCAATTTCTATTAAAACTTATTCAAGTACAATGAGTGATCCCCTTCATGCAATGCTGGAACAGCTCTGCAAGTCATGTTTTTTTTTCTACCAGATCAACCATTAAACAAATTTTAAAAGGCAAAGCAGGATCAAGCTTTACCTGCTAATTATTGATGCTCAAGATACCAGTGGGCTTGGTTTGTCCATCAGATCTATTTTTACTCTTACCTATTACTAGATGAAGCTAAAAACGCTAAAGGTCCTGGTTTGTCTACCAAAACTGGAGGTGTACAGCTATGGTGGTCAGAACTGTGGTGTATTACATCTTGTTTATCATACAATAGAATCCTGAAGAAGAATAATCAAAAACAAAAAATAATTAAAAAGCCTTTGTGAGCATGATCACATACACCTCACTCCAACTTTGTCACTGGGCAAACAAAATCTCACCAATTTCTTAAGATCAAAGAATCATAACTCCTCCAAAAGTTAACTGACAAGAATATCTTGTGGATATGCACATCTGCATATTATGTCCTCATTTACTACTACGTTTCCTGTTGTGTGGTTTCAGAGGGGTCACGATGACAAACTGTTGCAGTAATATATTGAGGCCAAAAAATTTGAAAATTATAAGTTCAAAGGGAATAACTTCTAGAAAAATAAATTTTATCTTATTTTTCTGTCGACATGCACATCTACATATTATGTCCTCATTATTTACTAAGTTTCATAATATTCTGTTGTGTGGTTTCAGAGGAGTTGCAGAAGTATATTGAGGCCAAAATCCTAAGTTCAAATGGGCATAACTCCTAGAAAAAAAATGAAAGATAATTTTCTGTCGATATGCATAATCTACATAGCATGTCCTTTTTATTATTCACAATAATTCATGAAATTCTGTTTGAGTGATTTCAAAGGAGTTGCAATGACAAGAACAGGACTGATGGACAGATGGACAGACGACAGACGGTCTTTGTTGTGTGGGGTATAATAATGAATTAAATATCATAGTTCAAAGATATAAAGGTTTATGTCCATGAAACTATTAACTTGTAAGTTCCTAGTGATAAGGAAACATGTAGCATATTACCAAAACTAACTTATTCTGCTTTTGAGGAGAAATTGTATTATGCCATTGATTTTCATTACTATACATCTTACACAAATGTGTATACAGACTTGTAGCAACATAACAAAACTGACATTTATAGCTTATTTGATCTAAGCTACATATTACATCAGACATTAGATATATGATTTGAGTTTAGACACCATCAAGAGATGATTAGGTGTTGAACTTGTTTGACACAATAGTAGGATCAATTAAGTGTAGAATTTAACGTACAACTAAACAGCAGATGCAGTGTTCTCCCCAGGCCCTTAAAGGACCGTGAGTCTGCCGTGGTATAATTTATGAGCGTGGTTCTATCGGTCTTAGCACAGTGATATAATTTTGGTACGCGGAGCTAAAATTTTCAGTTAAAAATCGTAAATTGTTAAATTTTTCCGTGCGGTATAAAATTCCAGGTGAAATTTAACCAGTACGTTGATTGTTTACACCATGTGATCGATTTACCTTATGAGGTTAACCTTGTTGATTGGATTTAATCGATGTTATTAACACTTGTAACAGGATTCTTTTGTGTTTTAATTGATAAGCAGATAATTAATGAATTCTGACAACAATTTTTTGGCTTTACTAACCACCCAAACGCTGACCAGTGATCTAATCGGAAATCTTAATTTGGACACAATGCCAACAGTTATACATGTGCCGAAAATTGTTTATACTTTATAAAAGATTAACTGTTGGTCTATTAAAAAATAAAAATTGACAATTATGCATACTTTTATTCTGTATAAAGCAAGTTGTCCAAGCAAGCAATCACATCCTGTCTCCTTGAATGGATCTTCCTTCTCTTTTACGACAATAAAACTGAGATAAAACTTACGTTTTCTTCTAGTTTAGCCCAGCTAATTTAATGAATTTTACATATCAGCCAAAATTTATTTGGACCCTAAAGTGACTACTATTGGCAGTCACAGTCTGTGTACACTTGTAAAGGTCCTGTTATTTTACCCAAAGGTATGATGAGTATGTTTTTTTTAAAACAGCAAAATACTTTTCATAATAAATTCATAAAGAGTTACTCCCCCTATTTTTGGCTATTTTGAAATTCTCATGCTAAAAATATGTGAACTAATAAGAAAATTAATAAATTAAAATTTATTTACTGACTATTAAAATAGAATGTAATTTAATATAAATTTAAATTCTGTATACATACAGAAATATTACATTGTAAATGAGAGGTAATATCTTCAATACTTCTAATAAAAACAAACCAGTATTATATAAACTTTAGACATCCCTAGTTTCATCTTAAAAACTAACTGAGCGAGACCACTAGGGGAGTCAAAAATAACTTAACCTCACCCTTGTATTTAAAAGTTTAAAATCAATGAGGATTTCTTTATTTAAATTGAATCTAATGATAGTAATTATAAACTTCAAGTATAATTATGAGATGGTCATCAATACCATCAAATCTGAATGGAGAATACATTCTCTTTCACTACTGTATGGTCTATTAAAAAGAGAATATGAAAATGTAACTAGTTCATGGAAGGACCTGGTGCTGGTAACATACATATTGAAGGATTCATCCCTTCAGTAGAACTTCTTACTATTTAGTTAAGTTACTGCATAAACAGGCAAAACAGTACAAAAGAAAAGAAAACCTCAAAATAGATAAAAGGTAATAAGAAAGAAGGATTAACTCTATGGGAACTAACCCTAAGGAGGATAGAGGAAATCTGTTGTGACGCGATGCAAATTATGATCAACACATATATCTAATTTGTTCACCTTGATTACCCTGGTGCTATCCAAAAATCCTGGGGAGAACACTGAGATGACATCTAACGAGTAGTTATAGGACTGAAGTTTGACTCATCACCAGATGAGCTTATAATGTGTGTACCATTTTTAATTAACTCACTGAAAGATGAGATCAGACGAGAGTATGTATAAAATTTATGACATTAAATATCCCACCAGCAGCCAAGATCAGATGAGTATGTGTAGGATTTATGAGTTTAATTAACTCACCAGCAGCCGAGATCAGATGAGTATGTGTAGGATTTATGTGATTAATTAACTCACCAGCAGCCAAGATCAGATGAGTATGTGTAGGATTTATGAGTAGATATGGAAACAGTTGGTGCTCCATCAGCAGTAACAAATGCCCTTACTATATGGTCATCTCCTGTCAAAATACAAAGTTAAGTTCATTAAGAATGCATGTAGATAAAACTAAACTACTTAAATTATCTGCTTTTTACATAGAAAGTATGTAATTCTTGTTTTGTGAGTGACCTTTCTTAACAGACAAATTGTAATTTGTAATGCGAGAGCAAGAGAGCAAAAAAATTATAGGACATAAATGTAAATAATAAATGCAGATGGATCAGAATAAAAACATGTCTTCAACAAGGCTTCCAAAACGGTCATATATTCCGGACATTTGTATAATGTCCGGTAAAAGTCCGGCTGGGCAAAGCACGAAACGGTCATCTACTTTTTATTTTTCAAGGCTTTCTTAAGAGACGGTCATTTAAACATAATTCGCGATCTTTTTGACCCAACTTTTTGCCTTTAACAGCCACACATTTCCGGTCATAAAAGTGACATGATCATTAAGTACTATCAAAACAACCCCTACTTTAATACCTTCTCATTTTAATCAAGGCTAATTAGTTGTCGAACAGCTGAAATTTACCTGTTCAGGTGACAGGTAAACTATTTTGAACAGGACATTGATCGGTCTATTCAAAGTTATTTTCTTACATTTCACCGGTTTGCATCTAATTAATTTAGTCAAAAAGATTTAAATTATCAGAAATACATTTACAAATAAGATTTGATGAAAAAATTAAAGATTTGAAAATGAAAAATCGTCATAACCACGTTGTTTGAACCAGAGACATGTCTCTGTTTGGACTAGTTCACGTGTGCGCATGTGCATGTGCGCAGGTGTGAAATTTAATTATGCATCCTTATTTCTTTAAAAAATGCTTAAATTGTCATTGATACCTTTATCTCATGTTTATTTCGAATATTTTCATGAAGAAATAACGTAGAATGAGCTACTTACACTCATTCATGCTTTGCAAACGTACACAGAATTTACGTATCCGTCTCTGGTCCATGTTTTACCATTGTCAAGATAACATCCGGTTTCAGATTTAAAAACGAAAGTAAAGTTTTTGACGTTATGTTGCACAAATAAAGAGTCTAAGGCAGATATAAGTACGCTGATGTTGCACACTTCGGATGATGCACTGCCAATTTAACAGTTTATGTCAGAACTTCGAATTTGAATCAAAGAAAGTTTAATATCGTTTTTTTAAATATCAATCATAGGGATGGCCAACTCAGCAACTGATTACCATAATTGACTTTTGTTTATTTAGTCTTAAAGGATTAAAATCGGGATAATATATAAAATGTCCGGCTGGCTAAAAATAATTTTGGAAGCCCTGGTCTTCAACCTTTACAATACAAGTTATAATATTGAAACAGGGAAAAAATATGCTACCTCGTATGAATTTAAACCTTACATAAGTCACATGGTTATTCCTCGTATTTAGCATTGACTGCAAAATCATTTTGTGTAGTGCTCAACAAGATAAAACTTCAAAAATGGGCGATAACTGAAAGTCTTGACCATATTTGGTCAACTATTTTTGTTGAGTTTTGCTTGATATCTTCTTGGAAATTTAGATCTTCATTTCTCTAAAACGCCTCTTAAAAGCATTAGTATGTATGTATTGAGTGCTGAAATAATCTAAAGGAACACCAAAGACCAACTTTCTCATTGAGGCAGGTTTACGTTTTTTGTATATCAATCAATGGAGCAGTTTTTAATGCAAATAGGATGGAAGAAATAGTACTAAAATTTTAAAACTATAAACCTACCAGACATGACAGTCATAAGAGATTCATTTCTTATCACAGCTTTACTTCTTTGTACATTCCTGAAATAAACAGATGTTAAATATGATAAAATTCAATTAAAGAACAGTTTCTACTTCATGTTTGAAGTTCCATTTTCATTTAATATGAATGATATGCTTTTGTGTGTTTAATCAAAATTAACTCAAGGGACACCAATTGTCATCGATCAGAGAATTGAAATTATCAGATTTATTTCATATGTGAAATAATCGCTGTATTTCATTGCAATTAATGTAATAATTTTGGATAGTTGTAAAGGAACCACAAATATTTATTTTGGGTAAAGGCTATTCCATTAAAATGTATGTGGGAGGGTAGGAAGGGACTTTCAAAATATCCCTACAACCAAGAACCATTTTTTAGATAATTTTGCATAATGTTAATAGACGCATACTGAAAAAAGACCCATGACCCACATTCAATAATTAAACTTCCCTTCCTACCCTCCCACATACATTTTAATGGAATAGCCCTAAAAATGGATTATCAAACTAGAAACATAACAATTTATTTTTTTTGCCTTACCATACAAAAAGATTTCCTTTTTGTGTAATTGCCATTAAATACTGCCTACAGCTGGTTAGTCGAGACACAGGAGAATTAAGCACTAAACTTGGAAGCACTTTTCTGCCCGTATTAGAAAATATATGTATTGATGAATCTTCACAAGCTGTACATGTCAGAAACCTGTCAAAGAAAAGCAAAAATTCATATCAAGTACTACACAATTAAATGGGGGCATTCCAGAATTGATTGTAAGGTAATTTTGTGTTTCCATAATTCTGCCAAAATACTCTATTTAATACTATTTTAATAAATGGAAAACCATAAACATAAACACTGTTAAATGCATGAAACTGAACATCAGTAAATATTTGTTTTCTTTGCCAGATCTATTTTATTGTCAGATATTATTCCAAGACTTTGTTCTTCAATTCATAATTGTGGGGTCATCATCATTTTGCAAAGAATTCTGCTAAAACCTGTGCTAGGGACCATCTTCAACTTGCAGTGAGGTAAGAGCTTTCTTGTTTTGCTTCGTGTTGAAGGCCTCACTGTGACTTTGAGAAGAAGAACAGCAAAGAAAGCACTGTTCCTTTGCTTTTTGTGTGCTTTTCTGCTGTGCATGTACTAATTTTGTGTCAAGGATGGATACCCCATATCCTTTCATACTATTATCAGACTTACATATGTGATTAAGTATTCTTTTCGGCTGGCAGAAGAGACCACATGACTTGATCAGATTTTTTATACTGTATTTTTTATAACTTTGGCGTGTCAGATTTGCTTTTTTTGTATCAACCTTCATTTGGGAATGTTAAAATCTGCAAAATTCAAAAGCCAAGGATGTATAAGTAATTGTGTATGTTAGGGACTATAAGTGTATACATTAAATCTATTAAGTTATTATATCATACTGAGTTACTCACTTGGTCCCGGTTACAGCTAAAATTCTTGATGTAAACACCTGTTCCCATAGCAATGTACCATTACAAACAGATTTGATCTTATGAAGGGAGTTAACTCCAGTTTTAACGTCATTCTCCACTTCCAATGTGATGACATCATCTGCACCAGGTTTGCCAGTTATCTGAAATTATATTATGTTCTGCAATGTTTCGTTTCAACTATTTTTCATCCATTACGAGGGTGATCCACTGTTGCTATATATGTCTAATGGAAAATATTTCATGTACAATTAGACAAATAAACAGATTAGTTTGTTTGGTCAGAAAAGTGGAAAGATCAGAAAAACGGACAGACAGTTTTAACAGCAATTGAGCCCTTATGTTTTAATGAGTACTGAAAATTAAATCTTATCTCTAACAACAGGTAGCCTATACCCATGCAGAGGATGTGCCTGTCCCAAGTCAGGAGCCTGTAGTTTAGTGGTTGTCGTTGGTTCATGTCTGTCATATTTGTTTTCCGTACGGGCTATTCCATTAAAAGGTATGTGGGAGGGTAGGAAGGGAAGTTTAATCATTGAATGTGGGTCATGGGTCTTTTTTCAGTATGCGTCTATTACCATTATGCAAAATTATCTAAAAAATGGTTCTTGGTTGTAGGGATATTTTGAAAGTCCCTTCCTACCCTCTCACATACATTTTAATGGAATAGCCCTAAATTGTTTTGTTATAAATTAGGCCGTTACTTTTCTCAATTGAATTGTTTCATATTTTTCATGTCGGGGCCTTTTATAGCTGACTATATGGTATGTTTTTTCTCATTGATGAAGGCCGTACGGTTGCCTATAATTGTTTACATCCACTTCATTTGAACTTGGGTGGATCCTCGTCTCATTAGCAATCATTCCACATCTCCTTATTTTCATATAAAGGAGAACAATTCTCACCCCAATAAAACTAATGGCAATAATATTGGTTTAGATGTAGATTGAACAAATATAAACTTTCAATTAATTTTAGAGGTTGTAGTGAATTTATAATACACAAGGCAAGATGTTTGCTGTAGTTAAATGTTACTGACAGAGTTTTGGCGAAATGAACTTAAAATAGTCTCAATATAAGATATTGTTACCCAATTCATGCAAAAATATATTGTATGGAATAAAATAAATGCATTTACAAAGTTTTCATTGCTAGATCTATAATAATGAAACAAAGCTGATCTATCACCGGTTTTCCCCAATTACTTTGTACATCTACTTTAGTCCAATGAAATGGTTACAGCAGTAAAATTAAACCTCGATACAAAATTGCATGAAAATTAAGGTTTAAGCAATATTCCTTTTATGAATAATGAGTTTAGATAAATACAAACCACTTTGTTAAAAGTCTTCTGAGTGGTTGGTATGGAAAGTTTGAGATCAGACGATGCAGCAACTAACCGTATAGTCTCTTTCTCCACTGGAGGCTAAAATATACAAAATACCATTAAAGATTATATAACAAAATATTAGAAAGGCTGAAGCATTACACAAATTGTCTCATAAATGAGAATGTCACCCAAATTCGATTAAAAGGACATATGGTATGATATTAATAATTGTCTGATATTGAACAGACAGGGGCATTACTCATCAACTTTTAAAGTTACCGATACAAGTAATGTTAAAAACGAGGCTATTTCAAAAATTACTAATATTATTTTTATAGGTGTCCAATTATACAGATTTTACTAGTTTTAACAAATTTTTACAGTCATCCGGTTATTTTTCCCATGAAATATAAAATCTAATCCTTCTGAAACGCTAATTGCCTGTCTGATGCACTTATCTTTCATATGACGCTTCTGGGTCAAAGATTGGTCTCTTGAGACTATTAAAATATTGTTTTCCTTGAAAATCTTGAAGGTAGACAGATATAAATAGATAAAAACTTGTGAATTAATTAAGACTTGAAAGTTATTTATAATTTGTAACCCAAAACAATTACATATGTTCCTTAAAAAAGTGTTATAACTAATCCTTTCAAAGATGTATAAAATAACTTATTTCAAGTAACATTTTTGTCATTATTGTCGAGCCTTCGACTTTAGTTGAAAAAGCTAGACATAGCGATCCTACATTCCGTCGGCGTCGTCATCGGCAGGGTCCACACATATTCACTCTGTGGTTAAAGTTTTTGAAATTTTAATAACTTTCTTAAACTATCCTGGATTTCTACCAAACTTGGACAGAAACTTGTTTATGATCATAAGATAGTATCCAGAAGTAAATTTTGTAAAAATAAAATTCCTGTTTTTCCGTATTTTACTTGTAAATGGACTTAGTTTTTCTGCCAGGAAACATTACATTCACTCTGTGGTTAAAGTTTTTAAAATTTTAATAACTTTCTTAAACTATCCTGGATTTGTACCAAACTTGGACAGAAACTTGTTTATGATCATAAGATAATATCCAGAAGTAAATTTGTTAAAAAAAAATTTCATTTTTTCCGTATTTAACTTATAAATGGACTTAGTTTTTCTGCCAGGAAACAATACATTCACTCTGTGGTTAAAGTTTTTAAAATTTTAATAACTTTCTTAAACTATCCTGGATTTGTACCTAACATGGACAGAAGCTTGTTTATGATCATAAGATAGTATCCAGAAGTAAATTTGTTAAAAAAAAAAGTTCTTTTTTTCCGTATTTTACTTATAAATGGACTGAGTTTTTCTGCCAGGAAACAATACATTCACTCTGTGGTTAAAGTTTTTAAAATTTTAATAACTTTCTTAAACTATCCTGGATTTGTACCAAATTTTGGACAGAAGCTTGTTTATGATCAAAAGCTAGTATCTAGAAGGAAATTTTGTTAAAATTTGTACCTGTTTATCCGTATTTTACTTATAAATGGACTTAGTTTTTTTCCAGTTAACATTAAATACAGTCTCCGTTAAAGTTTTTAAAACATTTATTAGATTCATAAACTATCCTGGATTTATACCAAACTTTGACATAAGCTTCTTACAATCAAAAGATAGTATCTAAAGGAATATTTTTATTGATTTTTTTCCTCATTTTTGTTGAGCCTGCAATTAACAGCAAAAGTAGGCGAGACACTGGGTTCCGCGGAACCCTTACGAATTTTTTTTAAAGTAACCCTTTATGTCTATACTCCTCTCAAATCTAATAAATTCTTAATTTTATGATATAAAATGATGTAAAAATTCATGAAAACTACATTTAGTCCATGCTTCTATTGAAATTTAAAATAACTCTATTGAGAAATTTTATATTTTTTAAAAATAACAAAACATTAGGCTAACAAAAATTTTTTCCTATTTAAGTAACTAAAAAAAGTTACTTGTTTAAGTATAAATGCCCCCTGACTGTTGAAAACTGTTTTCTGACCTCAATAACTTTTTCTTGTTTTATAGTGCTGTTGTGTTGCTGTCTCCCTTTTGTATACCCCACATCTCTTTTAATTCAGATGAACTTCTTTCTATACTCACAGGAGGCATATGAACAAGTGGAGCTGGTTTTTCTTTCTTTGCTCGGGCTTTACCATGACCTCCATCATGCTTTCTTTTGATCCCAGCTAACTTTAACTTGTCCTTGACCTTCTCTTTATCCGACCTGAAAGAGAACCAATGAAAAGGACAAGTGATTACATTAAAATCAATCATCTTGGTGTTGAGTGATTTAAAGTGACGTTGAGGGTTTCTTATCAGTGTTCAGTGATTCAGAGCGAAAAGTTTATTTTTTATTGAAATTCAAACTCATCAGTCAAATTTGATTATTCTGATAAACAGTCCTGTCGTATGATATTTACGAAATATATAGAGACTTTCCAGGCATCAGCATTCATTGTGAAAAATCACCACTTAGAATTATTTTGTATGGTGTACTTCCCTTGCCAACCATATTAAGGGACGTGTGTCTTTAAATACACATTTTGCTTGCTTATAAGGATAAAACTGGCATTTTCATGGACACTATTTATGTGGATATCCTCTGAATGCATTGTTCATCTTTTTCTTCATACTCAGGTAGTACCAACACCAATTCTTTGGACAGGTAAAAGAAGAAAAAACTGCATTTTCAAAAAAGAATCTGCAAGGCAGAAAGTGGCTTTATGCAAAAAAGAAAACAAAGCTAATTTTTGTTTGGCCTTGCCTAAGAATGACCATATTACCTATCAGGTGTATTGAGACTGGATTTTGGTTTTTCTATCTTTTCTTTGTCTTTGTCCTTTTGCTTTTCTTTCACTGTACTTTCAGATTTTGATACCAGTGCAGACATGGGCTGAAAAAAAAGCTCATAATACAAAAATATCAGTATACTTAAAGGGCATTATTTTGCTGACTGTTTCTATAGCAGAAAGGCACACTCAGGATGTAACAACAAAGATAGTATTTTCCTTAGTTGATTATTAACTTCTTTAATTGATTGATTGATTTTTGGTGTCTAATGCCACTTTCAGCACTGTTTGCCATATTGTGGTGGTCAGTTTTGAATAGAAGAAACTGGAGTCCCCAGACAGCACCATAACATTTGGCAGGAAAACTGACAATCCTAGTCAATTAAGATTGGTTTAAATTGACGTTTGACATTTGATTTTGTCAAGATTTTACTGAGTTCCCCCTTTTTGAATTTACTTGGAGTTCAGTATTTTTGTTAATACTTTTTTTCTACACTTACCTGTATGCTTGGACTTATAAAAACTTTAGAAGTATAAGAAGTATCAGATTCAGATGTACTGGATTTCTTCTCAGTTTGTCCCACTTTTGGTGTGGAGACTGTAGGAGTACCAGTCTGTATACCAGTCTGTGGTGGTGATGACAGGCTTAGTGATAGGGATGATTTAGACTGTGGGGAAATGAACCCAGGTCCTGTAATAATATCTTGTTTCTCAACAACAATCTTACTGGCCTCTTTCGTTGTTTCAAACATAATATCACCTGACTGGTTGGATTTTGCTGAGAAAGGTAACGGAACATCGCTGAAAATAAATAAAATAAATTTATTAGATATATTTTTATATGGTATCTACCTAAAAGATGTACGTCAGAGACCAGTTCTATTACTCCCATCTGCATCTGTCCTCTGTATCAGTCGTTTATGGTTCAATTTTTTTACTTAATAGAAATCTGTTACATGACATAAATTCAATGGTGAAAGTTCAGTAATCCTAGATAAGAATGCATGCATAAATAGTTGCCAAGAGTTCAAAATAAAGAAAAGCTGATAGTTGGTGATATAAAAATCAACACCTGGATTTCTCCCGTTTGGTCGCAAAAACAATGCTGAAAAGAGGCTTTCGTTTAGCTGTGCAGAATGTATAAATAATTGGCCACATCAGGTTTGAATGGGGACATTATCTCTACAGGTTAAAGGACACTTGTAAGGGTCTGCAAGTGGCCTGTCAAAAAATGTCTGCCCTATCAAACAACTACTTACAAAAGACTTTTTTGAAGTGGAAATCTTAATTTCCACCCTTAATCCAAGGTGTCCCAATTTGCAAAACCTATTTAAAATGTTTTGGATATAATGTTAATAGTCGTCCTGAATATGCAATCAATACTTGCATGTGACATTAAAAAACAACAATTAATCTATAATTCAAACTAAACAATGGCTACTGATAACCATACCTTGATTTCAAAATGTTAAACTTACTTTTTGTAACCTTATTTTATGTTAGTGTGCACTTTTTTCATAAATTTTAAGCAGATTTGATTGTGGTTTTCATCTCTATATAAGAATTCCTGGTTTTTTTTCAATCTCATTACCAGTTGATTTATGTTAATTGGAAAATGTCAGGACGATACTGTACTATATATTATGATAGGGAGTATGTATCAGAATCCTTTAAGAAAATATATCTAAGGTTGTCATTGTAAATTTCCAAATAAGTAGACATGAACAAAAATTCAAATATTGACAAAAATCAAGGACAGATTTAGTTACTGAACTTGACCTTTTCAAGGGAGAAGGTTTCTGGCTGACCAAGACATTTTGAATGAATGCTGTGTTTACCTGACAGGCCTTGAAATTATCTATGTGAAAATACCTACCCTACATTAACATCTGGTTGCGGTGCTAGAAAAATTGGGGTAATTCTTCTCCGTCCATCTTTTGTCTTTGTTTCTATCTGCTTCTCTGTTGGCTGTAACAAATAACACTGGACTTTCAAATGAAAAAAATAAATAAATAAGGAAATTTAAAAGCATGTTTCCAAAGTAAAAAATGTACAATAATTCAATCAAATTTGATACAGAATTTGATAGAATTCAAAACATCGGTAATCTACAAATACAAACTTCAACCCTTAAGTGGCTTGATAAACCTTATAGGTAAATTTAAAGATATCCAAGTGAAAAGGACCAATCTACAATCTGAACTCAGAAATAAACTTTGGAACCCTGTGTCTCAACTGCAATTTCGTCTGTCAGTGTAAAAGTGTAATGTTGACTCCAAATAATTAAGTCCTTTTATCAGTAAAATTAGAAAAATTAATAAAAAAAATAACATTGCTCAGGCTCCTTTCTCTTTAAAAGGAAGTGGATTTTATCAAAGTTTTGTATAATTTAATGAAGGGTTGACAAAGTTATTCAAGTTTTTAAATGTTGCCTGTAAGTATAAGATTCCAAATATTCATTGTAATTTTGACAAGGTTATTGGTGTCTAAATACAGTCCAAATACTGAACCTATATGTTGACAGCAAAAACAGAATTAAGGATAGATACATGTAAGTCTAGTCGTCTTGACTTTGATGATATAGGTGACACAATAAGCCAGTAAAGGGTAAACTGTAGATGCGAGTCTTTTAAAGTGTGCATTTGATTGGACAGTGTATTTGTTTTCTGTTCAAGTTTATTCAAAATCTCTTAATAGGTAGACAAGAGTTCACACTTTGAAATGTCTTGCCTGCTTCACAGATCATGATTGAATTTACATTATGTTGAAATAGATATAGGAAGATCTGTAATATGAAGGTTTTAATACAAATATCACATAAACAACATTATTAATGATCCATGTAAATGAGGTCAAAATCAGATGAATCCTGCAAAACAGACATGTACACTATACAAAAATAACATACACCAAAATTATGTAGCCTATTGCTTATAGTATCTGAGAAACAGACCTAATTACTAAAACTGAAAATTGACCAATGAACCATAATAAACAGCTGCGCCGTGAGCTCATGATACGCCCGTCGTCTTGTGTGTGAATTTTTATGCAATAAGCATAAATAATTTCTGACATTTTTTTTTTACAAAAAACTCAATATCTCTCAAAGAAAATTTTGAATCAAAACCAAAAAGTATACAGATCTTTAGATTAATATAACTAAGAAGTGTGTAAAATTTTAAGCAATAATCATAAATCGTTTTTGAGATACGGCGCGACATGTGAAAACCCCCCTTTTAAAAAAAAAATCAATATCTCAAAAATAAAATTTTGAATCAAAACCAAAAAGTATACAGATCTTTAGATTAATATAACTAAGAAGTGTGTAAAATTTTAAGCAATAATCATAAATCGTTTTTGAGATAGGGTGCGACATGTGAAAAACCCCTCCCCCTTTTTTTACAAAATACTCAATAACTCAAAAATAAAATTTTGAATCATCACCAAAAAGTATACAGATCTTAAGGTTAATATAACTAAGAAGTGTGTAAAGTTTTAAGCAATAATCATAAACTGTTTTTGAGATACGGCACGAGGCGCGACATGTGAAAAACCCCTCCCCTTTTTTAACAAAATACTCAATATCTCTAAAATAAAAATTTTGAATCATCACCAAAAAGTATACAGATCTTAAGATTAATATAACTAAGAAGTGTGTAAAGTTTTAAGCAATAATCATAAATTGTTTTTGAGATAAGGCGTGACATGTGAAAAAAAACACACACCTGTTCTAGTTACTAAGTCCCGTAACTCAAAAAGTTTTAATCTTATTTTCACCAAAAAGTATACAGATCGTTTGACCATCATAAGAAACAACTATGTTAAGTTTCATCAAATTTGGATAAGTCATTCTCAAGTTACGGTGCGACATGTTACGCCGGACAGACAGACGGACAGACGGACACCGGACATTTGTATACCATAATACGTCCCGTCAAAAATTGACAGGCGTATAAAAATGAGATGAAGGTCAGATGAACCCTTCCAGACATGTACACCAAGCAATCATTCTATACACAAAATATGGTTGACCTATTGCTTATAGTATCTGAGAAAGAGACATAACCATGAAACTTATTTATCAATGAATGGTGAAAATGAGGTCAAGGTCAGATGAAGCCTGCCAGATATATATGTACACCTTACAATCATTCCATACAGCAAATGTAGTTGACCTATTGCTTATAGTATCTGATAATTGGACAAAAACTTGACCAATGGGTAGATGAACCTGCCAAACAGACATTTATATCTTACAATCATTCCATAAACCAAGTATAGTGGCCCTATTACTTATTGTATATGAGAAATAGACCAAACCTCAAAAACTAAATATTGTCCAATGAACCATTAAAAAAAGGTCAAGGTCAGATGAAACCTACCAGACATGTGCTGACATGTACATCTTACAATCATTTCGTAAAACAAATATAGTTGACCTATTGCTTATAGTATCTGACATACAGACTTGACAAAAAAAATTAACCTTGATCACTGGTCCATGAAATGAGGTTGAGGTCAGGTCAACCCTGTCTGACAGACATGCAGACCGTGCATGTATCCCATATAGCATTATCCTACTTCTTTTAATAAGTTAGCATTTTACATGACTATAAAAGCACTATACATTTTATTCAAGCAGTCACTGAACCATAACAATGAGGTCAAGGACAATGGACATATGACAGGGGAAAACTTCATAACATAAGGCATCTGCATACAAGGTATGAAGCACCCATATCTTCTACCTTCTGAAATATAAAGATTTATACAAATAATTTGTGCCGTCATCAAATGGTAATTATGGTCTCATATTATGTGACTTTAGTTGCAGGCGAGAGAACAACTAATAATTAACAAGTCATTTTTTTGCACATTTGGAGCAATAACTACAAGAAAGAAATTTTCAGTTTTGTAGTTTCATAACTTAATTCTGAACATTAATGTGGTGTAGAATCTCTTAATTTACTATTCACACAATAGACAGATTAATGAAAAAAAACAGAGTTACTTCCCCATTAAACTTATATCCAGGTATTTCCCTTATTTTCACAAATACTTTCTGCATACTCCTAATAAGGAAAAGTGTATAACATAACTCTAATTAGAACTCATAATTCAATATATTTATCTTTATAAAACTAAACCATTTAACTTAAATTATTTGAAAAGAAAATACAAAATTAAACCACAAACTCGTATTATGGATAAAAATGCTGTATTTAAATATAATTGAAATTAAATTTACAGTACAGTTCTCTCTACTGGTGGTTTATGTAACTCAGCCGAGGACAGTCTCAAGCCTGTCTGAGAAATGAGGAGAGAGGGAATGGGTGGGGTGGTTCCATCATAAACCACCAGGGGGAAATAGCTGTGTTTTTGCAATACATTAATTTAGAATAGAATTTTTACTCTTTACACACTCTTTCATAAGAAATAGGCTGCAGCTACAAAAACAGAATCCAATAAAAGTCGTTTCTGTTGTTTTTATCAAATACAATCACATGCACCTTACACAGAAGTGAATAAAAAAAAAAATTTTCATTTTCATTTTCAGTTGTATAATTAGGCTAGATAGATAGTACAGAACTTAATTCAGAAGCCCACAAATGGTGTGTGTGAGAGAAAAAGTCCTTGAAGAACATAAATACCCTTGTAACATTTCAATTGGTTTTTACATTTGATGTTGTGTGAAAATATTGTATTCAATAATTTCAAGATCTAAATAACATTTAGATCATTTGCAATACACAGATGTACATCTCCCTAATCAAGGGCGACTAGCAGACCACAATAATTTTTCACTTAAAAAGAAAAAACATTTAACTGCAATTCACCAAAAAGTCTGTGAAATAATACAAACAATTTTGAAAAAAAAAATCCAAATGCAAAGTTTGAATAAGGAAGGAAATCTGATGGCTTTACAGACAACACAAACTAGGTTCCCTCTATAGCATTCATTGATGAAAAATGAATAAGTTTAATAAACACGGAATCTGTGAACTATCAATTCAATTCTGTCCAAAATAGGTGTACATTTCAGTCTGAGTATGCACACTGTGAAAAGTCTGAAACTATATAGTAGGGAAAAAAACTGCTGGTGTAACAAACAACACAAACTCAGTATAGCAATCAATGACAGAAATGATTAAGTTTATTAAATTAATACATGGGAATTCCTAGCAATGCAGGTAATAAAAATACCCTGAAAATAAGTTCAAATATGATGTATATTTGCAAACAGCTTCTGTCTTAGGCCATATAAAAAATATGTGTGTAAAAGTTTCCTAATTGATCCTAATTTTGAGGATTTCCTTCATCGTAAACTTTTCACCAACAAATCAGTTGATATTACTGCTCAACCTAATTAAATATGTGACAGAATTGATCAAAACCATGTATTATGGCTCATAACTTTGTTTATCGACAGATTACAAATAGCAATAATATGTAAAATAACTAGACTCAGGATAGAGATGGTATTCTAAGGCTTTTGACCTAAAAATTGCTGACCAAGTAACCCTAAACACACCTTGTTTTTTGATTGGTTTTACCTTAAAAGGAGTACCCGGTGTACCACCATTGGTTAGTCTACTATCATTTGAAAAACTATCAGAGAGACTTTTAGTTGGGTCCATTTTTTCTGGTGTCCTCTGCATTTGTTGTTGTATCTTCTGCTGCTGGTGTAATTTCAACATGGCTGCCGATTCAATAATTTGGTTTGCTGGATTGGAAGTTTTGTTCATTGGAAGACATTTTCCATAAATTTTTTCAAGAAACATTTGCTAAAAAGAAATAAAACAAAATCATATCTTTAAAGCATGCTTTGAAACGAGCCTGTGTCGCTCACCTGATATTTTTGTTTACAATTGATGCATGAAATAATGCAACCATTATACTTTTGCTTTAGTTTCAGAGATATCAACCAAAAACTGCATTTTACTCCTATGACTATGTTCTATTTTTAGCCATGTCGGCCATGTTGGTTGGCAGGCAGGGTCATCAGACACATTTTTTAAACTACTCTAATGATGATTGTGGCCAAGTTTGGTTAAATTTGTCTCAGTAGTTTCAGAAGAGAAGATTTTTGTAAAAGATTACAAAAATTTACGAAAAATTGTAAAAAATTGATTTTAAAGGGCAATAACTCTTTAAGGAGTCAATTGACAATTTTGGTCATGTTTGACTTATTTGTAGATCTTACTTTGCTGAACATTATTGCTGTTTACAGTTTATCTCTTATCTATAATAATATTCAAGATAATAACCAAAAACTGCAAAATTTCCTTAAAATTACCAATTCAGGGGCCGCAACCCAACAACAGGTTGTGTGATTTGTCTGAAAATTTCAGGGCAGATAGATCAAAACCTGATGAACATTTTTACCCAGTCAGATTTGCTGTACATGCTTTAGTTACAGAGACAAAGTCCCACATGAGCGTCTACTGTACAAGATCGACCATTATGGCATTAGAGGGACAACAATAAAATGGCTGAGAAACTTTCTGGATGACAGACAGCAATGTGTACTCCTGGAAGGAGAATCGTCAGAAACCTCGCCAGTGCAGTCTGGAGTCCCACAGGGTAGCGTGCTTGGCCCGCTGATGTTTCTTATTTTTATAAATGACCTCCCAGAGTATGTGTCATCTTCAAATGTTAGACTTTTCGCAGACGACTGCGTTCTCTACCGACAAATAAGAAACGAAACAGATGTGAACACCCTTCAAAACGACCTGGATGGACTACAACAATGGGAGGCAGACTGGCAGATGGAATTCCACCCCCAAAAATGTCAACTCCTAAGAGTAACAACAAAGCGAAAAACAGTTAAGGCAAACTATAACATCCACGGCCATATCCTAGAAGAGGTTGACTCTGCGAAATATCTTGGCGTCTCCATACACAAAACATTGAGTTGGAACAAACACATTGACAACATCGCAAAGAAAGCTAACTCCACCCGAGCTTTTCTTCAAAGGAACATCAAAAACTGTCCTAGTAAAACTAAAGCTTTATGTTATCAAACGCTTGTAAGACCACTCATGGAATACTCTAGCACCATCTGGGATCCATCTACTAAGGACAACATAAACAAATTAGAAGCTATACAACGCAGATGCGCACGATTTGTACTTAATGATTACAGAAGAACAAGTAGCGTAACATCAATGCTACAGGCACTAAACTGGAAGACGCTACAGGAAAGGAGAGCTCAATGTAAGGTCATCATGTTTTATAGAGTAGTGCACGAACTGATTGCCATACCAACTACAAATCTACAGCCAGTAACATCAACAGTAAGAGGACACAAAGAACGATTCCTCGTTCCTTTTGCCAGGACTCAAGTATATCGATACTCGTTTTTCCCAGATACCATCAGAATCTGGAATGGACTGCCACAACACTTAGTAAGCTGTACAACCCTTGAATCATTCAAAAGGGGTGTGCAAGTGGTCCAGCTTCGATAGATGTACAACCTTGTTTTTATCGTTATTTTAAAGAAGCACCATTTTCACTGTAGATAATTCGCACTTACCCGCACATTTGTTCTCACATCGAACATGTACATAAAACAGTACGATAATACTCCCATGGGAGGCCTGTACTATAAAGGAAGAAGAAGAAGAAGAAGAAGATATAAGCCAAAAACTGCATTTTACCCCTATGTTCTATTTTTAGCCATGTCGGCCATGTTGGTTGGCAGGCATGGTTATCAGACACAATTTTTAAACTAAATACCCTAATGATGATTGTGGCCAAGTTTGGTTAAATTTGTCTCAGTGGTTTCAGTGGAGAAGATTTTTGTAAAAGTTAACGACGATGGATGACGGACACCAAGTGATGAGAACAGCTCACTTGGCCTTTTAGGCTAGGTGAGCTAAAAAAGAAATCTTACAATAATGTTGAATCTATATAAATTTACTGTTGTATAATTTTCATACAATTTTTGCAATCTAATATGTTAAAAAAAGAATAATTCAGAATGAAATTTTAAATGTATCATACATATGGTCACTGTTATAATATTACTAAGACCATGTGATAACATAACTTTTTTTCAGCCTTTTATGTTAAAGCTCTAGTATGATTGCTGAATTAAGAAGACAACTGTACAAAACACATTTCTATTGATATTTAAAAAGATATGACTACAGGAATACTGCCTTTTTCTGTAGGGGCTGTTCCAGATTAAAACACATGATAAGGGGGTTGATGGAAGCACTTTTTTTAGACCCCAGCCACCCATAGTATACAAATTTTATTTTACTCATAATTCTTACAAAAGTCTAAAGATAATGCAACCACCAACAGTTTATTAATTTGTGTGCCTTCCATCCCCCATGCATTAAAATCTGGAACAACCCTTATGTTAAAACATCCTGTGTCTTTGAGTGGGTATCTCTAGCACTGATAATTATCCCAACTTTCTATCTGCAATAGCACATGTTCAAAATTACTTAGATTGATCATCTTTTTCTTTCCCTCTACTTACCACATCATTTTTAGTAAGTGGTGTTCCTATTTCTGCCAGAGTAAAATCTATAAAAGCTACAGTGCCATCATGGGAACAAGCCATTAACTCCATGCCATTTTTACTCCTAATAACAAACAATAAGCATTATAATTCATCTTCAGGCAATACTAATTGTATTCATTAATGGCCTGTTTTTTTTTTATTTGAAACATTTTCTGTTTCTTGTCAGAGTCTGTTTAATTTCTAAAAAAAAATCTAAATTAATGACGCTTTATTGAAATTTTTAATCACACATGATTACTTGCAATTATATCAGATTTTTTTTTTTTTTTCATTAATACATGTAGGTAGTTTATATAAGGACCAACACAATGCAGTGTGAGCTATTGCTCGATAACTAATACCTTGAATCTTGCTTTTGGGTGAAAAGAAATATATCTCCCAAACAATGCTATGTCAGTCACAGTCACATTTGTTCAATTCAATATTAATTTTGAAAAGTAATGTTTTTTCTTAATCCAAATCATTTTATCAAGTCTATTTCAAAGTCTCCCCGAAGAAAATTGAACATTAATAAGCCTTGATGTTTCTAAATTCATATAACAAGAAAACTAGAAGGCAATGAAAATATTTGAAATTCAAACTATTGATTCAATATTCAAATTGTTTGTTTAATATTGTTCATCCTTGAATTCCTTTATAATCAGTGGGGGATCCAGGGGGTTGTTCCATGGGTTGGAACTCCCCCTTTTTTGTTTGACAACTAATGCTTTTGAATGGGGACATATGGTTGGACTCCCCCTTTTTATACAACTTGCATATGTTGGAACTACCCCTCCCCCACCCCTTTTAAAATGGCTGGATGCACACTTGATAACTGATAATTAATATGTCAATCATTATGTCGTATAAAGGCTCATTGTCTGTCAAACTTTTGATGAATGATCAACATGTAAATGAAATTTGTTGAACACATTGTAACAAATATTTATGGAACTAAGCCAAAAGTCCATGCAAATATTGAAATATTCTAAAATTATAATTGATAAAAGTAATTTACAAAGATTCAGAGTAAACTTCCTTGAGACAGCTGCTACAAAAAAAGAAACAATCATATCCCAAAACTTGTTATATTTCACAAGTACTACCATAATTTATACTAATTTATCTTTGTTAACACATGACATGTGAGTTGTTTTCTCTGTCACAGGTTTTGTCGACAATTTTACATTTCAATATTACAAGGGCAGATGAATTGGAATATGCAAACAAACAAAACATCTTACCTGCCAGATTGACTATGCAAGGTATAATTTTCAACTGGAAAAGCAATTTGTAACTCACACACATCAAATTTGAGATAGGTTGTACCCAATACTAGATAGACATATCAGGTTTAATCTATACTGCCTACTTTTTTAAGACATAAAACAACTTCATATATAATCAACGTATTTACACTTTTGGTATTTAGCTGAATTGTGTCTCCGAATGACCTTAGATCTGCTCCGAATAACCTTCTGATGTCAAGCAACAATCACTTTTTAATTATGACGTCAAATTTTTAAAATTGTGATGTCAAATTTGACGGGAACTTGTGTGATTTTAAGTAATGGCGGACAAATTTGCATACAAGTGTAAATACGTCTATTGATACAAACCAAGTAATGTCAAGTATAGCACTGTCAAAAAGGTCTTTAGTCACCACCAATGGTCTTTTCAATGCTGTCAGCTAAAAAGATAAAATAGATCATAAAAAAACTTCGCCGAGCTAGCTGGATACGACCGCAGAGGTCCAACCCTAAACAGTTGGGGCAAAAATGGACACAATATTCAAGCTTGATACAAGTCTGAATTTGGATTGTAATTAAATATTTAACACATTATAGGTTTCTGACACAGAATAAATGTAGTCAAAGAACTTGAAATTGGTAATAATATTTGAATTTATATTCAATTGAAGATTTCTTCCTGTTGTGCAATACACTGTGCTGTTGTGCAATACTTAGCAAATCTGTTTTCAGACTATATACAAAGAATTAGCAAAATAAATTGTGACCCCCCTCCAAAAAAAATATATTTCAAGAAATTGTCTTTTTGTAAAATGTGGTACAATTTAAGAGAAATCTATACACTAAAACACGAGTCATTGTCTGAAAACTATAAAAATGCTTGTTTTGGCCCCTTTTTGGCCCCTAATTCCTGAACGGTTTTGGCAATTATCCCCAAAATGAATCCCAACCTTCTACTTGTGGTATTGAACCTTGTGGTACAATTTCAGAGCAATCAAAATACTTATACACAAGTTATTGTCCTGAAACTAGAAAAATGCTTGTTTTGGGTCCCTTTTTGGCCCTTAATTCCTACACAGTTGGGACCATCACCTCCAAAAACAATCCCAACCTTCCTTTTGTGGTACTGAACCTTTCGATTAAATTTCATAGAGATCCATACACTTAAACTAAAGTTATTGCCCGGAAACCAAATGTCTTCGGACGACGTCGACGCCATAGCAATATATGAACGCAAATTTTTTGCGGTCGTATAATGAACCTTAAACCATGATGATGAGCATCTGAAATAGAAATAAGTGATGAAGGCTTCACATCCAAATGCAAATTCATGTTTTCAATGTTATAGCTAAACCAGTACTTTTTAAAAATGTTAAACCAAGTACACATTATCTCTAGGATTGTATGCAGATTTTGTCAAAACCATGAAATAAAAAATCCACAATAATACAATTTTTCCTCAATTCATGAAAATTGGTATCCACCTATGTAAATTAAACCGAAGTGTTGAAAAATAACCTGTCTAAAGCAAACACTATGTAAAAATGAAACCTGTATGAATTTTTGGATCAGAACACACAAGACATATATTCATCACTGATTCAGCATGAGTATGCTGAACTTTTCTATCATCACAGCCTAATCTTCAACAAAAGCAGTTCATCAGTTGAAGAGAATTCAGTTTATCATGTTTAAATAAGACTAACTATTCTTTAACTTCTCTTTGTCCCAATACTTTTAAAGCCTGTTGGGTCTAATATTTTGCCAATATTAAGCAAATTTACAGGCAATTATCAGACTAACTGGAGACTGCTAATTTCTGGTGATCTGAATATTCAATGTAACTTTGTAAAATTGTTGTGAAATTTAATAAGACCGTTTTTTTTTTTTAAATTTCCTGACACTTTAAATGACTACTTGTCCTGTTACACCTTTATATACACAACTTACCCATACTGAGAGAGATCTGTCTTTACTTCCAATGGCACAACAAGTGTACTGGGGATGCTGAAAATAAGAAAAACAAAAGTTGACACCAAAAAAGAAGGCTCTGTCTCTTAAATTTTTTTAACAGATCATTTTTCACCTTTCAATGATTGTAATTAAGTAATTTATGTTTATTCTCATATTCTTTATGAAATTTACTGACTTTGTAGTGGCATGCTTGCCTAGAGTGTGAAGCAAAAACTGATCTGCTCTGAGACATGCAAATTTGGAAGATGTCACAGGGAAAAGAACAAATAATTCCAAAGTTGGTTTAAATTTGAAGTTTTCATAAAAATTCAGGACAACAAAAAAATGCCAAGGGATGAGGGATGTTTTAAACAATGAAATGGTTATATAAATTCATTTTTTTTAATTTTCAACCAATCTCTCCCTGGATTTTATTTTCTCCATGCTCACTCTCTATTAAGTACATGTAATTAAAAATATTTTCATTTGAGTTTCATGCATTTTTAATCAAAATCAAGCTAAATAAAATGCTCCGCAGGGCGCAGCTTGATACGACCGCAGAGGTCGAACCCTGAACAGTTGGGGCAAGTATGGACACAACATTCAAGCTTGATACAGCTTTGCATTTGGATTGTGTTTAAATATTTGACACAGCATAGGTTTCTGACACAGAATGAATGTGGTCTAAGAACTTAAAAATTTTAAATTGGACATTCACCTATTATGGTCCAATATCCAAAATCTAAATACATGGTTAGATTCAGCATATCAAAGAACCCCAAGAATTCAATTTTTGATGAAATCAAACAAAGTTTAATTTTGGACCCTTTTGACCTCAATGTGGACAAAGTTGATAACGGGGCCCAAAAATCAAAAATCTAAATACATGGTTAGATTCAGCATATCAAAGAACCCCATATATTCAATTTTTGTTAAAATCAAACAAAAAAAAAAAGTTTAATTTTGGACCCCGATTTGGACCAACTTGAAAACTGGGCCCATAATCAAAAATCTAAATACATGTTTAGATTCAGCATATCAAAGAACCCTAAGAATTCAATTTTTGTTAAAATCAAACTAAGTTTAATTTTGGACCCTTTGGACCTTAATGTAGGCCAATTTGAAAACGGAACCAAAAATTAAGAATCAAAATACACGGTTAGATTCAGCATATCAAAGAACCTCAATAATTCAATTTTTGATGAAATCAAACAAAGTTTAATTTTGGACCCTTTGGACCTCAATGTGGACCAATTTAAAAATGGGGCTTAAAATCCAAAAACTAAATACAGGGTTAGATTCAGCATATTAAAGAACCCCAAGAATTCAAGAATAAAACCCCATTGAAATTGGTCAAGAAATAAGCAATTTATACGAAGTATCTTCTTTTGCACAATACTGTGCAATTAAATATTTCTTGCTATTGCGCAATACTGTACAATTGACAATTTCTTGCTATTGCGCAATATTGTGCTATTGGATATTTCTTGCTATTGCGCAATACTGTGCAATTGAAGATTTCTTGTTATTGCGCAATACTGTGCAATTGAAGATTTCTTGCTATTGTGCAATACTGTGCAATTGAAAATTTCTTGCTATTGCACAATACTTATTATATAATAATTTACACATCCTGTTTGGTGTGTATCTCCTACCATATCATTATTATTTGCTTTTAAATATAAATCAGAAATAACCAACTTAAAATGGAAAATTTTAAAAGAAAAAAAAAAGGAAAAAAAGAAAAAAAAAGAAAAAAAAATCCCCCCCCAAATTTTTTGAACCCCCTTATGATTCATCACCCCCAAACTAAATCCCAGCCTTCCCTATGTGGTATGGTACCTTGCAGTACAATTTCAGAGAGATCCATACACTTGAACACAAGTTATTGTCTGGAAACTAGAAAAATGCTTATTTTTGGCCCATTTTTGGCCCCCAATTCCTAAACGTTTCGGCAATTACCCCCAAACTCAATTCTAGCTTTCCCTTTGTGATATGGAACCTTGTAGTACAATTTCAGAAAGATCCATACACTTACACACAAGTTATTGTCATGAAGCTAGAAAAATGCTTGTTTTTTGCCCCTTTTTTGGCCCCTAATTCCTAAAATTTTGAGGCAATTACCCCCAAAATCAATCCCAGTATTTCTTTTGTGATATGGAACCTTGTGGTACAATGTCAGAGAGATCCATACACTAACACACAAGTTATGTCTGGAAGTTACAAAAATGCTTATTGTTGGCCCCTTTTTGGCCCCTAATTCCTTTACTGTTGGTACCATAACCCCCAAAATCAATCCCAACCTTCCTTTTGTGGTATTGAACCTTGTGGTAAAATTTCATAGAGATCCATTCACTTAAACTAAAGTTAGAGTGCGAAAACCAATGTGTCTTCGGACGTCTCCGGACGACGCCAGACGACGACGACGCCAACGTCATACCAATATACGACCACAAAAATTTTTTTGCGGTCGTATAAAAATGAATAAAATCCTCCCTCCCTCCCTTCCTCCCAATATTTTCCAGAAAAGAATTTTAAGAAATCTTACTTGTTCTAGTAACTTTAACAAGATAAAACTCATAACTATATAATACCTGTTCTGTGCCTTTTATTCTACTGGCAAAAATATTAGGATTAAATCTCTGAAAAGTAATACAAAAAAACTGTATAAATCAGTCTGAAAACCAACTAAAATAAAAGAGGTCATATTCAACTATTTATAAACAGTAGGTGAAAAATATACTTATCAACTATTAATTATATATATATATATAAGAAAGGACGGTTTTAACAACATAATTTAGATATGTTGGATTTATGTCCCAAAAAATGGTAATATCTGTTTTCTTCTTTTCAGTCTGATTTTTAATTGATACTAAAAAAAGAAATACATATTACCAACTACACAAATGTGTGAAATGCAGTCAAACTGTACCACACATACCTGTTGACACTCACCTATTTAAAGGAAACACCTTTTATTGTTAGTTTTATCATAAAATATTCATTTTGTAGTCATATACTGTCACTGTGAAACACATACTGATCACATTAATAAACAGTCATTTTACATTAACTTACATTGTGATTTTACTAAATTTTTTTGTTTGCCAAATATTTGCTCAATAACCATGATAACAAAAAAATTAAATCATGATAATATTAGTAGTTATAATTTATGATGGAAAAAGTTCATCACACAAAATCTCCCTTAGAAAAGAGTTTTGCTTATATCCACGTCATTTGAATTCTGGTAGATATTTGTCTCGATGGCAATCATACCATAACTCCTTACTTTTATAATATTCAGTATTTTTTATATTTTTGTCGATTTTTTGCTCAATAACAAACAAAAATAATACTAGTAGTTACAATGCATGTCAGACAAGATGCTCTCAAGAGCCTGAATCGCTCACCTGTATTTCAGAGGAGAAGATTTTTAAATGTTAGCAAACTTGATGAACAAATTGTGTAAAATTGTCTTTTAAGGGCAATAACTCCTTAAGGGGTCAATTGACAATTTTGGTCATATTAACTTTTTTGTAGATCTTACTTTGCTGAACATTATTGCTGCTTACAGTTTATATATATCTATAATAATATTCAAAATAATAACAAAAAACTGCAAAATTTTGTTAAAACTACCAATTCGGTGGCAGCAACCCAACAATGGGTTGTTCGATTCATCTGATAATTTCAGGGCCAATAGATCTTGACCAACTAAACAATTTTACCCCATGTCACATTTGCTCTAAAAGATTTAGTTTTTAAGATAAAAAACTGCATTTGACCCTTATGTTCTATTTTTAGCCATGGCCGCCATGTTTGTCGATGGATCAAAACTTCGGATACAATTTATAAACTAGATACCCTAAGGAACATTTAGTTAAAGTTTGAAGGTATTTGGCCCAGTAGTTTCAAAGGAAAAGATTTATGAAATAGTTTACCACGACAGACGATGACGACGACGGACGCCAAGTGATGGCATAAGCTCACATGGGGCCGAAGGGCCCCAGTGAGCTAAAAAAGTTCACACACATTCTCCTTCAGAAAAGAGTTATTTTATGGCAGATTTCACCTATATGCTTCTTTCAAAAAGTTTTATAAGAATGAAATTCACACAAATTATTACTTACAACTGCAGTGATAGCTTTCCTATGACCTACAAAGTCCAATGTTGCCTTCCAACCATCACGTTCAATGATCTGTGCTGTGGGTCCTGAATTATTCATTGCATGGGCAGATACAATGTACGCTCCATCTGGTGACCAATTCAGACGTAAAACATGAGTGGTCCCACCACACTGAAATTATATGGAATTTTTGTAATTCTTACCTAATCATGTTTTTGCTGACCGATTTTACTTTTTGACATATAGTTTGAATTTTTTCATTGGTCTAAATTCAATTATGATGTTTTATTTCTAGAGAATCTCTTGTTTTTCTATTTCGGAGGGGGAAAAAAATCACAAACAGTGAGCTATTACTCACAAATGATACCCCTGCTATAAGTATTCAGTAAACAGGAAATTGATAAGCAATGGAAGTGAAAAGGCATCAATGGATACCATGTTCACATGAAGCTTAATATCAAATTTCAGTCAACTAATTTGTAGTTCCTCAAAAAACGCAACACAAATTTTTTACATGTTCACTATGTGTAAGAATATATATACATATAAGAATATGGTAGACAGGAAGTGATGAGTGATGAATGTGAAAATGTATCAGATAGTATGCATGATAGTATAATATTATTCGATAAACAAAAGTTGAATAGCCATGAATGTCTGAATATACATTTGGTGCAGTAAAATTGGTACTGTAAATGTTACAAATGTGTTATTACTACCACTAAGTCGATACTTCTTCTGTTGGACTGTAAGTCCCAATGGGTATAACCCACTCAGCAGCCAGTACTTTGGTCCAGGCATTTAAATACAGATAGTGTTCTACTGACATTTTCCCTTGCAAAATTTTTGAAATAATTTTAAATTTAGGAAATCAATGTACCTCCCTTATGTACAGCTTTGATTTCTTTTCCATGTTGTTTTAGGTTTTGGATTTCAAATATTTTGGCCTTTAGTGTCACTGAAGAAACAATAGTTTGTTGTTATGAACACATGGTGTGTCAGTAAAATTGGTACCATTAGTATAAACAGTATTTTTTCTGCTAGTAAGACAATACAACATGTACAATATCCTATCTGAAATTTTGCTAACTTGCTACATATTACTTGTCTAAAAATTCACTTCAACCCTGAAAATCGTAACCATTTTCACTGATGAGATAACATATGTATTAAAAATCAATTTCAAATAAATTATGATATTGAAATAGGTACCTCTTGGAATGGTTTGGTTATGGATTTCTCTTCCTGCCAATCTCTGGTTCTCCAGATTCTTACACTTTTGTCATCAGCCTACATAAACAAAATGTATTTATTATAAGTAAATTGTTTGAATAAATTGTTTAGAGAAAATTATATAGTCATGCATAGTGGCAGTTATATTTTATTATGTAATTTTTTTTTGTGTCGGTCCCAAAGTCAAAATTTTCATTTATAGTGGATATTTCTTCAAAATTCTTGTCTTTATAAGGACTATGATGCAGATTGCTGTCATATGTGTTGAACTATATCTAACATGGTAATTAAGATATGAAATCGTGCTGTTTATTTTAGCTCTAAAATTCATTCACAAGCTATCTTAACATGCTTAACATAGGGCAATTAAGCAACTGATATTGAAAAAAAAAAATGAGATGTGGTTTTATTGTAAATGAAATTATTACCCAGCATAGAATAAAGAACAAGCTATCATAGGCAGCCTTAACTGATGAGAGAACCTATATTGATGACGAGCTATGCTAATGTCTGTCTCCTTTAAGTTACTGAATGATGTATGCTGATATCAGTCTTTTCATGTCAAATTATATTCTTGATAAAAAGGAATAAAGGCAATTTATTTTTTTAAACTGACTTCACCAGCTTGCCCTACCATTGGATCATTACAAATAGGGTTCAAGATAAAATTACAAAACGTGAAGGTGATACTTAACAGGGTTCCATGAAAAATAGTAAAAAAACTTCGAATATCAGAGAAAGGTAAACAAACAGAAAAAAAATGTAGTCCATATTGCTTCTGATACGGCACTTATAATGTCACATACCTGTGATGCTAAATATTTCCCTACAGGGTCCCAAGTCACACCTTTCACTAGACCACTGTGTCCTCTCAACACTGCTAACTGTTCTGAAAAATGTAAAATATGTTTCTTATTGGAATTTCTACACAAGACTGTGATTCTAAATAGTTACATAATAGCCAGGTTATTTAAAAACTGGACAACAATAAATGAATTGATTAATTCAACTTAAAACAAATTTGTATTATTATAAGGTCCTAATCAAACAAATACAGAAATAGTAAACCATTTGAATGAGAAGTGTTTATGTAGTACATGTAGTACCAGCCATGTAAAAGAATACACATCAAAAGAATATATGCTGAAATACAGATTCATCATCTTTCTTTCCAAAATTTACCCAGCAGATTTATTGGTCTCGTGTACCTTTCTATTTATTTTGAAAGTTTCATAGTTGTTACATTCTCTGGTGAACCATACCAAAGTACCAAGGAAAACCCATAAAATCTTTTCACTTTACCGTTTACTCAAACGCACATGATTTGAATAACTTCTTCCAATTCATGAAAAAAAATATAAATGATAGGCTACGGTGATCTGTACCGCTAGAGGTTCACCAAATCATGACAAATTTTCATATGAAACAAGGATGGCAAAATGTTTTTAATCTACAATTTGTATATATATAAAATCTCACCTGGAAATTTGTCAGCATTCCATACAACAACTGAGTTATCTACACTACAGGAGGCTAGCCAGCTATCATTTCCTGACCATGCTAAATCTAGAATATCTGTAGAAAAGGAGACAAATTCTATTTTGTATCAACAGTGTACACAAAGTGATACTGGGTTTGGGGAGGGGGGTTTATTGTGTTGCTGGGTTTCTGTGTCATTCATATGTGCATGCAAGGTAAATTCATTAATTTTTGCATTGTATTTTATTATTGAAAACATTTCGACTGGATTG
Organism: Mytilus californianus; assembly: GCF_021869535.1. Classification (NCBI taxonomy): domain Eukaryota; kingdom Metazoa; phylum Mollusca; class Bivalvia; order Mytilida; family Mytilidae; genus Mytilus; species Mytilus californianus. The sequence continues at coordinate 98,350,138 of NW_026262734.1, read as the reverse complement.
GTGTTGCAAAAATAGATCAATGGGGAATGTGTCCATGGGACACAGATGATGCTCCCACTTGCATATCATATAAAGTTATAAAGGGACATAACTGAAAACGGTAAAAGTGACACTACCCAAATTTGTACTTGATCTGTGTTTTGTGGTAATAAGCATTGTCTATATGTTTCATCACATTTGGTTGAGGCTAACTTAAGTTAGAGAACAGAAAGGAAAAATTCAGCAATTTTTCCATTTATAAACCGAGCATAACTCTAGAACTTAAAGTGACACCACCAAAATTCCAACTTGATCTGTATTTTGTGGTAATAAGCATTGTGTATAAGTTTCATAACATTTGGTTGAGGCAAACTAAAGTTAGAGAACGGAAACGAAAAATTCAGCAATTTTTCCATATGTAAAGGGGCATAACTCTAGAACTGTTTAAGTGACAACATCAAAATTCAAACTTGATCTGTGTTTTGTGGTAATAAGCATTGTGTATAAGTTTCATAAAATTTGGTTGAGGCAAACTAAAGTTAGAGAACGGAAACAAAAAATTCAGCAACTTTTACATTTGTATAGGGCATAACTCTAGAACGGTTAAAGTGACGCCACCAAAATTCAAACTTGATCTGTGTTTTGTTGTTATAAGCATTGTGTATAAGTTTCATAACATTTGGTTGAGGCAAACTAAAGTTAGAGAACGGAAACCAACTTTGGGACAAGGGTAAAACTTAATGCCCCCTCCGCTACGGCGGGAGCATAAAAAATTCATTTTAAATTTGGATAGCATTATTCTGTAATCACAATAATTAATCTCTATTTTTGTTTATTGTTTAACAAATTTTACAATAACAAATGCATAGACAAATTTCTAAATTAACAGTATGCTACATCTTCTAATAGTCGTATTATATTACCTTGAATTTGCACAGGTAATACTTAAATAATATCTAATAATAACTATTTACAAAGCAGATTGTGTGAAAGTTATCTGATACAGGACTCTAGAATGTATGGTCTGCATACACACTTGTCATTATCTAGGGTTGTTTACTCTAAGCCTGTATATAAGTTGTTTTTTTCTGTGTAACAATATTTTAAGACAAGAGGCTGTCAGAGCGACAGCAAACCAGATTTTTTAATATTTATTTGTGTCCTGGCATTTTTCAACATCACAAGGACCATAACTCCTGAATGGTGAAAGTGAAAATTGTCAATATTGAACTTGACCTCCATTTTGTTATCAGTAATAACATATTTAAATTTGAAAAGCTTTGGTTGAACGATTCATGAGTTAAAGCATGGACACGACTGGAAATACCATTTTTCAATCTTTCAAGAACCTTAACTCCTGAACAGTGAAAGTGAAAATCGTCAAAAAGTGAACTTGACCTCCATTTTGTCATCAGTAACAACCTATCAAAATTTGAAAAGCTTTGGTTGAACGGTTCATGAGTTAAGCACAGACACAACTGGAAAGACTATTTTTCAATCTTTCAAGAACCATAACTCCTGAACGGTGAATGTGAAAATCATCAATATTGAACTTAACCTCCATTTTGTCATCATTTACAACATATTAAAATTTGAAAAGCTTTGGTTGAATGGTTCTTGAGTAAATGCACAGACACTGTTTGGCAGTCGCTCGCCCGCCCTAATGCCAGCCCGCCGTACATCCCCAAATCAATAACCGATTTTTCCTTCGGAAATCAGGTTAAAAATGCAAAAATGTATTTCTCGTCAGTTAGTAGCTCAAAAATGTACAAATTTAATCTAGTTGCCTTTTTTAATCTACTGTCAGGTCCACGTTTTTTTTTTTTAAATTGTTGTATTTACAAATAAATGGCAATCAGAAACCTATGGCTAGGTGCCTAAAGCATTCAAATTATTTTTTAACAATGTTTTCCATTTCATGAGTGCCTTCTGTCAGTATCATGTATGTTAATAAAATCGAACAGCCCTTACTCTTTCTAAATGGGAATTTATAATCAGCATTTAATTTTACTTCATTTTGTGTGTAGAAAATAAATTTAAATAATTTACAGACTTTCTGATCATACATGAAATCTTTTAATCTTTCCATACAATATAAGCTCATCTCAATCCTTGATCATGCTGAGGTCAAGTGAAAATTATGTATTACCTCCTGAATGTCCCCTGAGTGTTATAGATGGTCTCCATTGTTCTTGGTTTTTAGTGTCAGATCCAAACATCGTAGACGTTGATCCGCTGTACCTGAAATAATAATTACAATATTTTGTTAAGTTAGTGAACAAGATTGTTTGTTGTCTGCTTAACATCCAGTATCAAATCTTTCATGCATGCATTTTAATAAATCTTAATTAGTAGATTCTGCTAACTACAAAGGGCAGGAAATCTGAACGACCACTGGTAGGGATTAAATTAAACATGCAACTGAAGACTTAACTAGTCAAAACATAAAGCTGGGAAAGTACACATGCTAATCATGTGACAATTTGAATATTGAAAGATGTACTTTCATGTTTGATTAAAATATTAATCATACTATAAAGACAAAATAGAAAAATTCTTAACTGTTCTCCCAAACTTGAAAGAGAACGATTCACTGACTAACTATACAAAAGACTTGTGGTCATAGGCAGCATAACTGGGGGAAAAAAGTTGGTATTTAGTAACTATTTTCTGATGATCATGCTGATCATGAAACTGGCATCTTAATATATTTTAGGAATCATTCAGACAAAGTTCAGGTCTGACTTGTTAACAATTTACTATTTAACCTGCAACACTAAGTAATATAAACAGAAGCTTGTAATGACACTTGCAAGCAAATGAGCTTAAAAATAAAATGTATAAAGCTTGTAAAGTTTTCTTAGAACTTATCATACTATATCTTGTAGTGATTTCATTACCTTATCTGCCAAATCATTATTAGTTTGTCATCTCCCCCAGAGGCTAGATATTTTCCATTGTTTGACCATCGTACACAGTTCACACAAGCTGAAATTCAGTAAACAATCAATTACTAAAGAAAACAATTTGACATAGAAATGTTAGCAGACAATATGATTAGAATACAGATCGTGTGTCCATAATCTTAAATCTTTCTCACAACAATCCATTCTAATTTTTATTCCATCAGCCAATGAAATTTCTACCTTTAAACTTTTGAAGGTATATATCACTACACCAAAACCAGAGGCTCATGAAAAGGTCCTTAAAACAGGAAGTAGAATATATCTTTGTAAGTGAAGCTAGGACACAGGATCTGTATTTCGATCAGACTGGTTAGGGCTATTCCATTAAAATGTATGTGGGAGGGTAGGAAGGGACTTTCAAAATATCCCTACAACCAAGAACCATTTTTTAGATAATTTTGCATAATGGTAATAGACGCATACTGAAAAAAAGACCCATGACCCACATTCAATTATTAAACTTCCCTTCCTACCCTCCCACATACATTTTAATGGAATAGCCCTTAGTAGATTTACCAAAATATGATTATATACATGTGACAAAATTTCAATTACCTAGCAATATTGTATAGTGCAACCAACCAACTTCAAGTTGTTGACTGTATTATGTTGGCTTGTGTTTTATAGAGAGGTAACACTTCACCAAAACACTGTAATCATACTAATGATCACTAAAAGATATTGTTCTAATAGTTTGATTTATGTTTGCGCATCCCAAATACACAGCTATCATTTTCTATACTTAGAAAACACATAAAAATGAGTTCAAAAGAAAATAAAATCAATTTCACATCAGTTCATTTATCCCTTTTTGGTCTATTTTTTAAATAATAGGACACCTTAGACAAATATAAATGATATTAACATCAAAATGGCTAACACTGAGAATAGATTTCTTCAAAATACGGACAGCAGTATGTATCTTATCTATCATGAAATATAGCAATATGTCCTGAAAATATTTCAAGTGTAAAGTTATATCTCTAGTGTTTACATGATACTTTAGGTTCACTTTTTGTTTTTTTAGCTCTCTCCACATCTTAAATTGTAGGAAATCTTTAAATATAAAAATAAGAAGATGTGGTATGATTGCCAATGAGACAACTCTCCACAACAGACCAAATGACATAGAAATTAAAAACTAAAGGCCACCCACGGCTTTCAATAATGAACAAAGCCAATACAGCATAGTCGGCTATATAAAGACTGTTCTTAAAATTTACCAATGTGATTGTCCATCTGGCAAATAATTTTTGGCACATTTTTATCTTTCTCATCAGCCTCATTTCTAACAGGGGCTGTATTCCAAATTACAACTTTTCCTGTATCATCACCTACAAATACAGAAAACAATAATTGAGAAACTTTACAGTCAGTTCATTCACTAAGAGCAATGAAGAGGCAATATCATGTTCTATTACCCTTCAACTCCTAGGTACCTCCTGAATTCATATGTGATACCCTTGGGAGAAAAGCAATTTATGTAATATTTTAAAACATTTATCTCTGTCAGTACATCTAGAAGTGGTCTCTGCTAATTTGGTTGAATTTCATTCAATTTTAAATACTGTTGAAAAAAGCAGAAGCCTTTTAATACAGGAACAAATATACAGCCCTCAATTTAGGCTATTAAAACAGTCGCCTGGGCGACCTATAAGCCTCCAGGAGACCTTAATTTCATTTTTGGTTGACATCTGGCGACTGTAAAATTCCGGATTATCAACCTGCCTCCGGTCGTATTTTATTAAGTTTTATTCACAGTCAGTCATATGAGCGCTTGAATGTATGCTAAATCTTGAATATGATTTCAAGCATTTTTAATCTTAACAGGGTCTATAAAGCGCTTAACTTAACTGGGAATACAAGCGTCTAATGAAGTGTTTTCGGGGCCAATACATCATGGCAGCCAAACAGATGTTGCTGTCCGGATTTTTCAAAACAAAGATGTTTCACCACCTAAGAAACAAAAAGAAGGGGGGAGAGTTCCTCTATAGAAACTCCAGCTTTTGAAGAGCCAAGTACATCTTCTAATGTTACAACTAAGCATAAAATCGCGGCAACAACTTCAAGTGGTACTGAAAAATTTATAAGAAAATTCCTAAACAGCTGGCTAAAAAAGTTCTCCTGGTTGATCTATAATGAATCTGAAAATAAAATGAGCTGCAATTTTTGACAGGGCCTTCCTGATTTAGCTGGCCAATCGGATTTCATTGAGGGATCTAAATCATTTAAAAAGGAAACCATTAAGATTCATAACGGAAGTTCAAAGCATAAATTGTGCAGAGACACGGAATGAGTAGATAAAAAGGGTAAATTTAATATATATATATAAAGCTGATTTTTTTTTTGCCTAATAACATGAATACTGAAGTTGTAAGTAAACAAAGAATAAAAAGTTTATAAATAAACTGAACACAGAGAAATGTCTTGTTTGTGTGACCAGGCCTTGCGATCATAAAATTTTCAAGCACTCAGGCTCAGCAATCAACCAATCAAATTATAGGATTTGGTGTTTTGAATACAATTTTTTTTCACAGAGTACCGAATAAAGTTTTATGACCGAGGGCCTTAATCACTCATTTTAACAAATGGTAGTGTCATCAACTACGATACTTTAGTCGTAGGTTAGATAAATAGAGGCAAAATATATTTTTTTAGTAAATCATCCAATATTTACGTGTTTTAAAAATATATTTATTAAAATCTTTAATGATTGTAATATGACTGTAATACATCAACAATGTCCGAAAAAAAACCTTAAATTTATCAGATATATTTGATTTAACAAACTGGGATCAGCTGTTAAAAATTTAAACCACTTGTTGCCTCATTTCAATTTTTATCCAATTGATAAACCATGTATATCATGTATATATATATATATTACAGTGAATGTGTATAATTAGGGATTATGTATAATCACTGGTAACTTTAGTGATCGTATATAATTACTAAAATTTTAAGGAATTATGCATAATAAATGACTACAAAAAATGTCAGGGATTGTAGAATCCCTGATTATACAAATTCACGGTAATATCTTTACATAGTATACTAGTCAACCAAAGAAAAGAATAATCCCTCTCTGACTATGATTTACTCTTAATTTTTTCAATTGCTTTACCTTGTCCCCCAGTTGCAAATCTGGAGCCATCTGGATGAATGTCTATGGAGAATATTGGCTTACCTAGAAAATAAGAAAAAGTTATAAAACATACCAAAATGTACCAAAAGAAAGTTTTTAAACTAAATTCTGTAAGGTGAATGCTGTTTACTGATACCATTTGTTGTTACTTAATATGATAATATGGTCATGCAGTGTTCTAGGATTCGAATCATGACTATTTCCCCTAACCTGTCGAAGGAGAATTTGGAAAGCAGACAGATGGCTTTTTTTATACTTCTTACTGACCTCTCACAAATACTGCTGATTGCATTTAAATTATATCAAGAGGCTTCATGAAACCTGTTAGTATTGTTCCTGTTTTGTGGTTTTTTTCCCTTGAGCAGCTGTATCAAACCAACAGCTGTACAATGTAGCTTCTTTAGATATAGCTTCCTTTAGAATAAGAACATATTGCTGATTTGATGAGAGGAGGACCATAGAATAACGGTGTGAAAAAAAAATGGGTTTAACAATATGCATGATATGGGCACCATAATTTAAGAAATGTTACCATTACTGCCGCCTGAAATGATTGCTTTCGAGATGCAAAGGCCATACTACCATGTCGTCCATAGGATGTGTCAGCCATACCACCACATAGTCCATACTTTAAGTATTTATTCAATTGTAATTATAACATAAAATATAATAATACAAGTGCCAATGAGACAACTCTCCATCCAAGTCAAAATGTACATGATGTATAAAAAGTTAACAATTATAGGTCAAAGTACGGCCTTCAACACAGCCTTCAACACGGAGCCTTGGCTCACACCGAACAGCAAGCTAAAATGAATAGTGTAAAACAATTCAAACAGGAAAACCAACGGTGTAATCTATATAAAAAATGAGAAACATCTATGAACCACACTAACAAACGACAACCACTGAACAACAGGCTCCTCACTTAGGACAGGTGCATGAAAATGCAGCGGGTATAAACGTTTTAACAGTCATCAACCTTCATCCTAACCTGAGACATATAGAATAACTATACATTATCTCGAAAAATATAAATTTAATTTGTACAAGGCTTAGTAACAGGTAGAAAGCGAGGCTTTGCAGAGCATTTCTATCCTGTTTTGAGCCGAGAACAAATAAAATTTATATTTCGAGACAATGTATGGTTATTCTTTATATACTGCAACACCTACAACTGTTCCAAATAAAATATTTAGGGTAAAAACCATCATTTTTTAATTTGGAGTGAATGACATAAAAATTCTGTGAACCTGTACTTTTTGTCATAAATAAAACTTTACGGAAACACATTGTCAACGTCATAAACAAGGCGATATACGGTCATTGACTGTGTATCACAAATATACGGTCAATGTAATTTGACTGCGCAAATAGCACAGCTGCATAAAATTTGTTGTTCAGAGTAAGAGTACAGAAGTGAAAATTTATCATCATACTAAATACTTATCAAAGGTGGTACATATTAAAAATAGTGAGACAATTTATAACACAAACTAAGTAGACATTGAATTACAGAAATGCATTACAAATTGTGTCAACAAGTCAAATAAACACAAAAGTATGATTTCAGTTACTGAAAGCTAGTTAAAAGCTAAAAACAATTAACAATAAAAAATCATGCATCAGAGACTAAAATCAATTAAAACACATATCCAAGGGATTAAGTGTTTTAACACCATGGACAGTCAAAGAAGACATGACTTGTGCCATGCCAAAACAGTCAGGGGACTTATTGAAATAAGTGATTAAGTAGCAAATTCGAAGTTTTGTCACAAATTGTGATTTTGTAGTTTTACCAAAATTTTAAACACATAGGTTTAGATAATATCTTTTCATTAGTAAAATTGAAAATAATGAACTTTTTGCTTCTTTTAAGCAGCAAGGTTTATGCCTTTGATGCAATCATTTACCTGCAAATTCTATTTTAGTAAAAAAAAATGCTATAAAAATGGCTTTACATAATGAACTGATGCTTTCTTATCAGATTTTTCCCAGCAGTGGGAGTATTTTTCCTGTAAAATTCAAGGTATCATCTTATAGATTATGTAATAAAATTCTACTGTTCGCGATCAAAATTTCAATGTTCGGGGGTGTTGAAATTAGTGGGGGTTATTAAAATAATGATACTTAAAGAAGTGATTTTTTGGAAGGAAATTGAGGTATGATACTTAAACAAGTGATTTTTATGTCATTATCCTAGATTTGGTACAAGGTCATCACCTGACATGACCCGGTCATCCTATCAACACAGATTTGGTTCTGATAATTTTAGCAACATAATTAGTCCCTGGATCATTAGTATTCTATATTTAAAGCTACAATAAAATTAAATCACTTAGTCTAGTGATTAATTTGTACTACTTAAATAGGTGATTATTAAAGAAAGACAACTCTTACTTCCAACCTTTATGGACATAATGTTACTTGAATCAGTGATTTAGAAAATCACTCATTTAAGTAAGTCCCCTGACTGCAAAATAAAAGTATCTACAGGCAGTAGGAGTTTACATTTTGTTCGGGGTCATATGGTGTAAGTACATGTATGTTTTATTTTCTTTTAATTGTCGATTATAGAGAATTTCAGAAGTCATTTTTATCGTTGGTTAAATGTGATAAGATGCCATATTTTAATTGCTGTTCTATGGCCGATACATCTTTTCAATGTATGGACAATACATCCTATGGACGACGTGGCAGTATGGACATCATGTCCTGCATCAAAATAAATTAGCATATTGACCCCTCTATTTTATATGGAGTTACATTTGTATATGGCGAACGTTATTATTCTTTTAGTTATCTCCTTTTTGAATAATTATGTCTGCCATATTCAATGACATTCATGATATTGTTTTAAAGGAAACTTCATACAAATCACAAATCGATTTCTACAAAGTTAAGATGTACTTTTATTGAGTAAAAATGACTTACATTGTATATCATGTATATCAAAAAATAATGGTATCAGGTCCGTTCGCGCCCAATACACGTTCGCACCTCACAAGTTCGCCCCTTAGGTCCGTTTGCACCCAATTTTTATTCAAATTCAAGTTGAATTATTAGATATTTTTTTATATATATATATACCAAAAAAAAAATATTTTCCTGAATAAAAATTGGGGAATTATCATATGAATGTTGTTTTTTTTTATCAATTTGATGATTAATTATTAAATGTTAATTATAAATGTACAAATGTATGATTACTGCTAATTGGTATTTATACACAGCTAAATTTGGTATTATTGTTGTGTGTTGTAAAATCATGATTGTTGTTTTAACTTGCTTTGATGTAAATACTGCATGTATTTGGCTTGGTATGAGTAAAACATTGAAAATGTTAAAAGAAAAACATGTAAGATAACTTGATTTTAACAGCTTTGATCTCTTTATTTTGAAACAATGAAAAAAAAATTATATCACAACACTAACCAAAACATAATTTAAGATTTATTCAGCATAAAAAAAAAAACACAAAAACGTGAGAATCTCACTTTATTTTGAAACAATGAAAACATAAATCTATAGCAATACACTAACCAAAAGATGATTAAGATTTATTCAACACAAAAAACAAACGTTGTCAGAATCTCACTTTATTTAGAAACAATGAAATTTTTTTTTTAGCAATACACTAACCAAAACATGATTAAGATTTATTCAACACAAAAAAATGTTGTCAGAATCTCACTTTATTTTGAAACAATGAAAAAAAATATTTACAGCAATACAGTTACCAAAACTCAATAACAAAATTATTAAACACAAAACCAATAAAAAGGGTGCGAATGTGTAGAGTGCGAAAGTGAAAGGGAGCGAACATGAATGGGGGCAAATGTGTTTTTGGGCGAACGGACCCAGATTCAAAAATAATAGCCCTTAATATCAGTAATAAGGCAGTACATGCAGTATAACGCTATAGACATGAAATAAAATTAAGTTTTCAGGTAATAGCTATCTGTTCTCGGGTTCATATTTAGTTTTAGGGAGTTCTCAGGAACTCCCCTGAAGCATACACAAGTCCAATATTTGAGCCTGCTTTTCCTTTTGTCAACTTTTATTTTTTATGTTTTTTTTAAATAAAAGGTTGTCATTGAAAGTTTTCAAAATAAAATGAAGAGCTACATCCAAGTTAGCTTCTTGTTGTCCTTGTAATATCTATGACTATGGTCTGTGCAAATTGTCATAATGTAAAAACTTATCACAACTTTGACACAAGGACCACAAGAGCCTTTGGAAGTTTGGTTCCGCGGCTACGTTTAAGTCCTGACACTTACTAAATGCTGTGGTCCCCTACCCCATTGGAACTGAATCGTACAAGTGCATCTTATTAATTTTTGGAATGCAAGTTCTCAGACATGTTAGAATGTTTGCAAATGATAGTGCCAACGGCAACTACAATGTCAATGTATGAGGGAGAGAAATTTTTTGAAAAAATCACTTGCCATCGTGATGAACCCAACCAGGTTTTGTCAATCGCATAATATTGGTTATCTTGACAAATTTATGGATAGAAATGCATGTCGGCGTGTATTATTGGTGTTTAAACAATATAAATAGATTTTTTCTTTTCCACTGTTTTGCTTTTCAACTCCCCGCCATTTTGCATTTTGACGCAATAAGATCCCGTTTGCGACGAGGATTGGACGGGAATACAGTTTTTGTCGTGGCTATTGTAACATATTTTTATATATATATATTTTTAATCAGGCAAAGTCCATGTTAGGATTCTGTAATTATAATAACAACAATACTTTTTGTTATAAGTATAATAATGAAAATAAAATGAATATTATGTCGATGTCTGATTCATGTAAAAAGGGGGAGGGGGTTGGGGTTTATAATTTTTCCGGAATAAAAATTATCTGCATCCAATGATTTACCAGTGAGTCTAATTAACCTGTCGCAGCATTGAAAAAAAAAATATTCTGTTTTACAGATTTATGCAAACCAACCAACCACTTACGCTTTAAAAAACGTATAGTAAAGATCCATGTGTACACACACTTACTGGTACAAATCCTTGGAAGCAGATAATTTTCATTCCGGAAAAATTATAATCCACAAAAATTGGGGCAATTCCATAGCTCATTAAGGGCACGATGAATAATTAAATATATGTTTCAATACCGAACTTGTGACTCAGAAGTCGTAGATCGAGACATGGGACTACCACGATTCAACCCAGGACCACTTCAACTTTCAAAAGGTTACAATTTTAATGTCAAGGTTATAGTACCCTTGAAATGTCAAGGTGAAATTTCCCCATGATCTTGACATTGACCTCAAACTGAAGGTCTTAAAATACTGACCATGTTTGCAGTATATAGTTGGTTGATATCTGTTACCGTTTCAAAGATATACACAACAAGAGTGGACACACTGAAATGTCTCGCCTGTTTTAGTGTTCATAATTGAATTTATGTTGAAAGTAAAACAAATAAGTTTATATAAGCTTTACATTAAATTAACATTTTAATGATGAATGAGCATGAATATAAATATTACCATGGCCCCCATATAAATCATGATTTAAGACAGTAATATGGTCTTATGCAAATCTATTGTTAGTAAATAGGACCTCGAACTAAGACATAGCGACTTGAAAAACAATAGCCAGGGATCTTCCTCTTCTTTCTGTTAATTTATGTAGCCACATATCCAAGTTAAGTTGCAATCCCATTGAATACATCCTGAAACCTATGTTCAAATTTTAGTCTTTTTTAGTTACCTTGACCTTAGGCTTAAATATAGGTCTGTAATGCTTTTACATTCATGTTGAGTAACATGTTTTTTTAGAAAAAACAGCATCATAAAATCACATGGGATACACTTTTGGATAATAAATCACAGGCAAATATAGCAACAACATTTGAGTAAATAAAATTGCATTATACAATTTTTTTTTTTGAAACATTAAGTCAAATGACTACTAAAAGCAAACTTTGAAATTTCTTATGAAATAATTTTTCATCTAGATTTAAGGTTCATCAGAAGGGATTGACAAATATGGCCATTTTTTTTAATTTCCTCTTGAGTACAGACACACCTGTGCACAAGGAAAAGTTTTAAGGCATTGCAGAAACTGGATAAATATTTGTCAATTCCTTGAGATGAACCTGATAGACCACCCCACCCCAAAAAAAAAAACAAAAAAACAAAAATTATCTTCAATCTTTGATCAAAATATTGTAAAAAGCCATATTTTCATATTATCTATTTATCTATTTATGTTGCTATGCTAAAATATTTTTTACTTATCTCAATACTTATCTTATTTCATATGTATCAAAAATCAGTAAATGTGATTCTGTTGTGCAAACAAAATTTCAAAAGTTCTTCAATCTGTACATATTCAGCCAATTAATCTTTATGAAGGGACTGGAGTGAACTGTATTCTATGTTAAACATTCATGCATGAGTGACCTTATTTTAATATTTTCACACCTTCCAATGTTTTTGTTAATCACGGTTTAGTAATGATCCCTTAAAAGTTTTTATTATTTATTATCATTATTAATGTTATTTAAAGATTTTTATAAAATAATCTATTTCAATGTAAGTAATCAGCAGTTAAATAATAAAATACATTCCATACACCAAATATAGTTGACCTATTACTTATAGCATCTGAGAAGAAGACCAAACAACAGAAACTTAACATTGACCAATGAACCATGAAAATAAGCTCAAGGTCAGATGAAACCTGTCAGACAGACGTGCACACCTTACAATCATTCCATACACCACATATAGTTGACCTATGACTTATAGTATCTGAGAAGAGGACCAAACAAGAGCAACTTAACATTGACCAATGAACCATGAAAATGAGGTCAAGGACAAATGATACCTGCCAGACAGACATGTACACCTTACAATCATTCCATACACCAAATATAGTTGACCTTTTGCTCATAGTATTAGAAAAACAGACCAAAACACAAAAACTTAACATTGACCAATGAACCATGAAAATGAGATCAAGGACAAATGACACCTGCCAGTCAGACATGTACACCTTACAATCATTCCATACACCAAATATAGTTGACCTATTGCCTATAGTATTAGAAAAACAGACCAAAACACAAAAACTTAACATTGACCAATGAACCATGAAAATAGGTCAAGGACAAATGACACCTGCCAGACAGACATGTATACCTTACAAGCATTCCATACACCAAATATAGTTGACCAATGGCTTATAGTATTAGAAAAACAGACCAAAACACAAAAACTTAACATTGACCAATGAACCGTGAAAATGAGGTCAAGGTCAGATGAAACCTGCCAGACTGACATGTATCCCTTATAATCATTCCATACACCACATATAGCTGACCTACTGCTTGTAGTATCTGAGAAACGGACCTAATCACGTAACTTTAACCTTGATCACTGATCCATGAAATGAGGCTGAGGTCAGGTGAACCCTGTCTGATGGACATGTAGACGTTGCAAGGAACCCATATACCAAATATAGTTATCCTATTACCCATAATAAGTGAGAAATTTACATAACAAAAAAACTAAACTTTTTTTTTCAAGCAGTCGCTGAACCATGAAAATAAGGTCAAGGACATTGGACATATGACAGACGGAAAGATCGTAACATAAGGTATCTGCATACAAAGTATGAAGCATCCAGGTCTTCTACCTTCTGAAATATAAAGCTTTATACAAATAGTTTATGCCGCCGTCGCCGCCGCCGCCGCCGCCGCCGGATAGTAATACCTATGTTTCACTTTCTGCGACTTTCGTCGCAGGCGAGACAAAAAACTATACTTTAAAGAATTATCTCGTCGTAACTTTTGAACGGGTGGTCGGACAGTTTTGGATTTAATGAATAAAATGTAGAGCTCTTCGAGAGGAACATTTTTTACGCTATTTGTGTGCAGCTATCTCTTACCGTTTTCTTATCCATTGTTAACATTCAAGCTTGAAATTTAACAGAAAAAACTTTTTGCACTCTATGACCTTTGACCATGAGTGCAAATGAAAAGGAGCATGAATTGAAGATTATTGGTGAAGCTCGAAATATAAATTTTCAAAAATTATATATAATATTTCAAGGAAAATAACTCTTGTAAGTGTTGTTAACAAAATAATTGTTGTTTATGTTTATTAACATTGCCATCTGTTCCTGTACATGTTGCCATTATCGGATCGATTCTATCTGTATTTTTTTTAAGATATATGCAAATAAAAGACATTGTTTCAAGGAGATATAACTCTAAAAGGGGATGATGAAATTCCTACGCATGGTCATATGGTAATACTTCATGATGAGAACTACCTATTGTCCAAATAAGGTCATGATATCTTCAAAAACAATGAGGGAGGGGGATGTTGAAAAAACTAGTTAAAGGGAGATCACTTCTAAAGGGGATGATGAAATCTTATACAAGGTCAGCTGGTAATACTTCATGATGAGGTCTATCGATGGTCAAAATTTGGTCATGAAAACTTTAATATCAATGGGTGGAGGCCACATCAAAAAAATGTTGGAAGAAAAAAAACATTAGAAATACAATTAGGTCTTTCCCGACGTAGGGGAAAGCCATTAATTATAAAAAAAACAACCCAATAAGGTCTTTCACAACATAGGGGTAACCCTTAAAAATTAAAAATGATCTTTTACAAATATATAACAGATCATTTTTAATTTTTAATATATATATATATATATATATATATATATATATACAAGTCTAAATTGAAAACAACGTTCAAACCTATGATTGCGTTGGATAAAAACCGCAATTTTTATACGTGTGCATGCAAAACAAATTCCTTGGCAGAGGAGTCTAAATACAGCACAAACAACATTTTCCAAAAGACCAAAAAAGTGAAAAAGTATATTTTAACAAAACGCATTTGACTAGCAGGTCGAACAACGGATGTTCTTAAACCCTGCTATATATATATATTATATCTTAGACTACTATTAGGCATTGAATATTCAAAATTTGTGAATACATTTAAAAACAGAAATCATTAAAAATTCCAAATTCTCCAAATATCATATACTATAATAGTCCCTGGATTCATTGATATACTTGTGATACCAATTTCCGTGGATTTCGTGGTTAAAGGTGAATCACAAATTTAAATGTTCAGCAAAGTATAAATTTTCTATAAGTATGTACATGCATATTTAAGCAAAATCATGAAATCAAACATCAAAATACATTTTTTTCTAAATCCACGAAAATTGGTACCATGAAAAAGAATGTATCCACAGTACACAGGCAAAATTTGCTCACGTGAATTTCACATGTGAAAAATTTCATGTGAGATTCACCTAAAACGAGCTTATACATGAAACTCACGTGAAAATGTTCATGTGAATTTCACGTGAATTGTGATTCATATGAATCTCTCATGGAATTTTTCACGTGAATTTCACATGAACTTTACCAAAAAAAAAATGGTATTTTCATGAATTTAAATAAATTTGAAAATTTAGATGTTATTTGAAATACTTTATTTTAAAAACTCTTTTTTCTCTATTCATTATATTTTTTGGGGCCATTATTCTCTATTCTGAATAATTGATTGGTGTTTGCTTTACGCCGCATGAGCACAACAAGGCTATATCGTGGCGAGAGCTTATTCAAATATTTTTACAACTTACAGTATAGTTTTAAAATTAGACAAAAGGTCCTTCAATAAACTAAAATTCAAGTCTAAAGCAAATTCTTTATTCTCTATTCTGTAAACCCCATCCATCATATAAGAAATCATTCAAACCAGCACAAAAGCAAGAAATAAAGAAAATGCAGCTAAAAGACGACCAATGAAATTTAGACATACCAATGATAAACTTAAAGAAAAGATGCTAGGTGTGTTAGCTTGATTATTAAATGTTAGGTCTGTTAGATTGATTATTGAATGTTAGGTCTATATTGTTAAATTTTAGTACAGAAACGCTAGGCTGGTAAGTAAGATGTATTTCTGAATTCATTACTTGATATTTATTTGCATTAGTACATTACTTTTGTATCAAAAACATTTTCTGTAAATTTATAATGTAGTGCATATATTCACTTTTAAAAACAAATTTATGACCTTAAATTCCTAATAATATCTTGAAGATACATAATTCAATATCATTCATCATAAGCTTATATCACCCAACATCCAAATTGAGTTAAACATGTAACTGAAAACTTAAATCTTTGTTCTTTTTGTAATTTAACAGGATATGTCAAAATGTCAATTGCATTATTTTCATAGTCATCTTCCAATAGGCTTTTTATCCTCACGATTTACAGAATCAAGTTTCCAAGTAGCAACTAATACATAAAGGATACAGGATGACATACATCTGAAACATAAAGGATACAGGATGACATACATATGATACATAAAGGATACAGGATGACATACATCTGAAACATAAAGGATACAGGATGACATACATCTGATACATAAAGGATACAGGTTGACATACATCTGATATATAAAGGATACATGTTGACATACATCTGATACGTTAAGGATACAGGGTGACATACATCTGATACATAAAGGATACAGGCTGACATACATCTGAAACGTTTAAGATACAGGTTGACATACATCGGATACATTAAGGATACAGATTGACATACATCTGATACATAAAGGATACAGACTGGCATACATCTGATACTTTTAGGATACAGACTAGCACACACCTGATATGTTAAGGATACAAGGTGACATATATCTGATACACGAAGGATGCAGGTTGACACACAGGATGACATTCATCTGAAACTTTAAGGATACAGGCTGACATACATCTGAAACTTTAAGGATACAGGCTGACATACATCTGAAACTTTAAGGATACCGGCTGACATACATCTGAAATTTTAAGGATACAGGCTGACATACATCTGAAACTTTTAGGATACCGGCTGACATACATCTAAAACTTTAAGGTTACAGGCTGACATACATCTGAAACTTTAAGGATACCGGCTGACATACATTTGATACATGAAGGATACAGGTTGACATACATCTGATACGTAAAGAATTCAGACTTACATACATTTGATACGTTAAGGATACAGGCTGATATACATCTGATACCTGAAGGATACAGGATGACATACATCTGAAACGTTAAGGATACACGATGACAAACAACTGTTACATGAAGGATACAGGCTGACATACATCTGATACATGAAGGATACAGGATGACATACATCTGAAACGTTGAGGATCCATGATGGCATACAACTGTTACATGTAGGGTACAGGCTGGCATACATCTGATATTTTAAGGGTACAGGCTGACATACATCTGATACATGAAGGATACAGGATTACATAGATATGAAACATTAAGGATACAGGCTGACATACATCTGATGCATTCAAGATACAGGCTGACATGCATCTGATACGTTTAGGATTTTTTTTTCATCTGAGTGAGTAAGAATACACCTTCTCATACATGTGATTGAGTATGTATACAGTATCATATTCATCTGATCGAGTAAGGGTACAGCTTCTCAAGAACCCAAGCTGTCTCATATGCATCTGATTGAGAACACAAGCAGTCTCATATGCTTGTAATTGAGTTAGGGTACAGCTTCTCTCACATCTGATTGAGTCCTGATCCAGTATAATCTACATCTGATAGAGTAAGGGTATAGCTTTAGATTGAGTACTTGGTGCTATGTTATTAGAATGTACTAATTTTAATGTTATAAGAATTTACTTAGTGGAATATAATGCAACTGCTCTTAGTGCTTAATGCTGAAATAATGTACCTAGTGCTAAGCTATAAGAATGTACCTAATGTAATGCTATCATAGTGTACTTGCTATGATTTTATAATACTTAGTGTATTGATATAATAATGTACCTAGTGCTATGCTATAAGAGTGGACCTAGTACTATGCTATAAGAATGTACTTAGTGTATTACCATAATTATGTACCTAGTGCTAAGCTATAATAATGTACCTAGTGCTATGCTATAAGAATGTACCTAGTGCTAAAAGTTTTTGCATACGAATGTACCTAGTTTTTTTCTTTAAGAATGTAACTTGTGTAATGTTATAAGAAAGTGCCTAGTGATATGATATTAGAATATATCTGCTATACCCATATGCTTTAAGAATGTACTTAGTGTATTACTATAATAATGTGTCTATTGGTATGCTACACGAATTGACCTAGTGCTATGCTATAATTATGTACCTAATGATATGCTATAATTATGTACCTAATGATATGCTATAAGAATGTAATTAATAGTGTATTACTATAATAATATGTCTTTTTGTATGCTATACGAATGGACCTAGTACTATGCTACCGGAAGACATACATTTGAAACATTAAAGATACAGGCAAACATGCATCTGATACGTTTAGGATTTCATTTTCATCTGAGTGAGTAAGAATACACCTTCTCATACATGTGATTGAGTATGTATACAGTATCATATTCATCTGATCGAGTAAGGGTACAGCTTATCATTCTGATAGAGAACCCAGGCTGTCTCATATGCATCTGATTGAGAACACAGGCAGTCTCATATGCATGTGATTGAGTAAGGGTAATCTTCTCTCACATCTGATTGAGTACTGGTCCAGTCTCATCTACATCTGATAGAGTAAGGGTATAGCTTCTCATACATCCGATTGAGTACTATATACATGTGATTGAGTAAGGGTAATCTTCTCTCACATCTGATTGAGTACTGGTCCAGTCTCATCTACATCTGATAGAGTAAGGGTATAGCTTCTCATACATCCGATTAAGTACTAAATGCTATCTTATTGGAATGTCCTAGTTTAATGTTATGAAAAAGTACTTAGTGCTATAAGATAGTACCTGATGTGCTTTAAGAATATACGTAGTGTATTACTATACTTATGTACCTAGTGCTATGCTAGCAAAATGTACCTAATGCAATGCTATCATATTGTACGTGTTTTGTTTTTAGAATGTACTTAGTGTATTGATATACTAATGTACCTCGTGCTATGCTACAATAATGGACCTAGTGCTATGCTATAAGAATTGACCTAGTGCTATGCTATAAGAATGTACTTAGTGTATCACTATAATAATGTACCTAGTGATTTGCTATAAGAATGTAATTAGTGTATTACTTTAATAATGTATCTATTGGTATGCTATACGAATGGACCTAGTGCTATGCTATAAGAACGATACATCCGATACATGAAGGAAACAGGCTGACATGCATCTGATACGTTTAGGATTTCATTTTCATCTGAGTGAGTAAGAATACACTCTCATACATGTGATTGAGTATGTATACAGTATCATATTCATCTGATCGAGTAAGGGTACAGCTTATCATTCTGATAGAGAACCCAAGCTGTCTCATATGCATCTGATTGAGAACACAGGCAGTCTCATATGCATGTGATTGAGTAAGGGTACAGCTTCTTTCACATCTGATTAAGTACTCATCCAGTCTCATCTACATCTGGTAGAGTAAGGGTATAGCTTCTCATACATCCGATTGAGTACTAAGTGTTATGTTCTTAGAATGTACCTAGTTTAATGTTTCAAAAATTTACTAAGTGGAATATAATGAAATGCTCTTAGTACTTAATACTGAAAGGATGTACCTAGTAATAAGCTATAAACATGTGCCTAATGTAATGCTAACCTATTGTACTTGCTATGCTTTTAGAATGTACTTAGTGTATGAATATGATTATGTACCTCGTGCTATGCTACAAGAATGGACTTAGTGCTATCCTATAAGAATGGACCTAGTGCTAAGCTGCAGCAATATACCTAGTGCTATACATAAGAATGTATTTAGTGCTATGCTATAAGAATGTACATAGTGTATTCCCATAATATTGTACCTAATGCTATGCTTTTATAATGTACCTAGTGTTATGCTATAAGAATGGACCAAGTGGGTTATTATACGAGTGTGCTTAGTGTATCACTTTAATAGTGTACCTAGTGCTATGCTATAAGAATGGACCTAGTGGATTGCTATAAGAATGTACTTAGTGTATCACTAAAATAATGTACCTAGTGATTTGCTATAAGAATGTAATTAGTGTATTACTTTAATAATGTATCTATTGGTATGCAATACGAATGAACCTAGTGCTATGCTATAAGAACGATACATCCGATACATGAAGGATACAGGCTGACATGCATCTGATACGTTTAGGATTTCATTTACATCTGGGTGAGTAAGAATACACCTTCTCATACATGTGATTGAGTATGTATGATAGAGTAAAGGTATAGCTTCTCATACATCCGATTGAGTACTAAGTGCTATCTTATTAGAATGTTCCTAGTTTAATGTTATGAAAAAGTACTTAGTGCTATAAGATAGTACCTGATGTGTTTTAAGAATATACTTAGTGTATTACTATACTAATGTACCTAGTGCTATGCTATCAGAATGTACCTAATGCAATGCTATCATATTGTACGTGTTATGTTTTTAAAATGTACTTAGTGTATTAATATAATAATGTACCTCGTGTTATGCTACAAGAATGGACCTAGTGCTATGCTATAAGAATTGACCTATTGCTATGCTATAAGAATGTACTTAGTGTATCACTATAATAATGTGCCTAGTGATTTGCTATAAGAATGTAATTAGTGTATTACTTTAATAATCTATCTGT
Organism: Mytilus californianus; assembly: GCF_021869535.1. Taxonomy (NCBI): domain Eukaryota; kingdom Metazoa; phylum Mollusca; class Bivalvia; order Mytilida; family Mytilidae; genus Mytilus; species Mytilus californianus. The sequence continues at coordinate 98,329,382 of NW_026262734.1, read as the reverse complement.
TTGTGTGCTATACAAATGGACCTAGTGCTATGCTACAAGAATGGACCTAGTGCTATGCTATAAGAATTGACCGAGTGCTATGCTATAAGAATGTACTTAGTGTATCACATAATAATGTACCTAGTGATTTGCTTTAAGAATGTAATTAGTGAATTACTTTAATAATCTATCTATTCGTGTGCTATACAAATAGACCTAGTGCTATGCTATAAGAAGGGACCTAGTGCTCTGCTAAAGCAATATACCTAGTGCTATGCAAACGAATGTACTTAGTGCTATGCTATAAGAATGTACTTAGTGTATTACTTTAATAATGTATCTATTGGTATGCAATACGAATGAACCTAGTGCTATGCTATAAGAACGATACATCCGATACATGAAGGATACAGGCTGACATGCATCTGATACGTTTAGGATTTCATTTACATCTGAGTGAGTAAGAATACTACTTCTCATACATGTGATTGAGTATGTATACAGTATCATATTCATCTGATCGAGTAAGGGTACAGCTTATCATTCTGATAGAGAACCCAGGCTGTCTCATATGCATCTGATTGAGAACACAGGCAGTCTCATATGCATGTGATTGAGTAAGGGTACAGCTTCTCTCACATCTGATTGAGTACTGATCCAGTCTCCTCTACATCTGATAGAGTAAGGGTATAGCTTCTCATACATCCGATTGAGTACTAAGTGCTATCTTATTAGAATGTTCCTAGTTTAATGTTATGAAAAAGTACTTAGTGCTATAAGATAGTACCTGATGTGTTTTAAGAATATACTTAGTGTATTACTATACTAATGTACCTAGTGCTATGCTATCAGAATGTACCTAATGCAATGCTATCATATTGTACGTTTTATGTTTTTAAAATGTACTTAGTGTATTAATATAATAATGTACCTCGTGCTATGCTACAAGAATGTACCTCGTGCTATGCTACAAGAATGGACCTAGTGCTATGCTATAAGAATTGACCTAGTGCTATGCTATAAGAATGTACTTAGTGTATCACTAGTATAATAATGTACCTAGTGATTTGCTATAAGAATGTAATTAGTGTATTACTTTAATAATCTATCTATTCGTGTGCTATACAAATGGACCTAGTGCTATGCTATAAGAAGGGACCTAGTGCTCTGCTAAAGCAATAGACCTAGTGCTATGCAAACGAATGTACTTAGTGCTATGCTATAAGAATGTACTTAGGGTATTACTTTAATAATGTATCTATTGGTATGCAATACGAATGAATTGTGCTGTGCTATAAGAACGATACATCCGATACATGAAGGATACAGGCCGACATGCATCTGATACGTTTAGGATTTCATTTACATCTGAGTGAGTAAGAATACACCTTCTCATACATGTGATTGAGTATGTATACAGTATCATTTTCATCTGATCGAGTAAGGGTACAGCTTATCATTCTGATAGAGAACCCAGGCTGTCTCATATGCATCTGATTGAGAACACAGGCAGTCTCATATGCATGTGATTGAGTAAGGGTACAGCTTCTCTCACATCTGATTGAGTACTGATCCAGTCTCCTCTACATCTGATAGAGTAAGGGTATAGCTTCTCATACATCCGATTGAGTACTTAGTGCTATGTTATTAGAATGTTCCTAGTTTAATGTTATGAAAAAGTACTTCGTGCTATAAGATAGTACCTGATGTGTTTTAAGAATATACTTAGTGTATTACTATACTAATGTACCTAGTGCTATGCTATCAGAATGTACCTAATGCAATGCTATCATATTGTCCGTGTTATGTTTTTAGAATGTACTTAGTGTATTAATATAATAATGTACCTCGTGCTATGCTACAAGAATGGACCTAGTGGTATGCTATAAGAAGTAACCTAGTGCTATGCTATAAGCATTCAATTAATGTATGAATATGATAATGTACCTAGTACTATGCTATAAGAATGGACCTAGTGGGTTGCTATCAGAATGTACCTACTGTATAACTCTAACAATGTACGTAGTTCTATATTACAAGAACAGACCTAGTACTATGCTATAAGAATGGACCTAGTGGCTTGCTATAGGAATGTACTTAATGTATCACTATAATAATGTACGTAGTGCTATGCTTCACGAATGGACCTAGTGCTATGCTATAATTATGTACCTAGTGCTATGCTATAAGAATGTACTTAGTGTATTACTATAATAATGTACGTAGTTCTATATTACACGAATGTACCTAGTACTATGCTATAAGAATGGACCTAGTGGGTTGCTATAAGAATGTACTTAGTGTATTACTATAGTAATGTACGTAGTTCTATATTACAAGAACAGACCTAGTACTATGCTATAAGAATGGACCATTTGGTTGCTATTAGAATGTTCTTAGTGTATCACTATAATAATGTACGTAGTGCTAAGCTACACGAATGGACCTTGTGCTATGCTATAATAATGTACCTAGTCATTTGCTATAAGAATGTAATAAATAGTGTATTACTATAATAATGTATCTATTTGTATGTATACGAATGGACCTAGTGCTATGCTGTAAGAATAATACATCTGATACATGAAGGATACAGACTGACATACATCTGATAAGTTTATGATTTCATTTACATCTGAGTGAGTAAGAATACACCTTCTCATACATGTGATTGAGTATGTATACAGTATCATATTCGTCTGATCGAGTAAAGGTACAGCTTATCATTCTGATAGAGAACCCAGGCTGTCTCATATGCATCTGATTGAGAACACAGGCAGTCTCATATGCATGTGATTGAGTAAGGGTACAGCTTCTCTCACATCTGATTGAGTACTGATCCAGTCTCATCTACATCTGATAGAGTAAGGGTATAGCTTCTCATACATCCGATTGAGTACTAAGTGCTATGTTATTAGAATGTTCCTAGTTTAATGTTATGAAAAAGTACTTCGTGCTATAAGATAGTACCTGATGTGCTTTAAGAATATATTTAGTGTATTACTATAGTAATGTACCTAGTGCTATGCTATCAGAATGTACCTAATGCAATGCTATCATATTGTACGTGTTATGTTTTTAGAATGTACTTAGTGTATTAATATAACAATGTACCTCGTGCTATGCTACAAGAATGAACCTAGTGCTATGCTATAAGAATTGACCTAGTGCTATGCTATAAGAATGTACTTAGTGTATCACTATAATAATGTACCTAGTGATTTGCTATAAGAATGTAATTAGTGTATTACTTTAATAATCTATCTATTGGTGTGCTATACAAATGGACCTAGTGCTATGCTATAAGAAGGGACCTTGTGCTCTGCTACAGCAATAGACCTAGTGCTATGCAAACGAATGTACTTAATGCTATGCTATAAGAATGTAATTAGTGTATTACCATAATAATGTACCTAGTGCTATGCTATAAGAATGAACCTAGTGGGTTGCTATAAGAATGTACTTAGTGTATCACTAAAATAATGTACCTAGTGATTTGCTATAAGAATGTAATTAGTGTATTACTTTAATAATGTATCTATTGGTATGCAATACGAATGAACCTAGTGCTATGCTATAAGAACAATACATCCGATACATGATAGATACAGGCTGACATGCATCTAATACGTTTAGGATTTTGTTTACATCTGAGTGAGTAAGAATACACCTTCTCATACATGTGATTGAGTATGTATACAGTATCATATTCATTTGATCGAGTAAAGGTACAGCTTATCATTCTGATAGAAAACCCAGGCTGTCTCATATGCATCTGATTGAGAACACAGGCAGTCTCATATGCATGTGATTGAGTAAGGGTACAGCTTCTCTCACATCTGATAGAGTACTGATCCAGTCTTATCTACATCTGATAGAGTAAGGGTGTAGCTTCTCATACATCCGATTGAGTACTAAGTGCTATGTTATTAGAATGTTCCTAGTTTAATGTTATGAAAAAGTACTTAGTGCTATAAGATAGTACCTGATGTGCTTTAAGAATATACTTAGTGTATTACTATACTAATGTACCTAGTGCTATGCTATCAGAATGTACCTAATGCAATGCTATCATATTGTACGTGTTATGTTTTTAGAATGTACTTAGTGTATTAATATACTGATGTACCTCGTGCTATGCTACAAGAATGTACTTAGTGTATCACTATAATAATGTACCTAGTGATTTGCTATAAGAATATAAGAATGTAATTAGTGTATTACTTTAATAATCTATCTATTCGTGTGCTATACAAATGGGCCTAGTGCTATGCTATAAGAAGGGACCTATTGCTCTGCTACAGCAATATACCTAGTGCTATGCAAACAAATGTACTTAGTGCTATGCTATAAGAATGTAATTAGTGTATTACTTTAATAATGTATCTATTGGTATGCAATACGAATGAACCTAGTGCTATGCTATAAGAACGATACATCCGATACATGAAGGATACAGGCTGACATGCATCTGATACGTTTAGGATTTCATTTACATCTGAGTGAGTAAGAATACACCTTCTCATACATGTGATTGAGTATGTATGATAGAGTAAAGGTATAGCTTCTCATACATCCGATTGAGTACTAAGTGCTATCTTATTAGAATGTTCCTAGTTTAATGTTATGAAAAAGTACTTCGTGCTATAAGATAGTACCTGATGTGTTTTAAGAATATACTTAGTGTATTACTATACTAATGTACCTAGTGCTATGCTATCAGAATGTACCTAATGCAATGCTATCATATTGTCCGTGTTATGTTTTTAGAATGTACTTAGTGTATTAATATAATAATGTACCTCGTGCTATGCTACAAGAATGGACCTAGTGGTGTGCTCTAAGAAGTAACCTAGTGCTATTCTATAAGCATTCAATTAATGTATGAATATGATAATGTACCTAGTACTATGCTATAAGAATGGACCTAGTGGGTTGCTATCAGAATGTACCTACTGTATAACTCTAACAATGTACGTAGTTCTATATTACAAGAACAGACCTAGAACTATGCTATAAGAATGGACCTAGTGGCTTGCTATAGGAATGTACTTAATGTATCACTATAATAATGTACGTAGTGCTATGCTTCACGAATGGACCTAGTGCTATGCTATAATTATGTACCTAGTGCTATGCTATAAGAATGTACTTAGTGTATTACTATAATAATGTACGTAGTTCTATATAACAAGAATGTACCTAGTACTATGCTATAAGAATGGACCTAGTGGGTTGCTATAAGAATGTACTTAGTGTATTACTATAGTAATGTACGTAGTTCTATATTACAAGAACAGACCTAGTACTATGCTATAAGAATGGACCATTTGGTTGCTATTAGAATGTTCTTAGTGTATCACTATAATAATGTACGTAGTGCTAAGCTACACGAATGGACCTTGTGCTATGCTATAATAATGTACCTAGTCATATGCTATTAGAATGTAATACATAGTGTATTACTATAATAATGTATCTATTTGTATGTATACGAATGGACCTAGTGCTATGCTATAAGAATAATACATCTGATACATGAAGGATACAGACTGACATTCATCTGATACATTAAAGATACAGGCTGACATGCAGAATTGACCTAGTGCTATGCTATAAGAATGTACTTAGTGTATCACTATAATAATGTACCTAGTGATTTGCTATAAGAATGTAATTAGTGTATTACTTTAATAATCTATCTATTCGTGTGCTATACAAATGGACCTAGTGCTATGCTATAAGAAGGGACCTAGTGCTCTGCTACAGCAATAGACCTAGTGCTATGCAAACGAATGTACTTAGTGCTATGCTATAAGAATGTACTTAGTGTATTACTTTAATAATGTATCTATTGGTATGCAATACGAATGAATTGTGCTGTGCTATAAGAACGATACATCCGATACATGAAGGATACAGGCTGACATGCATCTGATACGTTTATGATTTCATTTACATCTGAGTGAGTAAGAATACACCTTCTCATACATGTGATTGAGTATGTATACAGTATCATATTCATCTGATCGAGTAAGGGTACAGCTTCTCATTCTGATAGAGAACCCAGGCTGTCTCATATGCATCTGATTGAGAACACAGGCAGTCTCATATGCATGTGATTGAGTAAGGGTACAGCTTCTCTCACATCTGATTGAGTACTGATCCAGTCTCCTCTACATCTGATAGAGTAAGGGTATAGCTTCTCATACATCCGATTGAGTACTTAGTGCTATGTTATTAGAATGTACCTAGTTTAATGTTATAAGAATTTACTTAATGGAATATAATGCAAATGTTCTTAGTGCTAAATGCTGATAGAATGTACCTAGTGCTAAGCTATAAAAATGTACCTAATGTAATGCTATCATATTGTACTTGCTATTCTTTTAGAATGTACTTAGTGTATTAATATTATTATGCACCTTGTGCTATGCTACAAGAATGGACCTAGTGCTATGCTATAAGAATTGACCTAGTGCTATGCTATAAGAATGGAATTAATGTATAAATATAATAATGAACCTAGTGCTATGCTAGAAGAATGGACCTAGTGTTATGCTATAGAATGTTCTAAGTGGATAACTATAATAATGTTCCCAGTGGTATGATATAAGAATGGACCTAGTGCTATGCTACATCAATCGACCTAGTGTTATGCTTTCGGGATTTACCATACCTATGCTATAAGAATGTACTTAGTGTATTACCATAATAGGCTGACATGCATCTGATACGTTTAGGATTTCATTTACATCTGAATGAGTAAGAATACACCTTCTCATACATGTGATTGAGTATGTATACAGTATCATATTCATCTGATCGAGTAAGGGTACAGCTTCTCATTCTGATAGAGAACCCAGGCTGTCTCATATGCATCTGATTGAGAACACAGGCAGTCTCATATGCATGTGATTGAGTAAGGGTACAGCTTCTCTCACATCTGATAGAGTACTGATCCAGTCTAATCTACATCTGATAGAGTATTAAAGGGTATAGCTTCTCATACATCCGATTGAGTACTTAGTGCTATGTTATTAGAATGTACCTAGTTTAATGTTATAAGAATTTACTTAGTGGAATATAATGCAGATGCTCTTAGTGCTAAATGCTGAAAGGATATATCTAGTGCTAAGCTATAAGAATGATATAAGAATTTACTTAGTGGAATATAATGCAGATGCTCTTAGTGCTAAATGCTGAAAGGATGTACCTAGTGCTAAGCTATAAAAATGTACCTAATGTTATGCAATCCTATTGTACTTGCTATGCTTTTAGAATGTGTTTTACAATAATACTGTACCTAGTGCTATGCTAGAAGAATTGACCCAGTGCTAAGCTATAAGAAGGGAATTAATGTATAAATATAATAATGTACCTAGTGTTAGGCTATTAGAATGTACTTAGTGTTTTACTATAACAATGTTCCTAGTTCAATGCTCTAGGAGTGTATCTACTGCTATACGATAAGAATGTACTTAGTGTTTTACTATAATAATGTACCTAGTGCTATTGCTATAAGAATGAACCTAGTGTTATGCTTTAGGAATGTACTTAGTGTTATACTATAATAGTATTGCTATAATTATGTACCTGCTATGCTTTAAGAATGTACTTATTGTATCACCATAATAAGTGTATTGCTATGATAATGTACCTGCTATGCCAGAGGCGGATTTAGGGGAGGGGGGCAGGGTGCCCGTCCCCCTTTTTTGGGAAAAATTTGGTTGATTATTTAGAGAATCACTGATGCATGACTAAAGCGGGCCCCCTCTTAGGCAGTCAGTGGGCCCCCACTTATGAAAATTTCTGGATCCGCCACTGTATGCTTTAAGAATGTATTTAGTGTATTGCTATATAAAAATAAGAAGATGTGGTATGGTTGCCAATGACACAGAAACTAACAACTATATGTCATCATAGCACCTTCAACAATGAGTAAATCTTATACCGCATAGTCAGCTATGAAGGCCCCGAAATGACAAATCTATAATACTAAAATAACGAGGTCCAATTTGTTAGCCGGCATGACGCAAAAACGACGAATCAAAGAATTCAACTTTATATTTAACTAATATAGGACAATGGTGTTGATTAAAAATTACACCATTCCATGCCCTTTTGTTTTCCACATAATAAATAAAACCAATAATTAACAAGTTCCGGGTCGAATCCGATATCGATATCAGTAGTACCTGTTACCTGTTACCAAATCTGTACGTTCCGCCTCTGTCAGGCACACCACCAAACGGTGTATATGGGATCTGCTATATACCCGGGTCATAATCCCACCTAAATGTCGTCATTATACAGGAATTGATACCACTAAATTCAATCATTGACCAAAAAATGTTTCTACAAGTAATTTCCGATTGTAGTAAGAACAACCAGATGGATTCAAAAAGAAAAACGTTTGAAAGCAGAGAAAACTGTGCCCCTTATAATCAGCGTAACTTTATCAAATGACAATATGAATATTAAAAATCTAGGCTGAAAATAAGGCGTAAATACTTTGTCAATCACGGACCCGCGATTTAGCGGGTGTGTCCTAGTGTAAATCAATTCAAACGAGAAAACTAACGGCCTTATTGTATAGAAAATGAAAGGATATGGAGTAAATGTACATGGGACAAAATCGCACACAATACATAGAAAACATGGAAAATTATTAACGAGCAGGGCTTTTATTCCTGTTCTTCATCTTGACAGTTGATGTAGGGTCTTCAATAATGAACGAATCATTCATACCCTACAACAAGGTCATATACTATAATCATGTACCTAGTGCTATGCTATACGAATGTATCAAGTGTTTTGCTATGAGAATGTACTTGCTATGCTTTAAGATTGTACTTAGTGTACTGCTATAAGTGTGTAATGTTATAAGAAAGTACCTACTGATATGATATAAGAAAGTACCTACTGATATGTTATAAGAAAGTACCTACTTATATGTTATAAGAAAGTACCTACTGATATGTTATAAGAAATTTACCAAATGCTGTGTTATAAAAATGTACAGTGTACTGTAAAATAATTAACTTAGTGGAATGCTCTTAGTGCTATGCTACAAGAATGTAACTAGTGTTGTGTTTTAAGAATGTCCAAAATACTATGCTTCAAGAATTAATCTAGTGTGATGATATCGGAATATGCCTAGTGCTATGCCATAAGAATTTATTTAGTGCTATGCTATAAGAATTTACTTAGTGCTATGCTTTTAGACTGTACTTAGAGGACTTTTATGAAAATATACCTAGTACTATGCTATCAGAATTTACATAGTTATGAAGGACAAGCATAAATACACTTGTGGCCAGGTTGAAAATAATTGTAAGCTTTTTCATTTTCTAATTGCTTTTGACAACATTCTATCATGAAAATTTGTATGTGAACCCCTCTTTCTAAATTTTGTTATTATATAAAGGCAACAGTGGTATACCGCTGTTCAATAGCCATAAATCGATTAAGCGAAAACAAATCCGCGTCACAAACCAAAACCGAGGGAAACACATCAACTATAAGAGGAAAACAACGGAATAACAGAACACTGAACTGCTACAAAAACGAACGCCAGCATACAAAGAAACGGACTATTTGATAACAACTGCCATATTCCTGACTTGTTACAGGACATTTTAAAAAAAGATGGTGGGTTGAACCTGGTTTTATGGCTAGCCAAACCTCTCGCTTCTATGGCAATGTGTTATTAGTTATTAATTTTAACATTATTTGAGTATACTTGATTTTAAAGGGGATAACTTATTTTAGGGCCATAAGATGTAACAAGATTGAAAACATTTGCTATCCCTTCTATGATACAAAAGGTTAATCACTATATAATTTCAATTTGCTTACCATTCAGCAACCAAAATTCTATATCTTATGCATGGTTTGTTGTCTTTTGTCATTATGAGTCATTCTGTTTATTTCAATTCCTCCCAAAACAGTACTGTATTTGCAAGTTCCTACAAATAACAAGACATGATATATATGATATGTCGATGAATTTTCTCATTCAAATGTTCTTTCTATACAAAGCCATTATCTGTATCATTCAATGTTTTACATGGTTCATTAAATCTTTTGATTGTTGGAAGGATGTTTAAGATCATGCTGGAAATCCTTTAGATATTTTCATATTCTGATATTTTCATTTTCTGATATTTTCATATTCTGATATTTTCATATTCTGATATTTTCATAATCTGATATTTCCATATTCTGATATTTTCATAATCTGATATTTTCATAATCTGATATATTTTCATATTCTGATATTTTCATATTCTTATATTTTCATAATCTGATATTTGATATTTTCATAATCTGGTATTTTCATAATCTGATATATTTTCATATTCTGACATTTATATCATGCATATTCTGATATTGTCGTATTTTAGGATATAACATTCTGATGTGATCAATGATTATTATTCCTTTCTGGTACTTAACCAACACGGAAATCAAGAACTAACCCCATCGTAATAATTAACAAAATGATATCCCACCTTCATCTTCTGAACTTATTTTTAACCTCTCTTACTTTTAGTCTTGACAAAGAAGCAAAACCAGATTTCCAAACATTAATTTAATCCAGCAAATGTATAAGAGACTGGTCATTTGCAACCTGAAGGGGTGGGAGATAATTAGGGCTTGAAATTTTTTGGAAAAGTAAAGGGGGGTTTTCAATTTTTCAATACATCAGATAGGAGGGCATCATAAAACTTTTATACAATTTTAGCAATTCTGTATTTTAACATCATAGTGTTAATAATTCTAATTTGATGAATACTCTCTAAATTAGTATCTGATTATTCAACAGAACTTGATTCAGATGTCATATCTATAACTATTATGTCATAATTTTTGGCCTCAAATTTTATTTCGATGTTTACTGTTTTATTCATGTGAGTCATGACCATCTTCTGTTTGTTTGTTGGACATGACGAATGACTATGATTAGGAGTAATGGTTTGAAGTCTTTCAGTTTTTGCAGGTTTTCGGCGAAGGTTTTCTTAATATCACACCCCTTTCCATATAATACAACACTGATGATATTAATAGTTGTTTTCTTACATGCTTAATCGCAAAACTCATGATTGAGCATATTTCAATGCTTCAAGTGTGGCATTTTTAATATGTCTTAACGTGAATAATTGTCCTTTATGACATTGAGATATGGAGACAGGCGACACACACCCAACTATTCCCTTTACAATGAAGAAATATATTTTTTTGGCAGGAAAGACATAACAAATTTTCGCCTCGCTCCGCTCGGCTCAATAATTCCAAGAAAAATTCTCTAGTAATAGCTACAACATTTTCTTCCAGGAAAGTATTTAAACTGAAATCAATTTAATAACTTCTTTAAAAAGTATAGGAACAATGTGGTGAAATTGAATGAAGGAGTGGTAAATTCCAATGAGACCATAACATGCGTATCTCAATAAAGTTCCTTGTAGTCACACACAACTTCCCAACTTGAAGCTTTATTTCCTATACTGATGCACTATTTAATAGAATAATGATAATATAAATATAAAGTGTTTGCATGTACTTTTTGTTGTATAGAATAAAAGTATTCATTCCATACACCAAATATAATTGATCTATAGTTGCTTATAGTATCTGTTTAACTGATAAAACCATGAAAACTTATCATTGACCAATGAACCATGAAAATGAGACCAAGGTCAGATGAAAGCTGACAGACAGACATGTATACATTATAATCATTCCATACACCAAATATAGTTTACCTATTGATTATAGTATCTGAGATACGAACTTGACCACGAAAATTTAACCTTGATAAATGATCCATGAAATGTGGTCGAGGTCAGGTTAGCCCAGTCTAACTGACATGTAGACCTTGCAAAGAATTCATAAACCAAATATCCTTATCCTATTACTCAAATTAAGTGAGTAATTTACATGACCAAAAGAAACTGTCGATTTTGTTTTCAAGCAGACACTGAACCATGGAAATAAGGTTAAGGACAATGGACATATGACAGACAGAACCTTCGTAACATACCGTATCTGTATTCTTTTGTTGCAGGCGAGAAAAAAATCATAAAGGACCAAATTCAAACTCTTAAAAATTCAATAATCTTACAGGTAATTCGAAGATTTTGCAATGACACACAACTTTTTAATGTAGGGTAAAATAGGGAATGAAAGAAGATCTGACTTAATATAATATTATGATCTGAAATTACAAGTAGCAGTATCATCAGGCTCAAACTTAGACCATCATATGTAAAACATGAGTTTGGTGACCGCCTTTTTCTAGATGTTGTTTTTTTTGTGTTAATTGTTTTTTTTTTTTTTTTTAAATATTTTACTTATTTTTACTTATTCGATATATTTTGTTCTTATTCATATAGTATTCCAAAAAAAGTGAGGAGAAAGATACCAAAGAGACATTCAAACTCACTAGAAGAAAATAAACTAACAACGCCATGGCTAAAATAAGAAAAAAGACAAACACACAAACAACAGTACACAAAACACAACATAGAAAACTAAAGACTGAGCAACACGAACCCCACCAAAAACTGTGGGTGATCTCAGATGCTACGGAAGTTAGCACAGTAGTTAATGTATGATGCCCCTCTATTCTTATTTACCTGGAATTAGGATGGAAAGGATCTAGAACACATTACTCGTTAAAATAAGTTGAAATATTAACGAATATTTAATTACATAAACTGTAAACTGACACAGAGATATGTCTCGTCTCTTTGTAATTTTGAAAGGAAAACGCATATGTTGAATTTAAAATAGCAATACTTGCAAAATATGCAAAATATGCAAAATATTCGGTCAACGATACATGATGGATGTAACAAAATGTACAAGGCCAAATAATTTTTCTTTAAATAAGATATGCCAATGCTAATACAACTTCGTACCAAATATCACTGACTTGTCATATGTGGTTCTCCTTAAACTGACCTAATCACAATTAAAAATGTAAACTATGCAAAAGTTTTAAAGTTAATAGACCATAACTGAGGACGTGGGGCCAAATAATTTCCATGGAAATAAGATGTTCCAATGCTTACACAACTGCATACTAAATATCATTGATTTACCTTAAGAGGTTCTCCATAAACTGACATAATCACAAACTTAACAAATTGTTGACGCTGACGCCGCTGTCACATCATACATTAAACTTGCTTTTTGACTCCATCGAGGCGAGACAAATATACTGTTAATACAGAGAAATGTCTCGTCTGTCAGCAGCAAATTCGAAAAAAAGACAATCTGTTGGAAACCAACCTTGCTAATGAATTTAAAGTCGCTGGACTATGACCTATGGAACAATGCCTCGAAAGAGTGGTCAAACTGATATGTACTGATAGTAATGTAACTTTATTGAAAATGTTATTGATCAATCACAAGTAGTTCCTATCAAACTGGCTTAAGCAGAAAACTTAACATTGAACATTGCTAATTAATTCAAAGTCACTGGACCATGACATAGGGGACAGGCCTTAGAAATAATCGTCAAAAAGAAAGTACTGAAAGTAAAGCATTTTTAAAGAATCATTGATCTATCATAAGTAGTTCCTATCAAACTGACTTAAGCAGAAAACTTAATCTTGAAAATTGTTTATTAAATGAAAGTCACTGGACCATGACCTAGAGGGTAGGGCTTATAAATAGTCGTCAAACTGATAAGTACTGGAGGTAATGCAACTTTATAGACAATATCATTGATCTTTCACAAGTGGTTCCTATCGAACTGACTTAAGCAGAGAACTTAACATTGAAAATTGCTAAGTAATTCAAAGTCACAGGACCTAGGGGACAAGGCTTAGCACTAGTCGTCAAACTGATATGTACTGGTAGTAATGCAACTTTATTCAAAATATCATTGATCTTTCAAATGTTGTTCCTATCAAACTGACTTAAGCAGAAAACTTAACATTGAAAATTGCTAATTAATTCAAAGACACTGGACCTAGGGGACAAGGCTTAGCACTATTCGTCAAACTGATATGTACTGGTAGTAATGCAACTTTATTCAAAATATCATTGATCTTTCACATGAAGTTCCTTTCAAACTGACTTAAGCAGAAAACTTAACATTGAAAATTGCTAAGTAATTCAAAGTCACTGGACCTAGGTGATAGGGCTTAGAAATAGTCGTCTTACTGATATACACATGCTATTTTCTTAGGTCAGAAACATTTATTCGTTAATCTGAGCATAGAACTTATACTTTATAGCACGGTCTGTAAATGTTATCACATACGAAGAAAAAATGAGATAATTTATTTTTCCACTCTGAGAAAAATTGTGTTGTTTGTGAGTTTAATATACGTGTTCTCGGTAATGAGTAACACGCAGTAGTCCATCATGCATTGCAACTTATTCGCTGGATTGGTCAATGACCCAGGTAAAGCTAATTGGGTATTATAAAAATATAAAAACATATTAGAAAAATCAAATATTTGTATTACATAATTTTAGTTTTTCTTGCTTGCTATGCTTTTTCTTATTACATATAAATTATTAACAATAATTTTAGTTATGTCATACTCATTAAATGTAAACATAAATGTAAACTTTTCCTCATCAGACATTTGGTCGAAAGATGGGACTATACTCTCTACTTTCCGAAAAAGTGTTTGCCTACGTTTTTGTTCTAAAATTTGACATTAAAAAGCAAAATGAAATTCATCTTCAACCCATCATGGGTTAATTTACGGTGTCTACCCTGTTCAATATTTAGATTACTATTACTTAATCTTATTTTAATCAAATAAGATATCATGTATCTGTCTAAATCTATTATTAAAAAAAAGATTCTAAATTGAAATCATTTTTTATTTTATTTTCTGTATGTTCTTAGTTTGTTTCCATTAGAGTTATTCTGGTCATTAGAAAGACTGACTTTCCAGAAATCTATATATCTGTCAGCTAATTTATTCCCTACAGTATTACTCAGTCGTTTTTTAGAGAAAGTATTTTGATTTTTCCATAAATGATTTAACACTATTTTTGAAAGAGCATTTTTTAATTTTGCGGCAAAACCATTCTGTAAATTTAAACTACATGTATAGGCAATTGAAGCATGAATATATATTTTTTGCAGTTGGTGCAACTTTAAAATCATCAAGATAAATGGACTGCATTGACCCAGTATAATGAAAGTATACAAGTGTTTCCTCAAAATTGGCTGTAGGCCAACATGTGTTCTACAAGGATCACCAGTCCTTCAACTTTCATCTGATACCTTAATTACTAAAATATATTCTACATAGTTTTATATTAACCCCTATGCGTAGGAACTATTTTGTTTTAAATATGTACTACTTTCCAGTATATTCTTTTTTTACCGGGCCCGATTTTTTTTTAATAAACCTGCGGAAGCTCTACTGTTTATGTTACGTATTCCATTGTCTAACACGAGCCCACATCACAAATTTCATCAGTCGCTTCTTTTGAATTTTAAAATACAGATAAATAAGCGAATCAAATCAGGGACTTTCTATACTAACGGGACTGGTCACTTATAACGATGTCTATACAAACTTTCAAACAGAACTGTGCCGCCGCTGATGTCACGTGACTTTATAGTAAATCATTTCATATTTACGAAATGTTCTTCATAACTATATCTTCAAGTTTAATGAAGTAACATGTGTATGACATTTAATACATTTTGTCATTGCAAAATGCTGCTTTTGAAAACATTCCTCGGATAGTTTTTTTAAATATAGATCTTTGAACTTTGAGGCAATTTGTTAGTAAATTTCGAGTGGTCGCCATCTTGTTTGATTTGTAACCCCTTTTGAACGACTGGAGTGTTCTTAAAAACGATATGTCTCAGTTTAATAATTTAACATTCTTTTATAATCTTATATTTTTGGCCATGGTAAATGGTATTAATAAGATTTTATATTAACACATATTAAATTAAAATATGCTTTCCCTTAGTTTATTTATTTTGTATTTACATTGTGTCATAGGTCAAATTTATTTGTTTAGTGTATGTTCAATGGTGTTAAAATGTCCTTTGATTGAGTTAAGCTATTTCAGTTGATATTTTATGGTGTGTCTTTCTATGTTGTGATGTTACACTATTGTTTCAGGAAAAAGGGTGTAGGTTTGGTACCATTAAAACGTTTAAACCCGCTGCATTTGTTTGCACCTGTCCTAAGTCAGGAATCTGATGTTCAGTAGTTGTCGTTTGTTGATGTGGTTCATAAGTGTTTCTCGTTTCTAGTTTTTTATTTAGATTAGACCGTTGGTTTTCCCGTTTGAATGGTTTTACACTAGTAATTTTTGTGGGGCCCTTTATAGCTTACTGTTCGGTGTGAGCCAAGGCTCCGTGTTGAAGACCTTACTGTGACCTATAATGGTTTACTTTTATAAATTTTGACTTGGATGGAGAGTTGTCTCATTGGCACTCATACCACATCTTCTTATATCTATATATAGTTTACAACAGATAAACTTTAATCATATGTTTTACTAAAAAAGATTCAATCAGCTTTGATAAACTTGTAATATAGGTTTTATAACCTGCCTTGTAAATTAGTGTATGCAGCAGTTTTGCTTGCAAGGAATGTCGCAATGAAAGAGACAGGTTAATAAACACCAAGGGATGACCGATGTTTCCTGAAAATGGGGTCACTTGGGCTTTTGAGGGTATACGATACGTTTTGAATGTTTTCTTTACATAAGCATGCTCTAAATATGTGTAACAATTCTTTGAAAATATTTCATTTTTATCAGATTTCCATACTTTAAGAAATAAACCGGCAATTTAAAAAAAAATCATCGGTGATTTGTTCATATTAATTAATACAAATAATCTTCTTACATAGTCAAGCCAAATGTCATTGAAAAAAAGGGGGTCCATGTACTCGTTGTTTTCAAGCTACTGGTAAAAATCAGTCGAATATCCACCTCTTTCCCATATGTCACAGTTTGACGTCGTGAAAAATAACATTTTACGTTGACAAAGTCATTACGTCTGTATCGTATGCCCTTGTTAACGTCGGAAGTAAAACGCATGGTCCGTTTGGATGTTCAGGATGTGTAAATACAACGATCAGTCGGAATAGGGTGGTTAAATCTGGTGCTCCGTGTTGGGTGAATATCACGCTCTCTGCAAGTTGTATCCTTATAGTTATCTGTTTGTAGTTTTCGTTGTATCCTTTTCTAGCATACTTCTTTTTACAGGAGTGGTCAAAATTACCAGTCTCAGACTCTCTAATTTGTAGGAACCCTTTCAGCTTTTCTCGCCCTCAATATGCATAAAATATTTGTCACTGAACATTAAGGAAAATACTACAATAATTCATCCATGTTTTCAACATTAGATATTAATATGTTTAACTTTATATTGAAAGTACAAAATGTTTGTCACTGGACATTTAGGAAAATACTACAATAATTTATCGTTGTTTTCAACATCAGATATTGATATGAATCATAATTTGAGATATATCATGATGTGGGTCTGGATGGGGGTTCTTCATTTCCGCATTTTTCAATTTTTTTCCGCCATTTTCCTCTATTCTTGATAAATTTTGCCTATTATTATAGATATTAAGATATCTTATATAATCTAGTTTTTTTTAAGATATGATTATCTCATTATTCTATAAGATATATTATATAGTTTATAAGATATATCATATATTTGTAAGATATCTAATATAGTTATAAGATATCTTACAAAGAAAATTATATGAGATACTTTATAAATTATATGAGATATCTTATAAACTATATAAGAAATCTTATAAACTATATAAGATATCTTATAAACTATATCAGATATCCTATAAACTATATCAGATATCTTATAAACTATATCAGATATCTTATAAAGTTTATTAGATATCTTGAAGAATAAATAGTAAACGGGCTTGCCTTAGAAGTACACTATTCTAAGTGAATACAAAACGAGATAAAAAATTGAGATTGCAGGAAATTTTGGTATCCACACTCTTCATAAAACATTGACTGTGTTTCAATAAAACAACTTTAACTAAACTGTAGTACCTAATACCATTGCGTACATTTACGTCTTATTTCAAATTATTTGTTGCGTTGTTTCATAGCAAAAGAGAGTCGAAAGATACCAAAGGGACATTCAAACTCATAAGTCGAAAATAAACTGACATCGCCATGGCAAAAATAGATAGACCAAAATACAAAACACCACAAAGAAACATAAATATGAAGCAACACGAACCCCTCCAAAAACTGTGGGTGATCTCAGGTGCTCCGGAAAGGTAAGCAGATTCTGCTCCAAAAGACGAACCCCACTTTCACTATACAAATGTGGAGACAGGGGTACCAACTTGTGAGCTATATCCTACAGTTTATGAATTTTTATTGTCCCTGTGATTTTGTTTTAGATTTGTATACCATTGGAACTTCATCATGTTCATACAGGTGATACGTCAAAACATTAGATTCAGTGTATGTCGTCAACAAAATGTACAGACTATACTTGAGTTTCATTTGAAACACAGATAGTTATAACCTTTACTGAAAACAACTTTTGGCCTCAAACCAAGCTAATAATTTTAAATTATTTTTTATTCTTATTAATCTGATTTTAAAGTGTATAAATATTTGTCAAAATATAAACCTGAAAAAGTGATTAATTAGTTCAAAGCACCTTTTATTCAAACACCAAGAAGACAGCATTTTCTTTCATTCATCAAATACATGGAGCGTCAGTAATGGAATAACATAACATTAGCAACAAACGAAAAACGTCAAAAAGACAAACAACAGTACACAAAACTCAACATAGCAAACTTAAGAAAGAGCAACACGTACTACACCAGAAACTGGGGGTGATCTCATGTGCTCCGAAAGGGTAAGCAGATCCTGCTCCGCATGTTGCACATCTATGCTATTTGGTCTCTGGTGGATAGTGTAATGGAAATGTACAAAGGAGAAAATAAATAAAAACGATATGTAGAACAATTGAATTAAAAAAAAATAATGATATCAATTTATTTCAATGGTATCACTATGTTCAACCAACCACACTTGCACCACCTGAAAAATATAAAGTAATAATGAACCGTTAAATATTATATATGAATGTTGTTGAGTTGACCTATTTTAACCTTGGGACTTTGAAAAATTTTATAAAATCAGCTAGGTGTTTAGACAGTATGAGTAATAACATATGATATATGACTTCAAGTTTTGTTCCAGATTGAAATCATGTAACCTGATTATCGACTTCTAGGACATTAAACATTAAGAAATGATATATTCTGCTTATTTTCTACATTTATAGTAGATTTGGAACCAAGTTATAGGAACAGAAGTATAGTAATTAGTTTTAAGAACCAAATGCATGCTAACAATACATTTAATATATATCAAATTCCTGGATGTGTTATTTTCATAGTTTATTCCTGATTCCAATTCGCCGTCAGTTTATCATCCTGTATGTGTTGTATTCATAGTTTATTCCTGGTGCTAATTGGCTGTCAGTTTCTTATCTAGCCAGACTCTGTTAATGGAACCGTTGTTACCGATTGCAAGGCTTTACAGACATGATTCAAATGGTACATTTTGATTGGGAATAATGTTATTGTGCTAAATTGACTTTAACATATTGTTGTTGTCTAATTTTACTAGTGCTGTCCTTTTCAATTTTTGACACCTTCTAAAAATATGTACTTTTACCTCCAAAGATGTTGGTCTGGGGCGCAAATAATTAAGGTTTTCCCCCAAAACCACGGCTAGTCAGATAGTGCTTTTAAAATAAGCTCCGTATTTCTTGATTTAAAAGTACTTAGCTTAGGCGTCGAGGGAAATGAAATTATCGATCAAATAATGTATGATATGTTACCTTTACTGATGATGATATTTGCCTGTGCTCTCTCAGTCCCAAACTCATTCGTAGCGATGCAGGTCAATATTCCAGACTGTTGCATATTTGTAATTGTTATCTGGGATCCTTGTCGTACACCCAAAGTATTACCTGCTTGGCCAAACTGTAATCAAAACAAAGACAAGTTCCATCAAACCGGAAGTCGTAATTTTAATAGACTTCACATGACAACATCTATATATTTTTTTTTATAAAATCTAATAGGAATTGTAACGTTGTCACATTTAGTAAAACATGAATGGTTTTGGTAAATACATTTTTAAAACTAATTTTTTGTTTGTAAAACAATTAAATAGTTTGTCTATTTTTTATACACCAAGATATTTATAGGTTGACAAATATTAAGAAAAACTCTTGTAATCTTTTGCGGTTCATGTAAAGTTGCATTCAGTAGGCCAGATGATTTTTAAAGATGTCATTTACATGATTAAAAACTAATGGGCAACTGTGATCGATGCAATTAAACTATTTGTTTTTAAAACGCCAACATGCTACTGGACCCCTGATGATTATTGACCTTGTTTATGTAAATTATAACGAGAGAAAAAACTCATCTAAAACTACTAACTTTGTTCACAGATAACTGTATACTTAAATGTTCAACAACACAGGTATATATAAATTATCTTTTATGTCTACGTTAGATTATCAATTTAAAGAAAATATGTTTTCGTACTGGTTGGAAGGTCCAAGTGACGGTTGGTTTGGGAACCCCATCAGCTTGACACGTGAAGCTGCCGTCAATTCCTGCACGGTTAAGTGATGATTTTGGTGGATTGGTTATTCTTGGAACACCTGAATATAATAGAATATGCAAATTATATGTTCATAAAAACTATTGTTAAATGTGATTTGCATGAAAGTGTCAACAATATTTATGGTGATCGCTTAATGTGATCCTTATCAGCTACAGCTACAACCCAAAGATCAGACCAATAAGGAAATCACAAAAGTATAAACAAAATACGGATAGCAGTGTCACCTTTCTTCATGAGCAGTCCAACTCACACTAAAAAAGACATACAAGTCAAAGAAAATAACTAACATAAAACATTGAAAATGTCATAAACTTAGAGTGCATTTCTTTCTAACCAAAATTTTGTAAACGTTGTGTTTGTTATCGTTTGCTAAACGCTACAAAAGAAGAAACAAATGCATCGTTTAATCCGTGTTTTCTGACCCTGTTTTGAACTTTCAATAATGCATGCACGTGTTGTTGGTAAACAGATGTATCCCCAGAAGTGAAATCAACTTCGAACCATTCTAAAATATTACAAGAAAGGTTAAATATAGAGGATACTTGATGAGGATAAGCCTACGTGTGCATGACCATAACCGAAACACCTCTTTGTAATACTGGTAATAAAACACATACCAGATATGAATTTCTATTCTTAAAAAACACACATAAGTCTCATACTACAAGCATGCAAGTATGAATTATGAAAAATGTATTCCACAAGAAAAAATATGTATCATTCACAGAGTTATACCAGCTCTAAATTACTCTAAATATATGCACATAGAAAATGGATGCATTACGAAGGATTATAATAAGATATACTGGATTGGTCCTGGACCCGATTGATTTTAATATATTAAAGGTTGAAGTTAGAAACAAATGTAGCGTTTGTACTAACAAACGACAAACGACAAACTGCAGACGCATTTTTAGCGAGTGCATAGTTCGTCAAAGTTTATGTAAACTTTGCAAACGTATGTTTGAAACAAATGATCAAAACATGTGCGCGCTTAGTCGTTTGCATCGTTTGTGCTAGAAAGAAATGCACTCAAAATAAAATTTGATAATACCGGTTGATATCACTGTTGGTGGACTTTGCTTCTGAGGATATCGTCAGCTCAGTAGTCAGTGTCTCAGTACGATCAGGATTTAAAAACACACCGTTCTTAAATTCACCGTTATTAAATTAAGAAATTATATATAAACTAGAGTTCCAAGTACCAGGCAAAGTTTTGGCTACTTATTCTTTTTAAGTCCCTTTTTGGTTCACGTATTCATGAAGTTATATATACATCATTGGCTTTTACATTTTTGTGTGTGAGCATTTCTGATCAAGGTAAATCCAGACAAGCACCTTGGACAATCAAATTTATAAAGTGTTATTTCATTTGATAAATTATGAATGTTTAAATTCTTCCGGACGAAAATTCACTTTGTTCACCATTCTTGGAAATCACAGTTGAAAATGTCCTTTTCTATAAAAAAACCCCCCAAAAAACAAACAAACAAAAACAAGGACATTTGGTATAATTGCAAGTGAGACAGCCATTAAAAACCAAAGGATATAGACGTGAACAATTACAGGTCACCGTAGGGTTTCTAAGTGAGAAAACATATGATAAGTAATTTAAGATCACCGTGAACAACTTTAAGTGTCACATCTGCTTTGCTAGTACCAACATCATTTGTAGCTGTACACGTATAAACTCCTTCCGTGGCATTCGTGGCTTGAAGTATGTGTAAAGCTTTTCCAAACGCCATTATTGCATTCTACGACAATAAAAAGATGATTATCAAATACACCAACCCTTTAATTGGATATCTTCTCTAGACGCGGAGGTGGCACTTTTTGCTATGATATTGAGATTGGATGTTTGCTGGTCAGTATTTATATTTCTTTTTTTTACATTTTTCTTTTCTTTTAAGTTTAAATCTGTTGGCAAAACCTTTCGAAATTTTCGGTCCTCAATACTCTTCAACTTCGTACTTTATTATGCCTTTTTAACATTTTTGATTGCAGCATCACTGATGAGTCTTTTGTAAACGAAACGCGCGTCTGGCGTATAAAACTGTTATCCTGGAATCTATGATGAGTTTTTCGTTACATGAGTGTATTATTTTTCCTTGTCTGCAAAAAGTTGATTTATATTACCTGTTGTGTTATTTAGTTTTTTTTTATAATTCTTATTTAAGAGCCAAATGTACCGGAATGCTAACCAGACTAGTTTATGACTATATCCATTCATGCACAAAAATTACAAGAAGGATGAAAACCATAATTTTTCAAATATTGTATTTCATTTCTTTACGTATACATGTG
This sequence comes from Mytilus californianus, assembly GCF_021869535.1. Lineage (NCBI taxonomy): Eukaryota > Metazoa > Mollusca > Bivalvia > Mytilida > Mytilidae > Mytilus > Mytilus californianus. The sequence goes on along the minus strand of NW_026262734.1, from coordinate 98,306,432 downwards.
TGTTTTGTAAAATATAAGGTGGCAACAATAATAACAATATAATCTATACCTGTTGGTATTTGTATGTCCATGTAACATTTGGTACAGGGTATCCAGTGACTGTACATGTGAGGTTAACTGGTGTATAATAATTAGCCTGGACGACTGAAGGTGCCGAAATGCTTGGTGCCGTATGTTGTCTAGATGGTCTAGCTGAAATCAATGGATGGTAAAGAATTAAAAACTAGAGTTCTGAAGAAGCTGTTCTTACTAAATGTAAAAAAAGATACTTCTTTATTCAAATGTTTTATTTGTCCGTACTTAGTTTTCACATTGCCACTTGAAAAATAATTCGGATCATCTTAAGTACCTTCTTGTTGCATTATTAACATCGTATTTCATTTAAGATGATTCCCAAAGGATGTCGTATCCTTAGTCATTTCAATAAAGACCTATGCATCTTAAATCCACAAATGCTGCTTAACCGCATAGTAATTGTATTTCAGAGAAACTTTCTGAGATTCTCTAGTACTTTAATGACTTTCTGCAACTAATTTTAATCCAAAGGATTTTCGTAATTTTCTTTGCGTAACACCGACTAATTGTCCATCTCAAAACAAAAAAAAGTCAAGCTGATGTATGGTTTTGTGAACTCGGCGTACAGTTTATCTAGTTTCTTATTATTTTGATTGACTCGTTTTTGTTTTAACTTAATAGCTGACGGTTTAGTAAATCTAAGAGAATCTGTAAAGTGGTTCTTAATAAAGTATTTTTTTCCATTTTTTGCAAACACAAGCTTGTTTCAACACGTGACAAACGAAACTATATATTGTCATGTTTATTGATAATAAACTCAGATTTTTCAGTTGACCTTTCGTGTCTCTCTTTTATTTTCAAATTTAACAATGAAATGAATAGTAGTATAAATGTGCTATATTTACCCTTGACCATGACATGAACTACTTGAATATCCTCCCCTACTTCATTCGACGCCCTACACATGTAGAAACCGTCATCAGCCATTGTAATATTGTCAAATACTAAGTAGTGTGCAATCTGTTTGGCATTAGATGGTAGAATATTCTAAAATATTTCAAAATATAGAAACCTGCTACATACAAAAACAATATAATTTAGAATTTAAATTACAGTAATTATTAGATGTTTTCGCCCGTCATCTGTGTTCTTCAGTGCAACAATGTAATGTTATCGGCATTTGCCGAAGAATTCCACTCAAATCGGATCTAGGACCCATCATGAACTGACATGAGGTGTGCGTTTTGTATCACTTGATGCTTCAGAATATGAAAGTTGAATGATCATTCATCTTGTATCTATATATATAATAATAAACGGAAGCCCAAACCGAGAGTACTATAGCATACATACAATGTCAGATCCCCAAGTTATCGTCGGTGTTGGAATGCCCTCGGCATAACATGGAACTGACAGTAAACTAAATCCTTCCAAAACTGAGATAGCTGTCTTTAGTATAATTGTAGGCTTAATCAGTACTTTAGGGACTTAAAAATAAATATACACATAATGTTATTCAAAACTTGTATGTATGTAATTGTTTTGGCTAAAATTTGTAAACCTGGAAAACATATACAGTTATGGTGAAACATGTTCGTATTACTAGTATAACAGATCAATAGATTAATTCTTAGACACCATCTTAGTAATGGAAACTTCTGATAAGTATCTTTAAAACAAATGTAATGTTAGATCATGACAGACGATTAATGCACGATTATGATATGAGTAGACTTCAACTACAGTAGAAGTTTGAGTTCTCATTACGATAAACCATAACAAAGAATTTCCTCAATTCTAGTTTCTAGTGTCATTAATACTGACTTTTTAAATCAAATGGAAAAGAAGTGTTTTTCCCTGAGACAGTTTTACATTATATTGTCGTCTTACTGATTTACTGATTTTTATATATGTTATAGGCCTGGATAACATGTATGTTTATGAAAACATAGGTTATCTTGGCTGGTTTTCGAAAAAAGTAGATAACAAATCTGCAGGAAAGAAGTGAATGAAAATTTTTCGTCCTTAAACATGTTAAACGACCAGTACCTTCATAAACGTTTAATATTGTTACCCATCAATCTAATACAAATATTAGCAACATAACAATTTTACACTATATTATTCTGTGATCACTTTAAAACAATTTTTCTTTTGCAATTCATTACCTTTGAACAGGCTCATTATAACGACATTGAGCATTCAATATGAGTCAATAAGACCCCCGAAACTGTATTGAACCACATCAAATCAAATCAAACAAACCGGTCTGACACTGATTCCCTGTATAGCCATTTTTACAGAAGCACTCGTATTTTCCCAGTGAATTGACACATTTTCCGTTATGCTGACAAGGGTTACTTGCACATTCATCTATATCTGAAATATTTTGTTGATAAGTGATAAGTAAGTACAATCCATCATGATTGAAAAATTTTCGGATAAAGACTATTTACAAATGAAGTTCAATAGCAAAACCGGAAAGAAACTAAAGCGCGTTTTCTAAATAAAACTGACGATAGCATGCTACAGTTATAGAATACTGTTATATTAGACGACTATAGGTCGACAGGTTCTTCCGGTTGTAGACATAAACCCTTTCTTTTTCTCCGCTCTGGAAACAACGAATGCGAACTATCACGTTACTAGTACTTGAAACGAGAAATAGCTGAATAGGAATCGGTAATCCTTCCGGTAAACCTGAGTTCAAACCTTCCTTTGTTTCAAAGGACTTTGTTTTGTGTTGTGCTATATTATTTTGCAATGTCTGCGTTTTGTTCTGTTGGTAATGAACATGTCTCTCCGTTGTCAGTAAAACCGTGTTTTCCTTTCAATCTTTCACATTTGGTCAAGTTTAAGGGTTAGTGGATTTTGAAGTTTAGATAGGTTATAAACTTGGTGAGGTCTTAATGTGTGACAAGAGACATTTACCAATCTGATATCATAAAATGCATTATCAACGAAAAGGACTATATTAATGTTGTTCGAAGCAAAATATATAACACGATTAAACTTTTCAAAGCTCATATTTTAAAAGGAAATACTACTTTTAGACTTAAACCAAACATAAGCTAGCCAAATCAGTTTGTTACATTTTCAATACAAAAACTCATCAAACACAACAGGCTTGTATTAGTTGTAATGTGATTCGCCAGACTTGTTACGGCTTCATATGACTCATCAGTGGCACTCGAATCAAAAAGCACGAAAGGCTCAATCATACCCGAAGTTGAAGAGCATTGAGAACCACAATTCTGAAAAGTTGCGCCAAATACGGCTTTGACTGTCGTTGCCTAGTGATAGAAAAGCCGTAGTGTTTCGAATAATTCATCATTTTTTAAGCAACCATTTTACAGAAATGAACATAATTATCAATGATAATTCGTTTAAACACTAAAGTGATGACTCATTGAGTGGAGGTACTCTTGAGGACGAAATCTACAGTGGATTCGACCTCTTGGTTTCAAAATTACAAAAACTCATCAAAGATAACAGGCGTATAACTTGAGGTCATGTAAAATAGTTATTTACCTGTTTCACAATGTTTTCCAGTATAACCAGGTCGACAGGAACATGTATAAAATCCTATCCGATCTGTACAATTGGCACCATTATAACAAGGATTTGGCAAACAGTCATTAATATCTTAAATCAAACATTACAATTTATTTTATATGTTTCAATAAAAACATTGTAAGTCATATACAGCTAGGATGTATAGGTGTATTCCACATTCAGAGTGATTGGTGTTGTTTATTGCATACGTTTTAAAAAAAAAGTACTCGAATATTAGCTGGTACTTTGGAATTAGATCAATTTAAAGAAAAGGTATAAACTCTGTATGAATAAAGATAACATCGGAGTCGAACTATTTACCTTGTAATGTTAGAATGAAGAAAAGAAAAAATTAAATAGCAGCGACCACTATAGACAATGGTCCTTTGCCGTAGTTGTTCGTGTTGACCAGGCAAAATTTAGGTGTGCCAATTACAAAGATATGTAAGACATCTTAACAATAAACGTCGGACGTGAACTAATTAAATGTTTGACCATGACAGAAAAATGAATGCTGTTCGATTATCATATGAACTTTGTGTATACCTGCCATACATCATTTACAACATCATGTTGAATTCAGTTTTAATTGTTATCAAACACAAGATTTTCAAATATTCTAGTTTCTTGCACTGAAAAGCATGAAATTATGAGATTCAATGGAAAAGTAGCGCTAAATAAGGAGAGTTGGGACAGCTTCACGTAATATTGTTTAAAATATAGATTTTAGATATGTACTAGTAAATAATAGTTCTGCATAACATATTTGAAAACAAAGATTTTATCGCGTTTGTCTTCGATAAAAGTAGGCTAAACAGAAAACAGAAGTAAATGAAAAGGTTCTTGATTGATGACTTTTGAAAGCTTGTGTTTTTTTCATTTTCAATTCACCTTTGAACTTTCATAACGTTTTATACTGTTTCACTTCATCTAGTACACACATAGCAAAAATATCACTTCAATTCATACACAATGTTATTTTGTGAATAATTTTAAAAAATACTTCTCTCTTCAGTACCGTTTCATTTTACAGCCTCATCAAAACGGAATTGGGCATTCACCACAAGTTAAGAACCCATAAAACTGTCGTATCCTACACCAAATCAATCAAACCTGTTTGACACCGATTCCCCGTAAAGCCACTTTTACATAAGCACTCGTACTTTCCCAGTGAGTTTACGCATTTACTGTTTGGTTGACAAGGATTACTTGAACATTCATTTATATCTGAAATATTTAATTGAAGAATGATTTCAAATACATTTCCTAGTGACTGAAAATTGTTAAGTTATCTAATTTCCCCATGACAAAACCGGATGTTATAGTTTATCTTATTGAAATGCTATATTTCTCGTCCCACAGACAATCGTCCATGAAGGCACTTGTAATATACTATCAAAATAAAAAATGCAATAATGTGTTTCTATATGTATTAATTATAAGCGTAGCATCTATGAGAATAAAATGACGCAACGCAACTTCATCAAGAATCTCAGATAATGGCATTTGTGTCATGTTGATACTACATGTGGTTCTTAAGAATGAAATAAATAAATCGTCAAAATTTGAGACTGAGCACAACGCAGATAGTCACATAAACCAGACCATCACCATCATAGCTTGAAGCCACCTTTAAACGTTTGAAAGGCCTTACTATGTATTGGGGTCTTAAACTACAAAAAATATCACGTCATCTAGGGTTCTTTTAAGTGAACCACAACTAACCTTGCTGTCCTTTTAACTAGTCCTCAGAGTACCATTTCATAAGTTATTATTAAATATTGTAATAAAGCAGTAAAAAATACTATCTACTTTAGTATATGCTGCAACCCATAAAAAGCCCTTCCAGTGTAATGAAAAAGATGAATATTCTGTATATACTCACTGGAACTGCGATAAAATTGTTAAAGATATAAAAGAAACGCAAAAGAAGGGATAAGTCGAAAACAAACTGACAATGTCATGGCAAAAAACGACGAAACGACAAAAAACAGCATACGAACTAAAGACTGAGCAACACGAACCCTAACAAATCCTGGGTGATCGCAGGTGCTCCGGAAGGATACGCAGATCAAGCTCCACATGTTGCACTCGTCGAGTTGCTCATGTAACATTTCTTGTTTACAATGTCAATATAAAAACAAAGAGATGTAGTATGATAATCAAAGAGTACCATTTCATAAGTTATTATTAAATATTGTAATAAAGCATTAAAAAATACTATCTATGTGCTGCAACCCAGAAAAAGGCCTTCCAGTGTAATGAGAAAGATGAATATTCTGTATATACTCACTGGAACTGCGATTAAATTGTTAAAGATACAAAAGAAATGCAAAAGAAAGGATAAGTCGTAAACAAACTGACAATGTCATGGCAAAAAACGACGAAACGACAAACAACAGTATCCAAAATACAGCATACGAACTAAAGACTGAGCAACACGAACCCCAACAAAACCTGGGTGATCGCAGGTGCTCCGGAAGGGTACGCAGATCCTGCTCCACATGTTGCACCCGTCGTGTTGCTCATGTAAGTAACATTTCTTGTTTACAATGTCAATAAAAACAAAGAGATGTGGTATGATAATCAATGAGACAATTATTTACAAGAGACCAACAAACGAGGATGAAAACACATCTGCGTTTTAGCTATAAATTGTATCGACAAGTTATATGTATTCATATGGGCATAAATAACGCCACTTTTAAATAGCAAACTTGTTCATGCATTGTAATGAATAGTTTTTGCAAACCGCAGCTAAAACTCGTCTTAATTCCTTTTAATAAAAAAAAAATAATAATCTTGATGATATTATTTCTTTAAATAATCAAAAGTCATCCTTTTTACCTGGAAATTAACCACAGGGATCCGGTAATAAGATACATGTAATATTTATAGCAATAGTTGTCCATTTTTTAATGGGATGTTTTAATTTACAAAGTTAACTATACAAAATGAATACAAAAGATGCGATTTACATGTATCCATTCCTATTGTGCCTTATTTATTTTACATTCTTTCGCCATACCCTTCTCTGGTGTGACGTAAATTTTAGTGAATTATATCTATGTATAAAGTATTATGTTAAGTATTTTTTTACCATAAATAACTTAAAATCGTTACTTAATTCTGTCATACATGTATGTACGAGAATTGGTTATGAAGATGCTCTGTATGTGTAAAATTCATATTATAGACGTGATATGACGTCTTAATTTGACGTTGATGTTGTTCACAGAGCTCCTTAAGTGTGATACGTATTAGCCCTATGAAGAAACATTTCTAAAAGATTAATACATTGTAATAAGATCTTTGGATACTGTCTCTATCGGTACTTACATTTATTTAATTCTTGATATTTTGATGCAAAACTAAACATGATTCTACATCTAAATGATACACATACCTTTGCTTTACACAATATCATGTTTTTCAGACTGCTTATTACGTGTAAACTTAAAATTTACATCAGTTGGAAATGAAGTGATTGTCAATTTAGTCTAGAATAACATTGGTTTTTTATAGGTTGAATTTGGGCGTTGAATTAGTTTTAAGAAACTGCTAGTAATCTTTGGCTCGTTAGTTGTGAATGTGCTGCCTTACAACGACCTAATGAATGAAGACATTTTCTTCTTATATTTACAGTTTGCTTTTATAATAATAAGAAGATGTGGTATGCTTGCTAATGAGAGAACTCTGCACTAGAGACCAAATGACATAGAAGTTAAAAACTGTAGGTCGCCGTTCGACCTTCAACAATGAGCAACACCCATACCGCATAGCTTATGTTGTGTTGGCTGAGGTGAAAGGGGTGGTTGAGATCTCACTTACATGTATAAACCTGCCATATTCTTTATGGGAATGTCCCTAGACAGGAGTTGGTAATTCAATGCTTGCCGTAGGTTACTGCATGTCCTAATCATTGTACGTTAATTCGTAATGCAAACATGCAATAATGGTATTGGTTGTATCTTTGAATTGTTTCTTATTTTTGTCATCGAATGACATCTCGGGGCCTTTTATATATACTATACAGTTTCGGTTTTGTCAGTTGTTGTAAGCTTTATGATGACCAACCCTGTAATTGTTCACATCTTTATCTTGTGGTTTTTAATTGATAGTTGTCTAATTTGCAATCATGCCCGGTCTCTTTGATTCCATAAACATAACTTTATCATGCATTAATTTCTGCTTCTACTTACATGCATTGTAACCACGCCTTTACATAAACTCATCACAGATACTTGGCGCCAGACGTGAATAAAAAAAGTTTAAAAGGCCAAATAAAGTATGAAGTTGGAGGACCCTAAATTCCGAAAGGTTTTGCTATCTATTCATGGGGTAGAAAATCCTTACTATTTCGAAAGTTCTAAGTTTTGTAAACAGTTAATTTCTAACTATGACCATATTAATGATAATTCATGCATGTCTACGTGGTTGGTGATACCCTCGGCAACGAAACCTCCACCAGCAGTGGCATCAACCTAGTGGTTGTAAATAGACTCATCACAAACAATAGGCCCAAAATGTTGCCGACCAGACACGCGCTTCGTCTACAAAAGACTCATCAGTGACGCTCGTATAAAAAAAAGTTAAAAAAGGTCAAATAAAGTACGAAGTTGAAGAGCATTGGGGATCCAAATTCCGAAAGGTTTGTCAAATACAACTATAACTTGATTTCAAAAATTTACTTACCTGTTTCACAATTTGTTCCAGTGTAACCAGCTCGACAGGAACATCTATAAGACCCTGTTTGATCTGTACAGTTGGCACCATTATGACATGGATTTGGTAAGCAGTCATTAATATCTTAAAACCACACATTAATAGTTAAATGATATACTTCACTAAATTATAATAAGCAGTACAGGCTAAGGCATTATAACTCTAGTTCTAATTCTTGGCTACAGGTGTTGAATGATCGCATAAACCAGACCATCACCATCATAGCTTGAAGCCACCTTTAAACGTTTGAAGGGTCTTACTATGTATTGGGATTTTAGACAACAAAAAAATATCACGTCATCTAGGGTTCTTTTAAGTGAACCATAACTAACCTACCTGTCCTTTTAACTAGTCCTCAGAGTACCATTTCATAAGTTATTATTAAATATTGTAATAAAGCAGTAAAAAATACTATCTATATGCTGCAACCCATAAAAAGGCCTTCCAGTGTAATGAAAAAGATGAATATTCTGTATATACTCACTGGAACTGCGATGAAATTGTTAAAGATATAAAAGAAATGCAAAAGAAGGGGTAAGTCGAAAACAAACTGACAATGTCATGGCAAAAAACGACGAAACGACAAACAACAGTATTCAAAATACAGCATACGAACTAAAGACTGAGCCACACGAACCCCAACAAAACCTGGGTGATCGCAGGTGCTCCGGAAGGGTACGCAGATCCTGCTCCACATGTTGCACCCGTCGTGTGGCTCATGTAAGTAACATTTCTTGTTTACAATGTCAATATAAAAACAAAGAGATGTGGAATGATAATCAATGAGACAATTATTTACAAGAGACCAACGAACGAGGATGAAAACACATCTGCGTTTTAGCTATAAATTGTATCGACAAGTTATATGTATTCATATGGGCATAAATAACGCCCCTTTTTAAAAGCAAACTTGTTCATGCGTTGTAATGAATAGTTTTTGAAAACCGCAGCTAAGACTGGTCTTAATTTCTTTTAATAAAAAAAATAATAATCTTGATGATATTATTTCTTTAGATAATCAAAAGTCATCCTTTTTACTGCGGAAATTAACCACAGGGATCCGGTATTAAGATACATATAATATTTATAGCAATAGTTGTCCATTTTTGAATGGGATGTTTTAATTTACAAAGTTAACTATACAAAATGAATACAAAAGATGCGATTTACATGTACCCTTTCCTATTGTGCCTTATTTATTTTACATTCTTTCGCCATACCCTTCTCTGGTGTGACGTAAATTTTAGTGAATTATATCTATGTATAAAGTATTATGTTAAGTATTTTTTTACCATAAATAACTTAAATCGTTACTTAATTCTGTCATACATGTATGTACGAGAATTGGTTAGGAAGATGCTCTGTACGTGTAAAATTCATAATATAGACGTGATATGACGTCTTAATTTGACGTTGATGTTGTTCACAGAGCTCCTTAAGTGTGATACGTATTGGCCCTATGAAGAAACATTTCTAAAAGATTATTAGATTGTAATGAGATCTTTGGATACTGTCTCTATAGGTACTTACATTTATTTAATTCTTGATATTTTGATGCAAAACTAAACATGATCCTACATCTAAATGATACACATACCTTTGCTTTACACAATATCATGTTTTTCAGACTGCTTATTACGTGTAAACTTAATATTTATATCAGTTGGAAATGAAGTGATTGTCAATTTAGTCTAGAATAACATTGTTTTTTTATAGGTTGAATTTGGGCGTTGAAATAGTTTTGACTAACTGCTAGTAATCTTAGGCTCGTTAGTTGTGAATGTGCTGTTTTACAACGACCTGATGAATGAAGACATTTTCTTCTTATGTTTACAGTTTGCTTTTATAATAATAAGAAGATGTAATATGCTTGCTAATGAGAGAAATCTGCACCAGAAACCAAATGACATAGAAGTTAAAAACTGTAGGTCACCGTTCGACCTTCAACAATGAGCAACACCCATACCGCATAGCTTATGTTGTGTTGGCTGAGGTGAAAGGGGTGGTTGAGATCTCACTTACATGTATAAACCTGCCATATTCTTTATGGGAATGTCCCTAGACAGGAGTTGGTAATTCAATGCTTGTCGTAGATTATTGTATGTCCTAATCATTGTTCGTTAATTCGTAATGCAAACATGCAATAATGCTATTTGTTTTATCTTTGAATTGTTTCTAATTGTTGTCATCGAATGACATATCGGGGCCTTTTATATATACTATACGGTTTCGGTTTTGTCAGTTGTTGTAAGCTTTATGATGACCAACCCTGTAATTGTTCACATCTTTATCTTGTGGTTTTTAATTGACAGTTGTCTAATTTGCAATCATGCCCGGTCTCTTTGATTTCATAAACATAACTTTATCATGCATTAATTTTTGCTTCTACTTACATGCATTGTAACCACTGTAAATTATAATAAGCAGTACAGGCTAAGGCATTATAACTCTAGTTCTAATTCTTGGTTACAGATGTTGAATATTACATCTATTATAAATATAAAAATATTATATTGTACAGTGGAATCAAAAATATGTTAAAAAAAATGTTAAAAAAACAATTTACACAATGATTTAGGGTGACACTCAACTTATGTGATGAGCATTGAATTTCTTTGTTTAAACTGATTCAGAGGAACGTGTTAGATTTGTCAATAAAAAAAAGAGGTGTAAACATTGACATTTTAGTCTGAAAAAACATAGTTCATTCATTTGTTGAAATTTGCCTTTGAACTAGCGTTCAGTAATTGCGAGTAGCTTTGACAGGTACTTTGAGTCTTTTGACTTTTCCTTAATTGTTTTTGTGGTTCTAAGTAAATATATATTAGGAATCAAGGCCTTTACGACTAATGTTTGTAGTTTGCGTTTATGTTCACCAACATATTTAAACCTGTCCTTTTCTTTATGTGACTGTCCCTAGTCTGTAGTCTGTAATTCAGTGGATGCCGTTGGTTGATGTCTGTTATAGTTATTTTTCGTTAATTGTTCATGCAAACATGTAGGTGATTTTCTGTTTTGAATTAAAACTCATTGTATCATCATGGGGACTTAAATACTTTCTTTATGGTATGGGCTTTGCCTATTGTTGAAAGTTCGCCGCGATATAGCCTTTTTTTGCGCTAATGCCGCGTAAGGAAAACATCAATCAATAATTGTTGTAAGCTGTATGATGACCTGTCCTGTAAATGTTGACAACTTTGTCTGTGATTTTTTATTGATATTTGTTCCATTTTCAATAACCATGTCTCATAAATTTCGAATACATAATTAATATCATGAATTAATATTGGCTTCAATTTAGATACATTGAAACCATGCCTATAATTTAATGTAAAAAACTATTCACCTGTTTCACAATTTCTTCCAGTGTAACCAGCTCGACAGAAACAAGTGTAAAACCATGGATGATCTGTACAATTGGCACCGTTATAACATGGATTTGGCAAACAATAATTTATATATAAAAACCAAACATAAATAAAAAAGAAAGTATTGTTAATTTGAAACATTATAAGTAGTATAGAGCTAGGCATTACAAGTCTACTTCAAATTCTGGGTTATTAATTTTGAATATCACATCCGTTTAAACATTAATGGATCCATGAATTATCTTGTACATTGGATTTGAAATACTTGAAGAAAAGGAATGAATTTGCATATATAAAGACAAACTATGAATTAAAACTATTTACCTCAAATATTATAATGATATAAAAACACTAAAATAAACGTCGAGAGAGTGGCATCTCAAAATACATTACTGTGCCTCACCAATCATTCAAAGGTTGATTGATTTAATTGTTGTGAAAACCGTCATACCCCAAATGTTTTCAAATATTAGCCTAAAGTTTGCTACCATAGGGTCTATACGTCTGCAGGTCGATTATCAATATTTTATAATCGTCATGTTAATAGCCAATGCTTTGGTAGTGACATGATTTAAGTGACACGTCTATGGCACTACTTTTATAAGTAATCTTATTTTAACAAGGTTAACTTATTTTGTCAGTCAAAACTTGTCGTAGAAGGTTACGAAGTGGGAGTCTATATGGAACTATTAGCCTTTATTTTGTGTTGTTGGTTGTTGCCACACATCCTTTGGTTCTTATTGTTCAGTGTAAACAAAAAAACATTTTCTACATAAGGAAATGCCTGTGCCAAGTCAGGAATAGGACAGTTGTTTTCCATTCGTTTGATGTGTTTGAGCTTTTGATTTTTGATAAGGGACTTTCCATTTTGAATTTTCCTTGGAGTTCGGTATTTTTGTTATTTAACTTTTTTGAAGTCAAACTTAATCCGAATCCTGAAAATATGAACCAATCTTTACTTTAGATTTAAATGCAAACAGTCCAATCTTCACTTTAAAAAAATATCAAAATCAAAAGGGCATTACGTAATCTTGGATTTCCGAGATAGCGGCCACAGAGTCAAATACGGTTTCTACTGAACCCTTAATGGGTAAATACATTCCTGTCCAGCTTAAACAGGGAAAATAAAAAAATTACTTTTGTATATTTGGTAGCTGCAATTCATTCATATATCTGGATTTCAGTTTTCTTAGTGTCTTTATGAATATAATTCTCAGATGAAACGTGAAAATTGTTATACCCAAGGCATTAACACAAAAAAAAAGATACTTTGATATATCATAACTTCCCTTTGCTCTTTATTGGGCAATGACATTTTAGTCCCTCGATGAAACTGTAGAAATTTATAAAATTGTAATTGCCGGAATCACACTCGGTCTTTAGCAAACGCTCAGTTATATCTACCAAGTCGTTTTCATACTCGAATTAAATGGAATTATTTAAACAGATTCCTTTTTTAAATATTCGATCATTTCTCTATTTTAATCCTTCATCCTGCTGCAAATGTAATGCATATATATTATAACCGATATGTTGATATTGCATTCATTCGACGTGTTGTTGATCCAAATCATGCTTAACCTTTTGACGTAATCATGTGACCTTGTAAAATGAGATCAGATCAGGAAAAATGGCCTTTCTTAGAAATCCCGGATGACGTTCAAACCGTAATATTCAATGTTGAACGCACTTTTTGAGTAACGATGACTATAAGATTACTTAGTACATTATTTTTGACGTCCTTGAATAAATCATTTATTTAATCACTGCCAAAACCTATTTATATTTCTCAAATATAAGCATAATAAAAATTGACAGACTACAGATATTATAGCTGCTATTGAAGTCTGTAAGCTGGCCTTTAGACGTTTTTTTTCAAAATTTTATCGTTTGGGTTGCTGTCACGTTGACATTTACACCACATCTCCTTTTATTAACATGATCAATACCAACCAAGTTTGCCAAAAAAGGAATCACACCATTCTAAACATTTTACAATTAGACTGCTTTTCTAAAGTTAATAATTCATTGTGCAACGCTGTCAGGAAATCTGTTGCGTAGTAAAATTTTACTTTTAACGATGGCTGCAACAATATTTTATTCTATATAAGTGTCCAACTGATTACACTCTGTAATAAATGTCACTGTTAATTAAGTTGGTTTTAGGAACTTTTCTACCTGTAATTTTTGTATACCTATGTCACAGTTCGGTCCCGATAAGCCATCACAACAATCTATACAGTCTCTTTGTTCGCATATATGTAAAAAGGCTTCTTGAGCACAAACAATACGTCCAAAAGACTTGCATTGTCCGAAATTCCTGGCAGACCTTTTATAGCACTCTGAAAGTACAAACAGATAATAATCTTGACTAAGAATAGTAATAATTAGGTGGATTGAAAATAAAACACTTTTTATAAAAATGGAACAACAGTACATGTCGGTTTACACTCAATATCTAATCTAAACAAAAAGATGAAATTGGTACAGAAAGGAATTTCCAGATTCAATACCTTATGATTGAAATTCGAAATGTGGTATTTAATTTCGGAACTTGATATCCGAAAAAACCATTAGACTATTTTCATATTACCGACCTTTGACTCCGGAATATATAATTTTTCTACAGGTTACCTACTCTATTAAAGGACATTCAGGTACTTGGTCATCTAAGACAACAAAAAGAAGTAAACTCAAGCTTACAATTGGTACAATTAGGGGGGAAAATAAAGGCAACACTAGTATACCGCTGTTCAAAAGCCATAAATCGATTAAGAGAAAACAAATCCGCGTTACAAACTTAAACCGAGGAAAACAACGGAACAACAGAAACACTGAACTGCAACAAAAACAAACGCCAACATACATAGAAACGAACTATTTGATAACAACTGCCATATTCCTGACTTGGTACAGGACATTTTAAGAAAAAATGGTGGGTTGAACCTGGTTGTATGGCTAGCCAAACCACCGCTTATATGGCAGTGTTAAAAACATTAATCGGATGATTTTGTCGTGTATAGAAAACATAAAACAGTTAATTTAAAAAAAAAATTAATAATGAAAACAGAAAAATGATCAACAATACAGGTTAACAAAATAGAAATTTTTGTCACGAGTTTCCATTGTTTAAAATGCATATAGACGTAGGTGAGAGACAGAAGCTCTTCAGAGCATCTAGTTTATACCCAACCCAGTAATCAGCACTTTTGAGTTGACATGAATTATCAATGATATCGTCATAATTATAAATGAACTGTTTACAAAACTTTAAAGTCCTCAATACTTTAAAACTTCGTACTTTATTTGGCCCTTATAACTTTTTTTTTATTCGAGCGCCACTGATGAGTCTTGTGTAGATGAATCGCGCGTCTAACATACACAATTATAATCCTGGTATCTATGATAAGTTTATTATTTTCTTAATTGCTTCATATATCTATGTTTTAGTGTTGTTGGTGGTCCATTCACGCTTCCGTCTCACGTTTGTATCAGCTTTTGCACCTGTAACGCTTGTCAAAATTTGATGAAACTTTCCCATAATCTTTACTATACCATTGTGGACCACTGATTTTGTTTTTCTTTTGATCCAGATAGTTTTTGGGGTTTTCCCAAAGCAAATCATTGAATGTGTCATCCTTTTATCATAGGGTTACCCATTTTGCTTTCCTTGCAGAAACTCGTTTTTGTATTTGCATTCTAATAACTAATAAGATAGTATTTAACAGGAAAATATAAACACATTCCCACTAAATCTGAATTCTGAAAGAATATAATAGGTAATGCAAGCAAAGCTAGCAAAATGATACCCAGGAGATGCATAATGGAGTAACCTGGAGAAGAAAGTTTCCAAAAATTTCATAGAGGACATAAGAGGAGTTCATGATACAAAAAAAGTACTCCCATGCAGATATAACAAGAGCAACGTCCATGTTTTTCTTAGAGAAACCCAAAATAAATTGAATCAAAACCAAGTAAGAAGTTGCGCAAATGCATTATATGGTTAAATTCCGAGAAATTGACAAATTTTAGTAAAGGATGTTAGAAAAGTTTCGAATACAAAAGGGATACCTCCCCCTATCTAGATAACGCAGATTTGAGTAAGTCCTTATTTGCTAAGGGAAACCCCAAAACAAATTCAGATAAAAACAACTGAAAATAAGGTAAACATTGACATTTAATGTCGAAGATTCGTAGAAAGTTTTTTTTATAAAGATTGATTTCGAGTTTGAGAAGAGAATAGGGTACAAGTTAGTACTATAGTGAGCGGATATGACAAGGTTCATGTCATGCAAAAGTAAACCCCAAAATTCATTGGCTGAAGTATTAAAATAGTAGATGCAATGGAACATCATGTGACTAAGATTGCGTGAAAGGTTCAAAACAATTTTGTCATGCGATTGAGGAGCAATCGGGGATATAAAAACGGACGGACAGACGAACGAACTAATTCAGGGACAAACGTAGTAACGAACAAACGGTTAAAGACCGCTATCACTATATAACATTCGGTCTAGTAAAGATCTGTGTTGGAGAACGAATCTGGAAGATGCATAAATGTGGACTCGCGTTACGCTGTAGAAATCTTAAATACAAACCCTTCAGGAAACTCGACACGGGATATTTTTTTTATTTTGATTCACAGGCATAAATAATGTAGACACGCACAAAAGTGTGCTTTAATGACAATATAAAAGATCTATGTTATTCTTTGCCTACAAAAAAGAAGATGAAACTAATTTTAATCTGATTGGTTGATTTGCTCAAACCTAACACAGCAAAAGAGTTGAAAAAAACCACATTTAGCTCTAACACACAGATCAAAAAGGAGATTAACAAATCTTATGAGAACAAACAGGTCACAGACGAGAAATGTATGAGCAATCCTACGAGTACGAACATAAACTCTTATTCCAGTGTCATGTAACAGAAGTTGATCAGCAATCTTAATGCTTAATGGATCAAAAATTGAAAAAAATAGTTGTGTTTTGAAATCGTATTAATTATAGGTTTCATAAAGAGTGAGAATTGGATATCGCATGAAATCAACTCGAGGTATTTTAATTTCAATATAATAAAAACGAGAGTTGATATCAAGCGTTCAATTCTCACGAGCTGTTATACCTATTTCTGTAATTGTATATATTCTCTTTGTGTTAAATAGAAAAGTCCGCGAGTTGAACTAGCCTTTCGAGCATATTGTTTTTCTTTAATTGTTTAACATTTCTTACCGATATAAAATGTTACTTTTATTATTCTTCCCTTAGTTTATTTATTTTGTATTCAAAATTATTTATTTTGTAAAAATATTTCCTTTCTCTATTGGTACTGTACAGGTATACCTAACAACAAAATTATTTTCATTTACCTGTGTTTAAAGTTATTGCAAATGGATGGTATTTTTGTTCGAGCATATTGTTTTTCTTTAATTGTTTAACATTTCTTACCGATATAACATGTTACTTTTATTATTCTTCCCTTAGTTTATTTATTTTGTATTTACATTGTGTCATAGGTCAAATTTATTTGTTCAGTGTATGTTCAATGGTGTTAATATGTCCTTTGATTGAGTTAAGCTATTTCAGTTGATATTTTATAGTGTGTCTTTCTATGTTGTGATGTTACACTATTGTTTCAGGAAAAGGGGTGAAGGTTTGGTACCATTAAAACGTTTAAACCCGCTGCATTTGTTTGCACCTGTCCTAAGTCAGGAATCTGATGTTCAGTAGTTGTCGTTTGTTGATGTGGTTCATAAGTGTTTCTCGTTTCTCGTTTTTATATAGATTAGACCGTTGGTTTTCCCGTTTGAATGGTTTTACACTAGTAATTTTTTGGGGCCCTTTATAGCTTACTGTTCGGTGTGAGCCAAGGCTCCGTGTTGAAGACCGTACTGTGACCTATAATGGTCTACTTTTTTAATTTTGACTTGGATGGAGAGTTGTCTCATTGGCACTCATACCACATCTTCTTATATCTATTTTGCACATACCAGTATGACGTCATATGTCCTGTTTCGGCGTCTTAATTTAATATCTGATATTATTAAAAACTTTTTGTACGCTTCAAAATGTACGAAAGCCTATTAGGGTCACAAAAAATTTTTTTTATCTCGTAATTACGAGACAACTATCGCGTAATTACGCGATAATTATCTCGTAATTACGCGATAATTATCGCGTTATTACGAGATAATCATTGTTTTATCTCGTAATTACGAGATAATTATCGCGTAATTACGAGATAAGATTTTTATCTCGTAATTACGAGATAATCATAGTTTTATCTCGTAATTACGAGATAATTATCGCGTAATAACGATATAAGTATCGCGTAATTACGAGAGAACTATCGCGTAATTACGAGATAAGAAACTGTTTTCTCTCGTAATTACGGGATAATTATCGCGTAATTACGAGATAATTATCGCGTAATTACGAGAAAACTATATCGTTATTACGACATAAAAATTCATTTGGCCAAGTAGATTAAGAGGAGAAAGATTTTTTGTAAAAGATTAAAAAAAATTACTTAATTGCAGAAATGACTTTAAAGGGCAATAACTCCTTAAGGGGTCAATTGACAATTTCGGTCATTTGACTTATTTGTAGATCTAACTTGTCTAAACATTTTTGCTGCTACAGTTTATATCTTTCTATTATAATATTCAAGAGAATAACCAAAAACTGAAAAATAATCATGAAAATAACCAATTCAGGGGCAGCATCCCAACAACGGGAAGTCTGATTCGTCTGAAAATTTTTACCCTGTCATATTTGCTCTAAATGCTTTAGTTTCAGAGATATAAACCATAAACTACATTTTACCCCCCCCCCCCCCCCCCATGTTCTATTTTTAGCCATGGTGGCTATCTTGGTTGGTGGGCGGGGTCTTTTGATACATTTTTTTTAAACTAGAGACCCTAAGGATGATTAAGGTCAAGTTTGGTTCAATTTGGCCAAGTGGTTTCAGAGGAGAAGATTTTTGTAAAAGTTAACGGACGACGACGGACGACGGACGCCATGTGATGGGAAAAGATCACTTGACCCTTTGGGTCAGTTGAGCTAATAAAAACGGGCGTTTTATCAGTTGCCCCGTAAGGGTAATCATGATCTGTACATATCTATATATATATATATATATATAGAAGTCTATAAAAAGGACCAACCAGCAAATTTACTATGTACCGGATCGTCTAGAATAGACGATACTGTGCAGATAAGGAAAAAATTATATAAGTCTAGAGATTTGCACAACGATACTAATATAAGATGGTATTATACGAAGATGTTGTTAATAAATCGTGTTGACAAATATTTCGGCTTAACAAATAGCCTTCTTCGGTGTCAATTATTTTAACAATACTGATAATATGTATAAAAATAGCTCAATAATACAGGTAAGTTTTGGTCTATTGATTTAATCCAAAATCCTGAACATCATAATATAAAACAAAACTCAATACTCAAATATACGTGACTGTGTATATTTACAACCCAAAATGAGTGAAAAATAAAACTTAGTATTTTTTATTGATGCCGTTTGGATGATGTACATTTAGTTCCTTTATCCAAAAGCTTTCCCGAACCTGTCGCTGGGCATCACTCCAGTGAATGTTCTGTTCAATCACTAGGATCTTCATGCGGTTAAAGTCATCAAGTGTGTGACCAGACTGTCTGAAATGCTGAGAAACTGGGAGAAGTGGCTTCTTAGAGATATCACTCCTATGGCCATTGAGGCGTTTGTGGAAAGGCTGCTTTGACTCACCAACATATTGGAGGCCACAAACCGAACATTCTAGAATGTAGATAACATTCATACTTTTGCAGTTAACATTGCAAAATATCTTATAGTTATTTTCGGTTGCCTTACTGTGAAAAGTTGATGAGTGATGCATCTGTAGGCAGCATTTGCAGCGTTTTTCATCACACGAACGACATTCTCCAGAAGTACTTCTATTATCAGACACTTCAGCCCGCACCAGCAGGTTACGCAGACTATTGGGTTGCCTAAAAGCTATCATGGGAGGCTCGGGAAAAATCTTGGATAGTTTGGAATTCTTTTCAACTGTTTTCCAATGCTCACGAATGACACCGAAGCTGTTTTTGAGAGATGGGTGGTAAGTAAGAACACATGGAGTCCTTTTATTTTTCTTTTTATATTTGTATTCTAACAGTTTACTCCTTGGAATAGTTTCCGCTTTCTGAAAGCCTTTTTGGATAGTTTTGTGTTTGTAGCCCCTTCTCTTCAAGCGGGTTTCGAGTTGACGTAGTTGTTTTCAGAGTCTAGTTTTTGGTAGAACCTTGCATCGCCAAGTTGTCGTTCAGCCTCTTGAATATAGAGACTTCCTGGTTTAGATTTATAGATGATGTGGATATGAAATGGAATAAAAGTGACGAGGATTTAGATACATTCATCACTCATGCTAACAACATACATCCAAGTATCAAATTTACTCATGAGAAATCTAAATCCAAAATCACCTTCCTCGATACCTCCAGCTCGCTCACAGATGGCATCATATCCACTGATCTATATTCTAAGCCTACTGACACTCACCAATATCTGTCCCCTAAAAGTTGCCATCCTGCTCATTGTACTAAGAGCATCCCGTACAGTCAGGCACTCAGAGTCAAGCGAATATGTTCCAACTCAGAAACAACTAAAAAACAACTACGTCAACTCGAAACCCGCTTGAAGAGAAGGGGCTACAAACACAAAACTATCCAAAAAGGCTTTCAGAAAGCGGAAACTATTCCAAGGAGTAAACTGTTAGAATACAAATATAAAAAGAAAAATAAAAGGACTCCATGTGTTCTTACTTACCACCCATCTCTCAAAAACAGCTTCGGTGTCATTCGTGAGCATTGGAAAACAGTTGAAAAGAATTCCAAACTATCCAAGATTTTTCCCGAGCCTCCCATGATAGCTTTTAGGCAACCAAATAGTCTGCGTAACCTGCTGGTGCGGGCTGAAGTGTCTGATAATAGAAGTACTTCTGGAGAATGTCGTTCGTGTGATGAAAAACGCTGCAAATGCTGCCTACAGATGCATCACTCATCAACTTTTCACAGTAAGGCAACCGAAAATAACTATAAGATATTTTGCAATGTTAACTGCAAAAGTATGAATGTTATTTACATTCTAGAATGTTCGGTTTGTGGCCTCCAATATGTTGGTGAGTCAAAGCAGCCTTTCCACAAACGCCTCAATGGCCATAGGAGTGATATCTCTAAGAAGCCACTTCTCCCAGTTTCTCAGCATTTCAGACAGTCTGGTCACACACTTGATGACTTTAACCGCATGAAGATCCTAGTGATTGAACAGAACATTCACTGGAGTGATGCCCAGCGACAGGTTCGGGAAAGCTTTTGGATAAAGGAACTAAATGTACATCATCCAAACGGCATCAATAAAAAATACTAAGTTTTATTTTTCACTCATTTTGGGTTGTAAATATACACAGTCACGTATATTTGAGTATTGAGTTTTGTTTTATATTATGATGTTCAGGATTTTGGATT
This sequence comes from Mytilus californianus, assembly GCF_021869535.1. Taxonomy (NCBI): domain Eukaryota; kingdom Metazoa; phylum Mollusca; class Bivalvia; order Mytilida; family Mytilidae; genus Mytilus; species Mytilus californianus. The sequence continues at coordinate 98,285,248 of NW_026262734.1, read as the reverse complement.
AAATCAATAGACCAAAACTTACCTGTATTATTGAGCTATTTTTATACATATTATCAGTATTGTTAAAATAATTGACACCGAAGAAGGCTATTTGTTAAGCCGAAATATTTGTCAACACGATTTATTAACAACATCTTCGTATAATACCATCTTATATTAGTATCGTTGTGCAAATCTCTAGACTTATATATATATATATATATATATATATGTAATTTTATCTCGTAATTACGCAATAATTATCTAGTAATAACGAGATAAAAAATGATTATCTCGTAATTACGCGATAATTATCTCGTAATTACGCGATAGTTTTCTCGTAATTACGAGATATTTATCTCGTAATTACGAGATAAATGTTTTTTTTTTTGTGACCCTAATAGGCTTTCGTAAAAATGTAATAACAGTGGACAAAAATAATATTTCTCAATGAAAAGTGTTAGTGGTTTGTATATTATTTAAGAAATCACAAATTTCTTTCGCATAAGAGGAAATGTACATTATACTGACCTTTAAAGGTCATCGATGACCCAACGTACACACAATGGAAATGTCGCAATATCGTTTCATTCAGCTGGATAAATCAATCAAATTGAGGCGTTTTTCGTACATGTATCATTTTTTTTATATTACACTCCGTGCAGTGTGATTCGAGAAATATCTCTCCATAAGAGAGGGGGGTTCGGAGGGGTCCTGATCCCGAAATCCCGGGTTTAAAAACATGAAATCCCGAGGTCCCGAATTTAAAGAAATTTAAATCCCGACATCCCGAAATTCGAAAAAAGAATTCCCGGATCCCGAAAGAATCAATCCCGAAATCTCGAGCTTAAAAACACCCGATCCCGGAGTCCCGATAAAGGTCCGACCCCCCCTCATAAGAGAAATAGATAGCAAGAGGGACAAACTTACGTGATGAAGGAAGCCCATAGCTGTTTGCGAAAACGCATGATACGAGAACGACACATGAAAAATCAGAACTTTTAATTTTACCATTTTCCTAGACATTATATCTATTCGTCTTAAACATGCAAAACCGGTGACGCAAATTTTATATGGTTTCGTTAGTCGTTGGTATTTTTATTTGATTTATTACCACTTAAAAACGAAATATTGTACAATATATTTGTAATAACCTTTTGGTATACATTTGCCTTAATTGGAATTAATTTAATTACACGGAAATATGAGGATCCCCGTGGGAAGTATACACATAAATAAAAAACAGAATGCATAAATCATACGTTATAATTTTTATAATAATTCTAATGGTACCAAATTTATTGCATCAGATGTCGATGTCTGTTCAGTGATTTTCGAGGCCAAAAGATTTAAAAGTACAAAACCTAATACAAACGTTGAAGAGACAAACAGTATATCCTAAACTCGGACATCAAGTTAGAGCTATGCATGGGGAAAATATTTCCTTTATTTGAAAACTTTATTACAGCGAAATTAAATAGAACAATATTCGTATTTTAAAGTTCATGTTGCTCAGTCTTTGGTTTTCTTTGTTGTGTTTTGCATACTGTTGTTTGTCTTTTGATCGTTTTTAGTTTTTTGCCATGGCATTGTCAGTTTGTTGCTGACTAATGACTTTGAATCTCCCTCTTGGATCTTACACCTCTCTTTTGCTTCATCTATATTTTTGATTTCTTGTAAGTAATTTAACTTTGTTCTCCAATAATGTCATATGAGACTTCTGATCGACACTAAAATTTACAAAACTTCGGAATAACCATCATAGAAACAAATCCGTCAAGTTTGGTGATATTTGATTCTATGATACATAATAAGATGTTTAAACTTCACTCGATCAAAATGACAATGATTGTTAGTTTTCCTGGCGAAGGTCGGTGGTTCTCTACGGGCGCTATGACTTCCTTTTACAAGAAAAACTGACCGCAATAAAATAGCCAATAGTGCTGAATATTGCGTGAAAAACCAATTAAGGTAGATGGGGTGTCTAAATTATAATCCATAGAATTTTTTAATAATTTACCAAAATGTAGTTTATATCATGCTTTTTTGAAAAAAATAATAAAAAGAATGGGTCACGGGGCTTATTTTAACGCTACAGGTTGTTCAAAAGATTGACAGATTTTGTATAGATTATGCATGGAAAACGCAATTTTCTGCCATAAAACGAAAACTACACCATAGAATTTTGAGATAAAATATGAGAAGATAGCTCTAATATTATACTTTCAGATAAGAAAAAGAAAGAATGGGGTCACCGGACCCGTTTTCTTGCTACATAATAAAATAGATAAATTCCTAACACATTCTATTGTAAAAGTAACTTTATCTGAATTATCTGCCCTTACATTTGAGTTGCCTCCCCTTATGTGGCAAAGTTGGAAAGAATTGAATCAAACAAAAGTATTCTGTTTTTTTGTAAAATACAACCATAGATATAATAAAACATGTCATTTTCTATATTAAAATGAAAATTCTTACACATGAATTACCCACTACTCTCAAAATTTGCACATTTTATTAAAGGTCTAGACCGATTATTTTCTGGTATTTCAAAATCCAAGATGGAGGAAGACACCCTATCTACCTTAATCAATCAATCAATTCACTCAATCATGATCTAGTCGAATGTGGCAATATTGGTTGACAATTGACAAATATCAACAAGGTTTGATTTTATTATATTCTCAAGATCAAGATCAAAATGCAAACAGTATGAAAAATGACGACATCGGAATACTGACGCTAAGTGATGACAATTGCTCACATGTATCGAGAAGCAGTTACTGTATTAGGTATATTATGGCTGGTTTATTCATGTATACATTCTACCATTTACTTACCTATAAACACGATCATGTTGGAACACGCTCGTTGATAACGTCCTAAATTTTGCTAACTTGTATGCGATAAGAGATTTTGAAATCTTATCAAGTAAACCATTGCAATATGATAAACAAAACATATCTGGTTACAAATAAAATGAGTTCATTTGGTTGCCTGTTGCTAGCAATGTTGTTTTCAAAAATGCACCTGAGCTATTTAAATCATCATCATCATCATCATCATCATCATCATCATCATCATCATCATCATCATCATCATCATCATCATCATCATCATCATCATCATCAAGTAAGTTGTAAGTTTTTCAATTTACAGCTACTATCTTGTACTCTTGAAAACCCTGAAGTGTAATTACATTTTAATTTCGAGATTACATTATCCCTTTTTCGTTTAATATCTATAATACTAAATGAAATTGTTCGACGGATTTGTAGAAAAACGCGTATCTCAAACTGTAAGAGATATAGTTAAAATTATGCTGGTTGTTCTCGCATTAACGTATAAACATGTTTTGCGCTTAATTACAAATTCAGTTTGATTTGACACTTGAACTTTTTTTTATTCGATTGTAACGGACGAGTCTTGTGAAGATAAAACACGCGTCTGGCGTAAAAACGGTTATTCGCCAGATATCATTGACGAGGTTTTGTTTGTATGCACTTTTGAAAGTTAAATTCTTGCAATCATAAAATTTTCCAGAATCCTTGACGTCACAAATATTCATACTATGTACTTAGGTGTAAAAACGTATTCAGTTGTGTTTTACCGTTGTTTTATCTACAAACTACTCGAATCCAGATCCTTTTGTATTCAGTATAATTGAAAATTAACAAATTTAGATAATATCCGATCAATAATTTTGTTCTCCCTTTGTATTCCGGTACGGCAAGTTAACAGAACAAAAAGGAAAAGCGTTCAGCTAATAACAATCAATTTTTAGTTTTTCAATTTACATCTACTACAGATTACAAGATAATTAATTTTCCAGAAAAAAATATTTCTTTTACGATTCATTAGTTGATCTAGCCATAGGGGCATTTTGACAATATTACATATCTGGTAAGTATTTGCATTTTGTGTAATGTATATATCATATTGTTTACTTTATCTAGAGTATAGGTTAAAAGCGATTTTTTGTCAAGTTATAAAGGGTTCATTATATTCTCAACCATAACCCCAACGACGAGCACAGCACGTTGTCAACAACAACAAAAATAAAAAAACAACACGAAATACACATGCACTTCCGATACAAAAACATACATATTTTTATACTATGAAGAACAACTATGTAAACTAAGCTGTAAATCGTGACAATCATGACAAAATTTTACCATAATAGAAAAACAAAGGAATAAGGGTATCCATCCATGACACAAAATCAGTACATGCACAGCTAAAGCAACAAAAACACAACAACAAAACACAAAAACACAAAAACAAAAAACACAAAAAACACAAAAAAAGCAAAGGAACAGAGCCTTAATAGAAAAACAAAGGATATAGGGTATTCATTCATGAAACACAATGTGTGTTACTTGTTAGTATTCAGATGTTTGAATAGTTCAAAAATTCTTTTTATTTTAAACATTGCATAGTCACATCTATTTATTTTTATAATTTGCAATAAGAGTGTACTTGTGAATAGAAAATATAATGATTTTTTCCAGAAGATTGATATCATTATAACCGCTGTTTTGTAAGATTTCTGAATGTTCAAATATAATAGCCAAATTTGTTGTTGTCAGAGTTTTGACTTTTCTCCCCAAAGTAGTAACAATCTATAAACAAATTGTATAACTTCCGTGTCATTACACACAATACGTTTACTCTTATCTTCCATTGTAGCTGTGTATTTGAGGCTGTGTATAAGGAAGGATGCAGCAAATTCCATTTAAATATTATCTGTCTGTTATGTTAAGTGCATGAATACAAATTTAAGCCATATGGTTTTCTATATTGACCATATTGACAAGTGTGTGTACAAATATCAAACTCGAAATCAATCTTGGCTCTGTTAAAGTAATGAACAGAAATAACAAAGACCGCCGAAGACCTGCTATAGACATTAAGTTCTCGAAAATACAACACATCACATTTTTTATGAAAGTTACACTCTGATGAGGTTCCTGATTAAGAAGGATCATCTACTACTTTTTTTTTGGCAATTAGAAAAACAAGGTACATAGTTATAAAGATTGTATAAAAAAAATTAGTTCAGAACAAGCACTTTTCTATTACACCATCATAACTAAAATCCCATAAATACCCGTAAAACAATGATACAGAATATTGTTATAGCGATTCAGGAAAGCATAAATACACTGAAAGCTACTAAAATACGTATCCTGCTGATGTGATATCATGCTGTCCAACATTCTATGAAAGTATCTCACCATTGTGGTTGTTTTGCACATTAAAGACGTAGGGAAAATTTGCGTTCGATTCAATGCACACTGTTTGAAAACAAATATGTTTAATTCTAACAAAAACATGTTGTAAACATGCGTTGCATGTTTTGCTGTGTATTGCAGCTTTATTTGGGTATGTCGAGGTTTTAAAACCGTTATGTCGTATTCTGAATAAGTAATCAAATTATCAATACTAAGACACCCGCTGCATTTGTTTGCACCTGTCCTAAGTCAGGAACCTGTTGTTCAGTAGTTGTCGTTTGTTGATGTGGTTCATAAGTATTTCTTGTTTTTTTATAGATTAAACCGTTGGTTTTTCTGTTTTAATTATTTAACACTAGTCATTTTGGGGCCCTTTATAACTTGTTGTTCGGTGTGAGCCAAGGCTCCGTGTTGAAGGCCGTGCTTTAACCTATAATGGTTTACTTTTTACACATTGTGACTTGGATGAAGAGATGTATAAACATGTATAAGAAAGACATCCTTAACCAAACCCAAAATTATGTTGTCTTAGTTGTATATGTAGATAAGATCATTATTGGATAGCATTGTCCTTTGATGTCAAGCTTTACGAAAGTATATTGCAATATATTGTGTGAGAAATCTCTTCAGGGAAAATGTATACAATTTGAATATAATTAATTAATTAATTTGTTTTATTATTGTTGAACAAATCTTCAATCTATTTTCATTTTTGATCATTAATATTCAAATTTAACCAGATGTTATCAAATAAAATATCTTAGTAAAGATATCAAACACCTTCCCGTGCAATCGTATACCCAACTTCCCTATTCAAATATGGAAAATTGAAATCATCATCATCATCATCATCATCATCATCATCATCATCATCATCATCATCATCATCATCATCATCATCATCATCATCATCATTCTAAGAAAGATTGCTAGACCTTAGCAATAATCATTTGTGTCCCTTGCTTGTAAACTAAAAAAAAATGTCCATTACATCTATTACATATTTTGTCATTATTTTCAAACCTTGTTTTTTTCTGTTCATTATTAATAACTTGTCAGATAATATTCAAATTTAACCAGATGTTATCAAATAAAATATCTTAGTAAAGATATCAAACACCTTCCCTTGCAATCGTATACCCAACTTCCCTATTCAAATATGGAAAATTGAAATTATTAAGAAACTAACATTTCAACCACTTCAGGCAGAGTTGACCTTAGATGTATTTAGGTAAATATTTAAGTTTCTTTTGGTCATAAGGCTTCTAATGCTTCTACGTACTTATACATCCCTGGCTTTCAAATGTTTATGTTGCAGCATTCCTGATGAAGAAAAAACAAGAAAAGAGCGCCGGAGCCATGCAATTTTAAAAGTGTTTATTCAATTGACCATGCATAAGAAGAAATATTTTCCAATTATCCTTCATTATTGAAGTTTTGTTATTTAGTTATAATGGAGTATTTGGAATCTAAAAATATATGACTGGAAGAGATATCACACCACTTTTACTTAGTCAGGATTGTTTATCCCTTAACAAGTAACATTAAACCCCCTAACATGTCATTCACTCAAATTATCCTATCATTTAAACTGCTTTATCTGGCTGTTATGCTGGAATCCAAACCATCTAAACATATTATGTTTGGAAAAGATCCCACAGTACTTTTGCTTCCCTACTATGGAAAAGTAACCCCCTTTCAATAAGTTCTAAAAAATCTAAATCATATGATTTCAAATACTTTGTCTAGTTATAATGTTGCAATGATTTTTTTAAATGAATTACATACGTTGAATACGGTGTAACAACATTTGTTCGTATGTATGGTATTTCTAGGTAGGTTTAATCTTCAAAGGTCTTCCTTGATAGAAAAAAAACCAATTGTTACGGTATTAGACATTTCCCTTTTTTTCGTTTTGCAATTCGCTCTGTATTATGTTTCAAAAACTGTTCTCTCTCAACTGCTGACCCATGTCCGCTCCCTTCTGACCAATTTTTACCAAAATTAATAATTGATTTGACGGTTGACCTAGCGCGTTTCCATACATTCAAATTTCACGTTAGGGCACCTGTTACTCAGGATTTCGATCCAATAAAGGTCAATTGATCCAAATCTACTATATACATCGCTGTTGAAATAATGTTAGTGAAATGTATATTTAGATTAGCACAGTCCAATTTCTTATTATGATATCGAATCCTCGTCGTTCAACCGACTGTATAACATTAAAAAGTATCAACAAAACAATAAATTCCAAGATAAATTCAAAAAGGGGGAAGTCCATCAAACCGGACAAAACCAAACACCCGACTTTATCAACCAACAAAAAGATATTAACTTTGAGATCTTTCAAGTGAAAACCACTTAAAATGATAGCAAGTGCATTTGCCTCCTTGAACCCTATACAGTTTAATTTTAAGTGTTTATTGAAGTATGATTGGTTTGTGTGAACTTCATATTTATCTTGATAATTTATATAATAATGAGTAGGACTTTATATCAAATAGTTGTGTGGTTTTTTGAAAACAGGTTAGATGTCATTTTGTGTAAGTATAAATAGTAGTTGTATGGCTTGACTTCCGATTAATTGTCTATCGTAACTATTTCACGTACATTATAAGTAGATTGATATCAATCATATGTGTTTACAATTTTTTCAATATATATTAAATTACAACATGTTCAAATGAAACGAGTTTCTTGTGATAATATTGTTAATGACATAAATGAAACGATGCATGAATATATATTAAACTAAGTCAACAGTGAACTTTTTTTTTCATTTTTTTACGAAATCTTAACATACAAACGACAATAAAATATTCCATTCGTCAAATTTTGATCGTAAGCTTTGGCTATTAATCAACTTTCGGTTCTCGGCGCTAAGGTTTACCGACTGTGACCTTGATAAACAATCAATATGATCAAAGCAGAAAAATGAATGATGACGTGAGCTAACAAAGCGATGATTATTTCTTGATGTTTTATATTTTTCCCACTTTCCCACTTGTTCATTAAACTTTGCCATAAAAGTTGCTAAATGATTTGCTATATAAAAAATATCATCTGTTTTCCTTACAGGTTTAATTACTTTTTCTGCCATCACATTTTTTTTCGCACTTGCACAATGGGATTGCCAAATTCCTAACGAGAAAATGGAATGATAAGATAATTGCATACGGAAAAAGTTTCGGCAAATACGATACTTAAAGACAATGATTCAATATCAGTACATTTATTATAGAATGTAGATAAAATGAAGGATTTTCTTTTAAAAGAAAATCTTTGTACACGTGTTTTATAATGAAAATAGATTTTCAGTTATGTGAAACATATTTAGCTTTTTGTGAAATTTGAAGCTTCATATAACTTTTATGTTCTAATGGTACAAAATCAAAAGTCTTGAGTGAAAAATAAAGTCGGCGATTTCAACTTTTCCATCACAAACATTTCTTTTTTTTACGATTTTGCTCTTGTCGCATCCAATGGCGTATATATGAACTCATCATAGATACCAGGATTAAAATTGTGTACCCAGATGCCCAGTTCGTCTACGAAAGACTCATCAGTGACGCTAGAATTAAAAAAATTATACAGGCGAAATAAAGTACTAAGTTGAAGAGCAAAACGTGTACAGTTTGATAGGAAATGTTCTAATGGATCTTTATTAAACGAAAGTAACATTGTTTTAATCTATATTTAATATTTATATATTAATAAAACCTCATATGACATGTTAGCACTGTTGTTTCCGTTATGTTATTTTTAAGAGACAGTATCAAACAGCATGAAGCTACTATCTCTAGCTAGTAGTAGCAAGCATTTTATTACCCTATTGTTCAAATGAATTGCCGTATTTTATTTCCTTGTCAAAGTTAGCAGTCATCATGTCGGAAGCGGCACTATCGTGTATCAAACCAAAGCAATCCATTGACAGTCTTTAAAAAAAGAAAAACAATACGTTTTGTCAGAAAACGCATGAAAATTTTAATAAAGGTAAAAATCATATGAATATCCTGCCTCAAATAATTATATAAGCTACATAATTATTTAAATGTGAAACGAAAAACGGTAAAACATCTTTCAAACTTATATTTAAATTTTATAATGATATTAATCCATTTCAATATGTAAACTAAATATCTGAGAAATTTTAAGCCTCTATGGGTATCCACAATTATGATAAAAGGCCCGAATGACCGAGTGGTCTAAGCAGTTTATCTGCAGCTATTACTACCCTTTAAAATCTTAGGTTATGAGTTCGAACCCTGCCCGTGCCAAGATACAAAAAACACGCTCAAGGTACATTCGACTTCGATCTTTAATGACAAGAATTGCTAGTTTTTCTGCTGAAGGTCAATGGTTCTATCCGAGTAATTTGGATTCCTACATCAAAAGAAACTGAAGGTAGTGTTAAACACCAATAAACAAAAACAAAAAAATAAAAACAAACTTGTGGTCATCAAATTTCCAAAATCAAATTGATCTAACCATGCTACCGTAAGGTAGTCATACATTAAGGATCAATTCCTTGTATTTTTTAAATTTTCAACGACAGATCTTTGAACCACATCACTGTATGTCTAAAAAGAGACATATCCCATGGCGATATTGATGAGCAGAAATCAATCACTTAATCAACCTATTGATTATAAGATTGAAACATTATTTTTTTACCACAAATCATCGCACATATACAATCTAGTGCAATTGAAATCTAAATGAGTAATGTCTCTGAAAATTTCTTAATTTCAATAACAACACCAAGTCTAAATCAATTTTCTACCGTCCAGTGTTAAAAGGAAGAACCTCATTAAATTGACTGCACGAGACGTAAAATCCAATTGGCAATGTTTTGTCTATGAAAAGTACCAATCTTCAATTTTACATCCCCAAAATCATATGCACCAGAGTACATGCATATGGGCAGTAATCTGAAAGCAAACTTTGTGATAAATTTTGAAATTTACCCTTCAGAACATAGCATTTTCATCATATTGACATCATGTTCAAAAGATAAATATTAACTGAATTATAATAGTCATCAATATAGGGTTTGACACTTTCGCAAGCTGATGACGTCAAGGGTGTTTTTAAACGAAACCCCTTGTGGTGGCAGTAAACATAATGGTTATCATTATAATTATTCATCACATTTTTCATCACTAGAAATAAAGTAGTTCATTTATGTTTTATAGTAACAATATCATATGGTATCACATTAGAATATGGAATCCACAATGAGAGAAAAAGAAACTTGTCTGACGACTGACAGAGGATCGATACCAACAGAACAGTCAAATAGGTTACGACTACAACATCTAATAGAGAGTGTAGCAACCCCGGCTGTCAGAGTGGAATTCGACAAACAATTTCACCCAGATGTGCTTCAGAGGACTATACGCCAAGGAAAAATGCTACATAATAAAAACATAACCAAGGAACAGCGTGATTTGTTAGAACCAAAAGCAGGTAAACTTATGTATTTCATAATGTAGGTGAAACTGGTTTATGTGGTCACAATTACGAATTGTCCCAACTAACTAGCGACGTGTTTTCGCGGTCTTGTATGGTTAGATATCAGAATAGTCTGTAATTTTGACGTTGTGTTTCAAATTGTGACATCTTGACTGATTGACGATTCGCATGACGAGTGATGAGGCGTAGCAGCAGACGCTATACCTGTCCGCGCACTAGGTCATTCTTATAGCACGGACGATGATACCACTACCTAGTAAATTGTTTTGCAATCTTGTGGCGAACATTGAAAAGAATAAGTTACAAAACATGTCGTTCAATAAACATGGTAAAGAAATGAGAACAACACTTTATGAATTTCATGATGCGTCCAAAGCGCCTTTCTGGATTTACCTTCATCAAGAACGCTTAAATCTATATTATTTAATATCCAAATGATTTAACCAATTTTGTTTGGTCAAAACCTATGCCATGAAAAAAGAATCCGAAAACTCCGGACATGTATATCTTAATGCTATTTATAAGTAATGATTATATTATACGTAATTCAGGGTTCAGACAGGGTATACGCTGTTACATTCCAGGCTAAGGTTTAAAATAATAATGTTTTATCATAGGAAACTGGGAAAATGGTATCTAAATTTTCGGTACAAATATCCCATTTGCAAGGGGATCATGAACATTCATGTTAAATTAGCACGATAGGATTTTTCTGGACCGAATGTTTCTGAATTTGAATATGTTAAGGCGAGTTTTATGAGAAAACTTATAATGTACTATCCAGTAAGTTGGCATGTTTATTTATTTAAATCAAGAAATTAAAATTTGAACCCTATTGGATAACATAAAATCTTAACAAATTCCAGGAAAATTTCATGCAGTCATTGTGACCATAATCTTCATTTGGCATAAAAAGCAAAAAAATCCCTTGTAATTGAACTATAAATATGTTGTTGTTCCTGCGGACAAAGCTTCAACTAATAGTTTTTGTATGTAAATCGTACTACTATGAGTGTCTTGTAATTAATTAGGAATTAATGAGCACTCAGGTAATTCCACATACAAAAACATATCATTTGACAAGGATGAGATTTTGGCGAATCATAAGTTCTTCATGGCTTCAATGAACATTACATTGAACAACAAATCTGAGGACTTACCTTGTTTGTATTTCATACCTAAGCTTCACCAAATTCCGTACAAACAACGGTACATTGCCGACTCATCTTCATGTTCTACAAAGGAATTGTCCATTAGATTGATATTCTGGCTGCAGTGAAAGGGGTCTTCAGAAATACTGTGAAACTGTTTACTCGCGTAGTGGTACTAATCATATGTGGACTCTAAAAAAACTCTAAAGAACTTCTTGATAATTTTGAATCTCGATCTTTCTCTGAAATTAATTATATCAAAACTTTAGATTTTTCAACCCTGTATTAAGTAAAATAACAAAAATACCGAACTCGGAGGAAAATTCAAAACGGAAAGTCCCTAATCAAATGGCACCATTTCCCATGTAAAATTGAAAAATCGTCTAAAAGAAAGAATCCACAATGCTTTTCAATATAAAAATGGCAGCATACGCTATAAATGTATTGCTTTGGGATACCATATGGCATATTTTGTTAATAGTGAGCAAAAAGGTAAAACATGCTAAACAGAGGAACAGGTGATCAGCATGCTGGAGTTTTTCATTGACAACATATTTGTTGAAATCAAAGGTAGACTTTTTCAGCAAGTTGTCGGCATTCCTATGGGAACGAACTGTGCGCCTCTCCTTGCCGACCTCTTCTTATTTTCATATGAGTCGGAGATCATTCAGACACTGTCAAAAACAAGAAAATCAAAGAAGTCTGATCATTTAATTTCACATTCAGATATATTGATGATGTTCTTTCCATTAACAATCCAAACTTTTCTCGTTGGGTTCCTTTAATATATCCTCCAGAACTAGAAAATTAAAGAAACCACAGATATGCCTTCTTCCGCCTCATTTTTAGACTTTTACCTCGAATTTGACATAAATGGTCATCTCAATACCAGAATCTATGACAAGCGAGACGATTTTAATTTTGAAATTATAAATTTTCCCCACCTTAGCAGCATTATACGAACTTCACCTGCGTATGGGATATACATTTCCCAACTCAAGAGCTTGCAGCTGCTACTCAGACTTTATAAAACGTCACCAGTGTCTGCGCAGAAAGTTGATGAGCCAAGGTTATGTCAAAGAACGTCTCTTCCTGTTTCTTAAAATGTTCATTGGAAGATACAAAGACCTTGTTGATAAATATTCCGTATCAACTTCACAAATAATACATGATGGTCTTGAAGTATAGATTCTTGGTACTAACGTTGTTTATCATCTTAGTTACTTGTTAAAGTTCCCTTTATCTGTCCTTGTATATTTTTAACCTTTACTGTTAAGTCCATTTTTGATTATATTCTTATGACGTGGCTCGATACTTATACATCCCGCCATTGTGTTATTGTGCTATGGTCAATTTTGAACACTTGTCTTTCATTTTTGCTTATGTACTTTGTGTATATGCCATTTTGTGTTTCTTTGTTGAAATAGTTATTTGTTTTTATAGTGATTCAGATTATATTACAATGTTGACAGCTGTACCCCAATTTTTGACGTTTTTACCTATTATGTCTGTTTGTTTTGCTCACACTTTGTTGTCAATATAATGGAATCCAATGCGACTGTCATACAAGTGAGAAGTTTAGCTAGCTATAAAACCAGATTTAATCCACCATTTTCTACATAAGGAAATGCCTGTACCAATTCATTAATATGACAGCTGTTTTTCCATTCGTTAGATGTGTTTGAGCTTTTGATTTTGCCATTTTATAAAGGACTTTCCGTTTTGAATTTCCCTTGGAGTTCGGTATTTTTGTTATTTTACTTTTTTACATTAATTCTAAACCATTTCTGGCCTCAGTTTTGATTATCACATGGGGTATGTGAGTCTTTGTTTGTTACTTATATTAAAAGGTTCATATGCAGTAAAATCTTATTGCAGCGATAAATCAACAAAACTTTCTATTATATGTGTCGAAAGATATAAATAGTACGCTAAAGATGTTTTCTGGTACTCGTATTCCAATCTTAATAATGAAGAAAAGAATTGTTTTGCCTAAAACCTTTAATGAATACTGAAGATGAAAAAGTGTACAGAAAAACCCCAATTAGCAACAACACACGAAAAATCACTTTTCACAGGTCATCATGGCATGCCTCGAAGCACATTTCATTGAAAGTTGGTATCGTCCGGGTTATTTCTTCAAAATACATATATTTCTTAAATCAAAGAACTCCATATAGGTATACAATTTTAATTAAAGTATTGTCAATTACAAATCATATTAAATTGAAAGCAAAAATGTCAAGTATACATCACCCCTACTCTCCATGATGTCTCTATTCATGACCCTCTTCCATACATACAAACAAGCCGTTGGGTATTCATCGCATTAGAACTAGGCTACATCTTTCAAAACCACTGTTTCTAATCCCTATTCTAACCAATTCAAACTTTCAGCTATCATCTCGTATATTGCTAGTCATTGATTTTCATACCAGTTCGCATTGAAAAAGATGAAAAAGAGAAAAGATCCTTTCTAAAAAAAAACAGGGTCTCGATGCCATCAACTTGGGCAATATCCTTCATCAGAAATCAGTTCACTCGAAAATACTCCACTCCTTTAAAGATCAGTCTGTACCTATCATCTCTAATATCTATATCAAACCAATTGCAATTAAAATTTTCAATTACAAGCACATGTTGCAGGATCTCAATATTGACGACTTCAAGTGTAAACCATCCTGAGTACTCCTGTTCTAGTTCCTCATTCATATATAATCCAGTTAGTCATGTTATTACTGGTGAAGAATAACACTTCTCTACGAAATGTGTTATCCAAAAGCCCAAAATATCGTGAGCCTAAATCCATCAACTTGAAACACAACTTTAAAATACTAATGAATTAAGTTGAGGATTACTCCATGCAATGGGCTAAACGCTCAAAAAGTAGACGTAGATACTCGTTCCTATTGGATTAAGAGTGTGTGGTTATTGATACAAATTAGATTTAAAAACTAAAGTGGTCTATGAATAAACATGCTACATCGATCTTTAAAGACTCAGATGTTGCTTGAAACTTGTCTTGCTCCATGCCAAATATGTTGTTGTCCCCGCAGATAAAGCTCTAAACAACATAGTTTTTGTGTGTAAATCACTTTACATAATGTGCTTGATGCATGGATACCTTATATCCTTTGTTTTTCTATTATTTTGATAAAGGAATTTTGTATTGATAATTCACTTGGAAACTCAACATATACCCCCCAACGACACTGACCCCGGAGGAAATCCTGAGTAATCATAGGTCTGTTCTATTTTCCTTTGGGATTTTAACCAAAGATGATGAACTCAGTCTTCTTTCGCTGTATCAGATGCCTAAATTACATAAGTGAACTTACAAACAACATTGAATTGCTGGGTTTTCTGCTCCACGAAACCTCTTTCTAAAATTGTTAACTTTGATTTTATTGACAATGAAAGTCGAACTTCAAAGTTATGAATCAGATGTTGATATTAAAAAATTCCAAAGATCTATTTTAGTACATGCAGTTTAGGTATATTTACTCTTGCAATAGTATTAAAAAAATTTACTTTTCTATCCTTTACACGTCAAGTATTCCTCTATCCAAACTAAAAGACACATTGAAAGAATTTGTCTTGATTTATTTCATCAAAAAAGAATGTAAAACGTAGATATAAGTATCTTGTTTTTCGGAGGGATAAATCGGACTTTGTAAAAATCCCTTTGAATCAAACAAAACATTCTCTGAAACTGCCATTATCATGATGCTTGATGTCTTTTTTAACAATATTTTTGTTACGTTTGGAGGGCGTGTTTTTTTGTTTTGTTTTTTTTTTCAATCGGCGTTCCAATGAGAAACAACAATGCTCCTCTTTTTGCCCACTTGTTCCTTCATTGATATGAGACTGACTTCATACAGGAGCTCCTTAGGAAGAATGAAAAGAAGCTACCATTATCCTTTAACTTCACGTTCCATTAAATAAATCATGTCCTCTCTGTATCATTCAAAGTTGACATGTTGACTATGTTGAACGCATCTATCCCATCGAACTTGAAATAAAGGATACAATAGATACATTTAAGTCTGCCTCATATTTTGACTTACATCTAGAAATTGATAAGGGTCGGTTGAGAACGAAACCTTTCGACAAAAGAGATGATTTCAGCTTCCAAATTGTTAATTTTCTATTTCTATATACATTTTTTGTAGCTACTTTCCAGCAGCGCCTGCACATTGCGTACATGTCTCCCAGTTGATACGATATTCCTAGCATGCTTTCCTTGATTAAGGGTTGCTGCTTACAAAGAAGCTCTTAAACAAAGAGTTTCAAGTATTGAAGTTGAAATCATCCATTCAAAAATTTTACGGACGCCATCACGAGTTCGTTGACCGTTTTGGAATATCTGTTTCTTATATGACGATGGATATGTTCCAATCGTCATAACCCCAATCCCGTCCTTTTTTTTTTCCTCGAGTGTGACCTACAGAATAAGATTTATCTCCAGGTATGTACTTACACGATCTACACGACGGGTGCCTCATATGCTTACCTTTCACAAACTCCTGATATCAACACCGGTTTTTTGGTTGGGTAAGGGTTGCGCAGTCTTTAGTGGTCAATTCTGTGTTTTGTATACTGTTTCTCTTTTGTTCGTTTTTCCTTCTTTTTTCCAGGTAATTGTCAGTATGTTTTCGATTTTTAGTATCTTTCGCCTGTCTTTAGCATGATTTGATTACCCCAGATCTTGTTTGTGCCGAAGGTTAGAGATTTTAAATATTTTTGAGGTTAGGACAAGAATTATGGTTGAAAATACATTTCGAGTTATTGAATTCCTAAAGTGAATATTATGTGAAGATTTGGTGTAAGAAGTTAAAATCTGCTTTTAATTCATGGCTAACATTGAATAATGAAAATGTTACAGATATTGTTTAAATTTTTGTATTGCCCCTGGGATTATGGTTATTTAAGATTATTACTTTCAATAAAATACAAACGCTGGGATATGTAGCTTGAATGCTAATTTTCAAATGATCAACATAATGGTAGCGTGCTATTTTAAAAAGAAGAAATGGTTGGTCTTCATAGATATATATGAAATATTTTCTGTTTTATTCAATGTGAGAAATACTTGTGGAGTTAAACTATTTTTAGGCAAAAATACTGTCATCTAGGGATTATGGCCACCGTTCCAATAGAGGAAAAACCCTTTGATTATACATGAAATGATTTGTTTTTCTTTGTAGGTAATGTATCGTCAAGTACGTTTGACATTACGTTGATGACGGTTTTCTTTAGAAATATAGCAAAACTATCCATTGGAAAACAACTTCCTCTTGTGATTGACACAAGTACAGCGGCTGATCTAACTAGAATTGTTTTCTATAGAAATAAAAGTGCACATGACTCAATGGAGACGAATGATATTCAAGACTTTGAAAAAGCATACAACGTAATAAGCGAGGTATAAATAAATTTGGCTTACTTTTCATTTTTTTGTTATATGATTGTATCACGTTGCTATCAATCTTTTATATACGAACACTTCCCTTTGTTAATGTGAAACATTTACTATTTAGTTAAAATTGCATCGATCTGCGTAATAATTTCATTTACGACGAGGGGGGTTTTAACGACCTTGACTACCCATGAGGGTCTTGCACGGTCAGTAATTTCATATGAATCTCTTTGGAAGTGCTTTGAGCTTACTTTAAAAAAATCGGAGCATTCTTGGATTTTTGAAGGTTTTTCATCATTTATCGTTGTCTTGTATTTGCGTTACCTTATTGACTTAGTATTAATTAGAAGGTAAAAGGATTTTCCTGTACCGTTTTTCCTTTGTTTCGTCTTTTGTCTTACCTATTTTTATTTGAATGATCGAATTTATATATGAATGGTATTAGATCTTAAGATCCTAGATTAACCCCTCTACATGTTAATGTGCCTTTCCAAAGTTGAGACCTCGTCAATGGCTGTCTTTGAAAATGTCTCAATGTTTTGGTCGTTAGGGGAGGTAAACCTAGGGTATGGGAGATAACTCTTACAAACGGATTAGAAATCATTTGTGCGTTTTAACCTAGCAGTTAGCCGAGAGAGTTACCAAGCATTTATGCTCTTTATGTTTTGATATAAGAATGATATAGCAGCACTCATGAGAGTTGGACCCCACCAAGCATTGCATTAAGGAATCAAAATCAAAATTTAAAAGCTGAAACGATGAAAAGGTGAAAAATTAACATTCATACATGAATTGCTTCTAAAAAGAACTATGTACTGAGAAGTTTTGGGAATTACTCTTGACACAGTTTAGATAAAATCTTGAAAGGTTTGGGGGAAATCTGTTTGGGAAAAACATGTATTGGATTGTGAAGTTATAATGTTTTATTCAACAATTCTAAGCAATAGGCTGTACTTAAATGTATGTCTTTAGATTTCAACTACAAATGACAATATGCTAGAAAATATGATCTTAACAACCATTCTAGCACAAGATAAGGCAAACAGATAACACACAGTAGCACAACGATAGTATTTAGATAGTTACAGATAGTCCGAATTCAGCGTCTGATGGCTCGGGGACAGGGACGTTTTGTTGTCTTGGTGGAAGGAAAAACAACGTTATGTATTATAGTGTTGATATGTAAATGTGTCCCAAAGGGAATCGTTCCATACTGTTTATTACTGATTTTTGTTATAAACTTGACTACAGTTATTATTGGAACCACACAGTTATCACTAGAGCACACAAAAATAATGCAAAGAGAGATTGAAGAAGGTTTTATAGGGGGGTTTCGTTTTTTCTTATGTCTGTAAGACAAATCGTTTGAAGATTTTGTAACTTTCAAACAGATGAATTCGATAAAAGTTTTCAAGGTTTATCAACAATAACTCTTTCAGCAATTTTTTGCAGTAATTCAACGATATCTTTTTTCTGTTAAACAAATGTGTTATCGTGGCTATTCTATATGAGAACATGTGCACAAACACACAATAATATATGCCTACTAGTGTTTTGGGCCGTTTTTGGGGTACCTTAAAACTGGTCATTTCAATATACCATCATCACAAGAAGGCTTTGGCAGATGATGCATGGACCCTTACCGTTTCAATGTGTAAATATAAAAAAAAGATAAACGAAAGAAAAATTGTGGAGTCATCGAGTCCAACTCTCTTAAAGACAATAGTATTGTTGATAGATAATTTTAGAGTCTCTGTTTGAATTTTAAACACTTGTTCAAATTTCAAAAAGATTTAGAACTGTACAAATGGTATGCGTTTTTGTACGGTATGAATTTTCTCATTGTTGAAAGCCATAGGATGGCATATAAGTGCTTGCATCCACTTCATTTGAACTCTGGTGGACAGCTTTCTCATTATCATTCATACCATATCTCCTTGTTTTTATATTGTACATTGCTTACTACATTTTTGGAATCTTGAGGCCATTTAATTGTTATTGTTGTTTGGTGGTTGTCTCATTTTTGTTGTGTGGTGGATGTCTCATTGACGAACATCAGCTTAGCTGTAATGAATCATGAAAGTTATATATAGTGGACGAATACATTTACAACTTAATATTTGGATTATTTCCCTAGATTGATATTCTGTCGAATTGCTTAAGAAATAATATTTGTTGATATCCAAAGGGATTTGTTCACTGTTGAAGGCAGGAATGTGACAAAAATAAAAATTAGGAGATGTGGTATGATTTTCAATGAGACAACTATCCATCAAAGTTCAAAAGATGTGGATGTAAGCAAATATAGGCAAACGTACGTCTGCAACAATGAAAATATACTTACTTGCATCCATTTAATTTGGACTTTGTGGATTGTTGTCTTCTTGACAATCAAATTAATTCCACTTATTTTAAGATTAAGAGAAAAATGTCCTCAAAAAACGAATAATATTAGCTTTAGATTTACTATAGACGGTTAACTTCATGGGTTTCAATAATAGTCATAAAGCTAAATTGTAATTGTCAAGAAAAAGACATAAAACAGTTAGAAGAGAATTGTGTAAATATTCGTATTGGTGCGTTATGTCTGTTGTCTTTATGTAAGTGCCAATCTAATGGGACAATCAATTTCCAACTGCTTTTTACGGTTTGTTCTTGTGTTATGCTCTTACACCGTTGTCCCAGGTCTCGCACATATAATTTGAATCCGTCACATTATTTATGTTCCTGTCCTGGGTCAGGAGTCTGTAGTTCAGTGTTTGTCACTGGTTTCTCTCTGTCAAATTTGTCTTACGTTTATTATATTCTCATAAAACAGGTCGTTGGTTTTCTCGTCTGAATTGTTTCACACTTTGTTATGACGGAGCATTATATTATATCTTATAATTGCTATACGGTATAGGTTTTTTTCTCATTGTTGAAGGCCGTAAATTGGCCTATAGTTGTTAATATCTATGTTATTTGGACTCTGGTAGATGTTTATCTCATATGAAATCATATTTTATATCATTCCAATAAAACATCAACACCAAAATGTAGCAGGATGATAAGTCATAATAAATTAAGTATTAAAACTTACTTTTTACCACAAAGTTTTAGATAGATTTGATATAATGTTCTTTAAAATAACAGGCAGTTGTGAGACTCGGTGGTGAAAGATTTAGAGGACAATGCAAGAAGCTTAGGTTCCAGCGTCTTGATGCTAACTTACCACCAGCTATTAAAGGTACGCTTTTGTTTGAAAAGATAATGTTTATGTGTCGCTATCTATTGTAGGTAACATTGTTTGGCAATATTTACTTTCAAATGAACTTAAATCAGTGTATTTTTTTTTCAATGAATGTCATTAAACAACAATGTACAATATGTACAGCACTAGTTTACCAATTTATAAATCTAAGAAATAAATTAAGAAGACAAAATAAGATATGACTCTAAATTGCAACTATCTAAAGATTCCGACAGTTACGAAAATATGTGAATAATTTGAAATAAATGGCAACAAGGCAGCACATCCAGTCAAAACAATTTTTCGGTTTTTGTTTTTTTTCTTCTTTTGTTGGTTTCTGTTGTTGTTGTTTTTTTTTCTCTCTTATTAATATATATTTCAAAATAACAGTTATCGAGGAAATAATAAGAAACTTTATCACTACTTCACTTTCACTCGTATATTCTCAGATATTCAAGAACATACTATAGATGAATGGTCAAAAATCGATAACAAATTGGTTGTTATGACATCTGCAATCGAAACACTAAAAGACAAAATTCAGAATGAAGATACCGTCACCGTTATAGGTTTTTCGGGTAGTGGAAAATCTACTGCTGTCCGAAATGTAGCTTTGCGTTTATCCCGAGAACAAAAATATCAAATATTTCCAGTGCTTTCACCAAAAGATCTAATGACGTATTATATTAAAGGGAAAAGACAATTATTTGTTTTTGATGACGTCTGTGGCAAATATTCATTAGACATACACAAATTGATGGAGTGGAAAGATTTATCAATGGATATACGACTGCTCTTCGGAGACGGATTATTAAAATGCCTCTTTACTTGTAGACCACACATATTCAATGACTCACAATTTAAAGGAGTTGATATCCTTTCTTCAATAGAGCATGATATATTATCACCTCAATACAATTTGTCAAATAATGAAAGGATTTTGATTGCAAAATCGCATCTTTGTTTTGAAGAAGTAGAAACTATTAAACGTATGAGTGTGTTCAACAAATATGATTGTTTGCCACTTCTTTGTCAATTTTATTCGACAAACAGAAATAGTAATATTGTCAGTTTTTTTAACAATCCAATTCAAGTGATCGAAGATGATTTAATATCATTTAAACATGCCCCTGATCAAACAACTTTTTCGGTGTTATCGTTGTTTGTCATTTATAACAATAAAATCGATAGAAATGATATTAAAAGCCGGCGTTTCAGTGAAATATTATCGGAAATCTCAGATAATGTTAGAACATCGTCTGCACTTTCACGAAAAGTTGTGACAGACAACCTTACAAAGTTATCGAATACATATGTACGAATTCTAAAGGACTCTTACAGCATAATACACGATAAATGGTTTGATACTGTCGTTTCTTTTTATGGAAAACACATGTTTGATATCATATTAAGACTTAGTCATCCCGATATCATACGTGACCGATATCAATTTGAAATTAACCAAAGGTATCAAAGTAAAGATTCACTAGTTATTTTTGTTCCGATGGAAAAAGAATCAGACTATATGAAAAGATTATGCAAGGACATAAATGACGGATATGTTCAAAAAGTATTTACTAATAAACAACTGCAGTATTTAACATTTAGATTGAAGTTTATAGAACAATTACGTTTGAAATCGAATTTAAAAAGGAATGTACGTGCTTTTCAAGATGTCTCGCCTTTACTGGTAGTGTCCCAACAAAACTATCTTGATATAATGGAGGCGTTACTTGAAATTAAAGTTGTTGCAAATGTCATGAATAAATTCGGAACAACTCCTTTGTTTATTGCTTCTGAGAATGATCAAGTTGGAATGGTTAAATTATTGCTTACATATAAGTGTGACCCTAATCAACGCAGAGGGTTAAAAAATGGTGAAACGCCATTGCACGTAGCTTCTGAAAAGGGCCATAAACAAGTTGTTAAGCTATTGATAAGACACAACGCAAACACAAATATATGTTCAACAAATCAAGAAACTCCATTATACATCGCTACAAGTAAAGGTTTTATTGATATTGTTGAAATATTACTTGAGAACGGAAGTGACCCTAACATTTGTGGAAATCGCAATTTTCCAATTTTTATTGCATCACGACTCGGTCATACCGAAGCAGTACGTTTGTTACTAGAAAGTAACAGTGATCCAAATTTACTTTCTGAAGATATAATGCATGAAGGACAGTCGCCATTATGCATTGCCTCAAAATATGGTCATACCGAAATAGTTAAGTTATTACTTGAACATCGAGCAGATTCTAATTTAAGAGCAAAGGATGGCTTATTTCCTTTGTACATAGCTTCGCGAGAGGGATTTACCAATATAGTTAAACTATTACTTGATTTCAAAGCAAATCAGGATATGATAGTTCATTTCAAAACAAACAAAAGACAGGCTATGCTTTTTTTCAGAATTGAGATCAAAAATCGATTCTCCGCTTTGTGTTGCTTCAGAAAAGGGATTTGCAGATATTGCCATGTTATTACTCCAAGATAAATGTAACCCAAATTTATGTAGACATGACTTAATGGACAAACGTCTATCACCATTATGTGTAAGTGCAAGATATGAAATGACAACTATTATGAAATTATTGCTTAAATATGGAGCTGATCCCAATTTTAA
Source organism: Mytilus californianus (assembly GCF_021869535.1). Classification (NCBI taxonomy): domain Eukaryota; kingdom Metazoa; phylum Mollusca; class Bivalvia; order Mytilida; family Mytilidae; genus Mytilus; species Mytilus californianus. The sequence continues at coordinate 98,262,126 of NW_026262734.1, read as the reverse complement.
GATTCAAGACCAGGACTTTGAATTGCCGTTATTCACAGCGTCAAAGAATGGGAATGTTCAACTAGTTACATTATTACTTGAAAACAGTGCTAATCCTAATCTATGTTCAACTAGTCCAGGTTCGCAGGGTTGGTCACCATTGCATGAAGCTTGTGAAAAGGGTCATGTAGAGATTGTGCAAGATCTACTAAAACATAAAGCCGATCAAAATATATATACAAAAGAGAGAAAATTACCATCACACATCGCTAAATCAAAAGGTCACAATCACATTGTTTGTCTGCTGCAGCATTGATCAAGAAATACAGAAGTATTATTCTAAACAACTGTTTATTGAACAAATAAAAATGACAATATGAGAGAAAGTAGAATAAATTGATTTTTCAATAAAATGAATTTGATGAATATCTAATAACAATTGGTAAACTTATTCGCAAACCTCTAGTCAAACAGGTGCTGTGGAAAGGTAAAGTTAATCATGTTAATAGTGAGGTCTATATGGTAAAAAGGCAGATGATGTTATATTTCTATTGTAAAGGGGAGAAAGGGATATAGTGTATAAGCATTGGGATTCTGCAGTGTTTTGCACATCTCCACAAAATAAATAAGATTAAAAAAAATACCGAACTCCCAGAAAATCCAAACCGGAGAGTCCTCTATCAAATGGCAAAACCAAAAGCTCAAACACACCAAATGAATGGAAAACAACTGTCACATTCCTGACTTGGCACAGGCACATCCCCATGTAGAAAATGGTGGATAAAACGCTAATGCTAATTAAATCACGATTAAAGGCAGATTAGGTCTTTTAAATATAAAAATTCCTGAAAACAAAATATAGAAAAGAAAATATAAAAGTCAATATGCTATTATCTTTGAAGACGAAACGAGTTTCTGGCGAACAAAATTAAATCTTGGTATCTATGATGAGTTTATTGAAAATCTTTCGATTTTTGTTTTTTCTCTTTCGCATTTGTATAGTACCTTTTTCTAGTTTTTGTCTTCAGGATTTGTTTCTTAAACATCCTAAATAAGCATACGATTTCCCGAGTATCTGTATCTGCGAGCATGCCACTTCCCGCAAATTTGTATAAAATATAACATTAGTAATGACATTCAAAAATATATTTCATTTATCTAATTTTGTAAAAACAAAATAAGAAATACTGTTTAAAATAGTTATTTATACATACGCTGTTTTCCTTCATGCACTTGTTACAGCTGTTTGTTTCTCTATAATTTAATATCAATTGAATCGATTCATTTAATATACAAAGTATAAAAAAAAAAACAATGGCAATAATTAGTATCTTAATAATTAATCAGTTTCTAAATGATTACGGTATACATTCACCAATGTATGATAAAGTTCGGTCACTAGCACATTGAGTAACTAATAATATAGATTCACAAATCATGTATACATAAAACTGATACAGTACATTCTACAGAGTAATACACAAAATACTGTATACTTAAGAAGTGAATTAGGATATCATTTATCCGTTAGAGAATGAAAGTTGTCTCCCTTCTCACAGAAAAAATGTATAACAGTACTTCAAACTAGTTTAACCCCGCCACATTCTATATGTGCCTGTCCCAAGTTAGGAGCCTCAGTGATTGTTAATTCAGTGATTGTGGTTTCTTGCTGTGTTACATATTTGTTTTTCGTTCATTATTTGATACATAAATTAGGCCGTTGGTTTTCTCGTTCCTAAAAAAATATTCTGATCCCCAATTTGATGAAAAAAAATATTGTGGTCAAGCAGATGACAAAAAAAATATTATGAATCCCGATTTTCCCCCATAGCTTATAGTGTTAAATTTTGAAGAAAAAAAATTTGATTGATAGCGTCGAAAAACTAATAAAAAAAAACAATACCCCCAACCACACCCCCCTTCCCTTGAAAAGAGGGACGAAAGATACCAGAGGGACAGTCAAACTCATAGATCGAAAACAAACTGACAACGCCATGGCCAAAAATAAAAAGACAAACAGACAAATAATAGCACAGATGACACAACATAGAAAACCAAAGACTAAGCAACACGAACCCCACCAAAAACTGGAGGTGATCTCAGGTGCTCCGGAAGGGTAAGCAGATCCTGCTCCACATGTGGCACCCGTCGTGTTGCTTATGTTATAACAAATCCGGTAAATAGTCTAATTTGGTAAGTCACATTCGTAAAAAGGGAGGGTATTGTAGTTACGACATAAGGAACATATCCGATATCATCTGTGAAACGGTTATTCCATAACGGTCAACCAACTCGTGATGGCGTACGTAAAATTTACAAAGGGATGATTTCAACTTCACCATTTGGAACTCTTGGTTTAATAGCTTCCTTGTGAGCAGCAATCCTCTATCAAGGAAATCATGATAGGAAACACAAGCCCGGAAATATCGTATCAATTGGGAGATATAAACCGTTGTTTATAAGGACACTTATGTAGTTTAGGTATTCAATACAGTGATGGAAGATCCAGTTCTTCATCTTTGGTTGAAATTCCAAAGGAACATAGAACAGACCTATGATTATCCAGGATTTCATCTTTGGTAAGTGTCGTGAGGGTATATGTTGAGTTTCCAAGTGAATTGTCAATACCCAATTCATTTATCAAGCAGTTTATGTAATGATATTTACACACAAAAACGATGTTTTTTGGGGCTTTATCTGCGGGGACAACAACATATTTGTCATTGAGGTAGGACAAGTGTTCTGCAACATTTGGGAACTAGCACATGTGCAATCAGGAGGTTTAAACTTGAAGCCGTCAATGTTGAGATCCTGCAAAACGTGTTTGTAATTGAAAATTTTAGTTGCAATTGGTTTGGTAAAGGTATAAGAAATTATTGGTACAGACTGATCTTTAAAATAAGGAGGTATTTTCGACTGAATTAATTTATGATGAAGGATATTGCCTAAGTTGACGCCATCGAGACCTTTGTTGGCAAAGGAAAGTTTAAAAAAAGATCTTTTCTATTTTTCATCTTTTCCAATGCGAACTGGTTTGAAAAGTCTGTGACTTGCAATATACGAAATGATAGCTGTAAGTTTGTATTGGTTTGAATGAGGGTTTGTAACAGTGGTTTCCAAACATATATTAAACAGAGAATGAAGTTTTGAAAGGGGTAATGAATACAGTTTTGTGCGAATGTGATGAATGCCTAGTGTCTTTTGTATAAATGGCAGCAAGTCATTAATAGAGACATCATGCAAAGTAGGTGATGTATAATGACGAATACCATGACTGCGTCTACGTCGAGGAGTAGAGTTGAAAATATTCATTACATTCACCGAGCTACAGGAAGGACTAGATAGAATACCTACACCATCAATTTTGTCATTGCAACCATATGGTGTCGCAGTTCCCAATTGTCGAATCCAGTAGTCCTCTTTTTTGTCTACGGAGAGGCGTTGCAAGTTGAGGATTGTTAGTCTTGTGGTATATTTTTTTCGATTATACGAACTGTCATAGAAACGATGGAATGATCAGGCTGATTAAAATGTTGGTACAGAATGTCGTTTGCATTGAGGTTGATATCTGATCTATGGCCGCACATACGTTTGTTTAGCCTTCCTTTCGTTTCACCGACGTAAGCCAATCCACAAAGGTTACACTCTAATCGGTAGACGACATTTATAGATTTACAATTCAGATCATCGTAACTTCTAGTAAAGTAAGACCTTTTTAGTTAAATTGCTAGTGAATTGAGCGTCTGTTATTAAATTTCACAAGTTTTGCAGCCATTAGTTCCACATTTCGAAATGAGACAGTGTTGTTCAGAGTCATCAAAATCCAAAATGTCTCTAAGGAGAACTGAACATGGCATGTGTACTATTGCTATTGTCACTAGTATGATGATCTGAATGAGTCATGTTAGGGATATTTGTCATGTCTGGTGATGAGGGGACACCTGCCTTATCAGACGACACCGTGTCCATGGTGACGTCTGTTTCGGACCTTTTTATACTGGGCGACATCCGAGCCAGTATCCTGTTAGATCTTCGTAAATTCGTGCAATTTTGCTACTGGGCGGATGGTGTCCTCGGGGACAAAATGTCCACCAGCACAGACATCGACCCAGTGGTTATAAAAGAGGGACGAAAGATACCAGATGGACAGTCAAACTCATAGATCGAAAACAAACTGACAACGCCATGGCCAAAAATAAAAAGACAAACAGACAAATAATAGTACAGATGACACAACATAGAAAACCAAAGATTGAATTTAAATGGTTGCTCCCTAAATGATTGATTTATTGGTTAATTGTTGGTGTCAAACACCACTTTCAGAACTAGTAATTACATCGTTGCGGTCAGTTTTTATGGTGGAGGAAGTCGAAGTGCCTAAAGAAAATCACCGTCCTTCAGCAAGAAAACTGACAATCCTAGTCAATTAAATTTCGGGTCGAACGCACCTTACAACAAAATGGACTACTTAGGCCACTTACTCACTCGATCGTCCGGCTCGTATACATACATATGTATACCATGATTAAATACGTAAGATATCAATATTCTCAAATTAATTATATATATTTCAGACTGTTTTCTTTATCTAATTTAGTTACTAAAAAATAATTACAAATAAGAAACACAAAAAGGGGGAGACGATACAAATTTGTAATATGAGGAGTGGGACTGGAAAGATTTATCATTGCAGTTCAGAATATTTAAGGTTTAGGAGTGGGGATCGGAACAGTTTGATAATGTTTAACAATTCACGGTATTATAGGGGGCGGGGCTTGACCCATGGGACAACACCTATGGTGTACAGAAAAAGAATATACATGGTTTAGGGGTGGGGATTTAAAAGTGTTCAAGATATTCACTAGTTAATGGGATGAAGTGGATTATGCATGTTCCCTGGGATAAAAACTATAGTGAACTAGAAAGGTTTATCAAAGAAATTAAGAAAAAAATATGATAAAGGGTGGGAATTTGAACAGTTTTCCAGATATTTAATATTGAACGGTAGGAATACGCGAAGCCTGTACCCTGGGGAGAAACCAAAGCTTGGGTGAACAAGAAAATTTTATCAACTTGGTGGCATGTACGAATATAAATATATATATAATAAAGGGTATCTGAATATATTTTTTGGATACTAAACGAATTATTATAAGAGGGGCGGGCATGACTTTTTCTCATTTTATCATCTTTTTTAATTGATCTATTGTATTGATTTTTCATACATATGGTTGTTATTATAATTCGATTTTCACATTAAATTGTTTGCTTGTTTTGCTTTTTGTTTTGGTTTGTTCATTTTTTTGTCGTTGTGAAACAAGAAGGCTATACTTTTTGAAGACATTGTTGTATTATAATATCATTATGTTTTACAAGAAAATACCATGAACCAGGAATACACCAAATACGCTTTTTATAAATCATGCACATCATTAGTTTGAGTTTTCCATTTTATATTGCAATTTTGTATAATAGATCATTGATGTAAGTTAAAAATACGATTAATGTATTCGATTTGCAAAAAATGACAATTTGTACAAATATGCAATCTCCGGCGCAGAGATCATATCCGTTCCGTTCAATACTACGTAACACTACACTCAATATGACCTCTGCCATACCTTAGTGGTGGCACGGTAGTATTTCCTGGCCCATAAGGGATAATGATTGCCTTTTTAGACTTTTCACCACTTTCTAGCACTGCCCAAAATTCTACGTACACAGTTTACTGAAGTACTTTCATTATAACTTTCAGAAATGAATTTAAATATGTATCATGACCGTTTACTTTTTTTGCTATCTTTAAAAAACTAAGGCCACTAGTGCTTTTAGGTCTTTTATCATGCAGTGAATACAAAATTTAAAAAAATTCTCAAAAATTCATTTTCACCTTTATGTAAAATTATTTTATATTTTTCTACACCTGATTCATCCCTCAGTTTGGGAAAGTATGTTCAGTTGATACTTTATTTTTTGTCCAATCACACTGTTCAGATACATTGACTTAAGTAGGGTACACAAAAGAGCAACCTAAATTCTGGAATGCAAATACTACCGTGCTACCTTAACCAAGACATCACAAACTTGAAACTGGTCATAACACCTATGATGCATAGACTTCTTACTAGGAAACATATTACAATAAAGAATACTAGTCTGCACTTATTTCTTACCAAAAAAAATTCAAAGATTATACCCCTACCCCAGCTGGCAGATTTTACCTTTTTTTTCATCTTGCCATTTTTACTTAAGGAGTGAACAAAACCCAAATAAATGATGTTTCAAATTAACACAGAAGTAAAACATGGTGATTCAGGAGGAATTATTGGATTGCCAACTCTATTTATAGTTAATCTGACTGAAAGAAAGAGTTTAAGCACCAAATCATGAAAAATGATAGTAAAGTCCATTCCACATTTTACAGAATGCCTTACATTCCTTTAAGCATTTCCAGATTATGAAGGCAATATAACAAGATTCTTTAGATGGCAGTTAACTATTATTCTAAAATCTTTTTGACAATACATGTACTAGAATATATCTCTAAGATGACTGTTTGTCTATTTCTCATGTATGCATTCAGTTAAATTATGTCCCCTTAAATAATCAATTTACCTTTATTGTGCTTTTCAGGGTCAGAAAATCAAAACAATTCATGATATTTGCATGGAAAATGAATTAACTATTTAATCTTGCTGATATACAATCATAATCACATTCTTTGTCCAAAAAATTGTCTTGTCAATGTAAAGAAACCCCTAATACTATCTCTATTTCAGCAAAATATGAGGGCTAAATGAATAAGTAAGGACCCCTTAACCACTTATTGGTTCCAAAAAAGCTCACACTGGTGCCATGTTACCACAGAACTACAAATTAAACCTAAAGAAAACTAGTATAGCTGTACTTGTGTGGAAAAAAATAAGAAATTATGCACTTTACTTATTTCGGTGAAAGTTATAGGACGTACAGGCAACTAAATAATGTCGCGTCTCAAATTCCAGTTGTTGCACATGTGTCAGACACTGCGAAAAGTTAAAGCGAACATTAATTATTAAAAATGTACTGCAAGTTACATAAAAATAATGAAATTTTACTTTCTAGGTAAATTTTTACATTATTACCCACAGATCAGGCAAAATTTGCTGAATCAGCAATTTTCACTCCCAGGGGTGGAATTTAAGGGCTGTTTTTATTCTAGTTGCCCTTAATCAACTTTTTATTGATAAACTTACAAATTGTATAGGTGAAAAAAGGACCTCTATTGATTTATTGTAAACATATATATCCCAGTTAACCAAGACATCACAAACTTGAAACTGGTCATAACACCTATGATGCATAGACTTCTTACTAGGAAACATATTACAATAAAGAATACTAGTCTGCACTTATTTCTTACCAAAAAAAATTCAAAGATTATACCCCTACCCCAGCTGGCAGATTTTACCTTTTTTTTCATCTTGCCATTTTTACTTAAGGAGTGAACAAAACCCAAATAAATGATGTTTCAAATTAACACAGAAGTAAAACATGGTGATTCAGGAGGAATTATTGGATTGCCAACTCTATTTATAGTTAATCTGACTGAAAGAAAGAGTTTAAGCACCAAATCATGAAAAATGATAGTAAAGTCCATTCCACATTTTACAGAATGCCTTACATTCCTTTAAGCATTTCCAGATTATGAAGGCAATATAACAAGATTCTTTAGATGGCAGTTAACTATTATTCTAAAATCTTTTTGACAATACATGTACTAGAATATATCTCTTAGATGACTGTTTGTCTATTTCTCATGTATGCATTCAGTTAAATTATGTCCCCTTAAATAATCAATTTACCTTTATTGTGCTTTTCAGGGTCAGAAAATCAAAACAATTCATGATATTTGCATGGAAAATGAATTAACTATTTAATCTTGCTGATATACAATCATAATCACATTCTTTGTCCAAAAAATTGTCTTGTCAATGTAAAGAAACCCCTAATACTATCTCTATTTCAGCAAAATATGAGGGCTAAATGAATAAGTAAGGACCCCTTAACCACTTACTGGTTCCAAAAAAGCTCACACTGGTGCCATGTTACCACAGAACTACAAATTAAACCTAAAGAAAACTAGTATAGCTGTACTTGTGTGGAAAAAAATAAGAAATTATGCACTTTACTTATTTCGGTGAAAGTTATAGGACGTACAGACAAACTAAATAATGTCGCGTCTCAAATTCCAGTTGTTGCACATGTGTCAGACACTGCGAAAAGTTAAAGCGAACATTAATTATTAAAAATGTACTGCAAGTTACATAAAAATAATGAAATTTTACTTTATAGGTAAATTTTTACATTATTACCCACAGATCAGGCAAAATTTGCTGAATCTGCAATTTTCACTCCCAGGGGTGGAATTTAAGGGCTGTTTTTATTCTAGTTGCCCTTAATCAACTTTTTATTGATAAACTTACAAATTGTATAGGTGAAAAAAGGACCTCTATTGATTTATTGTAAACATATATATCCCAGTTAAGGTGGCACGGTAGTATTTCCTGGCCCATAAGGGATAATGATAGCCTTTTTAGACTTTTCACCACTTTCTAGCACTGCCCAAAATTCTACGTACACAGTTTACTGAAGTACTTTCATTATAATTTTCAGAAATGAATTTAAATATGTATCATGACCGTTTACTTTTTTTGCTATCTTTAAAAAACTAAGGCCACTAGTGCTTTTAGGTCTTTTATCATGCAGTGAATACAAAATTTAAAAAAATTCTCAAAAATTCATTTTCACCTTTATGTAAAATTATTTTATATTTTTCTACACCTGATTCATCCCCCAGTTTGGGAAAGTATGTTCAGTTGATACTGTATTTTTTGTCCAATCACACTGTTCAGATACATTGACTTAAGTAGGGTACACAAAAGAGCAACCTAAATTCTGGAATGCAAATACTACCGTGCTACCTTAACCAAGACATCACAAACTTGAAACTGGTCATAACACCTATGATGCATAGACTTCTTACTAGGAAACATATTACAATAAAGAATACTAGTCTGCACTTATTTCTTACCAAAAAAAATTCAAAGATTATACCCCTACCCCAGCTGGCAGATTTTACCTTTTTTTTCATCTTGCCATTTTTACTTAAGGAGTGAACAAAACCCAAATAAATGATGTTTCAAATTAACACAGAAGTAAAACATGGTGATTCAGGAGGAATTATTGGATTGCCAACTCTATTTATAGTTAATCTGACTGAAAGAAAGAGTTTAAGCACCAAATCATGAAAAATGATAGTAAAGTCCATTCCACATTTTACAGAATGCCTTACATTCCTTTAAGCATTTCCAGATTATGAAGGCAATATAACAAGATTCTTTAGATGGCAGTTAACTATTATTCTAAAATCTTTTTGACAATACATGTACTAGAATATATCTCTAAGATGACTGTTTGTCTATTTCTCATGTATGCATTCAGTTAAATTATGTCCCCTTAAATAATCAATTTACCTTTATTGTGCTTTTCAGGGTCAGAAAATCAAAACAATTCATGATATTTGCATGGAAAATGAATTAACTATTTAATCTTGCTGATATACAATCATAATCACATTCTTTGTCCAAAAAATTGTCTTGTCAATGTAAAGAAACCCCTAATACTATCTCTATTTCAGCAAAATATGAGGGCTAAATGAATAAGTAAGGACCCCTTAACCACTTACTGGTTCCAAAAAAGCTCACACTGGTGCCATGTTACCACAGAACTACAAATTAAACCTAAAGAAAACTAGTATAGCTGTACTTGTGTGGAAAAAAATAAGAAATTATGCACTTTACTTATTTCGGTGAAAGTTATAGGACGTACAGGCAACTAAATAATGTCGCGTCTCAAATTCCAGTTGTTGCACATGTGTCAGACACTGCGAAAAGTTAAAGCGAACATTAATTATTAAAAATGTACTGCAAGTTACATAAAAATAATGAAATTTTACTTTCTAGGTAAATTTTTACATTATTACCCACAGATCAGGCAAAATTTGCTGAATCAGCAATTTTCACTCCCAGGGGTGGAATTTAAGGGCTGTTTTTATTCTAGTTGCCCTTAATCAACTTTTTATTGATAAACTTACAAATTGTATAGGTGAAAAAAGGACCTCTATTGATTTATTGTAAACATATATATCCCAGTTAACCAAGACATCACAAACTTGAAACTGGTCATAACACCTATGATGCATAGACTTCTTACTAGGAAACATATTACAATAAAGAATACTAGTCTGCACTTATTTCTTACAAAAAAAATTCAAAGATTATACCCCTTCCCCAGCTGGCAGATTTTACCTTTTTTTTCATCTTGCCATTTTTACTTAAGGAGTGAACAAAACCCAAATAAATGATGTTTCAAATTAACACAGAAGTAAAACATGGTGATTCAGGAGGAATTATTGGATTGCCAACTCTATTTATAGTTAATCTGACTGAAAGAAAGAGTTTAAGCACCAAATCATGAAAAATGATAGTAAAGTCCATTCCACATTTTACAGAATGCCTTACATTCCTTTAAGCATTTCCAGATTATGAAGGCAATATAACAAGATTCTTTAGATGGCAGTTAACTATTATTCTAAAATCTTTTTGACAATACATGTACTAGAATATATCTCTAAGATGACTGTTTGTCTATTTCTCATGTATGCATTCAGTTAAATTATGTCCCCTTAAATAATCAATTTACCTTTATTGTGCTTTTCAGGGTCAGAAAATCAAAACAATTCATGATATTTGCATGGAAAATGAATTAACTATTTAATCTTGCTGATATACAATCATAATCACATTCTTTGTCCAAAAAATTGTCTTGTCAATGTAAAGAAACCCCTAATACTATCTCTATTTCAGCAAAATATGAGGGCTAAATGAATAAGTAAGGACCCCTTAACCACTTACTGGTTCCAAAAAAGCTCACACTGGTGCCATGTTACCACAGAACTACAAATTAAACCTAAAGAAAACTAGTATAGCTGTACTTGTGTGGAAAAAAATAAGAAATTATGCACTTTACTTATTTCGGTGAAAGTTATAGGACGTACAGGCAACTAAATAATGTCGCGTCTCAAATTCCAGTTGTTGCACATGTGTCAGACACTGCGAAAAGTTAAAGCGAACATTAATTATTAAAAATGTACTGCAAGTTACATAAAAATAATGAAATTTTACTTTCTAGGTAAATTTTTACATTATTACCAACAGATCAGGCAAAATTTGCTAAATCAGCAATTTTCACTCCCAGGGGTGGAATTTAAGGGCTGTTTTTATTCTAGTTGCCCTTAATCAACTTTTTATTGATAAACTTACAAATTGTATAGGTGAAAAAAGGACCTCTATTGATTTATTGTAAACATATATATCCCAGTTAACCAAGACATCACAAACTTGAAACTGGTCATAACACCTATGATGCATAGACTTCTTACTAGGAAACATATTACAATAAAGAATACTAGTCTGCATTTATTTCTTACCAGAAAAAATTCAAAGATTATACCCCTACCCCAGCTGGCAGATTTTACCTTTTTTTCATCTTGCCATTTTTACTTAAGGAGTGAACAAAACCCAAATAAATGATGTTTCAAATTAACACAGAAGTAAAACATGGTGATTCAGGAGGAATTATTGGATTGCCAACTCTATTTATAGTTAATCTGACTGAAAGAAAGAGTTTAAGCACCAAATCATGAAAAATGATAGTAAAGTCCATTCCACATTTTACAGAATGCCTTACATTCCTTTAAGCATTTCCAGATTATGAAGGCAATATAACAAGATTCTTTAGATGGCAGTTAACTATTATTCTAAAATCTTTTTGACAATACATGTACTAGAATATATCTCTAAGATGACTGTTTGTCTATTTCTCATGTATGCATTCAGTTAAATTATGTCCCCTTAAATAATCAATTTACTTTTATTGTGCTTTTCAGGGTCAGAAAATCAAAACAATTCATGATATTTGATAATCGATTTGAGTTTGAATGGAACATTACATGCTTCGATGACATTGATGACGTGTCGCATTAAGGTACGACAGTTTCCAATTCCGTGTATGTCCTTTTGGTCTATATAATATACTTCATTGACCTGAGTGAGGTTTTGGCTTCGAGTTAATTTTCATAAATCACGTGATCATGTATCATGAATCAAAATTATGGTCACCGACTTCCTTAATGGTATTTTAACCAATTGTTATCTATTTGTTAGTGAAAAACATTAGAAAAACGACGTTTTACGACCAACAACGCGAACCTGTACTTTTCACTTTTCATTTCTGCGACAACACCGCCAAGCATTGCACAGACACCTCCTCTACCAATAGCTAAAAAAAATCAGATTTCGTTTCGGGAGGTGTTACCTTCTCGTAGCATTGATGAGTAACTAAGTGCTAGTCCATTTATAATTTTATACATTAGAATTGATTGTTGGTGCTGTATTCTTTCTGTAAAAGATAGCCATTGTAAAGAAAAAACATAAAATTTGATGGAAAATATCACATTCAAGTATAATTCTTGCCACTCTTTTCTTAAGTTTAATGATTCTATCTAAATCTTTTTGCAATAAATGTCCCCAAACTGAATTACAAAAGTCTATTTATGGTAGAACATGGGCATTATAAAATAGTTGTCTTGTGTGTATAGAATAATATTCTTTAAGTTTATACAAAAGTGATATTTTAGAAGAGATAATCTTACATAAACGACCCAGCTTAAACTTTCATCAGTGTCAAATCCAAGTAATTTGAAAGAATGAACATTCTCAATACAAGTTTCCTTTATGGTAATACATAATTCTGATAGTTGTGTAAGTTTTTGTTTGAACTGAATTTCAAACACTTTGTTTTATGTGCATTAATTTTCATATTGTTATTGTTACACCAAGATTGAACAGTATTCAAATCATTTTGCCATATGCTGTTATTTTTTTCAATTTTCTTATCATGAAAATGCAATGTTGAATCGTCAGCATATGAATCCATGTTGGATTGTTTAACATGAAGTGGTAAATCATTGAATTAAGATAATACAGGACCTAAAATAGAACCTTGAGGCACTTCATATTTTACTAATGTTTTATCAAATTTAATAATGTAATATTTGCGTATTGAACTTCTTTTTGTCATTCAAACAAATTTGACTTTATCCAATTTATCAAATGTTCTCCGAATGTTCCAGAACTCCTCTTTGAATGATGTATACCGTAAAAACAAGTCGGTGAACCGATTACTATTTTACATCATTAAAACGAAAATGTATGTATCAACGACATATAAGGTTTTAAGAACAATCTATCATTAGAAATTTGAGATTTGATGATTTTAAGACAAATTTAAGAACTTTTTTTTCGTTTCGATTGTATGTGCTTTCTTTACAAATGTTCACCTATTTTGAAGGAATTCAATCAGTAATATTTCAAAAAAAATAAGAGATAAATGCATTATATTTTCGATTTTCAGTTATAGTGGAACGAGCCAAAATTGTAGCAAAATGTTACCAAAATCTGTGACATAGCCTATTTACTGTAACTCATACAAGTGAGACGTTTAGCTAGCTATAAAAACAGGTTTAATCCATTTTTTACTTAAGGAAATGCCTGTACCAAGTCAGGAATATGGCAGTTATTTTCCATTCGTTAGATGTGTTTGAGCTTTTGATTTTGCCATTTTATAAAGGACTTTCCGTTTTGAATTTCCCGTGGAGTTCGGTATTTTTGTTATTTTACTTTTTAGCCATCGGCGATAATGTTTGTCGATAAGCAATGATTTTCTTTCTCTTGATATGAGTATCTGCTTTACAATGAAAACTATACCTATATTTACGACACGAGTGACGAGTAAAACCTGACTCGTGTTCTATGCCAGTGTTTGAAGTGGTGTCTTGGATTTACACGAACTTTACATCAGTATAATTGATAAATTTGTACGGTAGGGGTTACATCAAACCTTTACCATTTCAATTGACTTAACAGTTTTTTCTTATATTATGCTGTTATGCTGTTGCTGTTGCTGTTGTCTAATTCCGACATGTTCTTTATATCCAATATGAGGAGCATGAAGTCCATTGCATACGGTTGAGCACTCAAAAGCATGTCTAATTCCGACATGTTCTTTATATCCAATATGAGGAGCATGAAGTCCAGTGCATACGGTTGAGCACTCGAAAGCATGTCTAATTCCGCCATGTTCATTATATCCAATATGAGGAGCATGGAGTCTAGTGCAAACGGTTGATCACTCAAAAACATGTCTCATTCCGCCATGTTCTTTATAACCAGTATGAGGAGCATGAAGTCCAGTGCATACGGTTGAGCACTCAACAGCATGTCTAATTCCGCCATGTTCTTTATAACCAGTATAAGGAGCATGAAGTCCAGTGCATACGGTTAAGCACTAAAAAGTATGTTTAATTCCGCCATGTTCATTATATCCAATATGAGGAGCATGAAGTCCAGTGCATACGGTTTAGCACCCAAAAGCATGTCTAATTCCGCCATGTTCTTTATAACCAGTATGAGGAGCATGAAGTCCAGTGCATACGGTTGAGCACTCAAAAGCATGTCTAATTCCGCCATGTTCTTTATAACCAGTATAAGGAGCATGAAGTCTAGTGCATACGGTTGAACACTCAAAAGCATGTCTAATTCCGCCATTTTCATTATATCCAATATGAGGAGCATGAAATCCAGTGCATACGGTTGAGCACCCAAAAGCATGTCTCATTCCGCCATGTTCATTATATCCAATATGAGGAACATGAAGTCCAGTGCATACGGTTTAGCACTCAAAAGCATGTCAAATTCCGCAATGTTCTTTATAACCAGTATAAGGAGCATGAAGTCGAGTGCATACGGTTGAGCACTCAAAAGCATTTCTAATTCCGCCATGTTCATTATATCCAATATGAGGAGCATGAGGTCCAGTGCATACGGTTGAGCACTCAAAAGTATGTCTCATTCCGCCATGTTCTTTATAACCAGTATGAGGAGCATGAAGTCCAGTGCATACGGTTGAGCACTCAAAAGCATGTCGTATTCCGCCATGTTCATTATATCCAATATGAAAAGCGGAATAAGACATGCTTTTGAGTGCTCAATCGTATGCACTGGACTTCATGCTCCTCATACTGGTTATAAAGAACATGGCGGAATTAGACATGCTTTTGAGTGCTCAACCGTATGCACTGGAGTTCAAGCTCCTCATACTGGTTATAAAGAACATGGCGGAATAAGACATGCTTTTGAGTGCTCAATCGTATGCACTAGACTTCATGCTCCTCATAATGGTTATAAAGAACATGGCGGAATTAGACATGTTTTTGAGTGCTCAACCGTATGCACTGGAGTTCATGCTCCTCATACTGGTTATAAAGAACATGGCGGAATTAGAAATGCTTTTGAGTGCTCAACCGTATGCACTGGACTTCATGCTCCTCATTCTGGTTATAAAGAACATGGCGGAATGAGACATGCTTTTGAGTGCTCAACCGTATGCACTGGACTTCATGCTTCTCATATTGGATATAAAGAACATGGCGGAATAAGACATGCTTTTGAGTGCTCAACCGTATGCACTAGACTTCATGCTCCTCATATTGGATATAAAGAACATGGCGGAATGAGACATGCTTTTGAGTGATATGCAGTTGAGACGATATTTCAGGGCTTGTATTTCCTATAATGATTTCCTTGATAGAGGGTTGCTGCTCACAAGGAAGCTATTAAACCAAGAGTTTCAAATTATGAAGTTGAAATCATCTCTTCAAATGTTTTTCAAACATCATCATGAGTTGGTTGACCGTTAAAGAAAATCTGTTTCACAGTTGACGACATAAGTGTTCCAATTGTTGTAACTACAATCCCGTCCCCTTCTCCTATGACCTACTAAATTAAAGAAAAAGTATCACCGGGTTTGTACTTACATGAGCAACAAGAATAGTGCCTACCTTCCGGATCACTCCCGGTTTTGGTGTGGTTCATGTTATTTAGTCTTTAGTTCCATATGTTGTGTATTGTATACTGTTATTTGTCCTTTGATCTTGTTTCGTGTTTTGCCATTGCATTGTCAGTTTGTTTTCGACTTCTGTGTTTGGTATCGTTCGCCTTTCTTTTGATAATTATATTCCACTGTATCATCCAACATGATAACCATGATTGAATGTAGAAAGTAGAAATAAGCGTTATTAACTGTTTTATGTCTTTAAAACTGCAACAAATTGAACAAATATGATAGAAGCAAAAATGCTCTGGAAACCAAGATCTACTTTGAACCAATCCATCAAAATTGTCAGACGATTCCTTATGAATTTTATGAATTTTGGAAGGTTTTTGAAATCATTTTAAAATAAAATGCAAAGTGTTAACAGAAATGAAATAATACTATTTAAATGCAAGCGTCCAAAGTTATTTTTCCCCGTTTTACCTTCATCTGTAACACACAGACCAAAACATTAAACATTTATAAATATATGAAATAATGGCCAAATCATTTTAAGATCAACCATGCAAAAGGGAGTTCGAACCTTCGTTCTTAATAATTTCTAAACGGAGAATTTACAACAAAGTAAGATAACAAAAATACCGAACTTCAAGGGAAATTCAAAACGGAAAGTCCTTTATAGGTTGCACTTCTGTAAATATAGACAATGCATTTCCCATAGGAACTCCCTTTGCGGCTAAAGCTGTGCCACTTTCACTATGAAGTTTCGTAAAAAGTTATATCCTAGAACGGAAAGTTGATATGCACTACCTTTTTATTTAATGTCAAAACATAGGGATGTGCGGCATATTTTCAACATTTATATGCCCCGAACTTTTAGGGGGCTCGCGGGCAATCTCCGGCGCAGAGATCATATCCGTTCCGTTCAATACTACGTAACACTACAGGTGGCACGGTAGTATTTGCATTCCGGAATTTAGGTTGCTCTTTTGTGTAGTCAATGTATCTGAACAGTATGATTGAAGAAAAAAATACAGTATCAACTGAACATAGATTCCCAAACTGAGGGATGAATCAGGTGTAGAAAAATATGAAATAATTTTACATACAGGTGAAAATGAATTTTTGAGAATTTTTTTAAATTTTGTATTCACTGCATGATAAAAGACCTAAACGCACTAGTGGTTTTAGGTTTTAAAGATAGCAAAAAAAGTAAACGGTCATGATACATATTCAAATTCATTTCTGAATATTATAATGAAAGTACTTCAGTTAACTGTGTATGTAGAATTTTGGGCTATGTTAGAAAGTGGTGAAGATTCTAAAACGGCTAAAAAATCATTATCCCTATGGGCCAGGAAATACTACCGTGCCACCTACACTCAATATGACCGAGGTCATATCCTTAAGTGCAGTATTGCGGAGCATGTATGGAACAGATATGAACTCTGCGCCGGAGATTGATCCCCGACACAAATTTCTTGCTAAATCATGTTCATTCAAGCAGCAAAACATTTTTTTAGCCTTTACAAGTAAAGATTCAATGAATTATCAATAATAACTTGGTGTTGTGGCCCATACTGGACTGTAACAATGGCAAAATCGGGGGCGGGGTTCTGCAATTAGACACACAAATTCTTTAAAAACAATCATAAACCGTTTTTAATTTGAGTTTTGCATATATTGAGGACTCTTTTTGAAATTGAAGGTAAAGTTAAGTTAAGTTACATTTAATATAGGAAATTAATTTTTCACCTCCAGCTATGAGATTCAAACACGCAATCTTCCTGCTGTGGGTTGGTTCGGCTTTCCACTGCACCACTGGAATAGTTATCTCTACCATTAACGAGATGGGAGAAAAACAATCCAGCCTGTTTTTGTTTTAGAAATTAAGTGTCGCGATAACACATAATTGTTGCCAATTCTATCATTTTAAGCAAAAATAGGGAATATCATACCTTAGTCTGCCAATTTTTCTTGACATATGCCTGTTCCTTCATTTCACCAAAGGTGTTTTCAACATAACCAAAGCAACCACTTAAGAAACAATGTTTTGTTACATCTATTTCAACTTCGCTAAAAACAAATCCATGAAATTTAGGGGTTTTTTGTCTCTTTTTCAATTAATTTGGTAAGAAATGACCACACATTTTGAGTGCATTTCAAGTTTATGATTGCGTTGGTACACTTTGAATCACTTATTTAACTTGTGTATACGTTTTAATCATAATTTGAATAGTATCTTTCCAAAATACACGGCACAGTTAATAAAACAAAAGTCATATTGCTCCCGAAATAAATTGTATACTTTACCATACTCTATGGAAATATTGAGTTCAAATTATTTTAAAAAAAAACGGGTTTCACGGGAAAATTCTTGTCAGAAAGAGGCGATTTGATATTAAACTGTACTTGATAGTAGTTTAACGCACAATGACTCACAAAGCTGTGATATAGAGTATTGATTTGAGCCCTCAACCACTGCTGTACGTAAAAAATGTCAAAAGAGCCTGAAAACTTAGCCCATCGGTACGAGAGTACCGATGGGAATGTGAAGGGGTTAAACAGTTTCGATTTTAAAGCACTTCATTTCATTCTTTTGTTATGCTAATTTCTTTCTATTCACGTGACATTCCAGTTGAATGATGTTTTGCCACGTGCTAAACATTATTTGAAAGGAAATGTGTAAATCATTCATAAAAAGTAGGATTTATAATTTTGTTTTTCAAAAAGGAGTTATTTCAGAGATATGGTGAGTGAATATTTACTTATAATATGTAACTTTTGATACAATTTATCTTTGTTACAAGTATATAATAGAAAAAGTTTATATACACAACAGAAATATATAAAGTTATCTACAAAAAGTCTCACACATAGTAGGGAAGGCTTCATTGTTCGTATTTTGTTCAAAAGATTTGAATAAAAATTCCATTTCATGTTTTATCATACTTAAGGTTCATGTGGACCCTTTGACTAAAATGGCTGCATTTTCACCTCAAAATTTACTCTGAGTACAGACAAACCTGTGTATCTTGAAAAGTTTTAAGGCATAGCATGCCCTAGATAAATAAAATTCAAATATATTTTAGGTTTTAGAAAATTAAAAACTTAACAGGATTTTACAGTGCACTTTTTTTCATTCCTCCAGAAGGTGACAAAATAAACTAAGTCTTACTAGTTACTCATCTAAGTTGAGAAAGAGGTTTGAGAACTTCCCCATAGGTAATAATTGAAGTGAACTGTATTGATTGACATGGACAATAGATGGACAATAGATACCTGACAATAACTGGTGATTTAAACTGTGTACCTGAGTGGACCATATCAAGTGAAACTCAACTGTTTGTTAATTTTATCATCTTCTGCAGGGACGAAAAAAAGTGCACTGCAAAATCCATTTAAGTCTTAAATTTTCTAAAACATACAATGTATTTGAATTTTATTAATCAAGGGCATGCTATGCCTTAAAAATTTTCCAGATGCACAGGTTTGTCTGTACTCAGAGTAAATTTTGAGGTGAAAACGCAGCCATTTTAGCCAAAGGGTCCACATGAACCTTAAAAATCATCAATTATGTTATCCCTTTCTTTTGATATTTTGCAATGTTTCTAGTTCAAAAATTTTCCGCCAAACTTCTTCCACCAGTTTACTTTATATAAAAAGTGAAATACTGATTCTTTTTCATTACAAAAATTGACACTTTCCGTTTGAAAGATTCATCTTTTGTAATGTTACTTCCGTGTATTTTATATTATGAAGTAACTTCCATTGAAATTGCTTCTCTTTCCTATTAGCGAAATTCTTATTTAAATTGTCCGAAATATCTCTCTATGGTAGTTCCTTCCCCAAATGTAAATTCCACTTAAACTTGCTATTTGGAGTTGTATTATTTTCATAAAAGTACCGAATATCTTTAAGGCACAATTTTTTGGCATCAACAACAACTCCATTTATTCTCAGGTACTTAATCTTGAACAAAACTTAAAATCGTATATCATCTATAATTATTCATGAGTACCAAATGTATGTACACTATATCCTCTGTATATACATGATATAGTGTTCTGTCAACTTTTAATTTTAGGTAAATTTTTCAGGTAAATAACACATGTTTCATTTGACATCTGTAGTCCTTCTGCTGTCAGAATATACTGCTTTAAGTTGTTGTCCGCATCATCTAACCTTCAGCAGCATTTATCCTGCTTCTTGCAAAATCATACATTTATTGTTTTAATATGTTGTATATATTTATGTCAGAATTCAAATGAAGCATACACATTGTCTTGTTTTTTTATTTTGCATTACTTGATTCCCTTAAAACAAAAACATGTATGCTGTGTAAATTCCCCAGGGTTTTCGATATCACAAACTAGTCAAAACATTTACTAAATTTTATCATCGGTACAAAGCACAAAAATCTCGTCATTCACCTCAAAAGCTAACCAAACCTTTAAACAGACTTATTCAGAAGGGATATATAGTTACGATACTGTTGTCAGGTCATTAAATATGGCATTTTGGGAATTAATATTTGGTTCACTCATAGGGTCTTTGCATCGGAAATAAACACATCTATTCTGAAACCAGTTGTTGGCATGATACGGGTTATGTTCTCCTCTCTCGTATATTTTATGATGGTATGATACTAAACCCCTTACGGGAGGGATTGTGCTTGATTTTCATATGATGAAGACATAATCTTGTAATCAGTTTAATTGAGGTATGGAGCTGGCATGTTAGTAACTGCTAGTAGTCCTTTGTTAATTCATGTTGATCATTGTAATTTTGCTTAGTTTATTCTGTTACCTATTCTAACGTCGGACTTGGACTTCTTTTATACTTGAGTTTTACTGTGCGTATTGATGTGTGTTTGTTTATTCTACATTGGCTAGAGTTATAGGGGGAGGGTTGAGATCTCACAAAACAAGTTTAACCCCGCCGCATGTTTGCGCCTGTCCCAAGCCAAGAACCTCTGGCCTTTGTTAGTCTTGTATGTTTTTTTTTTATTTTGGATCATTTATATGTTTCGGAGTTTGGTGTGACGTTCATTTTCTCTGAACCAGTATTTTTGTTTAGGGGCCAGCTAAAGATTTTCTCGCTGTGTTGAAGACCCTTTGGTGGCCTTGAACTGTTTTCTGTTCTTTGGTCGAGTTTTTGTCTCTATGACACATTCCCCGTTTCCATTCTCAATTTTATATATGAAAACCAAATTAGATTATCTTCCCATAATGATAAAATGTTTGGAAAATTATCCAGAGTAATCTTAAATTAATCACAAAGAAGGGCTAGCAAACAATTTTTAATTGGAGCTTTATTAACGTTAGAAGAATTTTCCACTCAAAATGAATGTTACTTTATTCAATAATAAGGACTTAGTCAAATCTTTTAAAATTTTTAGATAAACATGCAGGTAAATGTGACACAATTAAAACGAATCGAATTGCGTAGGATTCAATTATTATGACTTTTTCATATCAAAATGAGTGGCAAAGTGTGTGATAAGATTTTATGAGGGAATTCGATATTTGCTATACCATGGTTTACTTAAACGTACTTTATGACTATACCACTGAATAAATCAGAATCCAGTTTTGTTAGTATTTAAAGAAATGATTTTGCTATGTATCCGTGTATTATGTGTTAATAAAATAACGCTTTAAAATTACGATCTTTCTGTATAAAGTCAATAATTTTGTTAACTTTTGAAGCCAAAGCGTTCTACTGCTTAAAAAGCGCAAATGAGCGATCGATAACCTATGCCAATGATTTTGAAATTCTTAAATCAAGTTTGAGTGATGAGTGTTTTTTTGAGCATTTAATAAAAAAATGTATTAAAAATCGGTTATTTTCTTCCTACCAAATTTACCTATAACCATTTGTTTATGGACTGATCATTGTTATTGAACTTTACGCAATTCGATAGGATGAAGTTATTATTCCAATTTTTATTAGCGTATATTGAATGCAATACAAAGGTGGGCCTCAAAAGTCAACGTAATTATTGACTTTAAACAACAAATTAGCCTTTCAAATCGGTTATGTATTAATAAAAAATACACAGCCACACACCTCAATCGCTTCTTAAACTGCAAACTGTCAAAAAGTGCGTTTAAATTAAGTGAACCGTGTTATCTCAAACATCGAATTCCCTCACAAAATCGTATTACACACCGTTAAATCTTTCACTAAAATTATTCTATTATCATCAACTTGTGTTCAACCGATAATTTATTATGATATATGTATGACATTTATAAAAAAAAATATACTTTATATATGTCTAGAATTGCACTACTATGCAAACTGAAATATGATTATGCAGGTATTGATATAAAAGGTATTATTTCAACAAACATCATGATCGAGTTACTTTGCTACATAAAACGATTATACTTTGTATTATGAATAGGGGACTGTCTCAAACATTGTCAAAATGAAACTTCATTACTGTGAATACATTTTTTTTGCACTGACGTTCCGTTTCATAAACAATGATTTTATACTTGTTATATCTTTCGTTTATAATTGATTTAACAACATTTTCAGAGATCTGTATTTTTATTCAATAGTGTGATCTAGCTTGGACAAATACATAACCGGATTTTTGAAAAGGAAAAACAATATCCGTATATACACAATAAAGCAGTCGGGTATATTTTTCTAATAAAATCAGTCCTATAATGATCTAAATAGGGACACAATTATCAATGAATCATTTGGGACATCTAAATGGGGAATAATTTTGAGTTCATGCTTATTTGTTTTAAAAATTATTGGCGATTTTGCATGTCACTTTCAAGAAATTATTTGCACATGAACTGGAGAAATCATTGAGTACCTATAACAATTCATGTTTTGATATGACCCATGTTTAAATTCATAGTTATGATATTTTATGCCTATATATCATCACTTAAGAATGTTCACCTTCCAGTCAAAGAAACCACAGTACCGTGATAAATGCAGATAAGTATTGTAATATTGTAATATTTTTATGTTTTATACATATTTGACATCAGGTGAATTAAGCACTAAAGTTATATTATACTAGTACTTCAACTGTAAATACTGGACGTTAAGCAACCAACAATCAATCAACTGTAAATAAAAAGTTTAATACATTTCAGTAATAGTTATACACCGAGGGATAGGTGTGTCTGGATAAGAAACCCCGTCGGCCGGAGGCCGGAGGGGTTTCTTATCAAGACACGCCGTATCCCGAGGTGTATAACTAACTTACACCCCATTCTAAACCCTATATTTGTTAACATTGATTATTAAATGAAAAAAAAAAATGAAAAAAACGATAGCATATTTATTGATAATATCAAACCATGATTTATAAGAATTATTTTTATTACATGAAACCCCACTAGTAACCTTTCTTTGATTATCTTCGTTCAAACTTTGACAAGTGAGTATATTTTACAAATGTCAAAGTTGTTTTACATATTCCCGTTAAATCCATGTGCTAATATGGATCAGCAGGTCAAGGTTGACTGTTTCGTGTATTCTTCTTACTAACAAAAAATACATCATGCTCCTTGTATTCAGTTGTCAAGATGGACGGGTATAAGACAGTCGACATTTTGTGGCAAGCGTTGAATTTGGTAGAAGAGACTAAAGATGAAGACAATATTATAACCCAAAGTACTTACCTGTATCAGTTTAATAAAGGTAATCATAACTTTATTTTATATCTTTAATACGGTTTTATAGAACAAAAGCTCCTCCCCCCTCTTCTCGGGAAAAAAAACCCCAATCATATTCGGACATACTAAGGGATAGGTGTGTCTGCATTAGAAACCCGACTACCAGACACGCTCAACACACAAAATTACAGATTTAATATTTAGGAACTCCCTTTTTGGGGGCAATCAAGGGCTGATCCAGCCAGGCCCAACTCAAGAGAAAAAAAAGGGGGGGAGGGTCCAACCATTCAAATTGCATTGATCTTTTAAATATAAGTCGGGTCCAACCCGCGGAACCTCCACCCCCTGATCGGCCACTGGGTAACTGAGGGGGAGGGGGTCCGGGAGTTAGAATCCCCGTTTTTCAATGCTTTAGAAATTAGAATAGAGACATATGACTGGGATAAAAAAAAATATACCTTCAAGCAAAGGAGTATTTAAAGGATAATTTTGTATTCAAAATAGATGCTTAATTTTTTTTTTCGCTATTGGAATTTCCTAAAATGAGTTTTTTTAATATCTTGAAACAATTTGTAGTGCACACTATTAGTAATTTCTTATGTTTATGCTATTTAAAAAAATAATCAATTTCTATTGTTACGAATAACAATGGACTTTGTTTGTGGGATGTAGAAGCAGGGGTTTCCAGAAACCCCGCTCGTCACACCCTGTAGTCAAAATCCATTGTTTTTCGTAACAATAGATCTATTCAATTTACACTTGTTTCGGAAATAGAAACTATGAAGTATAACAATAGAACTGGGGTGTAATATACTTGAATGGCTAAGTTTTACTTTAAAACAATTGTACGTTGGCCTTTATTGTAAATCTTATCAAAATCTTCAGAAATGGGATCAACTGAACTTGGCGACCACAATACTTGTATACTAGTATTGTCAACAATACTCGTATATAATTAATGTACAAGTATTGTGTACGAGTATTGTCATAGTATTGTTTATATTATAAAATATAAATACATTGAAGTAGAGTAATTATTACTGCCTTTACTCGAAAATATTCAAAAGTAATGTAATGATTTGAAAAATATGTACTTCAGGATAGAAAATTAGAAACATTTATTCATTTTTTGTAAGGATACGATATGGTTAGGGTACGAAATGACTATAATTCATCAACATAATGCGTATCGTATCCTTACAAAAAATGAATAAATGTTTCTAATTTTCTATCCTGAAGTACATATTTTTAGTACTTCAACTGTAAATACTGGACGTTAAGCAACCAACAATCAATCAATCAACTGTAAAAAATGGGCATGAATACAATAAACAAGCTCCGTTTGAAGATGGTCATTATACAATTTTTGTGTTCAATTTCTAAAATAGAATAATAAAGTTCTCATATCACACATAACTGTTTTGTACAGGTCTCTGTAATAAAAAGTAGTAGATCTACAAAACGTTAGTATTGTCGCCTATGGAAAAATAAATACTACCGTTTTTCCTATACTGAAGATAGAAAGGGAAATAAATGTTAATCAGAGTTCAGTTATGGCACTATGTTTAGATTTTTTATGAGTACATTTGATTTTTATCACCAAGAATAGAAATTATTCACCAAGACCAATACTATGTTGAGAAAAGTGCTGAGTCATCACGATAAGTCAAATTGATGGGTACTGAGATAGAAATTTATTCTAGAAATCCAATATGAGCTATATCGTATAAAATGCACCAAACTCTAGTTCTTTTGTATTTGTTTTAATCTTTCGCAATGATTAATTCAATTGGAAACACCAGAATTCAAGTCGCGGCAATTATTTTTTACTGAAATATTTGCTTTTTTGGTTTGTGTATTGCCCTAAATGTGTCACTTAGGTAATTCTCGAGACATAATCTATTAAAAGTGGAAACTCTCTGGTCTAGCTTGTACTGTTTATGGAGTAAGGCAATATTTTGGCAAAATAGAAGGATTTTCAGTGTTAAAGTTGTCCATTATAGAAAAAAGGCCTAATTGAGACTACATTTAGATAGAATCTATACCCTCCTGTGTAAAGAATTGTTCACATTCTTGGCAGTTCATGCAGCAAATATTTCATTATTGCTTCCTTTTATAGTTTATATCTTTAATTCAATCAAAAATATGTAATTGTTATTTTCTACTTTTTAAAAGTACTATTTATGGAAATGAATACTCCAAAAGGACACAATTCAGCTTTTTATAGATGAATACAAGACAAGCAACAAAGGCTAATTTACAGCTGTGGTTTTTGCATATTGAATGTTTTAAGTCTCCAACATCTTTGTTTTTATCTTAAGACAGAATAATTTATTTTATAACAAGCTTGGAAAATTTGGACAAAAATAAGGCATATACTAAAGCATGGAATGGAGATTAGTATGGAAAATCTTGATTTTGTGCTTTTGTTGTAAATTTTGGATTAAATGAATACAAATTAAATTGAACAGTTATTTTTATCTGTTTAAATGGTACTGTTTACTATTCTTTTTAAATAAGATAAGATGTGATTGGATACAAATAGATAATCGATCGTTCTTATCTGAAAGAAGTACAGAAAGACTTATAAAGCAGCATGCAGGGGCGGGGACATAAAATGATCCATGTGTCTATACGTAATGGGGACAAAAAAGTTTTCCATATAGCAAAATGTTTCACAATAACTCAGCATTGCGTTGATGGTATCATACGAATTCTTTATATCTTTATGTCACAGTGTAGGGAAAAAAGTAGTATTACATTTTCACGGCTTTAGGTTTACCTTTCGTGTACCCAAGGCAGGTGAAGGAAGTCAAATTGGATGCGCTGCGATTGGATGTAAGGGTATAATATATTTTTTTATTTCTTTATGAATAACTGCAGTGTGTATATTTACAATATAAATTTTGAAACACATTGAAATATTTTCTTGAGAATTATTCGAAAAGGCTTCCAAATTTTCATAAATTTGATGTAAAATGATTTGGGCATGGACACCATAAGGGGACGACCATTTGATATTCTGGGGGGGGGGGGGGGGGCAGGAGGATTTTGAAAATAAATAACTCGGCCTTGATAATCACAAAAATAAATGGTTTGTTCTGTGGTAGTTTGAAAATAAATTACCTGACTTGCAATGTATTGAAAATAAATAACTCAGCAGGTCTAATCGAAGGTATGAGATGGCACCAGATTCTTCATAAATTCATCTTTTTTCCAAAAAAAAAATCGGGAAACACTTCCCATATCTTTTAATAATAAAGTATAAATATTATTTAAATGTACTTGAAATGTCAGAAAATTGGTTTCATTTAACTTGAGGTTAATTGTCTCAGGAACACTTACCTCACTTTTATTAAATCAGGGCCGTAATTACATTGAGACAAATGCCTCATGTAGGAAATTTCAAAACCAAACGATTGTCTCCATATCAAATTGTGTTCACCTTGAGTGCCTTGCAAGAAGCAAGTTCTGTTCTCCCTCAGACGTAGCCCCTGATTTTTCGGGATCAATGTTTCTTATTTATTTGTCTTTTGTTCATTGATTGCCCTTCTGTATTCTGTAAGTGTTGCATTCATTTTGTAATTTAGTTATTTTATTATTAACTTGATCATGAGTTTAAAAAAACACAGCAGCCACAGACTTAACTATGTGAATTACATTTTTGCTTTATCATGCATATTTGTCTTTTGATGTTGTTCCTAGAAACTTAAGTCTTACACTGAATCTATAATGTGATTTTGCTTTGAGACCAAAATATTGTCATAAAATTATTAAAACAGAACTTGCATTTTCAGTTGAAGAAAGGGTCTGGGGAACACCCAGAAGGCATGATTTTGCCTCATTTGTTCTATAGCTTCTTGGGCCTTCAGCGGTTCAAAAACCCTTCAAAAAAAATTTTGCCTCGCTCCGCTCGGCGAAACATTTTTGCCAATTCTTTTAAAAGAGCCTTAGTTACAACCAAACTTTAATACTGTGTATATATGTATGCAATACATGTATATGCATTGGGGAATATAGAAGATTCATTTCTGCAGAGGATAATAATTAATTCTGATTAAATGGTACATAATGACTTGACTATACATGAATTATTTATAATAAACAAATAATTTAAAAATTGTATGTTTTCGAATATTATAAATATAGTTGTGAAAATAAATAATCAGTCCCTTGCTTTAATGGAAATGAAAAATCTTGCTTCAATAGTGCAGAAAATAGATAATCTGTCCTCTTAGTTTACAAAAATAAATAACCAATCCAAAACAAATCCTCCTGGCCCCCCCCCCCCCCCCCCCCCCAGAATATCAAATGGTCGTCCCCTAAACAACCTCTGTTCGAATATGGTCATGATACCATTTGACCTCAATTTCGAAAACAGAATGATAAAGTACTAATATCAAACATAACTGTTTTCTCCAGGTTTTGATTATAAATATAAAAAGTGGTAAATTTAGAAAATGTTAGTATTGTCGCCTATGGAAGAATAAATACTACCGTTTTCTCTTAACCTTATCTAGGCATTCCATTAATCACCGAGTGGCGCCCCGAAAGAACGATAAATCTATTAAATTCGAGACTCTTGTTCTATGGTTCCGGCAGGCATTATTTTCAAAAATCAAATTCGTTATGAAGCAGGTACCAAATGTTAAGGTGAAATGATTTTATCGATTGATTAAGGTTCACACAGTAATAATAAAAGGTAAATATCATTTTGCTAGGAAATCAACCCTGAAGAGTGTGGTCAACATTTGCTCATTTCACATTGTCACTCTTAATGTATCCATACTAATTCATGTGTGTTGATGATGTTCCGAAAAAGCATAATTCGCCAAAAAACCTCTCGAAGTTCAGTGAAGATGTTTATAAATAAACACAGTTATTTTTTAGTTTGAGTTATCTCCCTTGTCATAAAAAACCTTTTTTTGATTCGTTTTAAGGTGCATGTTAGTTTTTCTTATCATGTATTACAAGCAAATTGCTTTATTTAAAACAAAGAAATGCAACACGAGAAACATAGGATTCGGCGGCACAGAAACATATGTTTTAACCTAGTTAACAGTTAGTTTCTATGAAGAAAAAACTATAAATATAACAACAAGAGTAATCCCAAAACTTAATGTAAGGAACTATTTTCAAGGTAAGAAAATACATTAGATATGACAAATAAATGAAAAGAAGTGTGACATCTGATAAATATGAATAATAAGACATCTTTACTTGTTGTTTTATTTGCTAATTTGGCAACTTCAGGTTTAAGTGGAAGGTCTACAGGCTTAACGTATACTTTTACTTTATAAAACATAGATGTATTTCAATGACTTGTTACTTAGATAATCTGCCTGTTAATAAAAATGAATAGCCCAATGCTCAAAATGTTCTTTGTGATAAGTTCACGAATAAGGAAATTAAGGGCTTATTCTCATTTCGCCTTAGCTGTCAAAATCATTATATTAAATAAATCCCAATTGGCCTTAGTACAAATTTTCAGGTAAAAAAGAATTAACTAAGGCGAAAAAGGAACTTGTGTAAACAATGTTATTAAGTTATTTTTTGTTTTTATTGCAATTATTTGATATTTGTTATGATTTTAATGTCAAAATATGCCATGCATTACTTTTTAAGAGAAGGTGGTTTTTTGTGTCGTTTCGGTCGACTCCATGAGTATCGTGACGTTTCAAGATGTAATCAGATATTGTGTTATAAAACACTGTTACTGTTATGCAGTACACAGCAAAAAGTGCAACGCATGTTTTACGTACGTTTTAAAAAACGTCTGTAAAACGTACGTTTTACGTATGGAATACGCATGTTTTAGCCAACATGCGTTTAACGCCTGTTCCAAAACGGGTGTAAAACACCCGTTTAGAAACGGGCGTAATACATCACGTACGTAAAACCTATGTTTTAAAAACGCACGAAAAACATATGTTTTACATGTGTTTTATGTGCGTTTTCATTATATAGTTTTGTGTTACGCAGCCTTTTTTTCTCAAATTAAAACTTATTTAACATCAATTAAACATTTAACTTAAAGAGAATTTCATGTCAAATTGGTCAGGTTATTTTTTTCGCAATTTATTATCCATTAATGCTTTTCATTTTAAGAGCATATTTATAAATAGTGTATAAGCTGATAATAAATAACAACAGCATACTGCAAACATGAATATTTGCATAATGATTAAAATTATCTGTTCATGCTAAACCTTTTAGTACAACATCCTCCTTTAAAAAGCTATTGTATGTATTATTTAAACTTAAAATTTACACATTAAATGTACATACATGTGAATCAAGAATTTTAAAAATGCATGTGCAAATTTTCAGGTGAAGTTATCTTATTGGCAATCATACCACATCTCCTTATTTTCATATGAATCAAAGAAATCAATTTGAAAAAGTAAAACATTTCGCACAAATTTTAAACATATAAATTACCAATTTTTATTCCACTGTTAAATTAAAAAAATGTATCTTTTCAAACTGTCCTTGTTTCTCAAGATTAATTTTATTTTACTTAAAAGGTATAGTTACAGAGACATACAAGTACATGTATAATGTACAACTGTATTACAATGTACATGATGTATGTCTGTGCATAGATGTAATCATAGGCGGATCCAGGGGGTGGGGGTTCTGGGGGGCCCGGGCCCCCCTTTGTGGGAAAAATTTGGTTGATTATATAGGGAATCACTGAAGCATGACTACAGCGGGGGGCCCCCCCTTAGGTTAGTCAGCAGGCCCCTCTAATGAAAAGTTCTGGATCCGCCACTGGTAATACCCATTACATCTATGGTCTGTGATACTAGGTATATAAATAATCTTATTAGGTCTTGTTGTTTGGTAGGAATCATTTCCACTAAGGTTAGATGCAACTGCTGAGTCAATGGGAGTTAATTTCAAATAATATTTTCTATAACTGATTACAAATCATACTCATATTCATATAAGTTTGTTTTATTTCTCATTGCCTTCCCCCCTTTTAAATATTATTGAGCAATTATAAGATGGCAATGAGACTTTATTTGTGGAGTAAACTAATGGGGAATTAGAATGGCCAGAACACTAAAAATATATGTACTACCATGACTACAAGAGACTGTCACATATAACCATGATAACAGGTATAATACAATATATGCCCCCCCCCCCCCAATATATGTATCTTTATGTCTCTGATAGTCAGGTACTACAAGTTAACATCCCCTTAGCCTTACCTAATCCTGACCTTATGATTAAGCAACTGGTTTAATTACCATTTTAACAATATTTATACACTCATAACAAAAGAAGTTTCACTGTTATTGTTTGATGTGGGAAGCATAACAGAGAGCACGTATTGGAAACTTATGATACATCATTTTTAGCATAACCAATGTTTTGGTCTTCTACAATGTCACCCCTTCCAAACAAAATTGGAGCTTCTGTCCCTATCATACACATGTAAATATTGATCGTAGGCTCAGGCTTACTCCGTGGAATAAGGTGCAAGGTCTCAATGTAGCCAGAATATCACCCAAAGTGGCACTTTTGGTCTTTACATTAGGCTATGGCTTTGATAGTCAAACATCAATCTGAATCTCAACTTTATAATTTTTTGGTTTTAGGGGGTCGTTCTTTGAACCCCGTGTCCCCCAAGGGGTCAGCGGCATTCGGGAGCATACACCATTCTTTTTATTCAAGCTTATAAGATTATGTTTATTATTTTCATTAGGAGACGATCGACCATTTGAAATGCCAGTAGAAAAGGAGGATGAAATTTGAAGAAAAAAAGGCAGGACAGGAGTTTTCAGTGAAAAAGGCAGGATGACAATTTATGTAAAAAAAAAGACACAGGATAAACGAATAAAAAAAAGGCAGGACCGAAATAGAGTGAAAAATAAAAAGGCAGGACAGAGATTGCAACTAAAAAAAATGCAGGACGAAATTTTCATTTTTCATCCTAGCCCCCCCCCCCCCCCCCCCCCCCCCCCCACCCCTAAAAATAAATCAAACGTCTAAGTATCCTGATGCTTTTGACAAGTATCATGATTAAAAACATAGGGATTGTTTAAAATCATAACGATGGAAGAACTATAATGATGGCCGTATCGTTATGTTTATACATGAACCTCACTCATACTGTTTTGCTAAGGATGCATGGGTCCTCATTTCAGAATCTTGGATCGTGAGGGCTTATTTAAAGTTATGTGTCTTGTTGTGTATGGATTCAAAATTATATAAAGTTAAAAAGAATGCATCTACAAAATAAACACGGAAGGGGTTTGCCATTTTGGCCAAAAAATGTACCTATTTTGATATAACATATTCACTTAATTTCACTACCTATAGTTATGTTAATATTAAAGAAAGAATGACCTGTACCAGAGACATAAATATTTTTAATTAATCCGCACAAACGTAGTGACTTTTGAACAGGGAAATTTCGCGCAAACGTAATGTGTTTAATCGCGCAAACGTGGATTTTTTTTCGCGCAAATGTGGGACGAATTCGCGCAAACGTAATGCGCCGGTGTATATATATCTCTGCCTATATACTTATATACAATATTTAAAATATGTTTATATGTTTATATAACTGCACGTAATCTGTATCATCACTCATAATTCATAAATATACAGCTACCCTCAAATTTCTGGAGTTCATTTTGGAACTTATTTGAAATGTGAACTTACGAAAGGAAACAGTAAGATTCCCAATAGCACATTTATGTATGTGAAATGTAAGTCATTTTTATATAAAATCTCGCAAAATTATGACCGATATTTTTAGCATATCCCCGTATACCCAATAATAGGGGAAAAAACGTCAATATAGCACGGTGCAATTTACCTATATAAACGTTATTATCAAATGTTTATTTTTTATCGAGTTTGCCAATTTCCGAGTCCAGTCTGTATTGTCTTGAAATGGCAGTATTTACAATACTAAAAACATTAAGACTTGATGAATAAGTTAACGGAATATAGAAATAATGAAAATGCTTCAGCGGGAATCCCAGTTACGTAATCGGGTTTAGTCTGGATTCGGTTCTAATTTTTAAACGCCGGAAAGATCTGGCGAAAGATCTAGATGTTATGACGCAGACGACACCAAGGACGCTGTGCCCGATTGTTCATTAGAAATGTTGTACCTGCTATACAAACATACACGGACATTTGAATATTAAAACATTGGAAATGGCATAAAATAAGCAGTCCATGCGGAGGCGGAGTATTTTATGAGAAGAAGGTCGCTTTTCAACTTAAAAAATGGGGGACGACTTGTCTTGTGAACAGAGCAGCCAACGCAACAAGAGGCAGATAATTTATTTTGGTAAAAAAATGGGCAAATCACTTAAAAAAACACACTACATTCATTAAGTATGCTGAATGCAATGCTGAAACGTTGTCAATCAGCGTTTCCATATAATTTATATACAAACAAACAAACATTCATAACAACAAGACCGTTGAAAACGATGTCAAGTCCGTTCGTCCTTGGCATGATATTTTCGCCATGTGGTCGTTCGCCCTCAAATATATTTAAATGACATTAATGTTTTATAAACTGAATCAGATATTTATATGAAAAATAGTAGGGAGCAACCTTCAAAGGGGGATAATTGTTTTTGTCCAAGTCAGAAATTATTTCCATCAGTTATATGAAAAGCCCTGTCAAAGCCGAAAGTCTTGTCGTAACTTGGCATAAGTAAACAATACATAAGGAATCTGCGCTCCTAGCAAAGGTGAAAGGTAATATTTTCTGGATTTCACAAACCCAAACCAATATGGGAAAGTATACATTTTAAAAATCTAAACTATATGAAAAGGGTGGGGTAAACAGAGTAGCTTCCCCCTCCCCCACCCCCAAGAGAAATGGGCTTTGGATATAATAGGGTAAGGGGGATGGGTGGCCCCTTCAAACTAGTTTAAACCCACCTTCAGGACCGACAGGACTGTCAGGAGCCTGTACTTAATTCAGTGGTCAGGTGTTGCTGAATATCGTATTTGTTTTTTGTTCATTATTTTGTACATATTAATCTAGCTGTAGACTGTAGTTTTCTGGTTTGAATTGTTTTACACTTGTCATTTCGAGCCTTTTATAGCTGACTATGCAGTTTGGGTTTTACTCATTTATATTAAAGGCTGTACAGTCGGTGACATATAGTTGTTAATTTCTGTGTAATTTCAGTGTCATTTGGTCAATTGGGCCTAAAATAAAATATTGTTTGTTTCCCCAATCCCGACCGACCCGGAAAATCGCCGCGACCGGAATAATTTTATTGCCGAATTTGTGTAGACATTTTTTTTTCGAAATTCATGTTGTGGTGCGGTGCTCCTATGAAATGGAGGAGTCAAATACATAAGACATAAGAAGGAGACGCTGTTCTTCAAAGCGCCTTTGTAATCGGCATAGTTGAAAACGCCTTGATGACGCAACTTGGCTTTCTTCTTCCACGTGGTCTCGGGTCTTTACGATATTCTCTAGATTGTTCATACATTTAAATGTCAGAACATGGACGCCGTTCTGTCGGTTTCTGTTGCCGTTTATTCGGCTGGAAACTTTAGGATTGACTTGGTAACAAATGTGTTGCGCAGATTTTCTAAGAAGGAAATATTTGAAGACATATTTGAGGACGTGATAGCCGATTTAGAATTGACTGAAGAGGAGGAGGATGCTCTTGACAAAAACACATCCGTGTATCCATTTCTGAAAAAAGTGGTTCTACAGAAATATTTAGTCCACACTACGGTGATGACATGAAACTGGCACTAGACTTTAATAAAGACTTTAAGTTTTTGAAATATTGCATTGACATTGATGGGACCTCTACAGAAAAAGAAGCCTCCTCCTCAAATATTGTCAATACCTTTGACAAAATGATGGGAGCCAGTCAAGCTGTCAACAAACTTCCTAAGCGAAAAGAAGAAGCTATTAACAAGTTTACAGGTATGCATAATAAGTGACCGTCCCAACATCTATTTCTTGCAAGCAAAGGTAGACTTTTTAAGGATAAGGAGAGTCTCCCCACCGTTGTTTGCATTCTTTTTCTTGTTTTCTTGCAAATTTTCAAACCCTTAACGGCGTAACCTAAATTCCCTAATGATTTCCTTATGCCCTTACTAATTTGACCCGAAGCCTGAAAGCAATTGATTTAAATTAATCATTTGGTCCCTAATAAAAGCAGACCACTCCACACTAGTCTCGTAAAAGCAGACAGCCCATACTTCTCTAAAAAGAAGGCTGCCACAATGGTAGCGTGCTCGCCTCGAGTACCGTGGCTTTGATCCCAGACGGAGTCACTGAACCAAATGCTTTAAAATTGGTATTTGCTGCTTTTCCGCAAAAAAGTCTAACTGTTCGAGAATCCAGAGCATTCGACAGACTGCTAACCAAGTACGACTACTGTTGTGGATCTGTTATCACACCTGAAGGTTTGCTTTTATAGTATTCCCAAAAGATTTTCTTATCACTTTTAATATATAATAACATGGTCTTGCATAGCATGATTTTGTGAACCAACATTGAATGAAAGTTCCACATTTAACAAACAATAAAATGTTCATATACTCTCAGTTGATTGTATTTTTTATGCATGTTCCATTGAGTTATTCAGTGTTTGATATGGTTTCAATGTTTAAATCCTTCTTTCAGTGGAAAATTGCATACTTCAATGAACGGTATAAACTTCATTCTAGTAGTACACTCTCTGACATTGAACTTGGACAGATTTCTGACAAATTATACTGCTTAATATAATAAACAGAAGGCTCAGTATTTTAGACATTTTATTCATTGAAAATTCCCAATATATATATACAAAGTACTCTAGGATATTATTTTTTATTTATTAAAGATCTCTGTTGTTCTTTTATTTCAGGTGATGCTCTTGAAGGCGTGGTGAATGTGCACCTACAGATAGACTGTAATACACATGTGGAATTTCCGTATTATGCCTCTACCCTGGCACAGCCCAATATCTGTGCCTTCTGTGCAGCTGTGGGGGCAACAAAGGACCAAGATGCCATTTAAACACATCATATTGTTCTACCAGTTTGCAGAGACTGTGTCATTATTGGAAAATTACCACCCAAGAGAAACCCAATTAAATAAATTATTTCAAATTATACATAGAGTTTTATTTAATATATCTGACATGAGGAAACTGATAGCTTGATACACCCTAGAATTTACAATACTGCCCTATAATGATGGTTTGTAATTTCCTATTTACAAGTACCAAAAAAAACAAATTTACCAAAAAAATAAAATAATTTACCTACCTACCTACCCACACCTGACTTGATAGGGTCGGGTTTGGGGAAACAATTATTTATTTTTGGCCTTGTGGAGAGTTGTGAATGTCTTACTGGCAATCATACCACATCTTTAATATTTATATATAATATATATATATATGCTATGTAACAACTTGGACTATGGATATCATATACATGATCATAGGCTGATCCTGGGCGTGGGGCCCATGCCCCCCCTCTTTTGTGGGAAAAATTTTGTTGATTATATAAGGAATAACTGAAGCACGACTGGAGTGCCCCCCCCCCCTTCTAGGTCAGTCAGTGCCCCCTCCCCCTTATGAGAAGTTCTTGATCTGCCACTGATGTAATATATGATTATAACAGATTAGAAAAAATGCCTTCATAATATGTATAGTGCCAAATTTCCTTCCCTACCCTATATTTTTAGCTAAGAAATAGCCTACCTTTAAGTTTTTTGGGTCATTTTTCAATAAGCACTGTTAAATCAAAATTTCTCTCCCATAGACTCAATGTAAAATAAAAAAAATTCCCTACCTACCTACCCTATTTTTTTCAAAGATGTTGTAATAGGAAACACACATTATTTTATTTGGCCTTAGGCCTAGTATCTATCTTGTTATAATTAAATCTCAATAATAGACATATTTCTTGCATACTACCTTAACCACCATAATCCTTGAAGAATATTAATACATTGAAATGTAAGAAAATGCACACAGTGATGAGGTTCCTGCAGTCTTCGCCAAACTATTTTGGGGTTTGTCTGAATGAAAGAGAAATTTTACGTTTTTCTACTAAAAATCATTTTGTCGGTCAGACAGAGTTTGGGATACACTGACTTTTCCGATTTCAGACAGACACATGAAACTGGAAAATACTATTTGTATGCCCATCACTGTAGCGAAGGGGGTATTAAGTTTTGCCCTTGTCTGTCCAGTCCGTCCGTACATCTCCAAAATTGGTTTCTGTTTCCTAACTTTAGTTTGCCTCAACCAAATGTTATAAAACTTATTCACTATGCTTATTACCACAAAATACAGATCAAGATCAAAATTGGGTGGCGTCACCTTTACCGTTCATGAGTTGTGTCTCGTTATAAACAAAAAAAATTCTGATTTTTTTTTCGTTTTCGTAATCTAACTTAAGTTCGTCTTAACTAAATATTATGAAACTTATACACAATGCTTATTACCACAAATTGGGTGGTGTCACTTTTACCGTTCATGAGTTATGCCCCTATTATTAAAAAAAAAGGGCTGAATCTGTAGTTTCTGTTCTTTAACTTTAGTATGTCTCATACAAATGTTATGAAACTGATGCTTATAATCACAAAAACAATCCTTCATCTGTATGTGGAAGATGACTCGTGGAGCAATAAAAATGACAAAAAAAGAACAGGAAGACCTGTTCATGTGTACATCGGTGTAAATCTACAAAACTGCAATGCCAAAAAGCCACCACATTTTGAAGTTTAAACCTTTTTTAGAAATGTCAAATTGATATAAATCTCCTAAAAACAATACCATGCTAATATCAAAATAAGGAGATGCAGCATTGATATGAATGCCAATGAGACAACTATCCACCTGATGGTCTGACACATCAATGCATCATGTCATTATCATGTGACCATCAGAGTGACATCAACATGATACTTTGTACACATGTTCACCCACTGTACTAACAGATAAACTAGATTGAGTATGCTGAGATAGATTTGATGTACAACATAAACATTATTGTTGGGACTGGTAAAAATATCTATAATTTTAACTAAGCCACCATCTATTTTAAAAATAAAGTAAATTTTGTAAAAATATTTGCAGATTATGCTAATTATTTGTACATGTATATATGCATTAAAATAAATTTAACTTTTTGTAATTTTTCAGTGCCACTCACTCTTCCAACAACTGAAATTGTTAAATATTAGATACTGTATTGTAGCAAACAATTATAAGCAGTAGCTATCAATCATGTCAATTTGTCATGTAAATTCTCATTTCCACTTGGTGATTGAAAAATGTATGTCATTTTGCCTTGCATCAGAGAAGGGGAAAAAAACAATATTATTAATTGGACATGCTGTTGCTTGCCAAGGCCTTGTGTTGGCAGGTCAACAATGGTTATTAGGTTGCAGTGGCGAATCCAGAACTGTTCATAAGAGGGGGGGGGGGGGGGCACTGACTGACCTAAGGGGGGGCCCCGCTCCAGTCATGCTTCAGTGATTCCCTATATAATCAACCAAATTTTTCCCACAAAAGGGGAGGGGGGCACGGGCCCTTCAGGGCCCTCCCCTCCCCCCCCCTGGATCCGCCTATGGGTCGGCTCAGTGGGAACCACTACTCATACAGGTCAATAATGTTTGGTACAAAATGTATGCAGTTGTGTAAAAATTTTAACCACTAAATATGAGGGTCTGGATTGGGTTTATAGATTAGGGTATTATG
Organism: Mytilus californianus; assembly: GCF_021869535.1. Classification (NCBI taxonomy): domain Eukaryota; kingdom Metazoa; phylum Mollusca; class Bivalvia; order Mytilida; family Mytilidae; genus Mytilus; species Mytilus californianus. The sequence goes on along the minus strand of NW_026262734.1, from coordinate 98,223,782 downwards.
GACACAATTACAGAAAAAAAGTCCCATAAAAGAACAGGGTTCCAATATGCCCCCCCCCCCACCCTTTTGGCAAAAGATAGAGGGCAACTTTTAAATACAAAAAATATCTACAAAGACCTCAATACATGTATGGTGGAAATGGATTAGTCAACTCTTATTAAGATAAATCAAGTGATTTTTAACAATTTATTTGGTTTTTGCCCATTATCTTAAAACTTGAATAGATAGTGAGAAACTATGAATAGCAAAAATGATCAAAAAGACAAGATCAACATATAGGCCATAACGTCAAATAGCTGAAATGAAAATTACCTTAAAATCATGATTTTAGCAATTTGGGGAAAACTTGCTATAGTTGGTCGTAAGACTTTATATACTGAAAAACTGTTGTTTAACTCCAAATTTGATTGCAAAGTCTACCAATACCATAACTTAACAGTGCAAAAATTGTCTATCAACTCCTTCCATATATGAGTTGTTGATCTTAAAATGAATGATCATGATGATACAGAAGAAATAAAAGGGACATTCAAAACTCATAAGGCCAAACAAAAAAGTATGTGTGTTTACTGTACCCCTACCTACCCTAAGTTTTATCCCCTACCCTAAAGTTTGTTTGACCATTTTTGATTAAGCACTGTTTAAGTCACAATGTTGCTCCCATAGACTCAATGTAAAAAAAAATATTAAAAATAATAAAAATTCCCTACCTACCTATCCTATTTTTTTTCAGCATGTGACAGTAAACACACGTACTTTTTTGTTTGGCCTAAATGAAAGAGAAACTGATGTCTTGCAAAAAAAAGAAACAACCAAAAAGTCCACACATCTCTATTTAGAAAACTTATTATAATAGACTGAATAACATTAACCCACCAAAAACAAGAGGCGACATGTTTAATAACAGATGCACAATGATTCATGTAGGTGAGCCACACATATATATACTATTTAAAGGCTGTAACAGTTAAACATGAACCATCTATTTAAGGGATATATTATAAATTTCTAAACTTTTATATAATAATGTATAAACTATTATTATTTTTTCTTTCTTAGGTTTGTCAAATATGTTCCTTGGTGTATGATCAGATCTGCATTATAGTATTAGTATCAAACAAACTGTAAATAAAAGAAAATGATGTTTTAGGTAAATATAAATGACACATAGGAAATATGGAGTTATTCAAAGATAATTTCCAAACATGTCTACAAAATTTTTCATTTACTATATATTAAATTAAACTGTATTTGGTGTGTCAGATGATGTGCATTTCTGTCCGGCAGAATTAATCTGACCTTGCATGGTTCATCGTCCTCTGTTACCTTTTACAAAATCTTCTCCTCTGAAACTACTGGACCAAATTTAACCAAACTTGGCCACAATCATCATTTGGGTATTTAGTTAAAAAAATATGTCTGATGACCTGGCCCGCCAACCAAGATAGTCGCGATGGGTTAAAAGAAAAATAGGGGCAAAATGCAGGGGTGAAACTAAACTTTGTAAGGCCAGTAGCCAGCTGGGCTACTAGACTTGAAAATCAGTTAGCCCAGACAAAAAGTTAGTAGCCCACTTTATTTCACTATGAGTATCACCGGTGAAGCCCGCGAAGTGGGCTGGACTTGCTAGGGGGGTTTTGGGGGCATGTCCCCGCCCCCAAGAAAATATTGAAATTTTAGACTCAAAACCCTGCATTCTGAGCATACCTGGAGGTGATTTAGATGCTTGGGAAAATGTAAATTTTGTCTTATTTTTGTTGTTGACTTCAATCAAATTTAATAAAAAAAAAAAATCATTTACAAAATGGGAATCTTCATACCCTGTGTACCAGTTTTTTTTTAATATCTTTTTAAGACAACTAAAGAATTCTCTGTCCTTAAATACATGTAGATGATCGATGAAATATTTAATTTTATTTCTTTAATAATCTAATTTATTAAATATCTTGATCGATTTATTTTGCGTAACTACGTACATTTGTAAACAAATGACCCCTCTTTTTTCTCAAAAGACTTGTACACGTATTTCAAAAGCATTGTCATAAAATTGATATCTCCTCTGATTTTCTCTTTTTTGTAAACTGTTCAGTAAGTAGGAAACTAAAATCATTTTGAACCAATGTTATTCATTTGTGGTCGACAATATTCTACTTTCGTTTTTGACCTTCATTCTCTGGACACCACGTGGGCTTTGAAAAGGGAACTTCAAAAGGTACTGTTTTCCAGATTCTTAACAACATTATATATTATACGTTCTTTTATTTGACTGATATTATTTCATAACATGCTATTGTCATCTTCTCTGAATTTCTTCGCTTTCTTGAAGCCAAAACCGAACAGGGTATTTGATTGCTTCATATTGTAAATGACCATCGGAACGTCTCTCTTGTTATCCTTGCAAACATACGATACTTTCCGGACTTTTTAAATAGACGACCAATCAGTACCTGAATTAACGTGAACTATATTTAGTCAAAGGTAAACACTGATTTTACATCCTTGTTTATCGCGATTGCGACTTTGCGACAATACGACTCTCGAAACTTGCCTGTATACATTTTAAAAAAGATTTTTTTTTTCTTTTTGAATTTATATTTTTGTCAGTGAAGTAGCCGGCACTTGGAGCCACGGTAAACAGTGGATTTCCGTCTGTCGAGTACTTTGTTTTCAATTCGCCACCTGGGCTACCACAACTGAATAAAAAGATCGCCCAGGTCAATTTCTGGTCGCCCTGGGCGACCGTTAAGTTTTTTCCCTGAAATGTAGATTTTGGCTTATCTATATTACTAAATTAATAGAGTTGAAATTTGGTGTCGCGTTTTCTTCTTTCACATAAAATCCATGAATATTGTCTTATACCAAAAAGGGGTAATGACAAGCGTAGTTTATTATGTGTTCATTTCAAGATCTTTTGGGGGTTAAGATCGCAAAAAAGCCAGTTCGGATCGACCGTCCTTCACGACGTTCGTCACTGAAATTTACGTGCCATCATCATTTCCGTCATTGCATGTCTGCCCATCAAAATTAAATTTTATTTCGTAGCAAATACGGTATATATTGACCTTACACTGAAACACTTTGTGATACGCTCTCAGCAATTTAACAACAGATTTTTACACGTCAAGAGCTTTTCCTTCTGGGGAACCGCATCAATTCAACATGAAAAGGGTGGGGAGATTACTTCGGTTTTCGGTTAAAAATGGGTACATAAGTGCGGCTGGAAAGTGACCCATTCATATTAATGCATAAAATTTTCAGCCCACTCATTTATAGGGGTGGTCCTGAGCACGGAAACACTTGAAATCAGGTGCGGATCCAGGATTTGAAAAAATATCGCCTTACACAAAAACTATATATCTTCAAATTATGAACCAAACTATATTTCGTGGATATTTTCTAGTATCTTTGAAACCAAAGCATTAAGAGCAAGTCTGACAGGGGTAAAATTGTTCATCAGGTCCAGATCTATCTGCCCTGAAATTTTGAAACAACCCATTGTTGGGTTGCTGCCCCTGAATTGGTAATTTTAAGGAAATTTTGCAGTTTTTGGTTATTATCTTGAATATTATTATATATGGAGATAAATTGTAAACAACAATAATGTTTAGCAAAGTAAGATCTACAAATAATGGACCACTTAAGGAGTTATTGACCTTTATAGTCAATTTTTTACAATTTTAAGGAAATTTTTGTAATTTTTGACATAAATCTTCTGCTCTGAAACTACTGAGACCAATTTAACCAAACTTGGCCACAATCATCATTAGGGTATCTAGTTTACAAAATGTGTCTGATGACCCGCCTACCAACCAACATGGCTGACATGGCTAAAAATAGAACATAGGGGTAAGATGCAAGTTTTGTCTTATTCTTTTTTGAAACTAAATAAATAAGAGAAAATTTGAAAGGAGCAAAAATGTTCAGAATAATAAGCTCTACCAATTGTCCATATACGTCAAAACTGTTAGAAAAATTCTTATAGGAGTTATTGCCCATAAATGACAAATTATATCATTTTTTTCTCATTTTTATACGGCCGCAAACAAATTATTGGTATCATGTCGTCATCGTCCAAAGACATTTGGTTTTCGCACAATAACTTTAGTATACTGTAAATTCAGAAATTATTGCGTGCATTTATTATTGCGATTTTGTCATTTTAGACTAAAATGTGATTTTAATTTTTGCGATATTGAGAAAAATCCTGTTTAATTCATATCAAAAATTTCAAAATGCGAGTTAAAATTATTGCGATTAGAACCCTGTCGCATTTTTCGCAATAATAAAAACATCGCAATAATTTCTGAATTTACAGTAAGTAAATAGAAATCTATGAAATTTGAACACAAGGTTTGAAACCACAAAAGGAAAGGTTGGGATTGATTTTGGGGGTTATGGCCCCAAAAGTTTAGGAATTAAGGGCCTAAAAAGGGGTCCAAATAGGCATTTTTCTAGTTTCCAGACAATAACTTGTGTGTAAGTGTATGGATCTTTCTGAAATTGTACCACAAGGTTCCATACCAAAAAAGGAAGGTTGGGATTGATTTTGGGGGTTATGGCCCTAACTGTTTAGGAATTATAGGGGCCTAAAACAATACTTTTCTAATAATTTGTATAAATTGCTTATTTCTTGACCAATTTCAATGGGGTTTTTATTCTTTAATACTTGGGGTTCTTTAATATGCTGAATCTAACCTATACTTAACAACAAAATTATTTTCATTTACCTGTGTATAATATGACGCAGGTTTCTTCAAAAGTGATGATTTTCTATAAATTGTTTGAAATTTCACAATGATATCATACTTTAACTATGTTTAAACCTGTTTATTTACTTTTGACTTTAATTATTTATCCGTTGTAATTTTTTTATTAACTGTGTATTTGCATTCAGGTGTCACAGGTCAAATTTATTCGTTCATTGTGTGTTAATTTACGTTTTTTGATTGAGTTAAGCCTTCCAATTGATATTTTATAGTGTGTTTTTCTATGTTGTGATGTTATACTATTGTTTCAGAAAAGGGAGAAGGTTTGGTACCATTAAAATGTTTAACCCGCTGCAAATGTTTGCACCTGTCCTAAATCAGGAATCTGATTACAGTAGTTGTCGTCTGTTTATGTAGTTCTTACGTGTTTCTCGTTTCTCATTTTTATATAGATTAGACCGTTGGTTTTTCCGTTTGAATGGTTTTACACTAGTAATTTTTTTGGGGCCCTTTATAGCTTGCTGTTCGGTGTGAGCCAATGCTCCGTGTTGAAGGCCGTACCTTGACCTATAATGGTTTACTTTTATAAATTGTAACTTGGATGGAGAGTTGTCTCATTTGCACTCATACCACATCTTCCTATTTCTATTGTATTAAGTTTTTGGATTTTGGACCCAGTTTTCAAGTTGGTCCAAATCGGGGTCCAAAATTAAACTTTGTTTGATTTCAACAAAATTGAATTATTGGGGTTCTTTGATATGCTGAATCTAACCATGTATTAAGATTTTGGATTTTGGGCCCCGTTTTTAAATTGGTCCACATTGAGGTCCAAAGGGTCCAAAATTAAACTTTGTTTGATTTCATCAAAAATTGAATTATTGGGGTTCTATGATATGCCGAATCTAACCTTGTATTTAGATTCTTAATTTTTGGTCCCGTTTTCAAATAGGTCTACATTAAGGTCCAAAGGGTCCAAAATTAAACTTAGTTTGATTTTAACAAAAATTGAATTCTTGGGGTTCTTTGATATGCTGAATCTAAACATGTATTTAGATTTTTGATTATGGGCCCAGTTTTCAAGTTGGTCCAAATCGGGGTCCAAAATTAAACTTTGTTTGATTTCAACAAAAATTGAATTATTGGGGTTCTTTAATTTGATATGCTGAATCCAACCATGTATTTAGATTTTGGATATTGGACCATAATAGGTAAATGTCCAATTTTTAAAATTGTTCCACATTGAGGCCTAAGGGTCCAAAATTAAACTTTTTTTAAGATTTATAAAAAAAAATTGAATTCTTAAGTTCTTTGATATGCTGAATCTAACTATGTATTTAGATTTTTGGGCCCTGTTATCAAATTGGTCCACATTGAGGTCAAAAGGGTCAAAAATTAAACTTTGTTTGATTTCATCAAAAATTGAATTATTGGGGTTCTTTAATTTGATATGCTGAATCTAACCATGTATTTAGATTTTGGATATTGGACCATAATAGGTAAATGTCCAATTTAAAATTTTTAAGTTCTTAGACCACATTCATTCTGTGTCAGAAACCTATGCTGTGTCAAATATTTAATCACAATCCAAATTCAGCGCTGTATCAAGCTTGAATGTTGTGTCCATACTTGCTCCTACTGTTCAGGGTTCGACCTCTGCGGTCGTATCAAGCTGCGCCCTGCAGAGCATTTTATTGACTATTACCATGAAAACTATGACATTTAGAAAGAAAAATTTTTTTTATGCCTTATATGATTTAAATTATAAAAGATAAATAAACACTTCAAATCTTAAAAATGATCAGCAAGGCAAGATCTATTAAAAAGTCAAATTTTGCCGACAGAGTTAGTAGACTGTCACTCTTCATAGAAGTAATTGCCCTGAAATGGGGATTTTTTTTACCCTCTATTGTGTTTTGAGCAAAAACTTAAGAAGATAAAGAGAAACTAAACAAACTAAGAGATAAGTTTATACAAGATCAAAAAATAAAGATTTTTGTCATGAAGTCTATTCTCCTCCACAATGTTGTAGAGTGTCCTTTGTTTGATATGCATGTAGGCCAAGGTGAGCGAGACACAGGCTCTTTAGAGCTTTAGTTTTTATCAACTCTACAGTTTCGTTGTTTGTCTTTATGCTGACTGCTATCTTGTTTCTTTTAGTTGTAAGACTTTTGATGTGACCTCATATTTATGGTTCATTTGTCATCATTAAGTTTTTGTGGTTTGGTTGTTTTCTCAGATACTGTAAGCAATAGATCACCTGTATATATTGTGTATTGTATGTTTGTAGGATGTACATGTCTGTCTGGTAGGTTTCATCTGACCTTTAGCTTTCATCATGGTTCATAGGACAATGTTAATTTTTTGAGGTTAGGTCTATTTCTCAGATACTATATGTATTACTATAAACAATAGATCAAATATATTTATTGTATGGAATATTGTAAGGTGTACCTGTCTGTTTGACAGGTGTCATCTGACCTTGACCTCATTTTCATGGTTCATTGGTCAGTGTAAGTTTTCATGGTTATGTCTGTTTTTCAGATACTATAATCAATATATCAACTATATGTGTAGCTAGGAATGATTGCATGGTGTAGGTGTTGTCTGCATTGTTCATCTGACCTGGACCTCATTTTTATGATTCATAACGATAAGTCAATTTTCAGTTTTCTAACTTGTATAAAATTAAATTAGAAGATGTGGTATGATTGCCACTGAGACAACTCTCCATGAAAGGCTGAACAGCCTTCAAGAATGAGCAATGGTCTGTTACTCAGATATGGTATCAGCAATAGGTTATATTTGTTGTATTGTGTGACAGTGATTCAGTGATATATATCAGACTTTTTAGTTTTGACATAAGTAAAGCAGATGACTTGTGTTTAAAAAAAGGACATATCTTCATTCTTGACAAACATCTACATATATTCATGCTGGGATTTGAATAAAAAATATGTTTAGGTATACTTTGCTATTCCATTAAAAAAAATAATGATTGCCCACCAAAATACATTTTCTTTTGTTTTTACATTACAGCTGCTGTAGAAAATTTTCGAAGGATATGATTACTGATTATGAACAACAAGATTATATCATCATGACCATTGGAATCTTACAAGGAGAAGTGCAAGTAAATGAAGGAATTCATGTCACATGTGCAAAAATTATAATATTGTAAACAGGAGAACAGTCTTATATAATACTAACAGTTAAACAGTTTTGTGAGACCAAGAGCAAGGCAGAGTAAACTTGGAGTGTATATATGTCAACCACAAGTACATTAATACCACATAATGCTAATGAAAAAGAACTATGGTACACATTTTGTATGATTGTGAATATCTGGTCCCCAAAAAATGTAGTTGTTAAATAAATAGAATTGAAATAACTAAATTTGTAACGTTTATATGACCATCATATTTTGAGGTCTTTTTGCAAATTCTATCATAGAACCAACCAACCAACAATCAATCCATTCAAATCAATATTGTGGTGAACAAAATTTCCAATGACCAACAGAAAAAGATGATGTCTAATCCCTAATACAAGTACCTTTTCTTCTTTACATTGACTTGAGCATAATCTATTCTTTTCAGTAGATTATGTTCTGAGTGTAACATAAATATAATAAAAGGAGATATTGCGTATACGTCAATAAGACAAGCATAATAACCAAAAGACATCTTTAAGGCAAATAGTCCATTCTAAATGATAATTGATAATCTTTCTCGTGAGGGTTTTTTCATGGATTTAGGTTTATGATTTGAATATAGATCATTTGTATAGGCTGTCATAAAATATTGTGCTTCCATTCTAATTGTAAGATAGCACACAGTAAATGTATGCCTTGCCAAAAACAGTTCTGGTAGGGAGGCAAGTTTGAAAAGGACAGACAACACCATCATATTTAAATGTTGTCTTTTTGATTTCCAACTAAATACTACAATGATATACTCAGTAATTTATATATATACATAAATATATATGTAAAAGAATCAAATTGTTAGTGTTTACGTAAGAAAAGACAAATATGTATGGTTTATCCATTACCAACCAGAAAAAACCTCCAAAAAATCATAATGTATTTGGATGTTGTGGACAACAAAAAATGTTAAACAGGTGATGTGTTACCATACAAAAAAAAACAACCATACATTAAACTGGTGTAGATGACAAAAAAAACCAAGAACATACATATTATGGGTGCTGTGGACAAAAAAATACATGTAAAACAGGTTTTGAAGACCAAAAAAACATGTGAAAATAGGTGTTGAGGACAAAGAAAAACATATGTAAAACAGGTGTTGAGAACAAAAAAAAACATACGTAAAACGGGGTGTTGAGGACATAAAAAAACACGTAAAACGGGTGTTGAGGACCAAAAAAACATAAGTAAAACGGGTGTTGAGGACCAAAAAACATACGTAAAACGCATGATTTGCTAGAAATTAACAGGCGTTAAACGTGCGTTTACCCGTAAAACGGGCGTTATATGTAATCATTTAACGCATGTTTTACGTTCACACACGTATTACGTGTGTTTAACATACGTAAATCATACGTTTCAAACGGGCGTTTTACATGCGTGGTCCTCAATATGCATTTTACGTACGTTTTATAACATCATCAATACGTACTTACAATAATTCAAAACAAATTAGCTAAACGATTATTTAATACACCAATGACTACAACAACTTTAAGGGGAAAAGTACTTTTAAAGTTATTAGATTTAAGTGAAAACAACAAATGAATTTAGGTAGGTCAAAGAAAGAAGAAGTATTATAAAAAAAACGTGGAATCAATGTAGTAACATCTTTTAGCCAGTTATAAAAATCAAGATGAATATAATGGTAAAGAAAAAATTAACAAACACGAAAAGAGACATAAACAAAAGGGTATTAGTTAAAGGTTACAATGTACTAAAGATACATGGGCGCAGCAATTCGTGAAGGGAACATGATATAGAGATAAAAATAGCTGGCTATCTGTGATTGGTTGTTACATCATTTATATATTATTCTCCAGGAAATCATTATGAACAAAGTTTCATGTAAGCGAAAATTTGTCCCCAAAAGTATTTCGATGAACTTTTTTAGAAAAAGGACGAGCCGTTTTTTTACATAACTTTGGTTCATCAACTTTCTGCTCAAACACTGATATAACTCATCAAAAATACTGGGAGTATAATTCTGTACGCCAGACACGCGTTCCTCCCACAAAAGACTCATCATTGCTATTCAAATGAAAAAGTTAAAAAAGCCAAATGAAGTACAAAGTTGAAGAGCATTGAAGACAAAATATTCCGAAAGGTCTTGCCAAATACAAAGCTCGATTGTGAGATAATGTCTTCCATCAGATCTGATTTTGATTCATAGGGTGTACATTTTGGTAAAATGTTAATAGGAGGAACGGACAAAGCATTTACTGTATGTTCCCAGAACTGTTTTGGTACTGAATTCAAAAATAGAAAGGGATACGATGTTTAAGAATTGAAATATAAAAGATGTATATGTATCACCAAATTTCATCTGTATTTGATTCAACAAGAAGGTCAAAATTAGAAAGTTGATAAGCCCCAATGGAATTTAAATATTATTTAAAAATATTTATTGCATAAAACGTTCAAATCGAAGTATTTCAGCAATGTATTTTTAAACTACTGCATCGATGGACATTCGGTACCATATATGAACATTTAAATAGTTACGTCACTTTTCTTTGTATTTTTATTTTTGTTAGGAATGTCAACCTCTATAATTTTAGTAATCAATACTCAACACTTCATATTTTTAATTATTCTTATACGGTTATATTGTTAAAACATACGACATTATAGTATAGAAACAGCAAGATACACAAAAGCAGTCATTACCCTAGTGGTAAAAATCAAGCGGGATGGGGTGTGGTGGTAAGGGATATTCACTGCATCCTATAATGTTGTAAATAATGAGTCAAATGCCGTTTCTGAATTTCTTTCAAATATTTGGTTCTTAGAAATGTTTTCTATTTTCAATTGACAGGCTTCTTTACACTATTTCATTACCAGACTTCTACTGAGTCGAAACATGTCCTGAATTTATTAAACCGAAACTATCACAAAGATCTTCCATCAACACTGAATTCCTCTGATAACATATACCATTTAAAATATAATAATAGATAACCACTTATCAGGTTACTGACTTGGGACAGGTACATGAACATGTGGCGACGTTAAGCGTTATATTTCATTTTGCAACCGAAAAGCGTACAACAACAAAAATGAAGAAATGAAGAAATGAAAAATATTAATATAAATTATATATTTTTTCACAGAATTCAATATTTTAAAGAAATTATGGATCAGACGACAATGGAAGAAAATGCGCATCTTACACTTGACAGGGGGTCAATACCTACAGAAGAGTCAAATAATTTGCGATTACAACATTTAATAAAGAAAGTAGGAACAGAAGCTGTAAGAGTTGAATTCGACAAACAGTTTCATCCAGCTGTGCTACAGAAAACTATACGTAACGAGAATTTGCTACAAAATCCATGTTAACTTTAAGGCAAGAGCAACGTGATTTGCTGCAACCAAGAACAGGTTTGCGTTTCTCTGTTTAATGTATTTAAATGCAGAAGCATCTTAGATCACCTCCAGTTTTTGGTAGTGGGGTTCGTGTTGCTCAGTCTTTAATTTTCTATGTTGTGTGTATATACTGTTGTTTATCTTTTGATCCTTTTTCGTTTTTTGCAATGGCATTGTCAGTTTGTTTTCGACTTATGATATGAAAATAAGAAGATGTGGTATGATTGCCAATCAGACAACTCTCCACCAAAGACCAAATAACGAAGAAGTTAACAGCTATAGGTGAATATTCCGTTGGTATCCTTTGTCTCTCTTTTAAGAAAGATACATCATTTCGGTTGCCTTTTACATATCAAGTATATTTTGTACAATTTCATAATGAAAGTAAGATCACTAGAATCACACAGTCATCAATGAATAATCATAAAATAATAAACAATGAGAGGTACAAAATAAGACAATGTTTAAGGAAAATACTTCACAGGAAAAATGAGTATCACCAGAATTCCATTACTAGAGGAAGTGTGCAACCCGCTATATAGTAAGGCGATCACGTTGTCCCCATACTTCCAACTGTGATTGAAACGTGATTTGAGCGAGATTGCTATTAATGGTAACCAAAATCAATGTCCAAATTTTTTGCGAAACATTCTGGGTAGAGATAATTTATGCAAAACACCCTATACTTTATTAGCACACCGTTGAAAATAATGTTTGACCATCGACGTGTTAATGAATAGCAGATCGGATCATCCTAGATGCCATATTATATCAGTGTCATGAGTCATTATGATGGCTTTCATATTAAATAACAAAAATGTTTGTGTTATTTATCAATTTAAAAACTACTAAAATTGTAGGAAAAGTTGCGATCACGAACTTTGTAAACAAATGAAAATTAAAAATATATATTCTTTATGTAAGTATACTTCATACTGAAATATAACGAAGTTTTTAACTTACTTCAAAAACCTAGCTGTAGGACAATTTGATTTAAATTGTTCAAATACTAAATCAATCTCAAGGGTTAAGTTGGGTAAAGAAATAAAGTAATCCCTGGAATTGTCCGGTTCCAACAGTAAAACCCTTTCTTACAAGTGTTGGATGTATAAATTAGTAGCAGCCGCGTCAGGTCAGAGGAGGGACTTTAAATCCAGTACATCACGTATTCAGGATCAATGTTACGCTCTCTGCATGTTAAATAATACTTGTGACAACTCTTCGATGGAATATGCATGATATATTTGCCACTGAACGTTAAGCTAGCAACACAAGATAAATCAAAACTTAAATACTCATGATATACAGGTTTCTTCAGTCTTGTGAGTATAAAACGACAAAAAAAAGGATTGAGTGACACGTTACAACACTGACTCACGTATACATCTTATGATGGCGAACGTAATGACGGACATGTATGTCTCTTACTTTAAAATAGCTATAAAAAAACAAGACACTTTTGAAATTCGAAATTGTTTCGAAGTCATCTGAAGCAACAAATGTTCGATTATTTTTGATAAATGTATTTCGGTAGAAGCGAAGAAAAAAACCCGTATATAGCTTCCTTGATGCCTTAAGTAACCGAGACATAATTCGTCAACACAACGTTCTATTTAAAAAAGGAGGCAATTATGACTATATGTTGACAAAATCAACAAGATCTTTTAAATAGACGATACATTTTCAGTCCAACACGACAGATTTTATATGATTTTATAGTTCTCATTTGCCTTTGCGCGATAAAAATGGTACCAATGTATTCTTTTATAAAATTTTATATCATTTTTCTAAATGTTGAAAATGAAGTTAAATAACTGGCAACAAGAAACCACCGCACTACGTAGGCTCACTTTATTTTCAACAAACTAATAATTAACCAAACACTCAAGGAGACCAATTAACAGCTATCTGTTTGGTGATAATATTTCTACCCATGATTCCATAGTTGAAAAACGAGATTTGGGTGGACCACTTATAGCGCTTTCCACTGATAACGGGGACAGTGTGATCGCCCAGCTATAACTAGCACACTTCCTCTATTAATGGACTTCTGGTATCACTGATTGTAGAAATTAAATAACATGGAGTTTGAAAGAGAACACGGTTTGTCTTCTACCGAGACATGTGCCATTGCAATGATATGATAAGTAGTCTAAAAGTCCCGGTTAGACAAAAGGTGAAAACAGACGTATGCCACCCATAACAATTTCGTGTAATTACTGGAATGTTCCAGGATGTCGACTTTTTTTCCTGCGAAATATTTGTTTAACTTCATAGTCAATATGAAGCTAAAGAGGTCCAAATTAAATTTAGGGATATTTTGCTTTAATGCCTTTCATCGTAAATGAAGAATATACAGTATAAAATCAAAATAGAAAAATATCTTTAGCAGACGTAGTAATTATCTGGACTATGCCTGGGTGTAAAGAACATCACTTTAAAAGAAGCCAACATAGATAATCTGAACAATATAGGTTACACAAAACTCATTAGAGACACCAGAAGTATGTATAGTGTCAAATAAATATTCTGATCATCAAAATATTTCAAATGGTTTTGAAACAAGTGAATGCATGAATCCAATTTTCGCGGTTAACAACAAGTTGCTCATCCTGCCTTTTTTTTTACTCAAAACTTCTGTCCTGCCTTTTTTTTTCAAATTTCATCCTAGCCCCCATAAAAATCAAATGGTAGCTCCCTAAATGTAAAATATCCGCCATTATGTGGTTCCCCGTACATATTACCATAACTATTATCAGAAAAACATTAGTTTTGATTGATGTTTTATTCTACAGGTAGTGCTTCATCAGCAGATTTTGACATCACATTGATGATGGTTTTCTTTAGACATTTAACACCCCTACGCATTGGAAACAAACTTCCTGTTGAGGTGGATACGAGTACAGCGGCTGATCTAACTAGAATCACTTACTTCAGAAATAAAAGAGCACACAGTGACTCAATTGATGACCAAGAGTTTGAAGAAGCATACAGTATAATAAGCAAGGTACATGTGAATTTTATTAAAAAGGAGGTGGTATGCTAAGTGCCATTATTTGTCCCCGGAAATTGCAAAAAATAGTGAAACTATTTTAGCCTTTCAAAATTATGTTAATTCTATTGATATAATAATCCAGTTGATATAATCTGGAAACTTTAGTGCTGAAAGGTGATTGCAATATGACAACATGTTGAAATTAACGTATTTGACCTAAAATTATTAAAATATCGTTGTACAATACATCTTGTTGCAAATTATATTTTGGAGTAAACCCTTGGCTCATATCTAAATATTCATGACAAGATTTCAAATGAAGATATTTTAGTCTGTTTTTCCAGTTTTGCACTTAATGCAAGAATTTGAAGCCCTTTAGCCAATATGTACATGTAATAAAAAGATTATAAACTCGAATTTTCCTATAACTCTGGTATCAATCAGAGACTCATACATAGATATAAGGGCTCTTGTTTGCCATATATTTGGCTTAGTAAACAGCTTGTACTTCTTTAAGTTAACGTTACTGATTATCAGACCATTCTGTAAATATATTACAGCCACTAAAAATATTCCTTTTTGTGTCATTTATAAAATCGTAAGTATCAAACGTTTGTTTATCAATGTTAATAGAAGAAACTGGCCTGTCATCGCATAGAAAGTATACATTTATGTTTATTTGCAGACGTCCGTGTCATGAATTGCCTTTACTCCATATGAATACATTTGACTTCTTTTGTTTTATTGTTTCCCAAAAACAGCTAAAAGTGTTTAACGATGATCACATGTATTCTTTAAATTTTTCTCAGTGTGAATTGAATAAGATATATGAGAAAAATTCTTTTTGATATCGATTTTGAAAGCTGGTTAACAAACTGAACTGTACATTAGAGTTGACAGAACAATTAAGTTGCTATATTCTAGTTATAAACACTCAATAATGAATTTAGAAAAAAAATCTGCTTTCCCAATTTAAAGTTCCAGAAATGTTTGTGGTCTGCTACTTTATTTTTTGCCATTCTGTTGATTGTTTCTATACATTGTATTAATTACTACGAACAGGGGGAAAAGTTCCTACTCTTTTGACATGTAAGATCTGCATTTTTCAAAGATTTTATGCAGTACTAATTTGCATAATAATGCTAAACCTCTTATGTATGTTTGGATTGTTCACCCAATGGTGTCAATATAACGGAAATAAACAACTCTAGCTATAAAACAGGTTTAACCAACCTTTTTTTCCGCCTGTAGTAATATGACAGCTGTTTTCCATTGGTTGATAATGTCTAGTGTTTGATTTTGTCAGTTTATATGGACTTTCCCCCTTTTTGAATTAACATTTTTTGACAATATCTATGGACATACCACAATTAAAATTCTATAAACTGACCACTATTATAATCACTTACTCGGACGTCTGTTCGAATATAAATGAAACTAATTAAAACTTGACAATGAAACATGTGAAAGGAATACCTTGTCCAATGTTGATTCTTAACATTTTTAGAGATCTTCTCCAAAATTTTCAATCACTATCTTCTGATCTTTACAATTTAACAGTAATACAAACTTTTTGACTTTTCTACGCTCTACGCTTCTTTTCCCGATGCTCAATGGAAAGATCGACTTAATCGTCGCATTCAACAAAGCTTTTCGTTTTACAAAAATGGGAATCGTAGATTCAAATTCCTAGTTTCAAGTCATGTAAGTACCACACTGATACCAACAACAAACACACCGAGGATATCATAAAAATGCTTTTTTTATTGAAAACTTATTTGTTCAGTTTTGTATATTAATTACAACCAGTCGGTATTCCTATGAGTAGTAATTATGCACCCTACTTTGCGATTTTTTAGTGTAAAATTAATTCATATTTAGCATATTTAGCATAATGGGGGGGGGGGATTCCTAAAGACAAAAAGAAAAATCCTCTTGCAAATTTCTTTAATTTCACGTTTAGATATATTTTTGATGTCATGTCACTCAATAATCCACATCTTAGTGAGTGCTGTATCTTATACATCCCAGTGATTTTAAGACTATGGATACTACCAACACTTGGTCTGTTCCATAACTTTTTATCGAAATTGACACAGACGGACGACTTTAAACTAGAATCTTTGACAAACGTTATGATTTCAACTTTCCTATTTCTCAGCAGTAGCATATCATCTGGCCCATCAGATGACGTCTAAATCTAAATGAATACGTTACATTCGTGCATATTCATACATCATAATCAGGGGTGTGCTCCTTGCACAGAAACTGCTGCAACATTGTTTCAGGGGAAACAAGACTGACATCGACAATGTAGTACCTAAACTACACAAAAAAAAACCTTCAAATTTCGTTTCATCTCGTATTCTGGTAATATGTTCTATATAGATGACTTATCATTGTGTAATGTTGACAGTAAGACTAGTCACCTTACTACTGTTAAAGAACTTCTTATTATTATTTCTTATTATGAAATCTTATCTTATATCAAATATAAGTTCACTTATTGAATTTAAAAATGATTATTTCTAAGATCTGATTGTATATTCATCAGCTGCAACTCATATAAAGCCTTCTTTGTTAATGAAAAAAGGAAAAATGCTACATATACTTACTGGAACTGTGATGATAAGATTAAAGCTGTTAAGTTTTGTCCATGGCAACATGTATGTACGTTTCGGCAATGAAGTTTGTCGACAGGTTGTGAGTATTCCTATCGGCACTTATTGCACCTCTGTTAGTCTGGACTCTAGTTCCTATATTGTTATGAATCATATCTTATAGCCAAACTCAGTAAGATTCCGTCTAAATTACATTTAATTGTTTATTTTAAAAAACTTACCATTATCTTGATAATATTTTTGCTGAAAATAATCAAGAATTTTCTTATTTTACTGCGGAAATTAACTAAAGGAAACTTACTTTAGTTAAATCTAATGCAAACCGCAATAATCCTTTTTCTAGAATTGGACAATTCAATTTCATATGGGAATTTTTTTATACAAGAATTTACAAGCTTAAACAATTTTTTGTTCCCTATTGTTAATTTTCATTATTGGGACAGATATGTTCTATTGGTCCATTTTTACGGTGTGCATATTTTTTCAACTTTTTCGCTATGGCCGTGTCTGTAGTGATATTTACGATTTTAATGAACGTAATTTATGGATTTCGTTACCACAAATTAATGAAACTTTTACTGCATTCTTTCATAAATACAAAGATATAGTCTTGAAGTTTGGCTGTACCTGTAGAATTCATATGAAAATCACATTGTTTTTTAATGTTTACGAAGATGTTTATAGAGCCCGTAAATTTAAATACTATCCATGTAAAGTCATTGATTATTTGAGTAACTTTATTCTTAAAGCTAATCAATTTTTAAAACACCGTAGTACTTTCTTTAAATATTGTTTTTATCAGCACATACATTGATTTTTTTTTTAATATAGAACATTACTAAACATATGTTGCTAATTACTAGTAATGCTATGAGTATTCATGATCCTACATCCTGTCGATACTATTTACCTCTATTGTTTGCATTGCACAAGGTTGTGCATGCATTTCTCAGAATGTGTAGGACGACTTCACACGAACTAAGTTGATGTGTACTAAGTGTTACTTTAGTCTGGGAGAACATGTAAAAATAAGAAGATGTTGTATGATTTCTAATGAGACAATTCTCCACCAGAGACCAAATGACAAAAAGTTAACAACTATAGATCACCGTATGGCCTTCAACAATGAGGAAAACCCATACCGCATAGTCAGCCATAAAAGGTCCCGAAATGACAAATGTAAAAAAATTCAAACTGGAAAACTATCGTCGTGATTAAGGTACAAAACAATAAATGAAAACCAAATATAACACAGCAAGTTTCGATAACCACTACATTATAGGTTCCTGACTTGGGACAGGCACACATAAAATGTGGCGGGTTTAAACTAGTTTGCTGGCGTCAAACTTTCTCCCTAATCTGGGACAGTCGTGTAACAGTACAAGATAAGAACAAACTATAAAAATCAGGGCTAAACTCATCAGATCGATGCAAAGCAGAAAACATCTAACGGAAACACAGACCGGACGTGGCAGTGTATTCATATATCAACACAACACAAAAATCACTAAGTACAGATCTGAGAGTACTCACAGTTACTGACAGCTATTTCAAACCCAATAACAACTAATAAAAAAATCATGTATATAAGACTAAAATATTAATCAGTAAGCATCCACAAAACAATGGATTTAGTGTAAAGACGTCATTAACAGTCAAAGAAAAACATGACCTTGTGCAATGCCAAGATACAGATAGTAGATGGTTTATTTTTAAGTTGTAATTGGCTTTCAAAGAGCTTTCAGTAATTGCAAGTATACTTATATCCGTGAATTGTATCTATTTCTTATGTTGGTTGTTTTTTTTTTTTGTATGCCTAGTAGCGAACTATTGGGTTAAGTCATTTGCAAATAATTTTACAGTTTGATCGTATGTTGTGCTGTTTCATTACTGTCACATGTTTGAGGAGGGTTGAACGTTCACAAATATGGACTCCGCCACATTCGTCATTTGCCTGTCCCATGTATGTAGCTTGTAATTCAGTAGTTGTATATTGTATAGTCGACTATACGGTACTGGTTTTTACATTATTGACATTGATTGTTTCAGCCACGTCATTTGAACTCTGGTAGATAGTTGTCTCATTGGCAATCATACCACATCTCTTTATTTTTATAATGCATAAGTTTTACGCTCAACATCAGAGATTGGTTGACCGACACGATGCGTCAGGGTCTAATCTCACATCTTTTGATACTAGAATAGTCTTCTGATCTGTAGATTAACTGATTTGGTCCTTTTCCCGAATTGACCTTTGATGAGTGTGGATTCACATGTCGGGTGATGCACACATTTGTTGTATATCACGTAGAACACCACTTTTAATTGTATAGCGTGAAAACGAAATAGGTGGCCCTATTACTATTTTACATTATTACAAAGGAAATTGTATGTATCAACAACATATGATTTTTTAAAGAAAAATCTATGTACTAGAAATTGGGAGTTTATTTTTATCTTATTTTTAGGCAAATTTAAGAACAAATATCGCACACGTACACGCGTTCTATACAAATGTTCATCTATTTTTAGAGAATTCAATCGGTAATATTTCAGGAAAAAAAAGAAATAAATGTATTTTTTTTTCGATTTTCAGTTACAGTTCAACGAGCCAAATTCATATGCAAAGTTTTACCAAACTCTGTGACATAGCCCATTTACTGTTCATTGACCTTAAGGCGAGAGTAGTTTATCAATATTTGAATCTCGTTAATCGATTAGGAAGAGACAAATCAAGGGATAGAACAACAACTGGCTGTATCGCATGAACTGCAAAAGGAGCGAAACCGGGTGCGTCGGCAGAGTAAACGTCTCTGAAATGCATCCAATAGTTACCTTAAACTACTGTTGCCTCTAATTTATGATATATCAAATATTATGCTAGCGACTTTCTAAAACGGTATCGATACCGAAAAACAAGTAAATGTTGATGGGTTCTAAATTTAAAGCAATAGGTTTTTTAACACTTTTCCAAAATGTAGTTTATATCAAGCTTTTTATAAAAATATTAAAAATAGTTCGGGTCCAGGAAATCTTTTTAGGTTACAGATTGTAAATAAAACCAGTAACAGTTTGAAATGATAATCCATGCTGAAACAAATTTTGTGTGAATAGAAAGAAATCTAAACGACAGAATTTTAAAATAAAATATGAGAAGATTTCGAAAATAAAATGTAAAAATAGGGTCATGAAACCCGGTTTTTTTTTTTTTGCTTTAGAGCAAAAACGGCAAATTTACTCTACATTCCTATAAAATAAGATGGTCTGGGGTATCTCCGCTTGTAAGGTTATGTTGAAGGGACAACAATAAATCAAACAAAACATATCCTGTATTGATGAGAACAGATGTAATTTAAAGAACTGAGGTAAACATGGTAAAGCTTAGCGTTTAGTCATTCAGCGTTAACATTTTTTGAATCACAAAAAAATAAACTGTAACATTACATCTTATTGGCCGAACCATGCAGAGATAAGAATGATTGAATTTTGTAGGTGAATTGACACAGTTGAATGACATTTGGATGTACTATATAAGTACGCAAATAAAATTATTTGAATGAATGACTGGTAAAATGAAGGTTCGTCACAGGATTTTCAATAAATGACGGAATGTAACGTTGGCAATGCTTTCTTTTCTAGTTATTTACTCAGGCAATAGTGAAACAAACATGAAATCATGCACTTGATCTAATCATTATAATTAATTATATACTTACTTTTAGAAAGATGTGCCTTACTTGTTTGATTCGGCGTTCCATTTGTTTTTTTCATTTGAGCACTACTGATGAGTCTTGTGTATATGAAAGCGTAACAAATTATAAGCCTGGTATCTTTGATAGTTTCTTTTTTTAATTAAATACATATTCCATTTTTAGCTCACCTGTCCCAAAGGTCCAAGTGAGCTTTTCTCATCACTTGGCGTCCGTCGTCCGTCGTCCGTTAACTTTTACAAAAATCTTCTCCTCTGAAACTACTTGGCCAAATTTAATCAAACTTGGCCACAATCATCATTGGGGTATCTAGTTTTAAAAATGTGTCCAGTGACCCGGCCAACTAACCAAGATGGCCGCCATGGCTAAAAATAGAACATAGGGGTAAAATGTAGATTTTGGCTTATATCTCTGAAACCAAAGCATTTATAGCAAATCTGACAGGGATAAAATTGTTTATCAGGTCAAGATCTATCTGCACTGAAATTTCAGATGAATCAGACTACCCGTTGTTGGGTTGCTGCCCCTGAATTGGTAAGTTTAAGGACATTTTGCCGTTTTTGGTTATTATCTTGAATATTATTATAGATAGAGATAAACTCTAAACAGCAATAATGTTCAGCAAAGTAAGATCTGCAAAGAAGTCAACTTGACCAAAATGGTCAGTTGACCCCTTAAGGAGTTATTGCCCTTTATAGTCAGTTTTTAACCATTTTTCGTAAATTTTTGTAATCTTTTACAAAAATCTTCTCCTCTGAAACTACTGAGACAAATTTAACCAAACTTGTCCACAGTCATCATTAGGGTATCTAGTCTAAAAAATGTGTCCGATGACCCCACCCGCAAACCAATATGGCCGACATGGCTAAAAAATAGTACATAGGGTAAAATGCAGTTTTTGGCTCATATCTCTGAAACCAAAGCATTTAGAGCATATCTGACATGAATCAAATTGTTCATTAGGTCAAGATCTATCTGCCCTGAAATTTTCAGACCAATCAGGCAACACGTTGTTGTGTTGCTGCCCCTGAATTGGTAATTTTAAGAACATTTTGCAGCTTTTGGTTATTATCTTGAATATTATTATAGATAGAGATAAACTGTAAACAGCAATAATGTACAGCAAAGTAAGATCTACAAATAAGTCAACATGACCAAAATTGTCAATTGACCCCTTAAGGAGTTATTGCCCTTTATAGTCAATTTTTTACAATTTTCATAAATTTTGTAAATTTTGTAAATTTTTACAAAATATTTTCCACTGTAACTACTGGGCCAATTTCATTATAGATAATTGTAAGCAGCAAGAATGTTCAGTAAAGTAAGATCTACAAACACATTACCATCACCAAAACACAATTTTGTCATGAATCCATCTGTGTCCTTTGTTTAATATTCACATAGACCAAGGTGAGCGACACAGGCTCTTTAGAGCCTCTAGTTTTAAAACTGATGGGATACAACCACATCCTAGAAGCTTTAGTTTTGAAATGTCAGTAAATATTTTCCCAAATGCAGTAGTTATATTAGGGAAAACGATAATAATTTAAATGGAATTGCAAATTGATATTTTACTGTAATTTAACATTGAACCTAAAAAGCGCTTTCTAGAACATTGTTGAATGGAATTCGTTTTACCTTATCAAACATAAGTAAATTGATCAGAAATAAAAAAATATATATATGAAAATACCTCTTTTCTTACAAAAGCACAATTTATAGGCCCCTTGTAGTTTATTCTTTTTTTTAATTTCATTGCTATGCCGTAATCAGTAATATACTAAGTCTCAAAATAAAGAAGAGTAGTTTTTAGAGAATTCATTCCAGGATTCAGATAGAGAGATAACGATTAGGCAAAAATGAGACCAAAACTTCATTATTCCGAAGATACAATACGTAGACTTGTCCATCCTTTCTAAAGAAAATTTGCCCGCCTTGATGTAATATTTTAATAATTTGTCTTAGCACGCGTTTTTCTATTCCATACAAGATATGTTATTGAGACAACTATGGCGCCAATTGATGCATAGTGGTGCATACCCTTATAAAGTTATGGGTGTTTTGCTTGTGAGAGAGCTGTCTTCTGTTAGTTTTTTTGATAATTACATTCGTTCTATATCTTTGAATTTAAGTTTAGTTTATCATATTTACATCCTCTTCATTTGAACTTTGGTAGATAGTTGTTTCATTGGCAATCATACCACATTTCCTTATTTTTATATAGCAATCAATCTTAACAAATATATACTGTTGGTCTTTAATGTTAAAGGAATTTTTTTGTACCTATGAACTACACCTATCAAAGTATAAGAAAACAGGATAATTGAGTTACAACAAAATGTACGTAGATAGTGGTAGGTTGTCTCGTCAGGCTAGATCACATTTCAATTTGGAATTTGTTATTACGGAGAGAGTTGCTGTAATATAGAATAAGTTACCGATACATAGCAATGTCTTCCAAATTCATAAATCCTTCAAATAATAAATCGTTCCAATATGGATATTATTGATTTTCCCAAATCTGTGCTGAATTTATGATCTGGGTAAAACACTTAATACTTACAAATGAAATCATGCAAAGTGAATATATGGAATGGTCTGTAGAAATAATCTGCATTTTGTTTAGAATGTCCTTTTTTAATACATGTATATCTATAAGCAACATTGTTCCATATTTTGTTTATTTTAAGGTGGTACCTAACACTACAGGGAGATAACTCTGTAAAAATCAGGTAAACGTTTTAATTACGTTGTATTGTTAAGGAAATATTAAGCTTCTCAATGATCAAAATTAGTGTTTGTCAAACTGCTATATAACCAAAGAAATTTTTCTGATAAAGTGGTTGGTTCAAATTTTTTGAAATTTTTATATTTTTGTCAAAGGGTCAAAGTAAACATTTTGTCAAAATTTTATGAAAATTAAACGAGCCAAATTAATGTTAGTCAAGGTGTTGGGTACCACCTTAATCAGCAAAATCGCATTTAAAACTTAGTTTAAAATTGTATTAAAGACAACTTGTTGCAGTGATTTTTTAAAGGATGTTTTGTAGCAAGAAAACGACTATCGTGACCGCATTTTTCTTTTCCTTTTTTTAAAACACATTATAAAATCGGCTTTTTCATATTGGTTTTAAAAACAATTTACAATTCTATCGTAAAGTGAGTTTTTCCATGTATACTCATTACACAATCTGACAATCTGCACAACCTGTAGATTGAACATAAGCTCTATGACGTTTTTTATATACATAATAATAACTACATTGTGGCAAAGTATAAGAAAATGTCATTGTTTTTAATTTAGACCATCCCCTATCTACATTAAATTAAAAGGATAAGTGATCCCATGTTTTTATTTTGAATTTGCTTTCGCAAAATAAAAAAAAAAATGAATGCGCAAATTTTCTGGCAAAATAAAAAAAAAATGAATGCGCAAATTTCAGAAAAAAATAAAACCTTTACTTTCTTTTTTCTTTTCCTTGTATTCTCATGTGTCATTTATACATGATTTTCTATGGTCAGTTTCTTTTAATCAATTAGAATGATAAATACGGTGTGTTTTGTTGCAACAATTTGACATAGTCTGTTAATTGTAGTTCCATGCCATTAAGATTAATACCAAAGAGTTTGGACAAAATCTCATTAGTCTATGGTTAGTGTAAATTTATATAAAATGTATGTTTGCTTGCTATGATATTGTAATTATCATGTTTATTTATCTTGGTCTAATTTGTTTTGTGTGGCCTTATAGTTGTTTACAAAATAATGTTATAATTGTGCAGTTTAGAAATCACTTTCAATTTGACTTACATAATGATTCTGGAATTATCATAATCTATGATATGTAATTTAAACTTCTACCGTATTCTAGAAGTTTCCGTTCTAAAGTTTTCTAGGAGTTTCTCTTCTACAGTGTTCTAGAAATTTCCGTGACAACTATATATATACAGAGACTAAAGTTAGACTGACTCATTAGACATTAATACACTTGGTTTCACAGAAATTCTCTGGAGTTGTGGAATTTTATTTACGTTAACTACATGATACTAGATTGGACATATTCTGTACAGTTAAGAGAAGAATTCTGGATAAAGAAAAGACAAAGGATCGGACATATATTTTAACAGTTAAGTTGACATTTTATTTTGTATAATATTTCTTGTAAACTTGTGTATAATGAATGTTGTTAAATTTTATTATTGATTTGTGTCTTTTGTTGGCTACAATTTAAAGGTGTTTTCTGGCCGTAACAGAAATTGTGGGCTCATCCGGGAGAACGTTAATATCTTATTAAAATTTGTTCAGTATTTGTATTAGAATTAGCCAACATAATTCTACAAAATGGCATTTGATGCCGGTAAATTTTTGAAAAAGCCAGACCTGGAGGGGTTTGATAATTTAAAGAAAGAGGAATTAGTGTTGCTTGCTAAAACAAATTATAAAAAATTTGGTAATAGACAACTTAGTTGACACTGATTTTTTGGTGAGGAGGCTCTTGAACTTAAGGTCGAAAATGTTGATGCTTTCAAATTAAAACAGCTTGAAATAGAACATGAACTTAAATTAAAACAATGTGAAAAACAATTGGAAAAAGAAGTTTTAATAAAACAATTGGAAAAAGAGGAAAGGTTAGAGGTGGAGAAATAAAAGAAAGAGAAGATTAATATAAATTAAAACAGGCAGAACTTGAAATGAGAGAAAGGCTAGAGATGGAGAAAATTAAAATTGAAATGGTCAAAGAAGAAAGCAACACTAAAGTTGGGTCAAAAGTCAGAATGTTTTTAATGCAGCAAAAAATATACGTCTGGGTCCAAGACTTTGTGAAAAAAACAGTTGATAAATATTTTCCACAGTTTGAGAAAATTGCTCAAAATTTGAAATGGCCAAAGCCTTATTGGACTACAATGCTGCAAAGTGTTTTTGAGGGCAAGGCCGCTGAAATTTACTCAGCACTTTCATCCGAAAGAAGTTCTGATTATGACACGGTAAAACAGGAAGTTTTGAAAGCTTATGAGCTAGTACCAGAAGCATATAGACAGAAATTTAGGTCTTATAATTTGTGATTCTTTGATTCACAAACCTATGTTGAATTTGCTAGGGAAAAAGAAGATCTATTTGATAAATGGCTGAGGTCAAAGAAAATAGATAACAATTTTGATAATATAAGACAATTGATGTTGTTAGTAGAGTTCAAGCAGTGTGTTCATTTAGACTTAAAAACACATTAAGATGACAAAACTGTTGAGACATTACAAGATGCAGCTGTTATTTCCGATAATTATACCCTTTCACATAGAAGAAGTTTCAAAGGTCAGAATTTTAATACTTCAAGTGGAAAGTACAAACACCAAAGTACTGAGCGTACTGATAGTAAGCCTGTTGCACAGAATAAGATTCAGTCTAGTTATAATATGTCTAGTCCAAAATTTGATACTTTTGAGAAGTCACTAATTAGTGCTTATTGTAAGAAAAATGGTCACTTGATGGCTGATTGTTTTCGATTCCAGAAGAAGAATGAAAGAGATAACAAACCAGTGCTTGTACGACACCCCTTGTTACCAATAGGTTGGAATGTCCTGAGAGTCAGGCTTTTAAGTCCAGTTTTTGTGATTTACATGGAGGATTATAAACCCTTTATGTCTGATGGGTTTGTTTCTATTGTTGATAAAACTACTCCTCAGCCTATTAAGATTTTACAGGACACTGGAGCTTCTCAGACTTTATTGTTAGAAGGTGTGTTACCTTTGTCCGAATAGACTTCTGTTGGTGCCTCCGTTTTGTTACAAGGTGTGGAGTTATGTTGTATAGATGTTCTCCTCCATCGTATTTATCTGAAGTCAGATTTGATTACTGGACCAGTTGTTGAGGGTGTTCTTCCTAATCTCCTTGTTGAGGGTGTTTGATTATTACTAGGAAATAATCTAGCTAGGAACAAAGTGGTTGTTGAACCAACTGTTACCAGTGAACCGGTGGTGGATGTTAAATCACCAGATGATGATGCTGAACTGTATCCAGCTTGTGTTGTTAATAGGGCGATGGCAAGAAAACAACACAATGAGGATTTACATGAAGACCAGTATGATTACGTGGACCTTTCTGACACTTTCCTTGCCGACATTAAAGGTCCTGGTAGCTCAGAAAAGTCCATAGTAAGACCACCTAGTACTACTAGTAACAAGAATGTAATTATGCCATGGCCAGACGTGAACAGCCATTCATTAGACAGAAGAAAATTTGTGAAAGAACAAAATAAAGACCCTGAGGTTCTTCAGCTCTGAAAGAGGGCTCGACCACAGGAAGAAGCAGACAAAGTTGCCGAATGTTACTACCATCAAGACGGCATTTTAATGAGGAAGTGGAGGCCCCCTGATGCTATCCCAGAGGAAGAATGGAGAGTGGTATACCAAGTAGTGGTGCCTAAAGTCTATAAGCAAGAAATTATTGGTCATGCCCACGACACCCCCTTGGCCGGACATTTAGGTATAAGGAAGACTTGCCTTAAGATCTTGCAGCATTTCTACTGGCCCAGACTTAGAAATGATGTCAAAGAATACTGCCAATCATGCCATATATGCCAGGTTGTTGGTTAGCCTAACCAGAAAATACCACCAGCACCACTTCTGCCAATTCCAGCCTTTGAAGAACCTTTCAGTCGAGTACTTATTGATTGCGTTGTTTACCTTTACCAAAGACCAAGACTGGAAATGCGTATTTATTAACAATCATGTGTACATCCACTCGCTTTCCTGAGGCTACTCCGTTAATGAATATCAACACAACAACTATTGTCAAAGCTCTAGTAGGACTTCCGAAGTCTATACAGTCCGACCAGGGTTCAAATTTCATGTCAGGTTTATTTCAGCAGGTAGTTTACTAGTTAGGGATTGCTCAGTATAGGTCAAGTGCTTATCATCCAGAATCTCAAGATGCCTTAGAACGTTTTCATCAAACATTGAAGAACATGATTAGAACTTTTGTCTTCAATTTGACAGGGACTAGGATGATGGTGTTCACTTTCTTCTTTTTGTGGTCCGAGAGGCTGTTCAGGAATCTCTTGGTTTTAGCCCCTTTGAGTTGGTGTTTGGTCATACTGTAATGGGACCTTTGAAATTGGTTAAGGAAAATGGCTTACTGAACACACTGACTTGAATCTGTTAGACTATGTTTCTAGATTTAAAGAAAAATTGTATACTGCTTGTCAAATTGCTCAGAAAAACTTAAAAACTGTTCAGAATAAGATGAAAATATGGTATGACAAAGATGCCAGGGACAGAGTTTTTGAGCCTTGTGATAAGGTTCTTGTATTGTTGCCAGTCCCTGAACATCCTTTACAGGCTAAATATTGTGGTCTTTATACCATAGAGAGTAAAATTAATGATTTGAATTATATTGTGAAACACCAGGTCGGCGTAATAATGAAGGTGAGAGCAAACCAGTTGCCACTTCAGCCATAGTTAAATTGGAGAACGATCTTGGCAAACCAGATATAATTGAACCACCTTTTGATTCAAAGACTATAGAACAAACAGTTAGATTGAAACATTCAGAAATTTTGTCAAATTTAGACTCATAACTTGCACATCTGACTTTTGATCGTAGAGAATCCACTAAAACTTGATTATATGAGACAAGAAATTAGATATATACTTGACAATGATATAATTGAGCCGAGTAATAGTGAATGGAGCTCTCCTTGTCTCCTTGTGCCCAAACCAGATAAAACCTTTCGTTTCGTGACTGATTTCAGAAAAGTAAATTCAGTTTCAAAATCTGATTCCTATCTAATTCCAAGGATAGACGACTGAATCGATAATATTGGGCAAGCAAAATTTGTGAGCAAATTCGATTTATTGAAAGGTTACTGGCAGGTCCCCTTGACAAAGAGAGCTCGTGAAATATCAGCTTTTGCTACACCATACGGTTTATTTCAGTATACTGTCGTACCGTTTGGTATGAAAAGTGTTCCAGCTAAATTTCAATGAATGATCAATAATGTTATAAAAGATTTAGACTGTTGTTATGCTTATATTGATGATCTTATTGTATGTAGTGATAGCTGGGAAGAACATTTAACACATTTATATGATACTTTTGATAGATTGTCATAATCAAATTTGACTTAATCTTGGTAAAAGTGAATTTTGTCAGGCAAATGTTATTTAGGGCATACAGTTGGCCAAGGTCAAGTGAAACCTATCATGGCTAAAGTGGATGCAATTACCAAATTTCCTCCTCCTACAAATAAAAAACAACTTATGAGATATTTAGGTATGATTGGATTTACAGGAAATTCTGTTCAAATTTTGCTACTGTTGTTAAACCATTGACTCATCTTTTATGGAAAGACTCTAAATTTATCTGGAGTGATAATTGTCAAAACGGTTTTGAAAATATCAAATCACTTCTAAGTAACAGTCCTGTTCTGATCACTCCAGACATTGAAAAACAATTCAAACTTGCCGTTGACACAAGTGATGTTGGAATTGGAGCCGTTTTATATCAAGAAACAGGTGATAATGTTGAGAAACCTATATCATATATTTCTAAGAAATTAGATAAACATCAGAAAAATTATTCAACTATTGAAAAAGAGTGTTTTGCACTGTTGTCTGCACTTCAACATTTTAATGTATATTAAAATCCCACTATGCATCCTATTCTTGTTTATACTGATCATAATCCTCTCACCTTCATACATAAAATGAGAAACAAGAAGCAGAGGTTGACTAGGTGGAATTTATTGTTACAGGAATATGATGTTATTGTAAAACATATTAAAGGTAAAGATAATGTAATAGCAGATGCATTGTCTAGATCTTATTAAAACACTGTATCATGTGTATACATACTATGTATTTTTATATATATTGTTCATGAAAAATTCTCGTTACACTCAAACTTCTTTTTAAGGGGGAAGGTTTTATGATATTGTAATTTTCATGTTTATTTATATTGGCCTAATTTGTTTTGTGTGGCCTTATAGTTGTTTACAAAATACATTATAATTGTGCAGTTAAGAAATCACTGGAACAATCATAGATACTGATGGAATGATTAGAACTTTCTATTTGACTCACACAATGATTCTGGAATGATCATAATCTACGATGTGTAATTTAAACTTCTATCGTATTCTAGAAGTTTCCGTTCTACGGTTTTCTAGGAGTTTCTCTTCTACAGTGTTTTAGAGATTTCCGTGACAACTATATATATATACAGACACTTAAGTTAGACTGACTCATTAGACATTATTACACTTGGTTTCACAGAAATTTTCTGGAGTTGTTGGATTTTTATTTACGTTAACTTCATCATACTAAATTGGACATATTCTGTACAGTTAAGAGAAGAATTCTGGATAATGAAAAGACAAAGGATCGGAAATATATTTTAACAGTTAAGTTGACATTTCATTCTGTATAATATTTCTTGTAAACTTGTGTATAATAAATCTTGTTAAATTTTATTATTGATTTGTGTCTTTTGTTGGCTACCATTTAAAGGTGATTTCTGGCCGTAACATGCTGTGTATCAATTTTAAATATGATGTTTTTTTCAATAAAACAGGCAATTATAAGACTTGGTGGTACCAGATTTAAAGACCAATGCGAAGAGTTGAGGCACAAGCGTCTTGATGCGAATTTACCACCAGCTGTAAAGGGTACTTATAGACAGTTAATAGAAGTTTCATGGTTTAATGTTATTTGTAGCTCTTGAATTATTTATTATAATTCAATTTATAGGATAGTACCATAATTTTTACTTCAAATGAAACACTTATCACATGCATTTATCAAATAAATAGACTACAAGATCGCTTTGTACAAACAATACACGTAGTGTATTTAAAAGTAAAATTCTTGATAGATCAAATATAATTAAAATTTAAACATTATATTTGAAGGCAATGTCATCCAGTAAAATGCAGATGCCGAAAAATGTATAAATTATCTGTAATACTAAAGGAAATAATTTGCCAGCTTTACCTGAAAACGCGTTGCTCAAAGTAAACGATATGCTTTTAAATGTGCAGATGGCTAGCTTTTAAATATCTACAATTACAAGCATTAACCTTGTTGCGTTTATGTCAATAAACGCAACAAGGTTAATGCTTGTAATTGTAGATATTTAAAAGCTAGCCATCTGCACATTTTTGTTTTCACGTTTAGAATAAAACTCCAAGTATAGATTTTTCTGAAATCCACAACTATCCATACTAGGTACTAAGTTGTAACAACGTACCCAGTTGGATTTACTGTTTGTAAATTACACCCATCCAGAGTCTTTGTATTGCGAATATTAAATTATTACTGATAGTTAACAAAACGTCATGTGAGTATTGTAATGATCAAACTCCATGTTTCTAAACGGTGGTTAATAAATATAAAGTTTAGAGTAAGATCCTTAATATTTATTTGACTTGAAGAGCAAAAATATGGACTATGAAAAACCACCCCCTTTTCTATAAATTATGTCCTTTGTTTCTAATAGAGATAGACCATGAATTTTGGAAACTCTAATTTCTACAAATCTGCAATACATGATTTGGTGAGGATTAACTATAGTACTACTCTGGTCATTTTGAAAACAAATTTTGAAGAGCAAAAATATCTAAATAAAATAGTGGAGATACAACACTATAACACTATTTTGCTGAGCTTCCCGTAAAATAATTTCTTAGAACATGTTTGCTCGAAAACAAAAGATAAACTACAGAGTTACCTCGCTTAACACAAATATCAAATTATTTTATCAAAAAACATATCACAATTTTTACATCATTTTATAAAAAAAATTATCACAATTATCACATTATTTTATCAAAGAATATATCATATATATTTTGATAGAATAATTTTATATTTGTGTAAGTCGAGCTCACTCAATTGTTATCGTATGTTGTCGAGTAAGCATGTCACAAACAAAAATTCGTATATGTTGTTACAATATCATCCATTTGAAGTGATTTGATGATACTAATTCGGTCTGAGTCTGTCTTTGAATAAACAAACAAACAAATATAAAGGCAAACAAGCTATACTGCTTTTCTATGGATTCCAAATAACAATGATTATAATTTGAAAAGATATTGGATATTAGAATTTTATAGTAGTTTAACGATGTTTACATTAAGAAGATACAAATCATTGTAAAAATAATTAAAAAAACTGAGGGATTGGATGTATTTCAACTTAAGAAATAAGATATAAGACGTTGAAAATAAAATATGTAATATACTTTCATACGAGTAAACAGTCATGAATTTGCATTATTTTATTATCAGTGGTATAATTTTCAGATATTCAAGAGTATGTTAAAGCAGAATGGTCCAAAACAGATACACGCGTAGTTGTTTTGACTAATGCTATAAAATGGTTGATTGATAAAACTAAGTGCAATAATGTTGTTACTGTAACAGGAGTTTCAGGAAGTGGAAAATCGACTGCCGTTCATCATGTTGCATTATATTTAGAACGAGAACTAAAGTATCAAATTTTCGCGGTGCATTCACCAAAAGATTTAATGACATACTACGTAAAAGGAAAAAAGCTATTATTTGTTTTTGATGACGTATGTGGAAAGTATTCCCTCGATATTCACAAATTAATGATTTGGAAAGATTTGTCAAATGAAATAAAGTTGTGTTTTAAAGACGGATTTTTAAAATGTCTGTTCACGTGCAGGACGCACATATTTAATGAAGCACAATTTCAAAATGTCGATATTCTTTCATCAATCAACCATGACATGCTATCACCTCAATTTAATTTGTCAAATGAGGAAAGAACATTAATTGCTAAATCGTACCTGACTCCAGAAGAAGTGAACACTGTCAAGGATTTGGTTGAATTCAACGCATATGATTGTTTGCCTCTACTATGTCAATTTTACTCGACAAAAAGATTTAGCGATATAACAATTTTTTTTAAAAATCCAACTCAAGTGATTGAAGATGAATTAACATCATTTAAAAATACGCCCGACCAGACAACCTTTGCAGTGTTGGCATTGTTTGTTATATTCAATAATAAAGTTGACAAACTTGCTATTGAATTACCATCTTTCAGAGATATCTTGCAAGAAATAGCAGATAATGTTACGACATCGTCCACTCTGTCATCGAAAGTTGTTAAAGACCAACTGAAAGGGCTATCAAATACGTATGTTAGAATTCAAACAGAGGCTTATAATATAATTCACGACAAATGGTTTGACACTATCGTTTCTTTTTATGGCCGACACATGTTCGACGTCATATTGCGACTGAGTCATCCCGATATTATTCGTGACCGGTTTCATTTCGAAATAATCCGAAGGTATCAAGAAAAACACTCGCAGGTAATTTCTGTACCGATCGAAAAAGAATCAGATTATATGGAACGATTATGCAAGGATATTATGAATGGATATGTAGAACAGGTATTCACAAATAAACAATTGCAGTTTTTAACTTTCAGGCTAAAATTCATTGAACATTTACGTAGAAAATCAATCGTGGTTGAAATGCTACAAATATTAAGAGATACATCGCCTCTGAATGTTGTATCCCAGCAAAACTATCTTGATATCATGAAGGCGTTACTCAAAAACAATTTAGACGTGAATGTTATGAATAAATTCGGAACAACTCCTTTGTTTATCGCATCTGAAAATGGTCATGTTGGAATGATCAAACTATTGCTGGCTTATGATTGTGATCCTAATACACGTAGATTGGAAACCAGCAAAACACCGCTTTTTATAGCCGTAGAGAAAGGACACACGCAAGTTGTTAAGTTATTACTAAAACACAAGGCAGACCCAAATGTACGCACTGAAGATAAGAAAACCCCACTTTATATCGCGGCAAATCTAGGTCTTACCGATATAGTTGAACTTTTACTTGAGAACAAATGTGACATTACTTTTTGTGGGAATCAAAAATCTCCACTGTTCATCGCCGCACGACTAGGTCACACCGACATAGTACGATTGTTGCTCGAAAGTAGCAGTGATCCAAATATGATTTCTGAAGATTTCATGCATTGCGAACAATCCCCTTTATGTATTGCGTCGAAGTATGGTCACAATGAAATAGTAGAATTATTACTCGAACACAAGGCAGACAGTAATTCAAGAACAAAAGATGGCTTACATCCTCTGTACATAGCTTCAAGAGAGGGATTCACCAATATAGTTAAATTGTTAATTGATTACAAAGCAGATGTAAATGGGGTTGTTCACTTTAAAATTAACAGGCGACACGCTGTTATGTTTTCAGAAACAGAAACCATCATAAAATCAGATTCTTCCTTATGCGTTGCTTCCGAAATGGGATTTTCAGATATTGTTCTTTTATTACTACAAAATGAAAGTAACCCAAACTTATGTAGACTTGACTCAATGGATATAAGCTTATCACCTTTATGTATAAGTGCAACATATGGATGGATGACTATTATAAAACTGCTGCTTACGTATAAAGCGAATCCTAATTTACAAATGGAGCACCAGGACGTTGAACCACCACTGTTTAAAGCTTCGGAGAATGGAAATGTCCAAATTGTCAAAATTTTGCTTAAGAACAATGCCGATCCTAATTTATGTTCAGTAAGTTACGAATGCCGGGACCATAGTCCGTTGTACAAGGGTTGCGAAAAGGGTCATATACAGATAGTAAAAATTCTTCTCGAAAACAAAGCTGATCAAAATATATCTGGTGAAAACCGAAAAAGTCCTCTACGTATCGCTAAAGAAAAACGTTACCAAGAAATTGTTCTGCTATTGCAACAATTTGGAAAATAAACTCGGCATACAAACCAGTAGAATATATTTATAAACTACTTGAAAAATATATATATGGTACAATGAGCTTATATGCAAAGGTATAGAAATTTGAATTGACCAGATCCGAACCCATTTATAAAGTCGAGGCATAATTGCTTAAGATATAGACGTACACATTATTCGCGGATAAACGTTCACGTAAATTTCGTAGATTCCGTAAACAAAACATAAGACCAGTAATATGTTTCTCTAATTTCGATATTGTGCAATTGTTAAAATAATATTGTGATTTGTTTTTCTTTCTCTATTAAAATATTGATCACAATGCTGTTGTTCTGATTTTGAAAAAAGAAATTGCAAATTCATAAGAATCTTAAATGGTGGACACTTATTGCAGCTTACTGGTTAGCATAACTGCATAATGGATGAATTGAAATCTAATTTAGAACCTAAACTAAATAGTTCAGCTTTCCATTGATAGTCATAACTAGTAAAAAACATCGACAAAAAGAGGGAAAAGATACAAAGCACGAAATAAAAAATGATAAGTCCAATTAAAACATAATATTTTACCTATAAACAGCAAACGCATCTAATGCTTAAATTTGGTTCACCTCGTTATAATATAGTATCTGCAAAGAGTAAACTATAACGAATGAGGTTATTTTGGATGATTTTTTTATCAATTTACTTGTTTATTAATTTCACTGTTTAGAGTTTTTCTCTATCAATTTTTCTTTGAAATTCATTTCCAAAACATTTCAAAATGCATGACGACCAACAAATTAGGTAATATCTCAATTGACTAATCGTCTGAAAGTTTTAGTAAAGACATAGCTTAGTGTCTCCTATTTCTTCTATCTGCTTGAGTTTTAAAGTTATAGTGCATTTAGTGACTGCCCAATTACATATCGCAGTTAATACGTTACGCTCGTGCATGTTCAAACTTCATTAACAGTCGTGTGCTCCTTACACAAAAACTGATCCAATAAAGATACGAGAAAGGTGACTGAAATTAACACTATATAAGACAGAGGCGCAAGATACCAAATGATATTCATACTCATAAGTCAATGACAAACTGACAACGCCATGGCAAAACACAAAAAACGACAAAAAAAAACAACAGTATACAAAACACAACGTTTAACATAGAAAACAAAAGAATAAACAATACGAACCCCACCAAAAACCAGGGGTGCTATCTGGTGCTCCGGTGAGGTTAAGCAGATCCTCCTCCACATGTGACACCCGTTTTGTTGCTCATGTAAGTACTAATCCGGTGATAATTCTACTTGGAAAATGTCAAATACCAGGAAAAGATATATGTTTAACGATCACCATCACGAACTGGTTAGACAATACGTTGTGTCGATATCTCATTTCTCAAATATTGCAAGAGAAAAACTGTTCCCACTTGAATAAATTTTGAAAAAAAATATTTTGTTTGGTTTGATTTCAAATAAATTGACTAGCCGAATGTTAATGAATAAAAGGAGAAATGCGTCATCAATGAGACAAGAACACTACAACAAAATATCAAAAAGACATATAGAGTGCAGCATACAGTTTCAACATTAAATATGTGTCCACACTATATATAAAGCTCTTTATCGTTCTGAGTCTATAGATAAAAAGTAAAAGTTGTGAATAAATTTAACATATACAATCAAAAAACTGAAGAAAGACAGTTAAACCATTATGGAAAGAAATATCATTTGTTTGAAAGAAAATGAAATATAGGTAGAAAAAAAAGACACATTTTTTAAGTGTCTTCTGTTAAAAAAGAATTTGTTCTCGCAACTTTTTAGAATATATGTTTTTCTCTATCAATTTTTCTTTGAAATTCATTTCCAAAATATTTCAAAATGCATGACGACCAACAAATTAGGTAATATCTCAATTAACTAATCGTCTGAAAGTTTTAGTAAAGACATAGCTTAGTGTCTCCTATTTCTTCTATCTGCTTGAGTTTTAAAGTTATAGTGCATTTAGTGACTCTGCCTAATAATATATCGCAGTTAATACGTTAAGCTCGGGCATGTTCAAACTTCATTAACAGTCGTGTGCTCCTTACACAAAAACTGATCCAATAAAGATACGAGAAAGGTGACTGAAATTAACACTATATAAGACAGAGGCGCAAGATACAAAATGATATTCATACTCATAAGTCAATGACAAACTGACAACGCCATGGCAAAACACAAAAAACGACAAAAAAAAACAACAGTATACAAAACACAACGTTTAACATAGAAAACAAAAGAATAAACAATACGAACCCCACCAAAAACCAGGGGTGCTATCTGGTGCTCCGGTGAGGTTAAGCAGATCCTCCTCCACATGTGACACCCGTTTTGTTGCTCATGTAAGTACAAACCCGGTGATAATTCTACTCGGAAGATGTCATATACCAGGAAAAGATATATAAGTTTAATGATCACCATCACGAACTGGTTAGACAATACGTTGTGCCGATATCTCATTTCTCAAATATTTCAAGAGAAAAACTGTTCCCACTTGAATAAATTTTGAAAAAAATATTTCTTTTGGTTTGATTTCAAATAAATTGACTAGCCGAATGTTAATGAATAAAAGGAGAAATGCGTCATCAATGAGACAAGAACACTACAACAAAATATCAAAAAGACATATAGAGTGCAGCATACAGTTTCAACATTAAATATGTGTCCACACTATATATAAAGCTCTTTATCGTTCTGAGTCTATAGATAAAAAGTAAAAGTTGTGAATAAATTTAACATATACAATCAAAGAACTGAAGACAGACAGTTAAACCATTATGGAAAGAAATATCATATGTTTGAAAGAAAATGAAATATAGGTAGAAAAAAAAGACACATTATTTAAGTGTCTTCTGTTAAAATAGATTTTGTTCTCGCAACTTTTTAGAATTTTCGGCTTTTAATGTTCATCAGTTTTGTATTTGATTTGGCTTACCACCTCATTTGATTCGATCACCACTGATGCGTCTAATGTAAACATAACGCGCGTCTAGCATACCAAATTATAAGCCTTGTATCTTGGATTAGTTTTTATAATACTTGATGAAATAAACTGACACAAGACAATGCATATTTAAGGTGTTG
This sequence comes from Mytilus californianus, assembly GCF_021869535.1. Lineage (NCBI taxonomy): Eukaryota > Metazoa > Mollusca > Bivalvia > Mytilida > Mytilidae > Mytilus > Mytilus californianus. Next base: position 98,186,296 of record NW_026262734.1, on the reverse strand, counting down.
ATAAAAAGGTATTAACTTCAATTATAAACTTATTTATACCGATATCTTGCAGGGCTTATGTACAAACCGGTGCTAAGAACCGTTTTGAACTTGCAGTGAATTGAGAAATGTTGCTCTATGTTAAACATGTCAAAGGCCTAATTGTGACTATAAATGAAGAAGAGAAATACAAGCGTTGTTCCTTTGCTTCAAGCTTCCCATGTGTTTGTAGAGATTTTGTGTCACTACATCAATTATTGGTACAAGTTCAATGTCAAAAACCTCTGATAAATAATCTGAAACGTAGACATTAACTTCACTAAAGAAATCATGAAATCTAAATCAGAATTAGACAATTGCATCTCGAGGGTTCAGAGCAAAAAGGTGCTATCTGCATTTTTCCACTTTTCTTACATTTTCATATAAAACTATGCAAAAAGATCAACTCTATATTGTATAAAAATATCTAATATGTATTTATAATAATTAAACATATAATGTTAACTAACATAAGGGGCTATCTGCAATTAAAAGAAACCATAAGAGCAAAAAGGTGCTATCTGCAATCCATGTAGAGCAAAAAGGTGCTATCTGACAAATAGCACCTTTTTGCCCTCAGTAACTGATCAAATATTTAGATAAGAAAAAGCCATGTGTTATTAATTTTATTACTTAACATCCTATTTCTACATGATGCTGATATATAACATATGTGTATGAATATGTATTCATTGAGGAAAACAGAATAACATTAAAGACAAAGAAAATTAAATTATAAAGGTAAGTAATTAACTATAATTACAATTTAAAAAAAAATGATAATTTTTCAATTTTATTTGCGTAAATACAATTAAATTCATTAGATTATGACACCAAAAATACCTTTAAACAAAAACAAAGCAAATCATTGCAGAATGTGTTGAGGGTCTACATGGGTGTGTTGATAAAATAACAGTTAAGTACTTGAATTATATTCTGTTTATCATGAAATAAAAAATTTCAAACTCATTTTAGTATTATTTTAGAAGGAAATATGATAATCCTTCTTTTGAATTGAATATACAGTAACCTCTTGAATCAAAATATAGTGACAGACTGGGGGTCTACAGAAGTATTCAATTTATGTTGGACTGATAGCATAAAATAGGTCTGAATAAAAAATAAAAAATAAAAGTGAAAATATTTCAATTTTTCAGATGGATGGCGAGGAGGAATGGTCAGACTGGTCAGACACTGACCTGCTGAAAATTCACAACTATTATGAATTAAATGGTGGACAATCTACAGATGAACCACATCATACAACAAGTGCCAGTCACAATCAACATACTAAGAGCCCTGGAAATGGTGACAATGAATCAAACCATTGCCTTTCTGAAGAGTCTGAAAGTGGACCATCAAATATTTCAAGTGATCAATCATCAAGTACAATCAGAGACAGGCCAAGTCAGCATGATGACATCCCTGGGAATGGTAGAAATGAAACCAATGCATGTCGTTCTAATACATCAGAAATAGAACTATCCAGTACTTTAACAGACCAATCATCAGCTAATACTATAAGGGATATAAGTGGTGAAAATCAAGATGAAAATATGCAGATTGGATCAGAAAGTACACAAGTACAGCATGAAGATGTTCAGTCAAAACACCAAAGCGTACTTCCAAATAATAAAACGACAGCAGAAACTTCTGAACATCGAACTTTAGCTGGTTATACCTCTAATGATTCATCAAATGATGATACACCACTCATAAAGCTGACTAAAAACAAACATAGGCTAAAGAAACAAGATGATTTGAGAAAAAGTGCTTTGAAAAGGCTGTTAAATGCTAAACGTTATATAAACAATGTTCGTGATAAACGTTCAAAAGCAAGCAACATGACACCAGTACCAAGAAAAAAGCTTTACCATTTCCGTAAAAGACAAATCCTAATGAAACAGACACCTATGCCGACAAGTGATTTGTCTGATGATTCAGGAGATGAACTGTATCAACCATGTAAAAAGGATCTTCAATCTTCAAACTCAGATATGACATCTGAAAGGGACTCTGTAAGTGAACCAGAATCTTTATCCAGTATACAGTTGGTAAAACCGAAGCAAAGGCATCGGGACAAAAATTGAAAAAAGAAAAGGTAAAAGTTTAAAAAAGAAGTTTGAAAAGCAGAGGAAAATTATACATGCAACTAGCTCGCAGAGGCACAGATCAGGACCCTGGAAAATTAAAGAAAAAGAAAGTAATGCAGAAGCAAATAGAACAAACTTAACAGAAACAGAAGCCATCAGATTAAGCCAAAAGGCAGCAATGAATAGAACGATCGTTCTGAAATACCACACAATTAGATTAGACAACCTCCTACTCAGTAATGGATTGAAAAGAATTCCAACAATAGCAGATGGGAATTGTTTTTTGTCAGCAGTTGTTAAGCATATCTCATCAGAAGGGCATGACATGAATGTCCAAATCCTCAGGGAAAAGCTGGTTGATCACATGTCACGTGAGGATTACCACTACAAGAGGTTCATATCGTTTGACCATGAAACAACTGTTGAGGGACAAAATCAAAAATTTGATAGTCTACTGCAAGATTTTAGTATTGATGGGCATTGGAACAATGAACTTGCTGACTTCATGCCTTTGGCCTTAGCTAATATGTACAACAGACCATTAAGGATATATTCAAGTATGGTGTCAAATTCAGTTTATGACATTATTCCTGACTTACAAGACACTGAGCATTCTCAGGAGTATATCAAAGTTGCTTTAATTGCCATAAAAGGTCAGGAGCATTATGATGCAGTATGTCATTTGGATGAAGTTCTTGAAAGAACCTCTCAAGCAGATCAATCTACAATAGGTGATTGTAGTCCACCGGTTATGAATAATGTGCGAACACCTATGACGAATAAAAGGAAAAGAAGTACTCCAGTAACACCGAGGAAACGTGCAAACTATAAAAGTCCTGTCAAGAAACAACTATTTCGAAAGAAAAAAAAGAATCAAGAAGTTTGGAAAAGAAATGTAAGGCAATTTAACAGAGTACACGGTTTACCTTATACTGGTCTAACAGGAAAAGAACAAGCAAAGAAAAAGATGCAATATCGTGACTGTTCAAAATGTAAATTCAAATGCTCTTTAAAGATAACGGCACGACAAGCAGGGGATATTTTCGCCACTTATTATCAGTTGGGATCATATGAGAAGCAAAGAAACTTTATTTGCCAACATGTAGAGCAAACTAAGTCCAAAAGATGTACCACAAATAGAAAAGAAAATTCCAACACCTATTTTTTAACTACAGACGGGAAAAAAGAGCGAGTTTGTAAAGCATTCTTTCTGGGAATACTTCATGTCAGCAAAAAAACAGTAGAATATTCCTTGAAAAAGAAAGAGCATGGAGTATTTGTTGGCCGTGATAATCGCGGAAAAAACCCATCCATAAACCGAACTCCAGAAGGTGATAGGCATTTTATTAGGGAACACATACAATCATTTCCAACGGTATCATCACACTACACACGAAAGGACTCAAACCGTCAATATCTTAGCTCAAACCTGTCAGTACAAAAGATGCACCAACTTTATGAAAAAGAATATCAAAGGAAAGGCAAAAAACCATGTAAAATAAATGTATATCGTGATACTTTCTGTAACGAGTTTAACCTGGCATTTCATAAACCAAAAAAGGACCAGTGTTCAACATGTACTATCTATTATGAGAAGAAACAAAGAGGTGAAATTACAAAGGAAGACGAAGAACAATTTCAAGAACACCAAACGAAGAAAGAGAAATCAAGAGAGGAAAAAAGACTCGACAAGGAAAGAGCAAAGACAGATAGATCTTTCGCTGCAGTTACCTTCGACTTGGAGGCAGTGCTGCCAACACCCTGTAGCATGGTTGGGGATCTTTTTTATAAAAGATGTCTGTCAACATACAACCTGTCATTCTATTCACTTGGGGATAGTAAAGGCACATGTTATTTGTGGGACGAGACGAATGGCGGAAGGGGTTCAAGTGACATTGGATCTTGCATACTAATGCACATCAACTCAATAGCGGAAAAAAATACCGCTGTTGAAGAAATTACATACTTTTCAGATACTTGTGGTGGTCAAAACAGGAACCAGTTTGTGGCCTCTGCATTGCTGTATGCCTTACATTTTCATTCAAACTTAAAAGCAATTAATCACAAGTTTTTTGAAAGGGGTCATTCGGAAATGGAAGCCGACTCCATACACTCGTCAGTGAAGAGAGCAAAAAAAAGTACAAAGGTATACCATCCGTCACAGTGGGACACTGTCGTGTCAATGGCGAGGAAGACAAATCCTTATATAGTTATTCCAGTAAACTATAGAGATTTTTATGACCTAAAAGGCTTAAAAACCGACTTTAACATCAATTTGAAAAGAACAGTTTCGGGAGAAACAATAAATTGGCTGAAAGTCAAGTGGATTCGAGTAACGAAAGAAAATCCAGGAAGTGTATTTTTTAACAACGGCTTTGATCCTGAGAATTTTATGGAAGCTAAGTTCCAGTCAAGTAGTTTAAGAGGAAGAAAAAAGAAGACTGGAAATATTAAACTGTCACCTTTGTATGAGTCTAAACTACAAATTTCTGCTGCAAAGAAAGCAGATCTCCTATCATTGTGCAAGAGCGGGGTTATCCCAACTACATATCACTCGTACTATGAAAGTCTTCTGGTTGGAAAATTAGTGAAGGACACCTTGCCAGAGCCAGACATTACAGAAGAAGATTTAATAGACAACATTTAATTCAAATCAAAAGTTTAATGTTGTATCCTTGTAACAAATGATAAATCATGTTCTATTCAGTTTTGTTTTTAATTACAAAAAGCCGACCGACAAAAGGTACCAGAAAAAAATCTCTGAATGCTCAGACTATTGTCAGGTCAATGTCATACAAAATCTAAATAAAAAATCAACATTATTCATCAAATTTAACTGACGAAACTATACTGTTAAAATCTTAAATGAAATACAGAATAAACCAAACACAATATTTAATTATATTCATTTTTTTTGCTTGTACTGACTGTAGAATCGGGCATATTTTATTACAAATTAGTGAAACATTTCTGTCAGTATAAATATAATCCAAAAAATTGTCAAAAACCTAACTTAAGCAATAATAGATTGATAATATTTAAAACACTAACATGATTAAACAGAAAAAATGTTGAGCAAAAAGGTGCTATATGGCAGATAGCACATTTTTGCTCTAATTTTTTGTCACCTTTGTCAATAGGCAAAAAGGGGCTATCTGCATTGACCTACTTTTATCCTATTTATACTTACTTAATCATTCCAAACTTTTGACAAATTACACACACCAACATTATCTCATATTTGACCAATTTATAGATCATATAGATGACAAACTAATTTTTGATAATTTGATAAACCTTTAAACTTGATTTTCTCAAAACTATGAAATATGCAGATAACCCCTTTTTGCTCTGAACCCTCGATCTATAGTCTGTACTATAAAGTTAAAATTCAGCGATTACTTACACCTGATCAGATTTTCCAGTGAACTTGGCATTAGAAATACTACAAAACCTAGAATGCCTTGTCTGGATATGTTTTGTAAATTGAATCAGATGGACGACTTCCAAGTATGTTAAATAACAAACGTGACGATTTCAGTTTCCGAGTGTCAGCTATCCATATTCTATGTAGTAACTGACCGTCTGCACCAGAATATAGTATAAAAAAGGAGATGTGGAATGAATGTCAATGTGCAAACTATCCAACTAAAACCAAACAACATCGGTGTAAGCATCTATAGGTCAATAACGAGCAAATTCCAAATCGTATAGTAGGCCATAAATATAGACAGTAACCAACAACAACCACTGAATTACATGCTCCTAAAATATGACAGGCAAATAATGAATATGATTAAAATTGAACATGTTTGTGTGCGCTCAACTCCCCCCTAACCTGGAATAGTCGTGTAACACCACAACATATGAACAAAATGTAAAATCAGTAGGAAAGATCTTGGCACATTAGATCAGGACGAAGCACATAAAAACCAACTCGCACACAAATGTTCGATTTACACGGACATCATTAGCAGAGATGTTCTTCGAAAACAAAACTTCTCAAGCACAGTTATGTATTTGTCTCAACTCACGAGAGACATCTTTTACATCATTCTAATTGAGAACAAACATTTTTGACAAAAGAGATGATTTCAGCTTACCAATTGTAAACTTTCCATTCCTATGTAGCAACATGCCACATGGTTGCTGACAACAAAGGAAGCTATTAAACCAAGAGTTCCAAGTGGTAAAGTTGAAATCATCCTTCGAAAATTGTATGAATGAGAGTTTGTTGACCATTATGGAATATCTGTTTCACAGATGACAACAGATAAATTCCAATTGTCGTAACCACAACCAATTCCGTCCTCTTTCCTCGAATGTGACCTACCGTTTTAGACTTATCACCTACATGAGCAACACGACGGGACACCTGATATCAACCCGGTTTTTGGTGGTATTACTCAGTCTTTAGTTTTTTATGTTGTGTTTTGTATACTGTTGTTTGTCTATTGATCGTTTTTCGTTTTTGGCATGACATTGTCAGTTTGTTTTCGATTTTTGAGTTTGAATATCTCTTTGATATCGTTAGTTAGCCTCTCTTGTAGGACTTCTCATCAGAAAATGTAGCGCTTGTGTCCGATTCTCTGGCATGACATTTTTTACTCATTTTGTTATTTCATAGAGGATAATGCATTCATAACAGAAGATGCTTGTTTTGTTTATCAGGAAAAGCGCTTTGGATGCATGAAATGGTTTTTTTTTTTTTTTTATTTATCGACGCTATCGATGTCCCTACATGTATAGGTCATTTCATTTCTCAAAATTTTCCTCAATGTTGTCATATTTCAAATACACTTACAAGTTTAGAACATCGATAAAATACAGCAACTGTAGCCTTTACTTATCATGGATTCTTCCTAATATCACGATATATGACAGTAGGTCACATTGTATCTGAAACCTTAACTCAGATATCAAAATTTAGATGTAAGAGAAGAAAACGAAAGATAAAAGTGATGAACAGATAATCAAAGAGTCAGTATATGCATGGTTTTCTACAAAAGACAAGTGATGATGTAATAAAAATATTCCCAAATATGGGCATGTTGTACAAGCACTTTACAGAAACTATTAAAGATCTTAAGATCAACCTCCACACCAGATTATCAAGAGGACAGAGATAATCATATTACAAGGTTATGCTAGCATTGTTTGGTACATAAACCTATCTTTTTATCTCGATCCATTGATCAACGAAATTCCATTCAAAGTTTTGTAAACAGCAGTGGCATCGACACAGTGGTTGTAAATGAACTTATCATAGATAACAGGAATAAAATTATAAACTCCAGATGCGCGTTTCGTCTTCAAAAGCCTCATCAGTGACGATCGTGTCAAAAAAGTTATAAGTAGAGATGTTGGGGACGTCAATGAAACACAACTCAACGGCTCTATATGTAAACATCCAATCCTCAGCAATATACAGGTGTTAAAGTGTAATATACAATATCTGAGCTTTAAATTTCTCCGCAGTTGAAAAGTGTTGTGAATAAATTTAACAAAACCCCTCCCATGCGTGAACATCACATTTTCCAAATGACAAAAGTCGTTAAGATTTGGCAAAAGAAAATCTACGACGAGGTTCCTGACTTGGGACAGGCACAGACATTTTAACTCCGCCATAATATGTATGTGTCTGTAATTCACTTGTGCTCGTTAGTTGCTGTGTATCATTTTTGTTTTTCGTTTGTTGTTTTGTACATAAATCAGGCCTTTAGTTTTCTCGTTTGAATTGTTTTGTCATTTCGGGGCCTATTATAACTTGTTATACGGTATGGGTTTTGCTCTTGGTTGAAGGCAATACATTGACATATAGTTGCTAATGTTCTACGTCATTTGATCCGTGGTGGAGAGTTGTCTCATTGGCAATCATACCACATCTTCTTATTTTTACATATCGTGACATATTGAAGGTTTTAATAAATTTTATTCAGATCTAAACTCTCTCATTTTTTTTTCATTTCGATCAGCAATCTGGCAAAAGGTACTCAGGATGGGTGCATAAAACACCATTTTTTTTCCAACGGTATCCATAAATATATTCGATGATTCCCAAGGGGCAATTAAAAATCATCGGTCGAAGAAGGACAAACAACAACATAGCCGAAAGCAAAAAAAAACAAACAACTCCATAAAACAACAAGGCTCCTGGCTTTGGATGCACAGAAAGACTCGCCGAGTTAAACATGTTTGTTAGCGCTATAATCATCCCCTCTAACCTGGGTTAGTGATGTCATCATGGTAACGGAACAACATTAGAAACAAGAATGTGTCCATAGTACACGGATGCCCCACTCGCACTATCGTTTTCTATATTCAGTGGACCGTGAAATTGGAGTCAAAACTCTAATTTGGCATTAAAATTAGAAAGATCATATCATAGGAAAAATGTGTACTAAGTTTCAAGTTGATTGGACTTCAACTTCATCAAAAACTACCTTGACCAAAAAATTTAACTGAAGCGGGACAGACGGACGGACGAACGAACGAACGGACGCACAGACCAGAAAACATAATGCCCCTATTATTTTCGTAGGTGGGGCATAAACACGGTGAAAATCAGTTTGAAAATCGCGTTTTTCTGTTGATTTGATTGATTGATTGGTTGATTAATTGATTTTTGCTTTACTCCGCATAGGCGTTTTAAATTGGAGCTCTCATCGATATTCTACAATTCAGTAAAATAACTACACACAAGATTAGATCAACAAATGTGATTTATTTACAGAAGGTAAAACGTGGGGTATAAAATATCCACAACTGTTTAACAATGAGGCAATATTTACAAATGTTTGATGAAGGAATGGTTCAATATCACAGAACAATACATTCGTAAATGAATATGAACAATGATACATATATATGTCAATGAAAATTTATAAATAATACTTAAATGTGCAGAAATATATCATACAATAAGTGTTACCAAGCAACAATATCATACTTCACAGAAGCAAAAATAATTTGATGCCCTATTACGATTATCCCAACAGGTTTTCAATACTAATGGTTGTGATTTTATGACAATGTTTATATTGTAAGCGCGATAACTGTGATTCCGTCATACCGCATTTTGATAATCTTACTTCTGTTTGGCAATCCGTTATTCCGTAATCAATGTCTTCGTTGTAGATTTACCGGGAGAGCTAAATGGTGTGACGTGTACATATTGTTCGATAAAACACAAGATTTGTTTTCTGTTTTGACATGACAGCTTTTATGTCATAAAATATTTTTTTCTGAAATCACAGATAACAGATTTAGAAATAAAAAAGCCGTATAAAGTAAGCGACAATTAATCGAATCAACAAACTCAATAGTTTCATTTAATATGGCTACTTTTGAAAACGTTGGATACCCCTCTGAGCGAAAATTATCGGACGTTCTGATATATACTAAAAACAGAAACTTTAAAGATACAATTATGCTCTTGGACATAACATTATACTATCCAGACCATAAACCAAATCGTGGTAAAATAATATTAATATATGATACAAACTTAATTCTTTATCAACTTTAATATTTGCGAACAGCTATAAAATCGCCTAGGTGGTTTCGTGGTTGCGTGAACGTTGAAGGTCACGGGTTTTTTTGCCGGTCAGTCAACCCAAAAACTTGTCGGATAGGATTCAGAATAATGTGTCCGTATAGGATACCTTCTTGCAGACTGTTACTTTGTGAACTAGCACGATAAAACTAACGTTCACTTTTTCGATCTAGTGCAATAAGCGTGGATATTAATCATAAGTATCACATTAGCATGTTCACGTCCTGATATACATGTAATATTCTCCACTGGAGGTTAAACACTAATCCATCGTCATCACCATCATCATCTATAAAACACAGTTTTAATACTCTAATGAAATTTACTGCACGCACTGTTTGAATATTTGCCGGTTTTATTATAGGTTTGCTTTGCATAATGAATACATGTACGTGACTTTTTTTAAATTCTAGACCGGATACCTTACAACCAGCAAAAAAACTTCACCTAGCGTTTCCTAAGGACCCTATTAAATGAAATCTATACTACTAAAATAACGAGGTCCAATTTGTTAGCTGGCATGACGTAAAAACGACGAATCAAAGAAACCAACTTTATATATAACTACTATAGGAAAATGGTTTTGATTAAAAATTACACCATTCCAGGCCCTTTTGTTTTCCACATAATTAATATTACCAATAATTAACAAGTTCCGGGTCGAATCCGATATCGATTCCAGTACCTGATTCATGTTACCTTATCTGTACGTTCCGCCTTTGTCAGGCGCACCACCAAACGGTGTATTTGGGATTTGCTATGTATACGGGTCATAATCACAACTGAACTTGGTCATTATACAAGGATTTAGACCACTAAATTCAATAATTGACCAAAAGATATATATACACAAATAGTTTCCGGTTGTATTATGAAAACTAGGACGGATTCAAACAAAGATTTTGAAAGCAGAGAAAACGGTGCACCTTATAATCAGCATGACTTTATCATATGACAATACGAATACTAAAAATCCACGCTGAAAATAAGGCGTAGGTTCTTTAATTCATTCACGGACCCGCGATGTAGCGGGTGTGTTCTAGTTGAAATATAAAATAACTATAATGTTTAGCTTGTAACAGTATAACAATAACTATATATAATAAAATGAAATGTAATAAAGTATAATTTTATGATAACATTATTTTCTAAATAAATATTTTTAAATATACAATAAACAGTACACAAAAAGATAGTCAATTAAATTGAAAGAACATTTACGGATAATCAATAAATGTAAATAAAACTTTACATAAGCATCCGAATGTTCAGGGGGAGGAGGGGTCATCATTTCATAACGAACACATTGTGATAATAATGCCCACCATATTAATAATATATCTACAAGAGGTTGCATATAGATACGTATAAAAATCTCGCTTTTTTTCAATTCTTTGATACAACCTTATAAAAAGAAGAAATTGAATAATCATATTAACATCATTAAAAATAAATACAAAGAGATGGTAAATTATTTTGTAGCTTAGTTTCATAAAAAAAAAAGTAAGAAGAAGCGGAAAAACTATACCAATCTTTTCCTGGGAAAATGTTTTCATTGCCTGCATTACGAAAGATAGGTGAAGTATGATTGCCTATGACTGAGGCTATGTATCAACACTTACTTTCCACAAAATACCAAAGTACATTAAATTCAATTTGACAGATAACCTTTGGGTTTTTTAACAATATATTGATGCAGAATTAGAAAGGGAATGGAAATAAAAGATTTGAACAGACGTCCTCGTAATTTAGATGCTAAATATTTAAAATATCTAAATACAAATTTTGAAAAAATAAATAAATCAGGTTTTTAATAATTGGTACGACAGAGTTTTAAGGGAAGAAATTCAATATTCTTATCTTTGAGAAAAATACCTTTTAAAGGTAGGCAAGTCCAGGGATGTTAATATGGTAAGAACAGCAATTACACAGATTTTTTTAATTTGTTATTTAATCCATTGTTTTCGATACATTTAGAAACTTTGTTTTACTTCTTATACAACATTGGTACTTCAAAGAAAGTCTATTCGAAAATTCATTCTTGACACCAATCTGAATATTTTATCAAACGTTTACACTACAAACACCTTGTGTATATGTAACGAGCGAAAATGTATTCTGTTAACTGTTATAAGTTTAATAAATTTACCAACATCATAAATTTCACTACTCATACATAATGTATTGGCATTTTCAAAGTCCTATTCTTAAGAAGTTCTTAAGAGTCTGCCGGTTACGTTATTTAAAGTCTGCCCTTTTTTTTCAATCAGTATGCACGTGGTACACTGGCAAACAAATTTCTTTACTTTTTTTCCACATTTGAATAAATAAACAGTGTAAACGTTCTTATATCATTAAACGTTACCAATGTTACTGTACCAGATGTGCATGTCTCTTCGATGATGCTAGAGGCCGAGCTATTAAACGTTATTAATGTTACTGTACCGGATGTGCATGTCTCTTCGATGATGCTAGAGGCCGAGCTTTCCATGTCAAATGTGCTTTGAGGGTTCTGGTTTACTCTACACCGGTGATATTCACGGTTAAATATTCAAAACAGCACTTCTACAATAAATATTCTAAATATAGTGTGTGTTGTACCGATATGGAGAACTATTTGATCGACGGACAATGAGTGACCAGGTGACAGACAGCCTGCATGTTCTTTAAGTACGCAACGAAAAGGCTGCTTACATCATTAACAAACACTGCTTCAAAATCTTAAATCTTAAATTATAATACCCCGTATTACAGCAGCTGTCTTTAATGCAAAAAAGGTACTCAATCAATACCTGATCGCAATTTTGGGCAGAGTATACACAGCCTTATGACCTCATACATTTTCTATATCAAAATTTGGATCTGAAATATTTGGTAACAAACTTTTGACCTTAAATGATTAACACAGATTCTTTCTTGTTCGAATAACCCCTGCTTAGTCCTTTGGTATTCAATTATCGGTCAGAGATATCTAAATCATAAAATGGTATGAATTATTAATTGAAACAAAACGTTTGGTTTCAAGTTCGTGGCATAAATAAATGTCTACGTTAATTAGATAAAGACTGTTAAAGTACTGACTAATCGTAAGTAAAATTATATTTTACTGCGCACGTCCTCTAATAACAGAATAAATAAAACAATTGAAAATGATAGTGGAGAAAAGTTATTTTAGGGAAATAAGTGGGTGGAATACTGCCAGCTGTTGCGATCAATTTATCGATCCTAGCAAAAATAAAATTTAAATGCCATATAAAAAAATGTATAACCGGAATGAACTTGAATTGCAAGTCTTAGGGAATATGGTATATACAAATATTGATGTATGTCAAAATAAAAAAAAGGAAAATATATCATAGAAATATAAGTGTTTAAGGAAATCTCATATTTCATGTAATGGATTTTTTTTTATAAAAGTTGTAATTTCTATATAAAGGATGTTCGCTACTCTGTTTCAAAATAGCAAGCTTTCAAAATGACAGTTATAAATTGATAGTATATAAATAATGGAACTTAAAAGCAGAAAAAAATGAAAGGTCCGTGTTTGTCGATACGAACCGGATATAAGAAAACAACCCTTGTTTTTGAGATGTAATCAATTTAAAATTAGGCGGGAAAGAATTTTCTCTAGATTTTTCATACATTTAACATTGGCACCTGTTTTTCTTTCGAAAACTATGAAAAAAAACAAATATATCACAAGATTTTCAAAATTGGCCTTTTAAACTATATGGATTAAAATTATGAAAAAGAAAAGTAGGGTTTAGCGGGCCAAATGTTTATAACATTGGTGAAACTAGAGGATACCGAGTATCTGACAAAAAGTTAAAATCAAGAGTAGCGAACATCCTTAAGTGTAACAGTCAGATATTCTAATATTCAAATTCCATTGGGTTTCATCAATGTTCCAATATTCTCTATTTTACATTTCATGTTCATATTTGTACATGTTATGAAAGTTAATGAACAATCTTAAACAGATATATGTCGACGCGAATTATTTTTAAAAAAAAAATCTAAAGCGAGACAGCTTTTGAGGTATCATGAATAACCGTGAAATGTCATCGTTCTTCGATCATGCACATAAATATATTTAAATAAATAAATAATTTAATTTTGGATGTAACACGTCTTTTGATTGGCTGAGAGATTTTTTTTGTCTATCAGCTCATAGACATAATTTTGTCATGTGACCGTGACGTCATCAACGGATTTTTTTTTCATGATTTGCTCCCGAGAAAAATGGAATTTAGAATCAAATTATAAGGAATGGCTGTTATATTTTTCTGTCTATTCGAAATGAACTAAAAAATGTGGTGCACATTTTTAAATAACAATCTACGCGGGTTATTCAGTGTGCACCACATTTTTTATGTTATTTCTTCATAGACAAAAAAAATATTAGTCATTCCTTAAATGGAATATTCCTTTTTAAAAATATTTCAAAATAATATTGTGTATAAATGACAATGTAATAAATAGCTAACATGTCTTAGGAAAAAAACCCATCTTGAATGCAATAAAAAATGAATTGTTCATACTGGACTGTTGTCTTCACTTGAAATTGACACTTTATTGTAATTGCCGTCAGTCACGTGGTTTCCGTGGCCATTTTCTTTTACTTTTAGGATCTCTTTTGATTCAATACACTCAGTTTCACTTTCATCGTCACTAATAAGACCTTGTTCTTCTTCCTCAAACGCGTTTCTTTTCGTGCGTTCAATTTTCCCCAGTCCATATTGCACATGCGTGTAATAAAGTACGAAATTACTAACAATTATTGGTACGGTAAAAGCTATCATAAGAAGTCCTGAGACTGCGCATAGAGATCCTACAATATAACCGTATGCTGTTTGAGGAAACTTATCCCCATAGCCAACCGTAGTCATAGTTACAACGCTCCACCAAAAGCCAATTGGAATGTTATCAAATCCTTTATCGGATTCTGCAAAATGAATAAGCGAAGCAAAAACTATCATACCAATCAACAAGAAGACAAACATTAACAAAAGTTCGTTGAAACTAGCTTTCAATGTATACAGTAAAATCCATAATCCAGGCACATGGCGAATTAACCGGAATATACGACATAACCTGAGCATGCGCAGAATTACAATAAATTCCATAAAAGGCATTTTCTCTCCAGATGGGTTGATAATGTATATTATAAACTCCACATAATCCGGCAAAATAGCAAGAATGTCGATGATATTTTGTGCTGTAGTGATAAATTGCAATTTAGCCGGACAAAAGACAAACCGACAGATAAATTCTACGGTGAAAAAAGTGACACAGCATAAATCAATGATTTTCAAGGCAGGGTGTGTTACTCGTTGATCAGCAGTTTGATTTGAGTTCGTGCTGTTCAACGTGTTTGGAATGGTAACAGTCGCTTCTGTTAAGTATGTAGCGTCGGGTTGAATGCTATATAAAGCTTCAAAAGACTTGAGCGTGCCTCTATCTACCTTGAAAGCCGGGTGCGTTTCCGCACAGAATGAAAATATGGAAAGGAAAACGAATAAAATGGAAATCCAAGCATATATCTGAAACGAAACAAAAAAATGTGTAAAAATTCTTTACTACAAGAAAATACGTACACTTTACAGCTACAGTTTTGACATCATAGCCAGAAATTAGTAGTACTTTTGCTAATTAATATTCATAATATGTAAATGAGAATTGTACCACGTGATAATAGTTTGAACTGGACTGGCTTGATATCATTAAAATCTTTAAAACACGGATATTATAAGTTGCCCGTCACAGAGTCCTTGTTTACAATCACTCTGATATTTCCGTAAAGTTGTCAGGCGGTCAAAATCAAAACAATGAACGCGAATTTAGTGAATTTTTCGTGTTTTCGTGAGTTTATTCTTCTTGAAATAGAGGCATTTTAACTTTACGTGGGAAACTAGAGTTCAACGACTACACATACAAGGTTTGGACTTGCTTATTCTTTGGACATTCAAGTTTCAAGTTTCACCCCGGCAACCTGTATTTCTAATGACCTTGTTAGCCAATTTTCAACACGAAGTTTGCAAATTTGACGTTTCTGCCATTTTAGCCTGTATTTTATACTGCAATTTTAAAAGCCTCTCGCTTCGATTTTTAAAATAGCTCAGGAACCTTGGTTTTTGCAACGACAGTCATTATATTTCGTTTAAATGGTGTATATTGTTGTGTATATTTATTTTCTGCCCCGGCATCCTGTCCATCACTTAAATCAAAGTTAAAACAGACATTTTTTCAAAATTCCCTATCATTTCAATATAATTTCCGTGACCCGTATCCGATTTCTTTAGTATAATATTCAAATAAGCAAAGTGGCGTTGATTTCTGGATATGTAAACAATAAGAGCTATACAAGTTGTTTGTAACACTTTGACTGTCTACCGTTAATTGGAAAACAGGTTTTTGGAATATTTAATCAATAAAAACACGAGAGACGACCACTTAAATTAAGTTTTGATCCCGTTTAAATCTATAACTATGAAAAAAATATCACGTGACTTCATGACTCTATGGCACACCCAAATCTGATGAAAAATAATCCATAGACATTTTTTAGAATAAAATTGAAGCAGTTACGAATGGGAAATGAATTCTTACGAGGTACATCTAATGCCACTGATACAGCATGGACCGTTCGTGAAAACGTGAATACGACGGTACATACTGTGTTCTTGGTTTCCGTATACGTGCTTGATTTAACAATAACAAACATGTTATGCTAAATTTGCGGTATGGGTTTTGCTCTTTGTTGAAGGCCGTACTGTGAACTATAGTTGTTAACTTCTATGTCATTTGGTCTCTAGTGGAGAGTTGTCTCATTGGCAATTATACCATATCTTCTTATTTTTATTTAACAAAGATTTTGGTAAATGTAAATTCTATTCATCGAATACTTTTTGCTTATATCTTAATTGATTTCTTTAAAAAAAAGGCTGTTTTTGCTTATATTTATCGAAAGAAATACATCACTTTTTAGAAAAAATCATATATTTTTTATGAATGTAAACAAGAAAAAAAAAATACATTGACTGCCGATTATTCTGTTAATTATTTCTTCTTATAGTAAAATAGAACTCCGGTCGATTTAAGAATTTTTAATTAGGATCGAGAAATTAAAAATGAAATATTTATCGGACTTCCTCACACGCTTCGTACTAAACATGCATGAAATATTTATCGGACTTCCTCACACGCTTCGTACTAAACATGTATGAAATATTTGCCATTGGACATTAAGCAAACAACAATCACATATCCATCGTGTTTACAGCTACGCGTGAACTTATCCACCGGGCATAACATTATACTGACTAAAACTGGTTAAAGTAAAATGAAAAATACACATATCCATTAAACCTTTCTTGAAATCAGTATTGTGTAGGGTGTCGTGTACTATTACTTGTAGAGTATAGAAATTCCACTGACCCGGTGTCGTCTGCCGACAAATTGTGCTGTCCATCTGTAGGAAACGGATATTCTTTTAGAAAGTCATCTTAACATCATTGTGTTAAACGTTTTGGCTTTTTAGTTTCAAAGTACATGTAGTTGTGCTATGTCCAGTTGCAAATATTTATGAATTAAAAAATTCTAATATAGGTATTGAAGTCAAGGATGTATAAGTACACATTCATGGCCTGTTGGATGGAGAGTTTTCAACTGAAATGCCACGTTTGGGGTATGGGATGCTACTAACTTCCTTTGTGCTTTTTTTTTTGTAACGTGCCCGTATCAAGCCAAATATTTGGTAGTAAATCGTAAATTGAGACTTTGAGACTTTGTTCCTGTCATGGCTAGTTCAAATTTACTCATAGTTCAACTTGATAGTTCAGAGGAAACGATGAGAGCATTTAAATAAAAGCTGAAAGGCGTCGACGGATCACCAAGTAGGCAAAAGAGTTATCCTAAGGAGCAGGTAAGCTTTAACTAAATTTTGCTATTTTTCAGACATGGTTATTTGGTTGAAAACAAGGTACTATATATGTAAATGTAAATAAAAAGCGAACACCAATTACGCGTATATCTAAATTGTAGATGAAGTCTTTCTACATTAGTTAGATAAGAATTGTTGAGATAACATTTTCATTTATGATTGTATAATCCTAGGTTTAAATTTTGATCGATAAGTAAAAGAGAGAAATGTTCCAACAGACCATTTTAGCGCCAAGTTTTATTGAGTGTAAACGATATAGACAAATTACTGTAAATTTTCTTTGTATATGAATATTGTACATAGAGGATGATTCGGGACCATAAAAACCCCATAAAAATACTACTGAGAAACATCTATGAAAGACTTAAAGCTATTAAACATATATTTTAATGGGTTTTTGGCTTAGAGTGTCCTTTTCATTTGTGGCCGGATTGGACGAAATCCAAAACCGGCTTATAGTATGGTGATGTCGGGCGGAAAGTAAGTACGTTGTTTGGGTAATCAACTCCTAAATTCAACCCTGATCCTTAACACTTAATAGAATGCTTACACATATGTTTAAATTGTGCATCTGCTACTAGTATTATGTAATTGTTTGATGAACGTTTTCTCATTTTTCCAGACTCTGGAACTTCGTCGTTTGTCATCAAAATTAACGCAAAGACGGTACCAATTTTGTATAATCAACTCCTCCTACAGTTTTCGATCAAAATCCTTGAAACTTCATATAATGGTTGCACTTTTATTGTAATATGCATCTGCTATTATGGAATTGTTCGAATGGCTTTTTCTCATTTTTCCAGACTTGGGAACTTAATGATTTGACAGAGGAACATTTTTTAAAGATGATATAAATTTTAATGAAAATTCACGAAAGACTGTTGTTTTTTACTCAGATCTTTGGAACTGATTTGAGCCTGTAACGGTATATGTAAACTTAGTGTAAGCTGTACTTTTCTGTAAAATGATAGTTTAAACCAATTGGTCATCTAACTCCATCAGCCATAGTAAATTGTGATACAAAATACATATAATGAAAAACGATCGTGTTAATCGTGTCGTAACTCGATGCAGTTTCATATTTGATTGAAAGTGGAGCAAATAATATTGTTTTTCGTTAGCAGCATCAGCAGGTGGGGATTAAGACTTCTTAGCTGTATTTTCATTAATCCTTATACGCCCGTAAAAAAGATTTATGATTTTTTACTAGAATTCCCTTCAGGAAAAGTACAATTTCTTTTAAATTTTTATGTTTGGTATAAAAATAAGAAGATGTGGTATGATTGTACAGCAATCTACTATTACAATTTCGGTCAATTTGCCAACCCAATTTAGAATAGTAAAATGGTACAACCAAGCTTGCGTTCGGACATATTAATATGGAAAATAATAAGTAGATGTGCAACATGTATGATTTGCCAATTCGACAACTGTCCAACAGTTACTAAAGAGCGAGGAATTATAAATTAGATGTTTACAAAACTTTGAATTTTTTTCAAAATACAAAGGATTTTCTACCCAAGGAATAGATTGCCTTAGCTTTATTTGGCAAAAACTCTAAGAATTTTGGGTCCTCAATGCTCTTCAACATCGCATTTTATTTGGTCTTTTTTTATTTTTTTATATGAGCGTCACTGATGAGTCTTTTGTAGACGAAACGCGCGTCTGAATTACAAAATTTTAATCCTTCTTGTATGATGAGTATATGTAAACGAACCCTGTAAAATCATCAATTGAATTTTGGGTATAAGCTAGTGATTATAATATTCAAAAACTTAAATATCTTGAAAATTGAGTGTATCATTCCAAAGTTTAATCTTTGTCGGCCATTTTTCTCTATTCTTTCTAAATTTTATCCGTTATTCTATAATAATCCTTATATTTTATCACCCCTTTATTCTCTATTCTATTCTACTAAGTGGCATGTTTTTATTTATTCTTAGTTTATATCTATTTTTCTCTATTCTTTATTTTTGTGGCCTATTTTTCTTCATTCTTTATTTTTGTGGCCTATTTTATTTATTCTTTATTTATGTGGCCTTTTTTCTCTATTATTTATTTTTGTTGCCGAAGTTGTTCTATGGTTTTGGCCCATTATCCTCTATTCTGTAAACCCCATCCATCTACACCTTCATATATCCCTTTGTTTGTCGGGTATTGCTTTATATTTGAAAAATATTCAACCTTAGATTTTTGAATGTTGGTTGATAAATATACAGCAGCATGTGGTACACATCTTATAACATATAACTATGTTGAATACCGAGAAAGATACATTTCAACCAGCATCATTGTACAATAGATTTAGCAGTACTAAATCCATATTGTCATAGAGATATAGTTTGTGCTGCAATAACAACGTTGTCATTACGTTTGACATTTTAGTCTTGCAAGTAATTAATTAATCTATGAAGCTAACGTTAATGCACACGAAATACAAAATCGTGAAATGTGCACCAAATACCAGATCTTATCTCACATTAGAATCTTTTGGTGAATAGACAGAAAACTTAATGACATAATCTTGAAAGATGCGAAGATAGCTCTATATTACAAAATATCTTTAGTAAATAATGAAATAAAATAGGACCATCGTACATTATTCTTGCTATATTACAAAAAAAATATTTACTGAATATTCCTTTATGAAATCAAGTTATCTCCCCTTATAATTCTAAGTTTACGTTTTCGTTAATCAATCCAAAAATATTCTGAATTTGTTAAAACAGTCAAAATAATAAGATGTAATCACACATTTTCTTCATTTAAATGAAAATCGTACAAATGAATTGTACGCCAGTCACAAAATTTTCTAATTTCAATAAAAATAAAGACATTCTTTTCATCGGGGAGCTGCGGCCGCTTGTGAAAATTTCATCTCGCCTTACCAGGAGAAACATTTTTCCCCCGATTGTTTTCTTCTCTGTTACGATAAAAAAAAAGATTTTCTGTTTTCCCTAGTTGTAAACCCGGTAAAAACAGTCAGTTTACATCAGTTTGTGTCAGTTTATATTAGATGCATTTGTATAGTGTTTGTATGAGTATGTTATATGATATTCTAAGAATAAACTACAGCTTTTGTATCTTTTACACTGTCCTCCGGTTTTGTATTGACCGATGGATATGAGACATTTTCAGTTTGATTTAATGAACACAATTGCTTCAGTTCTCTTCCCGTCTCTATTGCATGAAAAGTAACGAAGTTCCGATTTTCTTTCGGGGCACATACTACTATAAATATTCTTATCCTGTCGTTAGCTATTTTACGTTTAAAAAAGGGTGATATTGAACAATTTGAATTCTAAACAAATACCCTGTCATTTCTCTTCTATTATGGGAATATAGTAATAATTTTGTAAGATCGACGGAAAATATGAGAAAAGCCGGGCGGTATAGTTTCACTAGCTTATGCATTTATATTTCATTTTCCGACAATCTTGATACACTGTATTTATACCTGTATTTTGTTATCAGACCAATACTTACTTTTGCACCGCATGATGATGTTGGGTCTTGTAGGACGTTCCAGACTATCGCCCGCACCCGTTTCCATCGGGACGGACTATTGCGGTCACATTTCAAGTCTCTTTGTGTTGTTGACTTTTTACGATCACTTTCTAATTTTTCCAAGGATCTATTCTGCGTTTTCCAAGTATTGTATGGTTGCCAACAGCAACGTTCAATGTCTAATTCATCTATTCCCCAGTGTTCGAATTCTCTTTGCAAAATAGGACCACATAGAAAAGTAGGGATATGTAATTCTCCTGTTCGTAAATAGTTCAGAACAACAGAAAAAACTTGAGGGTCCCTGTCTAAAAAGTAGTCTCCCTTGTCTTCTCGATAATACTTCTTCATTTCGTAACTTCTTGATAATTTACAAGTCCGTAACTTTTTCAGTGTAGACGTATAGGTCTCAAACACGGTCCCTCCTACGTTCAGTTTCACCGTATCACTGCCATTTTGACTCGATGTGCTGGACATTCGACATCGTGAACAAGTGTCAGAATCATTTTGTAATTCTATGTTACTGTCGTCTGTATGCTGTTTTACCCGGTTTTTAGAAATATTTCCACCGCGTCCACCTCCATAGATGGCGCTAAACGCCATATCTACACCAGACGTTTCTTGATTGTCCGTACATTTGCATTTCTCACCTGCCTTCCTCGAGTTGCAGCCTATGCAATTATTTGTTAATTCAAAATCGTGAGAATCTGTCTTCTTCGATTGACCAATCGGAGAATATTTTGCCTTTTTGCCACAGTCACGTGATACAGGTAGTTGTGACAGAGACGATCTCCTCGACTACAAAGTAATAAATGTTTGATGAGATTTTATAACCGTGTTCAAATTATTATAGAGTTTTGTATCATGTTTACGAAAACAAACGTCAAGAAATCTAAATTAGGTATAATGCTATCGATTTTTAAGAAATGTTGCTGTAATCCGAAGAAGATCATTCACAATAATTCTACAAAACAATGCTGATTAAATGTTTCAGTGATCTCATAAAGTCAGGATTAGTATGTCAAATTACACAACAGTGTGAATGTTATTTGTTTTATCATCCAAAATTTTAGACTATTGTTTTAATACATGATTTAGGAGTCTATCTTGATTTTTGTGTATACGAGTTTATCAGTCAAAGTTAGTTGGTAATTTTTGTCTCATGACTGTGACATACACTCCCTTTTATTTATAATACACATTACTTCAATAGGTACACCATGTTATTTACATTTATTGATAAATAAAGATTCTTCCACTGCATCGAGTGTGATACGATATTTATCCACTCGAGACAGTTAAATTTTCACATTTAAAACGCGAGGCTCGCCGAGCGTTTTAAATATTTAAAATTTAACTGTCGAGAGTGGATAAATATTGTATGACATGAGATTTGGTGGTGGAATCTGTTTCTCTAATGATTTTCAAACAATATGCATGCAAACTTATTTAAGAAATAATTCATGGGGGCTTGAATATATTGTGATTTTACCACGGGTTGGCCCTTTATGACAAATATTTTACCCTGAGCGATAGCGAGGGGTAAAATATAGGCATAAAGGGACAACCCGTGGTAAAATCACGATATATTCAAGCCCCATGAATTATTTCGATTCTAATAGGACAAATTCGGCAATTGTTTTGGATCGAAGCGCTCTAGATGAAAGCATTATTTGCCGTTCCCATAAATAAACGCACTATTAAATTGACGTAAAAGACCGGAGCAAACTGAATAAATGACACGCTTAAACTATTTACAATGACATATTTAGATAGGTTTGAATGAATCTAAATGATAATTGTATTTATATGTCTTATATGGAAACAAAAATGGCTTATATAACACATTTTAGCATCGTTTGTTTACGTTTCCTTGTTGTGATGATTTTCGGTTTCACAAGCGTGTATTTTCCCGTAAAATGCTTATATTCTTACGTCATCGTTCTATGACGTCGGGTAGCTCATTCATAAAAAAGCATATGACGCGGGAGTACGATCGGAACAGCCCAAACAATATATTCATATTTTACCACGGGTGTGTACTCAAAGCGTTTGAAGAACGTCATGTTAGAATCCCTCTTTTCGAATGATCTGAAAAAAAGATGTGTTCTTTCTATTTGACGTCATCAGGCATGGTCGCCTTTTTTCATGCCGTCACAATAGGAAATTCAGAGGAAAGCAAGAAAATTCGATGACTAATCAGATTTTAACCAATGAAGAACTGAGATCAAACGAACCACACGTTAATTAAATTTTTTTATACAATGGGTGCAGAAAGGGATAAATTGACGAAGAATTAGAGAAAAACAATTCCATAACCAGTCGTCAAATATTTTTATACTTTTCTATTAGCTTCTTCCAAATATAAAACAGTTCGGAAAATAATGGTCCTACTTGTTTCTTATAGGTGCATTAGCTGTCATTTAGACAAAAAAGAATAAGATTTATTTTATTTATAAAAGCAGAATAATGAAACAATACTTTTCTATTAACAGTCAGTTAGTTCAATTTGGTCAAAATAAGATCGAAAACATCGCAATTGTATTGTTGACTT
The DNA here is from genome assembly GCF_021869535.1 of Mytilus californianus. Classification (NCBI taxonomy): domain Eukaryota; kingdom Metazoa; phylum Mollusca; class Bivalvia; order Mytilida; family Mytilidae; genus Mytilus; species Mytilus californianus. Next base: position 98,162,630 of record NW_026262734.1, on the reverse strand, counting down.
GCAAGTCAATAATTTAACCTCAGTTGAACCCGTATTCATTTAATCCCAACTTGACCTTAAGCTAAAGATGGGTTACGCATGCCCTAAGCGTGTTCAGTTATTAAAAGAATGTCAATCTGGAAAAGTGAAACCAGGGAGACATCATTAAAAAAAACTATTTCTTTGACCGATTCGGCCCACAGTATATCATTCATATCCAGGTGAAACGATGATTTTTTTATTAATCTATGTCATGAAATCAAACAGACCTGGAAAATCATAATTACACAACTCCGCGTGCTTCTCAGTCTATCTATATTCATATTTATGAATAATTTTATATCTGTTCGGTCGAATGATTATCAACAGTCTTCGGAGGTAATCTCGATGGTTAATTATATGGCGTCTATTCTAGAATACACCTGAAATGCTGGTGCATTATAACGAATCCCAGCATTGCTAATTGTTTCTTTTGGACTTTTTGTAATTTGGATTTAAGTTTTACTATGTAATGTATCAGATATGTGAGAATTAAATTTAAATCGGTTATCATAAATTTGACAGCTATAATGCCCCTTTAACATACATGTACTTGCTGACAAAGTGCGAACTGCCGGCAAAATATAATGCCGTACTTCAAAAATGTTTTGCAATAAGTAACATTAATAAGACTGGCTAAAGAAATATTGTCTTCATCAATAGCTCCACCGAACTTACAATATTATTCTTTATCTGATATTAACAAATAAATGTGTCAAAATTTGTCACTTGCCCGTATTTGTTCATATCCATCTCAGGGAAAATATCCTTCTTTTACTTAAGGCATCTATGCTCTTTGGCGTTCATTTATGGTTAGGGTTAGTTACTTCTAAATGAAAATCTTGCCATGAACGTTTGTGCTTGATTAACACTTTAAATTGACACATGTTAATACACTTTCACTCGACAGACTGTGAATGTTACCAAAAATAAAATCACTTTCATTGTAATCAAATGAATATGTTTTATTCTTGGTAACAAAACTAACAATACTTCAAATGAAAATGTTTAATTCTCGGTATCAATCACACTCTGAAAAAAAAATTACCTATATATTTTAATATAACACAAAGTACCTAACTCGTATATTTGAGAAATGTCACCCGGTTGCGAACTTCCGTTATATTTCGATTCTAAGAATTCCGACAATAGAAATAGGCGCATTATACACCATTTTGTAGGTAATGTAGATTTACGACATAACATGTTTCAATGGGATAGACAACCGCAGAATCGAAATATTACGGAAGTTCATAACCGGGTGACATTTCTCAAATACACATGTATATACGAGTTAGGTACCTTGTGTTATACTAAAGTATATAGGTATTTTTTTAGAGACAATTGCAAGTGCTGCGCCTTCAACATTAATCAAATCCCATACCGTATAGTAAACTATAAAGGTCCTCGGCATGAAAAAAGTGACAAAAAAATCAAAAAGATAAAAACAATAAAAATAAAACATGGCAGACAACCAGCAAAGACCATGCACTGAATTACTGACCACTAACTTGATAGGGTCAAACAAAGAACGCACTGAATTACTGACCACTAACTTGATAGGGCCAAACAAAGAACGCACTGAATTACTGACCACTAACTTGATAGGGTCAAACAAAGAACGCACTGAATTACTGACCACTAACTTGATAGGGTCAAACAAAGAACGCACTGAATTACTGACCACTAACTTGATAGGGTCAAACAAAGAACGCACTGAATTACTGACCACTAACTTGATAGGGCCAAACAAAGAACGCATTGAATAACTGACCACTAACTTGATAGGGCCAAACAAAGAACGCACTGAATTACTGACCACTAACTTGATAGGGTCAAACAAAGAACGCACTGAATTACTGACCACTAACTTGATAGGGTCAAACAAAGAACGCACTGAATTACTGACCACTAACTTGATAGGGCCAAACAAAGAACGCACTGAATTACTGACCACTTACTTGATAGGGCCAAACAAAGAACGCACTGAATTACTGACCACTAACTTGATAGGGTCAAACAAAGAACGCACTGAATTACTGACCACTAACTTGATAGGGCCAATCAACTTGATAGGGTCAAACAAAGAACGCACTGAATTACTGACCACTAACTTGATAGGGCCAAACAAAGAACGCACTGAATTACTGACCACTAACTTGATAGGGTCAAACAAAGAACGCACTGAATTACTGACCACTAACTTGATAGGGCCAAACAAAGAACGCATTGAATTACTGACCACTAACTTGATAGGGCCAAACAAAAAACGCACTGAATTACTGACCACTAACTTGATAGGGCCAAACAAAGAACGCACTGAGTTACTGACCACTAATTTGATAGGGCCAAACAAAGAACGCACTGAGTTACTGACCACTAACTTGATAGGGCCAAACAAAGAACGCACTGAGTTACTGACCACTAACTTGATAGGGTCAAACAAAGAACGCACTGAATTACTGACCACTAACTTGATAGGGTCAAACAAAGAACGCACTGGATTACTGACCACTAACTTGATAGGATCAAACAAAGAACGCACTGAATTACTGACCACTAACTTGATAGGGCCAAACAAAGAACGCACTGAATTACTGACCACTAACTTGATAGGGTCAAACAAAGAACGCACTGAATTACTGACCACTAACTTGATAGGGCCAAACAAAGAACGCACTGAATTACTGACCACTAACTTGATAGGATCAAACAAAGAACGCACTGAATTACTGACCACTAACTTGATAGGATCAAACAAAGAACGCACTGAATTACTGACCACTAACTTGATAGGGCCAAACAAAGAACGCACTGAGTTACTGACCACTAATTTGATAGGGCCAAACAAAGAACGCACTGAGTTACTGACCACTAACTTGATAGGGCCAAACAAAGAACGCACTGAATTACTGACCACTTACTTGATAGGGTCAAACAAAGAACGCACTGAATTACTGACCACTAACTTGATAGGGCCAATCAACTTGATAGGGTCAAACAAAGAACGCACTGAATTACTGACCACTAACTTGATAGGGCCAAACAAAGAACGCACTGAATTACTGACCACTAACTTGATAGGGTCAAACAAAGAACGCACTGAATTACTGACCACTAACTTGATAGGGTCAAACAAAGAACGCACTGAATTACTGACCACTAACTTGATAGGGCCAAACAAAGAACGCATTGAAAAACTGACCACTAACTTGATAGGGCCAAACAAAAAACGCACTGAATTACTGACCACTAACTTGATAGGGCCAAACAAAGAACGCACTGAGTTACTGACCACTAATTTGATAGGGCCAAACAAAGAACGCACTGAGTTACTGACCACTAACTTGATAGGGTCAAACAAAGAACGCACTGAATTACTGACCACTAACTTGATAGGGTCAAACAAAGAACGCACTGAATTACTGACCACTAACTTGATAGGGTCAAACAAAGAACGCACTGAATTACTGACCACTAACTTGATAGGATCAAACAAAGAACGCACTGAATTACTGACCACTAACTTGATAGGGCCAAACAAAGAACGCACTGAATTACTGACCACTAACTTGATAGGGTCAAACAAAGAATGCGGCTGGAATTAAAACGTGTCTGTCAGAGCGCGCAACCATTCCCTACCTGATATAATGGTGCAACAGTATAGTCATGTAGATTAAGAGAGAAGTACTAAAAGTTCTAGAAAGTGCTTGAAAAATACGTAAATAAAAGATGTAAAATTACCATTCGTACTACTATATTTTCGCCACTATGTATAATAAATGTACATGTAGGAGCACTCTTCTAGTTTTAGTTTTTCTGTGCCACAAATAATTGCATCTCATAAAAGTTTTGCCCTTCCGGAGCACCTGAGATCACTTCCGATTTTTGGTGGGGTGTTTTGTAGACTGCTGTTTTTCTTTTTGTCCGTTTTCATTATTTTTCTCCGACTTTTGAGATTTCGTTCTCGTTTTCGTATCTTCCACTTTTTATTGATAAACATCCTTTTTTTTAAATTAAGGCAAATGACGCTTTTCGTGAAGCTTGCCATACGCAGAAATGCTGTGAGTTACATTTAACTGTCCTACGTATGTTTTACTTGGAACAATTTTAAAGGCAGTTAAAAAAATTTTAAGGCTAAATGCAAATAGTTTCAAATATGTTCATTTACATGTTATATCCCGAAGTTCTTGAAGAACTAGTACTATTGTTAATATAATGTTTCGATTCTATAATCATTTCTGTAAAATCACGTGATTACTGCTTAACATCTAGTTCACAGAAGTCTATAGGTAACTTAGTATTACTTTCATGTACACCTTTATATTTATATATTGTGTAACTCAAGAATATTTTGTAAAAATCCTTTTTATTGGTGCATATAAAATTATTATTATCATGTGTATGTATCCTATAAGCTGTATTGCTTTTGAAATAAAAACATTATTATTATTAATAAACATTGAACCAACCAAATTATTATCTAATTAATTAATTAATTAATTAATTAACTCAATGAATAAATCCAATTAATTTATCATTAACATTAAATATGCTCAATTAAAAGTGTTTAACATATATACTAGTACATGTAGTATTATTTATATTGAATCAGTTTAAACTTCGCCAGGAGCACATTATATATATACAATTATCTATTAAATCTTCAAACATTGTCTTGTCACAAAATAGAAGTTCCTTCATAATATATATATAAGTTCCAAGTGGAAAAAATATTATGTAATATTATTTCCACTGGAACGGAATAAAGGTTATAGAAAATTCGCTCCAACAGGAAAAGATATTATGGTATAGTTTATAACAAAGTTTCCAGTGGAACTTCTGTTAGGCGGGACAACTATTCATTGGCATTGTCTAAAGGAACATAATCACTAGCTTCGCTTGTGAAAATTGTAACATAAATAGTAGTTTCAAATTTCGAATCTATTTGTCCATTTACCACTCTTTCGTAGTTATCCGGCTTTAACTTTAACATAACATAACAAAAAAATCGTTAAAATATCTTATTATTTTGGTTAATAAAAACAAAGTCTTGATTACCAGCACATTAAACATCCTCGTTCAACAAGGCGTTGTTCGTTTAGAAAGCTAGAGATCTATAGCGAGTTTGTACTGAAGTATGTCATCCATTCCATATGATTACCATTTCGTTTTAAAAAATCTCGTGGGCAGTAATAAAAAAGCTATGAGTTCTATCGGATCAAGGACGATATATGATAAAATTAGAGAAAGGATGTTCACTTGTCTTTACTTTGAGATTGGTTTCTAACGAGGTATTTACGCAAGATAAAAATATAATATCTTTGTTCTAAAAGAAACCACTTACACTCCTGATACCAGTGTGTTTCTGTCAACGTTTTAGTTCATTCAGTAACCGAAATAAACTTTAATATATATATACATATTTCTAATTAAAAAAAACCAATATTTTTAATTTCTAATTGAATGATTTCAAATTTTCATTAGTAAAAGGATCTTGTATACTGTATTAATTCCATTACAGTGTCTTATCCTTTACAACATTATTGTGGTTACATGCACTGTTTTCAGCTAAAACATTGCGTTTCTTATTCAGAAGGGGGGATGTGATATAAACAAGAAAACTACATTCTGTTGTAGACATATATACGAAGTTAAATCCTGGCAAATGTATGTATAGCAAAGCCCGATTCTTAAATGTTCCACAGAACCCGTTCTAGGACATAAGTTTTGACATGCATTTCAAACCTTAACTGAATTTGATATACTTTTAAACTTATTCATCGCGATCAATTCATTTACGCGACTTTCTCGAGTAGAAAATGAAATGTTTGTCTCTAAATGGCATTGAACTACTAAGATGTTTGTAAAGTGGGGATGTGTATATGTTTAGACCAATAGAGTCACGTGGGCTATCACGTAACTCTTCTAGGCATTCTAACATGTATAATTAAATATATTTTTGTTTTGTGGGTGATATGCACCTGAATGTAAGGCAAATTGAATAGTTTTTTTTTTATCTCTAACTGCATGACATTAAAATACTCAGGCGTTTGTCAAGCGGGGATGTGTCTATATGAAGACCAAATGACGCACATATACTAGCACGTAATACTTCTAGCCATTATTCTACTACATGTATAACAATATATTTTTTTGATTATTTGAATGTTAGGCAAAAGTTACATTTGCTTTACTTCCGCTTGCAAGTGGCCAACTTCCGCAATCTAATTGAAATATAGATCTCTGGTTTCGTTATCCTCATACGAGCTTATATTTACGAGCACGCGAGTTGTTAGTAGGATATCCGAACTTTCCCGAAGTCCTACATTTAACAATTGCTGAGCTATGAGCTTCAGTCCCTTGCATAGAAGCTGCATGGTTGGTAGGCTTGTGCGGGTCTAATATAAAAAAAAACATAAATATAAACATATTTCAGACTTTTTTTTGTTTTAGGTCGCATTGCTTATCAGAGGAAGTGAACAAGAATGAATAAGTTTTTGATGTAAAAAAATAGATTCAATCTGTATGACAAGTTTATTTTATGAGGGTCTGGTGAGGGGTTGCATAATAGAGAATAATGAATCAATTTTTTAAAGAAAAATGGACCACAACAATTAAGAGTAGAGAAAAATAGGCCAAAAAATAAAAAATAGAGAATAATATTGTGTGTTAAAACATAAAGAATGAAGAAGAAGGATAAAAAATATGAAGAATAGAGAAAAATGACCTAAAAAATTAAAGAATACGGAAACGAAGGACCCTCCATCCAGACCCCTTAATGTATGTGTTGTTTTAAGTTTTTAAATTCAACGTGACGCAAAACAAATGGAAAAAAAAACATTCAAGACATTGTCTAATCTTACTTGTTTTGTTCAAAATTTTAAGGTGAAGCAAAATGAGAAGAAAATGATTTGGTGTCTATGTATATTACCATGAGAGAAATGAATATATCATATAAGATGTACCAGAGGTCTCCGGGGAGGAAATTAACATCACGATGTATTTGTTTCTTTTTAAATGAATGTGCTATTTTTAGTCATTAACGATCTTTTAAGAAGTATATTAGTGTATATAGATCCATCATATCTACATATGTTAACTGTTTGAGAAAGATAATTTAAATTCAATAAAAATATATTCACTGACGTCAAGTTTTTACCATAATTGACCCAAAAGAGTCCATAATGTATAGGCAAATTATATCGATACACACCTTAAAGTTAACAGATTATAGATTGATAAGGTCATCTGGTCTGCTCTCGTCTGGCAGTTAGATCTGTGTTGAAAGAGACGTCCGATCGATCGGACGTGAAATTCGAAGACATGTTGTGAGTGTGCCATGCTTGGAGTAAAATAACCCTCCAAATAACTCATTGTAAGGTGCGTAATAAAGGCAACAGTAGTATACCGCTGTTCGAAACTCATAAATCGATAGAGATAAAAACAAATCCGGGTTACAAACTAAAACTGAGGGAAACGCATCAAATATAAGAGGAGAACAACGACACAACAAAAACACAACATTAAAATGTAACACACACAGAAACGAACTATAATATAACAATGGCCCTTTTCCTGACTTGGTATTGGACATTTTAAGAAAAAAATGGTGGGTTGAACCTGGTTTTGACTTGATACAAGGCGATTTGTTCGCCCATACCGATGACTCTTTTTTCAGCAACACTCTAAATTTCCCGCATCTTACTTTATACATTATACCATATTTACCACTCTTCAACGAACTACCCACTTCTTGTTGATCGGTCCCTTTTAACCTCGAGTAGGGGAGAGGGGGGTTACTTCTTACATACAAGGTGATAGGACGTGCCGCTGGAATAGATCACATTTTCAAGCTAAAACATATGTGGATAGGTGGGGAAAACTATCAGAAATATATGATGAGGTCAATAAAGTTCACATTACTTGTTGTACATGAAAAGCCCTGTATTTTTTTTTCACAGCCGAACTTGAGTCTCGCCGTAAGTAAACATTACATAAGGAATCTGAGCCTCAGATCTGAGCTCCAAGTAAAGATGATATATTTATATGGGAAAAGGTTACATTTTTACATTCGCAATATATGAAAAGGAATACATTTTTTAAATCTAAATTATATGAAAAGGATGGGGTAACAGAACCCCAGCGGTACCCCCGGCTACCAATTACATTTGTAAGTATTGAAGTGGCCCCGAGCTTTTCACACTATGAAATCTCGCATTTCAAAACCATAGTTATTATAGACGCTACAACTGAACATTATCAACCTGCAGACCAAATATAAAATCATTTCCTTCAATAAGAGCCTTGCAAAGTTTAACGAAATATCCCTTGTACAATCGGGATCATGTTTAATTTCAAATTATCGGCAAACAGGAAGTAAATGGACGGTGGATGTAAAAATTGCTAAGTCGTTACAACTCAACATTATCAAGGTACAGACCAAATTTTAAACCATTCCCTTTTATAGAAGCTAATAAAACTTTGACGAACATTTTTTTCGAACAACGAGTGTTGTAAAATGTCAAACTATCGGCAAACAGGAAATGGCTACACGGCGGATGTTAAAATTGCTTACTCGCTACAACTCAACATCAATAAGCATCAGAGCATCAGAGCAAATATTAAATTCATTCCCTTTGATGGTAACTAAGAAAACTTTATCGTAAAATTCCTTCCCAATGTGTTTCGGACGTACTAACGCAGCCGAGCAGTTACTTAAGCTGCTATCAACTTTGGCATCGCAGGTAATAATCGAATAAACGATGTTATATGGTCGTTATATTTTGCTTTATTGGGATATAAAATTACCAATGTCCTATTCGAAATGGTCATGAATATTTTATAATGCAAAGATGTGGGTGGTCTAATAATTCTGTCTTTAACGGGTTGTAAAAACTCATCAAAGACATAAATATATCAAACATGACATTGATTTCACTCAAAAGTTCCGAGTTAATATGTGAAAAACTTTTTCATATTCTCTGTGTCAAGGATTTGAATAGTGAGACAAATCCTTGTTAGTGTCAACAAATTTTATTTAACCATCCAATTTAAAACTTTTATGCTTTGATATTCAAATACAATTGATTTATGTAAATACAAGTTGTCACTCATATTATTATTATTATTATTATTATTATTATTATTATTATTATTATTATTATCGATTGGTTTATTGTAATACATTTTTATCTGAATATATAATTCCGCATTTTTTTTAAAATCAAGATACTTCTACACCACACTTAGGGTAGCGTTTCGGTCCTCGTAGGTAAGATAATCCTAATAGCAATTCGATGTGCAGGCTCAAACTTGTTGTAGGACAGTCCTAAGATTATCTTAAATCCTGTCCTAAGATTATCCTAAATCCTGTCCTAAGATTATCCTAAATCCTGTCCTAAGATAATTTTAAATCATGTCCTAAGATTAATATCCTAAATCTTGTCCTAAGATCTGTCTTTGATATAAGAAGAATGCAACCGTACTTATTAACGACAAACAGATGCATCGATTATGCAAATTATTCGTATCTGTTGTATCTTACTTAGTCATGTTAATGTCTAGACAGAATCTGTCAAAAAGTTTTAGAACTACAACTTTAATATAGCATACAATTGTTACGGTAAATTGTTTACAATAGATTTCACAACATATGCACAAATAAATTAAAGTCCAAGGCTACTATGGTAACGTTTTATAAAATAAAAAATCTGGCACATTTCACCCTACCCGGACAAAATATTCAGATTCCGAGCACACCAGCCTTTGCTCTTACTCCTAAATGCCAAGTTCTAAACGGAGAGCAGCAAATACCAATTGACCCGATCGCGGTTTGTATCTACGACCTCCCGCACTCGAGACAAAAACGCTACATCGAGACCACCGATGTATACATATGATTGTTATGTCTCGCTTCCGAGACATAAATGTCGTTGGCTCGACAAAAAAAAAAGCAAAAAACGTTGAAATAGGCATAAAGTTATGACTTATAGTGACATGAAATCTTATTTTATAACGTTTTATGATAATGATACACACATAATGCTCAATGTTTACGGAAATTGAATTCGGTGACACTTGAAAACATTTCAAAGTAAAACTAGCAAACTTTTCCGATTACTTTTACATATTTACATCTTTATCATTGTTATACATTTGACGAAAACGTTTCGGCAAACATTGGAGGCTCGTATAATTATTTATCCATTACATATTGTACCTTAGTAATATTCAATATTTGTATCAGCCGATATTGGTCTTTACAACTTCGATTTTCAATTCCTGAGGCAACGGATTGCGCACACCGCTGTATTTATTTACTTGTGTTTTATTTCGAATTTCTGCTATACTGTTGAATTATCATGAACTTAAAGTAATCATTTAATTTTTCTTCGAGGAACCATATTTTGGTTGAACTTGCATTAATTATACCTTCAATTCATTTTTTTTTTAAACTGTACCTTTTTATATTCATGTTGTCTTTCCTTGTCTCCCTTCACCATGGAATATTTATTTACTAAATTTACGTTCGTACTGAACCTCAAGAACTTATCTCCAAAATTCAGATACATTGCCCTTCTTTCTACAGACATGTGTGTGTTGTAATAGATGGTATTAATCATGGATTTATCATTTATATAAGGGAACGGGTTTTTTATGTTAATTAGTTCAATCATCGTAATGGCGTCATAATTGTTTTAACATACCTACATTGTTCATAAGACATATGTCAAAAGACTGGAAATAAAATTAATTAATTGATTGATTATTGATATTTTAACGCAACTTTTATTACTATCGTGGTCATCAGTGTTCATTCATCGGATGGAGGCAGAGCCAGAGTGCCTGGACAGAACAAACGACCTTCGGCAGGAAAAAACTGACAGTCCTAGTCATTTAAGATTAGTGTCGAACGCACCAGTCGCCACGTACTGGGTCCTCCACATAAAAGAAAGAAGACGTCGAAAGAGGCCAAAAAGTAAAAAAAAACTGATATTAAAAATCATATCAAATCCAAAGCTTCAGCGCAACTGTTACCCCCAAAAATTCCTGTCGATAGCACAAGAAGCGATTTGTAGAGAATCATGGGTAATACAACCACAATTAAAACTGCTATTACAAAAACAACCAAAGACCCTCAAAACAAAACAGAAAACGTAAAACAAAAATACATTTAACAAAAAAAGGGGGGAACACACAGACCTACACCCTATTCATTTATCACTACGAAATTATGTTTGCCTTGGAAATCTCATTTTAGCTTTAGTATTTTAACTATTATTAACTGCCATCTATGATTATATATATTGTGACGGGATTGCTTCCCTTAGTAAATGTGGTAGATACTTAGTCAGCCGTAAGCGGTTGAGTTAAGGAAGTACTTCTTTAGCTCAGTCGGTATACGCGCTGCCTTGTAACACAGAGGTCCCGGGTTCGAGTCCCGGTGGAGACAAGCAATTTTGTAATGAAATTCATGCTCTCCGGTTACAATATATACATGTATCCAGTACTTAGGAAACTCTGCGCGCGTCAAAAAAGTAAATACATAGCGCATCCCAATCAATATAAACATACCCAGTCACCCAATTTATATTTTAAAATACACCTTTTCCTTACCATCCAATCCCTTCAACACCCCAATAAAAACAAGAAAAAAATAAGTTTAAATAATTTTTAAGTTTGAGAAAAGTTGCTAATTCCGGTATAAATGGAATTCTTTAATTCTGATATAAATAAAACATGTATTTACAAAGAACTATATAAAAGTAAGGAGATGTAAGCAGTTATAGGCAATCGTACGGCCTTCTACAATGAGAAAAACCCATAACGTATAGCCGGCTATAAAATGCCCTGACATGAATAATATGAAACAATTCAATTGAGAAAATTAACGGCCTAATTTATAACAAAACAATTTACGAAAAACAAATAAGAACAAACTAAAAAAATCAGTTGGAAAGGGCTTAACTCATCAGATCGATACAAAGCAGAAAAACATCTAACAAAAACACAGACCGGACATGGGTATGGGTTTTGCCCATTGTTGAAGACCGTACAGTGACCTATAGTTGTTAATTTCTGTGTCATTTGGTCTCTTGTGGAGAGTTGTCTCATTGGCAATTATACCACATCTTCTTATTTTTATATGGCAGGGTATTTATACATCCCTAAAACAAAAAAGACACAAAGTACAGATCTGAGAGTATTCGCAGTTACTGACAACTAGTTCAAAGCCAATAACAACTAATAAAAAAAAATCATCTATTCAAAACTAAAATATTATATAAAAACATCTATACCTGTTCATCCATACTGAAACTATCATGGATTATAAAATTTGCTTATTCTGGGAAAACAACTATTTAAACAGAATAGAGAAAAACAAAAACAAAAACGTTTGTCAGTTTAAGAATAATGATATAATTATATGATAAACAATAATTTTATAATCAAGTAAATAAGTTTATTATATACATGTGATTATTGCTATGAATTACTGGTACATTAATTGTGGCGTAATTGTTATTAACTCAATATTTACCAATTGTACTACGGTTTGTTTTCGATCATCTTGATGCTATAGTACAAGACTTTCTTATAATACAATATAACTGTCTAGACCCAGATGTCATGAAGCTTTAACATCGGAATCTTCAAAACTTCTACTTCCGCGGGGTTGTTTATACATTTGTAATTAGTACTATAGTGTTATTAACGGGCTGTTTCTGTATTGGCCCTGTTATAGATTCGAGGTTAGCTGTATTGGACCAGAGGCTCGAAGAGTCGAGGGCCAATACAGATGATCGAGAATCTATAACAGGATCAATACAGATTTATCCGTATTAGGGCTAATTTGCTCATATCATTTAATAGATACTTGTATTTCAACAGTATAAATGTATATTTTATAATATAATATAACTGCCTAGACCCAGATGTCATGAAGATTTAACATCGGAATCATTAGAGCTTCCACTGGCGCGGGGTTGTTAATAAATTAGTACATACTTGTATTTCAACTATAAATGTATATTTTATAATATAATATAACTGTCTAGACCCAGATGTCATGAAGATTTCACATCACACATTATACTTGCGCGGGGCTGCTTATAATTAGTACATAACTGCATTTCATGTATAAATAGATATAAGAAGATGTGGTATGAGTGCCAATGAGACAACTCTCCATCCAAGTCAAAATTTAAAAAAGTAAACCATTATAGGTCTCAGTACGGTCTTCAACACGGAGCCTTGGCTCACACCGAACAGTAAGCTATAAGGGCCCCAAAAAATTACTAGTGTAAAACCATTCAAACGGGAAAACCAACGGTCTAATCTATATAAAAAACGAGAAACGAGAAACACTTATGAACCACATCAACAAACGACAACTACTGAACATCAGATTCCTGACTTAGGACAGGTGCAAACAAATGCAGCGGGTTTAAACGTTTTAATGGTACCAAACCTTCACCTTTTTTCTGAAACAATAGTGTAACATCACAACATAGAAAGACACACTATAAAATATCAACTGAAATAGCTTAACTCAATCAAAGGACATATTAACACCATTGAACATACACTGAACAAATAAATTTGACCTATGACACAATGTAAATACAAAATAAATAAACTAAGGGTAGAATAATAAAAGTAACATGTTATATCGGTAAGAAATGTTAAACAATTAAAGAAAAACAATATGCTCGAACAAAAATATCAGCCATTTGTAATAAATTTAAACACAGGTAAATGAAAATAATTTTGTTGTTAGGTATACGTGTACAGTACCAAAAGAGAAAGGAAATAATTTTGATGTTCATAGTACGAAGTGAAAATTTATAGTTATACCAAACACTTATCAAAGCTGGTATATAGACCAGATATAACCCTGAATAACATTAAATAACAAAAAAGCAATACAATTAGTATCAACAGGTCAAATAAACAAGAAAGTACGATTTGAGAGTACTCGCAGTTACTGACAGCTAGTTAAAAGCCAAAACAATTAATAATAAAAAATCATGCATCAGAGACTAAAATCAACTAAAACACATCCCAGGGATTTAGTATTTTAACGTCATGGACAGTCAAAGAAGACATGACTAGTGCAATGCCAAAAATAAATGTATCGACAGACAGTAGGATAGTTAGGAGTTTAACCTCTTTATAGATCTAAACGAACGCTGTTGTGTCTTTATACATCCCGCTTGAAAAAAATGTATATTTGATTAATTTAATTTATATTTCAATCCTTTAATTAATTTTGTATTAATTATATTTAGATTTCATTTAATAAATTTCTATTGTATTCATTACGTTTTACTATGTTGTATACATAGCTAATGCTATGTAAAAGTTGGACATATACTTTGTTTTCTATTTTTAAAAAATACAGATACCAGTGAACTAGTTTGACAAAAAAACAACAGAACATAAGTTTAAAATATTAGATAACACATTACGGAGAGGATGACAGAGAAGATTGTTACCCCATGATAAACATTGTCAAACTCAACTTCGCCTCGAACAAGCTCTTTTATTCTGTCAGCTATCATGTTTTTTCATATAATATTCTAATTCGCCGTTTCAGAATCTTGAGATATTTAAGTGTGGGATTAGAGAGAAAAATGTATAGATATCTGCAGGACGTATAATTTTTTTCTTGTCAAAATTTTCAATAACGGCCGGGTACCAGCCTAAGAAACAGGTAGAACGCGAGTCTTTGCTGAAACACATTATCAACGTCACAAGCAAGGCGATATACAATCATTGACTACCACAAGAATTAGATACACATATCAGGGCTTTAGCACGATTGGGTGTATCTAATTTACATCAAGATATTATTGTCAATGCAGAATGATAGTTTTCCATCATTTAGGAGGTGTTCTTTCAGCGATTTGACCATATGATTTTTTAAAAGCATGATACATTCAGGGTATTCAATTTCATTTATTTACATCTTGGTGTACATTTTTGTTGTAAATGAATATACATGTATGGCCAATGCAATTTGACTGTGCATGTACAATCGATTTAGAAAGATAGACTTTAGTTAATTTAGATTTAGCATACATTTGATTTAAGAAAAAAAAATGAATTGGCAAAAAATTAAGACATTTTTGAAGATCTCTAGATAAAATCACTGCGTGTTGATTTTTTACAAACTGATCAGTTTTTTATTTTATGTTTTTATTTTTTATAATGCAGGAAACGATTTCAACATCGATGAATAGTTTTTGTCAAACAATTTTAAGACCAGTCATTAATCCTTAAATGTAAAGTTGATTACCTAAGACCCTGTTCACACTTGGACATTTAGATCGATTTAAAATAGATCGGCTCACTTTAGATCGATTTAAGCCCAATGTGAACGCTTTGAATCGATCTTGAATCCGTCTAAACTAAAACACCAAAAGAGTTAGTTTAGTTTGAATCGGTCTAAAGGGAATCGATCTAACTTTAAATGTGAACGCAGAGATCGATCTAAACTAGTACGATTGAATCGAAAATAATATGTGCGCATGTATGGCGCCAGCATTACACGTGTAATTCATTACATAATGAAGGACCAACATAAAAGGGTTGAAAATTAACGAAAACTATACGAACTTATACGAGCAACAGTATCAACATTTGAACTTGTAATTCAAGTGAAACAATAACTTCATCGATTAGTTTGTTGAAAGCGTGTATATCAACACAATAATTTAATTAAATATTTCTATTTACACACAGTGTTTACACTTGCACTGGTAATTAGGTCAGATCGGTTGCATTTTTACTTGTAGTGCGAACGCAGTGGTTCAGATTAGACCGATAGAGATCGTTAGGATTAAAGATAATGTGAACGCTAACTGGTTTTATTTAGATCGATTCAAAAAATGCTAGTGTGAACGGGGTCTAAGTCGCTTCTAACATTACAAATTGGAAATAACTAAACACACATATGACTGGGAACAGTTAAAACTTCAAAAAAGAGCGTTACAATGTGCGTCGACAGGGTAAAAATTAATTGCCTGATATGCATGCCCCACGCGTCATATAAGGGAGCTACCATTTGATTTTTATTATGGGGGGGGGGGGGGGGGGGCTAGGATGAAAAATTTTGTCCTGCATTTTTTTTTAGTTGTAATCTCTGTCCTGCCTTTTTATTTTTCCCTCTATTCGGTCCTGACTTTTTTTTACCTAAATTGTCATCCTGACTTTTTTTTTTGCAAGATGGTCATCCTGCCTTTTTTTTTTACTCAAAACTCCTGTCCTGCCTTTTTATTTTTCCCTCTATTCGGTCCTGCCTTTTTTTTTAAAGTTTATCCTGACTCTTTTTTACCTAAATTGTCATCCTGACTTTTTTTTTGCAAGTGGGTCATCCTGCCTTTTTTTTTACTCAAAACTCCTGTCCTGCCTATTTTTTTCAAATTTCATCCTAGCACCCCCCACCCCCCCACACCACACCCCTCCCCCTCCCCCCACAAAAATCAAATGGTAGCTCCCTAATATTAAACTCGTGCACATTACTTAATATTATGAACAAGAAATTAACAAAATCAGATCTTAGATCAGACGGATATATATAATCATACAACTACTCAATAATAGATACTATAAAAGGAAAAGGTAATTTAGTAAATTATAGTAACTATGTAAGTTTAAATCTGAACGCCCATCTATGTCAAGTACAAGAAAAAGATCAAAATATAAAGTAAAGTAATAATTATTATTGCTGTATGTTTAACTCCAAGTTAACTTGAAATTAAACCAACGAAAGCTGACTATACGGTATGGGTTTTCACATTGTTGAAGTCGTACGGTTGCCTATAATTGCTTACCGTCCACTTCATTTGAGCTGTGGTGAATAGTTGTCTCATTGGCAGGAATTCTATATGACTGTCATACAAGTGAGAGGTTTAGCTAGCTATAAAACCAGGTTTAATCCACCATTTTTCCTTTTTTTTGTTAAATTTCGTATTAGTTTTTTGTCTATGCTTCGTGGCTTGTCACACATTTCTTTGTGGATGAACGTTGTATCATCTTCAAGGCAATATATTTTCTGAGTATAAAACAAAAAATCTTTTCTATATTTTTAAAATATGCGTTTACTGTCACCTCAACATACAATCTGAGCAGACAATGAGCGTTAATAATTCCGAAGTCAATATCTTACGAAAAACTATGTTACAACTGTTAGGAAAATATAAGCTGGTAGTTGAACATTTGGTGAGTTTAATTATATTCATATAGAAATGAGGAGATATGGTATGGTTGCCAATGAGCCAACTATCCACCATCAACAAACGAAGTGATAGTAAGCAATTATAGGCCACCTTGTTTGGAGATTTCTTGTATACAAAAGAATCGTTCCTGTCCATGTCACCAACCGATTGGGCGACAAATTGAAAGAAAATTATTCAACTTAAAATTATGATAATTTTATCTGTACAAATTTTAGAAATTGTCTCCCATTTTCAAAATAGCAGAAAAGCTAGTTAGAACTTTGATTAACTGTAAAAGTTCAAACGTGTGTGTTAAGAGTTAAACACTAATATATAAGTATATACTTACATGTACATGTAGACAAGTATAGCCGTTTAAATGATAAGCCATAATAACATTCACAACATAAATGGTCAGTAATTTAGGAAATAAAGAAGCTATAAAAATAGTTCGGTCCATTTCTCCGCCAAAACCACAAGAAACAGTTTTCTCTGGCGGTAACAGATATGCATAATCTATAAAATGATCCGTGCTACTCTGGAGGCGAGACGGGTAAGAAATTTTAAAGAAATATCGACACAAGAACAAGAATATGATTAATCTTAAGAAAATCTTCGGTTGTTTTCAAATGAATTAAAATATATATTTAACTAAAGAATGTACAATTTTGACTTTAGTCTATCCCTCGTGTTTTCAGTTTCGAATAAGGAATAATATAGATATCCTTATGTTTTTGTGCATGATGGTTTTTTTAGCATTTTTATTTCACTTAAGAGTGTATTCATATACAAGCTCAAGTGTCTACTTAAGGTTTTTATATTGATGTCCGATATACTAATATTTTACGTCTTATTGTTTGATGAAACCTTTAGCCGTTTGTTATATTGCAATAATACCATTTATTAATTCCCTTTATAATCAAACATAACAATTCATTTATCGAAATAATTTAATTATCATGTGCTATGTTTTTAATATTTAATCATCTTTTGTCATGTTCATGTTATGAAAAGTTAATATTTAACACTTATTAGTTGTTACACCAGGAATAATAATATTCACACGGCAAAGTAAGTTAGTCAGCTTCCTGTTTCTAGCGATTAATCTATGATTGAATAATTGATATTTGTTTATTTAATACCCATTGGCAAATACTTCATGCATATTCAATACTTCATGCATATTCAAAAACAGATCAATTCAAAACATTTGTAATTAATACAACTTGAAGGTTCTGCCAGGTAGGTCCATCGGGATGAAGGGCGGGAAATTTAAACGCCGCTGAAAAATGAGTGCATGTTGGATACTGTCTTAAACGTTTGCTGCTTTGCAACAAGCCACATACAGACCCCACGATTTGTTGCAAGGGTCCTTTTGCGTGCAGAGAACGTTGATCTCTCCTTACGCGAAATGAAGAACCTTCAAAAACTGAAACATTTAAAATACATAAAAGTTTGCTTTTATCTTCCTTTACTTTCCAGAACAAGAACATGAAAGATTGTACGACTGGTGCATTATGAGATAGTAAATTAATACCAAATTTGGAAATTCCCCGCTAAGAGAGTCGTTTCAACATTTCTCCACGAAATTAAGATTTGCGCTCATATGTCATATCTAATTAATGTAAAACCACAAATATTGTTTTTCAATTTGAACCGCATACGTTCTTTTCATACTTATAATCATAGGTGAAAAACAATTGAACCATTTAGAGCAAATCTAACAATTTTGAGTTTGAGACAGTCGATTAGGGTTAAGATCTAACAAACTACGATTACGATGTTGTTTTAATTAATTCATATGCATGTCCCAAGTCAGGAACGTCGTGATTGTCTTTTGTCAAATCTAAATGTGTTGCTGACATTTTGGGAATTGATTTTGTTGGCAGATTGTTAAGTTTAATCGGAGCTTTAGGAAGACACGAAATAGATATCTACATGGTTTGTTGTCGGTCATAAGTTGACGACCGTACATTGACCTATATATGACTTTTGAGTGTGTTTGGTGTTGGGTTGCTTTGATTACTAGTAATTTATACCTCCCATATCCTTTTATTCATACTTAAAATTTTGAATTTGAATATTATCTTTATATTTTCTTTCATCGTTTGCAGATTTTGTTGATGATTTCTGTATCAATTATGAAACATCTTTACAGATTTTTATTGTTTACAAAATAAACATTGATTAATGTTGACGTTTATACAGAATGCATTGCATTTTAACAGTAAGCGTTCCATATCATGATAACCAAGAACTCCACCTGGTATTGACAAGACATGGATACTCGCAGTTGATGATACCAATCATTGAAATTTTAATTACAAATGTTGAAATATAATAAAACAGCTTGCAGCATCAGCACATAATACGTTCATGTTTGATCAATTGTAAATACAGGCATTTTTTAAAAATAGAAAGTATTTTGTCACATATTCTGACATCATGCATTCTTTTTAAAAGACTGGTTAAAAGAAAACTATCAGAGGTTAAAGTTTAACCTAAACTAGAAAAACTGTGATCAGAGCTCACAAATATATATTCCCGCTATTAGATAAAAGCAAAGTCACTTGTTAGTGTGTAAACTTGTTTGACTCGGAAGATAAAGTGGACCCCTGTTGTGTTCACTTATCGGTACACTGACGGTGCGAAGCTTTAGATGGAATGTCGGACCAGTTTACTCGGAAGAGCAAATATGAGATGCATTAGTCATTATGTAAGAACTCAGGCTTATATTTTGTAACGTTAGACGCGCGTTTCGTTTACATAAGACTCGCCATTGGCACTTGAATAAAAAAATAAAATGAAAGGCCAAATTAAACAGGAATTGGAGAGCACTGCAAGCCAAAAGGAAATCAAAATTGTACTTAGTACGGCGGTGGCAGTATATAGCTGGAGGAAAATAACTTTCGAAGATATTCAGACTTTTACATTTCTTCTTTTTAGAGAAAATCGCACAGCAAAATGTTTTCTTAGAAAGAATATGTGTGGGTAGTCCCTACAGACCTTTGTTAAGTATTCGTGTTGATTATGACTTTTAACTATCATTCATCGACGATATACTCTGTACAGTTTGAAATGATCTCCGCTTGATTGTTATATTGATGCTATGTGTTCTGAAGTTTTTGAGGAACGATCATAATAAATTTCTACATGCCATGTTGTTATTCTTAGTTTGTGCAATATAGTTGGTTAATTGTTAATTAATACAAGATGCTCACAGACATTTCTGGCATTTTGTTTGCTTTTAATAAAAATTAAAATTAACAAAATATGCCAATTATAATGAGTGCTTATCGTCTTACTAATGATGTTGTATTTTAGTGATTGATACATAAAATTGCCCAAAAAAATGTGATTAATTATTCCAGAATATTTTCTCATTTCTTATATTCCTAAATGATGTTATCGTATACGTAACATCGTACAGATTTTTCTGAAGTTTCTTTATTTTCTTTGCATCTTCGAGTATGCACTGAGACACACGTTTTGACAAACTATTATACGTATTTTCTCACTGTTGGATTGTTTAGAACTGCTTTTTTTATCATACTTATACATTAACAATTCGACAAAATCTTATTATTGTTTACGACATTTTTATCAATAAAAGATAAAGGTTGTTGGGCAGGAGAAAAAAGGGGGATCGATAAATCCTGCAATCTAGAACTAAACTAAAAAATATAAAAGATAAATGAAATAATCTTTCAACCAAGTCAAACAAGAAAATCCTCCAACCAGGTCAAACAAGAAACTACAAACAAGAAAATCCTCCAACCAAGTCAAACAAGAAAATCCTCCAACCCAGACAAACATGAAACTTCAACCAAGTCAAACAAGAAAATCCCCCAAACCAGTCAAACAAGAAAATCCTCCAACCAAGTCAAACAAGAAAATCCTCCAACCTTAAACAGGAACGTACAGCTAAATTAGAGTTACAGAAACCTTAAATAAGAACTACGAGAGAAATCAGAGAAGTTTGCTACCATGGGTAGAAAGTAAGAGTCAATAAAGCTATCCTGCGACCTTGATTGGAATATAGGGGAGTAAAATCAGATATCCTACTGAGGATAAAACCAGAAAATCGTATAATCTGGAATCGGAACTGAGAGTCGAATAAATTAATCCTTTAAGCTTAAACAATGACAGATTTAAATCAATGAATCTTGTATTCTCGAATAGGAAATAAGAGTTAAATAACATCTTGCAACTTTGCATATGGAATAAGAGTAAAACTGGATTATCCTGAAACCTTAAATACGAAATAAGAGTCTAATTAGAGGTTCCTTCAACTATGAATAGGAACTAAGAGTAAAATAAGAGGTTATTTCTACTTTGAATAGGGACTAAGAGGAAAATCAGAGGTTCCTTCAACTTTGAATAGGAACTAACAGTAAAATAAGAGGTTCTTCAACTTTGAATAGGAATTAAGAGTCAACTCAAAGAATCCTGCAACCTTAAACATGATCTGAAAGTCAAATCATAAAAACCTCGTGCATATCCAAATTTTATTTTCACTTTTTCCATGTTTTCATAAAAAATTCGAATTGTAGGCGAGAGAGCGCTGACAATACAATTTTACATGTAATTTACACCTCCAAGACAATAAAACTCCAGTACAAAATAGTAAATCGGCTTATTTTCAAACTCATCAAAGTCATTGCTGAAATAAATCTTTAAAATAATTTCATTAAATCCGACGAAAATTTAGTAGTAGTAAGACTTCCTACAAGCTTGATCGTGCGGATGCACACACACCCGGTATTACTACGTCACTCGATCCGCGTTTCCACGGGTGACAATAAAGGAGGTGTTGGATATTCCTAAATGAGACAGCAACAGTATCTTTAAAAGCAGAGATACACACACATACATGTAACTATGCTATCATTATATAAACAAAACAAAGTTCTGCATCGTAAATCAAACTGCATATTACTATCTATATTGATTATAAGCAGTTTTATTTCAACATGTATATAAACTTGTTTCCATTAATTGAAATTTAAGCAATCCGTCGCTATGGTGACAAGAACATTAGTGCCAACTGCATGTTACAGTCATATCGCTAACATTTAACGACGGTAACAGTTTAGTACTAATTAATTATAATAATTTGTTATTTTTTTGTATTTGTGGTATGCATTTAGTTAGCTCTACAACATATCCCCCGTCGCATTTGACATCTAAATTTCTAGCTATCTGTATTAATATCACGCGGTGTTATTTTGTATCAAAAATAGTGATCTGGATGTCTTGTTGTTGACAGTAATTGGGTAATAGAAGTCAACAATTAGAAAGGTCAAAATAAGATATAGTGTATTTAGTTGCCAAAATAACAAAAGCACTGACACATCAAGAAGTGAGCAGCAAACGCTACCTAACGGCCTTGATGAATGGTCCGCAAATAGCGAACATCAAAAACATCGAGGTTTTTTATTCAAGTTTTGAAATATTTTTTTCATGATTATTTCTATGAAATGTTCCTATTTAATATTCGTATTGATGAATAATAAAAGGACACAATGGTGTATACGTCAACAGGACAGCAACTTAACGAAAATGTAGGAAAAGCCAGAAGACACCCATAACGACACAAATAACCAAATGACATCTTGAGATCAACATACAGTCTTCAACTAGCGTCTCGTAAGGTGTCTTAACTCTATCGTTCCGAGTCTAAGTAGATGCAAATAAATTAAAACAGAAAATATCAAACATCTACCATCACAAAAACAATTTATATAAATATTGTTGGGGATTTTGTATTGTTTTCTTTAGTTAGAAAATCAAATAACCTTCATTCAAAAATGCGAATTTATTTTATAAATGAATGTAACGTAAACTAGGCCTCTATAGAAATACAGGAAAGTGCGAGGTAAATGTCATATGACAAGAAAGCCAATAGACGGCCTTCATTTTGTTTAATTTCCTTTGAAGTATTCTATTAAACATTTGTTTACATTTACACTATATTATAATATCATATCGACTATTTCACATAATCCTAATTTTAAACAGGGTATGGATAATAAATGCATTACACCCCATGCCATGTTTTGATTTAGTTCAAACTGCATGCCCGATAATTTCCTTATTTTAATTTAGTAAATCTGTTTTTATTTTAATAATTACATATTTGCCTATACGAGCTTCCTTATGAGATCAATTGCTTGATTATTTCTAACCCTGTACTCTCCCCCCCCCCCTAAACATCAGCATGCAACAAGACAGCAACCGAACGACACATATAACCAACAGATAACTAAAGGACATAATAATTAATGACGGACTTGGCAATTCAAAGATTATTACAGACACAGCTGTGTAAATGTTGTTACATTTTTATTCACCTGTCTTAAGTCAGGAGCCTGTTGTTCAGTGGTTGTCAACAGTGTTGATGTGGTTCATAAGTATTTCTCGTTTCTAGTTTTTTTATATAGATTGGACCGTTGGTATTCCTGTTTGAATTATTTTACACTAGTCATTTTGGGGCCCTTTATAGCTTGATGTTCGGTGTGAGCCAAGGCTCCATGTTGAAAGCCGTACATAGACCTATAATTGTTTACTTTTTACACATTGTGACTTGGATGGAGAGTTGTCTCATTGGCACTCATACCACATCATCTTATTTATACATTGTGACTTGGATGGAGAGTTGTCTCATTGGCACTCATACCCCATCTTCTTATTCATACATTGTGACTTGGATGGAGAGTTGTCTCATTGGCACTCATACCACATCTTCTTATTTATACATTGTGACTTGGATGGAGAGTTGTCTCATTGGCACTCATACCACATCTTCTTATTTATACATTGTGGCTTGGATGGAGAGTTGTCTCATTGGCACTCATACTACATCTTCTTATTTATACATTGTGACTTGGATGGAGAGTTGTCTCATTGGCACTCATACCACATCTTCTTATTTATACATTGTGACTTGGATGGAGAGTTGTCTCATTGGCACTCATACCACATCTTCTTATTTATACATTGTGACTTGGATGGAGAGTTGTCTCATTGGCACTCATACCACATCTTCTTATTTATACATTGTGACTTGGATGGAGAGTTGTCTCATTGGCACTCATACCACATCTTCTTATTTATACATTGTGACTTGGATGGAGAGTTGTCTCATTGGCACTCATACCACATCTTCTTATTTATACATTGTGACTTGGATGGAGAGTTGTCTCATTGGCACTCATACCACATCTTCTTATTTATACATTGTGACTTGGTTGGAGAGTTGTGTCATTGGCACTCATACCACATCTTCTTATTTACACATTGTGACTTGGATGGAGAGTTGTCTCATTGGCACTCATACCACATCTTCTTATTTACACATTGTGACTTGGATGGAGAGTTGTCTCATTGGCACTCATACCACATCTTCTTATTTATACATTGTGACTTGGATGGAGAGTTGTCTCATTGGCATTCATACCACATCTTCTTATTTACACATTGTGACTTGGATGGAGAGTTGTCTCATTGGCTCTCATACCACATCTTCTTATTTATACATTGTGACTTGGATGGAGAGTTGTCTCATTGGCACTCATACCACATCTTCTTATTTACATTGATTGCTATTAATTTTGATCAAACGAAAACATGTCTACAAAAGCTAAATCCGAAACGTACGGAAGTCGGTTTGTGTCAGGGTGTGGTTTTATTTTTATGCCGTTTTAACGAAACTACATCCTGACACTAACCGGCTTCCGTAGAATCGCCAGTGATTGATAGATTTGTGTTATGTATATTCAGGACGAAAACAAATTAACACTAAATTCAATGGGTAGGATCTCCAAAGTGGGTCGATTTGGGAGAAGGGTTGGGGATATAAACTGCAACTAAATGCAGAGGGATGTTAGATAGAGACGATATATGTTGCTTTGAAACTGGCAACCTACTGGACCCTCAAAGAGGCGTCGGATTGACACACTGGCCCCAAAATTTCGCTCTCACTGGGTTGTGTTTTCATAAATCATATACGGCCAAATGGGCACCCTTTTGATCACGGTTCTACTGCCAAACGGGAGTAACTAGCACAGGTGACCATGTAATGTATACCCCTGCCAATCCTTTTGATTCATATAATTACAAAGATATATTGCGAAAAACAAGAAATAGTCGGTCCTTTCACGTGACACTCTCATTGTCAAATATCTGTCGTTAGATTTTCTGATTTCCTTCAAAAACATAAAAAAGCAATTGAGAGTCACAAGAGTTTAAAAATGAGATACAATAAACATAATTATCGTAATGTACCGTGAAGACGTAAACTAATTGACACTAATGTTGGAAATACCAATATCTAAAATTATGTAACATTTGTTATACTTGTTTAAGTAAACAACTAATTTGCTTGTTTAATAACGTCTGAGACATAGAGCAATGTCGGTATTGGCATACTTTAGAATAGTAAAACTGTAAAAGTTATAACAAATAGGACATGGAAAAAAACATCTACGCATAAAAAGTAATTTGAATTTGAAACATGCGTATCATAAATACATGTTATACTGATGAAGCTGAATGTTAAATACATTAATTGATTCAGAAAAAAATAGTACATCACTTGACCAAATAATTGGAATATAAAATATGTGGTCACGTGGTCATATAGTGGTTAAAGTAAATAAGAAAATTCTGCTTCAATGTCGTAATATAACCGCGATTGCACGAAAATTTCGAGCTTCTTTTTACCAGCATCACAAAGCTTAAAACACATTATTTATTTAACTCAAATGGTATTGAATAAAGTACTTATTAAGATCATGCAAGTCAGTTAGTCCAAAAAAATTAAAATAGCCTTGCAAGACGTCATAATTATTTGGCCTAGCAAGTCAGTATGAATATTTTTTTAATCGGTGGCAACAAAATAAGTTAATATAGCAGAAGTAGAAGAAATGAAGCGGTTTGAACTTTCAATGAGAAACTGCACAAGCAATGCAAGCTTAATGTATGAACCGCAAAATAGTCTCTTCAGCAAAAATCCAGAATGCAAAATTCAAACTCAAGGACGATCAAGACTTACCATCTCTACGACTGTTTCCGGTACCAATAACATATTGAGAACAATTTCGGGGGAAATCCTTAAAATTCGGAAACATGAACTAATCCATTACTATGAATATTTTCAGAAAACATCATTGAAATCATTCAAACTAACCGTTATTATATATGTGCACACTGACGACATTTTTTCAATGTGTTAAAAACGTGTCCAGAATCAAACGACATTTGGATGTCTAATTTATGCAATAAGACCAAGGGTACAATCGCAATGCATCCTGGTGATATTATGAAATAATTAATAGAATTAAGCACTAAGTGAGTTACCGCACGTATATCCAAACAATTCACATTAATGTTACGAAATAGTTTTTCGTCGTTATGTAAAGTGATGGGGTGACTGCCAATACATTTGGCAAGTGATGTAGTTTAAATGCCATGTGTGAAGACTCGACAAACACGTTGGCCTTATGGTAAAATTATTTTTAGTTTCCTGAGTGCCAAAGTATAGACTCGACAAACACGTTGGCCTTATGGTAAAATTATGTTTAGTTTCCTGAGTGCCAAATTATAGACTCGATAAAAGAGAGGTGAAAAATACCGAAGGGATACCGAAGGGATACTCAAACTCATAAGTCGAAAATTAACTGACAACGCCATGGCCAAAAAAGAAAAAGACCAACAGACAAACAACAGTACACAAAACACAACATAGAAAACTAAAGACTGAGAAACACGAACCCACCAAAGCCTGGGGGTAATCGCAGGTGCTCCGGAAGGGTAACAGATCCTACTCCACATGTGGCACCGGTTGTGTTGCTCATGTTAGTACAGACCCGGTGATAAGTCTAATTCGGCAGGTCACATTCGGGGAAAAAGGGACAGAATTGTTGTTAAATGTACGACAGTTGTAACATATCCGTTGTCATCTGCGAAACGGATATTCCATAACGGTCAACCAACCCGTGATGTCGTCTGTAAAATTTACGAAGGGATGATTTCAACTTCACCAATTTGAACTCTTGATTGAATAGCTTCCTTGTGAGCAGCAACCCTCTATGAAGGAAATCATGATAGGAAATACAAGCCCTAGAATATCGTGTCAACTGGGAGATATATACTCCACGTTGGCCTTATGCTAAAATTATCTTTAGTTTCTTCAGTGTCAAAAATGTATACATGTATAAGGAAGTTTGTTCTAGCAAAACCATGCAGACCCGTACTCAACTTATACTTGCTGACTGCAACAACTGTAAAGAAAATAGGTCACAGATATTCGTGATTTTCTTTTTCAACTTCAAATTTGATTTAGTTATTTATGACATGAGCAAGAAGTGTTTGATAAAAGTTCTGACATTTTGATTTATAAAAAGAGGCGAAAGATACAATTATCGTATAACATAACAAAATCAAATTTTAAGATGGAACACTTTATATTGACAGAATCAATGTTAAAATCTAGTCTTTATTAAGATTTATTTAGTGTATTGAAATTAAATATGGTGACTGGTCGATACATCGATCAACGAAGGGAATTAGGTATAATTTGTAAATGTTGCACTATGCGATTCTTAGAGAATGAATATCATTTTATCATGGATTGTCCAGCAGACAGACAGTATAAAGTAAATAATACGTTTTAAGATATTATTAAACATGGCCAAATATTAACAATCTGTATGCATTACTACAAGTTCAAATAAAAAAGTTATTTACAATTTGATGTGTTTTTGCATGAAAGATGGAAACTGAGAACTCGCATATTAAGGATGATCGCTACTCCTGTTTCTGAATTTTTGCCAGATATTCGGAATCCTCTGGTTTTATCCATGTAATACCATTAAAAATTTTGCCCGCTTACCCATACTTTTCTTTTCATAATATTAATTATACCATATAATTTTCAAAGCCATATTTGAAAATCTTATAAAATCCTTGTTATATTTTCATAGTTTTTGAAAGAAAAAAGGTGCCAATGTTAAATATATGAAAAATCTAGAGAGAATCATTTCCCGCCAAATTTTCAATGGCTTGTATCTCGAAAACAAGCACACTGACCCTTCATTTTTTCCTGCTTTTTTAGTTTCTTTGTTTATATACTACCAATTTTTAACAGACTTTTTAAAAGCTTGTTATTTTGAAACAGAGTAGCGAACATCCTTAAAGTATTTTTGTCATAAACATGCATTGAGTTCATACTGTATAGTATGTTCTTAGCTGTTATATATAATTTTCTTGTTAAAACTTTAATGTTGCTTACAAATGATATTGTTATAATTTATTTATTATATAACATAATTGTGCTTATTAGTAGTATGAAAAGGCCGATTCTGCCGCAATCACATTTTCAAGGGGAAATCCTGCATAGGACCCCCAGCCCCGACGGCCAAATGCAAACGGACGGCATCCCTATTGAGCATAGGGTAAATACAAGAATGGCATATGTATTCGATGGTAGAAAAGTCGCTCCAGAGGATAGTGGGGATAAGGATACCTTAAAGGGAAGGATGTCACAGATTAAAATAAATAAAGATATGACATCCGAAAGAAATATGATGGATTTCTTTCTGGAGAATGAAGAAGATTTGGAGGATAGCACCCCAACCCCCCAAAGGCAGCAGCAGTGCTGCAATGCTCCAAACATAGTGCAGATGGATGAGCATACCGAGCAGTGTCAAAAATGCGGTTCACAATCCACCAAGTTGCGATTTGAGCATCATCAACCAGGGGAGCAAAAGACCACTTGCAATGTTCCGCTCAAGAGGAAGAAGGGTCAGTTCTGCAAGAGCAAGCCTGGGAAGGATGGTCTCTGCTGGAGACATAGCAAGCAACCACGCCAGCAGGAGGAGGAGGAGACCATCCCAGTCGAGGGTAAGATGGTGGTAAAAGAGACCATGAAGACCCTCCGTCAAATAGCTAAAGATGAGGGTCTGAGGGGGGTCAGTAGGAAGAACAAGGAGGCCTTGGTGAAGCTCATCGAGGAGAAAACCACCCATAAATTTGCCCGCCAGGAAGTCTTCAGCAAGAAGCAGCTCAAAGCGCTAGCAAAGAATCGTGGCCTCACCAAGTACTCTCAACTCAAGAGAGACGATCTGATCCAGCTGGTGGAAGAGGACATCAAAAACGCTCCAGTCGAGGATGAGATCAAGGTCATCGATAGGCGGGAAGCTCTGAATGGCGTATTTGGCACGGTCGTCATCGAACCCGCGAAGCCGCACGATATGACCACTTTTCTGAAGGTAAGTCGGAGCACCATCACCAGCGCCATCTCGAATGTACTCGTTCAAAAGAAGGGATTGAAGGTGCACTTAGTGCTTCTAGCAGAGCTGGTGAAGACCAACCTCACGACCGGAGAAAATACCTACATCACCCCTACCTTCAGATCACGCACGACAATGATCACGGAATCTGACGACCTCGAATTGGAGATTGCCTTCATGATGGAGAAGGTCAAGGAAAATATGGCAAAGTACATGCGGGAAGGGAGCGGGTGGACTTTCAGCAGCGTCGAGAAGCTAGAAATCCACCTCAACCAATTCAAGCCACTCAAGGGGGGCTCCTTCATATCAACCCCATCGGCTCTCGTGAAAAAGAAGGCGATCGTCAATGTGAAAAATGAGGATGATCGCTGCCTCCAGTGGGCAGTGCTGGCAGCCCTTCACCATGAGGAAGTCGACCAAAAATCCACCAACCGCGTATCGCAGTACAAGAAATGGGAAGAAGAGCTAAAATTCGAAGGCATCGACTTCCCAGTCTCGCTCAGGGCGATCGATAAATTTGAGAGGCAGAATCCCACAATCAACGTCAACGTCTATGGCTTCAACGGCGTAAAGAAGGGTGAGGATGAGGAAGAGGATCTTCAGATTTACCCCCTCAGGATATCTAAGAATACGGGCCCCACCCACGTAGATCTCCTCTTCTTGACTCGCGAAGGTAAGCAGCATTACTGCTGGATCAAGAGCCTCTCACGACTCTTGAGCTCTCAAATCTCTGAGCACGGTCATGAGCTTTTCTTCTGTCGCAGATGCCTTTCCCACTTCTCCAGGCAGAATATCTTGGACGAGCATATGGAATATTGCAGCAAGAAAGATGCAGTCAGGATCGAGATGCCGGAAGAGGGGACCACCATAGCCTTCCATAGTATCAAAAAGATGATGAGAGTCCCCTTCGCGATCTACGCGGATTTCGAGTGCTTCACAGAGAAGCTCGACACCTGCCAGCCGGATCCATCCCACTCCTACACGAATGCCTACCAGCTTCAGCGACCTTCAGGCTTCTGCTATCACGTGAAATATGCTCACGGAGACTACAAGGATCCGGTCGTCTACTGCGGGGAGGATGCGGCAAAGAAATTCGTGCAGTGCGTGGAGGAAGAAGTGCAGGCCATCGCCAAGCTATACAAGGAGAATAAGCCCATGGAGCTGACTGACGACGATAAGGTGAGCTTCGCAGAAAGCACGCACTGCTACATTTGCGGAGACGAATTGGGAGAGGATAAGGTCCGGGACCACGACCATCTCACCGGGAAATATCGCGGCGCAGCACACAACCAGTGCAATCTGGATTTCCAGCTTCCGAAGCACGTCCCCATCCTCTTCCATAATTTGAGCGGATACGACGCCCACATCTTTGTCAAGGAGCTTGGCCACACCGAGGGTAAGATCAACTGCATCCCCAATACCGACGAGAAGTACATCAGCTTCTCCAAGCAGGTGGGTGATCTGGAGATGAGGTTCATCGACTCGTGTAGGTTTATGCTCAACAGCCTGGATACCCTAGCTAAGAATCTCACCCCCGACCAATTCGCGACCGTGAAGACGAGATTCAGCGATCGCCACGAGCTGATGATTCGGAAGGGGGTATTTCCCTACGATTATATGGATGGACCAGCCAAGCTGGAAGAGACTCAGCTCCCACCTAAAGAAGCCTTCTTCAGCACGCTCTCCGGAGAGCATATCAGTGATAAGGATTACGCACACGCTCAGAGAGTCTGGGAGACCTTCGAGTGCAAGACCCTACGCGATTATCACGACCTCTATCTCGAGACTGACGTGCTACTGCTAGTCGACATCTTCGAGAATTTTAGGGATATCTGCATGGCCAACTATGGACTCGATCCTGTCCACTACTTCTCCTCCCCCGGGCTATCCTTCGATGCCATGCTAAAAACCACCGGGGTTAGATTGGAGCTTCTTTCCGATCCAGATATGCTGATGATGTTCGAGAGCGGGACAAGGGGAGGGGTGGCCATGATCTCTCATCGTCAAGGTAAGGCCAACAACCCCTACATGGAGACCTACGATCGCTCCCAGCCCACCAAGTATCTCACCTACCTCGATGCCAATAATCTTTACGGGTGGGCGATGGCGCAGCCTCTTCCCACGGGGGACTTTGAGTGGGTGGAGCCGGAGGAGATCGACGAGATCCTGAGCTATCCCGACGACCACGAATATGGCGCCATGGTAGAATGCGATCTCGAATATCCGCAGGATCTTCACGACGCCCACAATGACTACCCTCTCGCGCCCGAGAACGTGGAGATCGGTAAGGTGCGTAAGCTTGTGCCCCATCTAGGCAAGCGCGAAAAGTATACCCTCCACTACAGAAATCTCAAGATGTATCTGGAGATGGGGATGAAGCTTACGAAATGCCGTCGTATCATCAGATTCAGACAATCCCCATGGCTCAAGCACTACGTGGATCTGAATACTGCTCTTCGCGCCAAGGCCAAGACCGACTCCGAAAAAGACTTCTTCAAGCTGATGGTCAACTCCGTCTTTGGCAAGACCATTGAGAATATCCGAAAGCGGGTAGACGTTAGGCTGGTCACCACCGAGAAGCAGGCCCTGAAGCTCGTGGCCAAGCCCAACTTCGATCGCCGTGTCGTCTTCACCGAGAATCTAGCAGCCGTCCACATGAAGAAGACCAAGCTGAAGTTTGATAAGCCGATCTACCTTGGAGCCTGCATCTTAGATATCTCGAAGCTCCTGATGTACGACTTCCACTACGGATTCGTGAGGAAGACCTACGGCAGTAAGGCCCGGCTGCTCTTCACTGACACCGACAGCTTGGCCTATGAGATCCAGACCGACGATTTCTACCAGGATATCACCCCGCACGTTGAGGCTAAATTCGACACTTCCAACTATCCTCCTGAGCATCCCTCTGGCATCCCCACCGGCAAGAATAAGAAGGTCCTCGGGATGTTCAAGGACGAGTGCGGCGGTAAGACCATGACCGATTTCGTGGGGCTCCGGGCGAAGCTATACGCCTTCAGGATGGATGACGGTAAGGCCACCAAGAAGGCGAAGGGAGTCACGAAGAGCGTCATCAAGCGCAGCATCGCCTTCGAGGACTACAAGCGATGCCTGGACACCCAGCAAGAGATCCATCGACCGATGAATATCCTCCGGAGCCATCTCCATCAGATCTACGCGCAGGAGATCAACAAAATCGCTCTTTCCGCCAAAGATGATAAGCGTCACATCCTCCCCGACGGCATCAGCACCCTCTCGCACGGCCACTATCGAATCACTCACGGGTGAGGGCACTTAGCAGACTCTGACGGGTGCGGATGCCCATCCCGCACTTGGCCCATACCTAGATAAATGAGCATCATTCGCGTGCACAACATAACCCTTCCCAATAAACCTCTTTCGAATGTAGACCTTGTGAAAGCCACCAAGGACCTAGGAATCCCATGTTTCAGAGGGGTATTCATGCGAGATACCCTACCACCCAGCCCGCGCCGCATCGAATGTGGAATCTTGAATCACGATAGCTGGGAAGGTCCTGGAACGCATTGGACCTGCTGGTATAAACGTGGGCCGGTAAAGTATTACTTTGACTCCTATGGATTGCCACCGCCTGACGAGATGGTGAACTACTTACAGCCTGAAATTCGATATAGCACGGATGAATTACAGCAGCGAG
This sequence comes from Mytilus californianus, assembly GCF_021869535.1. NCBI lineage: Eukaryota > Metazoa > Mollusca > Bivalvia > Mytilida > Mytilidae > Mytilus > Mytilus californianus. The sequence continues at coordinate 98,129,421 of NW_026262734.1, read as the reverse complement.
GCTCGGTGGTGTGTGGTCACTTTTGTCTGTACGTGTTGAATATGCTGTCGTCGGGGAAGTCGCTAGAGGACGCGGTCTTCTCACTCTATAAATAAATGGATAAGTTTGGATCTCATGCAAGAAAGCGCGCATCCCTTTGGCGAATGCTGCAGGATTTGGATATGAACGACAATCGCATTACTAGCCTAGGACATCCCAAGGACAGCTCGGATGCTGTGACAAAACGGTGGGTAACCCAAGAGTTGAAAGATGGTATGAAAGATATTGATAAATTAGATTCTGAGTGTAAACAGATGCAGAGGACCATCAAGCGAATGCAAAAGGAGTATGACTCATCAATCGGAGAACTCACAAAAAAAGTGATGACTCTAAAAGATAGTAAAGTCGATAAGTCAAAATGTGCCTTAACTAACGGGGGTAAGATAAATGCTGAGCTGGATATGCAAAAGTTTCACGTGCTGAATCTCCCACTCCCAGAAACTGACAATGAACCCGTCACCAAAGCCCTTTACGATCGTCTACAGTCGGATTTGGATGCATTGAGGGTTTTTGTCGAATTGAAGCATGCTTAGTTTTCCAAATCTTTCCAGTCTCAAGGTTGAGACCGGAAAGGTTGTTGAGGATTATTGTAGATCTGATTGTGGGACCCACGAGTTAAAATTCTTAGGATAACCCTTCCACTTCACAAACACCTCATTAATCCCGTTCTTGGTTCGCCTGCGGAGGATCTTCTCTATGCGGTAGATGTTTTGATCAGTTTTTTGAAGTTCGGGCTCATAGAAGGATCCCTGAATTTCCTCACCACTAAAATCCTTGAGATGATAGGTGGGCGGCTGAGTGTTCAACACTAGGGAAATGGTGAATACTTCCTCGGTCCAGCGGGGTGTGTATCCCTTCTCGAATGTACCTTTCTTCTTGGTGATTCGGACTTTGTCACCAGCACGAAATCGTGGTGGTTTCATGGGAAGTATGCTGCCGTAAAGGTTCCAATACACCTTGTTTTCATGCTCCTTGTGACTTGCGGCGACAGGGGTCATTTTGATGGATCGGTGCTTGGTGGTATTGTACTGGCGAACAAGATTATCCAAAACATTGATGTAGGTGCGTGTAGAGTTGGCCGAGAAATATTTGAACATTTTCTCTTTCATGGTGCGATTCCAGCGCTCAACCACACTCGACTTCTCCTCATTTTCGGTGGAGTAGAGCTCAATATCATGCTTTTGAAGCAGCTGATTTACATCCTTGTTGTAAAACTCAGTGCCTTTGTCTGTCCAAAGCTTCTTGGGCATACGCTCCTTGAACACCGCTTGAAAGGCATCCCGCACCGTCACCCCCTTCTTGTTTTTGAGTGGTATCAACCAGCCATATTTGGAGAAGACATCGATGATGCTCAGGATGAACTTATTTCCCTTGTTGTCCCTAGAAAAGGCACTCATATCAACAAGGTCGGCCGCCCAGGTCTCATCCACACCACCCACTACCACACGGCGTTTCTGAAACTTACGTCGAACTGGTTTGTGCAACTCCTCAGCTAAATCATCGGTCCAGCGAACTTTTTTTAATACCCAGACCGAATCGAGCTTTGGTACCGATGATGGGTCCGACGATGCTGCGGTCCATGCGTTCGCGTGTGGTAGGGTTGGGAATGGTGTTAAGCGAGGCTAGCATAGCTTTGTCACAGATGGAGTTGCGTGAAGCGGTATCCTTATGCTGGGCATAACAAAGATCGTGGTGATATGCAGCTTGGTCCACTCGATTAATGGGTTTGGACCAAGCCTTCGGGGTGCCATCGGGGAGTAGTCGCTTGCTAAGTTTAGTCCCTGGCCCGGTGAAGTTGTGTCCGGGGAGATGCATTTCCATGGGTAATCGGTTGATTAGTTTGTTCATGAACCCTGCACCGGTTGTAGCAACAAACTGAGACTTCTTGGCACCGCACACCTTGCAGTTGCCAACCTTCCTCCGTCTTCCGTTGCTGGTAATTGTTTCACCAGGGTTAACTGTGTCCGTCTTCCTACGACATTTTACGCAGAAGATCATCGTTATTTTATTTAAATAAATGAACGTTGAAGACATTTCCTACAGTGCCAACGCCCCCAAGAGGAGCAATCACTACCTCCTACCGCAGCGGTCGATCAGAGGGTTGATCATTGGGAAGTCGGACTGTGGTAAGACAACGCTGTTGAACAACCTACTCCTGCGCGATGGATGGCTCGACTACGATCGATTGTACGTCTTCGGAAAATCGCTTCACCAGCCCATCTACCAGCTGTTGCAGCAAGCGCTGGGAAAAGGCTTCCCTAAGGAAGATATCCGAGACCTCTTACAGTGTAGGGGTAAGTCACCCTACTCGTTGATCGATGTGGTCAACGCCTTACCATCACCACGACACCCGAGTGGTATCGACACTGTTTTCTTCGAGCAAGGGAGTGATGTACCAGACCCCCGAGAACTCGACCCCAGTCGCAAGAACCTCATGGTGTTCGACGATTTGATGCTGAGCAAACAGAACACGTGTGAAGACTACTACGTGCGCGGTCGCCACAACAACGTCGATTGTTTCTACCTGTGTCAGAACTACTTCAAACTACCCCGACAATCGATCCGAGAAAATGCAAACTTCCTCTGCCTCTTCCAGCAGGACGCAAAGAATCTCGACCATATTCGGCGCGATCACTGCAACGATCTTACCAAGGAACAATTTGACGCTCTGTGTAAGCATTGCTGGTCCCAACCCTATGGATTTGTAACCATCGATCTTACAAGCCCCAAGTCAGCAGGGAAATACCGATGCAAATTAGAAGAGTTCTATGAGGTATAAAATAAAAAAATGGATCACTTGCAGGAATTTTTCCTGGAGAATCAACGGGACTTGGATCGGGAGTTTGAGAATGCTCCCAAGCCCTCACGACCACCCCCTGAATGCAAGCACGAGTGGGACTCGGTCGATATGACAAGTATGTGTTGGAAATGCGGTCGCACGATCATCCGCCCGATCGATAGCAGTAGAGGTGATTTCGACGCATGGAACTCTGACCGTCTGTATGGTAAGGTGCAGCGTCCCCCACAACCCCAATGCCCTGCCAAGACGATTCGAGGCCACCAGTGCACACACCCATGCCAACCGCGTAAAGACCTCTGCCTAAGACACTTGAATCTTTCGAAGAAAAGGGATCCGTATCAGCTGTGTAATACCTTCATGTGCAATTTATCGCGTAAAGACCTTTGCCTAAGACACTTGAATCTTTCGAAGAAAAGGGATCCGTATCAGCTGTGTAATACCTTCATGTGCAATTTATCGCGTATGGACGTTCGAACCAACGCTTCGGGGCGTTCACACCAACGCTTAGGGGCGTTCGATCCAACGCTATGGGGCGTTCGATCCAACGCTATGGGGCGTTCGGACCAACGCTTAGGGGCGTTCGACAGCGTTCGATCTTATAAATAAATGACTTTTATCAAGATTACCGACCCTAAGCAGCGTGAGGCACTTGCTAGGGAGTTGCAAGACACCAAGCGGAAGATTCAAGCCAGTAATATGCAGCATCGTCTCGACAAGATTGGACTCAGCCGAGACCTTTCCAGGGTGTTCAAGCCTGTGGTTGAGGCTCAGCGGGAAGCAGCTTCAAAAATCACCAAAACAATCGAAGATTTACCTCCAGCAGTGCCAGCCCTCCCTCCTCCACCGCCCGAGTTTGCCGACCCACTACCCATCGCACCACCTACAGACACCGTCCTCGGACCTCGAGCACAGCAGTATTTGCAGCTCAGTATGACTCCTTCCGCCGACCACACCTTTGGATTGCGATCTGAAAACGATGGTATCTTCATCGGAAGCTCACCAGTTACTTTTGACGATGATGATATTTTCGTAGATGGTGTGAGGTACAAAGGAACCCTTGGCCTCTGGGAACTCATGGTGAAAAAGAAACCAGAATCGTTTGAGCCCGACGACCTTTACGACTATGCAGAGATCCTGAAAAGTTCCGGTGCCATGTATCAAGGCAATTCCACCCTCTCGAGAACCCCGAAGGCGAATAAGAGTTACAAGTGGAAGGAAATCGTATCCCACATCTACAAGAAGGATAAGTTTGGCAGTGGGCTGCAAACCGTGTTTCTTCCTTCCAACTTCAAGCAGCTTCTCGATCGCTTGGAACTGTGTGCTGCAGCATACCGAGCAGGAAACAATGGTGTGCGCAACGAAATTGTGTCGATTATCGATGCTATGAAAAGGGGTAGACATATCAGCATCGAGGAATATAAGGCACTGCATCGTAGCATCCTATAAATAAATGTTGCAAATCAAGAAAGGTTACGCTCGAAAGTACGCCTACGGTGGTAAAGGACTGTTTGACACAATCGCCAGTTTGGCTGCACGCATGTTTACTTCCTCTGCCGCCCAAACCCTAGGAAGTAAGGCCATGAATGCTGCCACCAATGCAGCCTTGAAAGGTGTTGAAAAGGGTGCTTCCAAAGCCGTCGACCATGTGGTTGATAAAGTGACCCGCCCCAGGAAACGTATTAAAACCCCTCAACAGCCTAGTGTTCAACGCAAGAAGCCAGAGCAAGTTCGGTTAAACAATCTAATCTCCGGCTCTGGTATCAAAACCATCCACGACTTCGTCCAACGCTATAAATAAATACATTATGTCTAACATTCTTACAATCACCGAAGGGTTGACCTTCGACGAAAGTCTCCAGGAATATCAGGTTCGAGAATACGAACCACAAGCCGGTGCCCAGCTGAACAATCCCGGTGCTGAAATCCGAATCAACATCGAAACCCAGGATTTGTTCCTACACCCCGCCGAAAGTTATCTCGTGGTAGAAGGTCGACTTCTCAAGAATGATGACACAGCATATGCCGATGGCGATCTTGTGTCGCTCACCCATAATGGTATCATGTATCTCTTCAAGAGCATCAGTTACAGGCTTTCCGGTCAGCAGATCGAACATATTAACGACCCCGGCATTGCCACCACTATGCTGGGAATGTTAACCTACCCCGACGACTTCTCCAAATCGCAGGGTCTCAACCAACTGTGGTATAAGGATTCTTCCATCGATGCTGAGGCTGAGAACACTGGATTTGCAGCCCGCCATGGATACATTATCACCAAGCCCACCAACAAAGGATCGTTTTCGTTTGCCATCCCCCTAAAACATATTTTTGGATTCGCAGATGATTACAACAAAATAGTGTACGGGTTCAGACACGAACTCTCACTCGTTCGCGATTCAAATGCTAATGCCATTTTGAGAGCAGCTGCCGTCAACGATCCGGCAAAGATCGTCCTGAGTAAACTATCGTGGTTCGTCCCTCACATCACCCCCTCAGACGAAAATAAGATGCAACTGTACAAAACCATCCAAAGTAAATCCAAGATCCACTGTGGATTTCGCATGAGACAGTGTGATTCCATAGCCGTTCCCCAAGCCTCACAGTTTAACTGGCGCCTAGCTGCCAAGAGTGGTCGCGAAAAGCCTAGATATATCATTGTTGCCTTCCAAACCGACAAAAGTGGTGACCAAACCCATAATGCTGCCGTGTTCGATCACTGTCGATTGCGAAATATCCATGTCACCCTCAACGCTGAACGTTATCCAGCAGTCGACTATAATGCAGCTTTCAACGAAAATAGGATCGCCAGAGTGTTCAAAGAGGCCTCCGACTTCAGAAAGAAATTCCATAACATGGACAGTCTCCTCAGTAATGGTGGGATTAATCCCTCCGATTTCATCGACTTGTACCCCTTGTTTGTGATTGATGTGAGTCATCAGTCTGAGCGTCTCAAAGAATCCACGGTGGATATTCAGATCAGAGCCGAATTCGCCCGTAATGTTCCAGCCAACACCGAGGCGTTTGCACTTGTCATTTCCGACAGAATCCTACAGTTTGAATCCGATGGTCAAAAGATGAACGTTGTGTACTAAAAGTAAATGGATAAAATTCACCTACAACTCCTCTTTGCCAGTCACCCCGCCGAAGTCTATGCGATCGTAGTGAAGGCTAGTAAACAACTCAAGGAGCAGTATGACGGTATCGAAGAGTGGAAGCAAAAATATGTGACAATGGTCTACCATAAATAAATGGATAACACATTGTTGCAGCAAATTGCTAATAACACCGACCCAAAGCGTGGGTTTTCCTTCATCGTCTCTGGAAACGATAACCAAATCCTTACCCGGTTCAACCCCCCACTACAACTCAAGGAATCTAAGACCTACGAAATGGCATTAGTAAACCTGGAAACCTATAACTCCATCCCCAACATTCATACAGGTAACAATTCCTTCCGCTACTCCCCCGACGATGGTGCCAACTGGTTTCCCATCGCACTAAGCACAGGTTCCTATGACATCGAAGACATCAACAATGAGATCCAGCGGCGGCTGCGGCTCAACAAACACAAAACGAAGATCATCATCGATGCCAACAGGGCAACCCTAAGAGCAACGCTGACCCTCGCCAGACACTATCAAGTAGACTTCAACGTTGTCAATAGCATCAACACCGTCTTGGGATTCGAGCGGCAGATTTACACGTTCGATATGATCACAAACGGCTATACGGAAGGGGAACACATTGTAAATATCATCAGCATCAACAGCATTCTGGTGAATAGTGATATCATCCATGGAAGTTATGTAAATGGTACACAGCAGTCTACCATCTACAGCTTTTTTCCCGCAGACGGTCCTGGTATGAAGATCATTCAAACCCCAAAGAATCTAGTATACTTGCCGGTGACCTTGCGAACCATCAATCGCATGCAAACGTATCTCACCGATCAAGATGGTAGGCCCATCGATTTCAGGGGTGAACATCTCACCATCCGCTTTCATCTTCGTGAGGTATAAATAAATGACTTATCACGAACATGGTTTGAGTTTGACAAAAGGTCAAGCTGATAAACTACAACGGGCTGCCAAAAAAGGTTGTCCGGTCTCCATTCGTTTGTCCCACGCAAACCTGCAAGGTGAACACAAGATGTTGCTCACCACCCGCCAGGTTCAAAAGATCGCCAAGCTCCTACAAAAGGGTACTGGTGGTATGGTCCTAGAGTTGAGTGCGACCCAATTAAAGGAAAACATGCAGAAGGTGGGTGGCTTCCTACCCATGTTGGCGGGGCTGGCAATGAGGGCACTCCCCATGTTAGCAAAAACCATTCTACCCGCCTTGGGTGTTGGAGCCTTGAGTGGTCTTGGTGGTGTAGCCGTCAACAAGGCCTTAGGGTCTGGATTGTACCTGAAACGTGGTGGATGCGTTTGCACCGTGAAACCTAGTGGCAACGGTCTCTACCTCAAACCTTCAAACGCCCGGATCACCTATGGTGATGGACTCTACTTGAAGCGTGGTCAGCAATTCCACGACGGAGCTGGTCTAATCTTAGGTGCTAACAGCCCCTTCAAAAATATTCCCCTCCTCGGTATGCTCCTATAAATAAATGGATGATATAGATTCTGGATACCGACAGACCAGAGTCGAATGTATGGAAGATCAACTCAACGCGGATATACATAAGTATCAACATACCTTGAAGATCTACAAACGTCTGGACAAAGTTGTATCTGTAGCACTGGGTGTTTGTTCTGTGGGCAGTTTGGTGTTAACCAGCTGCACCATGGGTTCAGCTTTGACCGGTATAGGTATTATAGCCTCCCTTCCCCTAGGATCCCTTGCGTGCTTGAGTGCCACTGGCGTGATGGTACTCACACTAATCTCAAGGCGTATCATGAAAAAGAAGAAAAAACATCGCGACACCTTGCAATTGGCACAGTCCACAAAATTTTTGGTTGAACAATATATTAGTACTGCTTTGGCTGATGATGAACAAATTGATGATGCTGAGTTTGGGAAAATCACCACCTGCCTCAAAAACTACTACGATGAAAAAGATAAGCTCCGACAACCTTCCACCACTTTTAGTGAGGACCTTAATGCGCATGCGTCGTAAAAAACGTCACACATCATTCTGTTACACTTCACTCCACACATCGTTTCACGATGTGCTCCATTCCGCTTCACTTCATGATGTGCTCCGTTTCAAGCATAAAAAAAAACTTTTCCAATCCGGCAGAAATGTTGGATCGGAAAAATTTTTTGTACCCCACCCAGCCCATTATTTTTTTTTTTTGGACTTAATTTCTCACAAGGTCGTAAGAGAAGTACTCCTGCTTGGTCTTTTTGCTGACTTTAAAGCCTGTACTTCTCACGAAGGCTCCTACCATGGGTCCTGTCTCTCTGTTCAGTCCACTGCAGGCCCACACCCTATTCGTTTCTCCTTCTCTGTTTTTCAAGGTGAGGATCTTACTCTTTCCAAACTTACCATCTACTTCCACCACTTCCAGGATTTTATAGATCACACCGGTTGAGAGTTCCTTCCATTTCAGGGTTTCCAGGCTCTGATCCTTTGCCTTTTCCTCGAAAACATTATCGTTTATAAAATCGTTGTCTACGATTTGTGGACTTCTGAGTTCCTCCATCTTTTGTACGAAAGACATATTTGTATTTACCCTAGGATTACATCCTTCTAAGGTGTTTGGGTTTTGTGCTAAACTGAAAGACATTCTTGTATTTACCCTATGCTCAATAGGGATGCCGTCCGTTTGCATTTGGCCGTCGGGGCTGGGGGTCCTATGCAGGATTTCCCCTTGAAAATGCGATTGCGGCAGAATCGGCCTTTTCATACTACTCTTATTCCAATATAAGTCTTTTATCTATTGCTATAAAAATATTTTTTTAAATGACGATTTTTACCCTTCATATTATCCTTCTATTTGTATTGAAATGAAATATGGAATCACCAGATATCTATTATGATCACAAAAACCGATGTATTTTGTTTTCAAATGGCTATTAATTACCCTACATCTAATTTTATTCGTATTGAAATGAAATATGGATGCACCAAATATCTATCATCATTAAAAACCATTTTTTATATCAAATGACGATTTTTTTCCCTACATCTCCTTTTATTCATATAGAAAATGAAATATAGATTCACAAAATATTGACAAGCACAGACCTCTCAACTACAGTAACAGTTTACTGTAAGTATAATTAACCTTTTGTTCCTTATGTAATAACAGGCAATACAATATTTACTCTTGTGTATTGGAGAAGTAAACAATTGTCATGAAGTCTGACGTTGATTAATCTTGATCGTTATAATTACCCCACATTTGTTCTCACCTCACGAGGATAAATATAATCCTATACCTCATATCAATTGAAAATATATGGTAGACGTTTAATAGAGTTCACCCACCGGAAGAAAATTAAAATAAAAAAAGTTCAACTTCACGATGGCAAATGTTGTGTCGTTAATATAATACTAGTATAGGCCGTGACCTTGGGTGGCGATATTTATATTTTCTTTCGCATTTTCTTTTCACTTTGAATTTCTGGGGGAGGGGGTTGGTGGATTTTGAAAATAAATAAATTGGCCTGGTAAAAACTGGAAACAAATAACTTTGCACAAGACAGGTTGAAAATGAATATGCCGTAACACAAAAAGCAGAAAACTATGGTGGCCGGATGCGGCCATTTCACGTTTTCGCGTTTTCTCCTTTCACTTTCACGCGAAATCGAGAAATCGAGAAATCGAGAAATCGAGAAATCGGGAAATCGAGAAATCAAGAAATCGAGAAATCGAGAAAGCGAAATCGAGAAATTGAGAAATCTATTTCACCATTTTCTTCCTCGATTTCGCGTTTTCGCTTTCTCGCATTCTCGATTTCCCGATTTCTCAATTTCTCGCTTTCTCGTTTTTGCTTTCTCGATTTCTCGATTTCTCGATTTCGCGACTTCGCGTTTGCAAAGTGAAAGGAGAATACGCGAAAAGTTGAAATGGCCGCATCCGGCCACCATAGAAAACAAATGTGTACAACAGTGAAAATAAATTTTCGCGCGGGAAAAAAATAAGCATGCGTAGCATATGATAAGAATAATTAGTCATCTCCGGAAAAATCTTCCGACCAGCCGTTTCTCCCCCATTATAAAAATGATGACAGTATGCCGGCGTCAGTTCAAACAATATTCCAGGTACAAAACAGACACACAAACGGGTACCAATAATGATTGATTGATGTTTGCTTAACATCCAGTGGCATATACTTAATGCATCTATTGAAGATGACCAAATTAACATTGCAATCAATAGGGAACGTGAATGATGGTTGGTCGAAATGTATTGGAAATAAATCGAATATGTTGATAGGGACCAAAGTAATCCCTTACTTGAACAGGCTTTGTACGGAACACCAAAAGGAGTGTCAGCGAAAAATCTTTAACGTCGAGAGAGCTTGGCATTCTCTTCCTTTGTAGTACACCAAATATTGGATTTAACATAATTTTTCTAACCGGATGTTTTTTAGTAGATTAACGCATCACTCCCAGCTAAACGATCCCTTTTTAATAGCATGGATGACCAAATGCCCTATGAATACAACAATAAATAATAAAGTCAACATGCACACACTGAATTTTATACGTCACTAAAATGATTTGAACTTTGAATACCTTAAAATTTCATTCTTAAATGTCATCGAACTTGATAAGATTTGATTAAAATATTAAAAAGGTGCTGTTGGTAGCATTATCACGCCAAAAAGACAAATACTAAAAAGAATATCGTTTAACAGTGACCCCATCCCACTTTTTATCAGCAATAAAAAATATTTTATATATGTCTTTCATTGAGCTGTGTATCCAATTTCTTATGGAATAAGTAATACAAAATTTTAATTATGTTTTGATTAAAAACATAAAAAGGCATACAGAGGTCATTATATGCACTGCCAGTCTTTAAAATGGTTGTTTTGTAACTTCAATTGCATACTTATGCAATTGATTTTTGTTTGTTTAACGTCAAGTGGAAAATGTTTCTTGCATTTTAGGGACGAGAACAAATCAACAAAACATCGATAAGGTAGGTTCTGAAAAGTTTGTCGATCTGGATGAAGGGCGAACAATTTGGACTGCCGAACACTCAAAGGGTCGACAACGTGTAAATATAGGTTAACACGCTCCCTATACAAGGCACTAGATTTAACGTTTCCATTCTTATCGGACGTGGCTGCGTATTTATAAATCCCAAACACCAAATGGCCATCCCCTCAGCATAGGTTCACTACAGGACTAGAGAAGATGTATATGCCCCAGTTTACCTTTGTGAAACAACCGAATGACTATTCTCGCAAAAACTGACAACTTTATGAGAATTTGTTATATATAAATTCATGGAGCGTCAATATTAAAAAAGGGAACTCTTATTTATGAAAAAAGATAGACGTTATATGCCTTAAATTGTTGAAATCAACGATTTTATTAGCGATGAAATTCGAACTGTTTTCTGTACTTTTCCTTGTTTTTCTACTCGTCTTAGATTTATCTATAATAGGTACCAGAGTTCTGAATAGATACTATCTTTAAATAAAGCCATGCATTGAATTTTAGCGATCTTCCTCAAGTAGCTTCGATTTTGAAAACCGAACTTTATTTCTGTGATCGATGAAAATGCACTCAATGTACCTTTCAGTTTGTTTACTTCCTGTGAAGGTAAGTAAGCTCGTTTTATGCGATTTTCCGATCACAACAAACAGCATGAGGTAACTATTAACACTGGTTGTCCTCTCTCTTTATGTTTTGTTTATGAGGATATAAATACAGGCTACGGGATACAGTTTCGAATAACAGATAACACGTGCTATGATGTAACAAAAGTACATGTTAGCTGTATAAGTGCATATATACACGCTATATATGGGTTTAAAATGCAATAAATAGAGAACTGTACCTACTAGTAAACACATCAACTACTATTTGAAAGGACTAATGAAATTTCAATGAGTCTCTGTTAATTTTGTTCTGTATGTTTAATGACTACAAAATTAGCTGTATATGTCACTGTAACCAGCAGTTTTCTGGGTTTTTTTTTCTATCAAGTTTTGACTTTATACACACCAAAATTAAAGGTTTATTCGTTTACTTCTTTATCTATTGAATACTCAAACAATTCAGTCCGATTGCTTTAATGTCCCGTCTTGTTTTAAAATGAAACGTTTTATCAATTAACTGCAAAACTAGTCTTTGTCCTTTTTTAGACTTTTTGTTCAGTGTAAAATTAAACTACTTGCAAAGATTTACAAAAGCTTGTAGAATTTTCAAAATTGTATCAAAATTGTCTTTAACAGCAATGTACAGCACTGAATGGCATCATGATTTTATAGAAATGTGTTAATATGTTTTATGTATTTATGTATATTAGATAGACTCCTCGATATTCAAATTCCAGTTGATTTTAACATCTATTCTGATTTTGATGCAAAGAGTGAAACAGATCCGGATTTGATTGACAATTATTAAAGCTCTTTTCTGCAATGTTAGTTTCTTTGGATAGATAATAAATTGCCTAAACTGACCCTGTTAATAGCCCATTTCCTCAACCAGATTGAACTCGGTTCCTCAGAAGCCTACTCGATGTAATTTGATGGATTATATCCCCAGCTTATTCTTCAGTAATTTACATTTTGAATTTAATTTTGTCTGGAAAGTATCTGATTGATTATTGCTTAGTTCAGTGGCAAATATTGCTTGCATAATCAGGATGAGAACAAATTACACAACATATCAATTAGGTAAATTTTAAAGCATGCCGACCGGGAGGAATGCGGTTACTTTTGACCGCCTCGTGGAAAATAGTATATTTGAAAGCGGCAAAATGTTGTCATTGCAGAAGGTTACCTACAAAAATGAGCATTTTTCTTGCAGAAACTCATCAAAGATTTCTTGCAGAATGCATGGCATTTCCCAGCATGGGGCAGCGGAAATAGAGTCTCCATTTCCCCTGCACGTGACGTAAATACTTATTTAAACATTCCACTGCCCCCTTTCCGCACTTGTCTTACTGCAGGAGGGAAGTATACCCCATGCATGCAGTCATCTTTTGGATCGGAATGGCAAAACAGTACTTACTCTACATAAAGGGAAGTAATTCGTATAATAAATACTACACCAGTTCAGTACTTACTCTACATAAAGGGAAGTAATTCGTATAATAAATACAACACCAGCTCAGTACTTACTCTACATAAAGGGAAGTAATTCGTATAATAAATACTACACCAGCTCAGTACTTACTCTACATAAAGGGAAGTAATTCGTATAATAAATACTACACCAGCTCAGTACTTACTCTACATAAAGGGAAGTAATTCGTATAATAAATACTACACCAGCTTATAATAAACTAACTAAATGACAGTTAATTTTTGAAGCAAATTTATTTCAAGGTTAGTCCATTGATGTAAATTCACTTAACCTGTTGAAAAAGTGGCAGGATTGTCAGATTTTGACTCTTTCCATCTTGTTTTCGCATGCAAGCAGAACTAAAAATCATAAATGGTGGATGAGGAGAGGGGTTGGGTACGATTGTCCTGTCCGCTCTCGAAGCTGGTGGTAATATTGTGACAGTCTTTCATCAATTCTTGACACAGTGTATGTAATGTGCGAATCCTGAAATGTCATTTTTACTGTATCCGTGATGAATTTCTGATGTAGAATGATAAATAAACAGACGACAAATTCGTGATTTTTGAAAAAAAATAAGAAATAATATATATTGTGTACTGTTTTTATAAACTCATAATATAGGTATGAGATGCGGACGGGTTTTCATCGCGCCTACAGCCATCCAGGTGCAAAATTGATGCACAAATAGATAAATATTAAGAATAGTTCACGAACAGAGCGTGCAAGAGATTTAAACGTACATTGCAGCAGTTAAGTTTCATTTGCAGAAAAATGTACCTTTTAACATAATTATTAATGTTGTTTAACTTAAAACAGGTTTTGTTATTCAGCTTGTTGATATTGAATCAAATTCCACTATGCTGTTTTAATTATGCGATTCATGTTTACTGTTGAATAATGATACTAAACTTTCATTTTCACTGTAGGGCGATTCATTTCTATTGTACATGCGATGCATTTTCACAGAAGGAAATTAATTAATTTTCGTTATATAAAGTCTTGATTCAGCCGACTCTCTAACAAAATTTATGAAGTCAGAAGGATTGCTTATATATGGAAACTTAGTGAGTGAAAGACTGAGGCAATATATCAATGAATTCCTTAAAAATGGTATTTATTGCTAATATAGTCAATTTTATTTTCACTAATAATTTGTCCAGATTTGTCTATATGTAGGACAAAATTTATCCTTTCCTATGACACGCCATCATTAAATACATATATCTTGGACAGTTAAGCCAATCCATGTCACCGAAAAAGCAAAGTTTCTGTTTCGGTCTAAATGTACATCGCATACTAATAAATTAAAACGTGATAATAGCTATTTTCCTAATGCTTGTAGTTTAATGGTGTGGTTGGCTTGCTTGCTTTGATTGTGTAAATGTTGCCCTTGGCATTGTAATTAGGACTGAGCAAACACAAAACGATCTTAATTTCACGATTGAATGAGTCAATGGAAACGTTTTCATTTTGCACAAACAGTTGACGCTTGGATGACTTGATAATTTATATTTATCATGCCATTGTGTATACAGTAAAGGAAGTTCGAGCAACAGTCGAGTCACCTTAAATATGTTTGAATTTCTTATAAGTCGGTGTTACAAATAAGCAAATACGCAAAGTAAGAATACAAAGAAATATTGAAAACAGTTTATTGTTACATGTTTATATGGTTTTATACCACGGGGTATAACCGCCGTACAGTTGATTGGTAGGTAGGTAGATAGACCGTTCTTATATTTTCACCAAAGACTAATTGAATAACTGTTCAGTTAAGTATTCAATGTTTATGAAAACAGCAGCATTGTATATCAATTATTTTACATGAACACCATGTGACTATTTTAAATAGACAGGTCTGTGAATTACTTGTAAACAATGCGAAACAAACACTATGTGTAACTCAAACTTGATTAAAATACAAATAGAGCATAGTTGGTTGGCTCTTACACTGAATGCAACCGTGTATTTTGTGCTTTGTTGTTGTTAAAAATACATAATACGAATGAAAAACCCATTGTTTTAATTTTATTTGAAGACATTTACTTGAAAAACTGACCTCAAAATTTTGGCACTGTACGATTCATTCTCTTTGTATTTTGTTTACTTTCTTTAGTACCGTTCGTTGTAGATATCAATATGGTAGAAATATGTATGACACGGCAATTTTCAAAGCTTTTTTAAGCGAGTTCTTAAACTTTTCATCGTAGAAACACGTTATATTCATGGATGTTCTGCTCCAGTAAATTCGGATCCATGACAAGCTAATAACAAACACACCAACAATTTTTAATATGCATGATATGAACGTGGTTATACCCGTGTATATTCAAGTAAGCATCTACGACTAGCTTGCATTTTAAATTGTAAATATCATCAATATCAAAGTCATTTAAAAACTATTTTCAGTTGTTGCATGTCGAATATCATATAAAACGACAATGAAAATTCATCACACCTCCAAAAATTCCACATCAGAAATGATTGCATTTACAGTGATAATTCATCGCATCTATAGTTAAAATGAATCGCATTCAGAAATTAATATTATGAATTCTGCTACTTAAATTACACTTTTTTGGTCTTTAATCCTGTTATTATAAATCAGAATTCAAATCAATTATTTTGTATTTTCAAAAAGTAAACAAACGCAGTTTTTCCCATCATCCTTTATTCTACAATAGACATACTCGCATACAACAGTGAAAATGAACTAAATGGATTCGCACTTTATATACACTGTGACAGCGCTAGTGAAAAATTAAGGGTACTGTGAACTGAACATTTAAAAAAAATCGGGTTGGCAATTTACAAAAATATGATATTTAGTTGCCTCAATGAATTAAGAATGAGAAAAGAATTTTCTTTTAACAGGCACTCGACTGATTCCGCCTTTTCGGAGATTTTACAATTATATATCTTGGTTTCATTTTAAAACGTTTACTATATTCTGACCTACACTATCATTGTATGCAAATAGGAATGGGATTAAACGAAATTCTTAAGTTATATTGAGCCGGGTATAACTCGGTCCTTTAAATTTATGTAGTGACTGTACGAAGAAAATACAAGTTTAGCTTAGATTAAACTTTTAAGAAAATTTAACGTCTCTTAACTGAAAAAAAAAGACAGGTTGATTAGATGACGACAATTTGAAATTCTGGTGGGGATGGTGGCCAGGAAGCACCCGCTAAAATGTTTAACCCCGCCACATTCTGTATGTGCCTCTCCCAAGTCAGGAGCCTGTAATTCAGTTGTAGTCGTTTGTTGCTGTATATCATATTAGTTTTTCGTTCATTATTTTGTACATAAAACAGGCCGTTAGTTTTCTCGTTTAAGTTGTTTTACATTTGTCATTTCGGGGCCTTTTATAGCTGACTATGCGGTATGGGTTTTACTCATTGTTGAAGGCCGTACGGTGACCTATAGTTGTTAATTTCTGTATCGTTTGGTCACTTGTGGAGAGTTGTCTCATTGGCAATCATACCACATCTTCTTATTTTTATATTTGTTACGGATTGACTATTCATTTACGCGTCTGTTGTAACGCATGTTTTGTTTTTTGCACTTCTGTAAACAAATGCTTCCTGCATTGTGTGTTGCAGAACATTCATAATGCAAGGCAATTTATTTTCACCTCTTACCAACCAGGATATTCATTTTCAAAGTCCTCCTGGTCCCCATCGGAAAATCAAATATTTAATGGACGATCGTTCCATTATTCCGACATAAATTTAGATATAAAAAAACAACATTTCCCCTGCCCATTAGAATCACAGAGAACTTTCCTGGGCGAAGATAAAAAGCAATGAAAAGTGAAATCATACATACATACATATATATATAATAAAGAAGTTTTACGTACCCCCTTGATTTCAGCGGACTTTCCTGACATTTTACTGTTCGACGTTTACGATTCAAATTATCAAAATAGATGAATTAATTGCTCAATTGCTTTTTGACATTTTATATACTCTAACGACAAGTACATACACAGAATTGAATTAATGGGTCTATTAAATATTTTAAAACACTAGACATCTTTTCAAAAGAAAAGAATTTTGATTTATTTTTAGATATAGCTCCTACTTGTTAGATTTTTATTTGTTTGATATAAGGGCTTCTCGAAATAAAGTAATCCGAATAATCCAGTCTCTCCCGGCCCTAGTGGACTCTCCCACTCGTTAATGTAGCCATCGTAGAGGGTCTGGGTGGGGTCCTTCATTTCTGTATTTTCTAATTTTTTAGGCCATTTTTCTCTATTCTTTATACTTTTTGCCAATTATTCTCTAATCGTTATATTTTAGCACCTCATTATTCTCTATTCTTTATTTTTTCCCCTTTTTTCTCTATTCTTTATATGTTTTGCCCATTATTCTCTATTCTACAAACCCCCTCCCACACTCTCATCGTAGATCAGTGGAATATAGCGACTTGATTATTTGGGCTAGAAATAGACTTATAACACAAAATATATCTATTAATATGACCGGAATGACCCAATTTAGTAACCACCATCCGACATCTTTCCCTTAAATGTATTATTACTGTACAGTGGCTAATATTACAAAAAACACGCACGTTAAGACTAGAAAATGTCAAACATTAAAATCGTAGCGTCCGACAGATTAAGCTTGTATTTAGCAAATAATATGGATTGCTACCACACAATAAGAACTATAGGAGAGTATTTTCATTCTCAAAAGCGAATGTTGACAATATAAAATAAGGTGATGTGTTATGATTGCAAATGAATGAGACAGCTATCCAAAAAGAGAGTTACTATTTTGTTTTAAATATGTACTACTTTCCAGTATGTTCTTTTTTGGCATACAACACCGATTATGTGGTGTTACGTCTTACAAAGTCTATCCAAATTATTTTGGCAAAGAATTACGCTCAAGCCGGTGCTAGGGGCCGTCTTCAACTTGCAGTGAGGTGAGAGTTTATTTTAGCTCCGTGTTGAAGGACTCACTGTGATTTTGAGATGAAGAACAGCAATTAAAGCGCTGTTCCTTTGTTTTTTGTGTGTGTTTTTTGTTGTTGTTGTTGTTGTACATGTATTGATTTTGTGTCATGGATGGATACCCCATGTCCTTTGTTTTTATTAAAATGAAGCGTATTTAAGCAAATATAAGTCACCGTACAGTCAGTTTAAGTCTCCCTCCTCTTTACAACCAAAATGTTAAAAAAAACCTTATTTTAAACCGTGTTTAAACTGAGGTTACTTTACTACCATATCCTAGAATAAAACATTACATTCATATTTTTATTTTGTCTAGTGCAATCCCTTCCTCTAACCTTGCCAACAATTATGTTCCTTTTCCAACTACATGCGTTTACAGAAATATCACATATAAGGTATACTGAAGATGTCAAAGCGTACTTCTTATCGGATAGCAATTTTTTTTTTAATATCCTAAATTGAAGATTGTTTTTTCATCTATCGTTTACATGGTCTATTATTCAACTGTAGTAAACTTCAGGTCTCAGACCCCAGTTCGCCATTTATGTGAACAATGAATGGGTGTTCAACAGATGTGGATCCAGGATTTTGAAAAGGAGGGCCCGGGGCCCCCAAACTAGGCAACGTTTGGAGCGGACAAAGTAAAAAAATTGAATTAACCATAACTGTAGCTCCATAAGGGGGCGGGCAACCTGGGCCCCATAAATCCACCTCTGTTCAAAATTGTTGTTATTATACAAAACTTTAAATAGATTAAACATTTGTACGGTTTTTTTAATTTCATGTCTGTTTGTGTCTTTTTAACGTTGCTTCCGTACTCATTTGTTCTTACAAACTTCTTATTTGTTTTTGGATTTGCCTCTGTCTTTTTCTGACCTTTTTAATTCTAATTTCTGATATTCTTGTTACATCGTTGATCTTCGTCCTCTAGAAGAAATTGTTTGATGACAAGATGCTTGCAAATGTCAACTATATTGTACTCAATTTAAAAAAAATATTCCTTCGAAATAGTAACAATCGATTATCAAGATTAAAATACATCAGACGTTTTGACTAAATCGAGAGGTTTTGTAGGTAGAATAAACATTTAAGTTGCCTAGAAAACAGTTCTGTCTGATTGACAATACAATTATTATTTTCTAAATCATTTTTAAATGTTTATTCTAATATGACTTTCTTCAAACGCTTTGAGCACACCCGTGGTAAAATATGAATATATTGATATACCAACGTCACGGATTATTTGGGCTATTCCAATCTTACTCCCACGTTGTTTGCTTTTTATGAATGAGTTACCCGAGGTCAGACGGTGTAAATGACGTCATTGAACGATGACAAAAGAATATAATGCACGAATTTGAAACTGAAAGTAACCAACACATGAAAACATAAACAAACGATGATATGAATTTGTTGAAAGCCCATTTTCTTAAATAAAAGTAAGATAATCAATCAACTTCGTCCAAACCTGCCTTAGTATATTATTGTAAATCATCTAAGCTTGTCACTTATTCTGTTTTTCTCGTATTTTACGTCAATATTAATAGTGTGTTCAATTACGGGAACAGCAAACATTTCCCTTCACCTAGAGCGCTCCGAAACAAAAGAACTGCTGTCTTTGTCCTATTAGAATAGAAATAATGCATGGGGGCTTGAATTTATACATGTATTGATTTTACCGCGGGTTGACCCTTTATGCTGATATTTTACCGCCTCGCTATCGCTCATGGTAAAGCATAAAGGCCCAACCCGTGGTAAAATCACAATAAATTCAAGCCCCAATG
Source organism: Mytilus californianus (assembly GCF_021869535.1). Taxonomy (NCBI): domain Eukaryota; kingdom Metazoa; phylum Mollusca; class Bivalvia; order Mytilida; family Mytilidae; genus Mytilus; species Mytilus californianus. The sequence continues at coordinate 98,109,635 of NW_026262734.1, read as the reverse complement.
AAATATTTCTTAGTTCTGTAGATATCTAAGTGTTATATTCATCAACCTACAGATTGAAGAAGCAGGAGAAAGCCTTATTCCACCAATTTTCATTTGTTTTAATTTATAGACCAACAGAAAACAAGTTTCTGTCTTCAAAAAGTTACTCTTTCTACCAAGATTTCGGTTTATGAACAGAAAACCCATGCCCTGGACTACATTTTGACCTGTAGATATCTAGATATTATTCATTGAAGGATATAAGCACTGTTTTGAATCTATCTTTCGTATAAACATAAATCATCCGCAGATAGATTTTTTTTAAATGGAAAGGGGCTTTCTTATATAGTTTCTGTTTAATTTATTCACCACCTTTTTAGACTCCATAGAATTTAGACTATATAGAGTTTGACACTGTATAGGCACCCGACCATTTTTCGAGATTATATTTTGACTTTTAGATGTCTTGGCTATTTCCGTGGTTAGGTTGAAGTCTCGTGACGTATGCCCCACAACTCCATTTTTCTTAAACAGTGCTAATAGATAGCTATTCGTATAGAAACTTACCCTTCTGAAGCATCTAAGATCCTATCTTCCTGTTTTGGTGGACTTCGTGTTGCTTATTCTTTAGTTATCTGTTTAGTGTTTAAGTAGACTGTCTGGTTGTTTTTGGTGCCAGAATGTTGTCTGCTTTTCTTCGACTTATATAATGTTTGATAAAATTGAGAATGGAAATGGGGAATATGTGTCAAAGAGACAATAATCCGACCAAAGAGCAGATAACAGCCCAAGACCCAAGACCCAAGGCCATCCATGGGTCTTCAACACAGCGAGAAAATCCCGCACCCGGAGGCGGGCTTCAGCTGGCCCCTAATGTGTAATAGTTCAATGAAAATGGACGTCACACTTAACTCCAAAACATATAAATGAACTAAAATTAAATACATACAAGACTAACAAAGGCCAGAGGCTCCTGACTTGGGACAGGCGCAAAAATGCGGAGGGGTTAAACATGTTTTGTGAGATAGTTCCTTTGTATTTTCTGTCCCCCTTTTTGTAAACTACTTACTTATATTTATAAAACGGGGTTTTAAAAAGTGTCGGCTCAGAGCTAGAACAATGTGTTCAAGAAGTTAACATGTCTTCATGTAGACTGCTACCTTCTGTGCTAACAGGAAAAATACATCCGACACAGCTTGTCCGTCTAGTAGGAAGCAGGATATCTCAACATTATATATCCTGAATATTCATGTTATATTTGAGGGTCTAGATTGGGGGTCCTTCAGTTCTGTATTCTATAATTTTTAAGCCATTTTCTCTATTTTCTATACTTTTTGCCCATTATTCTCTATTCTTAATATTTTAGCATCTCATACTCTCTTGACTTTTTTTAATTTTTTTTGGTCCATTTTAGTCTATTCTTTATATTTTTTTAGCCATTATTCTCTATTCTGTAAACCCCATCCACACCCTCATATTTCCCGTTGGACGTTAAACAGCCAAAGATCAACCACTCAATCATATACAGAGATTTAATCTCAATTTAAGAAAATTAATCTTTATTTATATATATAATTAAATGTAAAAAAAAAAACTTCATTTTATCGGTAAATGTGAGTTGGAGTGTAATATATTTAATAATAGTACGGAAGCACATGTATATGTTTTGGTAAAACACGTGTGTTTGTTTACATCAACACATGTTTTTAGAATACCTGTAATGTTTACAATGTATTCCATTGGATGAAATTCGTCGCATTGCGAATTTAAAACAGGTATTCTATGTATCGTATGATTTTGGCTCGTGTTTCTCGTGCTTGCTGTTTGATATAAATTAAATGTAATTTATAATGTTATTATTCGAAGTTCTGCCTTACGCTGAGTACCATACGCCGTACTACTGCCTTGCCTGTATTAACCATGACAGACCACCGTTCCGAAGACGAAGACGAATTACTACTACACGAGTCTACAACTCCTGTCGTTCTTAACAGAAAAGCTGCATTTCCTAGTTTGCCTATACCAGTACCGTCGACAGCAACCCAGCAAACAGCGCCACAGCAACAAATAAGTGACAGCACTTTTCAACTGTTTACGTCGTTCTTCGATTCTAAAATATCTGCATTGAAGAACGAGTTAGTGTCGGGCAACGACTCCTTAGCCACTAAGTTGAAAAAGGAAGCGTCCGTGAAACTAAAGAGTGAAGGTAATCAAATCCAATTTTCTTTCAATTCCGAAGTCCTTGCTGACCTACATAAGCTGCAAAAACGTTTTTCGAAGGAAGATTTTGTTTCTATAAATTTAATTTCTGGACTTATCTTAAAGTTGAACAAAAGAAATAAGCTCATCAGAATAGCCGATAAATCTCCTGCTGGTTGGACCACAGTTCGCGAGTACGAGAGTGACGAAATGGCATCAGATTCAGATGACGAGAAAAGACTCCGACAAGCTGAAAGCAGAGCTCTCAAAACCATCAAGGAGAAGAAAAGTCGTACTAAACCTTACGCTAAGCCTTCAGCTACTGTTTCCAGACCTCCTACTAATACTGCAGATATGCCTCTTCAACAGTACAACCAGCCGCCCTTTCGGAGGAACAGTCGCCGAGAGGCGACTTCCTATGACATGTGTTATGAATGCCACCAATTTGGACACTGGAGGACAAACTGTCCCAATAGAAGCAGCAACAATTTACACCAAGGAACAACCCAGCAACATAAGATAAAGATAAGTTTCTTAATTTAGTAGATGAATATTTGTTGCATGGGCACATGAATATACTTTTCGAACATGTTAAGTATTTTGATAAAGTTGATTTTTCCAAATTCGCCAAAGGCGTCAAAAGTAGTTTATCTAAAAATGTAGCTTTTTGGGAGCACATTGGAGCAAGCAAATTTATAATTAATACTATAAAATCAGGTTATATGATTCCTTTTGTGAGTTTACCACCTCCTATGAAATTCCGCAATAATAAATCTGCAGTTGATAATACTGATTTTGTAAACGAAGCTGTTCTCGAACTTTCGAAAAACGGATGCGTACACGAAGTACCATTCCAGCCTTTTGTAGTAAATCCATTAAGTGTTGCCATTCAAAAGTCCGGGAAAAAGAGATTGATATTAGATCTATCTGAATTGAATTTATACGTTTTGAAAAATAAAATAAAATTCGAAGATTGGAAAGTTGCTCAACAATTTTTTAAGAAAGATCTATACCTAATTAAATTTGATTTAAAATCTGGATATTTTCATTTAGACATCTGCAAAGAGCAACATACATATTTAGGGTTCTCTTGGAACGGAAAGTTTTATTGCTTTTCAGTTTTAGCTTTTGGTTTGAGTTCAGCGCTTTACATTTTTACAAAATGTTTACGACCTATGGTTAAATACTGGCGTGAAAACGGTATAGATATAGTGCTTTATCTAGATGATGGTTTAGGTATGTCAGAAGGGTATTTAGAATGTCAAAATATATCTGAATTCGTAAAGTCCTCATTGGAATTAGCTGGATTTTTGATAAATGAACAAAAATCTGTTTTTGATCCAGTTCAACGCTTGGAATGGCTAGGATTAATATAGGATTCGAAAAGCTTTAGTTTAGCAGTGTCTGAACGTAGATTAAATGATGCAAAAGAATCGCTTGACAATATTTTGAATAAATTTCCCATTATAAGTGCTCGTCAGTTAGCACAATTCACAGGTAGAATTATTTCTATGTCTCCAGTTATGGGCAATGTCACAAGCCTAATGACAAGGCATTTATATTTTGCAATTGAGAACAGAAAATCATGGGATGGTAATTTAAATATTGCTTACACTGAGTGTGTATTAGCAGAGTTGAGATTTTGGTCAGACAGTTTGACAAATCTTAATCAGAAGAATTTTGTGAATGACACCTTACCAAACATAGTGGTGTATTCAGATGCTAGTAATGTAGCCGCAGGTGCTTTTACTGTAGAGTTGAATGAAAAAGTTTTTCATTCCACATGGAGCGAATATGAGAAAAACATGAGTTCGACCTGGCGAGAATTAAGGGCTATTCAATTAGCTTTGTATTCATTTAAATCTGTTTTAAAAAACAGTACTGTCAAATGGCACACCGATAATCAAAACTGTGTAAAAATAATCAATAGAGGTAGCACCAAGATGCATTTACAGTGTTTTGCATATGACATTTTTAAATTTTGTTCGAAGGAAGGAGTCATTGTACATCCAATATGGGTACCTAGACCAGAAAATTGTAGAGCTGATTTTTTGTCTAAAATGATAGATATAGATGACTGGCAAACATCTCCGGAGTTTTTTGAATTCATGGATAATTTATGGGGTCCTTATACTGTTGATAGATTTGCCAATTTTGCTAATACAAAATTGAAGCGATTTAATTCAAAATTTTGGAATCCCGGGAGTGAAGCTATTGATGCTTTTACACAAAATTGGAAAAATGAAAATAATTGGATAGTCCCTCCAATTGATTTAGTTACTAAAAGTATAAATCATTTAGTACTCTGTAAAGCCGAAGGTACCCTGATAGTACCAAAATGGCAGTCTTCATCGTTTTGGACTTTATTATTTAGAAGAAACATGGAATTTCGTCATTATGTATTGGAAGTAATTGAATTTTCCAGTGAACAACGCATATTTCTTCAAGGGAACAACAAGAATTCCATTTTTGGCTCTGAGAATTTTAATTCTGATATTTTAGCTGTTAGGCTAAGAACAATGTAGATAACTGTTTTTGTATTACTGTGACATAGACATGACACATGTTTACAAGGCTATAGAAATGATAGCGAGGTCTTTTTTAGAAATCTGACAAGGCTATAGTACGGAGCAAGGTCAGTAATGATTATATATTAAACGCATTTGTCATGTATTATATACTTTTTTATTTACTATCTGTTTGAATTTTTACATTTTTCAGATATTTTCAGCGTTGGTAGGTGGTCATCAGAAATTCTTTCACCACACCAGCCATTACAAAATTTAGCAAAGTGTCTTCCAGAATTTTGTCTTCACTCTAGAGCTGAAAGCACTCGGAAGAAGTACAGGTACGCCTTTAACAATTTTTGTAGATGGTGTAATTCATTTAATCTTAATTCTTTACCAGCATCAGACTATGATGTTTCGTTATACCTGATTCATTTATGTAAAAAACACAAATCCGCATCTATAGTTGAAGGAGCTTACTATGCAATTAGTTGGTCACATAAACTAGCTGGATTTGCCGATCCTTGTAATTCTTTTTTATGTACATCTATTAAAGAAGGAGTTCATAGGTCAATCGGGCATTACATTGTAAAAAAGAAAGAGCCTATTACACCTGAAATTCTGTACCAGATTGTACAAAAATACGGTAACAAATTCAGTACTTTAAATCTTAGAAGAATCGCCTGTATGTGTCTTACAAGTTATGCAGGATTTTTAAGATTTTCCGAACTTGTTAATTTGAAAAGATCAGATATACAGTTTTATCCTACTTATATGTCTTTATTTATCGAAAAAAGTAAGACTGACCAACACAGAGAAGGTAGTAGAGTGTTGATTTCGAAGACTAGTTCTATGACATGTCCGGTATCTATGTTACACACATATTTATCACAAGCTAACATAGCAATCGATTTTAACGAATTCATTTTTAGAGCAGTAACTTTTCGTAAGAAAACAAACACTTATGTTTTAAGAGGAATTACTCCTCTATCTTATACAAGGGCTAGGGAGTTGTTGTTAGACGCTCTTGGATCTTTAGGTCTAGAAAAATCTAATTTTGGTTTACACAGTTTGAGAGCAGGTGGTGCGACGGCTGCAGCCGCTGCTGGTATAAATGACAGGTTATTAAAGAAACATGGGAGATGGGCATCTGAAACTGCAAAAGATGGGTATGTTCAGGAAAACATATCAGAAAAATTAACAGTTTCTAAAAACCTTGGCATATGACCCTCCCCCTTTTCTTTCTTTGTTACTTTCGAAAGTATGCTACCCTCACAAGGAGAGCTCATTTCTGATACATATGTTGAGTTTTATTGCATAAATAATTTATGTTCGTTTAAGTCTGGCGAATTAGAACATAAATATATTTAATAATAGTACGGAAGCACATGTATATGTTTTGGTAAAACACGTGTGTTTGTTTACATCAACACATGTTTTTAGAATACCTGTAATGTTTACAATGTATTCCATTGGATGAAATTCGTCGCATTGCGAATTTAAAACAGGTATTCTATGTATCGTATGATTTTGGCTCGTGTTTCTCGTGCTTGCTGTTTGATATAAATTAAATGTAATTTATAATGTTATTATTCGAAGTTCTGCCTTACGCTGAGTAGCATACGCCGTACTACTGCCTTGCCTGTATTAAGCCCCCCCCCCCCCCCCTCACCCCCCACCATCATCAAGACCATCTATTGTTTTTATGTGGAAAGTAATGTTTTACTTATAATGATTTATTTAAGTTGTATTTCTTGGTTTGTAGATTGGTGTATATTTGTATGTATTAATGGTTGGCTGACTGTGATCGAGCCTGTATGACTGTTTTTATACCTAATTAATAACGACTGAGATTAAGCCGTAATGTGCTTAAAATGAACTTTGAAACGAACTGTTTGATTTATATTATACATTGGTTAATAAAAAAAGTATGCTACCCTCACAAGGAGAGCTCATTTCTGATACATGTGTTGAGTTTTATTGCATAAATAATTTATGTTCGTTTAAGTCTGGCGAATTAGAACATAATAAACCATAATAGTTAACCCAGACCAAATTGTGTTGAGTTATGTCGCTTTGTCCATGAAAAGAAAACCCGATTGATCGAAGGATGTGACAATTTTGATTAAAGAATCAATTCTAAAATTTCCGTCAGCCATAAACAGTTTTACAAATGTGTACAACACTTGGCAAGCTCTATAAACATGCTATAAAACTCATAATGAAAAATATTTAATACATAAATGGATAACAGGAATTACCAAAACATATTGGACTATACAACAGACACACCCAACTACTAACAAATGGCCGTACGAACAACAACAAATAACACATGATCCGTGGATAGACGGACTTTGGACAGGCACAAAATGTGATGCTATCAAACCATTTTTTTCACATGTACAAACCTCCACTTATCTAGACCATGTATCGTATAAGTAAAATTCACAAAAATAACCAGAATGACCACTAACCTAAACAAGAACATACAAGACGACACATAACTCGAAAAGCAGGGTCAAAATGTTTTCGCTACTATAGGAAGCTAGCTAAGGTATAACAATTGCTGTTTGGTGTATAGTGCCGCTTAAGGAATACGAAACCCGAAAAATCAAAATAAACATTTCTAACAAGTTTCATGAAGTCTTATCGTAAAACTAAATTGAAATTGGCAGTATTTGTAAGCGACCAGTAAGTTTATAAAATCGTCCATTTTTTTTGAAAAAAAGAACCACTTTAACTGAATTATAAATACAAGGAGATATAGTTTGATTGCCAATGAGACAGCTTTTCACCAAAGACCAAAGGACAAGGATATAGGCAACTGTTTACTCATATGAGACCATGACTTTGAAAATAGGCCCAGATGGAAAAACTATTTTTATTTTGTTTTTTTTTTAATTCGTTTGGAGCCCTATTATAATGAATAAATCATTAATTGAGATAGCATGCGTGGTTTCTGAGAAAAGATCTATTTCGTGAATTGCACGTTTCATGTTTCTTGATAATCAGTTGACAAATTGAATATATCATTACTTGTACCCTTTCTATTGAAAGATTTTGGAACTTTGCCCGAGTTTATAAAATATAAATATTATTTTCCAACCATGGAATAGATTATCTTAGCTGTATTTGGCAAAACCGTTCGGAATTTCGGGTCCTTAATGCTCCTCAACTTCGTATTTTATTTGGCCTTTTTATCTTTTTTGAGTCGAGTGTCACTGATGAGTCTTTTGTAGATGAAACGCGCGTATGGCGTACAAAATTTTAAGCCTAGTATCTATGATGAGATTATCATGTATGTGTGTGTATATATATACACAAGATGTTGATAACTACTCTATTTTTTTAAGTGTTTAAAGTATGTTGTACCTGTAACCCTATAGAACTCAATTTCGTGATAATGTAAGGTTTTATCAGAATGCCTTATGTATATGGGTAAATGGTGAATCGCTAAATATTGTGAGGGTCTGTACGGAGGTCCTTCATTTCTGTATTCTTTTATTTTTTAATTCATTTTTCTTTATTTTTTTTACTTATTGCCTATTATTCTCTATTCATTTTAATTTAGCACCTCATTATTCTCTATTTTTTATTTTTTGGTCCATTTTTCTCTTTTCCTTATAGTGTTTGCCCTTTCAAGTTCTCTAATCTGTAAACCACCATCCACACCCTCTATTATTTCAGTTAGTAATGTATACCATTTACAAATTACATCAATCAATTATCCGGTTAGCACGACACCAAAATTCTGGACAGCTAACCATAGCAAACGTATTGGAGCATCAAAATCTAAAACCTACCAAAAATAAACAACAAAACTAGCAAACCATTTTAAATATCAACGTATTAAATATGTTTATACTGCAATTTTCGAAGTCATGTTGGAATGACCGTATATTCTTTGTGATGCACAGGTTATCGCCTTGTTCGTGACGTTGACGATGCGTTTCTGCAGAGTTTTTATCTATGACGTCAATAAAGAATACAGGAATGAGTTTCACAAAAAATCTTACGACTATTAAAAGTTGATCGTAAGTATACTGAATTGTGTAAGACTTACGACCAACTTTAGTCATAAGATTTTTTTGTGAAATTGACTCCAGTTTCGCGAAATTTTTACGTTGTCCGCTTCAAATTGATAATTGGTGGTTTTCCCAAAATATTTCATAAGAAACAGTTGTAAGTGTTGTGGTTAATAGAGAATAACTCATACTATAAATTGTTTCGAAATATAATTATTTCTACACGACTTGAAACAGAATAGAAATGCTCGACACAGCATTGTATTCTACAGTTGTTTCTAAGGAAGCTACCATTTGATTTCTAGGGGGAGGGGGCTAGGATGAAAAATTTTGGCCTGCATTTTTTTTAGTTGTAATCTCTGTCCTGCCTTTTTATTTTTCACTCTATTCGGTCCTGCCTTTTTTTTATTAGTTTATCTTGACTTTTTTTTACATAAATTGTCATCTTGCTTTTTTTTTTGCAAAATTGCTCATCCTGCCTTTTTTTCAAATTTTATCCTAGCCCCCACCCCATAAAAATCAAATGGTTGCTCCCTAAGTCTTGTAAAAATACATTTTATTATATTTCGAGAAAATGTATAGTTATTCTATATACCTGGTATATATATATCTAATTTAATCGTTGGAAAAGCTTGAAGCTTACAAAGTTTATGTGGGCGTTTTGTCAATGAAGATTGAAATTCCAATCAAGCGCCTACTGATTTGAACTTGAAATTGTGTGTTTATGACATTTAATTGCATGTTAATGTGTTCGAATTTTGCTATTAACTCAACAAAAGTAAACGTTTAAATATCATACACTAATGCATATACACATTTAATTATTGGCTGATATAGTGTTGTGTGCTTAACGTTCAAATGACAAAACGTCCAAGTATATTAAGTTATAACCGGTTGTATATCAAGGTAGGCATTAATTCAATAGGCGATTGCTCTCAAGTGGATCATCAGGGATGCAAATTTGGACTGCAGCAACACGATAAACCGCATTAATCAACGTACCATTCCACCTATATGCAACTTCTAATTTCGCACCCCTCAAATCCCACTAAATGTCTCATCTGCATCGTTTGTTCGGTTTTTCTTTTTGTTTATTTTTTTTGTCCTCTTTTTCTTCTAATTTTTTTAGCCGACCAGGACCGAAGAAATGCCAAAATAGCCCCATTTCAAGATCTTGTCGTTAATATTTAGATATGAACCAATGCTTTACCCCAAAAGATAATTTTGCTACAAGATGTATTTTACAAAGGTGCAAATGTGTGTAAAATATCTTTTTGGGATAAGCCTTGTCTCTTATCTAATTTGACAAATAGTGATGTGCAAAATGGCCAATTTATGTCAAAAAGGTAAATTTCGACATGATTATAACGTCATAGCGACATCAAAATGGACCGTTTTGGACTAAAGTGTCATGACTATATCAGCATTTAAATCTATCTAAAGAATAAACATAATTTTGAAAGGCTTAAATAATTTTACTACGCTTCTGCAATTTCAGGTGACAAAGAATGGCTATCATCATACCTCCTTCTTTCCTTGTTTTTGTTTTTATTTTAGCATAGATGATGCTTTCTTTTCTTTATTTTACCACCAATCAAATTAAAATACATATTTCAGTAAGGAGAATGCCCGAGAGAGAATATTTGTCCAAGTTGCTTGATGATGCATGCAGTTCACCCGCCCGTGATAAATTTGAAATGCAAATACTGCAACCTCCCGTAAAATTTTAAAACACGTTACTTATTTTTTGCACTGAACTCGATGAATTCCTACCGGCTTATACTTGCTTTCATGAAAAGGTGCATTATATTTTAAACCATAGCTTTTATCTTACCTTTACCAGCCGTCGTCTTGGGAGGCCCGTTTCATCAGTTTTAATATATTCCGAATTAGCATGTCGTCTAGGTATATAGCGCGGCAAGGCAACGGGTGATCTTGCGCCACCAATTGACTTGAAACTAAGTCCACTATTTATATGAAACATGTTTCTATAACATTTATAGCCATTCTATAATTAAGCATTAATATGCATTTGCATTAAGACTGCCTAACATGCTGTTTCACCATTAACAAGTAATTTTGTTTCTAAGATTGTGAAATATTCCATTTAGATATATTCAGAACTCTGCGTCTGCTTCGTTTTGTTGTCGTCTGCTATCGGCACAGTGTTCAATAGATTTCTTGGAAAATCTCAACATATTGCAAACTACAACATTTTGTATGTCTTAAACAGAGCAAATTGTCTACACAACGTGAAACATCACCATATTTTAATTTTCCGTTGGGGAAACATGAATGATAATCACGTGATGATATTCTCTATAATCATGTCTTGGTTACCACGTGAAAAATTATTATGTCTTCTAAAATGTCGTTAATAGGAGAAGAATACATCGAGGAATTTGATTTGTTAAGCCTTCTCCCAATACCCCTAGGAGTCTTTAACATCACACGAAAGCTAGGTAACCAACATCTAGACGGTGTTCAATACCATTCAATAATCCGAAAATAATCAATAGAATTTGGTTTTAACTTCCAAAAAGGCATAAATCGTATGTTATCATCTTTCTACATTATTAGTTCTTACAGTAAACTATGGCATTTCTCGTTTCAAATTTCCCCGATAATTATATATTATTAATGACAACTTGACAATGGAATTTAGAAGGAATATAAAAAAGAAGTAATTGGAAAGACCAGCTGTCTTAGGCATATTTCTTAGTTGTATTAACGGTTCCTTGCATGGACAATGACATATCAAGTTAGAAATTTGGGAAGACATACATTTTTTTTTTTGCAAAAGGCTGACATCGTTTTTTTGACGAGGGAAGATGTTCCACTGTATTTTCATGCACACAAGGAGGGCGGTATTACACATTTCTACTGTAGTTGCTTCATGCATAGAAAAGGGCGGTATAACAAATTCCTGCTGCGTTTCATGTACAAAATGAAGAGTTTTAATATACAAGATTCTATATACTAGCAATGAACGTCAGTTCCAAGTCAGGAGCCTGTAATTCGGTGGTTGTCTTTTGTTGCTGTTTGTCATATTTGTTTTTCGTTTGTTGTTTTGAGCATAAATCAGGCCGTTCTTTTTTTGTTTGGTTTTTTTTATTACATTTTCTTATGTCGGGGTCTTTATATGTTATTCTAATTATATAAAGTAAGATTGCTATGCGGAAAGGGGTTTCTCATCGCTGAAGGCCTTGTGGTGATTTATAGTTGCTAAAATATCCGTCATTCTGTCTCTGGTGGATAGTTGTCTCATTGGCAATCATATCCCCATCATCTTATTTCATATACTAAGATGACATGTTTAAAATTGACTGTGCTAGAGCAATAAATACAGGGTATACCTGCCTTACTGTTAAACTCCAATTAAGGGTTGACTGGATTTATGTCTTCCGTGTGTGATGTATACATACATCTACACTGCAACTTCCGGTAAAAATGTGACATTAAACCTGATGCCTTGGGTTGGGAGAGTGAAACTATGGAGAATGAAAAAAAGCTTTTGATAGGTCTGTAGGTGGCCTGTAATCATGTAAAATGATCTCCCTTATCCAATATGCCCTCTTTTGTTGGTGACAGTTCAAATAACAGCCCATTATCCGGGTCTACCAACTTTGCAAACCTATACCTATTGTATTAAATTTTTTGATTTTTCATGTCCTGAAAATGCTTGAAAATTACTTTTAACGTGTACCAATTAATATGAAATCGTGTCGTTAATTGTTATGAAGTGAGGCGAAAGATAGCGAAGAGACATTCAAACTCATTTGTCGAAGATATAAAACTGACAACGCCATGGCAAAAAAACGAAAACTGACATAAAGTACAAAAAAAGTCTACAAAACACAACATAGAAAACTAAAGACTAAGCAAAACAACCCTCACCAAAAACTGGAGGTGATCTAAGGTGTTCCGGAAGGGTAAGCAAATCCTGCTCCACATGTGACAACAGTCAAGCACCAGAACAGACCCATAGCGATGTATAGAAATCAACAATACGTTTTACATATATAGACAAGTGTCCATACAACAAGTCAAGCTTTAAATTACTACGAGACTTTACAAGTCCTGAATGAATTAAACTAAATATATGTCATAAGCTGCAAATTCTTTAATGCACCCAAAAATACGGTATAGAGTATGAAAATGTAGTGAACTTAGTGCAAAAAGAATTAAGTAAATAAGCTTAGAGAATCAATGTGTTGTAAAATAAATCAGCTGAACCCTAGTTCCATAAGATCATTCATATTCTCGCGGGATTTGCAATTAAACGATTTACCCACTTTGAAGTCTAAACCGCATACACGCTTACGCGAAGGTAAGTTCGCAACTTCAATTCGTCTACTCGGATTCCAAGGACTGATTGATGTATATAAGATCATTCGTGATGAAAATATAATTCGTCTTCATTTACTTTTTAAATTACGTAACAGACTAGCAGATAAATAGGTTCGTCTACAAACAGATCAGATCAGATGACCATAAGGTCTCCTTGATACCAATACCATTGTCCAGAGAGATGTCTATTGACTACATGAAATTCAATTGTTATGATCTAATAGGATTTATATAGATTTGTTTTAGTTTAGATACATTATGTTTTTATTATTTGTTAATGGCTTGAACTAGCTGTCAATAACTGCGAGTACTATAAACTCAGATCTGTACTTGATGTCTTTTTTTAAATGTTGGGATGTATAAATACCCTGCCACGTCCGGTCTGTGTTTTCGTTAGATTTTTCTGCATTGTATCGATCTGATAAGTTAACCCTTCTTCGACTGATTTTTATAGTTTATTCTTATGTTGTACTGTTACACCACTGTCCTAGGTTGGGGGGGGGGGGGGGGGGGGGGGGTTGGCGCCAGCAAATTAGTTTAACCCCGCCACATTCGGTATGTGGCTGTCCAAAGTCAAGAGCCTGTAATTCAGTGGTTGCCGTTTGTTGCTGTAAATCATATTTGTTTTTCGTTCATTGTTTTGAATATAAATCGGGCCGTTGGTTTTCTCGTTTGAATTGTTTTACATTTGTCATTTCGGTGACTTTTAAAGCTGAATATATTACGGTATTGGATTTGCTGATCGTTGAAGGTCGTACGGTAACCTATAGTTGTTAACTTATATGTCATTTGGTCTCCGGTGGAGAGTTGTCTCATTGGCACTATCCTACAACATCTTATACCACATCTTCTTATTTTTAGATTGAACTGGTCATCTCTTTATTTAGAATTAGAAAATATACTGAGTGCCAATAAATACCTGCAGAGTGTATTTTTCATTTAAAAAAATTAAAAACCCACAGGTTTTCTTTTGAAATTGCCCGAACGGTACATGTAAGATTTTCCGGATTACAGACAGTTTCTGGTAATTTTCAAAACTTTCCGATTTTGAAAGCCATACGTTCACAATTTCCATATTTCTAACAAGAAAACAAATGAAATTAGAAATTTTTGAAGTTTTGATATAGGAAACCCCAAGAATATCCAAGATAATAGAAGTCATGATAATACTTCCACGCTCAAATTAAAAAGTAAAATTACAGATTCACAACTTACTGTCCCAGAAGAATCTGTTCCAGTTTGGTTGATTGTGTCGAATCGTTTTTAATGAGTTGCAGATTAAGAAACTTATATAATCAGAAATGACTCCCAATGTTTTGATATTTGAAACCCCAACAATGATCACTCAGATCAAAAACTAAAAAGCAGGGGCACAACTGCATGTCCTATACCAAAGGGTCTGGATTTACGGAGGGTTCCTTCATTTCTGTATTCTTGAATTTTTATGCCATTTTTCTCTATTCTTTATACTTTTTATACTTTTTGCCCATTATTCTCTATTCGTTATATTTAAGCACCTCATTATTCTTTATTTTTTTTGTCCATTTCTCTCTATTCTTTATATTTTTGCCCATTATTCTCTATTCTGTAAACCCCCATCCACACCCTCATACCAGTATGTACAGATACATTCTATTCCAGTTGATCACACAAACAACGACATGGCTAAACAATAGTGTAGAATATCTATCATGTACAAATAAAAAAAATAAGGAGTTGTGGTATTACTAGTATTGTCAATGAGACAACTTTCCAAAGAGTCCAAATAACGCGAATTTAAATAATTATAGGTCACAGTATGGCTTTCAACAATTAGCAAACTCTAATATAAAAGACCCCGACAAGACAAACAAAAACCCAACGACCTGCTTTATGACAAAACATTACAACGAAAGTTAAACAGATATAACAGACAACAACCATGCAACAACCATGCAACAACCACTGAATTACAGACCCCTGACTTGGGACAGCCACATACAGAATGTGGCAGAATTGAATATGTTTATGAGCGTTCAACCCTCACCTAACCTGGGACAATGGTGCAAAAGCAATGCATAAGGACAAACTGTTAAAATCAGTCGGAAAGGGTTTGCCTCACCAGATTGGCACGAAACAAAAAAAAAAACTAACATAAGGACAATAGACACAAAGTACTGATCTAAGAGTACTCGCAGTTACTGAAAGCTAGTTCAAAGCCAAAAACAACTAATAAATAAATCATAGACTAAGGGGTATACTTTAAAAAAGGATTATGTCGTCATTACCGTAGTCAGACATTTCAATATAAAATCAATATACTAGTGAATCTTTCTTTACATTTTATCATTAGGATTTATTTCATCTTGGAAGAAGATAGCTGATACAATGTATGTTATGTCCCAGATTTCATCAATTCTGGTAAAATCCAAATTAAATGACAAATTTGTCATGGGTTTTAGCAACCCAGTGTGTATCAACGTCTTACAATTAGAAATACTTTTTAAAAAGTAGATTTTTTCGAAATTAGTTCAATTTGTCTTTATCCAGGATCTTATTTCTTTCCTTGATGTCAGTTACATAACAAACCAAATTATTTCAGTCCGTAGATTTGTCTCTGTAAAGAGCAGATTGAATTATCGACCAGACTTTCTATCAACTGTTTGCACTGCGGTCTTGTAATGACATTTTATATTATGCAATATACGTGTTTATGACAATTGGTCAATTTTACATTTCC
Organism: Mytilus californianus; assembly: GCF_021869535.1. Taxonomy (NCBI): domain Eukaryota; kingdom Metazoa; phylum Mollusca; class Bivalvia; order Mytilida; family Mytilidae; genus Mytilus; species Mytilus californianus. Next base: position 98,093,853 of record NW_026262734.1, on the reverse strand, counting down.
GATGAATTAATTGACTTATTTATGGAATAGCATATTAGTACCACAGTCAAAAGGGTTCAACATCGGTATAGCAGGGGTTTTGTGATCAATCTTTAATGTCCGGTGTAATGTTGTGTTATTGTTTGTACTTTTTTTATTTTTGCACATGGGGTTGTCTGTTTGGTTTTGTTTACTTATGATTTTTCATTACACATTGGTATCTTCTCGCTCTTTTTTCAACAGTTTTTATTGAATTTAAATATGTAATCTTATATTTTTACTTTTTGCAGATACTTTGTCAAGTAAAAAAAAAATTAAACGATATAAAATGTATTGTAATGTAAAATTGTAATTTCATTTGTATTGAATATTATTTTATAACCGGAGTAAATCGTTCTACTTCAAAAGTTTACCATTGTGCCTTTTTGGTGTTCGACCGCGGGAGTCCTGAAACATTAATTGACTGATCTACCAGCTGATCTAAAGGATTACAAAAATCCACAACTCTACCAAGTTTTGACTTTTGAAAGTGGGTAAAACAGTGGCTTAATGTGCCAGGAGACCTGGGTTCGAAACCCCAGTTAGCACAGTGGTAATTTTTGAAGACAATTCATGCTCTTATGTACAATATATTAACATTATAAATATATATTTAGTTTAGTTTTTCTTCGCTTATATCTCTAAAAAAAAGACCGGTTTGTCAATAATTCATAATGTCCCTGGTGAATATTCAATATCATTACTGCTCGAGCTAACTAAGTTAATAATACAAACATATCATTGGTCCGTTCACTAAGCACATATATTCATCCTATAGGAACTGTACCTGCATGTTTATTTATATATATTTCAAGATAATTGAATGTTCGTCTCTTAGCTGTTATCAATAAGCAGACAAAGGAAATCTAAATGTCAAATTTGTCATACAAATATATATATAAACAAAATTCTATTTGTCTTCATTACGTTCTGCGATCTCAGTCACATAACAATCTTCTAATTTAAATAGTTTTAAGTAAGATATTATATTTTCTAAATCGATTGGACTAGATTATCGAACTGGCTCGTATCGGCTGTGCACATTATAGAGGGTCTGGACGGAGTTTACAGAATAGAGAATAATGGGTAAAAAGTTCTGGAAAAAGGGCAAAATATATAAAGGATGGAGAAAAATTGGCAAAACCAAAAACAAAAAGAAAAGAGAATAATGGGGTGCTGAAATATAAAAATAGAATAAGGTAACAATATATAAAGAATAGAGAAAAATGGTATAAAAAGTTAAAGAATAAAGAAATGTACAGAGAGTCACGAACAACCGTAAAAGTCAATAAAAAATATTATTATACTTCATGTCAAAAATACCAGATTTTGATTGGTTAATGCGAGGGAGACAATTTACTCTTTCCCATGGCAAATACTCTATTACCCTTCACAGAGACGCTTGCTCAAGTGTGCGCTTTAATAAATACGGATGATTGTTTTGTACAAGACGTCATAGTTTATTACTTTGAAATTAAAATTTATTAGACAGTAATAACAGAACATTCAGTATAATAAATTAAATAACGCATATCTGAGAGGGTGATAGAGCAGATTGTTACCCCTCGAAAAGACATTGTCAACCTTGGCTTTGCCTTAGTTGACAATGCTTTCTCGGGGTAACAATCTGCTCTATCACCCTCTCAGCTATGTGTTATTTATATACTGTTATATGCCATGTTCAGATGAACTGAAATTATGACTGATACGTATAGTCCTAACCACCATTAATCACATAAAATAACTACCGAAGACCAAGGAGTATAGAGAACATCTACATGTCACCATACGACATTTAACAATAGGCATACATAACAAAAACAAATTCGTTATTGTCCATTATGTTGACTACAGAGGCAGTGTTTTACAAAGGTCTAAAACATATGTTTAAACAAGTACAAACAGAAGACGAAACAACACAAAACAAACAAAAACAACGACAACACTAAAGTGCTTATATTCAATAAATACAATGATAAGTACAGTGATAAAAAGTATGATGCAAAGCTCTGTGTATTATTTTAATGTGGTCAAGTACAATAATCATATTTCACGTATTTAGTATAACTAATTATTCTAAGTAAATAAGGATTGATTATAAACAGATTAAAATCATCGAACTATTATGTTTTGCATGGTTCAATTTGTTCAGTAGGAAATGACGTTATTGATAAATAAATGGATCGTCTGCAGACATCAGGCAAACGAATTTGGATTTGCTATCTAGGAGGCTTATATTCTGTTTAGAATGTCAGATCTAAATAAATCTTACTTGTTTTAGGACATTCTAAAAGGCACATATGGCAATTTTTCTAAAAAGAGGAGTATCCAAAAGAGAGGCGAAAGATACCAAAGGGACATTCAAACGCTTAAGTCGAAAATAAACTGACAACGCCATGGCTAAAAAAGAAAAAGACCAACACAAAAATAACAGTACACAAAACACATTATAGAAAGCTAAAGACTTTAAAAACTAAACAAATTAAAGAAATGAAAACCACATCCAGTCATTTTCTTTATCTTCATACTTTTAAAATCAAAATTGATTTCATTTAATTTCTTGACTTTTCTTGTTCTGAGATGGTTAAATGGGAGCATTTACTAAAGTGAGGGTTTTCTTTAATATTTTATCTGCTATTTAGGAGAAGAAGAATATTTTTATTTCCAATGAGGTGCCTTTAATGGCAGTATTCGAAATTGAAAGGAAAACAAATATTAATATTGTTGTTCAAAATGTTTTAACTTAGACACAGCCAAATTGAAACAACAACAGCGAAAGATATTAACGGATTTTGTGTGAAGCAAGCATTATCGTTAATCCTATACTGGATTTACCACTTAGAAAATCTATTTATATTGTAAGTGACAGCATGAAAGCATTAAATTAACCACAATTAACATTCAAAGAACTCGCTGACATAAGCTGTACAAAAACAATTCTAATTATATTACCATTGATATGTATATATATCTAAATTTATTCTCATTCACGTATTCACATGCCAGAAATATGCGATGCTTTTATAAGATGTCTTTCCTATACTTCCCATACCTACTTATTTTGGCTTAATGATAATTTGACATATAGTTGATATAATTTAATGAGATATACGACCAATAGTTTCACCCCAAAAAGATATTTTAACCACATCAACATCTTTTTATAATACACGCCAGGGTAAAATGTCATTTGGATTAAGTTTATTGCTCGTATCTTTATGACTTTTTGTCAGGTATTCGGAATCCTCTGGTTTTATACATGTAGTGCAATTAAAAATTTTGACCGCTTACCCCTACTTTTCTTTTCGTAATTTTATTGCATTTAGTTTAATGCCATTTTTAAAAATCTTATAAAACTCAAAATACATAACACAGATGGTAACAATAGAACAAGGTCTTGGACACCAAATACATATAAGTTGAATAACCCATTGTAGCATCAGAGGAAAGTCTGGGACTCCAAATACATATAACACATTGTAGCATCAGAGAAAAGTCTTGAACTCTAAATACATAGAACACACTATAGCATCAGAGAAAAGTCATGGACCCCAAATACATAGAACACATTGTAACATCAGAGAAAAGTCTGGGACTCCAAATACATATGACACATTGTAACATCAGAGAAAAGTCTGGGACTCCAAATACATATAACACATTGTAGCATCAGAGAAAAGTCTGGGACTCCAAATACATATAACACATTGTAGCATCAGAGAAAAGTCTGGGACTCCAAATACATAAAATAGATGGTAGCTTCAGAGAAAAGTCTGGGACTTCAAATACATGTAACACATTGTAGCATCAGAGAAAAGTCTTGGACTCCAAATACATATAACACATTGTAGCATCAGAGAAAAGTCTGAGACACCAAATACATAAAATAGATGGTAGCTTCAGAAAAAAGTCTGGGACTCCAAATACACATAATACATTGTTACATCAGAGAAAAGTCTTTTTGGACTCCAAATATATATAACACATTGTAGCATCAGAGAAAAGTCTGGGACTCCAAATATATATAGCACATTGTAGCATCAGATAAAAGCCTGGGACTCCAAATACATATAAAACATTGTAGCATCAATGAAAAGTCTGGGACTCCAAATACATATAACACATTGTAGCATCAGAGAAAAGTCTGGGACTCCAAATACATATAACACATTGTAGCATCAGAGAAAAGTCTGGGACTCCAAATACATATAACACATTGTAGCATCAGAGAAAAGTCTAGGACTCCAAATACATAGAACACATTGTAGCATCAGAGAAAAGTCTTGGACTCTAAATACATATAACACATTGTAGCATCAGAGAAAAGTCTGAGACTCCAAATACATAAATAAATGGTTGCTTCAGAAAAAGTTCTGGGACTCCAAATACACATAATACATTGTAACATCAGAGAAAAGTCTTGGACTCCAAGTATATATAACACATTGTAGCATCAGAGAAAAGTCTGAGACTCCAAATACATGTAACACATTGTAGCATCAGAGAAAAGTCTGGGACTCCAAATATATATAACACATTGTAGCATCAGAGAAAAGTCTGAGACTCCAAATACATAAAATAGATGGTTGCTTCAGAAAAAGGTCTGGGACTCCAAATACACACAATACATTGTAACATCAGAGAAAAGTCTTGGACTCCAAATATATATAACACATTGTAGCATCAGAAAAAAGTCTGAGACTCCAAATCCATGTAACACATTGTAGCATCAGAGAAAAGTCTGGGACTCCAAATATATATAACACATTGTAGCATCAGATAAAAGCCTGGGACTCCAAATACATATAAAACATTGTAGCATCAATGAAAAGTCTGGGACTCCAAATACATATAACACATTGTAGCATCAGAGAAAAGTCTGGGACTCCAAATACATATAACACATTGTAGCATCAGAGAAAAGTCTGGGACTCCAAATATATATAACACATTGTAGCATCAGAGAAAAGTCTGGGACTCCAAATACATATACCACATTGTAGCATCAGAGAAAAGTCTGGGACTCCAAATACATATAACACATTGTAGTATCAGAGAAAAGTCTGGGACTCCAAATACATATAACACATTGTAGCATCAGAGAAAAGTCTGGAACTCCAAATACATATAACACATTGTAGCATCAGAGAAAAGTCTGGGACTCCAAATACATATAACACATTGTAGCATCAGAGAAAAGTCTGGGACTCCAAATACATATAACACATTGTAGTATCAGAGAAAAGTCTGGGACTCCAAGTACATATTACACATTGTAGCATCAGAGAAAAGTCTGGGACTCCAAATACATAGAACACATTGTAACATCAGAGAAAAGTCTGGGACTCCAAATACATATAACCCATTGTAGCATCAGAGAAAAGTCTTGGACTCCAAATACATATAACACATTGTAGCATCAGAGACTCCAAATACATAAAATAGATGGTAGTTTCAGAAAAAAGTCTGGGACTCCAAATACACATAATACATTGTAGCATCAGAGAAAAGTCTGGGACTCCAAATATATATAACACATTGTAGCACCAGAGAAAAGTCTGGGACTCCTAATACATAAAACAGATGGTAGCTTCTGAACAAAGTCTGGGACTCCAAATACATTTACACATGGTAGCATCCGAGCAGAGTCTGGGACCCCAAAAACATTAAACGCATGGTATCATTAGAGACACTGCTTTACTATCTTTCGCTGCTTTGCTTCAATCTGGACGTCTCTGTTTAAACATTTTGAAACAGAACATCAATGAAAATATAAAATATTGCAAACAAAGTTTATAAAATCAACATAAACTTTGTGTACCTTTTCATTATTTATTTTTTAGTTATTTATAATAATATAATAATAGACATATACAATACTGGTTATAACATGTTTAGTCTTGTACATTATACCACTGTTTTTCTATTTTTATTCCAAGATCATCTTAAGAGAAACTATTGGAAAAGTTACGGATCACTCCGTCTGTACGATCGTGACATTTTTGATAGACGATTTGGAAATATATTGAGACATCACCGATAATGCTTTAGAATAAAATCAAACTGGTTTCCTACCCGTTACACCACACGATTGTGTGGATTTTTGAAATAAAATATCGGATATGAGAAAAATATCAATCCACTATTTCTAAAATGTACACCAGTTCAACCTTTCCTCGAAGGTGTGGAATGCTTTGCAGTATCGTAATTTAACGTCAGCTTATGTTTTTATTGTTTTTTTTGTAATTTTTTACATCGGATGTGACCTTGAGAGGTCATACTGGTGTTATGTTGCCGCAGAAATTTCTGCACACGTCCCTTGCGCTTTTGACTGATAACCGAACGTATTTCGTATGAATACGCGGATATTAGTGCAAAATAACATTCCTTATCGCTTGTTATAAATTCATTTCTTCAATGAATACGCATGAAAATATTTTAAATGATGTGAAAATGTTTTGTCGTGAGAAATATATATATCAGTATCAAATCATGAATATCGAAAATGTGTGTTAACGCATTCGGAAGAATATCTCGAGGACGTTTTGCACTGACAAGGATGAAGATTTGCCTGTAGAGTTATTAAGATGATCTGCTATATATATAACTGGTATACAAATATTAATATAATTTATAACAACAAACCAGCTTTATTATATTGATAACAAATAATTATAATATCACTACAATATAATAATTATTACGGTGAGGTTGAATTCCCTGTCATTTATTCATCATCCACAAGAAAGTTATCTCAGAAAAAAAATATATCTATGTATCTTAACCTAACTTTCAGGTATAGAGATACGATTTTTTTTCTGAAACAAGTGCCTTTGACCATGCACCAGAACTTGCGGTCATCCGATGTTCAGTACTTCAGTATTTCAATTTAGCGACGTTTTAGACCCATATTTTCTAAAGTTTATTGTGATAGTTTAACAAATTGATATCTACATATGGGAAAGCATCGAGTAAATGCATCAGTGAACATAGCTTTGAAATTTTCGTAAAGCATATGCAATGTATAAAAACTATAAAACACCACACTCATCATACATAGGAATGATATGAATTAAACTTATCGTGTTGAACAGAATCAAATTAATCTGTAATTATGAATGTGTCAGTGTGGACTATCATCGCTTATCAAATAATTGTTCTCTCTATCTATCATTTCAAACTTTTCATCCAACAGATGCTCTGTCGTCATTCCTTTTCACACTCACTCACTCTATGTCTCTTTCATTTTCTAACATTCCGCTCTCCGCTCTCTCGTTTATCATTTTGTCTCACTACATTCTCACTTATAGTTTCTCTCTCTCTCAATTGTTTATTCTTACTCATTATAATAATAATAATAATAATAATAATAATAATATCTTTATTTAGAGAGAGTAACTCATTTGGATTACACCAATTTTCAATAAGGCTCTCTTAATACAATAATAATTACATTAAAAATAAACAATACATATTCAATAATAATGATAAATAAAGATGTAATACAACTTAAATACAATAAACAATTATTATATATGGCATTACAGTACAAATATCATGGTAATGTTAAAAGTACATAGATTTGTAGTTATGTTTAAATTCTAATACTGTGTTTGATTTTTTAATTGAACCAGGAAGAGCATTCCATACTTTTGGTCCATTGTACGAGAAACTAGACTTATACAACTCTGTATTTGGTTTTGGAATTATAAAATTATCTGAGGACGAAAATCTCGTATTGTATTTTTGGTTTGCAGAAGCTGATAAAATAAGACTGGACATATATTCTGGAGCTAAGCCATGTTTTGCCTTATACATTAGTAATGATTTATGATAATGTATTCTTTGTGTAATCGGCACAATGTTACATTCGTGAAATGATTCGCTTGAAGGTTTGGTGTAATCATGTTCGTCTAAAATTATTCTTGCTGCCCTCTTTTGCAGTTTTAGTAAACTATCTAATAGAAAGTTATTACAGTTTCCCCATATTGAACAACAATAATTTAAGTGAGGTAAAACGTAAGCGTTATAGAACATTTGTCTAGCTTTGTGATTTAAATATTTCTTTATCCTTTTTAGTAAAGCTAAAGAAGAGTTAACCCTTTTTATGATATAATCAATATGAGAAGACCAAGATAGAGATGCATCAACAAAAATACCTAGAACCTTTTCGCATGTACTTTCTTTAATTTGTTGTCCATTCATAGCAATATTAATGTTTTCATTTGATGTAGCTGAAAGCTTCTGTTTAGAGTCAATACATATAGCCTTCGTTTTAGATACTCATTCACTGACGCAGTTACTGTATCACTCATTTATGTTCTCATACTCATTCATTTACATTCACTCACTCTCTCGTTCAACCGACTCATTCGCACAATCGCTCCCTCTCACACTCAAATCTTTACACTCTCATTCACTCTCTCTCTCGTTCAACCGACTCATTCGCACAATTGCTCCCTCTCACACTCAAATCATTTACACTCTCATTCACTCACTCTCTCGTTCAACCGACTCATTCGCACAATCGCTCCCTCTCACACTCAAATCATTTACACTCTCATTCACTTACTCTCTTGTTCAACCCACTCATTCGCACAATCGCTCCCTCTCACACTCAAATCATTTACACTATCATTCACTCACTCTCTTGTTCAACCCACCCATTCGCACAATCACTCCCTCTCACACTCAAATCATTTACACTCTCATTCACTCACTCTCTTGTTCAACCCACCCATTCGCACAATCGCTCCCTCTCACACTCAAATCATTTACACTCTCATTCACTCACTCTCTCGTTCAACCGACTCATTCGCACAATTGCTCCCTCTCACACTCAAATCGTTTACACTCTCATTCACTTACTCTCTTGTTCAACCCACTCATTCGCACAATCGCTCCCTCTCACACTCAAATCATTTGCACTATCATTTACTCACTCTCTTGTTCAACCCACCCATTCGCACAATCACTCCCTCTCACACTCAAATCATTTACACTCTCATTCACTCACTCTCTTGTTCAACCCACCCATTCGCACAATCGCTCCCTCTCACACTCAAATCATTTACACTCTCATTTACACACTCTCTTGTTCAACCCACCCATTCGCACAATCGCTCCCTCTCACACTCAAATCATTTACACTCTCATTCACTCACTCTCTTGTTCAACCCACCCATTCGCACAATCACTCCCTCTCACACTCAAATCATTTACACTCTCATTCACTCACTCTCTTGTTCAACTCACCCATTCGCACAATCGCTCCCTCTCACACTCAAATCATTTACACTCTCATTCACTCACTCTCTTGTTCAACCCACCCATTCGCACAATCGCTCCCTCTCACACTCAAATCATTTACACTCTCATTCACTCGCTCTCTTGTTCAACCCACCCATTCGCACAATCACTCCCTCTCACACTCAAATCATTTACACTCTCATTCACTCACTCTCTTGTTCAACCCACCCATTCGCACAATCACTCCCTCTCACACTCAAATCATTTACGATCATTCAGACAAACAACAATAACTCTTTTATTCAATACATTTACCCAAGATCATTCTCCCATTCACGCAGTCACTCTTTCTCACTCACTATAGCTTTTTCATCCTCTATCACTCACTGTCCCTCGCTTCGTCATTCTCTCTCACTACTTCACTTACTTAATCAGTCGGGAATCAGTCTGGTGCCTGTACTCAAGCACACTCGTTCTCACTCACACACACTGAGTCACTCACTCACGCACACTCTCTCTCTCTCTTTCACTCACACGATCCCACTCCCTCTCGCTCCTTTACTTACCGATATACTTACTTATTCACGCACTGAGATACTCTCATTCTTCTTCTCATCCAGTGCATCCTCTCAACTTTCTATGATATGACCCTTTGTTGCTCTTTCATGTGTTATATCAGAGAAAACTAAAAGTTACTGTAAACCAACTTATTTTCGCGCATACTTTATTTCGCGAAAAGATCTTTCTAGCCATCTTCGCGGCGATTTATTTTCGCGATCTACTTATTTTCGTTATATATTTTCATATAAGGCAAGATCCAAGTTTCATATATTCGCGACGATTTAAATTTTGCATTGTATTAGTGATTGGGTTCTATTCCTTCGACATACCATCGGGGTGTACATGACTAACTATTATTGGTTGTCGTTCCTTCGGTTATCTTTCATTAAATTAAAGTACATATTAATGTTATATAGAAAATAGATTTTGTATTGCATTATGAATTACATAATTTGCGGTATTTCAACATTTTACAGTTTGCAATTATTTTTGTAATGAAGAACGAACTTTATTTCGTATTCATTTCCATTTCACTTGATTAACAATCTATTACTTTTCTAGTTCAGTTATCCATAAAGTTCCTGATAATTGTGTATGCTCAAAGTACATTTAACGCGTTGAAATAAAGGGTTCTCACTGTGATAATCCTTTATATTTCTATTGAATTATAGAAGACAATTCTAAGTTGATTCTCCGTTTGCTAATGATATAAGAAGGAATGAATTCGTGCCGACAAAACGGGGTACGTTAAAGGGGCATTAGCTGTCAAATTCATGTTCAACTATTTGACACAAAATCTCATATTTGATTTATTAAAATCTAAAGCGTATAATCAAATAACAAAAAGTCCAAAACAAAGAATAAATAATGCATTGACTCGTTATGATGTATCAACATTTCTTGCGTATTCTAAACTAGACGCAATCTAATTAACCCTCCAGATAACCTCTGAAGACTGCCGACGGTCATATAAATAGACAAATAAGCACGTGCAATCGTATAATGACTATTTTTCTAGGTCTGTTTGATTTCAAATTGTAGATTAAAAATATATGCAAATCAACGTTTTTACCTGCATAAGAATGAATTTTTGTCAGATTATTCCTGGTGTCCCCTTTTTTCACTGTTCAATGTTGACAATCTTTTCTTTTACATGAATGAACTACATGATGAACATATGCACAACGCATCCCCTATAAGGGTCAAATTAATTTAAAAGTTTGCATGAATATTGATTCAAATGATGAATTATTGACTTGGAAGACAATAATACATGAGAGATGTTTTAGCTTTTTGACGAAAATGAACCAACCTGACTTCTAATAGCGAAATATTATTTCTTGTATTCCGCTTTGATTAATGTTTGAAACAAAAAAAAAATCATATTTCCATTTTTCCTAGTCCGTAACTAATGCCCCTTTAATTTTCTATCTCACTAAAAAATGATGATTCAGAAATAACTACAAATAATGAATATATCTTAAAAAAGATACAAAACAGAATACATATAAAATACTGAATGCATATAGAATACACATAAAATACATATAAAATATTGAATACATATAGAATATTGAGTACAAATGTCATATAGAATACATTTAAAATATTGAATACATATAGACTATTGAATATAAATGTCATATAGAATACATATAACATATTGAATACATATAGAATATTGAATATAAATGTCATATAGAATACATATAACATATTGAATACATATAGAATATTGAATATAAATGTCATATAGAATACATATAACATATTGAATACATATAGAATATTGAATATAAATGTCATATAGAATACATATAACATATTGAATACATATAGAATATTGAATATAAATGTCATATAGAATACATATGACATATTGAATACAAATAGAATATTGAATATAAATGTCATATAGAATACATATAACATATTGAATACATATAGAATATTGATTATAAATGTCATATAGAATACGTATAACATATTGAATACATATAGAATATTGAATACATATAGAATATTGAATATAAATGTCTTATAGAATACATATAAAATATTGAATACATATAGAATATTGAATACATATAGAATATTGAATACAAATGTCATATAGAATACATATAAAATATTGAAAATATATAGAATATTGAGTACAAATGTTATATATATAGAATACATATAACATATTGAAAACATATAAGAAACTATTGTCTGTCGTATTATTTTACAGTTTAAGGGTTTATTCGGCATTGTCTTTTTTGTTTTGTGTTATACAGTCATTTTGTACCCAATCTGTTAGTTCCTCTTGGTGAGGCAAATGGAAAAGATTTCAGTTCCATTATTTCACATTTTCAACATGAGCATATTAAGAAAGATCCGTTTACTCATCGGTATACAAACTGACTAAAAAGGGGTACCAGTATTTAAGAATAAGCGTCCGAAAACGGTGTCTTAACACAGACTCATTGCAATGTTGTCGTTAGAATATAAAATCTTTGAAAGTAACGTGAAGACTCCTTTGATGAATTTCTAAACAAATATAATTTGTTGTCCTGCAAACGAAACCGTTTTCAAGGTACACTTTACTAAAAAAAATAATCCCACATCACAGAAAATTAAAATCGCAAATATCTTTCATGCTAATAAATTGTGTTTAATGTTTGAATGTTGGAAAACAAACATGATTTTATAATGACTGGTTTTATCCATAATGGCCCCGTTATTATGCCCTGTTGACTGTAATAGGCTCTATTTCGATTTTAGTTAACGTGTTTGACATTTTCAACAATAATTGACTTACTAGTTGGTTAAAGTCATATGAAACGAGTTTCTTGTAATAATAATGTTCTTTAAGGAAATCATTGAACCAATACATGCATATATATACTAAGCTAAGTAATCTAAGCATTTATTTTTACATTTATTACGAACTTAATATATAATCGAGAAAACAAATTTCATTTGGAGTATGTTGATCGCAAACTTGGATATATTTCTATTTGTATACATCTGATGAGTTAAGCCTTTTTCAACTGGTTTTTATTGTTTGTTCTTATGTTGTACTGTTACACCACTGTCCCAGGTTAGGGGGAGGGTTGGCGCCTTCAAACTAGTTTAACCCCGCCACACGCTGTATGTGCCTGTCCCAAGTCAGGAAGCTGTAATTCAGTGGTTGTCGTTTGTTGCTGTGTTTCATATTTGTTTTTCGTTCATTATTTTGTACATAAATTAGGCCGTTAGTATTCTCGTTTGAATTGTTTTACATTTGTCATTTCGGGGCCTTTTATAGCTGACTATGCGGTATGGGCTTTGCTCATTGTTGAAGGCCGTACGGTGACCTATAGTTGTTAATTTCTGTGTCATACAACATACCACATATTCTTTTTATATTAAGCTTCTAATTAATCTTCGGGTTTGCTGCTGAAGTTTACCGGATCGCGACATTGATAAACAACTTTAACACAGAATCATGTAGCACGTGAAAAATACGTGAGTTGATAGAGCATAGCCATATGTCTTTGGTTATATACAGCAATCAATGATAATTCGGCAATTCCGATTTTTTTATACCTTTTGCAATTCTTTAAAGAATTCCAATTAAATGTTTTTAGTATTATGTTATATTTTGTGTTTTCTTTTTTGTTTGACCCATATAGATGTAATTTGCAAATAAAATTATTATCATTATATCCAAATCATATTAGTTCATAAAGTGAACAGGTTATATATTAATGTCATGTTTACCTCCTTCTGAAGTCCAAGGATCAGATGAAAATTCACAATGACCTTATCAAAAACACTCAAATAGATCACTTATATCTTTATAAGTAAATATTTGATTTATGCATATGATATAGATATATATTTGATGATTTTTACTGACTAAACACACGTAACAGCTGTTGTGTAAATTTGATAAATGAGTATATATTAACATTCTATGATGACAATTTTTTCTGTAAAAATGTTTGGACATTAAGCGCATTTTTAAACCATTAGAATAGATTATTGTAGATGAGATTGTCAAAAGAAATGCAAAAAATATCCCTCAAATTTATCAAGGATCGAGAGGCAGAGATACAAACGGGATATTCAAAGTCATAAGTTGATAACAAAACTCATAACTCTATGGCAGAAAAAAAAACGCAACGTAGAATACCAAATACTATGCAACACGAACCCAACCAATCTCAGGTTATCTCACGTGCTCCGAAATGGTAAGCATATCATGCTCCAAATGTAACAATCGTCGTGTTACGCCAATAAAATATGTCGATAAGTTATCTCAAGTGATTAGGCATGACGCAATAAATAATTAGTAATTGACTCTGGTCTAACCCTAAGACATCACCAAATTCGTTAACCATCGGTCATGTAAATTTCCTAGCCCTAAAACATGAACGAATGACAAATCTTCAAATTGAACAACATTTTTCAGGAAGATGGAATGACAAGACTGTTAGTAGTAGGAAAAAAACACAAACATTACTGATGAATTAAAAAGCACAAAGCACAACACATTAACTAAAGCAAATGCAACATGAATCCCGTCGTTCAAAATATCTGTTTAAAAACTCTGTGAACATTTAATTTGAACATAACATGTAACCAACTGTCCATATTAAGCACAATTTTCACATTTGAGTATTTTAGCATCAAATTCAATCTAGTGAACAATACGAAAAATAAATAAGCACGAGTGGAAATGGTTGCCATCAGTTTTCAAAAGAAGTTTCATGTTATTGCAAGTCTCCGGTTTTAAGGCATGTTCAGTTTGGCGTTTTTCGTGTTATTCACTAAATTGGCCCTGTTTATGTTGGTTTTTCTTGTTTTTACACCATGACATAATTTTGTTTTTGTCATTGGTATTTACGCTTCTTTTCTTGTTTCTTTCATCGGTTCCCATTGATAATTATTAACAATCACAGTTTTCTGACACGCTGACCGCATTTTTATTTTCTCAGCCGGGAAGACCTCTCGATGACTAGGTATCTATTTCAATCTTTCATTGCAGGCCTGGTGGCTTTTGAATAAAAGAAGATGTGGGAGTACTTCAAGTAGACAGCGATACAAAAACCCAAAAAAACATATATAGGGCAAACACTAGATACGGGTTTCAACAATAAACAGGTGTCTTGTAATTTTAGAAATCATTTTTAATTAAGGAATATATCTCCCTCATGCAAATATCTGATTCTTTGTCCGATTTTGGATATACTTTATGTCCTTTTGGTTTATCAGCTCTTCAACATCTGTATTACGTTTTGGATTTGAAATAGTTTGGCCTCGAGCCGTATCACTGAAGAGAAATTACTTGTCGAAATACATCTGGTGCAGCAAAATAGGTACCGTTTATATTAGCTCTAAATAGCCAAGGCTGAAAATGTTCATAATGTTATCAAAGACTATAACTATCTGAAGACTATAGATCACTATACCATATTCCTGAAATGAAGGGAGACAACACATTGATATAATACAAACTGACTATAAAGTTGTACCAGTACTTAAGAATAAGCGTCCGAAAACGGTGTCTTAACACAGACTCATTGCAATGTTGTCGTTAGAATATAAAATCTTTGAAAGTAACGTGAAGACTCCTTTGGTGAATTTCTAAACAAATATAATTTGTTATGTGTCCTGCAAACGAAACCGTTTTCAAGAAACACTTTACTAAAAAAATAATCCCACATCACAGAAAATTAACATCGCAAATATCTTTCATTCTAATAAATTGTGTTTAAAGTTTGAATGTTTGAAAACAAACATGATTTTATAATGACTGGTTTTATCCATAATGGCCCCGTAATTATGCCCTGTTGACTGTAATAGGCACTGTTTCGTTTTTAGTTAACGCGTTTGACATTTTCAACAATAATTGACTTACTAGTTGGTTAAAGTCATATAAAATGAGTTTCTTGTACATTGTAATAATAATGTTCTTTAAGGAAATCATTGAACCAATACATGCATATATACTAAGCTAAGTAACCTAAGCATTTATGTTTACATTTATTACGAACTTATAATATATAATCGATGCATTTCTTTCGGTGTATGTTGATCGCAAACTTAAGCTTCTAATTAAACTTCGGGTTTGCTGCCGAATTTTACCGGATCGCGACATTGAATGATAAACAACTTTAACACAGAATCATGTAGCACGTGAAAAATACGTGAGTTGATAGAACAGAGCCATACGTCTTTGGCTATATACAGCAATCAATGATAAATTGGCAATTCCGATTTTTTTTTATACCTTCTGCAATTCTTTAAAGAATTCCAATTAAATGTTTTTAGTATTATGTTATATTTTGTGTTTTCTTTTTTGCTTGACCCATATAGGTGTAATTTGCAAATAAAATTATTATCATTATATCCAAATCATATTACTTCATAAAGTGAACAGATCAATGTCATGTTTACTTCCTTCTGAAGTCCGAGGATCAGATGAAAATTCACCTTATCAAAAACACTCAAATAGATCACTTATATCGTAAATATTTGATTTATGCATATGATATAGATCAAATATTTGATGATTTTTACTGACTAAACACACGTAGCAGCTGTTGTGTAAATGAGTATCTATTTACATTCTATGATGAAAATTTGTTCTGGAAAAATGTTTGGACATAAAGCGCATTTTTAAATCATTAAAATAGATTATTGTAGATGAGATTGTCAAAAGAAATGCAAAATTATACCTCAAATTTATCAAGGATTGAGAGGCGGAAATACCAACGGTATGTTCAAAGTCATAAGTTGATAACAAACTGATAACTCTATGGCAAAAAACCCGAACCGACCAAAAGACAAACATAAATATACAAAACGCAACGTAGAATACCAAATACTATGCTACACGAACCCAACCAATCTTGGGTTATCTCACGTGCTCCGAAATGGTAATCATATCCTGCTCCAGATGTGACATCCGTCGTAATTAGTAATTGACTCTGGTCTAGCCCTAATACATCACCAAGTTCGTTAACCATCGGTCATGTAAATTTCCTAGCCCTAAAACTTGAACGAATGACAAATCTGTAAATTTAACAACATTTTTCAGGAAGATGGAATGACAAGACTGTTAGTAGTAGAAAAAACACAAACATTACTGATGAATTAAAAAGCACAAAGCACAACACATTAACTAAAGCAAATGCAACATGAATCCCGTCGTTCAAAATATCTGTTTAAAAACGCTGTGAACATTTAGTTTGTACATAACATGTAACCAACTGTCCATATTAAGCACAATTTTCACATTTGAGTATTTTAGCATCAAATTCAATCTAGTGAACAATGCGAAAAATAAATAAGCATGAGTGGAAATGGTTGCCACCAGTTTTCAAAAGAAGTTTCATGTTATTGCAAGTTTCCGGTTTTAAGGCATGTTCAGTTTGGTGTTTTTCCTGTTATTCGCTAGATTGGCCCTGTTTATGTTGGTTTTTCTTGTTTTTACACCATGAGATGTTTTTTTTTTGCCATTGGTATTTATTTTCAGTGTTTTTCTTGTTTCTTTTATCGGTTTCCATTTATAATTATTAACAGTCACGGTTTTTTGACACGCTGACCGCATTTTTATTTTTCTCAGCCTGGAAGACCTCTCGATGACTAAGTATCTATTTCAATCTTTCATTGCAGGCCTGGTGGCTTTTGAATAAAAGAAAATGTGGGAGTACTTCAAGTAGACAGCGACACAAAAAACCAAAAAAAAAACATCTAGAGGCAAACACTAGATACGGTTTTCAACAATAAACAGGTGTCTTGTAATTTTAGAAATCATTGTTAATAAAGGAATATATCTCCCTCATGCAAAGCTCTGATTCTTTGTCCGATTTTGGCTATAATTTAGGTTCTTTTGGTTTATCAGCTATTCATCGTTTGCATTAGGTTTTGGACTTTGAAATATTTTTGCCTCGAGCCGCATCATCGAAGAGACATTACTTGTCAAAATGCATCTGGTGCAGCAAAATAGGTACCGTTTATATTAGTTGTATATTTCAAGCTCTAAATAGCCAAGGCTGAAAATGTTGATAATGTTGTCAAAGACTATAACTATCTGAAGACTATACCATATTCCTAAACTGAAGGGAGACAACCCACTGATATAAACAAAAGACAACCACTGACGAGGCTCCTGACTTTGGTCAAGGTCTTCAAATTGTATACTAAGTTCTACCAGATGTAAACCTTGACTAAAATGAGGTACATGCACTATGGGTAAGATAGGAATAAACGTATGTGGTGTCATCGAAACCTGCTGATATGAAATCATGTCGTCCTATACTCTAATATCGGCGACTGTAATTCAAAGTTGATATAATAAAACAACTTCACTACCAAACAAGAAATACACTATTGTGTGCTCTGAATGAAATACAAAATCGAAATGCTTCAAAACAATACTATTGAGAACAAATGAGTTGAAAAGGAGAAAGAAGCATCAAGGTTACAAACACTGCAAGACATTCTATGAATGAGACTCCTTGTCTCCTTTCCTCTGATCCAAATATCCAAGCAATATAGATAATGACAGAGCGTCAATATGAACTCCATTAAAACCGATACAAGAGAGACGAAAGATACCAAAGGGACATTCAAACTCATAATTTGAAAATAAACTGACTACGCGATGGCAAAAAAAAAAGCACTTCGGATGCGCGAGATTTTTAGTTTTAATGTTACACATGTATTTTCATCTAGATATTAGCAATCGAATACAAAGTAGTAAATGAATTTTCTGAACATGTCAATTTTTCAACATATATTTCATGATTTGTAAGAAGTAAAGAAAGGATTTTTTGATGATTTTATCCTGTGTATAGTGCCCTTCTCCGGCACATATATTTCCACATACCCCATAAGATGTTTCGTGTATCTTTCAATATAATTCATTTATCTAAATGTATGAGGGGAAAGAGAATAATTGGTAAAAAAAATTAAGAATAGAGTAATATGACCTTAATAATTAAAGTACAGAAATGGAGTCACGATTACCCTGCCATACAGACCCGCATAAATGTAAGATACCAATTTCAGTTCCTATAAAACTTCTCTGTATGTTCTCCATCATACAGCTTTTTTCTTTTCATATATAAATAAATCCGTGTATATAGAAAAATAAATCTTTATATCAATAAAACAAAACAAAAAATTAAGATAAGAAAACTGAAAAAACGTCACAATTATTCTGCCCTGTTTGGTGTTAAATCAGTTTCCTCTCGGTTTGATTCTTCAACTGATAGTCTACGTTTTAGTCTTCAACTGAGCTATAGCTTACAACTTGGAATAGGTGGGAGTAGCGAATACCCAGATAATGATGACGTAGGCCGACAAATTTCTACTGCATTTCCATCTATAATGGGTGGAAGTCTTGGTGATCCAGATGTAGAGAATGGTCTGTTCGCTGTATTCTCATTTGCAATAAACAAAGGTGATAACCTAGCAGACGACATCGGACGATCCATTACTACTGTTTTGTTTGTGTTATTTATTGGCGGAAGTTTTGAGAATCCAGAGGATGACAAGGGTCGGTTTATATATGTGTGATTCCTGTTGACTATTGGTGGTAACGTTGCAATACCGGAAGACGATTTTATTATCTTTTCATCTAATGATTCCTTTCTGCCTTTTTTCTGCGTTGGACGAGTTAATCCCGATGTTGGTACATGATAGCTCGTTTTTAACATTGCATTCCTAGTAGTTATGGACGGTAACTGCAGGTATTCTAATGCCAACCCTGTACAAGTTTTTTCGCCTCTCTCGCTTATGCTCACTGGGATAGGTGAAACAGGATTTTGAATTGCTTCCCAGTCACTAGGCCGACGTATCTTATTTCTCAGAAGTGGAATTCTGCTTATAGGTGCAAGTAAGCGTCTAGTGGCGTCTATTTTTCGCTTTTCTTCACATCTTACACTCTTTTTGGTATTCCAAACATAATTCTTTACTACGACCGGTATTCTAGATTTTCTTGTTATTTTGGGTAATTTTATACCCCTCTCTCTTTTTCTAAGCGTTCCAATATCATCACCGTTCGAACTTTTAGCATTTCTTGTGCTATTGATTTTGAGATCACTTCTCCGTCTTACTGATATTTTGGTCCCCGGGAACGATCTTACAGCTAAAGGGCCTGTTAATGTTGCCCTGTTTGTGTTATTAATCTTCAATACACTGGCTGAATTCACTCGTGGCCTTTCATTATTAAGTCTTGTGTAAGACATGTTTTCTCCATTAAATCTAACCATTACAGGGATTCTACTTGGGACAGTAGTGGTACCATGAAGAAATGGGAATCTTAACCTGATTTCATTGTCATCTTTCCTCTTAATCAAAACGTCATTTGTAAACTTTCCTCCGAGTTTTCCTCCATTTGAAAGTTTTACCTCGGTTGTTTTACTAGGCACTATACGCGATTTCTCTTGCTTCTTTTCTTTTTGGACCTTATTATCATTAGTATTGTTTTTTGTTTCGTTCTCCTGCTTTCTATTGAAAAGGGTCAGCTTTGGTTTGGATTTCAGTTGCTTGGGACTCTCGAAAAAGACATCAAAACTAACATTTTTCTTCAATGCCTGCTCTTTTTTGTATGCACCATCAAGATTTTCAACAGGAATTTGACTGTCAGCAGTTGTTGCATCTTCTTTTTGTTCGTTATCATGACTTTTATCTTTGATTTCAACAATAGAATTTCTTCTGCCAGAAGTGAGTTTTGGTTTAGTCATATGCTTCTTTGGACTATCAAACATAATGTCAAAACTAATATTTTTCTTTTCCTCAAGTTTAACATCTTCTTTGTTTTCATGGCTCTTTATATTCTGGTCTGTGATGTTAGGCATCAGATTGACGGTTTTTCTTTTTTCCGAGGAGAGTTTGGGTTTAGACATTCTTTTCTTTGGTTTTTCAAAAATAATGTCAAAATTGATATTTTTCTTTTCCTCCAGTTTAACATCTTCTTTGTTTTCATTGCTCTTTATATTCTGGTCTGTGACGTTATGCATCATATTGACGGTTTTTTTTTTCCGAGGAGAGTTTGGGTTTAGACATTCGTTTCTTTGGTTTTTCAAAAATTATTTCAAAACTTGCAATTGTATTAATTTTCTCCTCACAACCGACTTTATCTGTACCGTCTATATCCTCATAAAAACTCCCAGTTTGGACTAGTAGGAGAACTATCTTTTCCTCCTCGGCTCTTTTCGCGTCAAGTTTACCATCTGAGACCTCATCAACATCATCAGTGTGGACTTGTTTCAGTGCTGATTTTGCCTTCTTTTCTTCTTCTCTTATTATTGTATCCAGAATTCTTAAATTTGACTTCATTTTAGTTTTATCGATACCGATATGACTAGCTTTGGTTTCTTCAGCATACAATAAATTTTCCTTGTAGTCTTCTTCTACCTCTTCTTCAATAGCCCTTTTTTTGACAGTTTCGTACAATTCTTCTGGGTTTCTTGTATACACATGAATGTACTTTTCTAAAGAAACACATTCGTCGCCCACCCGCCATATAAAATTATGACGCATTTTTGTACCATCTCCTCCAAAAACAGATTCCATACTAACAGATCTTTTCAGAACACATTCTTTAAATATTTCAGTTGGAAGTTTTTTGTTTGTCCCATTGTTATTTTCGATATTAGATACTAGTAGATTATTCCCATTGGTCAATTCTTTCACATTAGCATGATCTTCTTGTTTCTTATCATCATATTGTCGTGGTGTTTTTGGGTGCGCAAGCTTCGATCTTGTCCTCCACATATCAAAACTGTCTCTCTCAGGCCAACAGTAATTTTCAGCTGATTCATTTATTATGATACCTGATTTTGTAGGGGTATCACCAATCTTCTTTTTCATCTGATTCTCATTAAAAATGACTTGCCAATCAAATTTGAGTTCATAAGCAATATTTATCGAAGTCATGTATTTCCAGCCGCAATCTTCATTATATTGACTATTCTTGGTCCTGGTTAAATTTTCTATTGAATACACAACTTTTAAATCATCCAACCCGGTTAATGCCTGGTTTGCAGGAATTTCAGAAAACCTTTCCAGATCACATGCCTCTGTGACAGCTGGGAGTAGCTCTACCTCACCAAGATGACCGGAAACCAAGAATTTTCTGTTACCCTCTCGTTGAATAAACGATGACTGGCATGGTCTGAGGTGTGTATGAGGGGATGGATCTGGTTTTATTGGAAAAGACTTCTTTTTGTAATCAAAAGAAAAACATTCGCCAAACGCCTCTAAATATTTACGTTTTAAGAATTCTGTTGCCATGGAAACCTCATTAAAATACGGGACATTTTTGGGGTATTGGCCTCGTTTATGAAAAACATCGACTTCTCTGTGATAAACTGGCATGAACTTTGTTCGGAATGTTTCTTCTCTCTCTTCTCTCTCCAGATCTTTTAATGTTTGTTCCAATGATTTTGGGACTAAGCTTGTTCCGGTGTCATCAAAGGTGAATCGCTCTGGGTGATGTGCATGAACATAATTTAACTCTCCCTCAAGCTTCTTAACCATTTGTGATTTAAGATTAAACCAATCTTGATTTTCTTCCAGCATCAGTTCCAGTGTCATTATTCTTTCATTCTTTCTTTGAATTTCTTCTTCGATCATATTCAGTTCGATGTTGGACTGTGAATCTTGTTCTTTCCATGCCGACCTGAAAGGGGAAAAAGTGATTTCTTGTATGCAATATTTAATTTTTATTTATACATGTATATGAGTCTATAACCTTAAGGAGTGTAAGCTTCAAATATTTAAAAAAAAATCCTCAATATTGTATAGCCACTCCGACTTTTTTCTTAGGCTGCAAATTAAGCTTCACCCTTGCAACTTCTATATTTGTCATTCTTTGTTTGCTGCGTCTCTAATACATTTCTGGTAAACTGTTCCAATTGCTTATTCCTTTTGATATGCATGTATCTTATACAATTAACCATTATTCATTTCCATACATGTTATATGGAGTATTCAGAGACATCTGTTTTTGGTCAAAATTCTAACAAAAAATTACTTGAACCCGGGACCCCCGGGTAGTACGCAGCAAGCGACAACTTTTAGACAGCCAAATGTGCTTCACAACCACAGTTAATGAGTGATGGTAGTGATAAATCTACTAGATCGAAGGAAGGTTCGCTAAATTTCCCACATGACGATATGCAACATTAACCTAAAGCTAAACTCTCTAATATTAAGGTGATATCTTTTGGTTTGTGTTGTTAGGTTACTGTCTCATGGACGTTCATCCCACGTCTACCTTTCTCTACTTCCGAGTCATTCTAATGACACGACGAGTATTATTAGTTGAGCAGGAAAGGCTGATAATTCCGGAGCATGTTTTTTCGAGCGGCTCAATCTTTAGTATTCAGTGTGATGTTTTTTTTAACTTTTGTAAGTCTTTTCGTCGTTTTTCTTTTTGATCATTTTGTTTTTCATGGATCTCTTATGATTTTTGTACATTTTTTTACTTTAAATGTCCCGTTTATTTTTGCAAAATGCATTGTCTTTGGATACATGCAGAGAGCATCAATAGCGAGCATCCTAGTATGTACATATAGCGAACAGTTAGCGAAAATATCGCAATAAAATGACCTTTTTAAGGATGTTCACTACTCTGTGTCAAAATAACAAGACTGTTATAAATTGATAGTATATAAAAAAAGGGGCCGTGTCCTTGCTTTCGAGATATAAGCCATTATAAAATTTTCGGGAAATTATTCTCTCTAGGTTTTTTCATACGTTTACCACTGGCACTTTTTTTTTCTTTCAAAAACTATGAAAAAAGTAACAAAAATTTTCAAATATGGCTCTATAAACTATATGTAATAAAATTATGAAAAAAGCAGGGGTTATAGCAAGCAAAATTTGTATTGGCACTACATGGATGAAATCAGAGAATTTCGAATGCCTGAAAAAAATTCAAACACAAGAGAAGCAAACATCCTAAGGCTGTTGTTCCGGGTAACAATTCTGAGTAATCGTTCTAAGAACAATACAGCCACCACGATAAACGTATTAAAACACAGGTACAAGTGATCTTCAGACGAAAATTCAAAGAACGAAATGGTAAATGTGAAAGGATGGTATATAATACAAATGACATAGAGGTTACAAATGAATGTCAGATTAAGTTATATGCATGCTCATGTCTTTCATTTGTAATTCATATATATAAATTTAAAAAATTTCCTCAGTTTTTTGCTTTTTTTTTTTATAATATATGCCTAAAATATAAAAACATCACAATTATTGATATTCAAGAAGATAACGAATTTCATGTCAAATAATACTAGTATTGCATGATTAACAAGTTCTGTTTTCAGCTTGAATGTTTGGCCATCTTCCACATAAAATTGTTTGATAAATTAAGATTGATAATGATACATTCATAATAAGTAAACTCCATTCCATATACCTTCCTTTCAAATAAACGGCAACAAACGAGAGGCGGTGATCTCGTGTAATTACAAATCCGATAGTAAGTCTTATTTGGTAGGTCACATTCGGGGAAATGGGGACCGGATTGGATTTACGACATGCCTCTGCTGATTTCATGTGTCATATTGCATGATATATGATAAAAGAATATACTTACTGAGAAAACATTTCTTCGTCCTGGTGGTCTTGGTCCGTATCCATATCGTCAAACTCCACATCAAACTGGTGGTCTGACATTTCAGACTTGTCCAGTGGTTCTTCTTGTGCACTATCACACAGATTTCTAGGAGAGAAAAAAGGGGGGTACTTTAAACAGGCAATAGAGCATGTTCTTGTATAAACGAAAAAAAAAAAGAGGCTCTCAAGAGCCTGAATCGCTCACCTGTATTTCAGAGGAGAAGATTTTTAAATGTTAGCAAACTTGATGAACAAATTGTGTAAAATTGTCTTTAAAGGGCAATAACTCCTTAAGGGGTCAATTGACAATTATGGTCATATTAACTTTTTTGTAGATCTTACTTTGCTGAACATTATTGCTGCTTACAGTTTATATATATCTATAATAATATTCAAAATAATAACAAAAAACTGCAAAATTTTGTTAAAACTACCAATTCGGTGGCAGCAACCCAACAATGGGTTGTTCGATTCGTCTGATAATTTCAGGGCCAATAGATCTTGACCAATTAAACAATTTTACCCCATGTCACATTTGCTCTAAAAGATTTAGTTTTTGAGATATAAGCCAAAAACTGCATTTGACCCTTATGTTCTATTTTTAGCCATGGCGGCCATGTTTGTCGATGGATACAAACTTCGGATACAATTTTTAAACAAATTACCCTTAGGAACATTTAGTTAAAGTTTGAAGGTAATTGGCCCAGTAGTTTCAGAGGAGAAGATTTTTAAATGTTAGCAAACTCGATGAACAAATTGTGTAAAATTGTCTTTAAAGGGCAATAACTCCTTAAGGGGTCAATTGACAATTATGATCATATTAACTTTTTTGTAGATCTTACTTTGCTGAACATTATTGCTGCTTATAGTTTATATATATCTATAATAATATTCAAAATAATAACAAAAAACTGCAAAATTTTGTTAAAACTACCAATTCGGTGGCAGCAACCCAACAATGGGTTGTTCGATTCGTCTAAAAATTTCAGAGCTGATAGATCTTGACCAATTGAACAATTTTACCCATGTCAGATTTGTTCTAAAGCTTTAGTTTTTGAGATATAAGCCAAAAACTGCATTTGACCCCTATGTTCTATTTTTAGCCATGGCGGCCATGTTTGTCGATGGATCAAAACTTCGGATACAATTTATAAACTAAATACCCTAAGGAACATTTAGTTAAAGTTTGAAGGTATTTAGCCCAGTAGTTTCAGAGGAGAAGATTTTTGAAATAGTTTACGACGACAGACGACAACAGACGACGACGACGACAGACGACGGACGACGACGGACGCCAAGTGATGGCATAAGCTCACATGGGGCCCTTCGGGCCACGGTGAGCTAAAAAATGGTAAACAACAAGCACTACAAAAGTCTAAAAGTCTGAAAAGACCAGTTTTGTCTTAATTTGCATGAACTTTTACTCGACGTTCTCCAAAAGTATGACTTGTGTCTTAATTTTTCTTGACAAATTCTCATTTATATTAAATTTGTATGAAATTTACTCGACATATTCTCGACATTCTGAATTTGGTCTTAAAATTCCTTGACAAATTCTTGACATTTGAATACTGTCTTGAAATTTCTCGACATATTCTCGACATTCTTATTTTTTCTCAGTATGGCTTGACATATTCTGAACATTTTGAATCATGTCTTAAATTTACTTGACAGTTCTGAGTTTTACAAATCATGACCAATATTCATGATATAACTTCAATCTTTATTTCTCTTTATATGATATACTGTTGTTTCAAGTTACACTTCTTTACAACAAAAATAAAAGTTGGGCATGTAAAATAATTGAAAATTTGGGTATATAAATATTTTTACAAATGCAAATATGGCTATGAAATCTAAAGTATAAAATAATTCAAATGTGGGTGTGTTGATATAAAACAATTTCAATGTGGGTTTTTAAATAATTACAAATTTTGATTCCTAAATCTTATAAATTAAATGATTCAAACCAATCATACTGTTGACATATTTCATTCTACATTCATAATATTCAATGTTGATATGGTAAATAATTATTATACCAAAATGTGGTTTATATAAATAGCAAATTATGATGATATACAAATCATTCATTTAACAGAAGAAACATTTGTGTAATGTCATCTGTTGGAATATATTATGTATTACACATGGACAGGATGTTCCCCATAAAATTAAGGTATTCCACACCCCAGAGTACACGCAACTGTCAAATAGAAGTTATTGCTTTACCTGTAATCAGCCATACAACTTATCAGTTGATCGACCATGCCACTACAATTTAAAAAGTTTGTTGATAGATGAAAATGAAAATCATCATTTTGATGAAAAAAAAATGAATTGAAATGGATTTTCTTCATCAAAATTATGAAGTTAATTATTTTAACATAAAAACAAATTGAATAATTCCCAAAGATTAAAAGAAAATTATTATCTACTCCAGGAATAATAAAAAAAAATGTATTTATAATGGGTCCCATCAATGATTTCTATAGAAATCATCGGTCTTATGAAATGGTTCTCAAACAGACATGCATAATATAGATCTAAACATTTTTTTCTTTTCAGGAAGGAGTTATCACAAATATTTATTTTTGATAAAAAATTATAAAATTCAACACTCAAATTTGAATAAAAAATGTTTTTGGGTTGTTCTAAAAAATGAATAAGGTTTTTGAATCAAGATGGGAACAAATTCTTTGACCTAAATGAAAGCCCCCCCCCCTCTTTTTTTAGCCACACGAACCCAAAAGATGAATTGTGGGGTCCAAAAGAGATACAAGACACCTATTTCAGTAAAGCAAATTTGACTGGCAGTTTTGCGAACGGCAAAAATCTAAATGCTGTTTGTCAATACCTTCGACTTATATTCCAAGTGAAAACAATTACTTAAATGTTTAATAAAAATAAATCAAAATTAAACTACATATTCCAACTTAGTTGCACCAAAAGGGTACCTTACTATACCAAATTAATCCTTGATTCTTCAAAGTTTAGTTTAGCCATAATAAAAAGGAGTATACAACAGCAATAGAATGTCATAAACAGTGCAGAATAAGTCTGTTCACATTTCAGGCGAAGTTTATACTGTTGAGATAGTGTCAAGACATATTTAAGACTGTCAAGAATGTGTCGAGACATATTCAGACATTATTTAGAATGTCAAGAATATGTCGAGACATGTTCAGACATTATTAAGAATGTCAAGAATATGTCAAGACAGATCGAGACAAATTTAAGACAGTCAAGAATTGGTCGAGACTAATCCAGACTCTTATCAGATGATACAGGAAGTGTCGAGAAATTTTAAGACAATGTTCATACTGTCAAGACACTTGTCAAGAAAAATCAAGAACCTTATTAGACAAATTCATACTATGTCAAGAATTTTTAAAAATTATTCAGACAAATTAAGAATGTCGAGTAAAAATTCATGCAAATTCAGACAAAAACTGGTCTTTTCAGACTTTTTGACTTTTGTGGTGAAGTCAACAATAAAACATCTGACGTATAAGGACAACAGATAAAACCATAAGACCCATGGCATTCAAAATTACATTTCGATCATGTAAACTTAAGTTCAGCAAAATGGAACCCCGAAAAAGGGGAACAAATATGAACATTTCTTTTGTTTGTCGTCTTTTTTCTTGGCTTTTTTGTAGTTAATGCTGATAATTAGTTTTTTGTAGGCTTTTGAAGAGACATGAATTGTCAAAATAAACATCTGCTGATATAAAAATCTAAATTACTTCCACTGGGTAGATTCCTCTGCTGGTGGACTGTTAGTACCCAAGGGTATCACCAGCCCAGTAGCCAGTACTTCGATACTGGCATGAAAATACGGACATTGTGTTATTAAAATTTGCTGTTACAAAATTTTGGAAATTATTCTAAATTAAGAAATATATCTTCCTCATGAAAAGCTCTGATTTCTTGCCCGATTTTGTCTTTTATGGTTAATAAGCTCTACAATTGTTTTATAAGTTTTGGATTTTTAAATATTTTGACTTCGAGCATCACTGAAGGGACACGAAGAAAAATCATAACCGTTAATATCATTGTAATACCAACAAAGAAGCCAGAATAACTTTACTAAAATATACTTCCTTTTATTTTACTATGCACTTACGGTTCCAAATAATAGCTAGCTTGAATATATAATTCGCTTAATTTACTGTTGATCTTATTTGATCATTTGTATATTTATCTAAAACAGACAAAAAATCTTCTATTATATCGATACCAAACATAATGCCCACCTGATTCATAGACCAAACAGAATCGCTAAGAATCTATATATATCTATATATACAAGGACTATTACGTTAATCAAGTGGACCTGTATCAAAGTATATCTTCTGTCTATTCGTGAGATAAAGCAACTTACCTTCGTCCTTGGTGGAAATTGTTCTTTATATCAAATCTCAATACAACTATAGACTGTAAGTTTTATCATATACGCTAATGTTTGCGGTCGTGAAGTAAAAGCTACTTTCGACAACAGAGAATTAGGTTTCTTCTGGGCGCTATTGTGACGTTACAGAAAAATCATAGACGTTACCAATAGACCTGCGCATGTCCTATTGACGTTATCCGAAATTCCGAATATGTGCGCACACTGCGTTTTGATAACGCTTTGAATGCACATACGTTTGGTACGTTTGTGCAAAAAAATTGCATGCATTATCATTATGATTTGGAATAATAAAAATCAAAATTCGCTTATATACGATCATTATAATTAAATCCGCCTCTGAATAATCTTAATTCAGATATGATGTTAGAATCGACCAAAATTATCTGACAATTCATCGCGTCGAATCATAGAAGGTTCGCATAACTATGGTGCAGGGCTGATGGTTAACCATGGATGGATGCTTGAGTATTCAATGGACAGTGGCAAATATAAAACCCATATGCATACTAAGAACTTTTGATATATTTTTTTATAACTTTTGCAGTTATCGGTCCGCGTAACACTTAACAATTTAAAATTTGAAAAAGTTATCAATTTTTTTTTTTTTTTTTTTTTGAAAATTTCATCGAATAATTAAAATTTTGAAATTCAAAAATTCGTTTAAAATTTGAGAGTTTAGATATATAATCAAAATTTAGAACTTAATGTGCAGTTTTAATCTTTTCGCTTTTTAAAAGTTTCAATTTTAAAAATTTTTTTATTAAGAAATTAAAAATATAAAACGGACGGAAAGGGAACGTATGTATCATTATTGCATTTGGGTAACTATAAAGTGTGAAACCAAATCACAGTGTGGGAACAGAACTATGTTTAAAAAAAATGTTTGTCATTTGTTAAGGGGTCCGACATTCGAAAAAATAACAAGTTGATAGATGGAAAGTTTGATGAACTCAAATGTTACTATATAACGTTTCTGTTTCAAGATTTGGTACGAAAACATTCTATATGTAAATATGAACCAATCAAATAATAAAAACGATATATTGCATTCAAACGGTTTCCTTAGAACGGTGTAGCTCAGAGTAAATCGATCAAAACTGTCACAAAACAGCGATGAAAAATGTCAAAAAAAAAACAATCGTTGCTACCAGAATTTTCACATGTACCTCTTCTAATGTATATTACTGTATAGTCTTACCTGTCTGAAAGTTTAATAGGCATTGTTCCAGCAGAAATTCAATTATATTAACTATCTCAATGTCGGGTATTTTATTGACTTTACACTCGCTGGCTAGTTTACTACTTGGCCAACTTCATAAAATACATTGCATATTCATTTCATTGTTTGTTTCTTGTCTGTCCATTTATATTCATCTATGGTATTTGAAATAAAAATGAACATAAGTTCAGTCTTTTGCCGATGAAGATTCTATTAAGGGCACCTTGTTAAGGCATGCGTAGAGTGTCTATATCAAAGAAAAAATCAAATTCGAACAAAATGAAATGACAATAAAAATGTTAAAAGAAATCACTAATAAGAAATAAATGCTCGTACAAAACAAATAACTGAAAAGAGACTAGGTGCTCCGGAAGAGCAAGAATATTTTGAATTTACTTAATTTATTATTTACTAACAGTTTAAAAGAATAATATATAAGTATATAGACAATACAGCAAAGCATGTTTCATCAGAAGACCGGGATATTCTTACTTGATAAAGGTATTCGAATGTGGAATGGTGGTAGCTATTCACGGAACCAAGTAAAGACGCGTATATATGATTCCCAAATGAGACAACTATCCATCAAAGTTCAAATAAAGCGGGTGTAAGCAATTAAAGGCAACCGTACGGCCTTCAACAATGAGGAAACCCCATACCGATATGATATACATATGTATCTGTTTACTATTATATAAGCTTTAGCTACTGGTGATACAGAACTCACATAAAAATAAATTGTATCAAGAATGGGGGTGTAAATTGGTATCTGAAAGACAGAAAACATAAAAATTCTTAATTTTCATTAAATGTTTCATTATAAAACTCTTGAACACTTAAGCGGTAATACTCTCCAGGAACTTTCAATGTTTAATAACTATAACATCCGACGAATGAACGACACAGTTTATTTAGAACAACATTTTATCAAAGCCCATTTCTATATCATATCAATATGTAAAATAAGGAGATGTGGTATGATTGCCAATGAGACAATTATCCACAAAGTTCAAATGAGGTGGATGTAAGCAATTATAAGCAACCGTACGGCCTTCAACAATGAGAAAAACCCATACCATATAGTCGGCTATAACAAGCCCCGACATGAAAATAATGAAACAATTAAATTGCGAAAATGTATGGCCAATTTATAACAAACCAATTTTCGAAAAAAAAATATCACAGTCATGAACCAACGACAACCACTGAACTGCAGCCTCTGACTTGGGACAGGCACATTAAGAATGGGGCGGGGTTAAACATGTTTGTGTGTGCTCAACCCTCCCTCTTACCTGGGACAGTGTCAGTTGAAAAATCAGTTCATCATGGAAAACTATCACGGTCGATATCAGACCAGGCGCGGATCACGCCATTTTAAAAAGGAGGTTCCATTGTTTCCCCCGGAACACCATGAAACGTTCACACAAGGAAAACAAATCGAAAAAGTGCGTTTCAACCACCGGAATATGTCAATGATTGAATATAGTAGCGGGAATCCCTGCATAGTGACGAAGATCATGTGTGATTATGACCCGTGTACATAACAAATCCTAAATACACAGTTTTGTGGTGCGCCTGACAGAGGTGGAACGTACAGATTAGGTAACAGGTAACTTGCAACTATTGGTATCGGTATCGGATTCGACCCGGAACTTGTTAATTATTGGTCGTATTAATTATGTGGAAATCAAAAGGGCATGGAATGGTGTCATTCTTAATCAACACCATTGTCCTATATTAGTTATATCTCAAGTTGGATTCTTTGGTTCATCGTTTTTACGTCATGGACCTCGTTATTTTAGTAGTATAAATAAGCCAGTTTTTATTTAGAATATTTCTATCATTGGATTACGAGTCAAACAAATCAATCCAAATAAGATAATTTCTACATCCTTTCAATTTTTGTTTACCGATTTTTTTTATGTTGGCCAAGCGATTGTACAGGATAGGCCCAAGTGATTGTACAGTATACTCGCAATCGACTTTTATCTTTCATCCACGTGTAAAAGGATTAAACCTGACAGGGGTCACATATAACAATTACTTACATTCGGAACACTCAAAGCGAAATATTTGAAAGCCAATGGTGTATAAGAACCGAAGCAGTTGGAGAGCTGAAGGAACAAAGGGGACTTTAAAAAATAGTATATCCATCTGAGATCAATTTAGCCTGAGGGAGTTGAATCCTTAGTTTCTTAAACATTTTTTAAATTTGTAAACAGACAATTTTAGATTATTGATTGTTGGTTGCTTAACGTCCAGTGGCAAATATTTCATGCCTGTTCAGGACTAGAACAAATTAACAAAAAATACAATATGTAGGTGCTGTAGTAGAGGCCGTTCGTGGTGAAGGTCGGGAAATTAAGACTGTCACTGGAACATTGGGTTATATTGGATAGGGACAGGCCACCAACGAACCCCTCAAAGAGTTGTTGCAAGGGTTTGTAACGTATAGCAAATTTTGTTTTGTTTTGTCTTGTTTCGTTTCGTTCCGTTTTTATTCCGTTTCTCATTTGACAATTACGCCCAAACGCGAAAATGATACATATATATGATGTCATATATATATAAATAAGGTGATGTGGCATGATTGCCAATGAGACAACTATCCACCAAATTTAAAATAAAGTGATTGATTATTTGGAGAAATTTTTATTTTTTCGTTTATTGTTCTGTATAGTGTGTTCCTGCTTTGTGCTGTTGCACCACTGTTTCAGGTTAAGGGAAGGTTTGGCACTACTAATTAGTTTAACCCGCCACATTCTGTTTGTGCCTGTCCCAAGTCAGGGACCTGTAATTCGGTGGTTGTCGTTTGTTGCTGTCTTAATAATATGTTTTTCGTTCATTATTTTGTACATAAATTATGCCGTTAGTTTTCTCGTTTGAATTGTTTTACATTCGTCATTTCGGTGCCTTTTATAACTGACTATGCGGTATTGGCTTCGCTCATTGTTGAAGGCCGTACGGTGACCCATAGTTGTAAATTTCCGTCTGCCAGACCTCATAAATGTAAGATACTAACTTTGAATTCAGTTCCCTTTTTCTCATTGTTTACGTTCTATTAATATTTTCCATCTTAATTCCTTTTTCTTTTCATATATAAATTTACAATATAAAAAATAAATCTTTATATTAATAAAACAAAACATGAAAATAAAATAACAAAAAAAAAAACGTCATAATTATTCTGCCCTGTTTGGTGTTTAATCAGTTTCCTCTCGGTTTGATTTGCAACTGATACGTTTTCGTCTTCAACTGAGCCTCGTTTATAACTTGAAATAGGTGGGAGTAACAAATACCCAGATAATGATGACATAGAACGACACATTTCGAACAAGTTTCCATCTATAATTAGTGGAAGTCTTGCTGATCCAGAGGAAGAGAATGGTCGTTTCGCTGTATTATCACTTGCAATAAACAAAGGCGATAACCGAGCAGACCACATCGGACGATCCATTTTTGTTTTGCTTGTGTTATTTATTGGCGGAAGTTTTCTGAGTATAGAGGCTGACAATGGTCGGTTTATATAAGTGTCATTCCTGCCGACTATTGGTGGTAACGTTGCAATACCGGAAGGCGATACTATTCTATTTTCATCTAAGGATGCATTTCTTCCTTTTTTTCTGCGTAAGACGAGTTAATCCCGAGGTTGATAAAAGATGAATCGTTTTTACCATTGCATTCTTAGAAGTTATGGGCGGTAACTGCATGAATTCTGGTGCTAATCCTGGACAACTTCTTTCGCCTTTCTTGCTTATTATCACGGGAATAGGAGAAGCAGGGTTTTAATTTGCTTCCGAATTCTTAGCTTGATCTTCTCTCTTTGAAAAGCTCTGATATATTTGGGGTAAATGTTCGTTCGGATCGAGTCTGGGTATAATACAGTCACTAGGCCGACGTATCTTATTTTTCGGGATTGGAACTCTGGTTAAAGGTGCAAGTAAGCGTCTAGTTTTGTCTATTTTTCGCTTTTCTTCACATCTTACACTGTTTTCAGTATTCCAAACATAGCCTTTTATTCTGACCGGTATTCTATATTTTATTGTGATTCTGGGCAATTTAGTACATCTCTATCTTTTTCTAGGCGATTCACTATCATCACCGTTCGGACTTTTAGCATTTCTTGTGCTATTGATTTTGGGATCACTTCTTCGTCTTACTGATATTTTGGTCCCCGGGAACGATCTTACAGCTAAAGGGTCGGTTAATGTTGCCCTGTTTGTGTTAGTAATCTTCAATACACTGGCTGAATTTACTCGTGGCCTTTCATTATTAAGTCTTGTGTAAGACATGTTTTCTCCATTAAATCTCCTAACCATTACAGGGATTCTACTTGGGGCAGTAGTGGTACCATGAAGAAATGAGAATTCTAACATGACGTTCTTGAAATATGAATATATTGTTTGGGCTGTTCCAATCGTACTCCCGCGTCATATGTTTTTTTATGAATGAGCTACCCGACGTCATAGAATGATGACGTAAGAATATAAGCATTTAACGGGAAAATACACGCTTGTGAAACCGAAAATCATCACAACAAGGAAACGTAAACAAACGATGCAAAATGTGTTATATAAGCCATTTTTTGTATACATATAAGACATATAAGTACAATTATCATTTAGATTCATCCAAACCTATCTAAATATGTTATTGTAAATAGTTTAAGCATGTCATTTATTCAGTTTGCTCCGGTCTTTTACGTCAATTAAATAGTGCGTTTATTTATGGGAACGGCAAATAATGCCTTCATCTAGAGCGCTTCGATCCAAAACAATTGCCGTATTTGTCCTATTAGAATCGAAATAATTCATGGGGGCTTGAATATATCGTGGTTTTACCACGGGTTGTCCCTTTATGCCTATCGCTCAGGGTGAAATATTTGTCATAAAGGGCCTACCCGTGGTAAAATCACGATATATTCAAGCCCCCATGAATTATTTCTTAATCTAAACATGATTTCATTGTCATCTTTCCTCTTAATCGAAACGTCATTTGTGAAGTTTCTTACGAGTTTTCCATTTGAAAGTTTTTGTTTTGTTGTTTTACAACGTTCTACTTATTCTTTCTCATGTTTCTCTGCTTTTAAGACCTCTTTATCGTCAAAGGTGTGTTTGGTTACGTTTTCCTGCTTTCTGTTGATAAAGGCCAGCTTTGGTTTAGATTTCAGTTTCTTGGGACATCAAAACTTATATTTTTCTTTAATGCATGCTTTATTTTGTATGCACCATCAAGATTTTCAACAGCCATTTTACTGTCAGAAGTTGTTGCATTTTTTTTTTGTGTTCGTAATCATGACTTTTTCATCAATAGAAGGTTTCAATTGAAACTGTGTCTTTCTTTTTCCAGAAGTGAGTTTTGGTTTAATGATATGTTTCTTTGGACTTTCAGACATAATGTCAAAACTAATATTTTTCTTTTCCTCCAGTTTTACATCTTCTTTGTTTTCATTGTTCTTTATATTCTGGTCCTTGACGTTAGTCATCAGATTGACGGTTTTTCTTTTTTCGGAGGAGAGTTTGGGTTTAGACATTCGTTTAGGTTTTTCGAAAATTATGTCAAAACTAGTATTCATTTTCTCCTCATAACTGACTTTATCTGTACCGTCTATATCTTCATAAAATCTCTCAGTTTGGACTGTTCGCAGAACTGTCTTTTCTAAATTGGCTCTTACTTTCTCGTCTAGGATTTCATCGATAACCTCACCAACTTCAACACTGTGGACTTGTTTCAGTTCTGCTTTTGTCTTTTCTTCTTCTCTTATCATCTCATCAAGAATTCTTAGATTTGACTTAATTTTAGTTTTATCAATACCAATTTGACTTGCTTTGATTTCTTCCTCATACAATAATTTTTCCTCGTAGTCTTCTTCTTCCTCTTTTTCAATCGCTCGTTTTTTAACAGCTTCGTACAATTCTTCTGGATTTCTTGTATACACATGAATGTACTTTTCTAGAGAAACACATTCATCGCCCATCCGCCATGTAAAGCTGTGACGCATTTTTGTACCATCTCCTTCAAAAACTGATTCCATACTAATAGATTTCTGAAGACTGCATTCTCTGAATGTTTCAGTTGGAAGTTTTTTGTTTATTTCACTATCGATATCAATACTAGATAGTGTATTTTCATTGGTCAATTCTTCAGCATTAGCACGATCTACTCCTTGTTTCCTGTCATCTGGTTTTTGTGGTGTATCTGGGCGTGTACGCTTTGGTCTTTTCCTCCTTCTAATGACAATTCGTCTTCTGTTTTTCGTGGCTTTCCACATGTCATAACTGTCTCCATCAGCCCACCAGTTATTCTCATCTGATTCAGTTGTTGTATTACCTACTTTTGTAGCGGTTTCAATACTCTTCTTTCTCGCCTGATTCTCCGCAAAGTTAACCTGCCTATCAAACATGAGTTCATAGGCAATATTAATCGAGGTCATTGATTTCCAGCCGCTATCTTGATCATACAGACTATTTTTGTCATGGCTAAATTTTCTATCGAATACACTACTTTTAAATTATCTAACACGGTTAAAGACTGGTTTGCAGGAATTTCGGAAAACCTTTCCAGATCACATGGCCGGGAGTAATTCTACCTTACCAAGATGACCGAAAACTAAGAATTTTCTGTTACCCTCTTGTCGAATACACGATGACTGGCATGGTCTGAGGTGTGTACGAGGTGGTGGATCTGGCTTAATTGGGAAAGATTTCTTTTTGTAATCTAAAGAAAAACATTCGCTAAATGCCTCTAGATATTTGTGTTTTAAGAATTCCGTTGCCATTGAAACCTGGTTGAAATAAGGAACATTTTTCGGGTATTGGCCATGCTTACGAAATACTTCGATTTCTCTGTGATAGACTGGCATATACTTTGCTCGGAATATTTCTTCTCTCTCTTCTCGCTCCAGATCTTTGAATGTTTGTTCCAATGATTTTGGGACTAAGCTTTTTCCAGTGTCATCAAAAGTGAAACGATGTGGGTGGCGTGCATGGACATAATTAAGTTCTCCCTCAAGCTTCTTCACCATTTGTGATTAAAGGTTAAACCAATCCTGTTTTTCTTCCAACATCAATTCCAATTCAATTATTCTGTCATTCTCCCGTTTAATTTCTTCTTCAATCATATTCAGATGTTCAATGTTAGACTCTGGATCTTCTTCTTTCCATGCCGACCTGAAAAGAAAACGCAATTTGTTGTATGTCATATTTATATATCAGGCTAACCTTTTAGAATGTCAGCTTTAACCATTTTCAACTTTTCATCAATATTGTAATGTGTAACCCCTCCGAATTTTTTCTTAGGCTGTATATTAAGATTTCTCAAACAGCAACTGCTATATTTGTCTCTAATACACTTCTGGTAAACTATTCCAAATGCTTATTCCGTTTAATATGTACGTATTTATAATACAATTAACCATTAATTTATTCCTATACATTTTAAATGGAAAATTCAGAAACATCTATTTTTGGTAAAAATTCTTAAAAAACATTGACTTGAACATGTTACCCCTGACGAAGTAACTACTAAGACAGAGAAATATGCTCAAATAGAACGGCTAATGGTTGGTGGTAGTAATGAATCTACTAGAAAGAATCGCTAAACTTCCCACGTGACGATATCCAACATCAACATATAGTTAATCTATCTAATCGAAAGGTGATCACTTTTGGTTGTTGTCGTTAGGTTTCTGTCTCATAAACGTATATCCCACGTCTCTTTGTCTTTGCTTCTTAGTCTATAATAAGCACCGTGCGTCTTTAGTTGGGGCTCCATTTCGCTTATATGGAGGGAGCAGTAGAGCATTATTTTCCTACTCGATCTTTGGTATTGAAACTATGACCCTTGACACAGGAAGTCACCACTCTATACCCCTAACGCAGAAAGCCATCGTTTAAATCCCTGACGCAGTAAAGCCAACGCTTTATACCCTGACGAAGAAAGCCACCGATGTATAACCTTGACGCAGAAAGCCACCGCTTTGTACCAACTGATATCCACTCGTGTGCTTAATCGAGGGTGGTAATAAATATCTATACTATTAAACGAGAAGACTTTATTTTGTGTGTCGCTTCTCTTCCTTCCACAATAAATTAATCATCATGTCTCTGTGTCCTATAGGTACCATGCATAGTCGCATTTATCATCCATTCTTATGATTATTCAGATTGAGTTATTTTGGGAGAAAAACGGAAAAAAAGGCGTCCGGATATTGTTTCCGTCATCAACGGATTGACTGACTGGCTTTTAAGTCATATATAAGATTTCCGGTTTTAAACTTTCACATGATTTTCATAAGAACTCGGAGCGAGGACACTTATTTTCGCGTTTATCGAGATGTATACTATGATTATACTACTATGATATATAAAGACTCTATATAATTATAGCAGTGATCGCCGTGGAGAAGAAACTTGGAATTGATAGTTAAAACAGAGACAATGTCAAGGGCGGATCCAGGATTTTGGAAAGGGGGGCGTAGTATTAAAGTTCGCCGAGCGGAGCGAGGCGAAAAATATTTTAGACCTTTTTTTGGCTAAAAAACATAAAATAAGTGTAAAATGCATTTTATAGTTAAAGTGTAAGAGTTGGACATTTTTGGTGCCGTATTCTCTCCATTCATTGTCTATTATAAAATGATTGGATGGATCCAAAGCTATCATGTACTAATTAATATATTTGATGTGGGATTTGTCAGTAAAAAATGGACATGGAAAATTCTCGTTTGTTGTATGGTTAGTTAGCATAACCTCACAGATTTCTTGTTGTAAACAAGATATACGGCTATTCAATAAAATTTACAAAACGACCGACACGAAGAAAGACAAACAAGCAATTTTTATCCAAATGTTTGGTTGAAATGTTTCAACCAACAAAGGAAGTGGGGGGTTCCAAATCAACCAAAGGCTACGAATGAGTCGGAAAGGACAATGAAAATGTGAATGACGGTCGACACATGGAGACATATAGGTCACACCCAGCAGGCAGGTTGTAGTCGGGTCTTGAAAAAAGTATTCAGTATATCACATGCAACCCCCCTATGAAAATGATTTCTTAATATTAGAAAATTAATTTCTAATATTAGAAAATGTATTTGAATTACAAATGTACCACTAATGGTTCCCCCTAAACTAAACTAATCACAAGCTAATACATGTAAAATAAGCAAAAGTTTCAAAGTCAATAGACCGTGACTGAGGGGGTAGGGCCAAATAATCTCCATTTTTGAAGGACATTTTAAACCTAAAAATTTGTAAGCAATGGATGTATTAAAGTCCTCGAACTATTGGCCGAAAGGAAAGGAAACAACAAATTCCTTTTAGGGGGAAATTATACAGTTACGCTGGTAGGAATCTGACCACAACTAGTTTTGTAGGCAGATTCAGTTTACCATAGATGACATTAAGTGACAGGGCTTAAAGAGAACCGAGACCAACTTTTTATCCAATTGCTTAACAGAAATCAAGTGATAAAAACTGCTCACATACAAATATAGGAGATATGAAAAATAAAAATAGAGGGATGTGATGTACTGCATCATGACACATCTTACACAACCTTAGGAAAACAAATAGTACTTTTATTGCAGTTCTTCATCTCAGTAAAACAGTAACTAATATTTCACCCTGAAACTTAAAATAACAATCACATAACTATACTGTGATATATTTCACTACCTGTACGTCTGAAAAGAAATACAAATTGAGAAGAAAATTGTTATTTCATTTCAAATGCAATTTACTATGTCTAGAAAAAATATTAACAAGTGTCAATATACTTACTATTAAGCAACTATAAAACAAATAGCCGAGTATGTAAATGTACAAAGAAAGACATAAAAAGGCAATCTTTTACAATCTATACTTGTTGTTTACAAGCTTTATTTGTTGTTTGGCTGGAACAAAGTCCATCTCAGGCTTGTTGGGTTGACGCTCACTGACATTATTTATTTACTGTAAATTCAATTTAAAAAATGTGATCCCCCTCTATTAAACTTGCCATAATTTTAACATGCAAAAAACTTATCATGTTATTTCACGGATATATTGCAAACATGAAATATTCTTAGTGGATTGAGTCGATAAACATATTTGAGGGAAAATTGCTCTTGCATGAATATTAGTAGGTAGAGCAAGCCAGCCAGTGCTTTGGGAAGCTTTTTCTGACTTTTTTTTTCTAATTTCCTATATTGGGCTATTAAAGAAAACTTGGTCCTAAGTAACTCTGTTATAGATATACATTTAAAAGTAAACATTTTGAAACAGTAACAACACATTATTTACTAGGAGGAATCTATTATTTTTCCCTCTCTTGAACATTACATAAACTCAAGTTTTACGCTAGGCCTTTATATTGAAACCTCCATTGAGTCGGTATAAACTTTTATATGGATAGTTCATGCTTTCAGCTTGAACAATTCAATAACTCATTTATTGTCACATTTCATTCATAAATGTGCGATAGATACACCAAAATTTAGGTTTGTTAGCCTAAAAAATACAAATTTTGAAGGAAAGAAAGGTATAAATTGACCCAAAGGGATATCTTATATAATAAAAACAAATAGGTACATTAGTGTTGTTCATCATCTCAGATTTTTTGTATCAATATTCAACTGTTTGTATGCAGATTAGATGAAAATTTGATCATTTATTGGAGAATTTATTGCTCTACACTATATTCTTTCATAATGCTCCGTGATTTGAATTTTTTACAAAAATTTTCACAAATCAATGTAGATTTCATTTTAATTTAATATACTAACTTGTAATTTCATCCAAACTATTAAACTGATTATAACAAAACTTGGTAGTATAAATGCTTATTAATGTAATGATACAATGTAGAAGTGAGTGAAAAATAACGACTGGATTTATTCGGGTTATGAAGCACCAATGCATTTTATTCCATTGACACAAAATGCCAGGCAGCTTCCTACATCACCTAAGTCATGTCTTACTTATAACTGTATATGAATGGTGGTAAATATCTCACTTGCACATTTGTTCATGTCATTTATAATTATATTTTGTAGCTAACATTGAAAGTAAAAAAAAATATCCAATAAAAAAAGTTGAATGTTAATGATATGAAACTCTGAATACTTATATTATAGGACTAATGGATAGATATCAAGTCATTTAAATATCTCACTTGCACATTTGTTCATGTCATTTATAATTATATTTTGTAGCTATATCATGTCAGAGTAGGATAAATTTACTTTTCTCTTGCAAGCATACATAGCTGACCATGCGGTTTGAGCTTTGTTCATTATTGAAGGTTGTATGGTTAGCACATCCTCATTTTTACGGAAATGTTGTTAACCGTGCCCCGGAAATTTAGAAACAATCCTGGTAAACTTATAGATCCTTTAAATAAACTTATTCTAAAAGGTTACCAATTCAACACTGTAATAAGATCATTGAATATTGTTTTTATTGGTATACATATTGATTTTGTTATCAGTTATCAGTAAATTAAAAGCAAACTAAATATTACTAGTATGTTATATACATATACACATTCATGGATCTACAATATGTCGATACCTGTATTTTGGCATTGCACAATGTCATGTTTTTCTCTGACTGTTTATGACGTCTTTACACTAAATCCATTGGATGTTGGATGTGTACGGATTGATAATTTAGTCTTAGATGCATGATGTTTTTATTAGTTGTTAGTGGCTTTGAACTAGCTGTGAGTTAATTGCGAGTTCTCTCAGATCTGTACCTAGTGTCTTTTTGTTGTTGGGATGTACAAGTACCCGGCCACGTCCACTTTATTTTTGTCCATCTGATGAGTTGGTCCGAGGACACAGTTATCGTCCTTAGATTTTCGTTGTCTCAAATATAGTGCCTAGTGTGGACAGTGTATAATAACTTGCAAATTTTTTTCATACACTTTCCAAATTCATTTCTTTATATTTTATGCATGAAATATTAAGTAAAGGGATGAAATTACATGTTAAAAAAGTTTAGGTGCTGAATCTTTATGTTAAGTAGTGATTTGGTCCAGTTCAAAAAGGTCAAAAACTAGTATGTCTGAAGCTGTCAAACTGAATTTTAGACCCCCTTAACATAGAATTGTCAATATTTTGAGCTAGAGCTGGTAGACTTTTCTATAATTTTGGTATTATTTGTCCCAATAGTAGTACACTACACTGTAAAAATCTTTTTGAGATAGAGCATGTGCGATTTTTTTAATTTGAATTTATTGTCTAAAAGAAATGCACTACGAAATAACTGTGTTCTCGGGCCAGTTAAGCCTTTTTCAACTGATTTTTTTATAGTTCGTTCTTATGTTGTACTGTTATACCACTGTCCCAGGTTAGGGGGAGGGTTGGGATCCCGCTAACACGTTTATCCCCGCCACATTCTGTATGTATGTGCCTGTCCCAAGTCAGGAGCCTTTAATTCAGTGGTTGTCGTTTGTTTATGTGTTACACATATGTTTTTTCGTACATTTTTTGTACATAAATAAGGCCGTTAGTTTTCTCGTTTCAATTGTTTTACATTGTCATTTCGGGGCCTTTTATAGCTGACTATGCGATATGGGCTTTGCTCATTGTTGAAGGCCGAACGGTGACCTATAATAGTTGTTAATTACTGTGTCATTTTGGTCTCTTGTGGAGAGTTGTCTCATTAATTGGCAATCATACCACATCTTCTTTTTTTATATTAGGGAATTGTCTCATTGACACTCATACCACATCTTCCTATATCTATTTAGTTTTTAAAAAGGTGTCCGATGGTCATGCCTGCAAACCAACATGGCAGACATGGCTGAAAAAAGAACATATGGGGAAAATGCAGTTTTTGACTTGTATGGCTGAAACTAGAGCAAAAGTATAACGGTTGCATTGTTTCATGCATCAATTGTAAATAAAAATATCATGTGAGCGACACAGGCTCTTTGAGCCTCTAGTTTTTTTAACTCCAAACCCCCGTCCTGCCTATTTTTAATAAATTTCATCCTGATGTCCTGTCCCGCTAGAGCTTGTTGTTGGTTTTTGTAGGTATTTACTCTTGTCTATGGCTTCAAGACACAGCCCGCACATGCACTTGTCTCAGATCCCCCCCCCCCTTCCCTCATGTACCTTGATATAACAAGCAGGAGGTTTTGCTAGCCACAAAACCAGGTTCAACCCACCATTGTTTTCTTAAAATGTCCTGTACCAAGTCAGGAAAATGGCCATTGTTATATTATAGTTCGTTTCTGTGTGTGTTACATTTTAATGTTGCCAATGTGTTTCTGTTGTGTCGTAGTTCTCCTCTTATATTTGATGTTTCCCTCAGTTTTTGTTTGTAACCCGGATTTGTTTTTATCTCAATCGATTTATGAAGTTCGAACAGCGGTATACTACTGTTGCCTTTATTTATATAAAGGTATATAGGAAAACATTTCTGAGACAAGTGTCTGTGGTACAAGGTCGTTTTTTTTTATTTTGTAAAACATGATGAGTCTAGCTTCTTTTCTTCTTGTTCGCAGGCTTTTCCATCCAAATTTCGTAATCACCGTGGATTCATTCATATTCGTTGGAAACCAGTTTTTGTGGATTTCGTTGGCACGGAGGAACCACGAATTTAAATGTTCAACGAATTACAAATTTTCTAAAGGAATGTATGCAGACTTTGGCAAAACCACGAAATCTAATATTCATGAAAATACAAGTTTATCTCAATCCACGAAAATTGGTACCCACGAAAATAAATGAATTCACAGCATATTGCTGTCACTTGATCTGTTTCTATGTCTGCTGGTTACAAATCGTGCAGCTCGTTTTTGTACTTTTTTCAATTTTATCAATGTGGTTTTGCTGGTACGGGTTCCATATTGTGGTGGCGTATTCAATTTGTGGTCTTATTAATATTTTATAAGGCATGCTCTTAAACTAATGTGGAGGTTTCGAAGGAAGAAACCCAGGTTTCGGCTGGCTTTTCCTGTGATGTTGTTATTATGCTCTCCCCAATCTAGATAATTTGCAATGGTGCAGCCTAGGTATTTTGTAGATGTTTCATGCTCCAGAGTATGTCCGTGAGTTTGTAGTACCACTTGATTGGATTTTTTTTTTCGTTACTGTGAGGACGCTGCATTTTTCAGGGTGGAACTCCATGTTCCAAACAGTTTTCCATTTCGCCAGTTTGTCCAGGACTTCTTGAAGTTGGTGGCAGTCATTGTCTAATGAAGTAGTCAAATAAACAACAGCATCATCCGCAAACAGTCTCACTGTTGAGTATAGACCTTCAGGTAGGTTGCTTATGTAAAAACAAAGGGAGTGGGTCCTAGGACTGATCCTTGG
The DNA here is from genome assembly GCF_021869535.1 of Mytilus californianus. NCBI lineage: Eukaryota > Metazoa > Mollusca > Bivalvia > Mytilida > Mytilidae > Mytilus > Mytilus californianus. The sequence continues at coordinate 98,049,465 of NW_026262734.1, read as the reverse complement.
ATACTCTGGATTCTACTTTCATTCTGTTTCGCTTAAAAAGTTTCCAATAAAAATGGACACTGGGTTGTATCATGATGTTCAAATATCCACCAATATCATTTGTATTGTTTGAATGCCCGTGGAGACAGCATCAAAGAAATAAACATTGGAATGCAAGTCTTCGCCGCATGTCGATGTAATTTAATTAAAAAATAAAATGCTTATGTAACCACCTTTAGTACAGTGGCGTCACGTGGCATACTAAATACCGTGAAAGATAAATATTTGCTGACGTCATAAAACGCTTTTACTTTTCATTCAGACGTTTTAAGAGCTATTTTTAATATTAAAAAATGATTTTCTAATATTAAAAATTGATTTTCTAATATTAAAAAATGATTTTCTAATATTAAAAATTGATTTTTTGATATTAAAAAATGATTTTCTAATATTAGGAAATGATTTTCTAATATTAAGAAATCATTTTCTAATATTAAAAAGTATCGTATTTTTTAATATTAGAAAATGATTTTCTAATATTAGAAAATGTATTTCTTACATAAGAAAATGTATTTCTAATATTAGAAAATGTATTTCTAATATTAGAAAATGATTTTCTTATATTAGAAAATGATTTTCTAATATTAGAAAATGATTTTCTTATATTAGAAAATGATTTTCTTATATTAGAAAATGATTTTTTAATATTAAAAAATAGCTCTTTTTGTCCACTTTGGCTTGCCATACCACTGGACATAATACTGTCACATATAATATATATATATCAGTGTATTATATGTCTCTGGTTAAAAGCAAATACACTTTATTTATAATATACGTATGTTCATAGTATACCGAGGGCTTCAGCCACAATTAATTCCCTTTGTTCGTGGTCTTGGAATATAGTTCCCAATTATGATATGGGGTAATGCTTCCTAAGTTTTCTGTCTACTGTTTTCTTTGAAATGTTTACTATTTAAGGGGCCGGTCATATCAGTTGCATATATAAATAGGTAAATAGTTATCAAAGGTACCAGGATTATAATTTAATACGCCAGACGTGCGTTTCGTCTACATAAGACTCATCAGTGACGCTCAGATCAAAAAATTTATAAAGCCAAACAAGTACAAAGTTGAAGAGCATTAAGGACCAAAAATTCCAAAAAGTTGTGCCAAATACGACTAAGGTAATCCATAGATGTAATATTACATGATGTCATCTATTGGTAATATATTCCTGGGATAAACATGTGGAAAAAATTTATTGTTGAAAGTGAAATTAGTGATTTGGCTAAAATGAAAGTAGGGTAGAAATTAGCCTTAGTCATTTATTCAAGATTCAAATCCTACCATTGGCATGTTAATAGCTAGGGCTCTCGAAAGAAAAAAGCACTGATGGAGTGTCCTAGAAGCATATTTTATTAGAATAATAATGGTCTAAAAGCAGTTCTATTTATTTCATGTTTGAAGCGGTGCAATTTAACTTGACTTTTACCAAAAAATGCATTGTAGCAAAGGGGAAGAATAATTGTGGTCTGAGACCAGAACCGCGAAAATAATGGAATTTAACCGAAATGAAACAAATAACGGACTTTTGATAAAAGGGAGAGGGCTTTTGATACCTTTTCTGAAATTCTCCAGACATAAAATCTTTTATAAAAATTCATCCTACAACAATTTACATACTTTAAACCAAGCTCTAAATGCCCGCGATCTCGCGGGTATGTTCTAGTATATGTTAATTGTAGTTCAAGGAGAGCACCGCAACACAATTGAATCTGATTTTAATCGGATAATGTCAAATAAAACTGATAAGACAAGATAGTTTGATCAACGGATATAAAACATATCAACATATTTTAAAAGGAATGGTACGACGAGTATCACTTGTTGAGCAGGAACTTCTGATCCTTCCGAAGCATATTGGTTCAAGCTGCTCATTCTTTAGTGTTTAGTGTGATGTTTTATGAACTATTTTAAGTCTTTACTGTTCAGTGTGATGTTTTATTAACTATTTTAAGATTTTAGTGTTCAGTATGATTTTTTATGAACTATTTTAAGTCTTTAGTGTTCAGTGTGATGTTCTATGAACTATTCTAGTCTTTAGTGTTCACTATGATGTTTTATGAACTATTTTAAGTCTTTAGTGTTCAGTTTGATGTTTTATGAACTATTTTAAGTCTTTAGTGTTCAGTGTGATGTTTTATGAACTATTTTCAGTCTTTTCGTCAATTTTTTTTTTCGTCATGTTTTTTATGGATCTTTTATGAATTTTGATATTTTTTTACTTTAAATGGCCTGTTTATTCTTGCAAAACGCATTGTTGTCATTGTCTGTGCATACATGCGGAGAGCAGCACTATTTGTGCATATAGCGAGCAGTTAGCGATAAACAAATCGCAATATATTGACCTTATTTAAAGGGTTGTTGTGTGAAGTGTCTATTCTCATTAACCATTGTTTGCCCGATGATATAAAGACACAAAATATATAAATAAAATAAATAAAACACAGGTACAAGGGATCTTGAGATGACAATACAAAGAAAAAAATAATAAATGTAAAAATATGGTATAAATACAAATCACATAGAGGTTACAAATAAATGTCAGATTTAGTTATAAACTCAGAGAAGCCGTCATTCATTTATAATTCTTATAAAAAAGTGTCCTCAGATTTTTACTATTTTTAACTTTAAACATCACAATTATATTGATATTCAAGAAGATAGTGATATTCATCCCCAATGATACTAGTGTTGCGTGATTGACAAGTTCTGTTTTCTCCCGGAATGTTTGACCATCTTCCGCATTGAATTGGTGGATTAGTGATTGATAATTCTATATTCATAAAGAGTAAACTACATATCATTCATGTGCTTAGTTTAACTGTCATCTTGCATGATCTTGAATGATTTATGATAAAAGAATATACTTACTGAGAAAACATTTCTTCGTCCCGGTAGTCTTTGTCCGCTACCATATCGTCAAACTCCACATGAAACTGTCGGTCTGACATTTCAGACTTGTCCAGTGGTTCTACTTGTGCACTACCATTAAGAGAGAAAAAGGGGGTACTTTAAACAGGCAAAGGAGCATGTTGTAAACGAAAACAAAAGTATATAACAAGGCTACAATAAAACATTAGCAACAGATAAGACCTATGATATTCCAAATAATATAACCACGTATTGCTATGTGTTTCTTTATTCTACATTGGCTAAATGTATAGGGGGAGGGTTGAGATCTCACAAAACATGTTTAACCCCGCCGCATTTTTGCGCCTGTCCCAAGTCAGGAGCCTCTGGCCTTTGTTAGTCTTGTATGTTTTTTTGATTTTAGTTCATTTATATGTTTTGGAGTTTAGTGTGACGTCCATTTTCACTGAACTAGTACACATTTTTGTTTAGGGGCCGGCTAAGGACCACCTCCGTGTGCGGGAATTTCTCGCTGCGTTGAAGACCCATTGGTGGCCTTCGGTTGTTGTCTGCTCTTTGGTCGGGTTGTTGTATCTTTGACATATTCCCCATTTCCATTCTCAATTTTATGTATAAACTTGAAGTTCAGCAAGATGGAAACCAGAAATAGGCGAACTAATATGAACATAAGTTTATTAGCGAGTATTCACGTGAAGGGTATACAACTTGTGATTTATTAGTTTGTGGTCTTCTTCCATACTTTTTTAGTTAATGTTGATAACTAGTTCTTTTGTAGACTTTTTCTCGTGTGGTGGACGAATATGAGTAACTAAGCTCCTTGCTCTCAGTCCCACCGTTAAAACAGTTAGAGTTGACTATTGTGTAATACCAACAACTAAGCCAGAAGTGCTTCACTAAAATTTACTTCGATTTATTTCACTACAGTAGCTGCTACTACAGTTCCAAATAATAGCTAGCTTAAATATATAATTCGTTTAATTTATTTTTGACCTCATTTGAACATTTATATATTTATCCTAAAACAGAAAAAAAATCTTCTTTTTACATCGATACCAAGTATAATGCCCACCTCACTCATTTAGTTCCAAAATGTTTTTAAGACAAAGACCAAACAAAGCCGCTGTCAATCTGTATAAAGACTATAACGCTAATCAAGTGAAGCTGCATCGCAGTATGTATCCTGTCTACCCGTGAAATAGAGCAACTTACCTTCGTCTTTGATGGAAATTCTTCTTTTAAAAAAATCTCAATATCTCCGTAGACTGTTTAGTTTTTTGCGGTCGTGAGGTAAAAGCTCCTTTTCGACAGCAGAGAAGTTGGTTTCTCCTGGGCGCTATTGTAACGTTACAGATAATCGTAGACGTTACCAATAGACCCGCGCAGGTCCAGTCGACGTTATCCGAAGATGACTTTGTGCTCAAACGCTTTGGATGCACTTTAAATTTGGTATCTTACCATTATGATTTGGAATACCTTTTTTTCATTAATATTATATACAATCATCATTCTGAATTTAGATATAATGTTGTAGAATCGACGTACTTTATTATCTGACATTTCTCAAAACTTCGCATAACTATAAGGGTCTGGATGGGGGTCCTTTATTTCTGTATTCTTTAATTTTTAGGCCATTTTTCTCTATTCTTTATACGTTTTGCCCATTATTCTCTTTTTTTTTATATTTAAGCACCTCATTATTCTCTATTCTTTATTTTGTTGGTCCACTTTTCTCTATTCTTTATATTTTTACTCGGTATTCTTTATTCTGTAAACCCCCATCCACACCCTCAATTATGGCGCAGGACGGATGGTTAATCATGAATGGATGCATGCAAGAATATTTAACGGACAGTGGCAAATATCACTTACATATTCATATCAAGAACATTTGGTATGTTGTTTGTAACTCCAATCTGCCGTTATCAGACCTACAACTGAATTACAAACTTGCTGAATCTTTCTGTTGTATGTGAAAACCAAAGCATTGTTTTATTTATTATTTTGAATTAACCATGCAACTAGAAATAACATATTGAAAATTGTGGTACGTCCGAAGAGATTTTGTGGATTTATTTTCATCAGGAACGCTCAAACATTGACATTTGAAAGCCCCGGATGTACAAATACTAGTACCTAGATAAGTTCGAAGCTATGTGACCAATAAAGAATAACCTACTATGTAACTGAGATTACAAATCGTTTTAAAAAGCTAATTTACGATACTAATAACCGTTCACTAAAATAATTAGGATTGGTTGGTTGGTTGATTCATTCGTTCATGCCGATTGCTAAAATAAATATTGTTCTATGCCATTTGGTCTCTTGTGGCTAGTTGTCTCATTGGCAATTATACCACATCTTCTTATCTTTATATAAAATTGAAAATGGAAATGGAGAATGTGTCAAAGACACAACAACCCGACCGAAGAGCAGAAAACAGCCGAAGGCCACCAATTGGTCTTCAACACAGCGAGAAAATCCCGCACCCGGAGGCGGGCTTCAGCTGGCCCCTAAACAAAAATGTGTACTAGTTCAGTGAAAATGGACGTCATACTAAACTCCAAAACATATAAATGAACTTAAATCAAAAACATACAAGACTAACAAGACTAACAAAAGCCAGAGGCTCCTGACTTGGGACAGGCGCAAACATGCGGCGGGGTTAAACATGTTTTGTGAGATCTCAACCCTCCCCCTATACCTCTAGCCAATGTAGAATAAACAAACACATAGCAATGCGCACAGTAAACTCAGTTTAAAAGAAGTCCGAGTCCGATGTCAGAATATGTAATAAAAGAAACCAAGAAAAATGACAATGATACATAAATTAACAAAGAACTACTAGCAGTTACTGACATGCCAGCTTCAGACCTCAATTAAACTGATTGAAAGATTATGTCTTCATCATATGAAAATCAAGTACAATCCCTCCCTTTAGGGGTTTAGTATCATACCATCATAAAATATATGAGAAGAACATAACCCGTATCATGCCAACAACTGGTTTTAGAATAATAGTGTTTATTTCCGATGCAAAGACCCTATGAGTGAATCAATATTAATACCAAAATATGCAATCTTTAATGACCTGACAACAGTATCGTAACTATATCCCTTCTGAATAAGTCTGTTTAAAGGTTTGGTTAGCTTTTAAGGTGAAAGCCGACATTTTTGTGCTTTGTAAAGGATAATTATTACCATAAAATATTGGATGTGAAATATCTAAACGTATTAGATGTCTGCATGTTGGTTTATATTTACGAACGATGTCCTTGTACCGATGATAAAATTTAGTAAATGTTTTGACTAGTTTGTGATATCGAAAACCCTGGTATAATAATTTTTCAGTAATACAGATATTTCTTTCGTTAACAAATACGTTGTTACATACACGAGCGAATCGAACAAGTTGAGATGTATAAACACCATAAGATGGTGACAAGGGAACGTCACCACCTAAAAATGGATAATTAACAATAGGAAATGAAAAATCACCTCTTATATCATAAATTTTGGTATTAAGCTTCCCGTTTACGATATAGATATCAAGATCCAGGAAATGGCAGTACTCATGGTTAGTATTAGCTTTATTTAAAGTCAGTTCAGTAGGATAAATCTCCTTAGTGTACATACTGAAGTCGTCATTATTGAGAGCCAACATATCATCCAAATATCTAAAAGTGTTATTAAATTTTTGTATCAGATATGCATATAATATAAAATATATATATTCTGGGAAGCAGGTACTCGTACTCAAAGGGAAACATTTAGTTGTCCAGTGTGTTCACAATTCATCTGGAACCTATTACACAATGTATTTTATATCAAAATTTGCTAGTCATATCATTTGACTTTAAAAGTTGGCTTACCCATGTTTCCTGAGCTTTGATATACCAAAATATGGAAGATCACTGTCATGCTAACAGAAATAGAAGTTAGTGCACATTCTCTTACTATTGAAACAGGGAGGCAAAGTAATCTAAAGATTTTAGCAACTGAAAGATTCTGCAAACTTTGATGAGATAAAGTATGGGTAATTATCACTTGTTGTTTATTATGTTTTATTTACAGTATTTGTCACGTTTTAAATGCTGTACAAAAGATTTCTATAGTAAGATATACAGATCCTTGGTTGTAGCCTCAGCGTACATATTTTATTATATGTGCTTATCAAATAAAATATTTGTATATATTATATTCCGCCAACTTGGACCTTAAATCGAGTTTATCAGGTTCCAGGTCCCACGTTTCCAATCACGGGTGTGTATAAATATAATAGTAACTTCACCTACAATATACCAGTTCAATTCACTTTCTAACCTAGGAATAATGTTAATTGCATATATATTACCATTATTCCTAAAGTCTGAATACGTAGTTAAATTTATCTTGTACTTATACATAATATACACATATACAGATAAATTTAATACAATTGCATTACATGTCTCTGATATATATTAGTCCCATTTATTTACATAATCACTGTCATTTTGTTTGTCCATGATTGTAGGGTAGCGTCATCTAATGCCGACAGAATTAGACTACTGGCCGGAGGGGCAGCATATATAAACTGTTATCATTATCATTAAACTGCTATTGAATTAAAATATGATATATGGATAAGAGCAAGAACAAATTCAATGGGTGAAAATGTTTAGATATGAAAGAGTATTGCCTCAAAAATATCAAAAATGAATTAATAAAAATAAAAAAATAAAAAAGGGGCGGACGGGTCCATTGTATATACCTATAGCGGCCTGTGATCCCAATGATGATGACTTGTCCATTTTGTCATACGTGGTATGGGAGAGGATTAGTATCTCGAGACAGAGACATATGTCTCTGCTCGAGATTAGTATAGTCATTGTGTATGTTATCCAATACATTTGGGCTGGGACCTATAACCAAGGATTTGTATAGTAAGATCTAACTATACAAATCACTCAGGGCCTTGCAATAACTAATCTGTACCAGTCTTTGGGTTAAAAAGAAATAACATATTTGAATTTAAAAGAGATGAAATACACACATCAAACTTAATTCCTTTTGTGATAATGTCAGGCCCAAAGTACAAAAATAGACCAAAATAAGGAGATGGTATTATTAGTTCACAAAAAAATTAGATTTTTTTTCAAGATTCCCGCCAAATGTGCAAGAAACATAACTGTAGTTATCTCCCCTTTATCGTTAGAACTTATTAGACGATAAATCATTGATTATAGTGTGTCTTGGAGTGAAAAGATGCAGGAAAAGAAATTTGATAATGACAAATGGAATTGCAAAGTGAAACATCAGTCATGCAAAGATAAGATCTTTTCCATTTAAGGAGAAAAAAGATGTTAAGATTTCATTTTGAGTAAATGACATGCGCACGTACGCTTCCGGGTATGTTACAGGAAGCAAAGGAGGGCGTTATATTTATCAGTGCAACAAGAGTGCCGGCAACCCTTCCCCTTTTCAAAAGATCTATCAAGGGTAGGTTTAACAAAACAACAGCAAATTTATTTATTGTGTCACAGAAAGATTTTTTTGCAGAGAAACTTGAAAAGTTATTGAAATAGCGCTGCTTTACCGGCATGTCACATGTTTACAATTTTCTTTCAGATGGCTTTTCGTATCAGAACATCGAAATATCGGCATGTATTTGGCAAACCATTAAAAAGAGATCAGTGCTATGACAACATTAGAGTGTCCAAAATATCTTGGGATAGTACATTATGCAGTGTGAATCCTAAATACATAGCCATTATTACAGAGGCTGCTGGTGGGGGAGCCTTCTTAGTTCTGCCTTTATCAAAGGTGAGTCACATTGTTTTTTGATGATGAAGTGCATACTTTTTGATGATTAATTGTTAAGGTGTGTAAATGTTACAAAGATGATTATCCAATGTCATATGTATAAATTATGTTGATATTAAAATGTAGATATAAATATCAAACCACATCTGACATGATTTTAAAAGTGTGTTTACTTTTATCCGACAGACCCTTATATGTCAAGACCTTTAATATTCTTCAGTGTTAAAATGGAAATCATTGAAACAAAAGTACTGTATGCAAATTAAAACTGGCACTATCCATATCACGAAATTTGACAAGTGGATCAAAACCTGCAGAGCTCCAGATAAGCTGCGTGTTTGCGTGATTACGCAATACAAACAATTGAAAACCCAATTCAATTGACAATTGCAGCGTTCAAAAACCCAAATATATGTCAAAACTATGCGATCTAAAATTGATTAAACAGGGGTCTCATATATATACATATATATATATTGGTTTGAAAGTAAGTCTACTGCAAGCCTCTGAGACAACAAAATTACAATATGTACAAGTGTTTGGGGCCAAAAGGAACCCAAAATATTCGGCTGTCAGCAGTGACAATATAAAATGAGAGAGCTGAACATATGGATATCATCGATGAAAATTTACACATTGCCTCTGATATTGAATGTGATGATAATGAAGCAGAGTCTGACTCACACTTCAATCTTATAAATCATGACAACATTTTGTTCAAGACTATTTACCATACTTGGAAAAATGAAAAGCCGACAATCAATGTCAACAAATTTTTATAATCATGATAATAACTCTCCAACAAATACATGTACCAGGGGGTGATCATATGTGCTTCTAGAAAGGTAGTTAGTTACTGCCCCACTAGTAACACCAGTTTATTAAAATTGACAGAAAATACAACACCAGCAGAAAAGTTGAAACAAACCAGACACAAATTAAACAGGAAAATTGCTTGTCAGTGTTTAAACCAAATAAAATGGCTATCACATACATGACATACATACATTTGTACTTGAAAGAAACATATTTAAGATAAAAGGGGATGAACATCTTTTTTTGATATTATGACATTATGACATGCCTCAATTCAAATTTTAGATGATGAAAAAACCCTATACATTCAGGAGATTGGTGGTGAAAAACCCTATTTCATATTTGCTTGAGGGGTGAATTGGAATTGATAATGCAAATTGAAAAAACTGTTTCACTCAATTACATCAAAATTTGTTAGGTAAAAAACTCAATTTGTGAATTTTTATCTGGAACTCTGAAACCTGCAGGATGGCTGATCTTTATACGTTTTTGGTTAATTTATACACAATTTTCTAGAATTGGTAAGATTTAGAGCTTGTAGATTAAAATCATGTACATGTAGATGCCAGGGCTTACAAAATGGTCTTTTTGTCTGGACTTAACCAAGTAAATTATATATGGTCTTTTTGTCCGGACTTAACCAAGTAAATTATATATTTAACCAAAAGAAAAAGACCAACAGACAAACAACAGTACACAAAACACATCATAGAAAACTAAAGATTGAGCAACACGAACCCCACCAAAAACTGGGGGTGATTTCAGGTGCTCCGGAAGGGTAAGCAATTCCTGCTCCACATATGGCACCTGGTGTGTTGCTCATGTTAGTACAAACCTGGTGATAAGTCTAATTCGGTAGGTCGCATTCGGGAAAAAGAGGACAGGATTGTAGTTACGACAATTGGAACATATCCGTTGTCATCTGTGAAACAGGTATTCCATAATGGTCAACCAACTTGTGATGGCGTCCATACAAAATTTGTAAGTTTAAAAAATTTGAAGATTAAGGGGAGATAATTCAAATCTTGAATTGAAAATTAAAATCAAACAAATTTACTTTTACAAGTAAATATTTAAAATAACTTGTAAGTAAATAAACATGACTTGTATAAGTATCCCCCTGGCTGCTTGTACAAAATGTAAACTTAAAAAATTAAAATACAAAAAAGATCTTTGTAAGGGAAAAATGTTTTATGGTTTTCAACATGTTCAACAGATAGGAAAAACATCTTTTCCAATGTTTTATTGTGCTAGAGCCTAGGATTTCAGCCCTTGCTGACATATATCATCTTACTACAATCAGTATATATCTTGATTATTTTCTTTAATTTTAGATGCATGTAGTCAAAGGTTTAATGGTTACCCCTCTTTTCACCCTAAGGGAATAAATAAAACTGTAAAGCAAGGGACATGATGGAATGATTTGTCATTTTTGTCTGAAAATTTTAATAGAAAAGAATAGAAAAAAATGCTAAATTTTCCGTTAATGACTATGATGACAAAAGCAAAACTTATAATTATTAATATTAAGATTTTCTGTTTGGTGATAGAATTCTGTAACACTTTAGTACAATATTTATAAGTGAACACTTTTTCCAAATCATTTTAAATTCTTTGTTTTCTAATTTCTCAAATTTAAGGATGTAGTTAGGTCAGGTTTAGGAATTTTTGATCGGACTCCTTGTCATTTCCAAAATTTAAGCAGATTCTAGATTTTTTTCTTATGATTTGAGACACAAATAATGCCAATGCTTAATATAAGGTAAAAGTCGGGGCCAATGCTAAATATAAGGTAAAAGTCAGAGTTAGCCTTTTCCTGCCATTTTTCTCGAAAAGAAGTTCCATAACCAATCAATATTTTTAGCTTATTTTTTTCCTTAACTGATGCTCTTCTGACTTATACATGTAGTACCAATTTTAAATTCTAGATTTTTTTAATTTCACCTAAGTACATCCTTAACATGTTTAAAAGTAGTCTAGACAAGTTGTGAGTAAATTTGTCAATAAATTCAACTGACAGACAGTACTACAAATGTATTAGCAATAGGTCGAACAAATATATACTTATTTCCTGCCTCCTAGCAGAAATAGATAGGGTTGGTAGGTCTTTAGGTATATTTATAGATAAACATAAACCGTTTATATTGATATGGGCTCTGGAAAATATTCTGGATTTAAACAGTGTTTAACCCAAAAAGTCCATTAAATGTGTAAAATTTGTTAGGGTATTAGTATTTTTTTTCATCTAATACACTGAGTGACACTAGGGAATACAATGAATACAGTTAAAAACCACTCTTAAGTGAAATTTAATTTATATAAATCAGCTTTTTCCTCATATAACCTAGTATCCTGTGAAATTTACATCTATATATAAAGTTAGGCCCCAAAAAATGATACATGTGTTTCCGCTAACCCTACATGTACCTACCCTAATTTTTAGTGCCTACCCTAACACTTTTTATGCCATTTTGGAACAAGCACTGTTAAAGTCAGACATATTCCCTAGTAGTAACCAGCTAAAAAATGTTTGTAAACTAAAATGATATTGCCTACCTACCTACCCTATTTTTTTTTTCAGCATGTTAGCAGAAACACATGTATTATTTTTTTTGGCATAAGTAGAAAATCTGTTGTATTAAGTCATGAGAGTTGTCAAGTGTTAACCTTGAAAAAATTTAACCTCGTAATTTCATCAATTGAAATTTTTGATTTGTATTTTTATTAGAATTTGCTACATCCTGCTTTTTACATAATACATTCTTTTTAAGGATGTATTACCCCAAAAATGAGTCCATAAAACATAATCCAAGGCTGGTTATTTTAACCTTTATAACTGTTAAAAACATTTGACAAATTTATGTAAGGCCAAACTTATTTGTTCATGTTGGTTTATTGTCCCTTTGATCACTGTTGATTTGAATTATTACATTTTTATTGACAAGAGAAAGTTTTAAAACAAATAATTTTCCCATAGCAAACAAAAAACATATAAGAATATCACTTTTTTATTTTATTGTTAAAAATTTGAAATTCAAAGTGTATGCCTAGTTAAAAAAGAGTATATGTACACAAATTGAATTTTTGTGAAGCTAGACATAGAGCTTGCTGCATGTAAACATGGTAAATCCATTTGCCCTTTGCTCTCTTAGATGTGACACCAAATGGTCTAAAACATGACTTGTTGACAGAAAAAAAATAATTAAAAAAATAAACTGAAAAATGGAAAGAGCACCTTACTGCTTTAAATTATTGCATTTGCTGGCTACGTGTATTTTTTAAAATCAGGGTAAGGACAGGATGGAAGGATTTAAAAAGTCAATGGCCTGATTGTTTTTCCCTTTTAAAAATCTGATTAAAAAATATAAATTGAAGTGGCCTAAAATCTATTGTACTTGAAGTTTTAAGAAGTACAGACAAACAGGAAGGATGTATAACAGGAACTGATCATATGAGGAAGAAATCATACTAATACATTGTTTTACAGGTTTAATAAGATTATTATTAGTATGTTGACATAACATTTTGGTTAAGGCCATAGTTATTATATATTTAGTTTTACGAAATTTTCTTACAAAACCAATGGGTAGGAGGACGAAAAAATCAAAAAAAAAATCAAATATTTTCTTTTTTTGTTTGTTTGTTTTACGGACACCTATAAACAAAAAAAGAATGTGCTGTGACCATGGATTGATTTAATACTCTTTAAAATATGTCAGTATCTATGTGCTTTATCTGGAATTAAAATGAATTCCAATTCAAGTAATACTTTTTTTAATTTTTTTTTACAATACAACAGACATGACAATGACAGTTCAATGTTCATTTTTTTTACGTTTTAACTTTTCCTGGTCTCAGGTTTTATTCCTCTACCGATGCATCCTTCACATATGGGCTGCACAATACTGAAGTCTTCCTTGAGCTGAACTATTTCAGGATTGTTTGCAATGTCTTCAAAGTCCTGGCAAAAAAGGCAAACATCATTGAAAACCTGTGTGATACATGTACCTATTTAAAATAAAAGATGAAAAAAATCTCAGAAATTGTTTCATTTATGCTAGTGATTCAATCATATCATGCCACTTTTTCTGCCTTGTACATTTTGTTTAAAACTGAAAAAATACAATTTAGATTCCAAAATTGTTTGAGTGTTTGTGTATAAGGGGTTTGATTCCCTCCTCTAGGAGACATTCAAATGATATCCTGGGGCAAAGTTGGACAGACTATCCTAAGTAACTTAGATTTTGCAAAGAGGACTGTTTGCTGAACTACTAATATGTTTTTTTTCACATATGATATAGAAAAAAATCTCAATAAATATTGTTTTCATGCATTCACAAACATGACAAACACACAAATGTTGCATACTTTCATATTTAAGAATTGCTTTTCATCTTGATGAAATTCAAATTTAAAACTTCATACCTGCAAAATAAGTCACCTCCATCGGACTTTCACAGGACAACGATTCCCACCAACTATACAGAACCACTGTGCCATGTTGGCCAAAAACATTCAAGTCTTTTCTGACATTGATTGCCAAGCGTAAAGTCCTATTCTTTCAAGCGCTGTGCAGAGTGGATTGAAAAATACAGCTAAAAACCAAATTAAATTTTTTTACAGCAAAGTACCGCAGCGGCGGAAAAAAATCAATAAAAAAATCATTGTTTTCCAATTTTATTTTTTTTCCAATTCGGCAAAATTTAGGGTCGGCGGATTCGTAAAACTAAAATAAAATAACTATGGCCTAAATATGATGTTTATCCTCTCTCTTTATTATCTATTGGTTTTGGGTCATTAAGTCGTCGAATTGATTGATAATAATTCAATGACAAAATTTAGTTAGTCAACAGGAAAAAGCCTTCAAATGAGCTTTATTTAGGGCATGACATATCTGTCCTAAGTCTACTGCCTGCATAAAAATAATTTGGGTTAAGAAAGACTTTGAAGGGAGCAATAGAACCAGCATTTTTATACGACCGCAAAAATTGAAAATTTTTTGGTCGTATATTGGTATGACGTTGGCGTCGTCGTCGTCGTCGTCGTCTGGCGTCGTCCGAAGACACATTGGTTTTCGCACTCTAACTTTAGTTTAAGTGAATGGATCTCCATGAAATTTTACCATAAGGTTCAATACCATGAAAGGAAGGTTGGGATTGATTTTGGGGGTTATGGTACCAACAGTTAAGGAATTAGGGGCCAAAAAGGGGCCAACAATAAGCATTTTTGTAACTTCCAGACAATAACTTGTGTGTAAGTGTATGGATCTCTCTGACATTGTACCACAAGGTTCCATATCACAAAGGGAAGGCTGTAATTGATTTTGGGGGTAATTGCCTCAAAATGTTAGGAATTAGGGGCCAAAAAAGGGGCAAAAAACAAGCATTTTTCTAGTTTCATGACAATAACTTGTGTGTAAGTGTTTGGATATTTCTGAAATTGTACTACAAGGTTCCATATCACAAAGGGAAAGCTGGAATTGAGTTTGGGGGTAATTGCCCGAAACGTTTAGGAATTGGGGGCCAAAAAGGGGCCAAAAATAAGCATTTTTCTAGTTTCCAGACAATAACTTGTGTTCAAGTGTCTGGATCTCTCTGAAATTGTACTGCAAGGTACCATACCACAAAGGGAAGGCTGAGATTGAGTTTGGGGGTGATGAATCATAAGGGGGTTCAAAAAATTTGGGGGGGGGGAGATTTTTTTTTTTTTCTTTTTTTTTTCTTTTTTTCCTTTTTTTTTTTCTTTTAAAATTTTCCATTTTAAGTTGGTTATTTCTGATTTATATTTAAAAGCAAATAATAATGATATGGTAGGAGATACACACCAAACAGGATGTGTAAATTATTATATAATAAGTATTGTGCAATAGCAAGAAATTTTCAATTGCACAGTATTGCACAATAGCAAGAAATCTTCAATTGCACAGTATTGCGCAATAGCAAGAAATCTTCAATTGCACAGTATTGCGCAATAGCAAGAAATATCCAATAGCACAATATTGCGCAATAGCAAGAAATTGTCAATTGTACAGTATTGCGCAATAGCAAGAAATAATCAATTGCACAGTATTGTGCAAAAGAAGATACTTCGTATAAATTGCTTATTTCTTGATCAATTTCAATGGGGTTTTATTCTTGAATTCTTGGGGTTCTTTAATATGCTGAATCTAACTGTGTATTAAGTTTTTAGATTTTGGGCCCCGTTTTTAAATTGGTCCACATTGAGGTCCAAAGGGTCCAAAATTTTACTTTGTTTGATTTCATCAAAAATTGAATTATTGGGGTTCTTTGATATGCCGAATCTAACCGTGTATTTAGATTCTTAATTTTTGGTTCTGTTTTCAAATTGGTCTACATAAAGGTCCAAAGGGTCCAAAATTAAACTTAGTTTGATTTCAACAAAAATTGAATATATGGGGTTTTTTGATATGCTGAATCTAACCATGTATTTAGATTTTTGATTATGGGCCCAGTTTTCGAGTTGGTCCAAATCGGGGTCCAAAATTAAACTTTGTTTGATTTCAACAAAAATTGAATATATGGGGTTCTTTGATATGCTGAATCTAACCATGTATTTAGATTTTTGATTATGGGCCCAGTTTTCAAGTTGGTCCAAATCGGGGTCCAAAATTAAACTTTGTTTGATTTCAACAAAAATTGAATATATGGGGTTCTTTGATATGCTGAATCTAACCATGTATTTAGATTTTTGATTGTTGGGCCCCGTTATCAACTTTGTCCACATTGAGATCAAAAGGGTCCAAAATTAAACTTTGTTTGATTTCATCAAAAATTGAATATATGGGGTTCTTTGATATGCTGAATCTAACCATGTATTAAGATTTTTGATTATGGGCCCAGTTTTCGAGTTGGTCCAAATCGGGGTCCAAAATTAAACTTTGTTTGATTTCAACAAAAATTGAATATATGGGGTTCTTTGATATGCTGAATCTAACCATGTATTTAGATTTTTGATTATGGGCCCAGTTTTCAAGTTGGTCCAAATCGGGGTCCAAAATTAAACTTTGTTTGATTTCAACAAAAATTGAATATATGGGGTTCTTTGATATGCTGAATCTAACCATGTATTTAGATTTTTGATTGTTGGGCCCCGTTATCAACTTTGTCCACATTGAGATCAAAAGGGTCCAAAATTAAACTTTGTTTGATTTCATCAAAAATTGAATATATGGGGTTCTTTGATATGCTGAATCTAACCATGTATTTAGATTTTTGATTATGGGCCCAGTTTTCAAGTTGGTCCAAATCGGGGTCCAAAATTAAACTTTGTTTGATTTCAACAAAAATTGAATATATGGGGTTCTTTGATATGCTGAATCTAACCATGTATTTAGATTTTTGATTATGGGCCCAGTTTTCAAGTTGGTCCAAATCGGGGTCCAAAATTAAACTTTGTTTGATTTCAACAAAAATGGAATATATGGGGTTCTCTAATATGCTGAATCTAACCGTGTATTAAGTTTTTGGATTTTGGGCCCCGTTTTTAAATTGGTCCACATTGAAGTCCAAAGGGTCCAAAATTTAACTTTGTTTGATTTCATCAAAAATTGAATTATTGGGGTTCTTTGATATGCCGAATCTAACTGTGTATTTAGATTCTTAATTTTTGGTTCCGTTTTCAAATTGGTCTACATAAAGGTCCAAAGGGTCCAAAATTAAACTTAGTTTGATTTTAACAAAAATTGAATTTTTAGGGTTCTTTGATATGCTGAATCTAAACATGTATTTAGATTTTTGATTATGGGCCCAGTTTTCAAGTTGGTCCAAATCGGGGTCCAAAATTAAACTTTGTTTGATTTCAACAAAAATTGAATATATGGGGTTCTTTGATATGCTGAATCTAACCATGTATTTAGATTTTTGATTTTTGGGCCCTGTTATCATTTTTGTCCACATTGAGATCAAAAGGGTCCAAAATTAAACTTTGTTTGATTTCATCAAAAATTGAATTCTTGGGGTTCTTTGATATGCTGAATCTAACCATGTATTTAGATTTTGGATATTGGACCATAATAGGTGAATGTCCAATTTAAAATTTTTAAGTTCTTAGACCACATTCATTCTGTGTCAGAAACCTATGCTGTGTCAAATATTTAATCACAATCCAAATTCAGAGCTGTATCAAGCTTGAATGTTGTGTCCATACTTGCCCCAACTGTTCAGGGTTCGACCTCTGCGGTCGTATCAAGCTGCGCCCTGCGGAGCATTTTATTTATATCTGGGGGAAGTCTATTTGAAAGTCGAACGAACTGTTGATGGAAGGAAACTATTCATATAATAAGTAGTTCGTCAGTGAACTGATGGGAAATTATATAATTATTAGTGAAACGAGTTCTTTACGGGTGTATGTTTCTAAACTGATAAGGTAGAATATCATTTAGATAACATGGGGTCTATCCCTTAACCATATTATGAAAAAGTAGAAGTTTATGATTTTCTCTTCACGTTGAAGAGTTTCCCACCCACACTCTGTCAAAAGTAAATGTAAACTGGTGAGTTTTGTTACACCTGTAAAGATGTGTGCGGCTTTGTAATTTATTTTTATCTATTGTTTTGGGGCATTAAATCCTCAAATTGATCTCTGATGTTAAAATGACAAATTTAGTCATTTTACATGATTTAATAACAGGAAAAAGCATTCAAATGAGATTTAGATATTTATCATGTATATGTCAGGAGTCCGGGGAGGAAGTACATTTCTACATGATCCTAATTTTTTAACAATAAATACATGTACATGTAGATAAACATGATAAAATAGTGCAGGTTTCCACTCCTTTGCTCACACAATTAAGATCACGCACACACAAATAATATTTGTATAAGGTTTAGATTTTACTTTTCCAACATGTCCAAGTTATGTGATTTTATTCATAGAAAAGGGGGATTTCCAGTTTTTGGACAATAACTCAAAAATGCTTTGAGCAGTTTTCAAGAAACTTTGGTCATGTTGGTGACTGGTTTATATCTATTAAAATAAGCTCACTTTAGTTTTTTAAAAATTTCTGATATGACATTGAGAAGTTATGGAACTTTATCTGTTGAAAAAGCGACAGGCGTATCATGCGCTCATGGTGCAGCTCTTTAATTACCATGGTGTTGTCAGATTGTCATTCACTCTTGAGTTTGAATATTTATATCTGTGGTATCTTCTGCCTCTCTTACTGGCACATTTAGAATGTAACTAGATTTATAACAAAAATTTAATTGTTAGGGGGCTGATCAATTTTCTATTTTTTTCTGCAATTCTTCATTTTATAAACCTGGTAATACCATTAATTTAATAAGAAAGTCTGAAAGTAGGGAGCCGAAATGAATTGTGCAAAAATGAGGATTTTTCAGAAATCTTGATTTTATTCAATGAGTTATGCATTGTCGTGATCTTATTGTATTACATGTTCTAACAAACATATAGGTTTTGATATCAGGTACATTCAGGGTTATGTTCTTCTCATATATGTTATGATGGTATGATACTAAACCCCTAACGGGAAGGATTGTGCCTGATATTCATATGATGAAGACATAATCTTTCAATCAGTTTAATTGAAGTCTGGAGCTGGCATGTCAGTTAACTGCTAGTAGTCTGTTGTTATTTATGTATTATTGTCATTTTGTTTATTTTCTTTGGTTACATCTTCTGACATCAGACTCGGACTTCTCTTGAACTGAATTTTAATGTGCGTATTGTTATGCGTTTACTTTTCTACATTGGCTAGAGGTATAGGGGGAGGTTTGAGATCTCATAAACATGTTTAACCCCGCCGCATTTTTGCGCCTGTCCCAAGTCAGGAGCCTCTAGCCTTTGTCAGTCTTGTATTATTTTTAATTTTAGTTTCTTGTGTACAATTTGGAGTTTAGTATGGCGTTCATTATCACTGAACTAGTATATATATTTGTTTAGGGGCCAGCTGAAGGACGCCTCCGGGAGCGGGAATTTCTCGCTGCATTGAAGACCTGTTGGTGACCTGCTGTTGTCTGTTCTATGGTCGGGTTGTTGTCTCTTTGACACATTCCCCATTTCCATTCTCAATTTTACATTGTTTCTAGTCATGGTTTTCATCTGCTGAATCATGTGTGAATTCTGGAAATTACTACATGTAAATATGTAAAATGTTTAGACTAAATGTCATCACAATTTTGGTTTAGGGTTGTTAATTTTGAGGACAATTTTACACAATTGTTTAATGGAATTTTTATTTTTTAGTGAATTGACATAAAAGAAAAATTTAAGGGTTGTGGACTTGCAATTACTCATCAGAAGTACCAACTTCCTTTAAGAAGCGAGATACCCTACTTCAGGTTATTTACGTATTATGTTTTGTTTGCCATTTGAGTCTTAGAAGGAGCAGTTTAATCTTTGTCGTGTTTATTTTTCTTGTTCACTGCCTTGTACAATGCATTTAAATGGACAGTGAAATGTTGTCAAAGGCTTCATTTTGCGGTAAAATGCTTATTGTGAAAATTAGACCCACACTATTATTTCCATGATCTACATGTACAGTAGAATATAATCTTAAGAGTTACCTTTAAGCATGGTAAGCAATGGTAAGTAAAGTTAAATTTGTGAAAGTAAAGCATAAAAAATATAATCAACATCAGAAATATGTATTTTTGACTTTCAGACTGGACGTGTTGAGAGAGATTCTCCCCTGGTATCAGGACACAAGGCAGCAGTATTAGATATAGAATGGTGTCCCCATAATGATGATATTATTGCTAGTTGTTCTGAAGATTGTTATGTGAAAGTCTGGCAGATCCCCGAGGGTGGTGTTATCAAACCTCTAACAGAACCAATTGTAGATTTACTAGGACATCAAAAGAGAGTTGGTGTTGTAAAATGGCATCCCACAGCACAGAATATTCTCCTCAGTGGAGGTTTGTTTGTCATATTAGTATTAGATTTGGCCAAAAAATTGAAAATATATGTCTATTTAAAGTTACATCATAAAAAAAAAAGGTACACGTGTCGATATTTCCATTTTTTTTCTCATTTTATTTTTATACGACCGCAAAAAAATTTTGTGGTCGTATATTGGTATGACGTTGGCGTCGTCGTCCGAATACATATTGGTTTTCGCACTCTAACTTTAGTTTAAGTGAATGGATCTTTTTGAAATTTGACCATAAGGTTAAATACCACAAAAGGAAGGTTGGGATTGATTTTGGGGGTTATGGTACCAACAGTTAAGGAATTAGGGGCCAAAAAGGGGCCAAAAATGAGCATTTTCTAGTTTCCAGACAATAACTGTGGAACGGTGTATGGATCTCTCTGAAATTATACTACAAGTTTCCATACCACAAAGGGATGGTTAGGATTTGCTTTGGGGGGTTATGGCTCAAACCGTTTAGGAATTAGGGGCAAAAAAGGGGGAAAAACAAGGTTGTCCTGGTTAATGGACAAATACTTTAGTACAAAACATAATTTAAAGCAGTGTAAGGGAGATAAATCAAATACATCATTGAAATTATCTCCCTTACACTGCTTTTAAATTATGTATAAAGTAATGGTTAATGAACAATAAAGATAATCTAAAACAGTGTAAGGGAGGTAATCCAAATACAACGTTTTGGTTACTTCCCTTACACTGCTTTTAAATTATGTTTAAAGAAATGCATATTTATAAAGGAAGACCAGTAAAAATATCTGCAAATGTTTTCATCTTTTTTTTTTACAAAAAAATCCATATGAAAGATTTGACACTATATTTTTATTAATTCTATTATAAAATAGATTAACATGATTAAGTTAGCACTATGGTAAATTTAAATGGGTAATTATGGTTGCCATCTCCATTGGAAATTTGAATTGAGATTATGACCATATCTTGAGGGAAAGAATTTTTTTGGGGGAAAAAGGGGGGGGGGGGGGATAAAAAGAAATTGTGGGGGGCCAATTTTTTCTCATTTCAGATTTCAGAAATTAAAAAGAATTATTCTTCAAATATTATTTTTTTTTCAAATTTCAAATATTAAAAAATTTCAAGAAGTAATCTTTAATTGCACAGTATGGCGCATTAGATTTGTAAAATCTTTGATCACATTTATTTATTTGTTATGCCGAATCTAACAGTGTATTTAGATTTTTAATTTTGGGTCTAGTTTTCAAATTGGTCTACATTAATGTCCAAAGGGTCCAAAATTAAACTTTGTTTGATTTTAGCAAAAATTGAATATATGAGGTTCTTTGATATGCTGAATCTAAACATGTATTTAGATTTTTGATTTTTGGCCCAGTTTTCAAGTTGGTCCAAATTGGGGTCCAAAATTAAACTTTGTTTGATTTCAACAAAAATTGAATATATGGGGTTCTTTGATATGCTGAATCTAACCATGTATTTAGATTTTTTATTTGTGGACCCCGTTATCTAATTGGTTCATATTGAGGTCAAAAGGGTCCAAAATTAAACTTTGTTTGATTTCATCTAAAATTGAATTATTGGGGTTCTTTGATATTCCAAATCTAACCGTGTATTTAGGTTTTTAATTTTGGGTCCTGTTTTTTAAATTGGTCTACATTGAGGTCCAAAGGGTCCAAAATTAAACTTAGTTTGATTTTAACAAAAATTGAATTCTTGGGGTTCTTTGATTTGCTGAATCTAAACATGTGTTTAGATTTTTGATTATGGGCCCAGTTTTCAAGTTGGTCCAAGATAGGGTCCAGTATTTAAACTTTGTTTGATTTCAACAAAAATTGAATATATGGGGTTCTTTGATATGCTGAATCTAAACATGTATTTAGATTTTTGATTATGGGCCCAGTTTTCAAGTTGGTCCAAATTGGGGTCCAAAATTAAACTTTGTTTGATTTCAACAAAAATTGAATATATGAGGTTCTTTGATATGCTGAATCTAACCATGTATTTAGATTTTTGATTATGGGCCCAGTTTTCAAGTTGGTCCAAGATAGGGTCCAGTATTTAAACTTTGTTTGATTTCAACAAAAATTGAATATATGGGGTTCTTTGATATGCTGAATCTAAACATGTATTTAGATTTTTGATTATGGGCCCAGTTTTCAAGTTGGTCCAAATTGGGGTCCAAAATTAAACTTTGTTTGATTTCAACAAAAATTGAATATATGAGGTTCTTTGATATGCTGAATCTAACCATGTATTTAGATTTTTTATTTGTAGGCCCCGCTATCAAATTGGTTCATATTGAGGTCAAAAGGGTCCAAAATTAAACTTTGTTTGATTTCATCGAAAATTGAATTATTGGGGTTCTTTGATATGCCAAATCTAACCGTGTTTTTAGATTTTTAATTTGGGTCCCGTTTTTTAAATTGGTCTTCATTGAGGTCCAAAGGGTCCAAAATTAAACTTAGTTTGATTTTAACAAAAATTGAATTCTTGGGGTTCTTTGATATGCTGAATCTAAACATGTGTTTAGATTTTTGATTATTGGCCCAGTTTTCAAGTTGGTCCAAGTTGGGGTCCAAAATTAAACTTTTTTTGATTTCAACAAAAATTGAATATATGGGGTTCTTTGATATGCTGAATCTAACCATGAATTTAGAATTTTTATTTGTGGGCCCCGTTATCAAATTGGTTCATATATATTGAGGTCAAAAGGGTCCAAAATTAAACTTTGTTTGATTACATCAAAAATTGAATTATTGGGGTTCTTTGATATTCCCAATCTAACCGTGTATTTAGATTTTTAATTTTAAGTCCCGTTTTTTAAATTGGTCTACATTAAGGTCCAAAGGGTCAATATATAAACTTAGTTTGATTTTAGCAAAAATTGAATTCTTGGGGTTCTTTGATATGCTGAATCTAAACATGTGTTTAGATTTTTGATTATGGGCCCAGTTTTCAAGTTTGTCCAAGTTGGGGTCCAAAATTAAACTTTGTTTGATTTTAACAAAAATTGAATATATGGGGTTCTTTGATATGCTGAATCTTACCATGTATTTTGATTTTGGACATTGGACCATAATAGGTAAATTAAAAAAATTCAAGTTCTTAGACCACATTCTTTCTGTGTCAGAAACCTATGCTGTGTCAAATATTTAATAACAATCCAAATTCAGAGCTGTATCAAGCTTGAATGTTGTGTCCATACTTGCCCCAACTGTTCAGGGTTCGACCTCTGCGGTCGTATCAAGCTGCGCCCCAGCGAAGCATTTTATTTGCGATATGATTTTGAGTCATGCGGTCTGTATTGCCTTGGTCCTAGTTGTCCATAGGCAGAGTTTATCAGTATTTTTAATGATTGGATTATTTCCCTTGGTTATTGGTTGGGAATAAAGGGTGGCAAAGTGTTTATTTCATCACGAGAGAGTTGTGACTTTCCTTAAAACAGCTGTCATATTCAAGATTCACTCAAATTAGGGTCGGTTGGGTAACTGTAAACAGACATATATTTTTTTTGGCCTTATTAATATTCTCCTCAGTAGAGGTTTGTTGGTCATATATTAGTATTAGATTATAAATATTCTCCTCAGTGGAGGTTTGTTTATCATATATTAGTATTAGATTATCAATATTCTACTCAGTGGAGGTTTGTTTGTCATATATTAGTATTAGCTTATCTGTGGTTCTGCAAACAAGACAGAGTTTCTCTGCTACAATCTCATTGTTTAATTTGTAGGGAGGTAAACTTGATGCAAGATGTAGCCTAGAAACTTCCTGAAGTTGCAGGACCACAGTTAATCTGTATATCACTATTTTCCTGAGCAATGTCAATGATGTTGGGCTTATTATGTCATCACCTTATCACTCTACATGACCAAAATAAACCAGCTCAGTATAGTAGCTTCAGATGGAAAATTATCACACACATATTAGAAATCAAATTAATATTTAAGAAAACAACAATAATATTTGATTTTATTGTTCAAATGCAACATTTTTTCAATTACGAGTCAATGAGATAGCAACAGAACAACACAAAATATAATAGAAAATACATCTACACTATAGTAATTTTTGTGTGCAAAATATCGATTCATGAGAGAGTAATTTAAGATATTTTGTAAATTAAGTAATTAATGGTTGAAATGAAGCAAGTTTTGTCCTATTTGAAATTAAAGTTTTCATTTTAAACGTATGACTCTTAGCTTGCTACAAATATTACATGATTTACACAATATTTCATACACAAAAGGGGCTTTAGTGGCAGAGTGGTCGTAGTAGTCCAAGCCTGTCAACACTGAGGTTGTGAGTTCGAACCTGGCCTGCATGTGGCAGATGCTCTTGGCTCCAATCTTGATTGACTAGGATTGTCAGATTGCCGAATGTTGGGGGTTCTCTCTTTAGGCACTTCGGCTTCGTCCACCAATAAAAACTGATCGCCATGAAATAGCCAACCGTGCTGAAAGTGGCTTTAAACATCAATCAATCAATCAATCATATATACACATAATAAAATGTTTTCCTTTTCCAGGTCAAGACAATATTATAATGATTTGGAATGTAGGAACTGGTGAAGCTGTTGTACAGATAGATTCTCCTGATCACATCTTATCAGCATCATGGAATTACGATGGGTCAAAATTTGTAACTACGTGTAAAGATAAAATGATGAGAGTGTACAATCCACGAACAGGAGATATGTTAGGCGTAAGTATCATCTGTCCCTAGGTGTACATTTGAAGGATCATTTAGATATACCCTTTGACCTGTCATGTATTTGTGATCAAGGTGATGGAAGATCAGGAAATATGTGGAAGGGTCTTATAGATATACCTTTTGACCCTTGTATGTGTGTATGTTTGTCCATACATAAGTTTTTCCTCACATAGAAGCTGATTTTGTTCTCTTTAAAAGTCAGTGAATCAGGATTCTTGAATGTGAATAAAAGGAGATGTTGGGTATATAAAATATGTATTATAGACATGATAGAATAACAAACCATTCATGATTATGTTCAGTAAAAGGTCACAATTTTGTAAAAGTTAATTGAGGTACTGTAAATTCAGAAATTATTGCGTGCATTTATTAATGCGATTTTGTTATTTTATACTAAAATGCAATTTTAATTTTTGTGATATTAAGAAAAACCCTGTCTAGTTCATATAAAAAATTTCAAAATGCGAGTTTAAATTATTGCGATTATAACACTTTCGCATTTTTCGCAATAATTTCTGAATTTACAGTACTTGATCAGCATTTTAGAGTGTTAAATGTTTTATTAGGATGTGTAAATAATTTAGCCGTATATGGCATGTTAATGGTCCAAATTTTTAAACCTTATAATTTCCTTTCCTGTGGGTACTCTCATTTGACAATTAATTCCTTATTGGACAAAATAAGGAAGGAAAACATAAGATATTTGTCAACACACTAACATTATATCAAATATTTAAAGTGGATTTTCATACAAGGCATACATGTAGAACTTTCAACATTTGACTAGCATTAAAAGAAAACTATATTCATAGTTCAGTTGGTTTTTTTCTGGTCCTGATTTAGTTTTTTTTCCCATATCGTCCAATTGTACCTTGATAAAATTTACATATATTTATCCTGCAATGTATCTTTCAACAATACAATACAGTTCTACAGATAACAAAGAGTGATATGCCTAAAGTATAAATAGAATTGGGAATGGAAACAGGAAACGTGTCAAAGAGGCAACAACTCCACCAAAGAGCTGAAAACAGCCCAAGGCCACCATTGGGTCTTCAATGCAGCCAGAAAATCCTGCACCCAAAGGCGGGATTCAACTGGCCCCTAAACAATAATGTATACTAGTTCAGCAAAATGGACGTCACACTTAACTCTGAAACATATAAATGAACCAAAATAAAAAAAACACTAAAGACTAACAAAGGCTAGAGGTTCCTGTCTTGGGACAGGCACATCTATATGTCTTGGTTAAACATGTTTTGTCAGATCTTAACCCTCCCCTATCTCTCTAGCCAATGTGAAATAAACAAACGCACAGCAATATGAACAGTAAAACTCTGTTTAAAAGAAGTCTGATGTTAGAATAGGTAACAGAAGAAACTAAGCAAAATCACAATGATCAACATAAATTAACAAAGGACTACTGGTACTAGCAGTTGCTGATATGCCAGCTCCAGACCTCAATTAAACTGATCAAAAGATTATCTCTTCATCATAGGAAAATCAAGCACAATCCCTCCTGTCAGGGGTTTAGTATCATGCCATCTATATATATATAGTCTCCTGGTATCCTGCTTTTGTTGCAAGCTAAGGGTAATAATAGATTACTTTTAACTTCACAGTTCACTTTGGGCTCCTCATCGCGGTATGCATTTAAGTCATGTCGATTTTATTCAAAGACAAAGTAATGAATAAATGGAAGTATAAAATTTATTTGTACAAGCTTTAAAAACAGAGAAAACTAATAGCTCACAATATTGTATATGTATTTATGTTATTTTTATATTTGACATTTGTAGGAAGTGAAGGCCCATGAAGGAGCTAAGCCAGCACAGGCTGTGTATTTAAAGGATGGTAAAATATTCTCTGCAGGATTCTCTAGGATGAGCACCAGACAGTATGCATTGTGGAATGAGGTAATAACGCACAAATACACAACTTGGCTGTTTTATTATCTGACATTCTGATGATTATTGATATTTTTGGCCAGGATGGATGAAGTCCAAAACTTGCTTATATATATATATACATAATTCATCTAAATAACAGCCAAACAATGTTAGATCTGTAAATTTGCGGAAGCAAATTTTTTGTTCTTCCCTGGCTGGGATTATAAATCTGTCGTAGAGTTGTCACTGGTTCAGACATACTTATATATAAATAGTATTCTGATGTAAAGGTATTGAAAAAGTGGGTACCTTCTTTGTATAATCAACTCCTCCTACAGTATTCAACCCAGATCCCTGAAACCTCACACACATATTGCACTAATGTTCAAGTTGTGGACCTGCTGTTATGGAATTGTTTGAGGAATTTTTTATCATTTTTCCAGACTTTCTCAAATATTTAAATGTTCAGTAGAGAGCATTCTACATTGTTCAAGAAACATTCTGCACAACCCAGCCAATTGAGTTTTTGATCTATTTTTTATCAAATTACTTGCATGCAGTCAAAAACTAAATGGATAAGAAAATAAAATTGGTTTACGATTTTATCAAAACATATTTTCTCATCTATCATTGTGTTTCTGCTGTGTATTTGTAATTAAATTCCAGCTTGTCTCATTTCAAAATAATTCTCATTTTAGAATGATCTATCAGAAGAAATGATGCGTGAAGAGATTGACCAGAGTAATGGTGTTATGTTTCCATTTTATGATGCCGACACAAGTATGATATATCTTCTTGGAAGGGTAAGATTTATATGAACAGTCGTAACAATGTTACTCCAAATATTGTGACTGTTGTACTTTAAGCACAAGGAGATTCAGTCAAAAATTACTTTTGCTGGAACAATCAACTGAAGTAAAAATTTGATAGGCATTAGAATGTGATAGATGTGCTGTATGAATAATTTTGATTCAGGTATGCAAGAATCAATGCCTTCCTGCCAATACAACACATGCATACAGGGGAAAATGTATTGGGTCAAAAATAAAATTTAAATTGTTTTATGTTGCCTACCTACCCACCTAAAAAAAGCAGCCTACTCAAAAAATTTATGAGACAAAGCGTTTCAAATTTTTATTTTAAAGATTTTTTCCTACTCTAACGTTGTTTTCCTGTCTAAAACATGTTACTTAAGTTGTTGGCCAAATAGAAATCCCTACCTACCTGCCAAACCCTATGAGAGCTACAAGCACGGGTAGGCAACATCAAAAAAAGAATTTTTTAAGGGTGGCCTTGTTGATATTTTTTTGCAATTATGACAGTGTATTCTTGAAGCAGTACACAATTGATTGTGGAAGAAAAAAATGGGGGTCCATGTGCTTGTTTTTTGTTGTTGCTTAAAGAAGGAAACCTTTTTTTTTGTAATGCTATTTAAAGTAATTCTGTTTTTGGTGAAAAATAACTTTGTAGTGCATTGTTTAATAATAGGACATTGTCGTGTAAGCATTTTTGCTGTATACCACAATGTAAAATAAATTTTTATTGATTATTTGTAATGACATATAAGTAACCAGTTGTTTATTAAAATCAGTGTTATGTTCCAAAGTGGATATTACATGCTTCCATTAATAGCATCTCTGTTTTGCTTTGTGATTCTTTCAAATTCATGCAAAGTGGGGGTGAGGGCGAAAGATACCAAAGAGACATTCAAACACAAAAGTCTAAACCATCTGACAATACCATGGCACAGAGCTCCAGATAAGAATTCACAAATTGGGGTTTTTACCCACCAATTTTATATGTAATTGGGTGATAAAGTTTTTAAATTGCATTATCAATTCCAATTCACCCCTCAAGCAAATATCAAATTGGGTTTTTCACCACCAAGCTCCTTAATGTATTGGGTTTTTTCATCAACACAATATTGAATATTTAGGCATGTTATAATCACATTATATCAACCCCATGCAGATGTTTTTCCATCTTAAATGTGTTTCTTTCTTTGTATATATGCTAGCTGTTTTATTTGGTTTATTCACTGACGAGCAATTGTACGTTTAATTTGTGTCCGATTTTAAACGTTCTGCCAGTTTTGTATTTTCTCACAACTTATATAAACTGCAGCTGGTGTCACTAGTTGGACAGTTACTAATTACCTTTCTAGATCCCATATGATCCCTCTACAGTTTAGTTGGGGTAGGCATGGCTAAGTGTTTAGATTTTTATGTAATATATGTGAAATTTAGGTGCTGTAAGAAAGTTTCGCCAGTCCTTTCACCTATTTGCCAGATCTACTTTTTAATAAAAATAATAAGTAGTTCCCAGATTTAAGATATACCCCAAAACCTTGACCAGGTTTATAGGTTTAATGACGGAGACCACATTCAACTGAAATTTACAGAGTTAAATTTACAAATAATTCTGCCACATCAAATAAATAAATGACAATGTAAAACTGCACTTGCCAATAAGACAACTATCATAAGCATACAGGACAATAAGACCAAAACAAAGAAAGTGTCAAGATGCATTGACGTAAAAAACGGATATGTGTATTCACTCATCAACTAAAATGAAAAAAATAATATATAAACTAAAATTATACTTGAATGTTTTTGTTTAATTTAATTTACATAAATCTGGGTTAAGTTGTCCCAGGTGATTAGAACTTCTGGTTACTGATGCTTTCCAACTACATATATCATGTCATTATTGATTTGGCCTTTCACTTTTTCCAACTGATTTCGTTCTTGACAAAACCCGTGTTTATTGTTCTAGCAATGTTCTCGTTAAGGTACGCAAACGGGTCTTGTTATCATCATAATAACTTTCCCTAAAGTATCAAAAAGAAGCTGAAAACATGCTTCTATTCAATATTTTTATCGGATATTTACTTTCGTTTTAATTCATTGTATGTTATGATAAATCCCGAGCAATTCGAAAAAAATATGACAACAAGACAAACACTAATTGGATAAACTCCGAGAAGATCGAAATGTTTTCATAAACACGTGTACCTTTTGAGCAACGGAAAATTCCAACAGGGACCCATTTCGGCTACTTGATGCAGGGCTCTATTTTTAGAACGAAAGGACATTTCCAATTATAAATATTATAAAAATAGATTTACGCGACGACTGTAATCAGATAAGGGTAAATAACGCAAACGATAGCGAATAAAAGCGTAAAGAACTCATGGTTTTGGCATATAATTGGGTTTTCCTTTGAATGAATTGGGTTTTTGAACCCTGCAATGGGCAATTGCATTGGGTTTTTAATTATTTGTATTGCGTGATCACGCAAATACGCAGCTTATCTGGAGCTCTGATGGCAAATAACGGAAAAGGACCAAAAAACACAACAGTAAATAAAACACAACAGTCAACAGTAAATAAAACACAACAGTCAACAGTAAATAAAACACAACAGTAAATAAAACACAACACAGAAAACTAAAGACTGAGCACCACGAACCCCACAGGCTTTTATATGATTTGATAATGACAGTGGGTTTTCCTGGAAATATGGATGCATGATATTATCAGCATTGCTTTGAAACTGAAAATTTTTGTTTCATTAAAGGCCTCACATGAGGCATGATAGTACAAACAATACAATAAAACAAATATAATGCATGAACAAAATTAAACATATGTGCATGTACAGAATTATCCAGGAAGGTAAATATCACTTAAATATTGACATTACAATTTTACAGAATTAATCCAAGCCAACAAGAGTGAATTTATCATTACTATTCATTATTTCATGCAAAAACCATACTTTTAACTGAAATGAGTTATTATCTGCCCCTGCTACTGTATCATACTTTTAACTGAAATGAGTTATTATCTGCCCCTGCTACTGTATCATACTTTTAACTGAAATGAGTTATTATCTGCCCCTGCTACTGTATCATACTTTTAACTGAAATGAGTTATTATCTGCCTCTGCTACTGTATCATATGCCCTTAATTATCTGATATTTCCCTTGATTGCTGTTTTAATTATGTGGTGTTTTACAGGGTGACAGTATTATAAGATATTACGAGGTAACAGATGAAGCTCCTTATGTACATTACTTAAACTTGTACCAGTGCAAGGATGCACAGAGAGGGTTTGGCTACATGCCTAAACGAGGACTTAATGTCAATAATTGTGAAATAGCTAGGTAAAAAGAATATATGGAATCAATATAATTATAATAATACTTCTTTATTATTAAGGAAAGTTATGTGCTGAATGTTTGTAGTAATTCAGCAAAGAACTACAAAAAATGTAAATTTAGAAATTATTGCGAAAAATGCAACAGCAGGGTTATAATCGCAATAATTTAAAATCGCATTTTGAAATTTTTTATATGAATTAAACATGTTAAACAGGATTTTTCTCAATATTGCAAATGAATTAAACAGGATTTTTCTCAATATCGCAAAAATTAAAATCGCATTCTAGTCTGAAATGACAAAATCGCAATAATAAATGCACACAATAATTTCTGAATTTACAGTAAAAATCCAGCCTGCAACTGGAAATTGGTAGAAGAAGGTTGATGATTTTTTCCATGTCAATTTTAAGTGTGTCTTTTAGTTAAATTCCTTTTGGTAATATACCTGTAGCTTTTCATGCTTTTGTTGTCTAAAGAAATCATTTGCCTTAGCTTTCAAAATTTTAACTATGAGAACTCAATTGTGTTATTGTATAAAAGTTAAAACCCCACCATTTAATTCTGTTAATATGAAATTAAGTTTTGTACTGTAACACATGACCATGGACATTGATTTGATTTTTGATTTTTGGTGTTTTAACGCCACTTTTAAGCACCGCTTTTGGGCTATTTCGTGGCGGCCAGTTTTTATTGGTGGAGGAAGCAGGAGTGCCTGGAGGAAACCACCAACCTTCGATAGGAAAACTGACAATTCTTGTCAATTAAGATTGGAGTCGATTGCACAAGCGGGGTTTGAACTCACAACCTCAGTGTTGACTGGCCAGTGATTACAGTAGTAACTACTTAGACCACTCGACCACCGAGGCCACACAGGGACATTGATACCTACAAACAATAATTAAAGACATTCCTGGGAAGTCAAGGTCGTCAAAAACCTCTGTCATGCCTGCAGTAGTAGTAGTAGTAGTAGCCTACTTGAATTCAATTCTTTATCCAACATGTCCAAAATTCAGCCATTTTTGCTTTAATATTCTGAAATTATTTATATTTTTTTGTAGACTTCCTAGTATAAAAAATTTGAATGCTGTAAATTTAGGAATTAATGTGTATGATTTTATTATTGCGAATCACTGACTTCTGGTAAAAATGTGAGATCTAATTAATGCGACTGCAAAACATTTGTGAAGGAAAATCACTCCTGAAACTATAAATGCAAGTTTTTGTTATTGCAAACCTGATACTTTTGCATTTTTCGCATTGATAAAAACATGACAATAATTTCTGAATTTACAGTATATTAATTAAAGTTTAGAGATTAATTTGAACATGTTACTCTCAGAGGGTGTAAGTTAGTGTAGGAAAGATGAAGATAGTAAACAAAAAAAAGAACAAAGATTCATTTCTTTCTTTTAGATTTTATAAACTACACAATGGTGGGCTATGTGAAGTTATACCAATGACTGTTCCTAGAAAGGTATGTATTACGTACAGATATTCTGATTTTCTTCTCTCCTCCTCCTTATTAGAAAGAAACAATTTCAGGTAAAGGTAGATACCATAGAAGAAAAACTTTTCATTTATATAAATATACGGAGATGTGGTAGGATTGCCAATGAGACAGCCTTCAACAGTGAGCAAAAGCCATATGTAAAGTCACTTATAAAAGTCCCTGAAATTATTAAAACGTAAAACAATTCAAACGTGAAAAAACAATGGCCTGATTGATGACAAAACAATAAACGAAAAACATATACGACAGACAACAACCAACGACAACCACTGAATTACATTCTCTGTCAAAGCTGAATACAACTAACTAATTAAATCATATTCTCCCAAACTAAAATCTGGTAACACGTATACTTAACTCTATTGATTTGTACACACTTATCTAACTTGTAACATTATGCCATCTAAATATTCCATTTTATTCTTGCAATAATTTCAATATGAACTGTATTGGTGTATCATGCAGTTGATAATTTCTATTATAACTAAAAAAAATTAACTAATCCAAGAATTCAGATATCGAAAATTATTCAAGAAGTAATGCAAGAAATTATATCTTTTTCTATGTCCTTTTGCCTGGTTTTGATAGCAATGTCGTTAACGTTTCATAAATACTCAGGGGACGTGAAATTATCAAATTTCTTTTATATGTGAAATTTTTTTAACCGGAAATCTAGGTATTTCATTGCAACCAATGTAATACAATTTTATTAATTTTTGTTAGTCTGAATTATTCCCCTTTTTGGTATGATGTTAGAGGAGTGAAATTACAGGATTTTTTTCACATGTGATATTTTTTTAACCAATTTATTACAAATTTATTATATTTTTGTTAGTCTGAATTATTCCAAGATGACCTTTACCCTGACACAGCAGGAGATACACCATCTGTCACTGCAGATGAATGGTTAGCCGGGAAAAAATCAGATCCAATTCTGGTAAGTACTTGTTTTGAAATGTGGAAGATATGAACAGAAAGAGACACTGTCAAGATTTTTATTTGTGTGGAGATTAAATTTTATGATATTCTGGGCTAAACTTGTTTGCTGGATTTTATTTTCATGTTTTCTTTTCTATATTTATATTGCTTAAAGATGAGGTTTAACAAGGGGATGTTTTGTGATATGATTGTCAATGGGACAAATTTCCACCAAAGACCAAATAATGTAGAAGTTAGCAAGGCCTTTTGTACATGCTGAGAGCCTTGACAGTTCCCCAACAAAGGGCACATAAGAAAAAGGTATGATTAGCAGTCCCAATTTACCCTAAAATCAACATATTTCAAAATATCGTTGATTTGCTGTCAGGATAAAATGTTAAAACTATAAAAACATATTTCTTTTTCATAAGTTATATACACTTTATACAGTTTTATTATGACAACAAATATAGAACAGCAAAACTACACAGAAGTTGAGACTGTTTACATTTTCAGTACACCTTTTTGAGGATAAAAAAAATATTAAATTAATACTGGTTCTATTCAACAGTTTTATTTTTGGTGAATTTACAGAACCATATAAGTCTAAATGATTCTTCTATAAATATCTTCAAATGAACAGCTCATGACAACTAAAATTCAAATAAAATCATGTCTTTTCAAGCGTGTGATTTTTTTTATTAGTCTGATTTTGCTACTTCGTTGAAGAGGAAGATTAGTTGCACCTTCCTTTTTTGTACTTGACGATACATGCCATCAAAAGGTGCACATGGATTTGTTTTGACCCTTTTTTACTTTCTAACAGATCTCCCTGAAAGATGAATATGTACCTACACAAAAGGAACAGTTGAAAGTTGTAAGAAAGTCCAATATATTAGATAAACCTATCCACAAACCAGCTGCAGCAGCAACTCCAGCCAGGTCGTCAGTGCAAGAGGTGGCAGTTCCCGAGGAATCTGGTGCAGCATTACCACCGGTTAGTATAGGTTATATACAAATCTACTTGTCTCTCTCTCTTGTCATTCCGACTTTTATAAGAAAATGATGATATTCATCTGGTCTTTGCTGTTTGATTTACACCAAATTTCAAAATAAGATTATCGGTATGTATAGGTCATATACAAATATACTCAGCTCTCACTTCGGTCATACTTATATAAGAGAACGATGATATTCATCTTGTCTTTGCTGTTTGATATTAGGGCTGTTCCATTAAAACATACATGATACCCAGGGAAGGCACTTTAAAAATGGGGTAACCACCTATAGAGGCATATTAAAATTTTCACTTACATTTCCACTATGCAAATACATAGATGACACACACCCATAGTTGAGATTTGGAAGTGCCTTCCCTGGGTCCCATGTATGTTTTTATGGAACAGCCCTTACACCAAATTTCATTGATACACGCCTTAAAAGAATTTGGAAAAAGAATTATCATTGGTTGATGTGATAATTACCAGAATAGAAAGTAGAGAAGAGCGTTGTCAGATCTTAGTAATTATAACATGGATGCAGAATCTGTATTTTAAGCAGATTGACTATAATTCATGCTATTTATAAAGGAAAGTAAAAAGAAGAAAAGTTCCAAAGGCATCTAACTAATAGAAACATATTCATATGTATACATGTATATATTCTTTATTTTAGCATGTTAACTGTGCTTTTTATAAAACGTTTAAAGAATATCAAAAGAAAAAGATTGAAGCATAAACAATTATTCAAACATTTAATTACCTATTAAAAAGATCATTCATAGGTCTATATACATATGTATATTCGAAAATCACCTTTTACTTTATGAAGTTACCAAGTAGATAGAAAAATGGAATTAATGTGTACCCATTGCTCTATGAAGTTACCTAGTAGATAGAAAAATGAAATAAATGTGTGACCAAACATGATGCATTGTTGATATTTTTGTATAGAGAAGATATTAAAGTTGAAATCTTTTGTCTAGTCCTTTTGTCGTCGATTCAGACAATAAACAGGATCAAATATCTCAATTGAGCATGTAACTATATTGACCATCAAGCTTACATCAACTAAAAGATTAATGGTCAATGCTTTCGATGCTAATAGCTTAAAAGCCTGTTCTAAAGCTTGCATTTTGATGTAACTTTCTGAAGTATTAATATCTATCATGTCTATGGTGCTCTCTAAACAATTAACTGTCAGAGGGAGGGGTTCAAAAATTGTAAAATCATTAAAATGATTGCATAGGGAGAAAAGGGGGTTAAAAAAGTCCAGTTAAGAATTATTTGATAGATTGTAATTGTTAATATGTTTGCCTTTTTTCGTTGCTTATTTCTCAACAGGAACCTTAAAATGTTGAGTTAAAATATATTGTGTGTTGTGGAAGTGATTATCAGATCTGCCAGGCAGTCACTTCCTGTTTTACAATACTTTGAATTTTTATAATACCTGATGAGCATGGTTTATTCATCAAATTAATAATAACTAGTGGGGGTATACTTTATCCCCTTGTTTCTTCAAAGTCCGAAGCATTTTGTTGAACAATAAGATTAAGAAAATTATTTGAGAATAGAATGAAAAATTAAGCTAGGCAATGCTAAATCATAATTTCAAATCTCATTTCTGTCTTTCTACTTTTGCATGACTTTTAATAATGTATATGCATATCTTGTATTTTATTTGTGTATAACAGGGATTTGATCCACAAGGTATTCTTGAAGACATACGGAAACTCAAATTAATAGTTAAAGCACATGAAAAACGCATAAAGACATTAGAAGAAAAATTAGCTCAATATGAAGGAAATTCCACAGAAGAAGAAGAAAACGGAGAAAAGTGCTAAAATGTATACATATTTCTATTTTGGTGTGTTGTGTATTATCATTTTTTAGTTGGAGTGCTTTGCATGAATTTGTTTTCTTTTTTTAGTATTCTAGAAAATTAAGCAGTGAAAATGAATAAAATGTAATAACACATTTATTTGAAAATAATAGAAATTGCATGAATAACATTTTTTAATTTTTTTTCGTTGTTAACGAAGGGACTCATACTTTTATGAGAGGAAGTATATATTATTTTTTGTGTCTGAATATTTTGTTTCAAGTTTTTGTGTATTATAGATATTTTGAAGGCAGTAAATAGCATATCTGTGCTTATAAATTAAGATTTAGAATGATATTGCATATTTTTGTAATTTACGTTTTTTTTTAAACCAATTTTAATGAACAAGCAAGCAAATTATGTGAAAGCTTCCAAATATTTTGTTCATTTTCACTGTTTTTTAATGAGGGCATTTTCAGATTCATTTGATGTTGTATTAATAGTATGTTTTTCACTGATTTTATATTAGATATACTTGGCAATGCTTCTTTGCTTTTATGCCTGAAATTCTTTGCTTTTTCTATGCATTGCAGCAGCTAACCTTGTATACACAGATCGCTCATGGTACCAGTCATTGCTCATGGTACCAGTCAGATACTGTGGATTTGTTTATTTTCATTGGTACCTTTTTACGTGGATACTTGATTTTGTGGTTGGAAGATTTCAATGTTATTGAATACTCAAGTTCGTGGTAAAGATTTACCAATACAATCCACAAAGATTGGGACCCCACCAATAATAATGAATCCACACTATTCCACAGTACTGTGGATTCATTATTATTTGTGGAATACCAAATTTCGTGAATTTCGTTGGTATAGGAGAACCATGAATTTAAATGTTCAACAAATTACAAATTTTCTAAAGGCTTGTATGCAGACTTTGGCAAAAGTACAAAATCAAGTATCCACGAAAATGTAAATTTTCCTCAATCAACGAAAATTGGTACCTACCAATAATAATTAATCCACAGTATTTCACACTTCCTATCTGTAAACCAGACTGAACTGGTACCTTTTACAGAATTTCACAGTTAAAGAACATGCACATGGTTTTTGGTTCACACATACTGTTCCACCTGCTATGCCTATGGTTGATTTGTGTACACAAGCAATATAATACTTTGCACCTTAAAATATTTATATAGGAAATAAATAGTAAAAGAGATGCCTAACAAAGTATATTTATTTTTAGATTATATTTGAAAAGCCCTGTTAGATTTTAGTTTCATTTTAGTTTGTCAAAACCTACACAGTAATATATGGCCACACGAAACAAATTGACTGTCCATTAGAAGTACTGTCATGACTGTGCCTTAACAGAAATTGTGTATCAAAAAAGGAACAATTTAAAAACTTTTTTTTTACAAGACACGAATGTTCCATAACATTCTAATGACAGTTTTGGTTTGTTTGTTGTGGCCTATACCTAATGTTAGATTTGGTGTTTGGTTTTACGATTGTGTAGTAGAATAGTTAAACGGTTGAGGAGTAGAATAGTTTAACGGTTGAGGAGTAGAATAGTTATTAATAGATTGTTCCTTCTTTTGTTTCAGAGATGGCAGGTTAGATTTCACATGCATATTTTTCAGCTTAAAGTTCACATGCATATTTATATGAATGAAATTGTTTTCAGCTTTGACCTACATACATGAATATTGCTTTATTATTTTGAAGCAGAACTTGTCTAGAATTTCTGATATACTGCATACTCATTTTTTTATTTGTGGGATACTAATGTTCGTGCATTTTGTGGGTATAGGTCAACAATGAATCTAAATGTTCAACAAAGAAAACATTTTTGATAGGCTTGTATACGGAATTTGACAAAGCCACGAAAATGAAATATCCACAAAAATATCTTTTTCCTCTATCCATGAAAATAAACGAATCCACAGTAGAAGTTTTTGCAATTCAGTATGATCAATTATTTATGCTACAGAAGTTAGACAATAATTGTTTATTAGAATTTATATGAATATGTTAAAAAAAAATATGTACATAGCACTTTGTCCTTTCCTTTGTTATCTTTCTTTTATGAAATTTTTTTTGGAACTATTAAATTGTTTATCTTTTGTTGTATGGTTAAAGTCCATTTGCAAATATTTCATGCCAAATGAGGATAATTAAAAATTCAAAAAATAAGCTACCGAATTCAGGCTTGTATATTCCACTGTTTTTTATTCTCCAAAATTGAACCTGCCATACAGGGGTTTGGATTATAGAGTACGATAAGCAAGAAATAAGAGAAAAATTCCGATTTCGCGAGGTTTGTTTGTTATTGAAATTGTAGAGGGCGCTCTTATCATTTTCAAAAGTAATAATTTACCTAATCCATATTAATATGCAATTTTTATTCAATATCTTATATAAACTGATAAATTACGAAATTAAATGCTTCACTACAAATTTCTGGTTTTTCACTGCATTGCATAAAATAAACTGGAATCTGCTTGAATTTTTATGGAACAAAAAAGTGTACAAGTCAGCTGGGAACCAGCTTATGCATTACGATGTATAAGCTACAAAACGTAATTGGTTATTTGTTCCGTTTTGGTGTTTCATACTGACGCATGTGTTTAGTTTAAGCTTGAGATCCTTCAAACATTTATGTGATGGATATGTTAAACATTATTTTACATAAGGATGGAACTGTTCTACTTTCAAAGTAGTATTCTAGTGATATCTATTAAGTACGGATTTTGCGTACACTCTCACCGTATTTACTTTCATTTACACATGCTATTCTAACTTCCAGTTTTAACAAACACAAGTTTCTCAATTGTTTTTTTTTTTTGTGATTTTGACTTATTTTAACACTCTTGAAGTGTTCTAAGATCAATTACAATCATTGTCAACTTCTATTTGGTGATGGAAAACAGGTTTTTCCATGAAAATACCGCGAACAATCACACACGATTTGAAATTATCGGAGTTTCATTAGACGTTTTCGAATAGTTACAAAAAGTGTTTTTTACCTGAATTCTCATGGTGAGAAGGGGGATGAGGACAATGTTCCAGTGCAAACTATACAAGCCCGAATACAGTAATTAGGGGGTTTATTGGTAATTTCGATTTCCACTAGAAACACAGGACTTTACTGGTAGCGGGAAATTTCCCTTGCAACAGGTCATCTATGGCCTCTTAGAAAAGAGTTATTGCTAGGATTTTTTTATGTACAGAGAGATAAGACACTCTCCTGGCATAGGGTTTCACTCCATTTTGATGAGAGGTGGCTGCATATTTATACATCCTGCATCCTCAAACAGACACTCCTTTCAGCATGGTTGTGCTATAGTTGCCGGTGAACAAATTTCTAGACTGTATCAACACTATGATTGAGGTTAAATTCTGCTTACTAAATTTGATATATCCTTATATTTTTTAAATGAAAGTTTTGAGCAAGACATGCATGATACATAGAAACATATCTTAGCTAGTGTTCCAAAATTCTGATTGTTAGTGAAGTTTGGCTTGCACGTTTTAATTGGTAGCAGAATAAGAAATGTCTTAGGTGTTAATTTTACAGTTTAGAAGAGTAAGATGTTTGTAGAATGGAAAATATTATAAAACAGAGTGTTGTACATTAACTTCTGAATTCCATGTAGAACGTAATCAAAATCTAGTGTGCAGTAGTAGTGGATATTGCAAGAAGTCACTCGCGACAAAATGGTGACGTTCTCCCGAAGTAAGCATGATGTTCTTGTCCTGCAAGATTTACCATATGATAAAAAGGATTATATTTTTTACTTCTGTTGAATGTTATCCCTCGTTTAAAAGAAATTGCACTTGTAAGCTTGTACAAAAATAATAATCTACTCAGGACAATTATCCCCATTATTCATGCTATAA
The DNA here is from genome assembly GCF_021869535.1 of Mytilus californianus. Classification (NCBI taxonomy): domain Eukaryota; kingdom Metazoa; phylum Mollusca; class Bivalvia; order Mytilida; family Mytilidae; genus Mytilus; species Mytilus californianus. Next base: position 98,009,120 of record NW_026262734.1, on the reverse strand, counting down.
CCCTATAATATTTGTCTTTAGTTTTTTTTTATTACATCATTGGATATACAGGTGATTCAAATATTTTAATTTTTTTTTTCAATTAAAACGTATATTAAATTTTATATCTACAGTCTTTATAAATTGGCAAAACCAAAATCAATTTTAGCACGAGTTGTTGGCCTTGGTTAGTACTACTATAGGTCTATTTTATCTCATGGTTAGTTGAACAGAAGGCTATAATTGTGTGTAATTTTTATTTTTTGTATATTTTAATACATCTGTTTTATATTGTTTCCCCCCTTTTTCAGAAATCACCAGCAGTCAATCAGGAAATCCAACAGTTAAAGAAAGTAATTGGAGAACAGAACAAAACTATTCAGGATTTAATGGAAAGAGTTCTTTCCCTTGAACAGGCAGCAAACAGTAGTGGGGTAATAGAAAATGATGAAACATTAGGTCACGATAAGGTCGACAAAGAAAATGCTGTCGACCAGGCTGATGATAATTAATGCTGCAGACGACAGTTAAAATCAAAATGGCTGCTGGTTAAGATTTAGTGTTTTAACATTTCTCTATTTTTTAAGACATTTTGTATTTAAGCAATGTATATTTATTAAAATGCTGGCAAAAAATATATATATTAAGCACTACTTTATATATATTGGATATGCATGACTTACACAGGCATTTTAACTGTGAAACAGTTTAAACATTTAGAATTAAATATTATGAAAAAATTTTGCTTTAAAATTAAATGCTTTTTAATCAAAAATACTTTTTTTTTTCAGTTGGGTTAAAAAAAAAAACTATATTTTAAAAACTGGTATAGCAATAGATTTTTTTACTAATGAACAAGGAAATATTTCAGATCAAATTTTGCTGCTGATCATGAAATTCCCATAACTGCCAAATACATCATACATGCAATTTTATCATATTAAAGATTTCAATACTTGATTTTTTTTTTGTAAGATTCGGAAATGTTATTTTTATAGTCAGTAAATGCTGGTCAAAGGCTCTTAGATACTCAAGTGTCATTTCATCCCGTGAACTGTAAGAGGATATACATCATGGAGAAGCCTTCAAATGTTTTATTAGCCATTCAAATTTGATTCGCTCATTTTCTCATTTCTGATTTTAAAAGAGTTTTCCATAGCTAATTTAAAACAAGTTTTTTTTATTACTAGACTTAAAATTGACATGAATCATCATGATCATACATGAACTTTTTCTCTGACAGGACAATATCTTTCAAGAAGCCAGTGTTCCATGGCGTCTGCATGATTTTATTCCCAGTTAGCAATTTTCAATAAAAAAGACTGGGGAATGAAAGCTTCCATCACAGAATTAATGATTTTGGTTTGTCTTCCGTTATTCATTGGCTTGAAATGAAGGCAAATTTTGTTCCTGTTGCAGGGGAATCGGAAAACCATTAGTATACTTCATATAGCCATATTTGTATTTTGAATACCAAATGAAATAGATGTCAGCTGTAGTTTTGAGTATATCATTTTTTATATAAACTTAGTTCATAGGAGATAGTAAATATAAAAGTTATAACAAAGAGAGATAACTATGTATCAACAGTAGGTGGAACTCAGATCCTAAGAAAACATTTTTAGAATTTTTACTAGCAGAAAATCAAGTATTGCAAAACTTTTCAAGTAGACTTAGATTTGTTATTGTTTTTGTCATTCATTTATGCATTTATGCAAATAAAAAGTGCTTTGTTTTTGTTGATTGCTATGAACTCTGTGACAGATTTGTTTGTTTTTCCCCTGGATGTTACTGTTGTTGAAAATGGCTTTAAGTGTCTGTACAAATGTTGTTGTTTGGTATGCTTATTTTGTAGGAAGTTTTCAGAGAGACGGTCATTGATTTTTTTCCCAGACTAATGAAGTGTTGCCCAACCACTTTTTTTTCCAAAGTAAGGCATTGATTCACTTTATCCAAATGCAGATTAATAAAAATGAGACAGAATAAAAGTAAACTTTTTTCAGAAATGTTCTTATGTTCAGATTACTTGGCAATAGGATCATTACTTTTAGTCCAGATATCTATTAAATTACTGCATGTCCAAGTTCCACGCACCCACTTTAATATAAAAATATATAGTCTTAAGCAACCAGCTTATATTTGTATGTTGAAACCTTTTAACATTTGTGCTGAAATCATTTGTTTAGCTGAAAACATAAATTATGTTAGATAATAATTTTGAGTCAGTCTCTTGAAATCAAAGTTGATAAATATTTTGGACTTTTTGATTTTGACCTCATAGATCATATGACTTGTTCATGATTATAAGTTTGTCCAAAATTTTTTGGGGTTTCTGGTGGATAGTTCTCATTGGCAATCATACCAAATCTTCTTATTTTTATATTTTTGAATAACATGGACTAGCTTCTGTTCTTTTTTTTATTTTAATGTTTTCAATATTTGTAATTTTATTGAAATCGGTAAAATTTCTGAAAAACAAATTTCTGCGAGATATATGGAAAAATGTAACCTTTGAGCTATTAATATAATTGGATGATGTGCTGAGCAACATATATATCTTGAATGTACACCATTCTGTGATGAAAACTCAAACAAATTCCATATACATAATTGTAATAGTTATAATTTGATAAAATTAGAAATTTTTAGTATCTTATAGGTTCTTTTTATAAACTATTGATAAGTCATGACTTTTTCTGAGCATTCCAAGGCTTGTATGTTAATATTTATTTGTAAATATAGTTTCCCTTGTACAGATTAGATATAGACTGTGAAAATGATTATTTTTGTATATGACGTGCTTACAATGTGGAGGAACAATATATATTTTTGATTTATATGTTCTCAGGTTTTGATTGCTATGTTCCAGTCTTGTGTTAAGTGTTTTTTATATAGATTTTTGCTTAATTGTTAAACTAAAAATAGTTGCAGCTATTTCTTTCAGTTTGGTTCATAAACATTCAATCTATGTCATTCAAATAATAGTTTTATTTGTTTGCAGTCAGAATTGAGTAGAATTTATGTACTTGAATAGGAATCTACCTTTGCAAAATATTGAAAAAAAGCATGAATGAATTTAAAATATGTCTTATATACATGAACTTGTAGATTTTCTTTGTTAAAATGAAATTCTGAAATGTTCATTTTTATTTAAAGTTGTAATTAAAATACACCTATTATTTCTGTGACAGAAGGAACTTGAAATGTAAACCTTCTCTCAGTTATTTTCTTTACTGTAAGGAACTTTTGATATAAATAATATACTTTTAGTTATTAAGCTCACAATTTTTAAAACATTAACAGTGATTAACTGAAGATATCAATTTTAAGTCATTCAGGCATCACATTCAATTTGATTAAGGAACTAGTTGGAAATAAAAGGGAATTTATACTTTGAAAACCTTAAAGAAATTATTTTACACACTTTTCTATACCAATATCAAGTTGCCCTCATTTCATTGAAATAGTATTGGTATTAGATTTTTTTAAAGTTGTACAAACAAATAACTGTTGTGTTATTTCCAGACATCTGTGGATGATTTGATTGCTTGAAAAAAATTTCATACTGTTTCCTGACAGCATTTTTTCCCCCAAGCACAAAAAGAGCTAATATTGTTACTTTTAGTTTGTAATCTTCACATTACATCTCTGTGTCTTAAATATGTTTGTTGAGCAGTGAGTTGTGCGATTTTCTCTGGCTGAACTGTCTGGGTTTTTTAGTATTTGAATAGATGTGAATAGATATTTCTAATATGAGAAGAGTGAAACTAGTTATAGTTTATTTCAACTCATATTGAGTTAAATTCCTACAGAAAGGTGATGTAAATGTTTTTATGACCATAGACTTGTTAGTTCAATAATGACAGCTTATCTCAGAGTTTCAAGGTTACATTAAAATATTCCTATTGGAATCTTTCCAACTTCAGACTGTGTTCGAAAAAGATAGAAGTGGCACAAAGGAAGGTTAAATTTCCCAGAACTGTAATGTATGCTCTAATAAGAAATCAGTATGAAAAGACAAATAAGATATGAGTTCTGAGATGGCTGTTTTTACTGAGTCATCCCATTTTACACAAACAGGTCACCTCAGAAATCTATGCAGTGTTGGGACCAACAAAACATCAAAAGAATGAAATATCAACGTATGGGTAATTTAGAATGAAATATCAATGTATGGGTAATTTCTCCTAATCATAGGTTTTCACCAGGGTTAGATATTCAAATAGAAAAGTTGCTGAGTATATTAAGTGGAAGTTTGTTGAAATCATTCCATTTGTTAAATTCAACGCGTGAAACTCTACACAGATGCATAGAAAAAATGTCATGTGATACTACATTTTCAACCTCCACATTGAAAACTCTCCTATAGCCTATATATGGCTATGAAACATGAGAAAGAAACCTAATTTGTGTTACAGCAAGTCATTCAATAACCATACAGAAACTCTGTAGTGTTGTGTTAGGTAAATTATATCTTGCTTTAATATTAAAAGAAATTCACATAGAACTGCTTATTTTATACACATTTAACAAAATACTCCTCATCTTCAATTTTCTATCATTGTGGAATTATTTTTTTCCCCACCTCACTAATAGTATATTTTATGCACAAATAAAATAGAAATAAATAACCAAAGCACTTTTATTTTTGAATTTTTATACCTAAAACAGGATTGAAACTGTCTCATGAGGAAAATTATGTTAATTCTGTTTTTCCAGGAACAAATGGAAAAATTGAGACAAATTTGTTTCAGTCAAATATTTATAATATCATTATTTCAGCAAAATCACATGTACAAGTTTTCTCTTATAGATGTATTTTCTAAGTATAATCCATTATTTTACAAAGTAGGAGACAAGTTAGTTTTTATAAACTCTGACTTTCCAACTTGGGGAATGATGATTATGAACTCCAACCTTTTATCTTAGAGAATGATGACCATGCCCTTAATTGGCTAGCTCTACTCTTATGAGTAATTATTTTCATGATTGATGTATATTCAAAAAAAATTGGCACATATTTGAATTCATGAGGATGACTCAGATTTGTAACCATAATGGTATTTGAACATTTCTGTCATGTACTTAGTTTCACAAAAAATACTCCTTTCAAAGAAAAATGTGAAAATAAATGCACCAAGTCAAATATTCAAAGTAGTTTTTGCAACTAGTTTACAGTATGATATAATTACATTGAGCCATAATTTACTTGTTTTTCAGTATGGAACTTGTCAAAATTTATGTCCGTTATAAATAGTTATGCTATGATCATTTGTATATTATATAATCATACAGCAATAAAATCGTACTCTAAATTAACAGCCTGTCTTATGATTTATGCCAAAAGTTTCCTGAACGTTTGATTGGTTGATAGATTTTGGTGTTTAACACCACTTTCAGCATTATTGGCTGTTTTGTGGCGTGCAGTTTTTAGCTCACCTGGCCAAAAGGGCCAAGTGAGCTTTTCTCATCACTTGGCGTCCGTCGTCGTTAACTTTTACAAAAATCTTCTCCTCTGAAACTACTGGGCCAAATTTGACAAAACTTGGCCACAATCATCATTGGGGTATCTAGTTTAAAAAATGTGTCCGGTGACCCGGCCAACCAACCAAGATGGCCGCCATGGCTAAAAATAGAACATAGGGGTAAAATGTAGATTTTGGCTAATATCTCTGAAACCAAAGCATTTAGAGCAAATCTAACGGGGTAAAATTATTTATCAGGTCAAGATCTATCTGCCCTGAAATTTTCAGATGAATCGGACAACCCGTTGTTGGGTTGCTGCCCCTGAATTGGTAATTTTAAGGAAATTTTGCCGTTTTTATACGACCGCAAAATTTTTGCGGTCGTATATTGGTATGACGTTGGCGTCATCGTCGTCGTCCGGCGTCTTCCGAAGACACATTGGTTTTCGCACTCTAACTTTAGTTTAAGTGAATGGATCTCTATGAAATTTTACCATAAGGTTCAATACCACAAAAGGAATGTTGGGATTGATTTTGGGGGTTTTGGTACCAACAGTTAAGGAATTAGGGGCCAAAAAGGTGCCAAAAATAAGCATTTTTGTAACTTCCAGACATAACTTGTGTGTTAGTGTATGGATCTCTCGGACATTGTACCACAAGATTCCATATCACAAAGGGAATGCTGGGATTGATTTTGGGGGTAATTGCCTCAAAATATTAGGAATTAGGGGCAAAAAACAAGCATTTTTCTAGTTTCATGACAATAACTTGTGTGAAAGTGTATGGATCTTTCTGAAATTGTACTAAAAGGTTCCATATCACAAAGGGAAAGCTGGAATTGAGTTTGGGGGTAATTGCCCGAAACGTTTAGGAATAAGGGGCCAAAAAGGGGCCAAAAATAAGCATTTTTCTAGTTTCTAGACAATAACTTGTGTTCAAGTGTATGGATCTCTCTGAAATTGTACCAGAAGGTTCCATATCATACAGGGAATGCTGGGATTGATTTTGGGGGTAATTGCCTCAAAATTTTAGGAATTAGGGGCCAAAAGAGGGGCAAAAAACAAGCATTTTTCTAGTTTCATGACAATAACTTGTGTGTAAGTGTTTGGATATTTCTGAAATTGTACTACAAGGTTCCATATCACAAAGGGAAAGCTGGAATTGAGTTTGGGGGTAATTGCCCAAAACGTTTAGGAATTGGGGGCCAAAAAGGGGCCAAAAAACACATTTTTCTAGTTTTCAGACAATAACTTGTGTTCAAGTGTATGGATCTTTCTGAAATTGTACTGCAAGGTACCATACCACAAAGTGAAGGCTGGGATTGAGTTTGGGGGTGATGAATCATAAGGGGGTTCAAAAAATTTGGGGGGGGGGGGAGATTTTTTTTTTTTCCTTTTTTTTCTTTTTTTCCTTTTTTTTTCTTTTAAAATTTTCCATTTTAAGTTGGTTATTTCTGATTTATATTTAAAAGCAAATAATAATGATATGGTAGGAGATACACACCAAACAGGATGTGTAAATTATTATATAATAAGTATTGGGCAATAGCAAGAAATTTTCAATTGCACAGTATTGCACAATAGCAAGAAATCTTCAATTGCACAGTATTGCGCAATAGCAAGAAATCTTCAATTGCACAGTATTGCGCAATAGCAAGAAATATCCAATAGCACAATATTGCGCAATAGCAAGAAATTGTCAATTGTGCAGTATTGCGCAATAGCAAGAAATATTCAATTGCACAGTATTGTGCAAAAGAAGATAGTTCGTATAAATTGCTTATTTCTTGACCAATTTCAATGGGGTTTTATTCTTGAATTCTTGGGGTTCTTTAATATGCTGATTCTAACCGTGTATTAAGTTTTTGGATTTTGGGCCCCGTTTTTAAATTGGTCCACATTGAGGTCCAAAGGGTCCAAAATTAAACTTTGTTTGATTTCATCAAAAATTGAATTATTGGGGTTCTTTGATATGCCGAATCTAACCGTGTATTTAGATTCTTAATTTTTGGTTCCGTTTTCAAATTGGTCTACATTAAGGTCCAAAGGGTCCAAAATTAAACTAAGTTTGATTTTAACAAAAATTGAATTCTAAGGGTTCTTTGATATGCTGAATCTAAACATGTATTTAGATTTTTGATTATGGGCCCAGTTTTCAAGTTGGTCCAAATCGGGGTCCAAAATTAAACTTTGTTTGATTTCAACAAAAATTGAATATATGGGGTTCTTTGATATGCTGAATCTAACCATGTATTTAGATTTTTGATTTTTGGGCCCCGTTATCAACTTTGTCCACATTGAGGTCAAAAGGGTCCAAAATTAAACTTTGTTTGATTTCATCAAAAATTGAATTCTTGGGGTTCTTTGATATGCTGAATCTAACCATGTATTTAGATATTGGATATTGGACCATAATAGGTGAATGTCCAATTTTAAATTTTTAAGTTCTTAGACAACATTCATTCTGTGTCAGAAACCTATGCTGTGTCAAATATTTAATCACAATCCAAATTCAGAGCTGTATCAAGCTTGAATGTTGTGTCCATACTTGCCCCAACTATTCATAGTTCGACCTTTGCGGTCGTATCAAGCTGTGCCCTGCAGAGCATTTTATTGGTTATTATCTTGAATATTATTATAGATAGAGATAAACTGTAAACAGCAAAGTAAGATCTACAAATAAGTCAACATGACCAAAATGGTCAGTTGACCCCTTAAGGAGTTATTGCCCTTTATAGTCAATTTTTAACCATTTTTCGTAAATTTTTGTAATCTTTTACAAAAATCTTCTCCTCTGAAACTACTAAGACAAATTTAACCAAACTTGTCCACAATCATCATTAGGGTTTCTAGTTTAAAAAATGTGTCCGATGACCCCGCCCGCGAACCAAGATGGCCGACATGGCTAAAAAATAGTACATAGGGTAAAATGCAGTTTTTGGCTCATATCTCTGAAACCAAAGCATTTAGAGCAAATCTGATGAGGATAAAATTGTTCATTAGGTCAAGATCTATCTGCCCTGAAATTTTCAGACCAATCAGGCAACACGTTGTTGGGTTGCTTCCCCTGAATTGGTAATTTTAAGAAAATTTTGCAGCTTTTGGTTATTATCTTGAATATTATTATAGATAGAGATAAACTGTAAACAGCAATAATGTACAGCAAAGTTAGATCTACAAATAAGGCAACATGACCAAAAATGACCTTAAGGAGTTATTGCCCTTTATAGTCAATTTTTTACAATTTTCATAAATTTTGTAAATTTTTGTAAATTTTTACAAAGTATTTTCCACTGTAACTACCGGGCCAAGTTCATTATAGATAGAGATAATAGTAAGGAGCAAGAATGTTCAGTAAATTAAGATCTACAAACACATCACCATCACCAAAACACAATTTTGTCATGAATCCATCTGTGTCCTTTGTTTAATATGCACATAGACCAAGGTGAGCGACACAGGATCTTTAGAGCCTCTAGTTATTTGAGGAGGCGAAAGAACCACCTACCTTCAGGAGGCAATCCTACTAAACTAAGATAGGATTCAAACCCACCGTCCACGTGCAGGGATGGAACTTACAACCTCAGTATTGACATGCTGGCAATATAGAAGGTGAACTACTTCGGCCACCAAGGCCCCCCTAAACGTTTCAGGTACATATATGAACATGCACATTTATCTGTCAGACTTCCAAGTGTTCAATCTCATCTCCTGTCTTCTAGTGAGGCCCCTCATGGGGGGTGTCCAAATAATCACATAATCACAATTTGTTTGCCAATATAATCGCATAATCATTAATTATTTTTTTAAACAAGATAATCAAATAATCAAAAATACAGTCCTAGACTATCAAATAATCAAATAATCACTATAAAAACGGCCAAGTAATCACATAATCAAAAACCCCATGAGGAGGCTCTAGTAATATCATTAACCTTGTGGGTTGAATCATCGATTAGGTCGAACCAAAGACTTGAAAAGGTTTTATTAGCTGCTTCTCCCCAAGCAACAACAAACCATTTAGAAGTGACGGGTCTGCTTGGAGTCCGGATAAATGTGCCCATGTAGAGTTATACATTTGTATGGCTTCCAGGGGACTTGCCTTGGGAGCTAGCATGTTCATTAATCCATGACTGTCAAGTACAAGTCATGGTGTATTGATATCTGTAAATATGTGATTATCTCTAATATGAATCTTATAGTTGCCACTGAACGTTAACCAAACATCAGTTAATCATTTAAACTAATATTTGACACTTTTACATGCTTCAAGACATAGGTTTAAGGATTTTGATTGATTATTGTCTTTCTTGCGATGAATGATGAAAAATTCTGGACAGGTTTGCTGTGACTTAATCTTTCTATAAGCTAATATTCAGAAGGTAGAAGAGCTGGATAATTCACGTATTGTATTATTGTATCAGCCTTTTGGTCCGACTCTTCAGTGTGGCAAATAGCCACTGTCTTTGACTTCATGACTGGTTAACGCTGCTTGAGTTGTTCGGGTATTAAGACAACTATGATTGCTTTAAAGTCACTGCAGGGTAATTTTGTCCGTCACCCACAGGGTTGATCTCACCTCTATCGATCAACATTTGGTCCGCTTCTCAGTTTTATCAGTGATATGTCAACTATATTCTGTGTAAATATGCTTATAAGGTGTGCATGTCGGTCTGGCTGGGTTAATCCGACTCCGATCTCATTTACTTGGCAGTTGCTTTGTTGGGCATAGTTGTCCGTTTCTCAGATATTTTAAGTAATTCTAAATCATGCATTTTGCGTATAGAAAGATTGTAAGCTGAAAACGTCTATCTTACAGGGTTCATCTGACCTTCACACCTTCATTAGTCACTGATGATCTTAAATGGAGCAAATCGCTTTATCTAAAGACTTTCAACCAAAAACCAAGAAAAATCCAAATGCATAGAAGAGCAAAATGGGACAGCATAAAAGAAGATATGAATTTACTGTAAAGTCTGAAAAAAAGACAAACACCAATACTCTCTGGAATGTGTCCAAGGAAGGCATTAAAAGTACAAAGCAACATTTACCTTACTAAATATGCAAGACAAAAACCCATGATAAACCATGAAATACAAAAAAAAACAAAAAATATGAGGCGAAGTAACCGAAAAAGAAATCAAACCATGCTACTGACAAGCTTATTGGATATATAACCCAAGAAGATAATGAAAAAAGATAAAACATTCTGGACCTACATATGATCACATATAAGAAAAGCGATAAAAACGAAGTAGCACCACTAAGAAGAAATGGCAAATTAGAAACCGATCCCATAAATAAAACAAAACACTAAATGATCAACTCCAATCTATCTTCTTCTCCGCTCGCTGTTCGATCGGTAAAAGATAGTTCGATAGATAAAAACTAAGGACAGATCGAACACAACAATATTCAAAAGCGAAATATTATCATCACAGAAATGGAGTGAAAAAAAAACAACAACTGAAGAGTCTTAATCAACACAAGGTTGCTCGACCAGATAATATCAAACCAAATTGATACTGAAAAGTCTTTCAAGTGAAATGGCCCCTATACTAACCATCGTTTACAATTTTTCAATGGATAAATGCCAAGGACAGATACTGGTTGACTGACGAACAGCTTATGTCACACCAGCATAAAAGAAAGGTGAGAAATACCTATCAACAAACTACAGGTCAATATCCTTAACATGAATCTGTTGTAAAAAACAGAAAATAATAACAGTAAGATCATGAAACATGCTAAGGACAATAACATTCTATAACCTTTACAACATGACTTCAAGAGTAAAATATCATGAGAAACACTGACAGCTCTTTGAATGTATTGACGGTATCACAAAAAATCAGGAAAACAAACAGACATGTTAGTTCTAGAATTCTCAAAAGCATTTGACAAGGTGTCACACAGCCTACTCCATCATAAACAACACCATTATGGCATTAGAAGTGAGTCATGTAGATAGATAAAGGAATGGTTTTCAAAGACAATGCTTATAAGACTTTAGTAAGACCACAGATGGAATACGACACCCGTATCAGCAAAACCACACACTAGATAAAATCGAAAAAGTACAAGCACTTAGTATGAGTTCGAATCCCGGCGAGGGAAGATGTTAGTTCTAGAATTCTCAAAAGCATTTGACAAGGTGTCACACAGCCTACTCCATCATAAACAACACCATTATGGCATTAGAAGTGAGTCATGTAGATAGATAAAGGAATGGTTTTCAAAGACAATGCTTATAAGACTTTAGTAAGACCACAGATGGAATACGACACCCGTATCAGCAAAACCACACACTAGATAAAATCGAAAAAGTACAAGCACTTAGTATGAGTTCGAATCCCGGCGAGGGAAGAACAAAAATTTGACGAACTGTACGCTACGTAATCAGTCAACATAGAACTAGGATGGAAAAGCTTACAACGAGGCGTAATAAAGAAGCATGACATGTGTTACAAAATAACGAATGGCTGGAAGCCGTAGACAACGTAAACACCGTCAAGGACCGGACAAAATGCATCCGAATATTTCCACAGTAAAGTCACTTGAGATATTCAAGTCTCAAGTGACCAACACCACTAAATAACCATATACACTATAATGTTTTGCCAGACTATTGAAAATATGGTGAATGTGGGAAGTATATGAAAGAAGAAGAACTTAAACAGTTACACAGGCATTCGTGTTATCTCAGTAGTTCTATTTTTTAAAATGTGTTTTGTTTCGACTATATTTCATTAATCCTAGACTTCGCATGCAATTAAAGTTGTTGAAATGCTATTGTTTTCCGGTAATGGGGAACTGTTGTGACAATGTTTGATAACGTTTATATTCTATCACAAACTTCACCCAGGATTGCAGATTGTTTATGAAGAAAGAAAAAAATGACCATTACACATTTTATATGAACCCCGGAAGCGATTTTTACTTAAATTGTGCACACGATCAACGCTTTTACAACCGTATTAAATTACAAAAAGAAGCATTCAATACTTATGGTTACGTGTTAAAACAATATTTTCGTAAAATCACCATAACGAATACTAGTAAGCATTAAAAAGTATTCATCCCCCCATAATGGCTGATGTAAATGGCTGTTAGGGAGACACATACAGTGTTATCCACAGTCATGTCAATTCACTATGAAAATCATTCAGTTATTACGTGGTAATCATAGAAAATTGTAAAACAAACTTAAACAGACCGCTGATTATGCGGTATTGATTTTGCTCATTGTTAAAGGCCGTACAGTGACCGATAGTTGTAAACGTTAGACTTTATCAACCAACGAAACGAATAGAAACAATTGTCATGTTACTGACATGGTACTCACATTTTCAAAGAAAATATTGAATTAAACCTGGTTTTATAGGTAGCTAAACCTCCCACTTTTATGACAATTGTTTATAGTTCCGTTATATTGACAAAATTTGGTGAGCAACCCAAACAGACAGAATAGGTTAATCTGACTATAATTGGGACACAACAGCCAAATTAGAATTGAAATTGCATTAAGTAGAAACGAAAATAACACTTTATAATTAAAAGTTTTTTTCGTCCAAAGTGCTTATCTGAATTTACCTTCATTTGGAACGCTCAAATCCAAAGATATGAAAATCAGGGATGTATAAATACATGGAAATGTTATGAGCTATATGACCAAAAGGGAACTGAAATTAATCGCAAAATTCAGCTTTGGTCATCTTTGCCCGAGGAAGTTCGGACCTGGAATGAATAAGAAATAATCAAAATAACCTAACGAAAAACCTTTAAAAATTTATTCCCACATGATGGCTGATGTAATTGGCTGGTCTTAAGAGATGGGAAGTGTTTGTTATCCACAGTCGTTTCAATGCTCAAGAACAATGTTGTTTCAATTACTGTCATTTTTACTTGCAGTATTATCAATATAAAGTTATTGTTTCAGGCCGAGGCAGAAGAGTTCGTGGCAGTGCACCTCTTAGGTTGTATTTGACCTTTATCTCACTTTCAGGGGGAGACTATTCCAGGGTCAACCAAATACCAAAATTCGACGAAAAGCAACTTTATAAAAGATACATTTTATTATTTTCTAATAAATTAGACATTTTGTACAACTCTGTTTGTGAACACACAACAAATAATTTTAAAACATAATTAAAATATCTGGTTTACAGTCAGAGGGATTGTGGGTAATTTTATTGCTTGCGCGCCAAAAATTAAAAAAAATGTAACGTCATTGGTTGGTTTTGGCCAAATATTACCCAGAATGCCTTAGGTTCTGAAACGGTTATTTATTCTTTGTCTTTATATTCGGCACGAATCTCTGCTTTCTTGCGTGAACAGCAAGCATGGAATAAGATGACAACCAGTTCTAAGAGTTCTGCTAGACTGAGAACAGAGAATCCGGCCCATAAACCTAGTTGTCCTCCAATATCACTTACAAAATTCTCATCCTGAAAAAAAATCTGAATATTTCATGTGAATTAATTGGTTTGAACAGTCCTCAAGGCACAATAATGCTGTTCTAAGCTTGTTTGTTGTATTGAAATAATGAAAATAATTGGAACTGAAATTATATGAACTGTTTGTTTATTTGTGTGTGTGTGTGTGTGTGTGTGTGTGTGTGTGTGTGTGTGTTTTTAAACAGACTGGTTATTACATACAAAAAAAAAGTCATTATAATATGAGATCTCAAGGAGACGATTACACACCAAACGTCAAAAAAGGTAGACAAGATCAAAAGAAAAAGACGCAAATTGATAAAAACTCGACCCTCATGACATTACACTGAAAATATGAGGCTGAGCAACACGACCACATTAATAACAAATGGGTGGTGACCATCAGATAAGTCATTTTATTTAATTAGTTTTAACTAAGGCTTGTAATACAATCACTGGATGTTTGTAAATATTAAATTAGATTAATAACAACACATAAGTATTTAATATTGTCGTTCATAAGGCTTTACGTCCAGCGACAAATATTACTAATATATTCCGTACGAATGTATGCTAACGTGATATGAATATGAAGCCTGCAATCTTCTAATCCGATGCGATTGGACTGATTTTAGACATTCTTGTTCCCGCGTTAACAGCTCAAAGAAGGCATATTTTGCGTTTGCACTTCACGATTCCCGCAAAGACGCAAGACGTACCCGGAATTTTAATAGGTTAGCTATTTATGTTTGCCTGCATGTATCCTGTGTATTCAGACACAGGGGTTGCCTTTGCATGTTTCATGATACAGGTAGGGCTGATTGTGGAAAAAAAATTCAAATATACACCTATGACTGGTTTGCAAAATCATTCTGCCAATATATACAGTGACACGTTACAGTAATAAATAATTGTTATATTTAATTCAATACAAATATTTCTCAAATAAATAAACCAATCTAGCTTTGAAACGGTTGCCGTTTTATTGATCTTTATTGGATAGCTAACGAAATTCTAATCTGTTTTTTATTTTTTTTTAATGTTAACACAAGTTGTTTGACCAAACAGAATACCCTTTAGTGGACGGACGGACAAAGACATAAAAATTTAAAAAAAGGAAAACCCGTAGTCTACAAACCACCACACAGAAAACATCAAATTGGGCAATTCTACCTCGCAAGAAACCGATAGAGAATTTAGAAGCTTCGGAAAGAAGGCAATTCTTAATTTAAATTACCTCACTATTTTATTAAAACTTACTGTATATGCAAGTTCCTCTTTTATAACATCTTCTACCAACGAAGAGAAAAATATCTTAACATAAGCCAAACTGTCACTGAAAATATAACGTTACTTGGATAAATATCATGCATTTGTTAATTGTATGCCTATTTCTGTAAGATGGAGTTACAGAAAATGATTCTCATATATCCTGCAAAAAGTGCCAGTTTATAAGGGAATACCCAACACTTTGACTAAAATAGATTTGGCTCGTTTAATTTTCATAAAATTTTGACAAAATACTAACTTTCACCTGTTGACAAAAATGTAAAATTTTCAAGAAATTTGAACCATACAATTTACAGGAGTTGGATGCATAACAGTTTGATAAACATTAATTTTGATCATTGAAAAGCTTGATTTCAGCTGATTGTTAAAGAGTTAACTCCCTTAGGTTTTCTGTACCCCTTAAGTCTTGTTTACATAGGAAGTGTAAAATACTATGGATTCATTATCATTGGTAGGTATCCATTTTTGTGGATTGAGGAAAACTTACATTTTCATGGATACTTGATTTCGTAGTTTTGCCAAAGTCTTCAAACGAGTCTTTAGAAAATTTGTATTTCGTTGAACATTTAATTTCATGGTTCACCTGTACCAACAAAATCCACGAAATTAGGTATCCCACAAATAATAATGAATCCACAATACTGTGGTTTAATTATTATTTGTGGGGTCCTTAACTTTGTGGAATTTGTTGGTAAATCTTAACCACGAACTAAAGTATTCAATAAAATTGAAATTTTCCAACCACAAAATCAAAACTACGACATATTAAGGAACAAATAAAACAAGTTCTTTTCTTTTCAAGTACAACTAAATTGATGATTCCTGAAGGAAATTGAGAAGATTATGCTTAGAGACATAGCTTGTATAGGAAGGAAATATATATTTATATATATATTTTGTGAATCTTATTGTTATTCTCCATAATTCATACCTTATAGCCTCTCTTGATTCATTTGTTTCCATAACAGAGTTTAACACCACTGCATAGTTCTCAGCTGGATATTGAGTCATAAAAATATTCTTTTTGAATGATATTTGCCTGAAATGATACATACAACTAACATGTTACTTAGATAATACAGTGAAACCTGTCTGAACCGAATCTTGCATAAAACGAAAACCTTTCTAAACCAAACAAGTTCCTAATTCCAGTCATATCAAATTTTATGTGTTGTGAATCTGATAAAACCGAACATCTGTTAAAATCTAACAAAATCTTTAGTCCCAAAGAGGTTCGATTTTAACAGGTTTCACTGTAATAAGTTGTGTATTCTTGTATTTTGAAGAAAAAAACGGACATCTTACAGAACCCTTAGCAGTAAACCCTTGCAATAGTTTGACATACGTTTTGCCGTTTTTGATAAAATATGCAACCACGTCCAGATTTAGGACGTTATATTAATCGATGCCTCGTGTAGAACGAGTGTCACACTCTCTGCAGGTTTAAAAAACATTGGAACTATTATTTCTAAGGTCCGTAGGTAGTCCGTTGCAAGCTAACAATTCTGGCCCATACCCAACCTAATTTTTAGATGCAGTACAAATTCTCACCCTTCATCCTGATAGTACTATTTTTCGGAACCTTGCCATTCCATTTATTTATGTGTTATTTTTCCAGAAAATGAATGAAATATTTGCCACTGAAAGTTAAGCATACAACAACAATCGTACAACGTTACATCTTGTTTCCAAAAAATGTTGAAATTTCAAAAATGGGGAAAATGGCCACTCTTTGTCATCTATAGCGGTACTAGAGAATGATAAACAATTCGCCACCTGTCTATAGTTAAGTTTGCCACTTGTTGAGGTTCATCAGCTTTACGCCAGTTATCACCAGTTGCGTTCGTTTAACATTTTTTTTGGTTTCTGTCTCGTGACGTTAACCTGATTTTTGAAATACGTTTCAGTTGTCCGACAGTCAAATAGTTTGAAAGAATCTAAAATTTGAACAAGTTGTTCCAGAAACTTACTTTTTATAGGGATGACTGTTGTGGTCTCGTGTTAGCGTGTTTGTCTCGAGTGCGAGAGGTCGTGGGTTTGAACTCCGACCGGGTCAAATCAAAGACTTGGAAGATTGATATTTGCTGCTTCTCCGCAAAGCACGCGGTGTATAGGAATAAGAGCAAATACTGGTCGATTCGGAATCTGAATAATGTGTCCTACGGATTGTTACCTTGTGAAATTATCCGACTCAGTGTCTCGGTCTAGTACAAAAAAGGATTTAACAACCATCCTTCTATATCTAAATACAAAAATACACTGTATTTTCGGGAATTCGGGATCCAGCTCTTATTTTCCCGGACATTCGGGATGATACCCCCTCCTACCCCCTCACATGTGTCTACAGTGGTTGTCGTTGGTTCATGTCTGTCATAATTGTTTTGTTATAAATTAGGTTGTTAGTTTCCTCAATGTAATTGTTTCACGATTTTCATGTCGGGGCCTTTTATTGCCAACTATACAGCATGGGTTTTCTCTCATTGTTGAAGGCCTTACGACTGCCTTTAATTGTTTACATCCACTTCATTTGAACTTTGGTGAATAGTTGTCGCATTGGCAATCATACCACATCTCCTTATTTTTATATTGAAAATTACTTTTTTTCTTTTTTCCTCTAATTTTTTGCCAAAAAATCTTTGATATTTTTACCTTTTTTTTCTTCAAATATTCAATATTTGAAACTTCTTTTTTTTTGTGTGTGTATGTGTCTGTGTTCTAAAACTTGTTATCATATATAAATTTCTACATACATTAACATCGAAAAAGCTTTTTTTGACCTTTTTTTTTTGCTTCAAAACATTCAATATTTGAAATGTCTTCAAAATTTTATCACAAAGTCATCAAACATATGATGTATCATGGTATCTGGTACTCTAAGAATAAATATATAACTGTTTTCACATTGTGACTTGGATGGAGTGTTGTCTCATTGGTACTCATACCACAGCTTCTTATTTCTGTATATTAAGGTTTTAAGTATTATGTTTCTACGTGTAAAGCAATAAAACATATGACTTTTCAAATAATGTAATGAATATTCAGCCACAATGATATGATGGGCGTTGCTATAAAATTAACGAATCACAATTTACAGTATAATTCAGGCACAATGATATGACGGGCGTTGCTATAGAAATGAATCACATTTTACAGTAGAAAGTGTATAAGACTTGGTAGTTTTGGAGTTAAAAGCTCATCGATAGATTAAAATGTTAACATACTCAAAATGGTTAACTACTCTCAGAGACTAAGGTTTTCAGTCCCCGAGCATAGATTGCCTTTGCCGTTTTTTTTTTAAATATTCGGTTTCCAATGCTCTATAACTTTGTACTTAATCTGGCCTTTCATTCGATCGCCACTATGAGTCCTATGTAGACGAAACGCACGTCTGACGTATCAAATAGTAAGCCTGGCCTTTTCGTCATAAAACTTTTCTCAGCACTCCGGAGTACAAATTTTGTACACAAAATCCAGCATTTTGACTGGTTTATTTCTGAGTCTTAATGAGTACGATAATCGTACCCGAAACTTGTATGAATGTAAGGCTTGGCATCTTCGATGAGTTTTTACACACGCATTGACTAATAGTATGTATTTTAAAAAAAAATATTGACCTTTGTAGCTAATCGAGGTCATATTTAAGAAATAATTCATGGAAGCTGTTGTAAATGTTAATGGTGCCATATTTTGGGGAAATAACTAGGAGGGTACCATGGATCTTAGAAATAGAAAAATTCCAGCTCCTAATTTTGGAAAGGGGGGAAGGAATGTAATAATTTCACAGAAGGAAACTATAGAATCAGGTAATTTGATAGACCTAGGTACGGAAGAAATAGACAATATGTCAATCTCAAGTCCATCCAGTCCAATGGAAATAACCAATACACACATTTACAACACTTTGGTGGGTGTATATTGGCAGTTGGGATACTTATAAGGAGCCATTTTTGTTTGGGCGGAGATTAAGTTAAGGCTAATGATTAGTCTAGATTGCAATATACATTTTGGTTACACCATGGGTATGCTGAGCTATAGTCTACACCATTTTAGATATTTCTCGGGGAATACTGATGACTATTTTTTATTAGTTGTACTTTTGTACCTATTTTTATACTTATGTTTGTATGGTACATCAGTATCGAAGATTGTGTATAAATTTATACGCGGGGTACCCTTGTGGTATAGAACTTGATAGGACATTTGTTGGCTTATCGTTAGCCTGGTGTTTAGAAGAAGTTGAGCTTCATGATGTTTATAATTCCAGCGTCTGATAGAATGGAGAATCTTGGATTGAACTTTAAATGGAGTATACGGTATTAGTGCTGTAACTGGATGCAAAAATAGACTTTTATTTTATATTTTCGATAATGACACAATGAAGAAAAATGTATATTTTGCCTTTTAAGTATTAACAGGCGCATTAGTTTGTTAACACAGACATTAGTTTTTATGACATAAACAGGCGCAGTAGTTTGTTGATGTATGGTTAAGTTTAAGTTTTAAGATAGCTGTAATATTTGCTTGTTTTTGGCAAATTAGAGATTTTTTATTTGTATGATAGAGTATTACGTACATAGCAATATTGTGAAAAGAATTTTTTAAATGTATTGTCAGAATTGACAAGACCATATTTCGAGGACGAAATGTATTCTCAGTGTTGTAAATGTGTGTATTGGTTATTTCCAAGTAAAGACATATTGTTATTATTGTATTAAGAGAGTTTATATGAGTTGTCAGAAGTTATTTTTATTATTTCTAGAATATTGAATGAGTAATTAACGTACGTTTTACTTTATGTTATTAGATGTATCGATAACGTCACATATGGCGCAAATTTGTCATGTATTATTCAGAACGTTACCGTTGGGTAAATATTGTAATCGTGAACCCAAAAGTGTTCATTTGTGAGCTCTCAACTGGAAGAAATAATATGTCTTTTTTGTTTTAGTAACAAAAGTGTATTATTATAAGCATTTTGAGTCGAGGACTTGTATATTTTATGTCAGCGTTTGACGTTATGTTTTTCTTCTTGCTTAGAATATTTACTTCCGGGAATTTCAAATAAATTCCAGTGCAACGTCACGTTCGTGAGTCTTTGCTGTGTTTACATTTGGCTTGCAGCAAGGCTCAGCCCGGGGGTTCCTAGAGGTGAGAAGCAGCGCATTTAGCTGTATGCCTCGCAGTTTATATTACAAGTAAGGATCGTAGTTTAGAGGTAAGAAGCAGCGCAGATAGCTGTATGCCTTGCATTTATTTACGTTGTCATTGTAGAATTTATTAAGATAATCCCGTTTGGTCCGTACAAAAATACAAGAGAAAGAATGTTATTTTAGTAGCTCCGCCCCGTATGTAAATTAAATAATTGTTGCTCGAATATTGTACATGTATGGAAATATATCGGCTGTTCTAGAAGTTTAATAAAAGTATCATTTTCTACTATTGATTATTTATTCACGCTACCAATGATGAGAGAGAACAGACAACAGATTTGACGGCCGTATTTATTTATCCCTTAGTTTAGTCACAAGTTTTGTGAGTTTATTCGTATTTGCTGGCTTTAAAACTATAGACAAAACATAGCAAGAAGCAGAAATTACGGCAGAAGCCATAGATTTGTTGGACATTTAAGGAATGACTGTAATAAATTTTATGACTCAGTGTCTCGGTCTGGTACAAAAAAGGATTTAACAACCATCCTTCTATATCTAAATACAAAAATACACTGTATTTTCGGGAATTCGGGATCCAGCTCTTATTTTCCCGGACATTCGGGATGATACCCCCTCCTACCCCCTCACATGTGTCTACAGTGGTTGTCGTTGGTTCATGTCTGTCATAATTGTTTTGTTATAAATTAGGTTGATAGTTTCCTCAATGTAATTGTTTCACGATTTTCATGTCGGGGCCTTTTATTGCCAACTATACAGCATGGGTTTTCTCTCATTGTTGTAGACGAAACGCACGTCTGACGTATCAAATAGTAAGCCTGGCCTTTTCGTCATAAAACTTTTCTCAGCACTCCGGAGTACAAATTTTGTACACAAAATCCAGCATTTTGACTGGTTTATTTCTGAGTCTTAATGAGTACGATAATCGTACCCGAAACTTGTATGAATGTAAGGCTTGGCATCTTCGATGAGTTTTTACACACGCATTGACTAATAGTATGTATTTAAAAAAAAAATATTGACCTTTGTAGCTAATCGAGGTCATATTTAAGAAATAATTCATGGAAGCTGTTGTAAATGTTAATGGTGCCATATTTTGGGTTATTTCGATTCTAATAGGACAAATACGGTAATTTAAAAACTGAAGCGAACGTAAGATTGCCGTGTGTATGGCTGTTCTATACACCTTATCGCTAATCCCGCTTGACCCGAGAATCAGTCCCGCTCGAACTTTTGACGCCATACAACAATCACTTTTCCATTGTGGCGTCAGATATTTTCTATTATGACGTCAAAATTTTACGGGAACTTGTGTGATGTCCAGTAATGGCGGACAAATAGCGATAAGGTGTATTTTACCCCCTGTAAGATAAAAGCTACAAATTTCATATAAATCTAAGTCTTACATGAATTATTTCTCAAATAAGCAGTAGAAAAAATGTGTTCAATTCTCATAATTCTTAACCCAAACATTTATTTTTCGTTGGCTACTATTTACTGTCAAATCCAGAGTTGACATGTCGTAACTAAGGAGGAAGCCGCCATGTTGACTTGCTGAAATCCACAAATGTGCGAATAATGCAATGGAATAGAAAATGAAACAACACCTACCTCAATACTCCACTTTAGTGCAATATTATCCAAACTTAGGGCGTATACGTAACGGAAAACATTTAGCTTTAGAGTTTTCATTCGTATGACGTCATGTTATGACATGACGTTGATGCGCCAAGATCATTCATGAAATTTGGCGGAATTTTATTCTATTTTGATTTTATACATTTTTTAAGCTCTTGTGCATTAATTCTTTTTGTTATGCAATATAATAGGAATAACGGTTCTGTAGTTTCTTTTTCAATTTCAATTTGGACACAACGAAATCGACATAGTGTTTGCACATATGTTACGATACATGTGGATTTACGTGGGAAGTAAATAGTAACAGCCACCAATATGCACATCTCTGAGTCTGCGCTAAGTATAGATATATCGAGAATTTTATCACGGTGTTGTTTACAAAGCGAAAGAAGCACGTCATATTAGAATGTAAAATAATCTATATCGAAACAGTTCTAGCAGACGGACTGTGAACAACGTTATGAAATTGATATTAGAATATAAGAGGGACTAGATAGGGTTTACAGAATATAGAATATTGGACCAACACAGAAAAAAATGGCAAACACGTAGAGGATAGAGAACAATTGGTTGCTGAAATATAAAGAATTATAGAGAAAATTATAGAGAAAATGGCTTAAAAAATTAAAGAATACATAAATGAAGGACCCCCATCCAGACCCTCGTATAAGTTGACACCGACGTACCTGCATGGCATTTTGCATTTACAATTCAATTCACTTCCTGATAATGCTTCTGTTACCGTCATACACTGTATCTCTACAAATTAAAACAATAATGCGCAGGAATCTTACACAGAGTTTGAAAATACCATTGAAAATTCGTCACTGTGTTCATTTTTACGGAGTTCTAATTTCGGTATTTCACCTGTTTGCGAGGTTTTATTGTCGAGTTTTTTTTTCTTGTCTCCGACTATCTTCTTAAAAATTTAACAAGGATATATTTAGCAATTTTATCATACTCGCAAAATAATTGCTTTTCATAGTTTTTTTTCTATGCCTTTAATGTTTTACTATTTTTTACTATTTCGATTTTCAATCAGTCTTTAAAACAAAACACATAACATTACTAATAGGTAGGAATGTTATTGTGTACTTATTTTGAATACTTTTCCATTGATATGTTCCAGAACACGGTTTATGTTATTGCTATCTCTATTTGGATCCTTATATTCTTATAACATGTATGTATCTGTATGCCCCACAAGAGCTCCGATTCGGAAATGAAATATTTTTAATGTTTAAATGTATCAATGTTCTAAGGGAGATATCTAGATTTTTCTCTAAACGCCCCAGCCTCACAATTTCTGTTGTTCATTGTATTGTATCCATTGTCCATAGCTGTACATTGATATATATTTTAAGATCTCGTCTTTTATAATTCGTTTTAGAATGGCATTAATAATTTATATTACTTAATGTATAATTCATGTATTATGTTATTTTTTGTAATATAATGGTGAGACGTAATTAAAACTATTTAAAATTGAGAATGGAAATGGGGAATATGTCATAGAGACAACAACCCGACCAAAGAGCAGAAACAGCCGAAGGCCAACAATGGGTCTTCAACACAGCGAGAAAATCCCGCACCCGGAGGCGGGCTCCAGCTGGCCCCTAAATAAAAATGTGTACTAGTTCAGTGAAAATGGACGTCACACTAAACTCAAAACATTTAAATGAACTAAGATTAAAAAAACATACAAGACTAACAAAGGCCAAAGGCTCCTGACTTGGGACAGGCGCAAAAATGCGGCGGGGCTAAACATGTTTTGTGAGATCTCAACCCTCCCCTATACCTCTAGCCAATGTAGAATAAACAAACACACAGCAATACGCACAGTAAAACTCAGTTTAAAAGAAGTCCAAGTCCGATGTCAGAAATGGTAACAAAAGAAACTAAGCAAAATGACAATGATGCACAAATTAAAAAAGGACTACTAGCAGTTACTGACATGCCAGCTCCAGACCTCAATTAAACTGATTGAAAGATTATGTCTTCATAATATTAAAATCAAGCAAATCCCTCCCGTTAGGGGTTTAGTAATATACCATCATAACATATATTTGTATTGTATTGTCCGTACTTGTCAATTTTATTTGTTATTTAATTATATGTTCATCTTGTAATTATTGAGTATCGTTGGTTATCTCAACGAGATTGATTTTCTCGCTTGAGCCGGTACGGCGAAAGTGAGAAAAGCAATCAAGTTCAGATGACCAATGATAATCTGTTTATCGCTGTTTTACCTATGACGACGTTGTTAATTTCATCGACAACGGGCACGTGGGCCCTTAGTTTCTAGCGATAATTTTTCATATAACTCGACTCCACTGAGAAAGAAAATTATCAGACAAGATCAAAGGAAAATTTGATCTAATATATAGCGATAATTGAAGTTAAAGCAAAATTTGCTTTTATTTCAATAAAATTACTTAAATACTTATTCCTACTTATAAGATGGAGCGTTTTGTCGTGCGTGTAAAAGAGAGGCGAAAGATACCAAAAGGACATTCAAACTCAAAAATCGAAAATAAACCTAACCTTGTAAGAAGACGATATTGTGGTGACGAAATTTGAAACATAATTTTATCTATTATCTGTCGTCATCTATGAAACAAATATTCCAAAACGATCAATCAACTCGTCATGACGTCCGTAAAATTTTCGAAGGGGCGACTCCAATTTAACTTCTCCATCTCACAACAAACAAGCTGTAAGGCAAGAGCAGAGTTAAAGATCTGATTGTATCTTATTGTAAATATTAATACCTTATTTCAGAGCTTCTATAGCTGCCTTAAATGAACGAAATTGCTAGTTAACCTTACCTGATGTTGTTTTGCACATGTTCGTAACGGCTAAAGTTGACCTTACCTGATGTTGTTTTGCACATGTTCGTAACGGATAAAGATAAAAAGTCATAACTACTCAGGCATTTGCAATCTTTTCTGACTGCTGTACCAGTGCACCGTTCCATGCAGGGCTGTAATTAAATACCAAAATAACTCCGGTTACCTTTTATTATCGAATTAACCAATAAAAAATCAACTTCCATATCCAAAGTGTAGCCATGGTGAATTTAAATTTATGTTCGGACCAATTAGAGCGTCCAAAGATTTAGGTGGTCATATTTTAATGTTTTTTTTCACAGGCACATGTCTCTGAAAAAAAAATATTACCAACATACTTTATATAGGATTTTTTTCAGGGACAAGTGCCTCTGTTTTGTTTAAATTGAGATTGTGTATGAAATGATAGAATTTTTTGCTCTATATAATTTTAGCTGTGTCGGATAGAAATCGACCTTATGCAAGTGCACGTATACATGTACATGCATAAGTGTTTGATTGATTTTGGAATATTCAAATACGAAATAAAAGATGAATTCTGGTCTGTTTTGTTGGGTTCTTATATCAACTTAATTTTCAAATAGTTACAGACTTTGCATAGACATTTTTTTCAACCCGAAATAAGTTAACAGATGTTTTGATATTCATTTGCATAGGTCGATTTATAAAGGCAGCAGTAGTATACCGCTGTTCGAAATTCATAAATCGATTGAGAAAAAAACAAATCCGGGTTACAAACTAAAACTGAGGGAAACATATCAAATATGAGAGGAGAACTACGACACAACAGAAACACAACATTAAAGTGTAACACACACAGAAACGAACTATAATATAACAATGGCCATTTTCCTGACTTGGTACAGGACATTTTAAGAAACAAATGGTGGGTTGAACCTGGTTTTGTGGCTAGCCAAACCTCCCGCTTTTATGGCAATGTTAAATATAACATTAAAATGACAACATTACATGACAGGAATACAATACAAGTAAATGGGAGAACATATAGGACAGAGAAACATACGAATAATAGCTAACAAAAGGTACCAGGTTTAAAATTTAATACGCAAAACGCGCGTTTCGTCCACACAAGAACAACCAGTGACGCTCAGATAAAAAAAGTACGAAAGCCAAAACAAGTACAAAGTCGAAGAACACTGAGGACAAAAGTACCAAAAAGTTGTGCCAAACACGGCCAAGGTTATATGTCTGGGATAAGAAAATCCTTAGTATTTATAATAATTCATACTTATGCAAACAGTAAATTTATAAAATATATCCGACGCAGCTCATTTGTTGATATTTCCTCGTATATTAAATCTGCTGGTGGACATTGCGTTCCCGAGAGTATCACCAGCCCAGTAGTCAGCAGTTTTGCGCTGATCTGAGTTATCATTAATATGTTTTTTTCTGTAAATAAGCTGTTTTTATGTCAATATTTCAGATGAACAAATAGAGAATGTAGATTGTGAAAAACTTCTTGGTTTATATATCGACAAAAACCTAAATTGGAATGAGCAAATAAATAAAATGTCATGTACAATATCAAATAGAATCAACTTATTACAAAAGATAAGAAAGTATTTACTTATGCATATACGTATTATTTATTTTAATGCTTATATTCTGCCATTGTTTGATTATTGTTGTAATATATGGGGTAGTTGTTATGAAAGTGGAATAAATAAACTTAATAAGTTATTAAAGAAATCTGCTAGGGTTATAGTAGAAGCTGACATAATGACATCCTCCAGTTTATTGTTTAATAGTGTAAACTGGATAGATGTGGAAAAACGAATTCAATATCAAAAGGCAATACTTGTATTTAAGTCATTAAAGAAAATGTTTCCAAATTATTTGCAAGAAAACTTTCATTTTACAGATAACCAACATTATAATTTACGTTCAGCTGATGAAAAACTGATAAATCTTCCGAAGCCAAAAACTAATTTTTTGACAAAAACATTTACATATTCTGGTTCTCAAATATGGAACAGTTTACCACAAGAAAGAAAGATGAGTAATACACTTGTATCTTTTAAAACAAAATGTTACATATTTTTCATAGATTGTTCAAACTAATATGTTTTTTCATTAGTATCTATATATAATTGTATATTGTTGTTTATATATATTTATAATATTTTACTTTATAGATATGTTATTACTATTTTGAGGACTCCCAGGAAGATTAGTTAGTTTTAACTAATGGGATTATCCTCTTGAAATAAAGATTATTTGTTTATTCATTTATTTATTTATTTTATTTTATTTGTTTACACAAATGTTGAAATATTCAAAACACTATGTATCTGAAACTGTTTTGATTCGAACGCCACTCTTGAGTCTCATGCAGACGACACTCACGTCTGGCGTAGCAAATTATAAGCCTGGTATCTTTGATAATTTTTTTACAACTTCCCCGAGGGTGTTACCAGCTCAGATGTTTTTGTGCTGACATGACATATCAGTAGTAACTGTGTTTATTTTCTGTAAGTTTACTGTTATAAAATGTTGAAATATTCAAAACACTAAGGTTTTTCTACACCCATAGTTTTTTTAAAAGCTGGAAACGATTTTCTATAATAATCACAGCGTTCCTATAGCAATAATAACGTGATTCTGTGGACAAATAAACTTACATTGTAACCATATAGAAGCATTTGTGTTTCTCTATACGACAAACTTTTCGGTATTCGTCCTAATATTAACTTAAGCGAAGACTTAAAATTATGGAGGCCAGATTTATAATTCGATAAATCGCTTTTTATTTGTCGATATTTGCGATACATTCGATGTATCAGACATTTTGGAAGCCGATAATGTGTATTATAATTGCAAAAAGTAGCGGAACTTATACGCTTGCTTGCGAAATGGTTGTCGTTTCTCATTTTAGCGTGTTCCAATTGTCATCTTATTATTTCTCAGCAGTAACATAATCCCTGTCCCTTCGTATGTCGTTAAAATATCTCACTTGATAAGTTACGCTCCTGTATGGTCACAAACCACAGGGACTTCATTAACAGGGGTGAGGGGTGTGTGTGTGTGCTCCTGACACGAAGGGTTAAATGGAAGAACGACTGAAATCTACTCTACATAAATTTTACGGTCACCATCACAATTTGTTTGACCGATACGATATATATGTGTCTTAATTCATTAACGACATATTTTCGGGGTCTTAGATTTTTCGTCTTCTTTGTAAATACCGATTGTTGTATTTTTATTGCTCATTTCTGACATTTTGACTGAGCGTTGATTTGCATGGCGGCCAATGCATACAGAGCTGGAGATGCTTGCTCTAGTCATCTAGACGCACCCAGTATCGACCCTTTTTAAGTTCATTCGGTTCCCTGAAATCTTTTCTACCTTGATTTGCACACAATTTAAAATAATGAATTAATTCAAATCCTCGGCTTTTTACAAAATATATTGCCATCATATTGACTTACCAGAACACTTGAATACGTGTTATCTGAGTCGCATAGTTTTTCAGAACCTGCGTATCGAATTAACCTTTCTTGCCTCAAAGCTATATTGGTCTCAAACTTTGTTGACACAGAAATCCCTTCGCTTTTTAGTTGTGCTTTGTATTGTGAACTGTGAATAGCTAACCTGACTCCTGCAGTTGCTGTGACGAATGGTATATAATCATTTTGGTGCACATCTAGCAATAATTCGAGTCCTAAAATAAAATATATATCATACAAATATTCAAATAATAAATTATTTTAGATTTTTAGAGTGTAACTATTGTAAATTTGCATGTTACACAGTTCAATCAAGCAACATAAACACTTAACATAACTTGTGACTTTTATAGTGTAAAAGAGAGGCGAAAGATACCAAAGGGACATTCAAACTCATAAGTCGAAAATAAATTGACAATGTCATGGCTAAAGAAGAAAAAGACCAACAGACAATCAACAGTATACAAAACACAACATAGAAAACTAAAGACTGAGCAACACGAATCCCACCGAAACTGTGGTGATCTCAGGTGCTCCGGAAGGGTAAGCAGATCCTGTTCCACATGTTACTTTTGATTGACATGGACCTCACATTTGCAACTCTAAGGCTTCATCACTGCTGACAAAAGTTCATAAAATATTGTTTTACCTTTGTAAGTAGTTGATATTTTGTATAACCATGTTTATATAAATACATTTTTAAGAACAAATGGCCATTCGCGGTCATAAAACTTTGCTCAGTACTCGGAGTCACAAAATTTATGCTCGAAACGCCAAATCCTGTATTTTGATCGGTTCATTTCTGAGTCATACAAAAGAATTATGACCGTAAGTCCTGATTCCGATAAGTTGAGGTCAATTTCAATCAAGAAAAAGTAGTATTCATCATTCAGTTATTTACAACATTTACAAACTTGGTATTCTGTAATAATGCTATTTCTGAGTATGTGAATATAAATTTCACATTATCAGACATAGCACGATGTATTTGAAGAGTGTGTTCGATTACCAAAGGCCTTCGCTCGATTAGTCACAAATCACTTGTGGATAAAACACACTTTAGTTTGTTCCCCTGGGGAATTCATTCGTTTTCCGCAAATATAACGCTAGTAAAAACTCACTCACAAACTGTCAAAATATATCAAAATAGACATATATCTTACCATACGCTGGTCCTGCTAGATTTGTCGGGTTTGAAGCAGGCGTAAATTTGTAGCATGTTCCATAATACTCGTCCCGTACCTTTTGTATTTCTCTGCAAGAAGAATTTTATGTAAAACTATTTGAAATGAGGTTTCAATTACAGATCGTATTCAAACTCCGAAACAGCGATGACGTTACTTTGCTCAACTCAACGTAGAGAAAGAGCACAAAGACACGGCTTTTTGTATAAACAAATCCGTAATCAGATACGCCAGAGACCTTTCTAAACTTTAAATGTCATGAAATGGACGTTCCTTCATAATATAAGTTCCAAATGGAAGAACTATTCTGTAATATTTTTCCAATGAAACAAATATTACATAATTTGTTCCTTCCGGAATAAAGGGTATAGAATATTTGTTCTAACAGGAACAGATATTATGGCGTTGTTTATAACAATGTTTCCTGGAGAACTTCTATCAGGCGGAACAAATATATGTTGACGGTACAATGGTGTAACAACACAACATAAGAGCAAACTGTAAAAAAAATAGTTGGAAAGTGCAAACAACTTGTCCACTAACAAAAAGACAAATGATAGTTTGTTCTACGACGCCATAAGCAGTCTGAGAAAAGCATTACATTGTAAAATACCAAAATATAAGTATCGACAAGATGTAGGATCATAGCTGTTTTAAAACTAGATAGCATGTTTGT
Source organism: Mytilus californianus (assembly GCF_021869535.1). Classification (NCBI taxonomy): domain Eukaryota; kingdom Metazoa; phylum Mollusca; class Bivalvia; order Mytilida; family Mytilidae; genus Mytilus; species Mytilus californianus. The sequence goes on along the minus strand of NW_026262734.1, from coordinate 97,978,967 downwards.
GAATATAACAAACAAGTGTTTAGTTATCATTATTTTTACAGTTATTTAACATGATCCGTTTATTTCTAATCTTTTTGACTGATTCTTGATATCCGGAAATATTGAACAATTCTCTATTAAAGAATACCAGGTTGCTGCTTAGTGTCAGCATTTCAATAGTTTAACAATGAAAAAGTATACTGAAATCTTTAACCTGTTGCGTTAAAACTCATTCTGTGGACGTTAAAACTCATTCGGTGGACATATTGAAATAAAGACTAAGTGTCTACGCTAAAACTCATTCGGTGGATACAGTGAAATAAAGAGGTAGTTCCTACGCTAAAACTCATTCGGTGGACACATTGAAATAAAGACTAAGTGACTACATTAAAGCTCAATTGGAGGACACAGTGAAATAAAGACGAAGTGACTACGTTCAAGCTCATTCGGAGGACACAGTGAAATAAAGACTAAGTACATACGTTAAAACTCATTCGGCGACACAGTGAAATAAAGACTAAGTGTCTACGTTAAAATTTATTCGGTGAATACAGTGAAAAAAAGACTAAGTGCCTGCGTTAAAACTCATTCTGTGGACGTTGAGACTCATTCGGAGGACACAGTGAAATAAAAACTAATTGCCTACGTTAAAACCCACATTTTGTGGACACAGTAAAATAAAGACTTAGTGCCTACGTTAAAACTCATTCTGTGGACGTTAAAACTCACTCGATGACACAGTGAAAAAAAGACTAAGTACCTACGTTAAAACTCATTCGGTAGATACAGTGAAATAAAGACTAAGTGTCTACGTTAAAACTCATTCGGTGGACACAGGAAAAATGAAGACTAAGTGCCTACATTAAAACTTATTCGGTGGATACAGTGAAATAAAGACTAAATGCCTATATTAAAATTCATTCTGTGGACAAAGTGAAATTAAGAACTAATTCGGTAGAAATATTGAAATAAAGAGTTAGTGCCTACGTTAAACTCATTCGGTGGACATAGTGAAATAAAGCACTCATTCGGTGAACACAATGAAATAAAGACTAAGTGACTACGTTAAAACTCAATCGGTTAACACAGTGACATAAAGACTAAGTGCCTACGTTAAAAGTCATTCGGTGGACACAGTGACATAAAGACTAAGTGTCCACGTTAGAAATCTTTCGGTGGACACAGTGAAATAAAGACTAAGTACCTACGTTAAAAAGCATATTTGGTGGAGAGAGTAAAATAAAGACTAAGTACCTACGTTAAAACTCATTCTGTGGACACAGTGAAATCAAGACTAGCTGCCTTCGTTAAAACTCATTCAGTGGAGATAGTGAAATATAGAATTCATTCAGTGGAGATAGTGAAATATAGAACTCATTCGGTGGACAAAATGAAATAAAGACTGAGTACATACGTTAAAACTCATTCGGTGGACAAAATGACATAAAGACTAAGTGCCTACGTTAAAAAACCCATTCGGTGGACACAGTGAAATAAAGACTAAGTGCCTACGTTGAAACTCATTCGGTGGACACAGTGACATAAAGATTAAGTGCCTACGTTAAAACTGATTCGGTGGACACAGTGAAATAAAAAGTAAGTGCATTCGTTAGAAATCATTCGGTGGACACATGGACATAAAGACTAAGTACCTAAATTAATACTGATTCGGTGGTCACAGTGACATAAAGACTAAGTACCTAGTATGTCAAAACTGATTCGGAGGACACAGTGACATGAAGACTAAGAACCTACGTTAAAACTCATTCGGTGGACACAGTAACATAAAGACTAAGTGCCTACGTTAAAACTCATTCGGTGAACACAGTGACATAAAGACTAAGTGCCTACTTTAAAACTCATTTATCGGACACAGTGACATAAAGCCTAAATGCCTACGTTAAAACTGATTCGGTGGATACAGTGACATAAAGATTAAGTGCCTACGTTAAAACTGATTCGATGGACACAGTGACATAAAGACTAAGTGCCTACTTTAAAACTCATTCGATGGACACAGTAACATAAAGACTAAGTACTTACGTTAAAACTCATATTTGGTGGAGACAATAAAATAAAGACTAAGTATCTACGTTAAAACTCATTCTGTAGACACAGTGAAATCAAGACTAAGTGCCTACATTAAAACCCATTCGGTGGACACAGTGACATAAAGACTAAGTGCCTACGTTTAAACGGATTCGGTGGATACAGTGAAATCAAGACTAAGTGCCATCGTTAAAACTCATTCGGTGGACACAGTGAAATTAATACTAGGTATCTACGTTAAAAATCATTCGGTGGACATATTGAAATAAAGACTAAGTAACTACGTTGAAACTCATTCGGTGGACGTTAACACTCATTCGGAGGAAATAGTGAAATAAAGACTAAGAGCGTAAGTTAAACCTTATTCGGACACAGTGAAATAAATATTAGGTGTTTATGTTAAAACTAATTCGGAGGACACAGTGAAGTAAAGTGCTTACTTACACGGAAGAACAATTTTTTGACTGGTAAGAACACTTCATGATGAAATCATTCTGTGGTATATTAAATCCATGTATGTCTGAATCAGAATAATCTCCCATTCTAAGATGTAAAACTTGATTTGCAGTCGTCAAAGGATCACTTCCTAGTAAATAAACAAAAATCTTATTTAAGGGTCTAAATGGGGGGGGGTTCTCAATGTCTATATTCTATGATTGTTAGGCAATTTTTCTCTATTCCTTATATTTTTGCCCATTGTTTTCCATTTATTATATTTTAGTGTCCCATTATTCTCTATTCTTTATTTTTTTAGTCCGTGTTTTCTCTATTCTTTATATTTTTCGCCCATTATTCTATTCTGTCACATAAATCCCCTCATATTTACGAATTGTAAAAATTATTAAGATAGTCGTGGTCATCCAGATGTCCAGTTGGTAGCTGCACTGAGCTGGTTTTTAATTACCTGTTTATTTTAACAACATACATGGTTTAGATAAGAAAAAAAGGGGTTATTTAAAATTCTGAATATTTGATTTTTAATGTGATATATTTATGACAGCGGTTACATATTTGTATCGTCCCAAAATTAGGACGACTATGAATACAAAGGAATAATTTAGTGGAAAAACTCCTGCAAATTGCAAAGATTAGAATTGATTTAATATACCACAAAAACATATGTATCATATAGGTGTCAGACCACCAATTCAAAATCCCTATCTATTCAACCAAATTTTGCAAATTTCAGAGCTTTCTTAGCAGTTTACATTAAGTTTAACTTCATAGCAACCAGGTATATCCTGAATTGCCTATGTTTAAAGTCTTGTAAGGATATACTGACGTTCGGAAGACAAGTACTGCTAAAATAACCCCTGGTTTTCTGGAAAATTTAATCTTAAATAAGTATACTATGGAGCGCATTAATCCTCAATTTTTAATGCAAACTCATGGACAAGTAAATTTTGGCTCAAAATGTCTACATATATTTCTTTTTTCAACGACAGTTTCATTTCTGCAAATTTGTTGGTCAGTTTAAGTAAACAATGACATCAAAAGCACTATATTTTGTCAGGGAAGGGCTACATACGTTCTAAATTGGAGTGGATGAATTGGTGGTCTGACACCTATACCATGTATACTAAAAATCTCTTTCTTCTTAGTTAAACTTATCAATCATTTTGTTTGATCAATGATACAGATAGAATCAGTCACCAGTATTTCAAACTCCTGAAGATTTTTCTTATATACAATGATAACTTTATATCAAACATATATGATAAGGCCATCCTTAAAAAATTCTTTGTTTGATGTTGCCTACCCATGCCTGTAGGATTGGGTAGGTAGGTATGGAATTTTTTTAGCCAACAACTTAAGTTACATGATGTAGACAAGAAAACGACGTTGAACTAGAGAAAGAATAAATCTTTTAAAACAAAATTTGAAACGATTTGTGTCATAAATTTGTTCGGGTAGTCTGCTATTTAGGTGGGTAGGTAGTCAACATCAAACAATTCAAATTTCATTTTTGGCTTAAGAATACTAAACTTTTTTTAAGAGGATAACTTAATTCAGGACGTTATGTAAAAATTTGAGAAAAGCCTTACCGGGTGCGTATGTCTCAGTGTGTTGAGATGTAGTTGGCTGAAACAGAATATAGAAATCAATGATATAATAATAACTGCATGGGCAACATAGTATAATAATAACTGCATGGGTAACATAGTATAATATAAACTTCATGCATGGCCAATATAGTATAACATTTTGGTTTTCCATAAGCAAATTTGTTCGCTGATGTATCTATACTTTATGTTTATAAAGTTGAAGCAGGGAATACAAGGTAACTGATCATCTTCCAAGCTAGTACCGAAGCTCATAAACTCGACTGGCTTCGGGAAAGTTCGGAGAGCCGACAACCTTACTTCGGAAGTTGGATAGTTGATGTTAATACCAAATTTTACAAACATTTTCTATACAGAAAGGATTAAATATTTGTTCAAGCGGATTCGCAAAGAATACCTTTAGAACATATGTATGGATTCATACATGTATGTCATTATACCACCTGTATAGAACATATGTATGGATTCATACATGTATGCCATTATACCACCTGTAACGTATGTATGGATTCATACATGTATGTCATTATACCACCTGTATAGAACATATGTTAGGATTTATACACGTGTATGTCATTTTACCACCTGTATAAAACCCGAAACTTGTATTTCATAAAAACACATGTTTAGAATCAAACCAGTATGTCATTAAAACACCTGTTTAGAATCATTCCTGTATGTCATTTGAAAGACCTGTTTCAGTGGACATCATTACACACTTGTTAAGAATCATACTTGTATTTCATCAAAACACCTGTTTAGAATCATACCTCTGTCATTAAACACCTGTTTAGAATCATTCGTGTATGTCATTGAAAGACCTGTTTCAGAGTCATAACCTGTACATCACTAAACACCTGTTAAGAATCATACTTGTATTTCATTGAAATACCTGTTTAAAATCATACCTTTGTCATTACACACCTGTTTAAAATCTTACCAGTATGTCATTAAACACCTGTTTAAAATCATACCTGTATGTCATTAAAACACCTGTTAGGAATAATTCCTGTATATCATTGAACACTTGTTTAGAATCATAAAATGTACATCGTTAGACACCTGTTAGGAATAATTCTTATATGTCATTTAAACACCTGTTAAGAATCATTCGTGTATGTCATTTTATTTATATACTTGTGAAGAACCATACTGTCCATACATGTATGTCACTAAAACATCTGTAAAGAATCATAAATGAATGTCATAAAAAAATCTTCAAAAAACCATAGCTGTATGTCATTAAAACAACCAGTATGTCATTAAAAGACCTATACAGATGCATACATGTATGTCATTGAAACACCTGTTTAGAATCATACCTCTATCTCATCAAAATACCTGTTTAATATCATACCCATGTAGGTCGTTACAACACTTGTATATAGAACCATACCTTATTTATATCAATAAAACACTTGTATATAGAGTCATACCTGTATAGCATTATCGAAGAACGAGGGATCTACTTTTAAAGCCTTGGCTGTTTCGTTGACGATCTGATAAAACGCAGTGACTTTCTTTGCTTTGTTATAACTCAATGGATTTAAATTACAAAATGTAATACTTGGAAAATCCAACTTTGAGTAAGTAGTTGATATTTGTGTGTTTACACTCTCGCTGAAAATTAATAATTAAGATAAATAAAAATACACGTATAACAGTTTTTACTAAAACAACTCTTTGGAATTCGCACTCAAGCTGTTGAAGCATCAATCGCAACATCACCTTCACCGTTACCATGGTTACGATCGCACTTAACTACTCGGCCGCCAACTAGGTTCTATGAAAATAGAGATTCGTTAGTTGGGCGATTCATATTCTTGCCGGCTTAGTCTACATAAAGTAATGACAGTAAATAATGTAAAGTGGCATGCAAATGAGGTTCTGGGTGGGTGTCCTTTATTCCTGTATTCTCTATTTTTTCCTCTATTCTTTATATTTTTTGCCCATTATTCTCTATTCTTTATATTGTAGCAGCCTATCATTCTCTGTTCTTTATTTTTTGCCCAATTTTCCTTTACTATTTACATTTATTTGTTGCTCATTATTCTGCACTTTTTGCCCATTATTTTCCAATCTGTAAACCCAATCAAGAGCCTCGCAAATGATATATCTGTGTTAATCGTCTTTTTAACAATAGATCGTAAACGACAACATTACAAAGCGAACGATAGCTAAGACATTACAAGTTTGAGCTTTCTAAAAAGCTGTGGACTGCTTCGCTCTATCCTAATTTAAGGTAATATGTGTGAATGTGGTTGTTGATTTAGTATTGGAAATATTTTTAGTTATTAATTGATATAAAATGTCTTAATCTTGGAAAATCAATTTTTGTATATATATTAAGATGAACTTTTCTGAAATTTAAAACTGGCTGTTCAGTGATTAGTTGTCAATGTGTTTTTGTTGAGTGTGGTTTGTCTAGTTCTTTCAACTGGCCATTGACTTGATACTTTGATTGCTAGTTCTGTATATAAATTATTTAGATATATATGAATGTTTAGGTATGTTGATTAAGAGTAACATGATTTCGAGTGATGAAGACAGTAACAATCAAAACCAAGGAGTAAGAAAGACTTGTACAACCAAAAGATACTTTACAACAGTTGAAATAAATAAGAAACAGCAATATCTATTTAGTTTCAGTGAAAATGATGTCTTTCTACTTTAAGAGTGTGCGTTATACACCCATGCTTTTTAAATTTTGTTCACTTTACTTGTTGAAAATTAAAACATTTACAAATAGACACGACTCTGGAGGTGTGCTTAGAATATTGGCAGAAGTTATAAAATACAGATGATGCATTTTTGTAAACATTGTATAGGAACATTGTTTAGCAAAACAAATCGTGCATATTGCAGATTAACAAAGCAAATAAACACGTATTAATAATTGATATTTCAATATTGAATTTTAGTGTGCAATATATGCATGATAATAAAACGAACACGAATTAATGACAGTTGATCGGAACTGAAATACACATAATTAATTTTAATTATTTCAAGATGGCGTGTTTATCGACTGAAAGTAATAACTCCGCACCGTGATGCGAAGCAATAAAGTTTGTTTGACATGATAGTCTAGGGCACTTCAGACATTTGAATCGATGTTAGTAATAAAAACAGTTCTCACATTTAGTTCTCGTCAGTAGAAGTGATTCTTGAGGGCTGAAAATTTTAAATCAAAAGACTTTATTTTTAGTATCAAGTGATTTATTGAATTAATTGTTGGTGTTTAATAGAAAAAAAAAAGGATATAGGGTATCCATCCATGACACAAAATCATACGCCACTAGACTATTTGAAATGCAGTTCATCAGAGATGACATTGAATCATTTGAAGTTTGTTTTTGAAAAAACCTGACATAAATTGTCATCCTGCCTTTCTTTTTTGCAAATAATCTCATCCTGCCTTTTTTTTTTACTCAATACTCCTGTCTTGCCTATTTTTTTTAAATTTCATCCTAGCCCCCCCCCCCCCCCCCCCATAAAAATCAAATGGTAGCTCCCTAAGGCAATCATTCCTATTAAAATTAATCTACGATATTAGCAAAATGTGTCTTATCATTTTTGCGATTTAAAGTGTCTATTTATCTTTTATGGTTTTCAAGATAGTAGGCAAACACGTAAAATATTAGTAAAAATCTTCATTAAAGAGCAACAACTCATACAAGGACTCAACTGACGATTTTGGCTTTTTGACTCATTTGTAGATCGAATATTACTGACCAATTTTACTTATTTAAGATCCTATTTATCTATTATATTTTTTCAGATATTAAGAAATAACGTACAATAAAATGGTAAAAATCATTATCAAAGGGTAATAACTCCAATAAGGGGTCGTCAGATGATTTCAAGATTGCAAACTTATTTAAAGATCTCGTCTTGCTGATAATTTTTGCTCATTTAAGTTTTCATCTATCTATTATAGTTTTTCAGATATTAGATAAAAAACGCACTTACCGAAAACTGAAATATAAAGAATGTTCTATTTGTCATAGCCACAATAACGTTTAATTTCACTTCCTAGTGTATGACTATAATTGAATGAATCTTACAACGATTTTTTCTTGTCCTGAGCAACACAAAACTCCGAAACAGCGGTAACGTCTTCCTTGCTACGTTGACTTAGCGTGATAATTTAGCAAAGTAACATCACCGCTGTTTCGGAGATTGGAGTAACATGTTGGGTGCCACTCAATCTGATTAAGACACATATCATGTGTCCACGCTTCAGTTAAAAGGATCTGACAACGTCCGTTTTACTTTCTATTCTGGCAATTATTACATCAGCCAATGAAATTTAAGCCTTCAATTTTTTGAAATTGGGTAATCATTACGACAAAAAAATAAGATTCCGAAAGGTCTCTAAAACTGAACGTTGAACAGAGCGTTGTCAGATATTCGTAAGCGCAGCGTGTACACATAATCTGTAATTCAATCAAATTGGTTGCCAGTGGTTGAGTAGCGAATACTAACCCTTACCGGATTTGTAATAACATAAGCAACACGACGGATGCCACATGTGGAGCAGGATCTGCTTACCCTTCTGGAGCACCTGCGATACCCCCAGTTTTTGGTAGGGTTCGTGTTGCCTAGTCTTTAGTTTTCTATGTTGTGTCAACTGTTTGTTTTTTTTAATTTTTGGCCATGGCGTTGTCAGTTTGTTTTCGATCTATGAGTTTAACCGTCTGGTATCTCTTTCGTCCCTTTTTTACAAAGCACGTGTTCAGTTCATCCATGATATATTGGACCGGATTCTCATTCCCCATTCTAAATTCTGTGTATAGTATATTGTCGCCTTATTCTATTTGCCATATGCAGTCAGTATTGTCTATTGACAACAAAACTGAGATTTTGTCTATTGACAACAAAACTTTTTTGAAGATTAAATTTTTGATTTTGAATTATAGATTTTAAAATTACACTAAACTTGAGGTTGTACAACCAGACTAAAGCTGGCAGCCACTTTTAGCAGCCAATCAAGATTGGGGGGAGGGGTTTTTAAATCAAGCCAGATTTTTTTTATCATGCAAACCGAGGAAGAATAATTTTTTTTCAGTCAATCCAAAGCAATAATTTGTTTATAAATACATCATACATGTCATACTTGCTGAAGATGAAGCCAGAATATTTTTTTTAGCAACTGAATAGGCCAGATTATTTTTTTTTGTCAAAATAGAGGCCAGATTATTTTTTTTTTTGTCAAAATAGAGGCCAGATTATTTTTTTTCAAAAAAACCCAGTCCCTCCCCCACTTTCCCTCCCAGAAAGCCAAATGGTCCATGCCTAATTTATTTTTAAAAAAATAAACGCATATATTTTTAATTCGGTGACCCTGCAAAGGGAGTAGATGTCTTTCTCGATAACAATTGAGCTTACGTGGCTTCGCATCCTAGAGACCCCTCTGCCCTGGACCCGCTGGGCCTTATCAGGTCTTGCCGAGGTTCGGGCGTACACTTTAAAATGGCCTAGCTGCGCCACTGAAAGGCACCTTCCCCTCCTCGGTTATCTCAAGTGAACGCTGCAATTACAATGGTTAAGGTACAATGTAGCAAGGAAGTTTTATGAGACTTTCTCTTACAACCTTCTTGAATGTACTTAGTCTTGATCGTTAAACCATAGATATTATGGCTATTTTATATATGCTATTATATATATAAACAAGTCTAAATTGAAAACAACTTTCAAACCTATGATTGCGTTGGATAAAAACCGCATTTTTTATACGTTTGCATGCAAAACAAATTTCTTGGTAGAGGGGTCTAAATACAGCACAAACAACATTTTTCAAAAGACCAAAAAAGTGAAAAAGTATATTTTAACAAAATGCATTTGACTAGCAGGTCGAACAACGGTTGTTCTTAAACCCTGCTGACTGCCATTGGCGATTGCCAAATAAACGGATCACCAGATGTAACAAAATGGATCTGAACTATTAATTTAATACCAAACAAAAAACAATAAACTTGCGAAAAAGATGGTATACCGCAAACAAAAGGTGCAAAAACTATTATATAGATATAAGAAGATGTGGTATGAGTGCCAATGAGACAACTCTCCATCCAAGTCAAAATTATAAAAGTAAACCATTATAGGTCAAATAAAATTAAGAATGGAAATGGGGAATGTGTCAAAGAGACAACAACCCGACCATAGAGCAGACAACAGCCGAAGGCCACCAATGGGTCTTCAATGCAGCGAGAAACTCCCGCACCCGGATGCGTCCTTCAGCTGGCCCCTCAACAAATATGTATACTAGTTCAGTGATAATGGACGCCATACTAAACTCCAAATTATACACAAGAAACTAAAATTAAAAATGATACAAGACTAACAAAGGCCAGAGGCTCCTGACTTGGGACAGGCGCAAAAATGCGGCGGGGTTAAACATGTTTTTTGAGATCTCAACCCCCCCCCCCCCCTATACCTCTAGCCAATGTAGAAAAAACAAACGCACAACAGTTCGCACAGTAAAACTCAGTTTAAGAGAAGTCCGAATCCGATGTCAGAATAGGAAACAAAAGAAAATAAACAAAATGACAATAATGCATAAATAACAACAGACTACTAGCAGTTACTAACATGCCAGCTCCAGACCTCAATTAAACTGATTGAAAGATTATGTCTACATCATATGAATATCAGGCACAATCCCTCCTGTTAGGGGTTTAGTATTATACCATCATAAAATATATGAGAAGAACATAACCCGTGTCATGCCAACAACTGGTTTTAGAATAAATATGTTTAATTCCGATGCAAAGACCCTATAAGTGAATCAATATTAAAGCCAAAATATGCAATCTTTAATGACCTGACAACAGTATCGTAACTATATCACTTTTTAATAAGTATGTTTAAAGGTTTTGTTAGCTTTTGAGGTGAATACTGACATTTTTGTGCTTTGTAAAGAATATTACCATAAAAGAGTGGATGTGAAATACCCGAACGTATAAGATGTCTGCATGTTGAGTTATATTTACGAACGATGTCCTTATACCGATGATAAAATTTAGTAAACGTTTTGACTAGTTTATGATATCGAAAACCCTGGTGTAATAATTTTTCAGTAATACATAAATTTCTCTCGCTAAAATCTAATACGTTGTTACATACACGAGCGAATCGTACAAGTTGAGATATATATATAAACACCATAAGATGGTGACAAGGGAACGTCACCATCTAAAAATGGATAATTAACGATAGGAAATGAAAAATCATCTCTTTTATCATAATTTTTTGTATTAAGCTTCCCGTTAATGATATAGATATCAAGATCGAGGAAAGGACAGTGGTCATTGTTAGTATTAGCTTTATTTAAAGTAAGTTCAACAGGATAAATTTCTTTAGTATACATACTGAAGTCGTCATTATTGAGAGCCAATATATCATCCAAATATCTAAAAGTATTGTTAAATTTTTGTATCAGATGTTGTTTCGATAGGTCTTTGCTGATTTTAGTCATAAATTGTAACTCATAACAATACAAAAACAGGTCCGCAATAAGTGGTGCACAGTTAGTCCCCATTGGAATTCCGATAACTTGACGATATACGGAATCTCCAAAGCGAACAAAAATGTTATCAAGTAAAAATTCAAGGGCAGATATAGTATCAAAGCATGTCAAAGTATATAAATATATATATGGTTAACAAAAGTTTCATAATAGTGGTTCAAAAGAAAATTAAGCTTAATATTTAAAGAACATATACATGTATTTATTAGTATTTTTTATTGTCAAGATCTGATCCTAGTAAGTATAGCTCGGACACACAGGATCTGTATTTTAATCAGATTGAACAGAAGCACTTTCACCGAAAAAACCCGAGTATGCACCGAATATGAATATATTCCTTGTCTTTTATATCGTTCCTCGTATGAAATCTATCGTGCATCGATATTAAAGCGAAGGACATAATGATTTCAAATCAGCAGCTCAAAATTTCAAATCAGAAGACTGTATATAGTGCACGATAGATTTCATACAAGAAACGATATGAAAACCCAGGAATATATTCATATTCGGGATATACTCGGGTCTTTTCAGTGAATTAAATTCAGAAGCTCAAATTGAAGATTGATAAAACAAAATTACCTTGTGTACTGACCAATAAGGCGGTATATCTGAAAAACACACATTGAAAACGATCCTAAACAAACACAAGTCCAGAAAATTTTCTGCAAGATATAACTAGCATCTCCGAATCGTCCAATACCATGGATAGACGTATATCCAGTAAACGCTTTCAACTTGGAGACCAACATCTTGCTATGTCGAAGTCGTTGGTCGGAAATGCAAACTAAATGCAGTTGACTCCGAATTTATAAGGCATACAGTACTACATACGGGAATTTTAATGTTAAATTCAATTTAACCCGCACAGACGCAATTAGCTACAGAAAATAGTTTCCAAAAAGAGCTCAGTCCGTCAATAGATTCCGATCGACAATCTCTAGACGTGTAAACAATGAAATTTGCAACAAATTTATATTGGCTTTGTAGCTTTGAACTATTTGTCATATACAATATTTAATTATTGATAAAATAACATCCTCTGGGAAACGATTTCAGTCAAACAAAGATTTGAATGGTTACAGCTGTCAGTAGATTCTGAAATTGATCTGTTCAAGAAGAGAGGAGAAAGATACCGAAGGGACATTAAAACTCATAAGTTGAAAATAAACTTACAGCGCAATGGCTAAAAAAGAAAAGACAAACAGACAAACAACAGTACACATAACACAACATAGAAAACTAAAGACACAACATAGAAAACTAAAGACTGGCAACACGAACCCAACCAAAAACTGAAGTTGATCTCAGGTTCTCCGGAAGGGTAAGCAGATCCTGCTCCACATGTGACTTGCAATACCGAATCAATTGAAATATGAATTTTCCCCAAAAATCTGAATACGGAGGCTTTCAATTTTTTTTAATTTTATTTTGATTGAGCGTTACTGGTTAAGGTAAATACAGAAAAACGCTTCGGACGTGTAGAAGAAGATACATATCAATCAGTCCAGGAAAATTACCTAACTATGTATCATCGATAAATACAAGCAAAAAAAATATCGTGTGAAAGAATGCTGAAAGTTAATGCAAGGCTTGAAACACCAACATTCAATCAGTCATCTATAAAAGAAAGCTCAAACTGATTAATCTGCTGAATTGAAACCATTATGTCCTTCACTTTAATATCGAAGGCTATTTAGCGCACGATAGCCTGGGGTCCTCGCTCACTGATTGCTTACAGTATACACTATCATCGACAACTTCCATGACATTAAAACCAAAGATCAAGTCTTGAGTTTACATCCACATTTGACTATTGTATATGCAGAAAATATTGCGTTGATAGTGAATCATGTTCATAATATGGAGAAATAGAGCCTCAGCAAATGTATTGTTGCCAATTTTATGACCCACTAATGGTTGTGGGAAGTGATTGTTATTTAAAAAAAATATGTTATTTTCAGAACTTTTAGCATTAATTATATATATATAATGAACAATGAAAATGAAGTTTCACAACTTTGGTTCAATACATTGTTGTTGAATAGTTAATCAATGAATTGTTGTGAGAAATATAAAAGTTTGTAAATAATCAATGAACATGATGATGAATAAAATCATGCACAGTTAATAGATTTTTTTATTTGAAAAAATTAGACATGTGTTGTATCGGGATGAGATATTGGTTCAGGTTGGTGTTCTTCGTATTCTTTGATTACTATAAAGGATATGGTTTCCAATGACAAAACTTTTCACTTGAGTTCCAATGCCATAGATGTGAGCATGGCCTTCAACAATTTATAAACATATATATATATTTATACCAATAATCCATGGAAATAAAGTTTCGGTCAGAAGAACCATGGCAGACAGATGATGTACACAATCATTCTATACACTAAAAAGTGGTTTTTGTCGAGCCTGCGACTTTAGTTACAGAAAGCTCGACATAGGGATAGTGATCCGGCGGCAGCGGCGGCGGCGGCGGTGGCGTTAACTAACTTCTTAAAAGCTTTATATTTTAGAAGGTGGAAGACCTGGATGCTTCATACTTTGTATATAGATGCCTTATGTTACGAAGTTTCCGTCTGTCACATGTCCATTGTCCTTACCTCATTTTCATGGTTCAGTGACTACTTGAAAAAAAAGGTAAAAATTTTTGTAATGTTAATTCCTCTCTTATTATGAGTAATAGGATAACTATGTTTGGTATGTGCGTACCTTGCAAGGTTCTCATGCCCGTCAGACAGTTTTTACATGACCTCGACCTCATTTCATGGATCAGTGAACAAGGTTAATTTTTGATGGTCAAGTCCATATCTCAGATACAAAAGCAATAGGTCTACTATATTTGGTGTATGGAATGATTGAAAGGTGTATATGTCCAACTGGCACGTGTCATCTGACCTTGACCTCATTTTCATGGTTCAGTGGTCAAAGTTAAGTTTTTGAGTTTTGGTCTTATAATACTAATACTATATGCGATAGGTCAACTATATTTGGTGTATGGAAATATTTTATGATGTACATGTCAGTCTCGTAGGTTTTATTTGACCTTGACCTCATTTTCACGGTTCATTGCTCAGTGTTAAGTTTTTGTGTTTTGATCTGTTTTCTAAAACTATCAGCAATAGGTCAACTATATTTGTTGTATGGAAGGATTATAAGCTGTACATGTCTGCCTGGCATGGTTCATCTGACCTTGACCTCATTTTCATGGTTCATTGGTCAATGTTTAGTTTTCTTTGTTAAGTCTGTTTCTTAGAAACTATAAGCAATAGGTCAACTATATTTATTGTATTGAATGATTGTAAGGTGTACATGTATTTCTCGTTTGGTTTATATGACCTTGACTTCATTTTCTTGGATCAAGTTAAGTTTATGTGATAGTTGTAGTAAAGCTTTATATTTTGGACTATCAACATAATATCAATGGTTAGTAAAGAAGGCGAGACATTTCAGCGTGTGCACTCTTGTTATCATTTACAGTACATGAGAATCAGATAAAACCACAAAATCATAACATTAATCAATGAACCATGAAAATGAGGTCAAGGTCAAATGAAACCGGCCAGACAGACATGAACACACTAGAAATATTCCATACACGGAATTTAGTGGTCCTATTGCTTATATATAGCAGCTGAGAAATTGACCAAACCACAAAAAAACCTCGTCCAATGAACCAAGGAATTGAGGTCAAGGTCATATGAAACCTGCCAAGCGGACATGTATACCTTACAATCATACCATACACCAAATATAGTTCACTTATGGCTTATAGTATTTGAGATAAAAGAGTGCTCACAGTTCTTGGAGGCCAGTTCACAGCCAATTACAAATTATGAATAAATCAGGTTCCCATAGCTATAGACAACAGTATCAATCAGTAAAACACCCAATGTATTAGGTGTTAAGACGTCGTAACCAGTTTGAGAAAGTGAAACCCTTGACCTTTTTTATTGTCAATGTCTAACAGAAGCATAAGAAATGTGACACCTAGCTGAGTTTCTTAAAAGTTTCACCTTTTGTTATCCAGGTTACTTTATAATGCAGATACAGTATTAATTCTTGTTTTCCTCATTGTTGAAGGCTTACAGTATCCCTGTCATTTGATCCATTGGCCATAATATACTGTCGTACATGTACCACAAACACAATACAAAGTGAAACAAAATTAAAATATACAGCTTTATTTTTCAATATTAATATTTAGCAAGACAGTTACACAAACAATTCAAGATTAGTGTTTTCCTCATTGTTGAAGGCTTACAGTATCCCTGTCATTTGATCCATTGGCCATAATATACTGTCGTACATGTACCACAAACACAATACAAAGTGAAACAAAATTAAAATATACAGCTTTATTTTTTAATTTTAATATTTAGCAAGACAGTTACACAAACAATTCAAGATAAGTGTATCCAGTACCACAAACATTAACAAACACAATAATTTATATGATATTTTAGAAATCGCCTCAATTTACATGATAGAAATAAATTTCTGAAATTTAATCTTTCATCATGACACTAAATACACCTGGTAAGACTGGTCTCCAAACATAACTTCACATTTCATTATTTACAGATCAAATATAACCCTTTAAACCAATTCAAGTACATGTGATAAAAATAGATGTTAATGGGAGTAGCACTATATACAGGGTTGACTTCATATGGCAAAAATAAACCAAAATACATATGATAAAAGTTTTTGACTAAATCATGATTCAAGTGAGCACTATATACAGAGTTGACTTCATATGGCACAAATAAACCAAAATACATATGATAAAAGTTTTTGACTAAATCATGATTCAAGTAAGCACTATATACAGGGTTGACTTCATATGGCAAAAATAAACCAAAATACATGTGATAAAAGTTTTTGACTAAATCATGATTCAAGTAAGCACTATATACAGGGTTGACTTCATATGGCAAAAATAAACCAAAATACATATGATAAAAGTTTTTGACTAAATCATGATTCAAGTAAGCACTATATACAGGGTTGACTTCATATGGCAAAAATAAACCAAAATACACATATGATAAAAGTTTTTGACTAAATCATGATTCAAGTAAGCACTATATACAGGGTTGACTTCATATGGTAAACATTAACCAAAATACATATGATAAAAGTTTTTGACTAAATCATGATTCAAGTAAGCACTATATACAGGATTGACTTCATATGGTAAACATTAACCAAAATACATGTGATAAAAGTTTTTGACTAAATCATGATTCAAGTAATTATAAGCACTATATACAGGGTTGACCTCATATGGTAAACATTAACCAAAATACATATGATAAAAGTTTTTGACTAAATCATGATTTAAGTAAGCACTATATACAGGGTTGACTTCATATGGTAAACATTAACCAAAATACATGTGATAAAAGTTTTTGACTAAATCATGATTCAAGTAGGCACTATATACAGGGTTGACCTCATATGGTAAACATTAACCAAAATACATGTGATAAAAGTTTTTGACTAAATCATGATTCAAGTAAGCACTATAAACAGGGTTGACTTCATATGGTAAACATTAACCAAAATACATGTGATAAAAGTTTTTGACTAAATCATGATTCAAGTAAGCACTATATAAAGGGTTGACTTCATATGGTAAACAATAACCAAAATACATGTGATTAAAGATATATTAAAGATATCAGATTAATATATATAATAGCACTATTTTCAGGATTTGCTTCACAAATATACATGATACATGTCATAAAAATATCCAAAAGTATGTGATAAAAACTTCTGACAAAGTCATAATAAATGTACACATGATAATGTGATCAGCACTATTTAAAAAAAAAACCAAATACATGCTTTCAACTAAATTATGATAACAGATAAGCACTACATATATTTACATGAATTTCGTTCACATGGTAAAAAAAGTCAAATATATGTTTTCAAAGCTTTTGATCACTAAAAAATTATATTAATTTTAATAATGTGATAAGCACTATTTACATGATTAACTTCAAATGGACTGGCAATGATAACCAAATACATGTGATAAAAGTTTTGGACTATAAATCATGATATGAACATAATTAGCACTATTAACATTATGAAAATTAACCAAAAATACATGTAATTACAAGATTTTAGCTTATTCATGTAAATCATGATACGAAATTAGCACTATTTACAGGATTGACTTTATGTGGCCTCATTCAAACACATAAAGTGACATGATACAGATGATATACTATTCAATCACAAGTAATTGGAAGTTAGTCACCAAGATCATTTGCATTTGTTACAATACGAGTTTTGATCCAACTATGGTAGTGACCAGTTGGCAAATGTTCAACAACAGATTTTTTTATATCTGGGAATGCTAAATGGCATCTTCCTGGCTGAAAGTTAAATGGTCTTAGTTTTCTCAGATCACTAATCATCAGAAGTTCATCACCTGCAGTGTCCTTTCGTTTATGCTTTTTGCACCTTACTGTTACATCAGTTACACTGTCAAAATGTTCTGCTATATCCCTTATACCTGATAAAGCCTTGGTATGATTAGCAATGTTTTGTTCCGACTTGTTTGAGTACATATGTTTTATATTGTTTTTTGTATTGTTTTCACCACATATTCCATTTGGAGATCAGCTGGGATATATCCATCTGGTTTTCCAGTTGTGTTGACAAACATCCCTTGAACCACTTCTGCAGCCTCTTTATCTGACAAAGTACTTATCTGCTGAATCAAAAATCTATGGATTTCCAAAGCATACTTGCTGTTATTTGATTTAGATTTAAAAACAGTCATGTTGTGCTTTAGCAGTCTCAGAAGTAATTAAAGTTGTACTGTCATTCTTTCCTTGTTTTTAAAACATTAAAAATCAAGACTTGGATTTAAATCTGAATTTATATTGCCTTAAATGAGAGAACAATGTCAGAGAAAAACCCAGCTTTACATAGCTATTTGTATGAAAATTAAACTGGATTTACTATGGTTGTATATATATGTAAATAAGTTACCACTTATCAGCATTTTAGTCCTTGAGCTTTAGACATCACATTTAATATTTCTTCATAATTAAAAAAGGAGATATTTTGAGACAACTGTCAGTTTAAGACCGAAGGATATAATATATTTAAGTTAACAATTAATTTTGAATTTTGCTGATTTGTAATTATACTTTACATTTATTTACATCTGTAAGAGGGCATTGGCATTTGGCATAATAACAATTAGAATTATCAACAATTTAATCATGATGTAACAAAAATCATAAATTCCCTATGTACAAAATGTACAACAATTAATACAAACTTGTAGGGAAACAGAAATATATATTTTTAACAGTATTCAAGGTATTCCATAAAAAAATAATAAAAATTCAGAAAAAAACTTACAACGAGGCGTAATAAAGAAGCATGACATGTGTTACAAAATTGCTAAAGATTGGAAGCCGTAGACAAAGTAAACACCGTCAAGGACCGGACAAAATGCATCCGGATAACGCCACAGTAAAGTCACTTGAGATATTCAAGTCTCAAGTGACCAACACCACTAAATAACCATATACACAATAATGTTTTGCCAGACTATTGAAAATATGGTGAATGTGGGAAGTATATGAAAGAAGAAGAACTTAAACAGTTACACAGGCATTTGTGTTATTTCAGAAGTTCTGTTTTTTTAATTAAATGTGGTTTTTTTCCGACTAATGCTATTTCACTAATCCTAGACTTCGCGTGCAATTAAAGTTGTTGAAATGGTATTATTTTCCGGTAATGGGAAACTGTTGTGACAATGACCGATTATGTTTAACGTGAGGGTACCCAAATTGCACCTATTTTGACAGTTTTTTCAGCTACTTTTTTTTTATGATCTAGACAAAAGTTTCCATTCTGTGTTTATTTTGTAGACGTATCCTTATTTACTATATAGTTACACCAATTTAATTTTGAATCCATATTGAATCATAGAAAAATGGGTTTGAACCGACCTTCAAACGATCCATGATTCTGTAATGAGGAGTACCCAAACTGCATCTATGTTTAAATTCACATCCTTAAAAATCGAATAACAGATGTTTTGTTTTATTTCTTCAAATATTTTGAACAATTTGACATTATTCCATGCTTACTATGATTTTTTTAAGAAATGGATGCTTGTAACATGTTTAATTTTCTCATTTTTAAAAGATGACATTTTGAGAACGTCGCATAGCGACGTTTTCGAAGATTTACTTTTTCCAGGGAATGCTTCATCTGTTGATATATACTGTCGTTTTGTGTATATTTAATTATATTTACCTATGTTGAAAGACGTGTATAATGTCAAATCATAAAAATACCAATTGTTTAGTCTCAAAGAAAACTTGTAAGATTTCCACAGCTACTTTTGTTGAATAGGTGCAGTTTGGGTACTGTGACGTTATATTCTATTTCAAATTTCACCTAGGATTGCAGGTTGTTTATGAAGAAAGAAAAAAATGACCATTACACATTTTGTATGAAGCCCGGAAGCGATTTTTACTTAAATGGCACACGATCAAACGCTTTTACAACCGTATTAAATTACAAAAAGAAGCATTCAATACTTAGGGTTACGTGTTAATACAATATTTTCGTAAAATCACCATAACGAATACTAGTATAAGCATTAAAAAGTATTCATTCCCACATGATGGCTGATGTTATTGGCTGGTAGGCAGACACATACAGTGTTATCCACAGTCATGATAATTCACTAGGAAAATCATTCAGTTATCACGTGGCAATAATAGAAAATTTTAAAACAAACCTTAAACAGACCGCTGATTATGCGGTATTGATTTTGCTCATCGTTAAAGGCCGTACAGTGACCGATAGTTGTAAACGTTAGACTTTATCAACCAACGAAACGAATAGATACAATTGGCATGTTACTGACATGGTACTCACATTTTTCAACGAAAATATTGAATTAAACCTGGTTTTATAGCTAGCCTAACCTCCCACTTGTATGACAGTTGTTTATAGTTCCGTTATATTGACAAAATTTGGTGAGCAACACAAACAGACCGAATAGGTTAGTCTGACTATAATTGGGACACAGCAGCCAAATTAGAATTGAAATTGAATTAAGTAGAAACGAAAATAACAATTTATAAAGTTCGTTCGTCCAAAGTGCTTATCTGAATTTACCTTCATTTGGAACGCTCAAAATTCAAACATATGAAAATCAGGGATGTATAAATACATGGAAACATTATGAGCTATAAGACCAAAAGGGAACTGAAAACAATTGCAAAATTCAGCTTAGGTCAACTTTGCCTGATGAAGTTGGGACCTGGAATGAATAAGAAATAATCAAAATAACCTAACGAAAAACCTTTAAAAATACATTCCCACATGATGGATGGCTGATGTAATTGGCTGGTCTTAAGAGACAGGAAGCGTTCGTTATCCACAGTCGTTTCAATGCTCAAGAAAAATATTGTTTCAATTACTGTATTTTTTACTTGCAGTATTATCAATTAATAGTTACTGTTTCAAGCAGAGATAGAAGAGGTCGTGGTAGTGCACCTCATAGGTTGTATTTGACCTTTATCCCACTTTCAGGGGGAGACGATTCCAGGGTCAACCAAATACCCAAATTCGAAGAAAAACAACTTTAAAAAACACAAATTTTATTATTTTCTAATAAATTAGACATTTTGTACAACTCTCTGTTTGTGAACACACAACAAATAATTACATAAATTAAATTAAAACATAATTAAAACATCTGGTTAAGAATCAGAGGGATTGTGGATAATTTTATTGCTTGCCGCCAAAAATTAAAAAAAAAAATTAAAGTCATTGGTTGGTTGGCATTGTTAACCAATATCACATTTTGGCCAAATATTACCCAGAATACCTTAGGTTCTGAAACGGTTAATTATTCTTTGTCTTTGTATTCGGCATGAACCTCTGCTTTCTTGCGTGAACAACAAGCATGGAATAAGATGACAACCAGTTCTAAGAGTTCTGCTAGACTGAGAACAGAGAATCCTGCCCATAAACCTAGTTGTCCTCCAATATCACTTACAAAATTCTCATCCTGAAAAAAAAACACCAAAATCTGAATATTTCATGTGAATTAATTGGTTTGAACAAATTACGCTGTTTTCTAAGCTTGTTTGTTGTATTGAAATAATGAAAATAATTGGAACTGAAATTATATGAACGGTTTGTTTATTTGTGTGTGTGTGTGTCTGTTTTTAAACTGACTGGTTATTAGATACGTTTTTACATACATTATAATATGAGATTTCAAGGGGACAATTACACACCAAACGTCAAAAAAGGTAGACAAGATCAAAAGAAAAAGACGCAAAAACAAACTCGATCCTCATGACACTACACTGTAAAAATGACGCTGAGCAACACGACCATATTAATAACAAATGGGTGGTGACCATCAGATAAGTCATTTTATTTAATTAGTTTTAACTAAGGCTTGCAGTACAATCATTGGGTGTCTATAAATACTAAATTAGACTAATAACAACAAATAAGTATTTGATATTGTCGTTCATAAGGCTTTACGTCCAGCGACAAATATTACCAATATATTCCGTACGAATGTATGTTAACGTGTTATGAATATGAAACCTACAATCTTCTAATTCGACGCGATTGAACTGATTTTAGACATTCTTGTTCCCGCGTTAACAGCTCAAAGAAGGCATTTTTTTGCGTTTGCACTTCACGATTCCCGCAAAGACGCAAGACGTACGCGGAATTTTAATAGGTTAGCTATTTATGTTCGCCTGCATGTACCCTGTGTATTCAGACACAGGGGTTGCCTTTGCATGTTTCATAATAGAGATAGGGCTGATTGTGGAAAAAAATTCAAATATACACCTGGTTAGCAAAATCATCCTGCCAATATATACAGTGACACGTTACAGTAATAAATAATTGTTATATTTAATTTAATACAAATATTTCTCAAATAAATAATCCAATCTAGCTTTGAAACGGTTGCCGTTTTATTGGATAGCTAACGAAAATCTAATCTGGTTTTTTTTTATTTTTTAAAAACTGTTAACACAAGTTGTTTGACCAAACAGAATACCCTTTAGTGGACGGACTTACAAGTGTACGCACGGACAAAGACATATAAAAAAAGGAAAATCCGTAGTCTACAAACCATCACACAGAAAAACATCAAATTGGGCAATTCTACCTCACAAGAAACCGATAGAGAATTTAGGAGCTTCAGAAAGTAGGCAATTCTTAATTTAAATTACCTCACTATTTTATTAAAACTTACTGTATATGCAAGTTCCTCTTTTATAACATCTTCTACCAACGAAGAGAAAAATATCTTAACATAAGCCAAACTGTCACTGAAAATATAACGTTACTTGGATAAATATCATGCATTTGTTAATTGTATGCCTATTTCTGTAAGATGGAGTTACAGAAACTCATTCTCGTATATCCTTCAAAAAGAGCCAGTTTATAAGGGAATACCCAACACTTTGACTAAAATAGATTTGGCTCGTTTAATTTTCATAAAATTTGAACAAAATATCTAATTTCACCTGTTGACAAAAATGTAAATTTTCAAGAAATTTGAACCATACAATTTACAGGAATTGGACACATAGCAGTTTGATAAACATTAATTTTGATCATTGACAAGCTTGATTTCTCTTTACTAATAGTATGTGATTAAAACGTTCAGCTGATTTTTAAAGAGTTAACTCCCTTATGTGTTCTGTACCCCTTAAGTCTTGTTTACATAGGAAGTGTAAACATACTATGGATTCATTATTTTTGGTAGGTATCCATTTTTGTGGATTGAGGAAAACTTACATTTTCATGGATACTTGATTTCGTAGTTTTGCCAAAGTCTTCAAACGAGTCTTTAGAACATTTTTATTTCGTTAAACATTCAAATTCATGGTTCACCTGTACCAACAAAATCCACGAAATTTGGTATCCCACAAATAATAATGAATCCACAATACTGTGGTTTAATTATTATTTGTGGGGTCCTTAACTTTGTGGATTATGTTGGTAAATCTTAACCACGAACTATAGTATTCAATAAAATTGAAATTTATCAACCACAGATTCAAAACTACGTACGACATACTAGTGTTAAGGAACAAATAAAACAAGTTCTTTTCTTTTCAAGTACAACTAAATTGATGATTCCTGAAGGAAATTGAGAAGATTATGCTTAGAGACATAGCTTGTATAGGAAGGAAATATATATTTATATATATATTTTGTGAATCTTATTGTTATTCGCCATAATCCATACCTTATAGCCTCTCTTGATTCATTTGTTTCCATAACAGAGTTTAACACCACTGCATAGTTCTCAGCTGGATATTGAGTCATAAAAATATTCTTTTTGAATGATATTTGCCTGAAATGATACATACAACTAACATGTTACTTAGATAATACAGTGAAACCTGTCTGAACCGAATCTTGCATAAAACGAAAACCTTTCTAAACCAAACAAGTTCCTAATTCCAGTCATATCAAATTTTATGTGTTGTGAATCTGATAAAACCGAACATCTGTTAAAACCTAACAAAATCTTAAGTCCCAAAGGTTCGGTTTTAACAGGTTTCGCTGTAATTAATTGTGTATTCTTGTATTTTGTTGTAAACTGGAAAAAACGGACATCTTACAGAACTCTTAGCAGTAAACCCTTGTTTAAGTTTGACATTCGTATCGCCGTTTTTGATAAAATATGAAGCCACGTCCAGATTTGGGACGTTAAATCGATGCCTCGTGTAGAGAGAGTGTCACGCTCTGCACGTTTAAGAAACCTTGGAACTATTCTTTCTTGGGTCCGTAGGTAGTCTTTTGCAAGCTAAAAATTCTGGCCCATATCGAACCGAATTTTTAGATGCAGTACAAATTCTCACCCTTCATCCTGATAGTACTATTTTTCGGAACCTTGCCATTCCATTTATTGATGTGTTATTTTTTCGGAAAATGAATGAAATATTTGCCACTGAAAGTTAAGCATACAACAACAATCGTACAACGTTACATCTTGCATCCAAAATATGTTGAAATTTCAAAAATGGGGAAAATGGCCACTCTTTTTCATCTATAGCGGTACTAGAGAATGATAAACAATTCGACACCTGTCTATAATTAAGTTTGCCACTTTTTGAGGTTCATCAGCTTTACGCCAGTTATCGCCAGTTGCGTTCGTTTAACATTTTTTTGGTTTCTGTCTTGTGACGTTAACCTGATTTTTGAAATACGTTTCAGTTGTCCGACAGTCGAATAATTTGAACAAGTTGTTCCTGAAACTTACTTTTATAGGAATGACTGCCTAAGTGGTCTCGTGTTAGCGTACTTGTCTCGAGTGCTGGAGGCCGTGGGGTTGAACTCTAACCGGGTCAAATCAAACACTTGATGATTGGATTTGTTGCTTCTCCGAGAAGCACGCGGTGTATAGGAATAAGAGCAAATACTGGTCGATTCGAACGCTGAATAATGTGTCCTACGGACTGTTACCTTGTGAAATTATCCAACTCAGTGTGTCGGTCTAGTACAAAAAAGGATTTAACAACTATCCTTCTATATCTTAATACAAAAATACACTGTGGATTATTTTTTCGGGGATTCGGGATCCAGCGCTTATTTTCCCTGACATTCGGGATGATACCCCTTCTTCTCCCTCACATGTGTCTACAGTGCTTGTGGATAGTTCATGTTTGTCATAATTGTTTTGTAATAAATTAGGTCGTTAGTATTCTCAGTTTAATTGTTTCATATTTTTCCTGTCGGGGCCTTTCATGGCCGACATACAGAAAGGGATTTTTCTCATTGTTTGAAGGCCCGTTTTTTTATTTGGTGTGTATGTACATGTCTGTTTTCTAAAACAAGTATAATTGTTTTCTAAGTTTAAAGCAATAAAATATATGAATTTTCAAATAATGCAATGATTATACAGGCACAATGATATGACGGGCGTTGCTATAGAAATGAATCACATTTACAGTAGAAAAGTGTATAAGAAATGGTAGTTTGGGGTTGAAATCCCATCGACAGATTAAAATGTCAACATACTCAAAAGGGTTAAAATTACCCTTAACTACTCTCAGATACAAATATTTTCTACCCCGACCATAGTTTGCCATAGCCGTTTTTTAATATTCGATTTTCAATACTCTATAACTTCGTACTTGATCTGGCCTTCCAACTGCTACTGATGAGTCTTATGTAAACGAATCGCACGTCTGACGATTCAAATTATAAGCCTGGCTTTTTCGTCATAAAACTTTTCTCAGTACACCAGAGTACGAATGTTGTGCTCAAAACACAAAAACCATCATTT
Organism: Mytilus californianus; assembly: GCF_021869535.1. NCBI lineage: Eukaryota > Metazoa > Mollusca > Bivalvia > Mytilida > Mytilidae > Mytilus > Mytilus californianus. Next base: position 97,953,001 of record NW_026262734.1, on the reverse strand, counting down.
TGACTGGATTATTTCTGAGTATTGAGTATGATAATCGTACCTAAAAATTTGTATGAATTTAAAGACTGGCATCTTTGATGAGTTTTTACACAGGCATTGGCTATAGTTTGCAAGCAAAACTATAGTATTAACAATTTGTCATTGAAACTGTAGCTAATCGATGCCATATTCTAATATAATCTACAGCGAAACAGTTCTAGCAGACAGGACTGAACAACGTTATGAAATTGATATTAGAATATAAGAGGGACTATAGACGGGGTTTACAGAATAGAGAATAATGGACCAATACAGAAAAAATGGCAAAAACGTAGAGGATAGAGAACAATTGGGTGCTGAAATATAAAAAATAGAGAAAATGGCTTAAAAAATTAAAGAATACATAAATGAAGGACCCCCCATCCAGACCCTCGTATAAGTTGACACCGACGTACCTGCATGGCATTTTGCATTTACAATTTAATTCACTTCCTGATAATGCTTCTGTTACCACCATACACTGTATCTCTACAAATTAAAACAATAATGCGCAGGAATCTTACACAGAGTTTGAAAATACCATTGAGAATTCGTTACTGTGTTTATTTTCGCGGAGTTCAAATTTCGGAATTTCACCTGTTTGCGAGGTTTTATTGTCGAGTTTTTTTCTTGTCCCCGACTATCCTCTTAAAAATTTCACAAGGATATTTTTTTGCAATTTTATCATACTCGCAAAGTAATTGTTTTTCAATAGTTTTTTTCTATGCTTTTAATGTTTACTTTTTATTTGCTATTTCGATTTTCAATCAGTCTTTAAAACAAAACACATAACATTACTAATAGATAGGAATGTTATTGTGTACTTATTTTGAATACTTTTCCATTCATATGTTCCAGAACATGTTATTGCTATCTCTATTTGGATCATTATATTCTGATAACATGTATGTATCTGTATGTCCCACAAGGGCTCCGATATGTTTAATGTTTAAATGTATTAATGTTCTAAGGGAGATAACTAGATTTTTCTTTAAACGCATCAGCCTCACAATTTCTGTTGTTCATTGTATAATTGTAATCACTGTTCATAGCTGTATATTGATACATATCTTTAAATCCAGTCTTTTATAATGCGTTTTAGAATAGTATTACTATTTTATATTACTTGATGTATTGATGTATTATGTTATTTTTTATAATATTTATGGTGAGACGTAGGTAAAACTATTTGTATTGTATTGTTCGTACTTGTCAGTTTTATTTGTTATATAATAATATGTTCATCCTGTAATTGAAGATAAAACAAAGTTTGGTCTTTATTTCAATAAAATTACTTTAAGACTTATTCCTACTTTTTAGATGTAGCGTTTTGTCGTGCGTGTAAAAGAGAGTCGAAAGATACCAAAGGAAAATTCAAACTCAAAAATCGAAAATAAACCTAAACTTGCAAGAGGACGTTGTTGTGGTGACGAAATTTGAAGCATATCTATTATCTGTCGTCATCTATGAAACAGAAATTCCAAAACGATCAACCAACTCGTGATGACGTCCGTAAAATTTTAGAAGGGATGATTTCAACTTCTCCATCTCACCACAAACAAGCTGTAAGGCGGGGCAGAGTTAAAGATCTGATTATATCTTGTTGTAAACATTATTACCTTAGTTCAGAGCGTCTATAGCTGCCTTAAATGAATGAAACTGCTAGTTCACCTTCCTGATGCTGTTTTGCACATGTTCGTAACGGCTAAAGTTAATCTTACACGATGTTGTTTTGCACATGTTCGTAACGGCTAAAGTTAATCTTACCTGATGTTGTTTTTCACATGTTCGTAACGGCTAAAGTTAATCTTACCTGATGTTGTTTTTCACATGTTCGTAACGGCTAAAGTTAATCTTACCTAATGTTGTTTTGCACATGTTCGTAACGGATAAAGATAAGAAGTCATAACTACTCAGACATTTGCAATCTTTTCTGACTGCTATACCAGTGCACCGTTCCATGCAGGGCTGTAATTAAATACCAAAATCATGCCAGTTACCTTTTATTATCGAATGAACCAATAAAAAAATCAACTTCCATATTCAAAGTGTAACCATGGTGAATTTAAATTTAAGATCGGACCAATCAGAGCGTCCAAAGATTTTGGTGGTCAGTTTTTAATGTTTTTTTGTTAACGTTTTTTACACAGGCAATTGTCTCTGAAAAAAATGATTACCAACATACTTTATATAGGGTTTTTTTTCAGGGACAAGTGCCTGTGTTTTTTACATTGAGGAAATGATAGAATTCTTTGCTTTTTATAATTTGTTGATAATTCCTCTCATATTAAATCTTCTGGTGGACATTACGTCCCCGAGAGTATCACCAGCCCAGTAGTCAGCAGCTTTGTGCTGATATGAGTTATCATTAATATATCTATTTTATGTAAACAAACTGTTTACAAAAATGTTGAAATATTCAAAACACTAAGGTTTTCTACCCCAAAGTATAGATTGCCTTAGCCGTATTTGGCACAAATGTTTGGAATTTTCGGTTATTAATGCTCTTCAAGTCTTTATCTGAAACTGTTTTGATTCGAACGCCACTGTTGGGTCTCATGCAGACGACACTCACGTCTGACGTAGCAAATTATAAGCCTGGTGGTATCTTTGATAATTTTTTTACAACCATTGGGTCGATGCACTAATATTCAAAACACTAAGGTTTTTCTACCCTCATAGTTTTTTTTAAAAGATGGAAATGAATTTCTATAATAATCACAGCGTTCCTATAGCAATCAATAACGCGATTCTGCGCACAAACATACTTACATCTTAACCATATAGAAGCAAAACTTTTCGCTATTACAACAAGGTATGTGTTTGTGGTACAAACGTCCTAATATTAACTTAAGCGAAGACTTAAAATTATGGAGGCCAGATTTGCCTTTGTAAATCAATATTCATTAGAAAAAGCGAAAACACGAAGACGAACACGCAAAAAATAACGGAAGCGTCTAAACATATACAGTTTTTAATTTTTGGTGTTTTAATTCTATCAATCGCTTTTAATATGTCGAGATTTGCGATACATTCGGTGTATTAAACATTTTGGAAGCCGATAATTTGTATTATAATTACATAAAGTAGCGGAACTTAATATACGCTTGCATGCGAAATGGTTGTCGCTTCTCATTTTAGCGTGTTCCAGTTGACATCTTCAAATTTTCAGCAGTAGCATGCCCTCTGTCCCTTCGTATGTCGATTCAAATATCGCACTTGACTAGTTACACTCCTGCATGATCACAAACCACGGGGACGTCATTAACATGAGTAAGGGGTGTGTGTGTGCTCCTGACACGAAGGGTTAAATGGAAGAACGACTGAAATCTACACTTCATAAATTTTACTGTCACCATCACGATTTGATTGACCGATACGATATATCTGTGCCTTAACTCTTTTAACGACATATTTTCGGGGTCTTAGATTTTTCGTCTGCTTTGTAAATGCCGATTGTTGTATTTTGCCCATTCGTGACATTTTGACTGAGCGTTGATTTGCATGGCGGTCAATACATACAGAGCAGGAGATGCTTGCTCTAGTTCTCTAGACGCACCCAGTATCGGCCCTTTTTAAGTTCATTCGGTTCCCTTAGGTCTTTTCTACCTTGTTTTGCACACAATTTAAAATAATGAATTAATTCAATGCCTCGGCTTTTTAAAAACAGCATTGCCATCATATTAACTTACCAGTACACTTGAATACGTGTTATTTGAGTCGCATATTTCTTCAGAACCTGCGTATCGAATAAACCTTTCTTGCCTCAAAGCTACATTGGTCTCAAACTTTGTTGACACAGAAATCCCTTCGCTTTTTAGTTGTGCTTTGTATTGTGAACTGTGAATAGCCAACCTGACTCCTGCAGTTGCTGTGACGAATGGTATATAATCATTTTGGTGCACATCTAGCAATAATTCGAGTCCTGAAATAAAATATATTTAATACAAATATTCAAAATGAATAAATTATTTTAGATTCTAAGAGTGTAACTATTGTAAATTCGAATATTACACAGTTAAATCGAGCAAAATAAACACTTAACATATCTAGTGACCTTTATAGGGTAAAAGAGAGGCGAAAGATACCAAAGGGACATTCCAACTCATTAGTCGAAAATGAACTGACAACGCCATGACAAAAAAAAATCCAACAGACAAACAGCAGTACACAAAACACAAAATATAAAACCGAGCAACACTAACCCCACCAAAACTTGGGGTGATCTCAGGTGCTCCGGAAAGGTAAGCAGATCCTGTTCCACATGTTACTTTTGATTGACATGGACCTCACATTTGCACATTCTGAGTCGTACTTTAAAGAATTATGACCGTAAGCCCTTACTTCGTTAAGTTGGGGTCAATTTACAATCAAGAAAAAGTAGTATTCATCATTCAGTTATTTACAACATTTACAAGGTATAATAATATACACCTATTGACTGGTTATGAGGGTAATAGCAAGTTTGTTGTCCCTAAGATACCAACTATTGCTCGAGGCGAAGCCGAGGGCAATAGTTAGTATCAAATGGACAACAAACTTGCTATTACCCTCATAACCAGTCATTAAGTGTTTTTTTATACCGAACAAAACAACTTTCTAAAAAGTTTACATACACCACTTGGAAAAAAACAAATAGTCACATAAACATGCACAAGATGAACTATCAGGTTTTTTTTGCCCGTGTGGTATTTGTCAATATTTTATTTGCTGTAATGAAGACCAGGAATCCTTGTGTAAAAATTCCCGTGCATATATAAACGCTAGCTAAAATATATTACCGTACAATAAAGCAATCCCAGATTATAAAGACGCCGACAGTCCCATACCATACATTTGTTATGTTTTAGTTCTTAAAATATGTCGCGTAGATTTTCTTTTTCTTTTTTGAATGCTTCTGGTAAGTAATATATTAATTTGAAATTACAACAACAGACATATACAGATTATAACGTTGCCAAGCACAAATCCCAGTAGAATAGTCAATGACGTCATAGTTGTCCAATGAAAAATTAGTATGAAAAAGTATTGGAAATATGTTTATAAAACTATTGACCGGGGTAATACTAGTCTTTGAAACTATTGACTGGCAAATAGTCTATGGAATGAAATAGCACAAATATTTCATTCTTTTTTATATAGAAAAAACATACCGAGGTATAATAATAATAATATAATAATGCGTTAACAGAGTATGTGATCTGGCCTTCCAACTGCTACTGATGAGTCTTATGTAAACGAATCGCACGTCTGACGATTCAAATTATAAGCCTGGCTTTTTCGTCATAAAACTTTTCTCAGTACACCAGAGTACGAATGTTGTGCTCAAAACACAAAAACCATCATTTTGACTGGATTATTTCTGAGTATTGAGTATGATAATCGTACCTAAAAATTTGTATGAATTTAAAGACTGGCATCTTTGATGAGTTTTTACACAGGCATTGGCTATAGTTTGCAAGCAAAACTATAGTATTAACAATTTGTCATTGAAACTGTAGCTAATCGATGCCATATTCTAATATAATCTACAGCGAAACAGTTCTAGCAGACAGGACTGAACAACGTTATGAAATTGATATTAGAATATAAGAGGGACTATAGACGGGGTTTACAGAATAGAGAATAATGGACCAATACAGAAAAAATGGCAAAAACGTAGAGGATAGAGAACAATTGGGTGCTGAAATATAAAAAATAGAGAAAATGGCTTAAAAAATTAAAGAATACATAAATGAAGGACCCCCCATCCAGACCCTCGTATAAGTTGACACCGACGTACCTGCATGGCATTTTGCATTTACAATTTAATTCACTTCCTGATAATGCTTCTGTTACCACCATACACTGTATCTCTACAAATTAAAACAATAATGCGCAGGAATCTTACACAGAGTTTGAAAATACCATTGAGAATTCGTTACTGTGTTTATTTTCGCGGAGTTCAAATTTCGGAATTTCACCTGTTTGCGAGGTTTTATTGTCGAGTTTTTTTCTTGTCCCCGACTATCCTCTTAAAAATTTCACAAGGATATTTTTTTGCAATTTTATCATACTCGCAAAGTAATTGTTTTTCAATAGTTTTTTTCTATGCTTTTAATGTTTACTTTTTATTTGCTATTTCGATTTTCAATCAGTCTTTAAAACAAAACACATAACATTACTAATAGATAGGAATGTTATTGTGTACTTATTTTGAATACTTTTCCATTCATATGTTCCAGAACATGTTATTGCTATCTCTATTTGGATCATTATATTCTGATAACATGTATGTATCTGTATGTCCCACAAGGGCTCCGATATGTTTAATGTTTAAATGTATTAATGTTCTAAGGGAGATAACTAGATTTTTCTTTAAACGCATCAGCCTCACAATTTCTGTTGTTCATTGTATAATTGTAATCACTGTTCATAGCTGTATATTGATACATATCTTTAAATCCAGTCTTTTATAATGCGTTTTAGAATAGTATTACTATTTTATATTACTTGATGTATTGATGTATTATGTTATTTTTTATAATATTTATGGTGAGACGTAGGTAAAACTATTTGTATTGTATTGTTCGTACTTGTCAGTTTTATTTGTTATATAATAATATGTTCATCCTGTAATTGAAGATAAAACAAAGTTTGGTCTTTATTTCAATAAAATTACTTTAAGACTTATTCCTACTTTTTAGATGTAGCGTTTTGTCGTGCGTGTAAAAGAGAGTCGAAAGATACCAAAGGAAAATTCAAACTCAAAAATCGAAAATAAACCTAAACTTGCAAGAGGACGTTGTTGTGGTGACGAAATTTGAAGCATATCTATTATCTGTCGTCATCTATGAAACAGAAATTCCAAAACGATCAACCAACTCGTGATGACGTCCGTAAAATTTTAGAAGGGATGATTTCAACTTCTCCATCTCACCACAAACAAGCTGTAAGGCGGGGCAGAGTTAAAGATCTGATTATATCTTGTTGTAAACATTATTACCTTAGTTCAGAGCGTCTATAGCTGCCTTAAATGAATGAAACTGCTAGTTCACCTTCCTGATGCTGTTTTGCACATGTTCGTAACGGCTAAAGTTAATCTTACACGATGTTGTTTTGCACATGTTCGTAACGGCTAAAGTTAATCTTACCTGATGTTGTTTTTCACATGTTCGTAACGGCTAAAGTTAATCTTACCTGATGTTGTTTTTCACATGTTCGTAACGGCTAAAGTTAATCTTACCTAATGTTGTTTTGCACATGTTCGTAACGGATAAAGATAAGAAGTCATAACTACTCAGACATTTGCAATCTTTTCTGACTGCTATACCAGTGCACCGTTCCATGCAGGGCTGTAATTAAATACCAAAATCATGCCAGTTACCTTTTATTATCGAATGAACCAATAAAAAAATCAACTTCCATATTCAAAGTGTAACCATGGTGAATTTAAATTTAAGATCGGACCAATCAGAGCGTCCAAAGATTTTGGTGGTCAGTTTTTAATGTTTTTTTGTTAACGTTTTTTACACAGGCAATTGTCTCTGAAAAAAATGATTACCAACATACTTTATATAGGGTTTTTTTTCAGGGACAAGTGCCTGTGTTTTTTACATTGAGGAAATGATAGAATTCTTTGCTTTTTATAATTTGTTGATAATTCCTCTCATATTAAATCTTCTGGTGGACATTACGTCCCCGAGAGTATCACCAGCCCAGTAGTCAGCAGCTTTGTGCTGATATGAGTTATCATTAATATATCTATTTTATGTAAACAAACTGTTTACAAAAATGTTGAAATATTCAAAACACTAAGGTTTTCTACCCCAAAGTATAGATTGCCTTAGCCGTATTTGGCACAAATGTTTGGAATTTTCGGTTATTAATGCTCTTCAAGTCTTTATCTGAAACTGTTTTGATTCGAACGCCACTGTTGGGTCTCATGCAGACGACACTCACGTCTGACGTAGCAAATTATAAGCCTGGTGGTATCTTTGATAATTTTTTTACAACCATTGGGTCGATGCACTAATATTCAAAACACTAAGGTTTTTCTACCCTCATAGTTTTTTTTAAAAGATGGAAATGAATTTCTATAATAATCACAGCGTTCCTATAGCAATCAATAACGCGATTCTGCGCACAAACATACTTACATCTTAACCATATAGAAGCAAAACTTTTCGCTATTACAACAAGGTATGTGTTTGTGGTACAAACGTCCTAATATTAACTTAAGCGAAGACTTAAAATTATGGAGGCCAGATTTGCCTTTGTAAATCAATATTCATTAGAAAAAGCGAAAACACGAAGACGAACACGCAAAAAATAACGGAAGCGTCTAAACATATACAGTTTTTAATTTTTGGTGTTTTAATTCTATCAATCGCTTTTAATATGTCGAGATTTGCGATACATTCGGTGTATTAAACATTTTGGAAGCCGATAATTTGTATTATAATTACATAAAGTAGCGGAACTTAATATACGCTTGCATGCGAAATGGTTGTCGCTTCTCATTTTAGCGTGTTCCAGTTGACATCTTCAAATTTTCAGCAGTAGCATGCCCTCTGTCCCTTCGTATGTCGATTCAAATATCGCACTTGACTAGTTACACTCCTGCATGATCACAAACCACGGGGACGTCATTAACATGAGTAAGGGGTGTGTGTGTGCTCCTGACACGAAGGGTTAAATGGAAGAACGACTGAAATCTACACTTCATAAATTTTACTGTCACCATCACGATTTGATTGACCGATACGATATATCTGTGCCTTAACTCTTTTAACGACATATTTTCGGGGTCTTAGATTTTTCGTCTGCTTTGTAAATGCCGATTGTTGTATTTTGCCCATTCGTGACATTTTGACTGAGCGTTGATTTGCATGGCGGTCAATACATACAGAGCAGGAGATGCTTGCTCTAGTTCTCTAGACGCACCCAGTATCGGCCCTTTTTAAGTTCATTCGGTTCCCTTAGGTCTTTTCTACCTTGTTTTGCACACAATTTAAAATAATGAATTAATTCAATGCCTCGGCTTTTTAAAAACAGCATTGCCATCATATTAACTTACCAGTACACTTGAATACGTGTTATTTGAGTCGCATATTTCTTCAGAACCTGCGTATCGAATAAACCTTTCTTGCCTCAAAGCTACATTGGTCTCAAACTTTGTTGACACAGAAATCCCTTCGCTTTTTAGTTGTGCTTTGTATTGTGAACTGTGAATAGCCAACCTGACTCCTGCAGTTGCTGTGACGAATGGTATATAATCATTTTGGTGCACATCTAGCAATAATTCGAGTCCTGAAATAAAATATATTTAATACAAATATTCAAAATGAATAAATTATTTTAGATTCTAAGAGTGTAACTATTGTAAATTCGAATATTACACAGTTAAATCGAGCAAAATAAACACTTAACATATCTAGTGACCTTTATAGGGTAAAAGAGAGGCGAAAGATACCAAAGGGACATTCCAACTCATTAGTCGAAAATGAACTGACAACGCCATGACAAAAAAAAATCCAACAGACAAACAGCAGTACACAAAACACAAAATATAAAACCGAGCAACACTAACCCCACCAAAACTTGGGGTGATCTCAGGTGCTCCGGAAAGGTAAGCAGATCCTGTTCCACATGTTACTTTTGATTGACATGGACCTCACATTTGCACATTCTGAGTCGTACTTTAAAGAATTATGACCGTAAGCCCTTACTTCGTTAAGTTGGGGTCAATTTACAATCAAGAAAAAGTAGTATTCATCATTCAGTTATTTACAACATTTACAAGGTATAATAATATACACCTATTGACTGGTTATGAGGGTAATAGCAAGTTTGTTGTCCCTAAGATACCAACTATTGCTCGAGGCGAAGCCGAGGGCAATAGTTAGTATCAAATGGACAACAAACTTGCTATTACCCTCATAACCAGTCATTAAGTGTTTTTTTATACCGAACAAAACAACTTTCTAAAAAGTTTACATACACCACTTGGAAAAAAACAAATAGTCACATAAACATGCACAAGATGAACTATCAGGTTTTTTTTGCCCGTGTGGTATTTGTCAATATTTTATTTGCTGTAATGAAGACCAGGAATCCTTGTGTAAAAATTCCCGTGCATATATAAACGCTAGCTAAAATATATTACCGTACAATAAAGCAATCCCAGATTATAAAGACGCCGACAGTCCCATACCATACATTTGTTATGTTTTAGTTCTTAAAATATGTCGCGTAGATTTTCTTTTTCTTTTTTGAATGCTTCTGGTAAGTAATATATTAATTTGAAATTACAACAACAGACATATACAGATTATAACGTTGCCAAGCACAAATCCCAGTAGAATAGTCAATGACGTCATAGTTGTCCAATGAAAAATTAGTATGAAAAAGTATTGGAAATATGTTTATAAAACTATTGACCGGGGTAATACTAGTCTTTGAAACTATTGACTGGCAAATAGTCTATGGAATGAAATAGCACAAATATTTCATTCTTTTTTATATAGAAAAAACATACCGAGGTATAATAATAATATAATAATGCGTTAACAGAGTATGTGAATATAAATTTCAAATAATCAGGCATTTCATTACAACGACGCATTTGAAGTGTGTTCTTATAACCAAAGGACTTCGCCCGATAAGGTAAAATTCATCCAAATATATATCTTACCATACGCTGGTCCTGCTAGATTTGTCGGATTTGAAGCAGGCGTAAATTTGTAGCATGTTCCATAATACTCGTCCCTAACCTTTTGTATTTCTCTGCAAGTAGAATTCATGTAAAAATATTTTAAAAAATGAGGTATAACTACATTTGTACATGGAGTGTGAGAATAAGCGACCAATACTGCTTTCAGTGCCCAAGACACGGTTTTCCGTATAAAAAAATCCGTAATAAGTTAATTACACTAGAGACCTTTCTAAAACCTTGTACAATGGTGTAACAACACAACATCAGAGCAAACTGTGAAATATCAGTTTGAAAGGACTTGCCTCATCCGCTTAGCACCCAACTATGCCACTAACAAAAAGACAAATGATAGTTAATTTATTTGTTCTACGACGTCATAAGCAGTCTAATAAAAGTATAACATTGTGAAATTCTAAAATATAAGTTTCGACAGTATGTAGGATCTTAGCTGTTTTAATAACTAGATAGCAATACATGTTTGCGTATGTAATTGACAAACAAGTATTTTTGTTAGGGAGCAACCATTTAACTTCAAAGTGGGGGGGTTATGGTTTTTAGTCTGAGTCAGTTTTTCGACGCTATCAATCAAAATATTTTTTTTCAAAATTTAACACTATAAGGTATGGGGAAAATCTGGATTCATCTGCTTGACCACAATATTTTTTTTTTCATTAAATTGGGGATCAGAATATTTTTTTTTTTCAGGAAAAAACCATAACCCCCCTCCCCCCCCTTGAAGTTAAATGGTCGTTCCCTTATCATTATTTTTTACAGTAATTAAGCGTGATCCGTTCTTCTGTCAATACTTATTTTTATTTTTAGAAATCCGGGATTATCGAATAATTATCTAAAAATTAAAGTGTTGCTGCTTAGTGTCAGCATATCAAAAGTTAATCAACGAAACAACTTGCTTAAACTGTTTTGTTAAAATTCATTCAGTGGACACAGCGAAACAAAGACTATAAGTGTATATGTTAAAACTCATTCGGTAGACACAGTGAAATAAAGACTTAGTGCCTACGTCAAAACTCATTCGGTGGACACACTGAAATAAAGACTAAGTGCCTATACGTTAAAACTCATTCGGTGGACACAGTGAAATAAAGACTAAGTGCCCATACGTAAAAATTCAGTCGGTGGACACAGTGGAAAAAAGACTAAGTGCGTATGTTAAAACTCATTCGGTGGACACAGTTAAAATAAAGACTAAGTGCCTACGTAAAACTCATTCGGTGGACATCTTGCAAAAAAAGACTTAGTGCATACTTTAAAACGCATTTGGTGGATACTGTGAAATAGAAAGTAAGTACCTACGTTGAAACTAATTCGCTGGTCATAGTGAAATAAATAAGTACCTACGTTAAAACTGATTCGGTGGACACAGTGAAACAAAGACTAAGTGTCTACGTTAAAACTGATTCTATGAACACTGTGAAATAAAGACTTAGTGCCTGCGATAAAACTCATTCGATGGACACAGTTAAATAAAGACTAAGTGCCTACGTTAAAACTCATTCGGTGGACACAGTGAACTAAAGACTAAGTGCGTATGTTAAAACGCATACGGTGGACACAGTGAAATATAGACTAAGTGCCTTCGTTTAAACTCATCGGTGAACACAGTGAAATAAAGACTAAGTGTCTACGTTAGAACTCATTCGGTGGACACAGTGAAATAAAAACTAAGTACCTTTGTTTATTGTTAAAACTCATTCGGTGGACACAGTGAAATAAAGACTAAGTGCCTACGTTTAAACTCATCGGTGAACACAGTAAAATAAAGACTAAGTGCCTACGTCAAAACTCATTCCGTGGACACAGTGAAATACAGACTATAAGTGCCTACGTTAAAACTCATTCGGTAGATACAGTTGAACTAAGACAAAGCGCCTATGTTAAAACTCATCCGGCGGACACATTGAAATAAAGGCTTATTAAGTGCCTACGTTTAAACTCATTCGGTGGTCACAGTGAAATAAAATACTAAGTGTCTACGTTAAGACTGATTCGGTTGACACAGTGAATTAAAAACTAAGTACCTATGTTTATTGTTAAAACTGATTCGGTGGACACAGTAAAAAAAAAAGTGCTTACTTACGTTGAAGAACAATTTCTTGACTGGTAAGAACACTTCATGATGAAATCATTCTGCGGTATATTATATCCATGTATGTCTGAATCAGAAAAGTCTCCCATTCTAAGATGTAAAACTTGATTTGCAGTCGTCAAAGGATCACTTCCTAGTAAATAAACAAAACTCTTGCATGAATTTAAGGGTCAGGATGTGGAGTTTCTATATTCTATAATTTTTATGCCAATTTCCCTCATCTTTTTATTCTTTGCCCATTATTCTCCATTCATTATATTTTAGAATCCCATTATTCTGTATTCTTATTTTTTTCGGTCCGTGTTTTCTCTATTCTTTACATTTTTCGCCTATTCTGTAAACTCCATCCAGAGCCTCATATTTACGAATTATAAAAAAATATTTAGGTAGTGGTCATCCAGATTTCCAGAAGGTAGCTGTACTGTACTGGTTCTTAATTATCTGTTTATTCAAAAGACATACATGTTTTAGATATAGGAAAAAAGGGGGTTATTTAAAATTCTGAATATTTTAATGTGATACTTATGATCGCGGTTACATATTTGTATCGTCCCAAAATTAAGACGACTATGAAAACAAAAGAATAATTTATTGGAAAAACTCGTGCAATTGCAAAGATTGGAATTGATTCAACATACCACGAAAACATATGTATATACTAAAAATCTATTTTATTCTCAGTTTAATTTATCAATCATTTTGTTTGATCAATGATACAGATAGAATCAGAAACCAGTATTTCAAACTCCTGAAGTGTTCTCTTATACACAATTATAACTTTATATCATATGACCATTAGCAATAAATACGGATATATCATAAAACTAAACTATTTTTTTCTGAAGGAAAACTTTATTCAGGACGTTATGTAACAATTTGAGAAAAGCCTTACCGGGTGTGTATGTCTCAGTGTGTTGAGTTGTGGTTGGCTGAAACAGAATATAGATATCAATTAAAAACCAATTGTTCAGAGAACAATTGAAGGTTTTTCCACATCAATTTTCTAAATAATGAATAAGAAGCTACTTCCGGTTTACTCAAAGTTGCTTTTGGCGTCCAATTATAGGTTGCTTCATAATGATTCAATATATATATGGTTTCTATATACTTTTGCCTGCAATAAGGGAGATAATTGCCAACTTCCGGTTAAGAAAAAGTCACTTCTGGTCTCAAATGATAGCTGTATTTACACTGATTCCAAATATATATGGTTTTTATATACTTGTGCCTGTAAAAAGGGAGATAATTGGCTACTTCCGGTTTCGAAAGAGTCACTTCCGGTCTCAAATGATAGTTTTATTCACACTGATTCCAAGAACATATAGTTTTCATATACTTGTGCCTGAAAAAAGGGAGATAATTGGCTTCTTCCGGTTTCGAAAAATTCACTTCCGTTCTCAAATGATAGCTTTATTCACACTGATTCCAAAAATATATAGTTTGTATATACTTATGCCTGTAACAAGGAAATATTTTGCTACTTCCGGTTTATAGAATGTCAATTCCGGTCTCAAATGATAGGTTTATGTATGCCCATTTAAAAAATACAGAGCTCCAGATAAGCTGCGTATTTGCGTGATCACGCAATACAAATGATTAAAAACCCAATGCAATTGTCCATTGCAGGGTTCAATAACCCAATTAATTCAAAGGAAAACCCAATTATATGCCAAAACCATGAGTTCTTAACGCTTTTATTCGCTATCGTTTGCGTTATTTACCCTTATCTAATTACAATCGTCGCGTAAATCTATTTTTATAAAATTTATAATTGGAAATTTCCTTTCGTTCTAAAAATAGAGCCCTGCATCAAGTAGCTGAAATGGGTCCCTGTTGGAATTTTCCGTTGCTCAAAAGGTGTGGTGTTTATGAAAACATTTCGATCTTCTCGGCGTTTATCCAATTAGCGTTTGTCATGTTTTCATATTTTTTTCGAATTGCTCGGGACTTATCGTATCATACAATGAATTAAAACGAAAGTAAATGTCCGTTAAAAATATTGAATAGAAGCATGTTTGATAGCTGAGGACAAGTTATGATGATAACAAGAATCATCTAGTGTTTTATGAAGCGTCCGTCGAACGCACGGGCGTGTTTGCGTACCTTAACGAGAACATTGCTAGAACGATAAACACTGGGTTTCTTCAAGAACGAAATCAGTTGGAAAAAGTGAAAGGCCAAATTAATTATGACATGATATGTAGTTGGAAAGCATAGGAAACCAAAAGTTCTAATAAGGGATAACTTAACCCAGATTTATGTTAATTAAATTAAACAAAAACATTCAGGTATAATTTTAGTTTATATATTATTTTTTCATTTTAAGTTGATGAGTGAATACACATATCCGTTTTTTTACGTCAATGCAGCTAGACACTTTCTTTATTTTGGTCTAATTGTTCTGTATGCTTAAGATAGCTGTCTTATTGGCAAGTGTTATTTATTTATTTAATGTTGCAGAATTATTTGTATATTGAAGTTGAATGTGGTGTCCGTAATTAAACCACCCTTTAAACCTGGTCAAGGTTTTGGGGTATATCTTAAATCTTGGGAACTACTTATTATTTTTATTGAAAAGTAGATCTGGCAAATAGGTGAAAGGACTGGCAAAACTTTCTTACAGCACCTAAATTTCACATAAATTACATAAAAATCTTAACACTAAGCCACACCTACCCCAAATAAACTGTAGGATATCATATGGGATCTAGAAAGGTAATTAGTTACTGTCCAACTATTGATACCAGCTGAAGTTTATATAAGTTGCGAGAAAATACAAAACTGGCAGAACGTTTAAAACGGGACACAAATCAAACGTACAATTGCTCGTCAGTGAATAAACCAAACAAAACAGCTAGCACATATACAAAGAAAGAAACATATTAAAGATGGAAAAACATCTTGGGTTGATATAATGTGATTATAACATGCCTAAATATTCAATATTGTGTTGATGACAAAACCCAATACATTAAGGAGCTTGGTGGTGAAAAACCCAATTTGATATTTGCTTGAGGGGTGAATCGGAATTGATAATGCAATTAAAAAACTCTATCACCCAATTACATAAAAAAATGATGGGTAAAAACCCCAATTTGTGAATTCTTATCTGGAGCTCTGAAAATATATGGTTTCTATGTACTTTTCCATAAAAGAAATGCAAACATGACTATTTCCGGTTCATGCAAGGTCACTTCTGGTTGACATTTTTCAAGGTCTTATGTCACCCAACATTTTTCAAAAATCACGTACCAATTAGAAGTAATAATCAATTACCTTAAAATTAAACATTTCAGGGGCAATAACTCCTATAAGATGTCATTGGATTGTTTCGGACCAAATATATCATATCTTCAACACAATAAAGCAAACATTTTGCTCTAGTTCTTCTAAATACAACTTTAAAAGTGTCAGAGAAAATGCAAAAACAAGCAAAAGTCAAAATTGAGAACATGAACTTGACCTTTGACCTTGACCTCATTTTCTAAGTTAGGATCCAAGGACCTCAAATAAAAAAGACTCTAGGTTTATACGGCTTACGGTTAATGAGTTACAAAATCATAACGACAAATTTTTATTTGGTAAAGGTAGATAACTCCTATAAGATTTCACCGAATCGCTTCGATCAAAATCAGCTAAAAATTCCTGAGCATGACTTGTAACGAACAAATGTGAAAAAGAATTTTGTCGTTATCTTTTTTGGTCTTCGGTTTAACAAGAGGAGTTTTAAAAGTTCAATAACTGTTTGATATAACATCCATAATATCTAAGCGACATCTTGCGAAACAACTTTATACCGCAAGAAAAAGTTTTGGCGGCAGAAGAAAAAAAAATAATAATCAGAACAAATACAATAGGTCTTTCCACAGAAAAGTGGAAAGACCTAATAATACTATAATAGATACATGGGCAAATAGCATAAAATTGTGGTTTTCTATAAGCAAACTTGTGTGTAGGTGTATCTATACTTTATGTTTATAAAGTTGAAGCACTGAATACACGGTAATTGATGTTAACTGGAACCATGTTTATCTATGAGCTAACGCAATTTGAGGCATTCCAAATTTTACACACATTTTCTATGGAGTGGATTCCCATTGAAATTTGAAAGCAACAGTTAATTCACTTCTTAAATATGGAAAGCTAACAATATTGTGAACCAAAAATTATTGCATTTGCCACAAATTCCAGTTTTAAATTGACCGTCTTTTGCCAATTTTCTTAGAACCGAACATTACAAATGCATTTGTCGTGGAATGTATTTAGATATGGAGCAAAATGTGTAATGTCAATTATATGGAATCTCCGAAATAGTTCAATAAATGCACGATAATATCAAAACCATGTTATTTCCGTAAAAGCACTTCAAATAATGAAATCAGTATGAACATTAATCAAGAAAAGAGTTTATTTCAATAAGTTGTTTGTTTCACATAATTGAAATATCTAAACAACTCGTAATCTTATAACACATGGGAAATCAATGTTCATGAACCGGTTGAATAAAAATAATACAAATAATTTCCGAATTTTACTTTAATGAGTACCTTTAGAACATCTGTATGGAATCATACATGTATGTCATTATACCACCTTTAGAACATCTGTATGGAATCATACATGTATGTCATTATACCACCTTTAGAACATCTGTATGGAATCATACATGTATGTCATTATACCACCTTTAGAACATCTGTATGGAATCATACATGTATGTCATTATACCACCTTTAGAACATCTGTATGGAATCATACATGTATGTCATTATACCACCTTTAGAACATCTGTATGGAATCATACATGTATGTCATTATACCACCTTTAGAACATCTGTATGGAATCATACATGTATGTCATTATACCACCTTTAGAACATCTGTATGGAATCATACATGTATGTCATTATACCACCTTTAGAACATCTGTATGGAATCATACATGTATGTCATTATACCACCTTTATAGAACATCTGTATGGAATCATACATGTATGTCATTATACCACCTTTAGAACATCTGTATGGAATCATACATGTATGTCATTATACCACCTTTAGAACATCTGTATGGAATCATACATGTATGTCATTATACCACCTGTATAGAACATCTGTATGGAATCATACATGTATGTCATTATACCACCTTTAGAACATCTGTATGGAATCATACATGTATGTCATTATACCACCTTTAGAACATCTGTATGGAATCATACATGTATGTCATTATACCACCTTTAGAACATCTGTATGGAATCATACATGTATGTCATTATACCACCTGTATAGAACATCTGTATGGAATCATACATGTATGTCATTATACCACCTTTAGAACATCTGTATGGAATCATACATGTATGTCATTATACCACCTTTAGAACATCTGTATGGAATCATACATGTATGTCATTATACCACCTGTATAGAACATCTGTATGGAATCATACATGTATGTCATTATACCACCTTTAGAACATCTGTATGGAATCATACATGTATGTCATTATACCACCTTTAGAACATCTGTATGGAATCATACATGTATGTCATTATACCACCTTTAGAACATCTGTATGGAATCATACATGTATGTCATTATACCACCTTTAGAACATCTGTATGGAATCATACATGTATGTCATTATACCATCTGTATAGAACATCTGTATGGAATCATACATGTATGTCATTATACCACCTGTATAGAACATCTGTATGGAATCATACATGTATGTCATTATACCACCTTTAGAACATCTGTATGGAATCATACATGTATGTCATTATACCACCTTTAGAACATCTGTATGGAATCATACATGTATGTCATTATACCACCTTTAGAACATCTGTATGGAATCATACATGTATGTCATTATACCACCTTTAGAACATCTGTATGGAATCATACATGTATGTCATTATACCACCTTTAGAACATCTGTATGGAATCATACATGTATGTCATTATACCGTCTGTATAGAACATCTGTATGGAATCATACATGTATGTCATTATACCACCTGTATAGAACATCTGTATGGAATCATACATGTATGTCATTATACCACCTTTAGAACATCTGTATGGAATCATACATGTATGTCATTATACCACCTTTAGAACATCTGTATGGAATCATACATGTATGTCATTATACCACCTTTAGAACATCTGTATGGAATCATACATGTATGTCATTATACCACCTTTAGAACATCTGTATGGAATCATACATGTATGTCATTATACCACCTTTAGAACATCTGTATGGAATCATACATGTATGTCATTATACCACCTGTATAGAACATCTGTATGGAATCATACATGTATGTCATTATACCACCTGTATAGAACATCTGTATGGAATCATACATGTATGTCATTATACCACCTGTATAGAACATCTGTATGGAATCATACATGTATGTCATTATACCACCTTTAGAACATCTGTATGGAATCATACATGTATGTCATTATACCACCTTTAGAACATCTGTATGGAATCATACATGTATGTCATTATACCACCTGTATAGAACATCTGTATGGAATCATACATGTATGTCATTATACCATCTGTATAGAACATCTGTATGGAATCATACATGTATGTCATTATACCACCTTTAGAACATCTGTATGGAATCATACATGTATGTCATTATACCACCTGTATAGAACATCTGTATGGAATCATACATGTATGTCATTATACCACCTGTATAGAACATCTGTATGGAATCATACATGTATGTCATTATACCACCTGTATAGAACATCTGTATGGAATCATACATGTATGTCATTATACCACCTTTAGAACATCTGTATGGAATCATACATGTATGTCATTATACCACCTGTATAGAACATCTGTATGGAATCATACATGTATGTCATTATACCACCTTTAGAACATCTGTATGGAATCATACATGTATGTCATTATACCACCTTTAGAACATCTGTATGGAATCATACATGTATGTCATTATACCACCTTTAGAACATCTGTATGGAATCATACATGTATGTCATTATACCACCTGTATAGAACATCTGTATGGAATCATACATGTATGTCATTATACCACCTTTAGAACATCTGTATGGAATCATACATGTATGTCATTATACCACCTGTATAGAACATCTGTATGGAATCATACATGTATGTCATTATACCACCTGTATAGAACATCTGTATGGAATCATACATGTATGTCATTATACCACCTGTATAGAACATCTGTATGGAATCATACATGTATGTCATTATACCACCTTTAGAACATCTGTATGGAATCATACATGTATGTCATTATACCACCTGTATAGAACATCTGTATGGAATCATACATGTATGTCATTATACCACCTGTAGAACATCTGTATGGAATCATACATGTATGTCATTATACCACCTTTAGAACATCTGTATGGAATCATACATGTATGTCATTATACCACCTTTAGAACATCTGTATGGAATCATACATGTATGTCATTATACCACCTTTAGAACATCTGTATGGAATCATACATGTATGTCATTATACCACCTTTAGAACATCTGTATGGAATCATACATGTATGTCATTATACCACCTGTATAGAACATCTGTATGGAATCATACATGTATGTCATTATACCATCTGTATAGAACATCTGTATGGAATCATACATGTATGTCATTATACCACCTTTAGAACATCTGTATGGAATCATACATGTATGTCATTATACCACCTTTAGAACATCTGTATGGAATCATACATGTATGTCATTATACCACCTTTAGAACATCTGTATGGAATCATACATGTATGTCATTATACCACCTGTATAGAACATCTGTATGGAATCATACATGTATGTCATTATACCACCTTTAGAACATCTGTATGGAATCATACATGTATGTCATTATACCACCTGTATAGAACATCTGTATGGAATCATACATGTATGTCATTATACCACCTTTAGAACATCTGTATGGAATCATACATGTATGTCATTATACCACCTTTAGAACATCTGTATGGAATCATACATGTATGTCATTATACCACCTTTAGAACATCTGTATGGAATCATACATGTATGTCATTATACCACCTTTAGAACATCTGTATGGAATCATACATGTATGTCATTATACCACCTGTATAGAACATCTGTATGGAATCATACATGTATGTCATTATACCATCTGTATAGAACATCTGTATGGAATCATACATGTATGTCATTATACCACCTGTATAGAACATCTGTATGGAATCATACATGTATGTCATTATACCACCTGTATAGAACATCTGTATGGAATCATACATGTATGTCATTATACCACCTGTATAGAACATCTGTATGGAATCATACATGTATGTCATTATACCACCTTTAGAACATCTGTATGGAATCATACATGTATGTCATTATACCACCTGTATAGAACATCTGTATGGAATCATACATGTATGTCATTATACCACCTGTATAGAACATCTGTATGGAATCATACATGTATGTCATTATACCACCTGTATAGAACATCTGTATGGAATCATACATGTATGTCATTATACCACCTTTAGAACATCTGTATGGAATCATACATGTATGTCATTATACCACCTTTAGAACATCTGTATGGAATCATACATGTATGTCATTATACCACCTTTAGAACATCTGTATGGAATCATACATGTATGTCATTATACCACCTTTAGAACATCTGTATGGAATCATACATGTATGTCATTATACCACCTTTAGAACATCTGTATGGAATCATACATGTATGTCATTATACCACCTTTAGAACATCTGTATGGAATCATACATGTATGTCATTATACCACCTTTAGAACATCTGTATGGAATCATACATGTATGTCATTATACCACCTGTATAGAACATCTGTATGGAATCATACATGTATGTCCTTATACCACCTGTATAGAACATCTGTATAGAACATCTGTATGGAATCATACATGTATGTCATTATACCAACTGTATAGAACATCTGTATGGAATCATACATGTATGTCATTATACCACCTGTATAGAACATCTGTATGGAATCATACGTGTATGTCATTATACCACCTGTATAGAACATCTGTATGGAATCATACATGTATGTCATTATACCACCTGTATAGAACATCTGTATGGAATCATACATGTATGTTATTATACCACCTGTATAGAACATCTGTATGGAATCATACATGTATGTCATTATACCACCTGTATAGAACATCTGTATGGAATCATACATGTATGTCATTATACCACCTGTATAGAACATCTGTATGGAATCATACATGTATGTCATTATACCACCTGTATAGAACATCTGTATGGAATCATACATGTATGTCATTATACCACCTGTATAGAACATCTGTATGGAATCATACATGTATGTCATTATACCACCTGTATAGAACATATGTATGGAATCATACATGTATGTCATTATACCACCTGTATAGAACATCTGTATGGAATCATACATGTATGTCATTATACCTCCTGTATAGAACCCTAAACTAGTATTTCATTAAAACACCTGTTTAGAATCATCCCTGTATGTCATTGAAAGACCTGTTTCAGAGTCATAACCTGTACATCATTAAATACCTGTTAAGAATCATACTTGTATTTCATTAAAACATCTGTTTAGAATCATACATTTTTTTGTACCTCTATGTCATAAAAACACCTGTTTAGAATAATTCCTGTATGTCATTAAAAGACATGTTAAGAATAATTCCTGTATGTCATTTTATTTTAAACGGGCGCATTGCATTTGCGCCAATTTTTGCAAAATTCAATCTTTCATTTGCGCCAAAAAATAAAAACTGCATTTGTGCCATTTAACAGGTAACATATAATTGAATAGTTTGAATATTCATTGCTATATATCGTGAACAAGATTTTTTTTAGAGTATTCCCTTGAGTAGTTCATACTCATTTCTAATACAAAACTTAGAGTCACTTTCTTTTCAGATTCTAAAGTGTTCACATGTGTGCTGTGTCAATGCAAGATGGACACAAACAGAGCAAAAAAGCCAGTCACTTTTTATTTTCTGACAGTTGGAGACAAGTCGTTCCAAAAAAAACTTGCAAAGCCAGAATTAAAACAGATGTGGACAACAAAACGATTATAAAAACTTTAGTTTTCTATGTTGTTGAAAACTGTCAAGTTGGCGACGGGCGTATCATGCACTTATGGCGCAGCTCTTTATTTGTCATGGCATTGTCAGTTTGAATATCCCTTTGATATCTTTCGCCTCTCTTTTTGAACGAACGTAACCATGATGTAAACCAACAGAAAGTAGAATCACAGCAACTCAGAATCATGGTGACATTACTGAAAGAAAAACGAAGATTAACAACGTACATAATAGAGAGATCAATGGACACAACGGCTGCAGTTTGCCTTTATATTGACTAATTTCTGATGAATATATTTTATTATGCAAAACAAAAACTGTGTTTTAAAGTTATTATTAAAAGTTTCTTTTAAATACATCTATTATTTATATGTATTTACCTGTATTATTGGCGCAAATGAAATGTTTTATTTTTGGCGCAAATGAAATATGGTTTATGGCGCAAATGAAAGATTTTTTTTGACGCAAATGAAATACCAATAGGCGCAAAAGCAAAAAACCGATTTTAAACACCTGCTATGAACCATACATGTATGTCACTAAAACAACTGTTAAGAACCATACCTGTATGTCATTAAAACAACCAGTATGTCATTAAAAGACCCATATAGATACATACATGTATATCATTGAAACACCGTTTAGAATTATACCTCAATTTCATCAAAACACCTGTTTAATATCATACCCATGTATGTCGTTACAACACTTGTATATAGAACCATACCTTATTTATATCAATAAAACACTTGTATATAGAGTCATACCTGTACAGCATCATCGAAGAACGAGGGATCTACTTTTAAAGCCTTGGCTGTTTCGTTGACGATTTGGTAAAACGCAGCTACTTTCTTGACTTTGTTATAACTCAATGGATTTAAATTACAAAATGTAATACTTGGAAAATCCAACTTTGAGTAAGTAGTTGATATTTGTGTGTTAACACTCTCGCTGAAAATTAATAAATAAGATAAATAAAAATACACGTATACCTTTTTACAAAAACAACTCTATGGAATTCGCACTCATGCTGTTGAAGCATCAACCTCAACATCACCTTCACCGTTACGATCGCACTAACTTGACTACTCGGCCGCCAACTAGGTTCTATGAAAATAGAGATTAATTAGTTGGACGATCAATTCTTGCCGGCTTAGTCTACATAAAGTAATAACAGTAAATGATGTAAAGTGGCATGCAAATGAGGGTCTGGATGGGTGTCCTTCATTCCTGTATTCTCTATTTTTTCAGGTATTTTTTCCTCTATTCTTTTTATTTTTGCCCATTATTCTAAATTCTTTATATTTTAGCAGCCTATCATTCTCTATTCGTTATTTTTGCCCAATTTTCCTCTACTATTTACATTTATTTATTGCCCATTATTCTGCACTTTTTGCCCATTATTTTCCAACCTGTTAACCATATCCAGAGCCTAGCAAATGATATATCTGTGTTAATCGTATCTTTAACCATAGATCGTAAACGACAACATTACAAGGCGATCGAAAGCTAAGACATTACAAAATTGTTTGACACGATAGTCTAGGGCACTTCAGACATTTGAATCGATGTAAATGATTAAAAACAGTTCTCACATTTATTTCTCGTCAGTAGAAGTGATGCTTGAGGGCTAAACATTTTAATTCAAAAGACTTTGTTTTTAGTATCAATTGATTTATTGAATTAACTGTTGGTGTTTAATAGAAAAAACAAAGGGTATGGGGTATCCACCCATGACACAAAATCAGTACATGCACAGTAAAAAAAAAAACAAAAAAAAAAAAAAAAAAAAAAAAAAAAAAACCACCCAAAAAAACTTTTAGCGCTCTTGACTATACCATGGCGGAGAATTTTTATTTGTGGAGGAACCCGAAGTGCCCGGAGAAAACCATCGACCATAAGCAGGAAGACTGGCAATTCTAGTAAATGAAAATCGGAGTCGAATGCTCCTGCCACTATCGGGATTCGAAACTCACACCCTCGGTTTTAACCAACTAGTGATAATGAAGATGAACTATAGACACCCTAAAGTGGTATGTGTTCACTGGCACGTATAATAAACTCATTATATTTCAAAAGGACACACAAATTGAGCAGAAGGACACCTGTGCACAGGGAGGTACACCTTAGAGGGTATCAAAGTAATTTTCAACAGAAGCATTCTCAAATATATTTAAACATGTAATATGACATGCATAAGAATTATACATAGCAGAACAAATACCATTTGCCACTAGACTATTGGAAATGCAGTTCATCAGAGATGACATTGAATCATTTGAAGTTTGTTTTTGAAAAAAAAAAAAAAAAAATTTTAAGATGCCGTAACAAAAGAGCCTGTGTCGCTCACCTAGGTCTATTAGCATCTTCAATAATGTACTCTCTTCAACATTATGGACTAGAATAGACATGACGAAAATATTTTTTTGTTGATCTTATATAGCTGATAATTTTTTCTGCTCACAGTTTCTCTCTATTTTCTTTAGTTTTTGCCCAAAATACAAAAAATCGGTATAACAATAATCATTTAAGGCAATCATTCCTATTAAAATTAAACCGACGATAATAGCAAAATGTGACTTAGTTGTAGATCTTATCTAGCTGATCATTTTTACGATTTAAAGTGTCTATTTATTTTTTTATAGTTTTCAAAATAGTAGGCAAACATGTAAAATATTGATAAAAATCGTCATTAAAGAGCAACAACTCCTACAAGGAGTCAACTGATGATTTTGACTGTTTGACGCATTTGTAGATCGAATATTACTGCTGACCAATTTTGCTTATTTAAGATCCTATCTATCTATTATATTTTTTCAGATATTAGGCAAAAACGTACAAAATAAAAATGGTAAAAATCATTATCAAAGGGCAATAACTCCAATAAGGAGTCGTCAGATGATTATAACATAAGCAACACGACGGGTGCCACATGTGGAGCAGGATCTGCTTACCCTTCCGGAGCACCTGAGATCACCCCCAGTTTT
The DNA here is from genome assembly GCF_021869535.1 of Mytilus californianus. NCBI lineage: Eukaryota > Metazoa > Mollusca > Bivalvia > Mytilida > Mytilidae > Mytilus > Mytilus californianus. Next base: position 97,926,973 of record NW_026262734.1, on the reverse strand, counting down.
TGGTGGGGTTCGTGTTGCTTAGTCTTTAGTTTTCTATGTTGTGTCAACTGTACTATTATTTGTTTGTTTGTCTTTTTATTTTTGGCCATGGCGTTGTCAGTTTGTTTTCGATCTATGATAAAATTGAGAATGGAAATGGGGAATATGTCAAAGGGACAACAACCCGACCAAAGAGCAGACAACAGCCGAAGGCCACCGATGAGTCTTCAATGCAGCGAGAAAATCCCGCACCCGGAGGTGGTCCTCAGCTGGCCCCTAAATAAAATTGTGTGCTAGTTCAGTGAAAAATGGACGTCACACTCAACTCCAAAACATATAAATGAACTAAAATTAAAAAAACATACTAGACTAACAAAGGCCAGAGGCTCCTGACTTGGGACAGGCGCAAAAATGCGGCGGGGTTAAACATGTTTTGTGAGATCTCAACCCTCCCCCTATACCTCGAGCCAATGTAGAATAAAAAAACACATAGCAATACGCACAGTAAAACTCAGTTTAAAAGAAGTCCGAGTCCGATGTCAGAATAGGTAACAAAAGAACCTAAGCAAAATGACAATGATACATAAATGAACAAAGGACTACTAGCAGTTACTGACATGCCAGCTCCAGACCTCAATTAAACTGATTGAAAGATTATGTCTTCATCATATAAAAATCAAGTACAATCCCTCCCGTTAGGGGTTTAGTATCATACCATCATAAAATATATGAGAAGAACATAACCCGTATCATGCCAACAACTGGTTTTAGAATAAATGTGTTTATTTCCGATGCAAAGATCCTATGAGTGAATCAATATTAATACCAAAATATGCAATCCTTAATGACTTGACAACAGTATCGTAACTATATCCTTTCCGAATAAGTCTGTTTAAAGGTTTGATTAGCTTTTGAGGTGAATGCCGACATTTTTGTGCTTTGTAAAGAATATTACCATAAAATATTGGATGTGAAATACCTGAACGTATAAGATGTCTGCATGTTGATTTATATTTACGAATGATGTCCTTGTACCGATGATAAAATTTAGTAAATATTTTGACTAGTTTGTGATATCGAAAACCCTGGTGTAATAATTTTTCAGTAATACAGAGATTTCTTTCGTTGAAATCAAATACGTTGTTACATACACGAGCGAATCGAACAAGTTGAGATATATAAACACCATAAGATGGCGACAAGGGAACGTCACCATCTAAAAATGGATAATTAACAATAGGAAATGAAAAATCATCTCTTTTATCATAAATTTTGGTATTAAGCTTCCCGTTAAAGATAAAGATATCAAGATCCAGGAAAGGGCAGTGTTCATTGTTAGTATTAGCTTTATTTAAAGTCAGTTCGGCAGGATAAATCTCTTTAGTGTACATACTGAAGTCGTCATTATTGAGAGCCAATATATCATCTAAATATCTAAAAGTGTTATTAAATTTTTGAATCAGATGTTGTTTCGATGGGTCTTTGCTAATTGTAGTCATAAATTGTAACTCATAACAATACAGAAACAGGTCCGCAATAAGTGGTGCACAGTTAGTCCCCATGGGAATTCCGATAACCTGACGATATAGGGAACATTATAGCGAACAAAAATGTTATCTAGCAAAAATTCAAGGGCAGTTATAGTATCAAAGCAGGTCCAATTGACATAGTTCTTTTGTTTGTTGTTACTAAAAAATAACCTAAAAGAGTTTGAACATATATATTCGCATTCCGACTTTTTAAATGCCCATTTAATCAGGTGTGTGATTTTTTTCTTAATAAGATTATGAGGCAACGTGGTATATAGGGCAGAAAAATCAAAACTTTGAACAGATTCGAAATCACCTATATAAGCATGCAATTTATCAAGTACTTCCAACGAATTTTTGACACTCCAAAAGTAATTAATTCCACTATTTTCAAAGGCCTTATTTGAACAATTTATTACCAGGTTTTTGATTGTACCAAGTGTACTAGTAAGTAGAAAAAATAGTTTAGTAGTGGAACAATGGCTTGAAGACGAAATAAATCTATATTTGTAAGGAGTTTTATGCAGCTTCGGAAGCCAGTACATAGTTGGAACTTTCATTGTATTTGGTTCTGCTTGTAAAGAGGTAGCTAAAAGTTTATGTTTGTTACAGATGTCATTTTCCGAAAATGGAGTCAGTTGGAAAGTTGGTGAATTTGTGATTTCCTTTTGTAGAACATCAATGTCAAATTTACGTAAAACAATAATGATATTGTTAGCAGCCTTATCAGCCGGGACAAAAATATATTCCTTGGCGAGTTTGGCTGTTCCTCCGGTATCTTTCGTCCCTCTTTTCAAGATTGCAAACTTAATTCAGGAAGATCTCGTCTTGCTGATAATTTTTGTTCATTTAAGTTTTCATCTATCTATTATTGTTTTTTTTAAATATAAGACAAAAAACGCACTTACCGAAAGCTAAACTATAAAGAATGTTCTATTTGTCATAGCACCAATAACGTTTTCCCTTCCTAGTGTATGACAATATTTAATTTTACAACGATTTTTTATTGTCCGGAGCAACACAAAACTCCGAAACAGCGGTAACGTCTTCCTTGCTACGTTGATTTATCGTGATGATTTAGCAAAGTAGCATCACCGCTGTTTCGGATATTGGAGTCACATGTTGGGTGCCACTCAATCTGATAAAGACACAGATCATGTGTCCATGCTTCACTTACAAGGATCTGACAGTGTCTGATACGGTGCTTTTAGTCCGGGATTAGCTTTATGTCCGCTTTTGCTTTTTGTCCGACACTTTTGCTTTTTACTTTCTATTCTGGCAATTATTACATCAGCCAATGAAATTTAAGTCTTCACATTTTTGAAATTGGGTAATCATAACGACAAAAAAAAAACAAGATTCCGAAAGGTCTCTAAAACGTAACTTAGAACAGAGCGTTGTCAGATATTTGTAAGCGCAGCGTGTACACGTGCATGATCTGTAATTGAATCAAAATGGTTGCCAGTAGTTTAGCAGCGAATACTAACCCTTACAAAGCACGTGTTGAGTTCATCCATGATATATTGGACCGGATTATCATTCCCATTCTAAATTCTTTGTGTAGTATATTGTCGACTTATTCTATTTGCCAGTCAGTATTGTCTATTCCCTTCTTCGAATTTTTGCTGCCTTGATATATACTTCATTTTGTTCATCTGATCAGTTACACTTCGGCGACTCTGTTCCAAAAAAAACTTAATGAGTAACAAATACTCGCAAGTCATACACATTTCAGTATAACTTACGATAGATTTTAATCGTAAGATTTTTTTGTAAAAAGAGTCGCAATACATTATTTCATATACTATAACAATGTTCTAAGTCAATTCATTGTATTCGCCAGGCGCTTAGCTATATGTTTACATCAAAACACCTGGGTGTACACTAAATTTTGGAGAAAAAATATTTTAGTCTTAATAGAATAAAAGAACTGATTAAAAGCATATAGTGTTTCTTTCTTCAATTACTTGTAATTAAAGATAAAAGTGACGAAATATACTTTTTACTAATATGGATTCATATTATATAATTTATTTGTTCATTTTCTGTCAAAGTCTGAATCTACCGACTCAGCTTCCTATTATTTAAAGCAATTCACTATCTGCTGAGATACGATATGTGGTTTTCATTTTTCTATTACCCCTGACAAATATGAAAGTTAATTAATATGTCATATGTCTATTTACCAAATTTGTGCATAAAAAGGGGAGAAAAACAGATTAAGTCAAATTATTAAAAACGACAACATTGAAATAGAAACTTGCTTCTTTACTATCTAATGTTTTGGATTTCTTGTCGATTGATTGTTTTACCAAACATCTCCTTTAAAATATATGTTTGTACAGTAACTGTAACATTTGGACATTTTTTCCTAAAACCAATGACCATTAGATTCCAAATCAACACAATGAATACATTAAACATGTATAAAAATAAACAAATTAGACTCTAAAGTATGTTATTATAAAAAGCAAACTATATTTTAAAAAAAAGACTTAAGCAAAATATTCTGAAGACTATTTAAGAATATCAAACTTTACATACAGAAAATTAATAACAAAACTAAAAAGAAGTGACCATAATTTAAATATAGAAAAAGGAAGACATTCTAATATTCCGAGAGAGAGTATGTCTTAAATGTAACATATAAGAAGACGAAAAACATTTTTTTTTATAAGATTGTAAATCAAATAGGGAACTGAAAAACAACTGTTGTGATCATTTGGAATTACCCTTTTCTGTTCAAAATTTGTCTGATGAAGAAAAACTGATTTTTATGCTCAATCCATCAACACCGTCACAAGTAAATAAAGTTGGGCCCTACATTAAAAAGTCATTAGAACTGAGGACAGGGTACTCTGGACTATTTACTGTAATTTAAGGATTGTGTATATATATGTGAATTTCAGTTATATTGTATACTTATTTTGTAATTGTCACTTACTTATTGTTTAAGGTTTATATGTCAATAGATTAATAAATTGGTAATGCCGTATGCCGTACAAAATAGTCCACGTAGGATTTTTATAGAAAATAATAGTTCACATAAAAAAAAGATTAACATTACATGTATATCGAAATGTTTCAACTTCATATGAACAGAAATAGATATTGAAAACGGTTTCAACTGAAATACAGGATATTTGAGGATGTCGAGTGTATGGAAAGTCTGTATGTAATTTTCTGTCGTACATTGCATCTTTTTTATTCAGTTCATGGAAATATATATGATAACACGATTCCTTCCAACTTACTTAAATCCATTATTAACAATGGTAGTTGTGCTTTGATTTTTTTGTACTTTCTATTCCTACATTGTTTCTGTACCTCCTAATCATAAGGAATCAAAAAACGAGAAAAAGAACGGAAAAACGATTTAAATTTGTACATGTTTTTGTTAAACAAACAGTGTCCTCCGAAAAATAAGTGGCTGCTAGCATCATTGGTATATAAAACGGATTGTCATCTTTTTTGAATCACGACAAGCCGTGAAAATGTCGAATTCAGCTGTCAAAGGAGGTGCTATTATATTTAACTAAGATTTTGAGATTTTTGGAACGTTTGAGTCTTATACAGCTTTTTTGGTTCTTGAAAAAAGTGGCTGCTATCTTGATTGACTACTAAAAGTGGCTGCCAGCTTGAGTCTGGTGGTTGCACACGTGATATAGAAACTGAGACTTTTTCATACAACCTTCTTGAATGTACTTAGTCTTAATCGTTAAACCATAGATATTATGGCTATTTTATATATGCTATTATATATATATGGTTAACAAAAGTTTCAAAATAGTGGTTCAAAATAAAATTAAGATTAAGATTTAAAGAACATATACATGTATTTATTTTTTTTATTGTCAAGATCTGATCCTAGTTAGTATAGGCTAGCTCGGACACACACGATCTGTATTTTAATCAGCACTTTCACCGAAAAGACCCGAGTATACACCGAATATGAATATATTCCATGTCTTTCATATCGTTTCTTGTATGAAATCTATCGTGCACTATATACAGTCTTCGATATTAAAGCGAAGGACATAATGATTTCCAATCAGCAGCTCAAAATTTCAAATCAGAAGACTGTATATAGTGCACGATAGATTTCATACGAGAAACGGTATAAAAGACCAGGAATATATTCACATTCGGTATATACTCGGGTCTTTTCAGTGAATTAAATTCAGAAGCTCAAATTGAAGATTGACATAACAAAATTACCTTGTGTACTGACCAATAAGGCGGTATATCTGAAAAACACACATTGAAAACGATCCTAAACAAACACAAGTCCAGAAAATCTTCTGCAAGATATAACTAGCATCTCCGAATCTTCCAATACCGTGGATAGACGTATATCCAGTAAACGCTTTCAGCTTGGAGACCAACATCTTGCTATGTCGAAGTCGTCCGGAAATGCGAACTAAATGCAGTTGACTCCGACTATTTATAAGACATACAGTATTACATACGGGAATTTTAATTTTAAATTCAATCTAAAACGCACAGACGCAATTAACTACAGAAAATAGTTTCCAAAAAGAGCTCAGTCCGTCAATAGATTCCGATCGACAATCTCTAGACGTGTAAACAATGAAATTAGCAACAAATTTAATTGGCTTTGTAGCTTTGAATTATTTGTCAAATATAAGATTTAATAATTGATGAAATAACATCCTCTGGGAAACGATTTTAGTCATATAACGATTTGAATAGTTACAATTGTCAGGAGATTCTGAAATTGATCTGTTCAAGAAGAGAGGCGAAAGATACCGAAGGAACCGAAGGGACATTCAAACTCATAAGTCGAAAATAACCTTACAGCGTAATGGCTAAAAAAGAAAAAGACAAACTTTTTTACAGACAAATAAAAGTACACAAAACACAACATTGAAAGCTAATGACTGAGCAACACGAACCCTGCCAAACTCCGGAAGGTTAAGCAGATCCTGATCCACAGGTGACTAGCAACACCAAATCAATTGAAACATGGATTTTCCAAAAAAATCTGAATACGGAGTCTATTCAATTTTCTTTTTCTTTATTTTGACTGAGCGTTCCTAGTTAAGGTAATACAGAAAAACGCTTCGAACGTGAAGAAGAAAATTATACATATCAACCAGTCCCGGAAAAGTAGCTAACTATGTATTATCGATAAAGACAAGCAAAACAATATCGTGTGAAAGAATGCTGAAAGTTAATACAAGGTGGCTTTAAACACCAACACTCAATCAATCATTTATAAAAGAAAGCTCAAACTGGTTAATCTGCTGGTTTGAAATCATTATGTCCTTCACTTTAATATCGAAGACTGTATATAGTGCACGATAGATTTCATACAAGAAATGACACGAAAGACAAGGAATATTTTCATATTCGGTGTATATTCGTGTCTTTTCAGTAAATTACTATAGATTGATTATATGAGTCATTCATTGTTAAGTTAATACTTGATCACAAAATTGTCCTGGTAACAAGATTAGGAAGTTGTTAAATATTAAATAGTTTTATTGTAATACAAAGTCAGATAATGGATTCCCAATAAATTAACAAAGCGTATTAATTAAAGTACTCAGCCTTGGGACTATGTATTAAAAATGAAGAATTATGTATTAGTTACATTACTTTATGGAGAAAAAGTTGAACTGAAGGTCATAGAGATATTGAACTATAGTCACCATGCGTCTGAAGCTTCTTCTTTTTTTGGATTGTGCTCCATCAGCAACGTTCAAAGTAAATACATTGAAAGCCTAGGACGTATACATTTTTGTAGGTACCGAAAAACGTGAAGACCTTTATTACCAAAAAGGATCAACAGATAACAACGACATCTATTTCAACTCTGCCTGAGGGAGGTGGAACCTTAGTTTCCTAATAAATCATTAATAAATTCTAAATTAATCAACGGAAAATTAAAGAAATGTATGTAAAAAAATCATGTCAGTACAGAAGCACTGACCACTGAGTTGATGATACCCCATATGACTAATAGTCCGACAGCAGTAGCAATCTATGGAAAGTGTGAGTCGAGAAAACCGTTTCTCATGTGGAGTCGCGATATTTTCTAACATGAAATTGTAAATATGCAGACACTCCATGAGGAAAAAGATATTTTTTTTGCAATAAAAAAAATTTAATATTTAAATATAATTAAACGTTCAGTCCGAAATTAATTCACGCTACACACAGAAGAGTTCCATATATTACCATTAATCAATAGAGTGTGAAATCGATTATTATCAGTCTATTGAGGTCGTTCTAAAGGGAATAAGTCAAATGGACCAGTTAAACGAGCAGTAAGGTAAAATTTCTGTACGGACATATAAACTGTTAACCTATCAGTTAAAATCTTGAAATATGCTCAATATCAAAGTAAAAGTAAATTTTAAATTTTATGTCCTTGTAAAAATTGTACTGCCACGTTTTTCTTTTGTAAATAAATAATTAAATGCTATTCATTTTATATAAGATAGCAGTTTTACCCCACTGCTTACTGTCAAAATGAACTTTTGAGACATATTTCGAAATTCAGAATTGTTCTTCAGACAAATATGTATTAGATAAAAGTTTTATGGCAGATCTTTTTCACTTGTTTCGTTGATTTAATAGCGTTTTTTTTTTCTCTCAATTTTTATGGACTTCCCCGTTTCGAATTTGCCCTGGAGTTTTTGTTAAATCAAGTCATGTTGTATAGACCGACCCGAATTTTCGTTCCAATTGGTGGCATTGACATAACAATGATAATATCTATAAAATTTCTATATGCACACGTCCAAAAATGCATTTCCGATATCCTTACTACATGCAAACTGTATAAATGGTGTTTAAATCCTAAACACAATTCTAAATTCATGTATACTGTTTGAACACTTTTTTAACATGTTTAATTTCGTAACGTGTTTTGATTGAAGAAAGTGTTTAGGATTGTGTTTTAGGGTCAGGTTTAGCTTCGAAATTAGTGTTTAAGTCCTAAAAACTTTTAACTCTAAAACACATTTAAAAGTGTTTATTTTCAAGACATGTGTTCATTTTATGTGTTTACTTAGAAATATGTTTAGATAATATCATAATTCTAAGCACGACTTTTCATGCATGTCAAATAGAAGATCGCAGGAAAATAAAACTTACTTTAAGTAATGGAAAAGAAAAACGTTTCCTGGTTAACAACTACAAAATTATGTTCTTACTTTCCACATTTAAACCTATCGAATGCAGTTCTTGGCTTTTTTAATCTTCAGACATAATTCGATAAAATTGCAATAACATTACATCACATATAGATTTTCCAGATATAAGAGGGCGAAAAAAATGTTAGATTATATATTTTTGTCTCTCCTCTACGAATTAATGGAGGCGTGCTGTTTCCGGTGGCGTTGACGGCGGCAACATTTTTTTTTTCTAATTTCTGATAAGGTAAGTTTTTTAAAAGGGGGACCACTAACGATAAGTCAATGGATATTTGGTATGCATTTGTATAAGCATTGGCATAGTTTAGTGGAGATAATAAGGCCTCGTCCCCTGAACGATGGTTCATTGACTGCGAAAGTTTTGCATCGCTTACAAAGTCAGGAATATGATAGTTGTTTTCTATTCGTTTAATGTGTTTGAGCTTTTGATTTTTGCCATTTGATAAGGGACTTTCCGTTTTGGATTTTCCTTGGAGTTCGGTATTTTCGTTATTTTACTTTTTACAGTTAGAGTTTTTGATTAGGTCAGTTTAAGGAGAACCATTGACAATAGGTTAACGATATTTGGTATGCAGTTGTAACAGAATTATCATATCTCATTTCCAGGGAGATTATTTGGCCCTGCAACTTCATTGACTTTGAATGTTTTGCATAATACATGCATGATAAAGTATATTTATTTTAATTTCAACAACTGCATTAACTATTAAAATTACATATAAACATGACAGATGATACATATATCTGTGTCAACACTTTATTATTCTAGACTGACACTAGCCAGATATTATTTTCAGCGGAAGTTGAAAGGTGGTAAATACTGTGCAACATTGATTTATAAACCCTTTGATCGACGCGCAGTGGATATTGAACATCGTGTCTACTTCTTTATAAGCGTATATTTGGTTTATTATGTACGTACATCATCTATACGAAATGTCAGTGATAGTTTGCCTGTATCATCGAACATGTCATGAATAATTGTCGATTTTTCTACTTTGTTCTAATTCATTGTGCCATATTATCGTATTTTTTTCGTATGAAAAAAGTATCGCATTTCTAATAGAAACATATCGCATTGGAAAAGTTTTTCATAATAAAAGCATATCGCTATTCTATTAGAAAAACGTCGCATTCATATAAGAAAAAATAGCATTAATATCCAATCACAAGTGAGTATGGATTAGAATGCAATCGAATAAGTTCAATGGTCATTCCACTGTCTTTGGTACATCATTGCCAAAGTATTTGGACACCTCGAAATTATAGATCGTGCAAATAGGTTTTGTTTAATGCAAATTGCGTGTTTACTCGTATAAATACAACGTACTTGGGATAAAATATTCAAAATACATGGCAAGTTGTGTAAACGTTTCTTCTGTTAAATACGTCTATGTTTTAAAAAGAATAAACAGTCAAGTACTTTCCGATGAATTTTCTTTTAATTAGGGATGTCAACGAGTACTCGAGTATTCGAGTATCGCTCGGTAGAACCGAGTATCGAATACTAAAACGATACTCGACTAATCGGTTTCCTGTTAGAATATTGCTGTCTTCTTTATATAAAATATATCTTCTTGAGAACCTGGCTTTACCTAGGCTAACACTTTAAACTTAACATGTCTTAGCCATTCCGTCACATCGGTGACGTCGGAGCAAATATTTTCGTCTGCAAGACTTTAATATACAAAGTTGCAAAACCGACTGTCCCCAATAATAGTTGACAAGAAAATGTTTCCAAATAAAATAAAAGTTTTAATCCTACAAATGTCAACATTCGTCTGAGAATTCCCGACAATGCATTTCATTTACAAAAGAAAATATCGCTACTCCACATAAGAAACGGATTTTTCTATTCGCACTTTCCATAGACTGAGTAGTCCACTTCATAAAGTTTATAGTCCTCAACACTGTTATTTATTAACCTTCATCAGGAACACCCAAAGCCAAAAATTTAAAAGCAAAAGATGTAAAAGTACCGAAATATGCGAAGAGCTATATGACCAAGTGGACATAAAATAACAGTCAAATTAATCCAAGGTCAACTTTGCCAGAGAAAGGTTAAACCTTGGCTTCTTAATAAATTCTTAGTTTATCGACGGAGAGTTTAATAAACCAGTAAAAATTATGTTTAATAGAGTTGTAAAAGCGTTGACCACGCCCACCTCTAATATGACGGAAACCCTTCCGCGATTCATAAATACGTCGTCCAACGCTTCACCATAAAACCAAAAAAAGAAGCATTAATTTTTAAAATAGATTTCGAATCTGATCTCTTAAAAGAGTCGTTTGTAGTATTATTTTATCGCTTATTATTCTAGGGTTCGGCCTTTGATAAGACAGTAATAATTTAAGAAGGATAACTCAGCTCTGATTAGTATTTAATTTGGCCTTTAAGAAGTTTTGATTCGAGCGTCACTGATGAGTCTGGGGTTGCAAATGTTAAGTCTGTTATCTTAAATATTTTTTTTTTTTATCATTTTCAAATAATTTCATGAAAATGTTGATTATTGGGACGGAAAATTCGAATGACCTTACTTTTCTTCACTTTCTAATCAATTGTCAATAGTATTATCCAAAGTACAAAACAATTCATATTGTTAATTATTCGGTCGAATTGTAGCATCTGTGCAGAATGTTTTTTTTTTATTAGTTTGATATGAATGCTTAATAGATTAAATATAATAATTTGTCAGTTAACATGAAATACGACAGCTGCATGTATTTGATAGTTAGTTAATTGCGATTCTTCGCTCGGTTTCACAATAGGCAATGCCTCGAATTTTCTTCTTAAAAAGGAAACTGATACCAATTTCTTTATTTCTGTTTTTCACAGTTTATTTCGTAACTTCTTGGAATGGATTTAACTACTTGTTTAAAGGAGAACTAGGAAGGAGAAGTAAAGAACATCTATTTCTGAAAGGTAAGCACAGCACTGGTGATAATGGCGAAACAATGTATGATCATTATATCTCATTCTAAAAGTGGGGACTATATTGCAATTACAATGTACGTCCGTCTGTCTGTTCAATAATTTTTTTCCTCACACTTTTCTAAGTAGTTCAATAACAGAATGACTTCGTATTTAGTCAGCGACTCAACAGTGATGCGTTATAATTGTTGACTTGTTTTCATGGATTTCTCGGACACCTACTATCTATTTCCGATACACTGAATTGAAAAGGGGAGAATACATAGCACGACAACGCTTGTTTAAAAAAAAGAACTAATGGCTGAACACACGACTTAAGAAATCATCTTCAATATATATGTCGTCACATCTATTTTTATTCTTAAGGATGTTCGCTACTCTGTTTCAAAATAACAAGCTTTTTAAAAGACTGTTATAAATTGATAGAATATAAATAAGAAACTAAAAAGCAGAAAAAAAAATGAAGGGTCCCGTGCTCTTGTTTTCGAGATATAAGCCATTGGAAATTTGACTGGAAATAATTCTCTCTAGATTTTTCATACATTTAACATTGGCACCTTTTTTTCTTTTAAAAACGATGAAAAAATAACAAGGATTTTATAAGATTTTCAAAAAAAAAAAAAGATGACTTTTAAACTATATGTTATCAAATTATGGAAAGAAAAGTAAGGGTCAGTGGGCAAATTTTTTAATGGCACTACATGGATAAAACCAGAGGATTCCGAATATCTGGAAAAAAATCAAAAAAAAGAGGAGCGAACATCCTTAATTCTACTATTGAAGGTTATGTTTTTTTGGTTCTTTGTTTGGGTTGCTATATCACTGTGTCTAAACTACCCCGGTAAAAATGTGAAGTTTTGTTAAAAAAATATATCTACTTTCCTACTACTAGTGCCGAAAGTGCAAAATTGAGAACGTTAGTTACTGTTGTGGTGATTTAAAAATGTTTATTATAATTATTTCTTGGTGTATATCATTGCCCAAGAAATAATAATAATAAACATGTTTAAATCACCACAACAGCAACTAACGTTTTGAATTTTGCACTTTCGGCACTTGTAGTAGGAAAGTAGAAAGATTTTTTGAAAAAAACTTTACGATGACATGACATTCATACGGTTTAATATATGTTGACAGTTTCTAACGAAGTAAAACATAACAGTAAGACAGGTTCGCAAGTCTAGGCATGTAATTTCGGCACGAATCAGCGGAGCGGAACCAAACCAAATGTTAACTTGATCTGTATCTTATCATAATAATCTCACATACTAAATATCAGCTCAATATGAGAAGACGTTTAGAAAAAAAGCCGTATAACTGTTCGTTGAGGAATGACGGAATGACAGATATTAATCATCATATCTATTAAATAGAAAAGAGTAGAATACTTTTCACAAATTTTCTGTGAAAGTGATGCTTTCTTACACAAGAGTTATATGACTGTATGATACTAAGTATCTTAACTCGAACGGTAAGCTTTAAAAATACATTAAGTTAGACGACGCGTGAAATATAGGTCATAGTGACTCACTTTATGTTAGCGGCTGATATGCTTTCAAAGATATATCTTTACAAAGAAAAAAGAGATGCGGAAGGTACCAAAGGATATTCAATCTCATAAGTCGAAAACAAACTGACAACGCCATTACAAAAAAACGAAAAACGACCGATATACAAACAACAGTTTACAATACTATTAAGTTATATGATTATATGCCATTAGGTATGTGATATGAATTCGGTCGTAGAACTTCATTCAAGTTAATGAACCATAAAATGTAGGTTTGATTGAACGACGTACTCAATGGCTCATTTAGATACATCCTTATTACAAGTCATTTCAAGGTTGCTTACTACTTGAGAGTTGAATTCGGACGTAAAACTTAAAAAAAGTTCAAAATCGGATTGTAGATTCGCATGACGAGTGATAAATTCAAAACAGGAGACGATAACCTTTCGACTCGCCCGGTCTCGCGGCTTCTTTTGGAGTTCATGCGGTTCCCTCAGTTTTTGTTTGTTATCTTGATTTGCATCTTTTTAGTCGATTCCTAAGGTTGAACATCGGTAAACTGCTATCGGCTTAATTCAGAGCAACTGAACTATAGCAAATCTTTCTAAGTTGCTTTTGTACATATAATTATACAGCTGTATGGATTAAAGTTTCTGATATTGGGTACTCTAAAAGTCCCTCTAAATTCTTTGACGGCCAACCTATAACAGTGAGGATATCTTTGAACATGCAGAACTCGGTGTCTTCGAGTCAACATTCGACTGTTTAATCAAAATTCAGAAATGAAATTGTTACCGAATACAAACGAATCGTAGCAATAAATTGATAATACTATTAAATGATAGATTATTAATAGAAATCATTGCGTAAGATTTAAGAAACACACTTCCTACGGGAATATGTAGAGTCATGACCAGAATGCTGCCTCTACCAATACGGGGCCAATACGATTTTGGGACTTTGTTCACACTCTGTAGTATATATTTTCATAAATGTTTACATATTTTGGAAGAAACCCAACCAAAACAAAACCGTAGCAAAATTGAGCAATCAAAAACATTAGAAAAAAAAACAAAATAAAAACGATCGTACTAATTTTATTCGTTTCCTTATCTTATCATTTATTTTCTATTGACAGGCAACAATAAAAAGGAAAATTCTGCTACTTTGGTCTCGGTGTTGTACGATATAAATCGTGAAGAATGGAAATCATTTCAAAGATCATTCAAAGAGTACCTTGGTTATTTTACCAATATACTTAAACTTAAAACAAAGCTTGTTTTGTTTTGTGATAGTTCAACATTACTACTTTTAAAGTACAACAGTGAATACCTTGCTCATAAAAACATACATACAATTGTAATACCATTTTCTCAACTGGAATATGCTAAATATCGGAACAAAATAGAAGAGACGTTGTCATCTGAAGAATTCAAGAAAGATAATAAAATGTTAGACCATCCCGAGGCTTATTCGGCTGATTATATTATATTAATGAGCAATAAATTATCATTTATGAAAGAGGCTGTTGAGAAGGACCCGTTTCATACATCCCATTTTTTCTGGATCGATGCCGGGTATGGACATGGAAATCGGACTTTCTTTCCTACGGCAACAAAATACTGGGAACCAAAAAATCTGCTTAAATTGAAAAATAAAATTACCTACATTAAATTGTACGAGAACCCAGACGCCTTCAAAGGATATGAATTAGAGATATATAAAGAACAAGCTGCACCTGTTTTGAACGGCGCCTTTTTCGGTGGAGACAAAGAAGCTATAATTGAATACTATCATCTATATGATTCAGTTTTTAAGGAATATTTATTTACACATAATATCGTGGATGATGATCAAAATATAGGCATTTTCTGTTATTATCGACGATCTGATCTTTTCAATCTAGTTTTTGGAGATTGGAACGATGTGATGAAATTATTTGGTTAATATCTAATGAGTAATGTTGTATCAGATGAAGACTACCTTTTTAACGAGTAGACGAAAGACCGTAAATTTGAGTGATAGATATACCAACTTTACTTTCTTACGAAAGCCAGCCACAGTAACAGTCTTGCGTCACACTGCAACTGCACATTACATTTGCTATGCGGTATGGGTTTTGCTTATTGCCCGTACGGTGACTTATTGTTGCCAACTTCTACGTCATTTTGTCTCTGGTGGAGAGTTGTCTCATTGGCAATCATAACACATCTTCTAATTTTTATATGCCACTAATATAATAGACAAACCATGCATGGTAACAATCAGACTGGAAATGGAATTCAATTGCTTTTATCTGCGATATGCCTTATAAAGGGGACTCTATCCCTTGTCAAGGGAACGATACTGTGCCACTAAGCTCCTATATGTGTTTATACATTTTAAGTTTTCAAATTTTTTATTCTAATTTTCCAGACAATAGAAGTATTTTGAATTGAAACAAGTTTCGTTGGGGGCATGCTGCACTTCGGTGCTGACATGAACATACGGATATTGTTTTTTTTTAAATTTGCTGCTATAAAAGTGTGCAAATCAATTAGGAATTAAAAGCAGTGTATCTCCCTCATGCAAAGCTCTGATCCCTTGTCCGGAGTCGGCTATACTTTTGTTCTTTCTTGGTTTACAAGCTTTGGAATTTTTGTATTAGGTTTTTAATTTTAAATATTTTGTCCTCGAGCAACGAGGTAATAATTGTCGAAATGCTCATCTGGTGCAGTAAAATTGGTACCGTTATTGTTATTGCTGGAAAGTATAAAAACAGTGGAACAATAAAAATCTATTTATTATATTGTACAAGTCAGAGTTGATATTGATATAACAAATTTGTAGTTCTTATTATTTATATACATGATTTACTAGGTAGCTATTTTTCATCAATCATTAGCAATACTACTTCTTTTCTTGTCAAAGTTCTCCACGTCTGTTTTTGAGTCTTTCTTTCTTGACAAGCACCAAATGCAGAGCAATATAATAAGTTCAATCACTTCAGCGATACTTAGAACTGAAATTCCTACCCACAATCCTAGCTGGCCACCTATGTCACTGACAAAATTTTCTTCCTGTAAAAGAGAAAAAAAAGACGTTTTCTTGTCTTTCATAGAATTGAAACTAAAACAAATTATGTTAGTGCAAATATCAATAATCATTGTCTTATCGTTAAAGCTCAGGCTTCTTACTATGCGAAATCAAGGTCACCTTTAAACCTGTTTTACAATTTATTCGACTCAAAAGAACAGCTTGAAAAGATGGTGAATGTGACTTGCTGTTGGTAGATAGCTGTCACACTCAAACCGCAGGAGACAATACTACATTATGTACGAACGTTTGGTTTGATCAATTTTATGAATAATACATGTGACATTTCAGTGCCTGATTCAGATTAATCTTTATTTTCTTTATTTTACATCATACGGTGATGATGTATTTGCTCATCTTAATTATTCAAATATTTTAAATAGTTTATTCGAAGTCGGTTAACAGCTAATTAATTGGTATTTTCAGGCAGAGTTGACCTTAGATGAATTTGGTTATTTTGTTGAGGTCCTTTTTAGTCATATAGCTCCTAACGTTTCTACGTATTTACAAATTTCTTGCTTTCAAATGTTGAGGTGTGAGGATTCCGGATGATTCCAGTAGAGCACATCGGACACAAGCAATTATTTATAAAAGTGTTTATTTAATTTTCTAATATTTTTACAACTCCAGCATTTATCTCTCAAAAATAGGTAAGGGTAATATCAATGGACCTGTTGAATGGCATCAGATATTGTCATATCGAGGCCTTTTTTTTAAGCTAACTATACGTTGTGGATTTTGCTCATTGTCGAAAGCCGTACGGTCATTCTTCATATCTTTGCTCTTTGCTCTATGGGCAGTTGTCTCATTGGCAATCATACCAAATCTTCTTATTTTAATATTATTGAATGATCACAGTGAATAGAAAACTGCCAAAGTTACCCGATAAAATGCAAACATTACTGGTTCACCACTAAAAATAACCGTTTGAACTAACAGACTATTGATTTTACTTCGTTTAGTTGCTCTTACTTGACAGAGTTCCAGAATAGCATATCCACAGAGTAGGTAACCTGTCGAAACATTGTATACTCCAGAGTCAGAAGTCGGTAATAAGAAAATAGTCTTAGGCTATTGGTATAGTTTACCCATGGTCAATATAATACTTCCATGGTATACCATATATATATTCAAAACAACATGTACAATATAATAGTAGTTTATCATTTAATTTAATTAGGATTGTAATAAAATATAAAATATATAGTCTATTGGTATACCATATTCTTAACAAGATGTACAATGTAGTTTATCATTTGATTTAATCAGGATTCTAATAAAATATAAAATATATATTTGAAATATGTTCAATAACTCACTGTATATGCTACTTCCTCCTCTGTCAATTCATCTGTTAATGAAGCCAAATACACCTTGAGATACACCAAACTTTCCCTGTAATTACCAATGACAATAGGTTAGGTTAAAACATTTAATGTATGCATACTCATGGTCAAAAATAAAATTCTGCAACTGATTATTGGTATTTTTGACAAAAATGAAAACAACACTTTTTAAATTTCATGCATCTGAAGCAATTTTCTGGATTTACATTAATTCATCAGGAACGCTGAAAGCCGAATATTTGATGGCCAAGGATGTATGAGAACCGAAACAGTTGAAGAGCTATATGACTGAAATGGACCTAAAAATAATAAAAAATCCTTGTCCCTGAAATCTCCTTATGTTTATCTCCATCTTTGTGCTTTGGTGGATAGTTGAAAACTTGTTTTCTTTATCCTTGAAATCTCCTTATTTTTATCTCCATCGGTGTTTTTTGATGGATAGTTGCTTCATTGGAAATCATACCATATCTGCTTATTTTTTTTATTGACCTATATAGTGCACAGTCGGAAAAAGTTATCATTTATTTGAACTTTTTAATATCGTTAATATTTAAACAGAATGTGCAGCTTCTGTTTGTCTAAAACCTACCGTAATGTGCCAAATGAAGCGCTGTCTGTGTTAAGAATTCGTTCTAGAACCCCTTGTTGGTTGACTGCTGGGTATGTAGTAGTAGAAACTTCTTTATTGTAGGTCACCTCTCTAAAATATTAAAGAAAAGTCAGTATTGAACGTGATATGGTTCTAAAATTTTGTTTGGTTGTCTGTTTAGGTGTAACACAAACGTGCAATATTTATCCTTGAGACGCAGAGAAATAATGTTTCATTGAACATTTGATGTCTTGGAATGTATATTATATATAATAGATATGTTACTTTTTAATGGACAAAAAGTGCAGAATAAAGGGCAAAAACAAATAAAGAAATATAGACAAAAAAATATAATGAATAGAGAAAAATGGTGTGCTGCTACAAATGTAGATTATAAAGAATTGAAAACAAAGGGCAAAATATATAAAGAATATGGAAAAATGGTCTAAAAATAACGAATAAAGAAATAGACCCCTATCCAGACCTTCATTGAAGTTAACATATATGGTAGACCACAATAATAAGTCATGATGATCGCTGAAAATTTCAGACTGCAATATTCGACAAAACATCGGTTAATCTCGTTTTGTCCTACCTACTCCGGTAAACCTCCGTCGGCTTTGTCCTACCAACTCCGGTTTTCAACAGAAATCAAAACATCGGTTAACCTCGGATTTGTCCTACCAAACTCAGGTATTCAACGGAAATCAAAACATCGGTTAACCTCGGCTTTGTCCTACCAACTCCGGTTTTCAACGGAAATCAAAACACAAACGATTGAATAGAAGCAACATAAAAATCGTATCTGTATAGTATTTATATGAGCAACGCATAAAACTCAGGGAACACAAATTCTTAAATACACAATATGTTTTAACTCAACGCATAAATACTAATCGTTAAAAAATAGTTTTATGCATATCCTGACAATAACCTCCTTGCTATAAGCAAATAACCTTTCATATAAAACCGCTACCTAAAAAATGCCTCCTGTGATTCGTTTTTGTTGGTTTTTTTTTTTAATTTTTTGTGGTCATCAGATTCCGTTTGGGGATTTCAAACAGACCTGTACGTGTTCGTTTCCCTTGAACTTGTGTTTTTTGATATTCGTGTTGTTGGATTGTTGTCTCATTGACTTTATAAACACATCTTCCTTTACTGATTTTCGATATTATACCTATATTACGTTGTAGACTCAGAGTCTGCTCTCGTTTTTTTAATTACGTATGTAATTTGAATCACCGAAAACAATTGTAGTCAGAACTTCAAATTGTATGTCCACTTTCACATTTGTATAAATATGAGAGTCTGGATTATCGCGTGAGTTTTTCATCACTAGATCTTTAATTTTCTACTAATTTTCAGTCCATTTACTCCCTTATTCTGAATTCTTTAATTTTTTTTTGTATTCCTAATTCATTTGTCCAATATACTCTATTCTGTAAACCCCATAAAGATTCTCAGATGGGAGAAAGGTCCACATTTAAAAAAGAAAGGAATAATCGTACCAGAAATGAAAATATGACATACAAAATGCTTGGATTTACTTAAGGTGGTACATAACACTACAGGGAGATAACTCTGTAAAAATCAACTGAACGTTTTAATCACGTTCTATTGTTAAGGAAATATTAAGCTTCTCAATGATCAAATTAGTGTTTGTCAAACTGCTATATATCCAATGAAATTTTTCCAATAAAGTGTGTGGTTCAAGTTTTTTGAAATTTTTATATTTTTGTCAAAGGGTCAAAGTAAATATTTTTGTCAAAATTTTATGAAAATTAAACGAGCCAAATTAATTTTAGTCAAGGTGTTTTGTACCATCCTAAGATTCTGAGGAGTATAAATATATAGTAACATATAAATATATTACCGACAAGGTACTTTGCAATCACAGTCTTCTGCACTAACACTTACTGCAGCACTCTGAACTATCTTCATACAGTCTATTTCTGAAATATAGCATCACAGTTGTATGATATGAGTATGAGTGTGTTCCTCATGTTTCATAAAAATGGTTAAAAAATTTAAAAAGAGTCAATATGCAAAGAATAATCTGTTACCTTGGAGGTCATTGCAGAAGTGAAATCTAAGTTATACGTATATCGTAAGTATCGGTCTAATTAAACATATTTGTATATTTATAATGCAGGCATTCCAACTAAAAGGTTAAATAAGGAATAGCAGAATAGTGTTAAAAATTAGCATTCTGCATCAAAAATACATAACGACTATTCAAAATGTATCATTCTGTTCCTTTACCATTGTTTACACATAATTTGAATATCACAAAGGCATCCAGTTTTTCATTTTTTTGTATTGAAATCTATAACATAGAAAAAAACAACCAGTAGTATTTTATCAATATAGATCTGAGTTACGTCGCTTTGTCCGATGACTTTCACTTTGAACAACTATAACTGATGGAAAAAAAAGAAAATGACGCTTTTATTTTAATTTTCATTGCCTCCACCCGCCTCAACATATCTTTACAAAAGTTGTAAGTCTGTTAGAATATGATACAACATTTATCGTGAACGGTGCTTTTCTTTGCGAGCTGCATAGGAAAACTCACAAAATTTAAACCCAACACACAGACATACACACATCGGTAAAAGGATTAGATACATTTTTCTGTTAAAAAGACTAATTTATAATGCTCTTGTGATGGGCAATGGACCGTGGACCCTGTTCCAAAATTTGGATTATCTTTCGTTTAACAGATCTTTTAAAACTAAATAGCCGAAATGAAAAGTACGTCCCATGGCAAGGAAGTATAACTGATATAGCTTCTCCCGGTGATATAAGTTCAAGATAAAAGCATCGTTGGAACAACTAACCACTTCATATCCCCGCTTGTATAGACATGACAACGTTCATGTTTTGTAATGGGAATCTATATGCCATTAACCTTATGATGCAAACATTTTTGTTTAATTTCATTGTTTAGTACACCAAGATGGAGATAACGGCAACTGCTATTGTTAAGAACACAAAGACGGAGATAACGGCAAAAGTCATTGTTAATTACACCAAGCTAAGACGAAGATAACAGCAGCAGTAATTGCTGAGTACACCGAGATGGAGATAACGACAAAAGTTATTGTTAATTACACCAAGACGGAGATAACAGCAACAGTCATTGCTGAGTACACCGAGATTGAGATAACGACAAAAGTTATTGTTAATTACACCAAGACGGAGATAACAGCAACAGTCATTGCTGAGTACACCGAGATGGAGATAACGACAAAAGTTATTGTTAATTACACCAAGACGGAGATAACAGCAACAGTCATTGCTGAGTACACCGAGATTGAGATAACGACAAAAGTTATTGTTAAGTACACCAAGACGGAGATAACAGCAACAGTCATTGCTGAGTACACGGAGATGGAGATAACGACAAAAGTTATTGTTAAGTACACCAAGACGGAGATAACAGCAACAGTCATTGCTGAGTACACCGAGATGGAGATAACGACAAAAGTTATTGTTAAGTACACCAAGACGGAGATAACAGCAACAGTCATTGCTGAGTACACCGAGATGGAGATAACGACAAAAATCATTGTTGAGAAGAAAATTGCGGCATATTATTTGACAACCTGTTCGTAGAAAAGTTGTAAATTTGTAAAAAAAAATTCCCTTTGGTATGAAAACATTTAACTAAATATAGAAATATTGAACAAATGAAATGATATTGTGCAAGATTTTGAAATTGTCTCGCTTGATAAGTGGGAAATATTTAGCAAACAGTCTCTGCGAAATAAGTCTTTACATTTAAAATCGCAATCGAAATGTATGTAGATTATTAAGCAGTAAATTCGATGTACCTGAACTTTTTTAAAATCCATTCAAGAAAGATAAATACTGAATATGACAATGTCCCGTGTTTGCCTTTAAAAGATGATTGCAATCACTATCCCTGTTGTATTGTGTGACGTATCATTTTTGTTGATTTCCGACTGTATGTGCCTTCTATGTTATTTTTGTCATTAGGTTGCTGTCTAATTGGCGTAAACCTCTTTTTGCTCATATTTACCTTCAGGCGTACTGCACATCGTAGAAACTTGATCGGTACCATATAACCATGAACTAAGGCAACCACAAGTATTTGCAACACTTTTGCCTATGCATTTTTCCATACACACCTTAAAATAATATATCGTCGTAATCAATTTAGAATGTTAATGCAAGTAGTAAAACTAAATGATTCAAAAATTCATTGTTTTCTTCAATACAGCTAGCGGTCCTCTTTGTAGAAATCTTATTGCAAACGGTTTATCACATCATAGATATAAGATGCGGTATGAGTGCCAATGAGACAACTCTCCATTCAAGTCACAATTTATAAAAGTAAACCATTATAGGTTAAAGTGCAGTCTTCAACACGGAACCTTGGCTCACACCGAACAGCAAGCTATAAAGGGACCCAAAACTTGTTATGGTGGGTGTTGTTTATAAAGCTTGTAAACTAAGATTGGATCCATGTTAAGCTATTGGTCATTTAAATCGACCTATTATTTAAGGTTATCAATTAAATGTTGAAGAAAGATCTTTGAATCTTGTCTTTGTCGATACTGACCTTGGTTTTCTTTCAATGGCTTTAGACATTAGACATCGTTTTATTAAGAATCATGGGCCATTGTCAGACAAGATTCATCTGTTCAAACTTTATTTATATTGTGTTATTTATTAATATATTATTTATATCACTATTTCTCATAACAGAGGCTAAATAAAGATATATAGTACAATTGATTACAAATGATATTTATCTCAACACATGTGAGAATAATATACAATTATTGACTTTTGATGAGGTTGATACAATGATTTATCAACCCCAGAGATATGGCATTCACCGAGGCCAACGGCCGAGGATGAATGTCACATCTCTGGGGTTGATAAATCATAGTATCAACTGAAATCAAGAGTCAACAATTGTTTTATTAATATATGACTTTTTATCTTCAACAATTTTCTAGTATTTCCTCAAGATCCTTTAAAAACTGCTCCTTGTTTTTATACTAAAAATATCATCTGCTTTTGAAGTTGCTAATTTCCATAAGTTGAAATATTCAATAAAGTTTACTAAAAACATACACCGAAAACAAGAAGAAGAGAAAAATTACACCGAAAACAAGAAGAAAAAGAAAAAAACGGGAAATTACATGACGTCATAAACGTCTTTCACGTTGCCTTGGAATTTCTATATTAAGGTACACGGACGCTGTTCCAAATCTTATATTAACCTCTCGTAATTTTATCCGCGGTGAATATAATGTTTTATCAAAGAGGATTTCCGATGCTTTTTAGCCAATGAGAACAGAGAAAATTTATAGTCATATAATAAAAGTTTTTAATGAAAACATACACTAAAATAAAATTCATATCATTACAATATTACAATATTTGATTATTGTTGTAATGAGCTCGATTTTATAGCAATAGATTTACAATGTATTTAAAAGAAAGGAATACAACAAGTATTTTATTCATATTTAGTAGTAGTTCTCCTCATGATCAGTGTACAGCAGTGAGGCTCTTAGCATCATCACAACGCAGAGGTCATCGCAGGGCGCTTAATTAGAACCAGCTACCAATTATATACTTATGCATTGTTATATATAGTAATTAACATTCATGGCCCTACATACCGTCGATACTTATATTTTGGCATTGCACAAGATCATGCTTTACTCAGACTGCTGATTATAGATATAAGAAGATGTGGTATGAGTGCCAATGAGACAACTCTCCATCCAAGTCAAAATTTATAAAAGTAAACCATTATAGGTCAAAGTACGGTCTTCAACACGGAGCCTTGGCTCACACCGAACAGCAAGCTATAAAGGGCCCCACAATTACTAGTGTAAAACTATTCAAACGGGAAAACCAACGGTCTAATCTATATAAAAAACGAGAAACGAGAAACACTTATGAACCGCATCAACAAACGACAACTACTGAACATCAGATTCCTAACTTAGGACAGGTGCAAACAAATGTATGTCTTTTACAAAATCCGTTGTTAGTGCGCGGATCGATATTAAGTCTTAGATATTTTAGTCTTAGTTATGATTAAACATGTTTTATCTATTATTTGAAATAGGGATTAGAACTAGCTTTCAGTAATTACTAGTACCTTTGATCGGTTATTTGTGTATTTTGTCTTGTTGTTTGCTGTTGTTTTTTTTTATTTTCCCCGACTGAAGATTCTACCACTTTCCATATAAAATTACAACAGCCGATTTAGAGCTTGACATATTGTATGGGCAATTTTCCTGTGTTGCTGACTGCATGCTGCTCTCTATATGTCTTTTGTGGTTGTTTTGTTGTTGATTTGCTGTCTCATTGACATATACTCGGCCACATTTTCTCTTGTAACGTCAAATTTTTAGGGGATAGTTTGTGATATCCTGAAATGACGGACAAATAACGAGGAAATATGTTTCTTATTGATCGACTCTTTAATACTGTGCAATAGTGATTTTTCTGAAGTAAAAAAAAAACCTATCAATTTGTAGTCATTAATTGAAATGGAAAGAAATGACTAATCGGTTTTTATTGGTGTATTTCTTTATTTTTAAATCAATAATCATGAGGGTCTGGATGAGCTTTACAGAATAAAGAGTAATAGGCCAATACTGCAGAAAAATGAGTAAGAAAATAAGGAATAGAGAAAAATAGCCCCAAAAAATAGAGAAAAGAGAAAAATGGAGTGTTTAAGTATAAAGAATACAGAATAATGGGCAAACTAAAATAAGTATAGAGAAAAATGGCCTAGAAAATAAAAAAAAGAAAAGAAAAAGAAATAAAGGACCCCGCCTCCAGACCATCAATTATGTTTTACGTGCATGTAACATACCAGTATTGCATAATATTTGTTCTCTTTGTCACATCGGGATCCATCAGAACCCGGATGTCGAACGAATGACCTCTGTGAAAAGAAATTAAAACATATAAACATTTTAACATAATCAGAGAATAAATAATAAAAATATATAGGGTTAAAAAAACTCCAACACCCCCCAAAAAAATCCCAAGAACATAAAAGCGACTATCTTGTGATCCTGTTGGTCAACACATGTAAGTTGATACTATTTTTCAAATCCAAATATTATATGAATGAAAATTTTTCCAAACTTAATTCTATAGACATATTAATCATGCATTTTGATGCAGTATTTTTTTTTACCTGAGTTAGTGCAATGCTTGTTTCAACTGATGTTGCTAAGGATATTCCACTTCCTCTAATGTCTGGGGAATACTTCCGGTTATGGATTGCAACTCGTATACCAGACGAATCTGTGATGAAAGGTATATATTCCTCTTGGTGTACGTTTAGGATAAATTCAAGTCCTTAAATAAAAAAAATCAATTTGAAGAGATTTTCTGTCGGCGCCATATCTTTTTTTATCGGCGTTTTGCATTTGCGCCAATTAATCTGTACTTTATTTGCGCCAATTTTATTTTTTTTCATTTGCGCAAAAAAAAAAAAAATCATTTGCGCCAATATTGTTTTTTTTTATTTTTGCCAATTTACAGGTAAACACAAGTCATGAGACATTTAAGTTGTACAGAATTTTTGATTTAATAACAAAAATACCCCTCACGTCTGCCATCTACCCCCTGCTCACCACGAGGAGGTGGAAGTGGGATTTCGAGCATGATATGTTTATTTGTAAAAGTTTCTACAAAAATGTACGGTAAAACCCCACGCGAAATAACACTTTTTTAATAAAATAGTTACAGTTTGACGTCAAAACAACATTTGCATATTTACAAGTCTGTCCTAGCTGATTATTTGTTATTTTGTATGCAACACTTCTGATGAACTGACCTTGTGATATATTCTCTACAATACATCCGATATTTTTCACTAACAAAGTTCATTGTTTTCCTTTCCATGTTTTCTTACGGTTGCTGGCATGTCGAGAGATCTGATTTTTACTAAGTGATTGCCTGGATTTTCTTCATGACATCCATAAATCAAAGTACTGAAGTACTGAACATCGGATAACCGCAAGTTCTTGTGGATGGTCACAAACACTTGTCTCAGAAAAAAAATCACATCTCTATATAGATATAAGAAGATGTGGTATGAATGCCAATGAGACAACTCCCCATCCAAGTCAAAATTTATAAAAGTAAACCATTATAGGTCAAAGTATGGTCTTCAACACGGAGCCTACCTGCAAGTGAGGTTAATGTACAGAGATATATTTTTTTCTGAGACAAGTTCGTGCGTGGATGATGAATAAATGACAGGGAATTCAACCTCACCATAATAACTATTATATTGTAGTGATAAAAATCAGTATACTCTGGTTTGTTGTTATATATTATATTAATATTTGTATATAAGAGTTACATGTATATATAATTTTCATCCATTTGTATATCATTCTCTCCTACTATTCTAATAATAGTGCAGTGCAAGTGCATGGTGGACACTCTTCTGTAATAATTCGATTTTTCTAATAGATTGGATTTGAGTAGGCATTCATATTTTCCCGCAAAACGTATTTGTGATATTCTTCCGCATGCGTTAACACAATTTTTCTGTACGTGTGCATAGATATTAATGATTGTTTACTTATATATATATTTCTATCGACAAAACATTTTCATATTATTAATTTATGTTGTAAAAAAATTTTTTTTTATGAGTATTCATTAAAGAAATGAATTTATAACAAGCGATAAGGAATGTTATTTTGCACTCGATAATGTCCACGTATTTATACGATCGGTTACCATTCAAAAACGAAAGTCAAACCGCTGTGGCAACAATACATCGGAAAGCCCTCACGGTTATCGCGATGTAAAAATGTAAATGTTTGAGTGTTGTGATTGAAACTGTGCATTGTAGTGCGAGTGAAACAATTCATGGTTCTTTTACTGTTTTTAACAGGCGGTGCTGCCAAAATATGAGCCGGAAAACGCGAAACAGGAGACACGTAGGTGTCTAGTACATAATCTACAAACTCAATGCAACACACTTTTTATCAGTTTGTGCCTCAGACATTATGTCCTCCGGAAATCAATGATCTCAACATGTATAAACATACATGTACATATAACATGAACATGTTCTCATTGAACACCACTTACCTTCAACGTTGGGTTAAAGGGGCACTAGCTGTCAAATTCATGTTCACCGATTTGACTCAAATTCTCATATTTGTTATATAACAATGTAAAACATTTATCCAAATTATAAAAAAATCTAAAATAAACAATTTACAGGGCATAGGGTCGATAATATGTAGCTTCGTTTTGTGTGTATTTTAGTCTAGACGCCATCTAATCAACTGTCGAGTTGACCTCACGAAAACCACCTATGCCGATATAAGGGATATAAACATAAATAAAGATATAAATAGATAGCACAACTCGTGCAATTGGATTCTTCTAGGTCAATTTAATTTCATTTATAGATTAAAAATATATGTTAATCATCATTTTTACCTGTATAAGAATGATTTTTTTGAGGATCGAATCAGTCAATTAAATGAATTACCTTTGTTTACTTTCATTATTGACATTCTTTTCCTTTAAATAATCAAACACGCACACAATTCATGCGTTATCCAACTCTATCTAAGGGGTTAAATTGAAGTTCACATGAATACGGATTCAATGAGGTCGAATTATTCACTTGCAAGTGAATAATTCATCATCAATATTTATTTGCTTATTTTGACAAAATTAGACAATACTGGCTGCTAAAAGCGAATTATTATTTCACTATTCCACTTTCATTAATGATTGAACAGAAAAAAAATCATATTTTATAATTTTTTTATATCTCGTAGCTAGTGCCCCTTTAACGTAAGTAAAGGTAATTGTCTAAATGTATCAGATCTCACCTGTTCAAATTAAATTGGCGCAAATGAAAACTTTTTGTTTTTTGGCGCACATGAAAAATAGGATATTTTGAAAATTGGCGCAAATGTCATACGCCCTTTTATATCAATCTGAAGAAATATAATGTCGACGCCATAATCGTGTTACAAAACACTTTGAAGTGCATATTCCCATTTTTCTGCATCCGCACCACGTTTGTTTTTAAGTAAGCATACATGATATAAAAAAAAAAATCCCGAGACAACAAATAATAAAAAAAAAAAGAAGTTTCTTTTAAACAGACACACATCTTTAGTATGGGCGTTAGTGTTGGATTAGAGAGTCCAAAAGCCCACAATTCTATTACCCAGTCAAGATTAGCAAATAAAAAAAAAGTTATACGGGTAACGAAAAAATAAAATCTGAGGTTATAGAATAAAAGAAAATGTATGACATTGGTTAACGAATAAAGAAATTGCAAGGTTAAAAAATCAAAGAAAATGTACGGTAACAAAATAAAAGAAATTGTAAGGTTAACAAAAGAACTTGAATGCAAGGTTAAAAAAAGAAAATGCAAGATTAACAAGGTTAAGGAATAGAAGAAAATGCAAGGTTCGGGAATAAAAGAAAATGTAAGATCAAAGACTAAAAGAAATTGTAAGGTTTAGGAATAAAAGACAATGTAAGTTAAAGAAAAAAAAGAAATTGTAAGGCTAAGGAATAAAAGAAATTGTAAGGCTAAGGAATAAAAGAAATTGTAAGGCTAAGGAATAAAAGAAATTGTAAGGCTAAGGAATAAAAGAAATTGTAAGGTTTAGGTATACCAGCTTTATAGTAAGTCGAAATGAAACAAATCAATTCTAAATACTGTCAATTACAAATCAAACAAGAATGATTAAGTACATACCCATGGAAGGTCCTGCCAATTTTGCAATAGGCACCTTGGGCTCAAACGTATAGCATACTCCATAATCCTCATCTCGTATTTGTTTAATTTCTCTATAACAAAAAATGCGTTAAGCTTGGTAGTATCTAGAAAAGCATTGTAATGTGTATTCTTAATAACTCTTCTCTTCCTTTCGGTTATGAAAAATAGAAAAGTCCAAGATATGAAAGACTATTACAACAAAAGATAAAAGAATATTTCAACAATTTTCATATGACATGTAGATCCCACGTTACATTACAAAACCCTAAATCAACCACATAAACCTGCGCAGACTAGAGCAAGCAAATCGAATTGGTTATTTGCAAATATAACATAAAAAAAAGATAGATATGGACGATGCCCCCTCTGCTCTGCCATATGCATGAGTATAGTTCCACATACTTAAGATTTGACAAACAGTGATGTTGAAATACAACTTGAAATTGTTGCGCTGTCTGTAAGACACATATGATGCCCCAACCTTACCATAAGAAATTATGAATTTAACACTATGTATGATTATCTATCTTTTATTTTTATTCTGAATGTCTACACTTGCAGGACTGAATGTTCAGCCAAAAGGTTTCAACTTTCCAGTTCTAGTAGTCACCAAGTTCTACTTTGTATTTCCAGTGGTCATTAAGTTCAACTTTCTATTTCCAGTGGTCACTAAGTTCAACTTCCCGTATTGATTTAAATACTTAACAATACTAAACAATCTTATTTATTGCATTAGAGAAATTAAACTGTAGTAGTACAAACCATATTTTCAATTATATAGCAAGTGAGAAAGAAATGAAGTCCAACAACCGTTTTTTGTGAATATCTAACATCGCCCCTTCTGACTTTTAGTACAAAACAAAATGACTAAGTCCAAATACCTAGCATTTTGAGAATATTTGAAAAAAATAAAATCCTGTGGACATGCACACTTCCATTGTGTATACAAACAACCTACAAAATATTAAAGCTGTAGCTCAAAAACTGTCAGGAGTTGATAGCCGGACAAACCATGATCCGGACAGACGGACGAACGGACGGACGGATGAACAGGGGTAAATTAATATGCCCTCGACATTTTGTTGCGGGGGCATAATAAAATTTTCTTTTCGTTACCTGTTGACATTTCTATATTTTGTAAATATACGATAAAGTGTTCTTTATGTTGGGAATTTCCAATCGTAACTACTCGGCCATTCTCGCTACCTACCGACAATTGCCGAAGGTAGCGAGAATGGCCGAGAAGTTACGATTTTGTAATTTCTAAACGAGCTTTTGGTATAGAACTACTCACGTTGATTCACAGGTAGCTCCTTGGTATCTGCACAATAAAATGAAGTCTTGCATCGGTATACTCATGTCAACTATTTCATCTTTTGTGTAGGTCCCCATCCGAAGGCGGAACACTTCTTTTGCTGTATGCATTGGTGAAGCACCTTTTAAAAAACGATAAATCAATCAACTTTATATTTACTAAAAATTTCAATTGTCTCAGAACCCGAAAGAGTTATAATCAATAATGACTGGAAAGGAAATAATAGGCGGATTAAACAATAAGATAATTACAATACATGTTTGTTTCATAAAAATCCGTACTTTAGATTGGCTGAAAGCAGTTGTTGGGCATAACGATATCAAATTGTATTTCTCAATGAAATTCAATATTCATGATAGCACAAGCTTCTCATGACAACTTCACAACAATGCATAGGAAAACAAAAAAAATATTGCTTTAACTCGTTATTTCATGGTGTATTTATAAGAATTGAATGCTTCTTTATTTTTTTCATTTTATAGGTTTGTTAAAGCGTTGACCATGCGCACATTTTTGGTATGAAGTTCGGAAAAAATGTGCTTCGGTCAACGCTTTTACACCCCAATAACATTTAAAAAAGAAGCATTCAGTTCTTAAATAAAACGAAGTTTACCATGTTTTGTGTGAATAGATGGATTTTCTATTAAAAGGTGATCTAATAAGGGTTTTTTAGTTTTGTCCTTCACCGGAAAAGTTCGTCAATTATGCGTGCCTTTACGACGACGTCATTTACACGGGTAGTAACCTCGTCATATCGAGAAGCGTTTAGTACAGTGATTTTGTCATAGTTTGGTTAAGATGAACATGGTTGTGTTAAGTGTTTTTGATGACAAACAGTGTCAAAATATAAACATTCGAATAGTTTGTTAAAGGAAATAATGACAACAAATTCAAGCTGGTAAGTATCTTTGTTTATAGCTAAGATGTTAGTACATCAAAATTTGTATCATATAGTTATTAATTTGACACAGAACAATGCTTGCGTATGTCAAAATTTAAAAGTTGTGATTCGTTTCAAATGCATAAAGAAAAGTGGTTTGCCTACTGCCTGCTACATCAAATAGTTTGTTATGATATAAAACTGCCGTCAATTTTCCCGAAAAACAGCCCCTAGTGCACACAATTTGAGATTACAGAATATTCGGTGTCATGGTTTGGTTCATTCGTGTCATGGTTTATTTCATGTTGAACATGGTTCAGTTATGTGATTCTATTCGTGAATGAAGGAAGAGTAAACAGACATTATATATTGAAATACTCTTTTTTAAATCGTTTTATTTGGAATACAAAAGGACATATATACGCACATTCAATGTAGTATTATATATATAAAGTGCATGCGGTCGGATTGCCAATGAGATAACTATCCACCCGAGACCAAAATGACTTAGATGTAAGCAACTATATGTCGTCGTACGGCCTTCAACAATGAACAAAATCCATACCTTTTAGCAAGCTATAAAAGGCTCCGACAAAATTAAAAAATTTAAATGAGAAAACCAATGTATTAGTCAATATTACAAAAACATAATCATTTTTTATTCGTTCGTAATAATAATTGATTAAAGTGGACATTAAATCGGCTTCATTCTAATTCGGAATTGTGATTTTTCATATATTTAAATTCTGAACTTGTGTGTATTTCTTTTTTTTTTTTTATCTTAATATTGCTAATAGTTTATAAAACAAATAAGTTTTAACTGTTGTCCATGTCACGCGTTAACTATTTGTTTCGTGGATGTGTCCTCTTGATATCGTTTGGTTAGTTTTGTAGTTGGGATACTTTAGCATTGGCGTATAAACCCACATCTCCTTTTATTCATCGTAGACTGGTTCAAAGTAAAACAACAGATATATATAGTTTAGTAGAAAAAAAAAGTAGAACAAAAATTACTTTTTGACTAGCTGATACGTTTGCAACTTGAAGTAGATGTTTTTACAAATTTTACAAGTGATGCCGCTCACGATATCATCGACAGAGTCAATCATGGACATACGGAGAAAATAATCTATTTGAAACAGAAGCAGCGCTTTCTGTTTTTATAATTATTATCTCAAAAGTTAGTTTAAAAGAGCAGTCATTTTGACTATTTAAATTATAAAAGCAAAATAACAATAATACGGGACTTCGATGAAAATTATAAACGGAAAGTCCCTAATCAAATGGCAAAATCAAAAATTGAAACACATCAAACGAATGGATAACAACTGTCATATTCCTGACTTGGTACAGACATTTTGTTCTGTAGAAAATGGTGGATAAAACCTGGTTTTATAGCCAGCTTAACCTCTCACATGTATGACAGTCGCATAAAATTCCATTATTTGACGACGATGTGTGAACAAAACAAACAGACATAATAGGAATAAATGTCAAAAAATAAGGGTACAGCAGGCAATATTGTGTTATAATCTAAGTCACTATAAAAACAAAACAAATATTTCAACAAAGAAAAACAAAAAGGCATATAGACAAAGCACATAAGCAAAAACGAAAGACAAGAATACAAAAATTTACCATAGCACAATAACACAATGACGGGATGTATAAGTACCGAGCCACGTCAAATGGATTGGGCCAAAAATAGACTAAACAGTTAAAGTAATAATTTACAAAGACAAATAAAAGAGTACCATAACACGCCATTAAGGTGACAAACAACGTCAGTACTTGGAATCTTTACTTAAAGACCATCTTTTATTATTTGTGAAGTCGAAAAGGAATATTTACCCACAAGGTCTTCCGATGAACTTTTTAGGAAAAAGGACGAGACGTTCTTTGACATACCACTGGTTCATCAACTTTCTACTCAGACACTGGTGACGGTTTACAAAGTCTGAGTAGCATCTGCAAGCTCTTGAATATCAAATGAGTTGGGAAATGTATATCCTATGTGAAGGAGAAGTTGGTATATTGCTACTAAGGTTGGAGAAACTGGTAATTTTAAAATTAAAATCGTCTCGTTTGTCATAGATTCTGGTAATAAGATGACCGCTGATGTCAAATTCGAAGTTAAGTCTAAAAATGAGGCAGAGGAATCCGTGTCTGTTTTTTCCATTAATTTCTAGTTCTTGGGGATATATTAATGGAATTCAATCAGAAAAGTCTGGATTGTTAATGGAAAGATCAATATATATGAATGTGAAATTAAATTATCTGGCTTCATTGATCTTCTTGTTTTTTACAAATGTCTGAAGGAACTCCGACTAATATGAAGATAAGAAGAGGTCGCTGCCGCACAGTTCGCTCCCATAGAAATACCGACAGTTTGGTGACAAAGTCTACCTCCAAATTCAACAAATATTTTGTCAATAAGAAACTCCAGCATACTGGTCACTTGTTCCTCTGTGTATCATGTTTTATTTTTTTGTTCACTATTAACAAAATATGCCGTATGGTATCCAAAAGTAATAAATGTATAGAGTGCGATACCATTTTTATGTTGAAAAGCAATGTAGATTTAAATTATTTCTTTTAGACGATTTTTCAATTACACATAGGGAATGGTGGTACACAGAGTTGAACAGATAGAACTAATTTTAGAGAAACATCGGGCTTTACATTTATTTAGAGATTCTTTAAGAGTTTTTTTTTAAATCCATATATGGTTAATACCACTACGCGAGTAAACAGTTTCGCGGTATTTCTGAAAACCCTCTTTCATTGCGGAAAGAATCTTTGTCAATCAAATGGACAATTCTTTCGTCAAACATGTAGATGAGCTGGCAATGTATGACTGTTTGTATGGAATTTTGTGAAGCTTAGGTATCCAATACAAACAAGGTAAGTCCTCCTATTTGCTGCTCAAAGTAATGTTCATTGAAGCTATTAAGAATTTATGAATCACCAAAATCTCATCCTTGTCAAATGATTTTTTTTGTATGTGGGATTACATGAGTGCTCATTTATATTCCTAATTCTTTTACAAGACACTCGTAGTAGTACGATTTGCATACAAAGACAAGTCACGAACAGTTAAATTGTTTAATGTACGCTTTTCCAATTAACACATCTAATTTTGGTTTAAAAGGCTTTTTTTCTTCTTAGTCAGTTGGTAAATTGTGTAACTTCGTTTTATTACAAGCGTTTTTAAACAAACTATCAATATTGAGCTGAAACACATATATATTAATTTGGATCTAAACCATGACAAACTTGATCAAAACCATGACGAATTTCTAGACTCTTAACCGAACCATGTCATAACTTAACCAAACCATAGCAATTTCAATAGTTTGCTTATTCTGCGTTAGTTTCTTGAAAACAACAATTCCAATGTAGATCGTTTGACTAACAATGCAAATTAAAACATCTTATTTGCGTTTTATTTGCTCGTTTGAATAGAACTGAGGCAATTGTTCGGGGAAGTAACTTGACACAACCATGTTCATCTTAACCAAACTATGACAACATCACTGTACTAAACGCTTCTCGATATGACGAGGTTACTACCCGTGATTTACCAGATAGAGCGGCGCGCCTGTATCCCTGCACTATTAAACTTTAATTCATCAAACGTCTTCGGGATCGTTATTATGCAGGATAATCTAGAAATATGTTTAGTTCCGTAGGTACGTAATGACAATTCCCCAACAACTGCTGTGCTGATTATCGGTAATTACAGTTTTGTTTGCCGAAAAGATCTGCATGTAATATTTGCCAGTTGACGGCGAAAAGGAGGCGTATGACTATTGGATTCTCAATCTCAAAATCCCCCTCCTTCCGTGGGTAAGTACATATGTTGTATTTACTTCACTTACCTGAGTTATATGGAACAGTGTGTGAAAATGAAGTCTACAAAATTATAAAGACTTAGTGTTAATTATAAAAAAAACTGTGAATTTGAAATATTTGACAAGTTAGGCTAACTAAGCGTTCAATTTGTCTTTCGATTCTCAGTTTGAAGTCATGAGGCAATCCTCTTTAAATATAGATAATCGATGCAAACGCTGTATTAATTTTTCAATCATTTCTTACAGTTCAGGTATAAGAGTATACAGTTTTGAAATCATTTAAACTTTTAAAGTTATAATAGAAGAATTGAACTTGAGGATCTGGATGAGTGGTCTGCCTTTCTAAATTCATTATATTTTGTTCCATTTTCTCCGTTTATTTTTGGGGCTCATTATTCTGTATTCTCCATATTTAAGCACCGTTATTTAAGCATTCCCGTTTTTCTCTATTCTTTTTGGAAATATTTATTCTCTCTCTCTCTCTAATCCCCATCTCGACACTCATTAAAATATTCGTTTTATTGTCATTTGATAAATAAAGGTGGATGTGTCTCATTCAAATCTTCTCTCTCATTTTCTAGATTATTATTAGATTTAACCTTGGGCGAAGTGATGGAAATTCTTTTAAAAAATCAGCTCAAGTTTGTTTTAGTTTTGTTTTTGTTTTTAATTGATCAAATGAAATCGTGTTCTGTTTATTAAACTAAAGGTTGAAGGAATGATTGTAAAAAATAAGTAGTTTTACCGGATTGTAATGAACGATACATAGCATCGGAGAAAAAATTGCACCATTCTCTTCTGTTTAGTCCGATTCAATTATATATATATGAGGGTCTTGATGGTGTTAACGGAATAGAGAATAATGGACATAAAGTGCAGAATAAAGGGCAAAAAGAAAAGAAAAGAGAATAGTGGGCAAAATAAATAAAGAAAAGAGAAAATGATCTAAAAAAATAAAGAATAACGAAAAGTAAGACTTTGATCCAGACCTCCATATATGATCAATTCTACGTTACGTAATAACTTCAAGTACTTTTCGCTCTAATATTTTTTTTTATATTCTGACATTAATGGAATTGATAATAACCATGTCCTCACAAACCTCACATTGCATGTGTATTTAGTTGTGGTGAATATGATTCTAATACAAGTACACAGTATTAACGTTTATCGAAAAAGAACACGCATACTAACCTTAGGAAAAGGGTAATTGATGCTCATTCCAAAAGCATTCTCGGTTTCATTTAATACCTGGAATAGATCTGGTTCTAGTAATACATCGCTTAGTTTTAAAGGATTTAGATTACAAATTGTAACAGCAGGAAAACCAAGTTCTTTGTATGTCACGGATACTTTTGTATTTACACCCTCACTGAAAAGGAAAGATAAAAACATTTACAGCTATATGTTAAAATAAGAAGATGTGGTATGATTGTCTATGAGACAACTCTCCTCCAGAGACTAAATGACGTAGAAGTTAACAACTATAGGTCACCGTACGGCCTTCAACAATATATAATTTATGTGACACGTTTGGTGAAAATAGACACAGTTGGGAGATTGTTCACGTCCCGGGGGTGGGGGATTTATACGTTTGAGAGTGTAACATAATGATATATACTGGTTATTTGCATAAATTCAAATGTCTCATATTTTTCGTGTGGTACCAAATAAAATTGAGAATGGAAATGGGGAATATATCAAAGAGACAACAACCCGACCAAAGTGAAGACAACAGCCGACGGCCACCAATGGGTCTTCAACGCAGCGAGAAAATCCCGCATTCGAAGGCGGTCCTCAGCTGGCCCCTAAATAAAATTGTGTACTAGTTTAGTGAAAATGGACGTCACACTAAACTCCAAAACATATAAATGAACTAAAATTAAAAAAACATACAAGTCCTGACTTGGGACAGGCGCAAAAATGCGGCGGGGTTAAACATGTTTTGTGAGATCTCAACCCTATAAAAACAGATTTAATAGTCCAGCCTTGCTTTAGAAAAAGTATGTCTTTAAAAAATGATTGTACATTACTGTATTTCTGTATAAAATTCCACCGAAATCGACTTTTGTGCAAAAGGTGAAGTTATTCATGTAATAATATTGAGAAAATTTAACTATGAGTAACAGCTAGCCCTTACAGATGATTATAGTAACAAAAGTATAATTTGTTTACTTTTCTTGAATAAAATGTACCCGAAGTATTTATCCCCTCTGAACCAAACTCGATCATGTGAAAATAAGTAGTTAATATCTTTAACATCGAGTGCACAACATGAAAGATAAACCAATACTAGGTATGATTAATCTATTGTTATTTGACTAACGTCCAGTGACAAATATTTCAGGCATACTCAGGGCAGACCGACGAATAGAGCAATACATCAAAGGTTCTGTGAAGTGAATGGACCGGGAAAAAGAGCGAGGAACTCGGACTGGAAACTTAACATTGCAACTAGCTATAAGTGGACCCCTCGAAGATTTGATATACATGTTTATAGGTGTTTTAAATGCTGGGAATGTGACTCTCTCCCAACAAGTATCATCAAATTATGTCTCCTTTCCAACCGGATATGTCTGCGTATCTATACCGAGTACTCTTATGCATTACCTTGAAATATATATAGCTTAATAAAAAAATTAATGTGAAATATATATGCAATCTATTACATTACCTGATAAACTGTAATGACAAACGGTAGACCTGAAAAACACACATCCCAAATGACGCTGAGAGCGCACATATCCAGAACACTTTTCTCAAGATAAAAACAGAATCGGCTATTCTTCCAAAACCATGGATACTGGTGTTACCAGCAAAATCTCTTAGTTTGTCTCCAAGTGTTTCTGGCATAGCGAAGTGAAAGCTTTTTAAGATATTTACCTAAGAAATCCTTTTTATAGTGAATTGTTATTGATGAACAAAAATCTTTTTTAACTTCAGGTGATTGCTCTGAACCTCCTCTGGGAATTTCAAAAACATAAGTCTATTGCTAATTATTGTATTCTTAATGGATTCATGCATATCTTAATATTTTTTTGTTATACTTATTTAAGCATATCTGCGAGAATCCATCTCATTATGCAAAATTATATCAATTTCACTTTTGGAAATAATAATAATGACAAAACATCAATTACTCCATCTTGTCTTACGCCAAGCAATGATAATTACTTAATAAATTTCTCATCAAATTGATAGAATCTTATATTGCGTGTAATTGAATTGTCATCATAATTGGGTTTTACCCAAGGTTATGTCGTACTAATATTCATAATGGAACCCTTTGTTTCTGGTCTTAAATATGATGTCATTAGTCAGGCTATAGTCACTGAGTTTTTCACCAAGGATTTTAGAAGCCCAGTCCCGGGGCTCATCATTTCTTGCCATGGCGAGTCCAACAGTGAGAAAATGAAATTGTATTTCTTTATAATTTACTATTTCAGTCCCCATGACAAAAAAGAGCAAGGAAATGTCATCAATTTAAGATTAAAACAAATAAAGTATATGGTTTAGGGGTTTCCCGATTGAAGATTTTATGTATAGATGTTGGAACTCGAACACTATGCAACGAATTTATCTTACCGACTATCTTTATTTGTTGAATTTAGACTAGAGTTGTCTCATTTGCAATCATACCACACATCTTCTTATTTTTATATTAAAGTGTTCAAGTGTTCAATATTAAGAACCTACTTCCACTGGTCTGCACAAAAAAAACTAATGTCAACAATAACAATTTAGTATCAACAACCTTGATATCAAGGCCGTAAATACCATTGAGGCAAGTGAGGCAATTGCCTCACTAAAATTTCGACACTGAATTTTTTTTTTGTGTATTTGTTTATTGTAATTTAATACGAAATATAGTCATTTTTTTCGGTCTCAACCTTAATTTTTATAACTTGACATCGTTCCTTTTAAATTATTCTTCCCGGATATAACTCAGCATCTCACCGGGTTTCTCGATTACATTAAACTAGTAACCGGTAATCATCATGGATCTCTGGTTAAAAACAGGCTCTTGCAGAAAAAGGAAAAGCGATACTGGAGGTGAGGAAGGAATAATTATAGTCACGTGTACTAATTGATGTTATTTGTGATCACAACAGGTGTTAAGAGTTCCAGTATTGAATATATTTTCATTCGAACTAATCCAAAAGCTATAAATAGACTGACAAAACAAGTACTGGGACACCGCACGGGAGCAGTCCTGTCTGAGTATTCATTTCCCCGTTTTCCCCAACATTATTCGTTCTCTTTACAGATAAACAAAAATTAAATAATATGAAACCTGCATGGATTAGTTTTTATCTATGTTTCTTTTACCGTAAAATTTGAAAGAACATCCCGTAATCCAATTTTGACATTATTGAGGGACGGTAGGACCTTTAAAACGGGATTTCGTGTTTTCTAATTTGGGACTTCTTGATTTCGTGTCTTTTAATTCGGGATTTTGGGATCGGACCCCTCCTAACCCCTCATTATTCGATTGTTGATCTAAAACGATTTGACAAAACCGTCCATAGAACAATTGGCAAACTCTAATTTGAATAACAATTGTTACTGAGTCGATGTTTGTTCTGTGTTCTGGCGGCAGACTCAAATTGATATTTGGATGTGTATCTGACATATAAATTTAGATAAAGTTGTTAAAAATTTGGTGTTAGTACATGTCTTAAAATATAAAAAATATATAAAAAGTGTCCAAAAATAAAAACTCTGGACAGCTTGTCTCAACGATGACAAACTCTCTGGAAATGCCAAGAATGCAGGATTTTACACCATTTATTCCAGACCCCCTGTCGAAATTTTTCGCCTCGCTTCGCTCGGCTCAATTTTCTGCCTCACTAAAATAATATGCCTAGTAACGGCCTTGGATATAACAATATTTAACAGAACTTTTGTGCCAAAGTCGTAACTCCACTACTAACCATGTATTGAAATAAGCCCCGCCTCCATACTTACCTAATATGGAATATACACGGTCTCCACGCGGCCGCTTTTAACCAATCATATTCCTAGAAATGTATACGAGGTAAGATAATTGCTTATATCCACTTTATTTGAACTCTGATGGATAGTTGTCTCATTGGCAATCATACCATATCTCCATATTTTCATATAGTTGCTAATTAACATCTACGTCATTTGGTCACTTGAGGAAAGTTGTCTCATTGACAATTATACCTGGGTTATTTTCTTATTTTATATACGTCAACATTATTCAAAATATTAGTCTTGCAATACACCAGTTATTTGTTATCTTGCTTGATCAATTGCTAATCTGTTTCAAGGGTATTATAACCTACCTTGACGCAGATCACAGTTATAGATCTAAGGTACTATTGACCTTCGCAATAATATTAAGGATTTTAATTTAAACAATTTGGGACATATCTTCTGAATTGTCTTCTGAGAATAGATATAATAACGAACTGTGTATCAATATTTAATATGGAGCATCACGTCCATTAAACTCAAATGTAAAGTCTTAATGTTATTTATTTACGCCGTAATTGGATTAGGTTTATTGCATTTCGACTGAATGATGTAAGTTCTATGTACACACGACTCCGATGATTGTCGAGGCGACGAAATGATATTTGTAATATAAATTGCATTTTTACATCGCGATGACCTTGAGGTCATCCCGATGTATTGCTATCGCCTAGATTTCCATTATGTAAATTAGTTTTGGGTTTGTAACCGATCTATAAACATGATAAATACGCGCACATAAACGAGTGCAAAATAACATTCCTTATCGTTTGATATAAATACATCTCTTCAATGAATACTGATAAAAATATTTTTGTTTACAACATAAATTAATAATATGAAAATGTTTTGTAGTTAGATATATATATATAAGTAAAAAATCATTGATAATATCAATGCACACGTACCGAAAAATTGTGTTAAAGCATGCGGAAGAATATCTCAAAGAACGTTTTTTTGAAAATACCGTCAAGGACCGGTAACTCTGTAATTGATTTTGCGGGAAAATATGAATGCCTATTCGTATCCAATCTTAGAAAAATCGAATTTTTACAGAAAAGTGTCCACCATGCACTTGCATTGCACTATTTTTAGAATAGTAGAATAGAATGATATACAAATGGATTCAAATCATATATATATGTAACTGTTATTTTAATATAATATAAACAACAACTCAGTGTATACTGATTTGTATCACTACAATATAATAGTTATTACGGTGAAGTTGAATTTCCTGTCATTTATTCATCATCCACGCACGAACTTGTCTCAGAAAAAAATATATCTCTGTACATTAACCTCAGTTTTAGGTAAAGAGATATGTTGTTTTTTTCTGAGACAAGTTCTTTTGACCATCCTCAAGAACTTGTGGTCATCCGATGTTCAGTACTTCAGTACTTTGATTTCTTTTGATGTTGAAATGATACTAGAACACACCCGCGAAATCGCGGGTATTTAGAGCTTGGTTGAAAGTATGTAAACTGTTGTAGGATGAATTTTTGTAAAAGAATTCCAGAAAAGGTATCAAACTGAGTCATAGGCACTTGGAGACAGGGCAATTATTTTAAGCCCTCTCCCTTTTTTCCAAAGTCCGTTATATTTTTGCTTTCTGTTAAATTCCATGATTTTCGCGTTTCTGTATACTATGAATTAACATACATTTAATATAAATAAAGTGTATTTGCTATTAACTATCAATTCCAAGTTTCTTCTCCACGGCGATCACGGATATATTATATAGAGAGTCTCTATATATTATAGGATTATAATCATAGTGTACATGCAGAATAACGCGAAAATAATTGTCCTGTCCCCGAGTAATTATGAAAATTATGTTTAAAGAGGGGAGTAAGAGGGGGGGGGGGGTATCTGCACAGAAGAACGTGAAATAAAATTGCCATTTCACGATGAGCGAACAATTAAAAATTTCTTGCACGTTGATCTTTTTATCGATTTCAAGAAACACGGTGAATAACGAACCTTTTTCACGGCTGCACGTGAAATAAAAAGTGGCAAAACACGTTGCACGAAAATAACCCTTTACCCCCTCTTTTAAAGTTTAAAATCGGAAGTCTTGGGTATGACTTAAAAGTCGGTCTGATGACGGAAACAATATCCGGACGCATTTTTCTTCGTTTTTCTCCCAAAATAACCCAAACTGAATAATCATAAGAATGGATGACAAATGCCACTATGCATGGTACCTATAGGACACAGAGGCATGATGATTAATT
Organism: Mytilus californianus; assembly: GCF_021869535.1. NCBI lineage: Eukaryota > Metazoa > Mollusca > Bivalvia > Mytilida > Mytilidae > Mytilus > Mytilus californianus. The sequence goes on along the minus strand of NW_026262734.1, from coordinate 97,884,756 downwards.
TATTGGTTAAGGAAGAAAAGCGACACACAAAATGAGGTCTTCTCGTTTAATAGTATAGATATTTGCTTAAAAAGTGTGTTGATGGTTAACCATCATGGTCTATTGTCTGCAATTCTACATTAAGGTCCAGTATTCGATAATAGATTGATTCGACAACAATTGATTTTTCCTGCATTTTTTAATTCAGTTCAGATAAAAACAATGTATTGAATAGACAACTAAACGATCGATTAATTCAACAAATCTTCAACGTTCAGAACTTGGAAGATTCCCAGTAGAACATTTCATTTCAGTCTTTGCAAGACTTTACACCGAAAACATTAACCCTATTCTATAAGGCTTAGAGGATTTTTGTGTTGTTAAAATCTCTTGACAACAACTGACACTGATGATCTTAAACTTGCATTGAAATTTTTGAAAAGTTTTTTTTTTTAAGGACTGTGATCTCTTTAATTACTTTAATTAAAACTCTCATTTTGACAGTTACCAGGGATTTATAGCAATGGTTGCAATCTCTTTTATGTTGTTAGCCTTTCTTGAAAAGTTTCGCGATTTGATAAGTTTTTTTGTCGAAACTGTGACATATAGAGAAAAACTTAATTTGCAAAAATGTTCAACAAAGTAAGACCTTAGAATAATTCAACATGACCTAAATCATCAGTTGATCCCTTATAGGAATTATTGCTTTTTAAAGATGAATTTTACCAATTGTTTTTAGTTTTTTTTTTAACAGAAACTATAACAGATATTGATGATCTATAAAAGGCAAAAATGTTCAGCAAAGTAAGACCTACAAATAAGATAGGGTAACAATCTGCTCTAACACCCTCTCAGCTATGTGTTATTTATATATTGGAATATTGGTTCCTTGCAACGTCCAGATGTCCGTCAGGTAGGGTTGACCTAACCTCGACATCATTTCATGGATCAGTGATCAAGGTTTAAGTTTGTGGTTTAGTCAGTATCTCAGATACTATAAGCATGAGGTCAACTATATGGGATGTATGGTATGATTATAAGGTGTATATGTCTGACTGGCAGATTTCATCTGACCTTATCCTCAATTTCATGGTTCGTTGGACAATGATTTTGTGGTTTGGTCTATTTCTAAGATACTTTAATCAAAAGGGCCACTATATTTGGTGCATGGAATGATTGTAAAGTGTACATGTCTGTCTGGCAGGTTTCATCTGATATTAACCTCGTTTTCATGGTTCATTGGACAATGTTTAGTTTTTTGTGGTTTGATCTATTTCTCAGATATTATAACCAATAGAGCCACTATATTTGGTGTATGGAAAGTTTGTAAGGTGAACATGTCTGTCTGGCAGGTTTCATCTGACCTTGATCTCATTGTCATGGTTCATTGGACAAACTTGGTCTATTTCTCTGATATAACAAGCTATAGGAAAATTATATTTGATGTATGAAAAATCTGACGATTGCAAGGTATACATGTCTGTCTGGCAGGGTTCATATGACCTTGACCTCATTTTCATGGTTCACTGGTCAATGATAAATATTGGTAATTTAGTCAGTTTATCAGATACTATAAGCATGTGCAATAGGCCAATTATATTTGGTGTATAGAATGATTGTAAGGTGTAGTTGTCATTCTGGCAAGGTTGACCTTGACTTCATTTTCATGGTTCATTGGTCAATGATAAGTTTTTGTGGTTTGATCTGTTTCTCATGCAGGTACGGTTAGCGATATGACCACTATATTTGTTGAATGGAATGATTGCCATCTGACTGTCACCTCATTCTCATAAATTATTGATAATGTTAAGTTTGTGTGATACTTAAAGAAAAAACCTTCATAGTACAGACTTACAACATTAAATCAATGATAAGTCGAACAGGCGAGACATTTCAGCGTGTGCACTCTTGTTTGTTGATGTCGATAACTCTACATGCATATGGGTGTGCACTAAAACACAGATGTGTGGTAATATCAACAAATGTGCTCAACTAAAATTTCAATTGACCTCAGTGTTGACAGGCTAGTGATACAGTAGGTCGACTACTTAGACGAAAGTAAAATGAAAGGAGTTAATATAATACTTCTCTCTACGGGAAGAAAAAGAACAATTTATATACAATAACACAGAATCATAAACAATTACAATATACTTCTTCTTATTTAGGGCTATTCCATTAAAATGTATGTGGGAGGGTAGGAAGGAAAGTTTAATTATTGAATGTGGGTCATGGGTCTTTTTTCAGTATGTGTCTATTACCCTCATGCAACATTATCTAAAAAATGGTTCTTGGTTCTAGGGATATTTTGAAGGTCCCTTCTTACACTCCCACATAAATTTTAATGGAATAGCCCTTACCTCAAAAATAAAAAAAGATAAATATATGATTAAGTAATGAATACAAACTTTGGATAAGTGCTACTTGGTACAGAACATTTAATCAATTTTGTCACAAAAAGTTGAACACACAATTATAAAAACAAAGTGACTATTTTCATCGGAACTAATAGATAGCAGGTGTCTAAGACTAATACATTGTATAGTTATTTACATCATCACTGTGTCTAAACTACACCGGCAAAAAATGTTTGGACTCGATGGTATCTAATAACCGGCACGGTGACGGAACATTAATAGACAGAGAAAATGTGGGTTTCTGTTTATTTATTTGTTATTTTTATGATATCGAAGAATTTATATACATATATAACTATTTTCTATTGTGAGATATAATACTTTATCCGACCGTTCTAGATTATCGGAGAAATAAGTCAAAATGCACGTCAAAATGACGAATTGAGTGAACCTTGCCTCGAATTTGTTTAATATCTCGTTAAATTGTTCACATTGTACGGAAAGAAAGGTATGAAAAGAAAGATATTGACATGGAGATTGTTAAACTAACCACTTTTAGCACCTCAATACTTGTATTTCTGTATATGGAACGAAAGAAATGGGTCATGTCAAAATGGAAGGAGCCGGTTTTGTCAATGTGTACAACCCGGTTTTGTCTTAGATTTCACAAGGCAGAACCTGGTTTTGTCAAAGAAAAAAATGCATAATCGCATAACATAATTGAACTTCTGCGTTTAAAAGGAGTCTGGTGGCTCGTTGGAAAACGATTTCTTTCAGAGGACAACTTATTATTTATTTGAATCATTAAACACTTGAATTCCTACTATATTTGAACAAAAATAATTATAATTTTGCTTTGCATTTAAAAAAATACTTTAACTGCGAAATAGATAGAAATGAAAGTTACAACACAAATTGAGGTTTAAGTTCTCTTTACGTTTTTTATATGAAATATGTAAATGTAAGTGATCAAACTTGAAATTAGAGTTTACGGTCTTAAAGATTGAAACACGCATATTTGATATGTGATTTTCTTGCACAACAGGATGGTTATCTTTATAATTAATCCAATCTTCCAAGGGGTGTAATCTTTCCTATGATCGTTTAAAATAAATCTACTTAAGGCTAAGTGTTTATTATAAGACAAATGTATATGCATGCAGAATCGCCATAGAAAATGAATGTTATGGGGAGAAAAGGATATTACTAAGTTTAAATTTGTATATTAGTCTCAGGTCATCAAGAAAATGCAATAATGATTTTTTTATTAATAGTTCTATAAATAAACGGTTCCGTTATCTCTCCATTGTGTTATGATTATCGTACATTGACAATATATAGGGACGGATTTAGGTTTTTTCAAACTTGGGCGTAATTCAAACAACTTACATACTGCCGAGCGTAGCGAGGCGAACAATTTTTGGACGATTTTAAGCTACAAAAAAATTCGTAAAAAACACAAGTTCGTGCATCAGATATTTTTCATAACAAACTGTATTTTTAAGGCATAATTGTTACAGCTATGTATGAAAAGACGGTAAACATGTTTGTTACTTTTGGAAATTTTCTAAACTTAAAGGATAATTGTGATTCAAACTACATTGTAAATTTTACGCTTTTTTTATAAAATAAAATGATGAATATAAAATAAGGAGATGTGGAATGATTGCCGATGAGACAACTGTTCACCAGCCAGAGACCAATTGACATAGATGTTTGTGTTAAAAAAAAAAACGAAACATGATAGACAGCAACAGACAACAGTAAATCGTAATAAAATCATCTCCGCTCTCCATTTTTCCCCTCACGAATAATTACGCCCCCTTTTATCAAACCCTGGCAACGTCCATAACAAAAAAATCCAGGAATTAGAATTTAATGTCAAAATGATGCATTTTTCTGTAAATTTCAAATTTCAAAACTTTTGTTAATTGTTCTTTTGAATCTTTTATTTAGAGCGTTCTAGCGTACCTTTTTTTTTAACACCTGAAGTCTAATGAAGAAACTCGTGATCTACCAGAATTGGATTTTTCATCTCCGGTAGTTATTCATTCAAACTAGCATAGCTACATCAACAGAGATATAGTAGAGTTTTTCTATCAACACCAATGTGATATCGTTGAAGTTTGTAAGCTGAAACCTGATATCACAAGTTTCCGCTTAGCGCCACAATTGAATTACAGATTTTTTTAATGCTTGGCAATTATTTGGAACCCATTGGAAATAAGATGCATACAGTATGACCCCCCCACCAAAAAAAAATCTTGTTTTAAATCATACATGTATGAAAATGCCTTCTTTTTTTTAATTTGTATTCATGTATCAATACAGATTTTTTTATTATTTGTTTTAAATAATGAATATACTGCTTCAAACTAGTGTTTTATTAAATCACCTTTACAATATATTTTGTAGTTTGTAAGCTAGAGCCTGTAACCGGACCATGTAGAGCAGGCTTTCAAAGATACTATTACAATCGGAAAAAGGAGCGATGCTTAACATTTACATACGGTGGTTGTCAAGGAAATGGAAACAATTTCAAAAGTATTGCTGATTGCCAGGCTGCTTGTCCGTAACAGACCAACGTATTACATTATTTGTTCCTGACGGAATAGGATTATAGAATACTTTTGTTTAATAGAATGTGTATTGAATATAACAAAAAGTCACTCTACAAATATAAGTATAAAATTCAGCCAAAGTACATTATCATGTTACCGCTCACTACTCAAGAGGGTAGAAAAGTACAATAACAGTGTGAGTAAATTCTTGGTAGTGTAGTATATGGAATGGCTCTATTTAAATTTAATACTGAGGATTAAAAAGTGCATATATCAAAACCTAAGAAAGGCTTTTAATTTCACTAAGCAAACCACAAATTACATATGAGGAATTACATAGGAGTAATTTAATTGGTGTTTACACCACAAAATTACTTTGGACGGTAACACGAGGGTCTGGGGGTCCTTAATTTCTGTATTCTTTAAATTTATAAAGCATTTTTTCTTTCTCTGTAAAAATGCTTATTCTGTAAAATTTTCATGAAAATGATTTTACCTTTAAATTTTTGCAGTAATTAGATGATTTCTTTATATTCTGTACATTTTTTATTTCTGTAATCAATATTAATTTTCCAAAGTTATTCGTTATACTTTACCTAATTATTCTCTATTCTTTATAGATTTAGCTCATTTTTCTGCTTTCATTATATTCTCTTCTCTGTGAACCCCATCCAGACCTTCTTTCATGAAATATTATTATGTGTATATGTTAGGCTTTTGCAAACCAGTTGATTAATATAAAAGGGTGGTTTAAGTATTTCATCTACACCAATGTGATATTGTTGAAGTTTGTAAGCTGAAACCTGATATCACAAGTTTCCGCTTAGCGCCACAATTGAATTACAGATTTTTTTAATGCTTGGCAATTATTTGGAACCCATTGGAAATAAGATGCATACAGTATGAGCCCCCCCCCCCCCCCCCCACCAAAAAAAATCTTGTTTTAAATCATACATGTATGAAAATGTCAACAAAACTAACAAAAATCCATGAAGCAGATACAATAGGAAAATTTAAAATGAAACCGAAAAACGTAAATCCCAATAGTAATAAATACATGCCGAAACAATATGAGTTTGGAATTCGCAAACTCAATATTGTTCTTACCAAACTTAGATGATCTGCTTCCTTCTTAAATTATGATCTGCATAGAGTTAATATTATATCTGATCCATCTTGCCGCTGCGGTGTATATCGCGAAGATTCGCATCATTTCTTTTTTAAATGTATATTATATTCAGAAAAACGAAGTAAGCTTTGGAAAGTCTTAGCTAGCTCCCACATACTTACTGTGTTTGAGTTTATTATATATTGTATTGTGAAATATGTTAAATGGAGAACACTTCATACGTCTGGTTGTCTTGTGTCTTATCCAATTTGTGGTAATGCAAATAAAACTAAACTAACAAAAACCTGTCAACACTAAGGTTGTGAGTACGAACGTCGCATGAATTGATTTGACTAGGATTGCCAAATTTCATACCGAATCAACTTGAGGCTTCACCGGGCACTGCTGTTTTCTCCATCTGGCCACCATGATATTTACAAGAGTGATGAAAGTGGCGTACAACACCCAACATTCATCAGTCAATCACACACCATCTTCTTCCTTCATTATTTCAAGTCACTATGTAATCTTATTTTGCATAAAAAAGCTGTTTGTATTTACAAAGGAAATACTGTCATCATGACTGTTTACTGTCATACCCGTGAAAGGTTTAGCTAGCTATGAAACTAGGTTTAACCCACCATTTTCTACATAAGAAAATGCCTGTACCAAGTCAGGAATATGACAGTTGGTTTCCATTCGTTTAATGTGTTTGAACTTTTTATTTTGGCTTTTGATATAGGATATTCGAGATCGCTCTTATATATTAGATATGTTAAAGAACCTTTGTGAGCACGCTCACATACCCCACGTCCCCACATTGTCACTGGACAAACAAAATCTCACCAGATTCCTAAGTTCAAGGGTGCAATCAATAGTTTTTTACGTGACGTCATTATGTAACAGGGCATGAACAATTGGATCCATCATATAGAAGACAAATATTCATAGTTATATAGATATCTATACATCAACGGAAAGATAATTCCATGAATTGTTTTTAATAAATAAAAATAATTCCAACAATTCTTGGTTTAAAATGCAAATTGGTACAAGTTATAAGCTGCAAATGAGGCATTTTTCCCGTAAAAATCTTAAAAACATACCACCTTTGGGCCCATGGATCAATAACCTGGGCACATATTTGAGGTTTCTAATAAGGTGTATTTCGAAGAGCTTGTCCGGCTGATTTTAGATAATGAAGTTTTAGGGTACGCTTTCCAGCTCCGAGAGTCGCTATCTTACCTGACAAATAAAAGTGCTTTTAGCAACAGGTGAAAATCAGCTGTTTATGGAGTTGCCTCCTATATAGTAGGAAGTCACAAAAACATTTTTTTTTAAATCTTGACAAAAGTGGCATTTTAATTGAACTGTAATATATGTTTTTCACATTAAACATAAAAACAATCAAATTTTTCATTCAGTGGTATATAAATAGCAGGGTATTCCATCAGTATGTAAATTTCACTGGGGAAATACCCCTAGTTTTTTATACGAAACTATTTATAGCACCCTTAACCAGTTAGCATGTCTTTTAATAACCCATTTGTACATCAAGTTGCAAACCCAGTGTCATTTCAAGCATTTTGGTGCCTTGAACTTGTATTTTGGTGTAAAAATGGCTGAGATATTGTCATTTCAGTATGCAATGCATCAAACCTTCTATGAGGCAATAAAATGAAAAATCTGAATATTAAATCTGTGAAGACATTATTTATTGCAACTCATTCTTCTGTTGAATGAAATAGATAACATGATCAACAGAGACTTCAACTTCTAGAAAAGGTCAAGCACAATGAATTCTGGCCATATAATTGCACTGTATGGTTAAAATGGTGTACACATAAACCAGGATTTTTAACATAATAAAACATATAACAATGAAAAAGCCAATATCTAACAATAAACGACAGTCAACCTAGTAAAGAAATTCTAATATGACATATTGAACCATGAATAATCATCTTTTTTTCATTTTATTATCAACAAAATAAAAAATACACATCTCTATGTTATAGAGTTCATTTGTGGTCAAGGGGGAGATAATCCTTTAATTTCAAATTTGCAAATTTACACACAATGAAGAAAGTAAAATAAAAAGATTAAACAATATTTCATTTGTACTTGGCAATTTTATAAAAATTTTCTCAGCATATGTAAATAAAATAAATCTGCTATTGTCTATTAACATCATTGAGACAATCTTAACGTCATAGCGACATTTGTGACGTCATCAATAACAGTCCAAAAAATTTCATTTGAAACAAACAGTTAAAATACAAAGTTCAAAATTCCTGGCCAAGAAATGAGGAAAAACAAAAAACTGAGGAGAAAAAAAAATAACTTCAACAAAGGTTACACACCTTGGAACAATTAGTTACAGTTTGAATTGGGTGCTGAAGGAGATCCTTCAAATGCTGCAAATATCAGAGTCAGTACACCTGAAATGGAAATTTATGAAGCTGCACTGACACAGCATAACGGTGCAGCCAATACATTGCCAACAAGACTGCGGCCTCGTCATTCCCATAAGGAGGAAACTAAAGAACAGGAGGACTATTCCGAAAACATCATGATAGTAAATTTTTCAAAGTTAAAAGATTTTATAAAAAAGTGCATAAAACACAGGTGCAGGAACCATTCAAAAGTAGATGTGGCCATTTCAAAGCGCATGGGCTTATGTATTTCTCTTCGTGCCATTTGTGAGAAATGCCATTTTGACACAAGGTCCTGTAAAGTTTACACTGATGTGAAAAAAAAGCAGAGGACCACTTGCTGGTTACCTCCATGAGGCAATGACTCTTGCAGTACTAAAAACAAAAATGGGAGGAACAGATTTACAAATGGCCCTAGCATGTCTTAACATCAAGGTACCAAGTTTACAGTTAATATCTACAAATGTCAACAAACAATGTGACACAATGATAGAATTAAATGAAGCGGCAATGATAAAAAATCAGCAATTTGTTCAAGAATTTAATAACTGCATAGGAAAAGAAAATGAAGTTGATGTGGAGACTGACACGGGGTATAACAACAGAAACCAATTCGGATATGAGGCCGGTACACAGTCCTTTTGCCCACTAATTGAAAAAAATACTGGACTTAATCTACTTATGACAATGTCAACCGCTAACAAACTTTACAACAAGAAAACTAATTGTAGTCATAATGAATGTAAGAAAACTTATAGTTCTGAAGAATCCAAAGAAAACTAATTGTAGTCATAATGAATGTAAGAAAACTTATAGTTCTGAAGAATCCATTTCTTCTAGTGAAGGCAAACTTGCCGAAATTTTTTTACAAAAAATGAATGATCTTAAAATTTTAAAAGTTAAATCTGTGACCAGTGATGCAAGTGCTCAATTGAGTAAAGTTGTGAGAGAATTTGGAAAAAAGTCTGGCAACTCCATCCGGTACTATCAATGTTTTGTACAACAAGAATAACAAAAGTTAAGACGGATTACCATCAGAAACCGATAGACAGCTATCAGGATGTTCGGTTCCAATGATCTGTTGGCGGTATTCCGGAGCCCAAAGTAACATGGAAAAAGATAGGGGATGAAAATTTTTTGTCTGTGGTACGTTTGTATGTCGGACCTGAATGCACTTTTCGGTCCGGAAAATTTTCTTTTCTATTTTCTGTCCGATTCTTATTCGTAACACAGGCAAATAGAAAAAAACATTTTATAAAGAGATGTCTTTTCAAGGCTTAATACAAAGGTTGAAAAGATATATTGGGAAATTCATCCCTCAAAGTAAAATTATTCCAATTTCATAACATCAAAATACAATAAAGTAATGTCCGAACCTTCATGCCAGTACTGTAGTAACAGTTATAATGTCAGAGCTGTTTAGATCAGTTATATAAAATTAAATTATATGAATTAAACCTGGTTTTATAGCTAGCTGAATCTCTCACTTGTATGACAGTCGCATTGAATACCAATATATTGACAACATATAAATGAAACATTAAATGAACCATTGTACATTGATTGATTTCTAGTTGAATTGATATATAAATATATTTCATAGATAATTTGTTTTTCAGGTTGCAATTCTGTAAATACAGACAATGCAATTTCCCATAGGAACTCCCTTTGCGGCTAAAACTGTGACACTTTTACTATGAAGTTTCGTGAAAAATAATATCCCAGAACGGAAAGTTTATATGCACTACTATTTTATTCAAAGGTCAAAATATAGGGCTGTGCGGCATATTTTCAACATTTATATGCCCTGAACTTCTAAGAGTTTACACTTATACTAAAATTCTATACTACCCTTACCTCCATTTTTGGACCTCCTAAGAATTAAAATTTAGCCGCTACCATGTTTTTCTATACTGGTTACATTCCCAAGTGATGTCTCTATGAGATGAAACACAGAGATCATCAATGGGAACCAGTACGTTAACAAATTAACATACCTATGAATATTAAATATCTCCCCAAAAGAGGCGTGGTTTGAGAAACAGCTGTATTTACAAAGTGCAACCTATACAAATATTTATTCAAATAGAAAACTCTCTAAAAACACTTTTTCTCACAACAATACTTATTTATCAGAATTATAGCCTTAAAGAAATCACTGCATATACTCTAAGTCTCCTTTTACAGTACATTTTATACCCCTACCCCTGTTTCAATTTTTTAAAGATTTTGAAAACAAGACTCTAATTATTGCCAGCTTACCCTATGTGCATGTTTTCTGACATGAACTGTCTTAAACCTGTTTGAAACTATTCTGATAACAAATTGAAAGCATTTTAGAATACTATAAATGTATTGTTTAGTAGTTAAGCATTCCAACATTCAAGATTATACAAAGTATCCAATCCTGCCTGTGTCTCCAGTCCACATCTTACTGTATGCCTATTTGTCAATATAAGTTCACAATTTCTGCCTCAAATGGTCAGTTTAGAATTCTTGTCACAACAGTATCATCCCTAACCATATATCTAACATAAGTTAGTTAATATATGTCCTAGAAGTGTTTAAACAAAGCCATATTTGCAAAAGTTGTATTTATGAAGATATCAGCCTGGTGCATAAATTCACTAAAAGTTTGATTGAAATGACTGCTTACATCTGATTTTTGCATAACTTCCTAGCACAGTTATTGTTTACTTTATAAAAGACCTTTAAAATAAAAAAATCATAGCATTTACAAGTTAAATTACCTGTTTTATGACTCAGGGGTAGGCATTTTTCTCTGTTTTTTGCCCCTGGGGCCTCACATTTCCTAATTTTTTTCCCTGTTTCTAGCAATGTGGAATATTTACTCCATATTTAGGATAGAACACACTATTGTAAGTTTTACTGAGGTCTTTTTGTAATTCTAGCTTGTACTTTTTTATGCCGCAGTCACAAAAAAGCACATTTAGGCGTTACGGCTTACTTTTGGGTTATCGACAGGACGAAAACACCCCACCAGAAATATTTAGGAAGGATCAATGAGTTGCAATTACTGCGAAGAGTAAATATAAGCACTTCTAAACAATTTAAATTACAAATAGGCATATATTATGAATTTATTTTGAATTCAGGGCTTTAAGTAAACCATGCATACTGTAAACTGTGAATTTATGCTGAGTCATCATAGTTAAGGCCCAGGATTTTCTCAATCTTCATGAAATATTTATAAAACTTCATATTTGAGTTAAATTCTTTAAAATCTCTGAGATAAACCAGATTTTGTGAAATTCTGTATGTTCTATTTTTTAACCCTATATAGGTTGCAATTCTGTAAATACAGACAATGCAATTTCCCATAGGAACTCCCTTTGCGGCTAAAACTGTGACACTTTTACTATGAAGTTTCGTGAAAAATAATATCCCAGAACGGAAAGTTTATATGCACTACTATTTTATTCAAAGGTCAAAATATAGGGCTGTGCGGCATATTTTCAACATTTATATGCCCTGAACTTCTAAGAGTTTAAACTTATACTAAAATTCTATACTACCCTTACCTCCATTTTTGGACCTCCTAAGAATTAAAATTTAGCCGCTACCATGTTTTTCTATACTGGTTACATTCCCAAGTGATGTCTCTATGAGATGAAACACAGAGATCATCAATGGGAACCAGTACGTTAACAAATTAACATACCTATGAATATTAAATATCTCCCCAAGAGAGGCGTGGTTTGAGAAACAGCTGTATTTACAATGTGCAACCTATAGGGACCAGTGTTACATTTCCCTTCAATAACTAGAGAGGATCAAGGACAATATGTCTGCGTGGCTGATAATGGAATTGGAAAGACCAATAAAACTGCAATTCCAATATATATTAGAACTTTTAATCCAACGATTAAATATTCCAACCCAACTGGAGGTGTTAAAACACTAAGACAGGATGAAGTAAACTATAATTGGGTAGAAGAACCCAATATGGAATATAAAGAAATGGAAGTTATAGTAGAAGGTAAAATAACAACATACACTTAATTTGTACTTGTTAGACTTTCTTGTTGTAATCTGGAAAGAATTTGTCCTTTCGTTATACAATGAATTAGTATTTCAGAACGCACGTTCATTTCTGGATTACTGTTGCCAAACAGATTCTTTGCTGTTGTCGAGACTGCTTGATGTTCTCTTTAAGTATTTTAAGTAAATTTGCTCCCTTTCTCGTCCCATTAGAGTAGAAATATAACCAAATATAATGAATTTTGAAGCGAAGTTACAATTAATTCAAAGTCATCCAAGCAGTACTGAAAGTCGTTTTACACAAATAAGTTGGTATTCCTTTGGTTTAGCTTCTCCAAAAGAAAAGTTTAACAATTTAGTTAGCTAATCAAAGTTTGGATTTCGGAGTTCTTCAATTTTCATCGATATTCAAACCTTCCTTTTGTAAATTGTTGTAACATTAAAAAGATAATTTAATGAACATAATTATAAAAATTTTACCCCGCCACATTCTTTGTGTGCCTGTAGTTCAGTGGCTGTCGTTCATATTTTTCATGCCGGGGCCTTTTATAGCCGACTATACCTCATGGGTGTTTCTCGTTGTTGAGGGCCATCCGGTTGTCTATAATTGTTCACATCCACTTCATTTGAACTTTGGTGAATTGACAATCATACCACATCTCCATATTTTACTCAAACAAAGTTAGAAATATCATGAACAGATCTGAAAAGTTATTTAATTGGATATAAAATTTAGTACCGTTTGCTTTGGTTCTTCATAATGAAGAAGGATTTGGCAATAATATACATGTTTTTTCATGTTTTTTGTTGATGAATGATTGTTAACAATGAAATTCAGAATTTTCAGACATGACGAACCCGGACCTTGTATTGAAGCATGACATTTTGTAATGAATCAATTTATAAAGGTATATCTACAAATACATGTTAGGGTGACGGTTGGCGCCTGTTAAAAACGTTTAAACTCTCTGTATTTTTTTCTAAGTCAGAAACCTGCTGTTCAGTGGTTGTCGTTTGTTGATGTAGTTCTTAAGCGTTTCTCATTTCTCGTTTTTTATACAGATTAGACCCTTGGTTTTTCTGTTTGAATGTTTTTACACTAGTCATTTTTTATGCCCTTTATATATTGCTGTTCGGTGTGAGCCAAGGCTCCATATGATAATGGTTTACTTTTACAAATGGTGACTTGGATGGAGAGTTGTCTCACTGGCACTCAAACCACATCTTCTTATATCTATTAATAAAAGTTCGTCAATCTGCTGCTCAACATCCCCTTACCTTAGACAGTAATGTGATATTCCTAGCTGGGAGGTTTATCGATCCAATGCTCAAGCTTCCTCTTACCGTGGAACAGTGAAATAGCATGTCAAAGAAGTTAATTGATCCAGTGCCCAACCCTGCAATAGACAGGGACAGTGATGTATAATACCTCTAAGGAATATCCATATATCCGTCGCTCAACCCTCAATATAATGTCCATCGGGACAGTTATCTCACATATTCATCAGACATTGATCCGTTTTGACTGGATACAATTTTACTTGTTTCACTCCAATATTAATATTACTATTGTTGTTTTGAATGTAGTTAAAATTATCTGAATATCGTTATTAATCACGATTTGTATATTATTGATTAGGTTACTAAGTATTCTGATCCACATGTTACTTGGTGGAAGGTTTGAATATCGTTATTATTTACGATTTATATTTCAATGATTAGGTTATCCTGATCCACATGTTACTTGATGGAAGGTCACTGAAAATGAGAGAGAGCGATTACCTGAAAATAGTTTCTGGGAACGTGGATTTGAATTCTACAGTGAATCAATTCGCAATGATGATAGTTTCTATCCAGATGAAGGATCGAAATTGAATGGGTTACGAATCTATAATTTTTCTCCAACAGACCTTGGAACTTATGTCGTTAAAGCTGAGAACACAATTGGTACAGCTGAGTTATCATTAACAATGCAACGTAAGACAATTTAACATATTTTAAAGAAGAGTCGGGCACAATAAAAAAACGATTAAAGCATTACCAAGAAAGTTATCCTATTACAGATATTCTGATTTGATAGGAAAAATAACTGCAACAGTAGTATACCGCTGTTAAGAAAATGATTAATCGTTCATTTACCACAAGTATAAGCTATTTACTTTACTTCAGTTTAGACTTTCCTTTTTGTTTTAAATAATTAACGATAATTTATGAAAATATATACTCCAACATTGTATGATAAAATAATGGACAACCTAAGTCACAGCTCAGCATATATTCAGTCTTTTTATCTTGATAAGCATCATCGAATCTAACGTTTTACCTATAGCATGTACAATGAGCAACACTACGGAGGCCACTAACTGAACTTAGTTTTCGTGTTCTTTTAAATATCCCGGTTTATGAAAGCGTTCCATCTGGTCAGAACTTGGATTTTTGTGCAATGTTTAAAGGAAGTTTTCTTTTTGTAGTATTTAGCCTATGTCGAGTTTCAACTAGGTAAACTCTTTTTGATGTGATTTGTTTTGATTTTTGTTGTTTTAACGCAACTTTTAAGCACCGCTTTTGGGCTATTTCGTGGCGGCCAGTTTTTATTGACGGAGGAAGCCGGATCGCCCGGAGAAAACCACCGACCTTCATTTTGATGCGAAAAATAAAATGTTGATTTCAAAAGATCTTACTGAAACTCGTTTGACATGTTCACCATCACGTACTCTAAATAAATAGCAAATACTGTATAATTACTTTTATTCGTGGGGTCCTATTTTCATGGTTTTTGTGGATGGCTTTATCCACGAATTTAAGTGTTTGACGAAAGTGTCTAAAGAATTAAAATAAATGTTATCTAGATCAAGACAGGCAAATACTTCAATGTAGGTTTGACTACATGCATACGGGCAATCTAAAAATAAATCGAATATAAAAAACGCACTATTAATTAAATATACATATTCGTCTTCAGACAGATTTTAACAATTTATCTTAAAAAATTTGAAACTGTACTTTTAACCTTTTAATTCTAATTTGAAATTACAAAAGTCCGACTTCTTGTGATGATATGTTCGATGATGAAATGTCCATTTTATCTCTACATAGTTTTCTTACAAAAAAAAATCAAATTGGGCTTACTTTTTATTGCACAAGAATTAATTTAAGTTTAAAAATGTTCATTTGTAGCATTTTTTTAACCGTTTTTTTAAGTCATATGTTTCTCGCAACGACATATTTTCCTGGTAATAAAGTTCTTAATTTCACAATTCAATCATACAGATTCATCTTCAAACGTGTGCTGCAGATGACATCACGTGCTCCTCAAAACGCCTGTATAAGTTTCATGACATACCATGAAGGTTTGTCACCGACATTGACGACGAAAAACGATAGGCTACGAATGTGTATACGGACTATTGTCACTGTCGCTTCCGAAGTTATTATCTAAATTTACCGTCATTGAAAATTTATTTAATAACAGTTCACTCTTTGTGTATATCTAGATATTTCTTTTGACTACCTATTCATGTATCATATTCACTGATTAATAAGTTTTGTTAAAACATATCATTATATCGGGCTTATATCAAGTTAATAATATTCATTCTTTTTATGTTATTTTATTACTTGTCATTTTATTTTTATTATTACAGTTGAGTCTAATTAAAATATTTCTTGAGGAAATGACACAGCAACCAGATGTAACCAGCTCATCTATTATTTAGTTAATACTTTCCTGAATCTAAAATATAATTAAAGATTTTCTGTCAATTCTGTTTTACTTTTTTTTAGATCTGAATCAATGGCAGTCTACTAATGTTCACGTCTTGTTGATTATTATAATACACGGATTAAGATGAAAATAAATAGAACTCAAGAGAATAGCACTAATTTCAAAACAGGACAAAAACCAGCTACGTCGACATGGTATGAGTGTCCTCTATAAATGGAATAACCACTCTTTATGGAAATTACAAAATTTGAAACGCTATGTAAGTAGTAGTAGACGCAGACCATGTCGACAAACAATTTTTGAATTTTACCGATGCCTACAATTTTTAATAGATCCTACTTTGAAGTAGTCAATCGGAGTAAATACCAAGAAAACTGTAATCATTATATCATGTAATAGTCGAAGTTGTCATATTTCGTTAAGGTCATTCGAATAATTGTTTTAATTTAACACTCAGATGTGTAGCAAAAAAGGAGGCAAAAGAGACCGAAGGGATATTTAAACTCATAAATCGACAATGTCATATAAACAACAGTACACAAAACACAACATAGAAAACTTAAGAATGTATACAAAACCACCAGGGTGAAGCAGACATATGCTCCAGATATGCAACTCGTCGTGTGGCTCATGTTAGTACAAATCCGCTGGTCACCTAACACATATATTAACTTTGGTAACCTTTGGTCAGCTTACTTACAAAGCTACCACTAGTCACCTTACACTGAAATATACAGACATGAGTTAACCAAAGTCCATATCTGTGTAAGGTGACCAGTGGCATCCATAGTCAGTATCAGTGTAAGGTGACATTTAGTACCTTTTAGCAATACCTACGTTTTGAAAGTTAACAGTGAGCATAGAAAATACAGGGAACCAAAGTCAACACCTTTTGAAGTAAAAGAGGGACGAAAGATACCAGAGGGACAGTCAAACTCATAGATTGAAAATAAACTGACAACGCCATGGCTAAAAATAAAAAGACAAACAGACAAATAATAGTACAGAAGACACAACATAGAAAACTAAAGACTAAGCAACACGAACCCCACCAAAAATGGGGGTGATCTCAGGTGCTCCGGAAGGGTAGGCAGATCCTGCTCCACATGTGGCACCTGAGGTAAAGAAAGTCAATATATGTTTAAGGTTACAGAAGGTAAAAGATTTTTCATTATCTGCTTACGGTGTCCATAAATAACCAAAGTAAATATATGGGCAAGGCGATCTGAGGTAACCAAAATCAACATATGTATAAGACCGAACAGAGATAATCAAAGTCAATTTATTTTCCTATTATTCTTTTTTAAACTTTTAGTCATTGTCATAACAGTGTACTTTGACATAGTTAAATCACGAACCTTAAAGAATACTCGTTTTCATATATTATATGCCAGGATTTAATATGCTGTTTATCCTGTTAGAGATAATAGTAGCTTACTTTAACTTTCAATCGAAAATAATGTAATATATTGTCACGAAGAGACATAAATATAACAGCTTATATGTGGGTTGACCTGGATTATCTTTCAGTGGAGCTATTATCCTTGTGTTACTACTGTTGCTCAGTGTAGTTTTATCAGAGTTAGTCTTTCAGCACGTTATTGTTACGATATATATATATATATTTGAATAGATTGTCAGTAATTTTAGTATTTTTCTATGTTTTCATTTATCTTTTGTCTGTTCAAAAAAAAAACACTACGAATTTGGGTTGACGAATTCCTCATAATCAACATTATCGGATTATTAATAACTGACTCTATGTAAATGATAAGGAACATGTGACATATTAAATATAATCACGTGTCAGGTATTCTTTTACATAAAGACAGATGTAACAGTTTATGAAACTTGCCTGTTTATCAGATTGCTCTTAGCAATCTTTATGAGCACAAAACATCAACAATGATTCAAATGATTTTGTCATACATGATTACAACTGTACTACAGACAATACATGTATAGATATATAAATGGCTTATCTGAAACCATCCATTGTGGTGTTTTATCTTATCCATAACGTTTTAATTAAATAAACATAATTATGATATTTACAGTATACATAATTACCGTATGGTACAACGGACAGAGGTGCAATGTAACGAAGATTTTACTAATTGAACTATGTTTTTCTTCATCTCAATAGAAGTTTTTAAGTCTAAATTATTGAATTCTATCAGGTTGACCATATCAGGGTTTTGATTTTATGAAGGTTATGTTTACCTTAAATATATGGAGATGTGGTATGTATGTCAATGAGACAACTATTTACAAGAGACAAATGGTCTAGAATTCAAACAATACAAGATAACAGAATGACATTCAACAATGGACAAAATCCATATCGTAAATAAAGGCAATAGCTCTATACCGCTGTTCAATAGTTATACTTCGATTAAGCGAAAAACAAATCCAGTACAGCTTTTACCGAGGGAAAAATATCAACTATAAGAGGAAAACAACGGAACAACAGAAACACTGAAAAACAACAAAAGCAAATGCCAACTTACACAGAAACGGACTGTAGATAACAACTGTCATATTCCTGATATGGTACAGGACATTTTAAGAAAAAGTGGTTGATGAAACCTGGATTTATGGCTAGCCAAAACTCCCGCTTATATGGCAATGTTAAAAATATCGCTAAAATGACAACAGGAATACAGTAAACACAAACACAAGAACACTGAGCACAGAGAAATACATAGATAAATAATGTATTGTACGGTTATGCAGTTGTAAACTTGAATTCTACTGGCTGTCTTGTCATCTGCTTAATAACCATGTGCGCCGTACACAACCCAATCAAATTGCCCCCAAAAAAGAAAACTTCTAACAAAACATGTGCCTGTAGCCAACCAGCAATCGCGTTGTAATATGTTGACCTTTAATCATGTGTGCTCAACCTGTTGACCTTAAATCATGTGTGCTATAAAAAGAACAAAGTAAGGAACACACTGTCTTGTGATAACCTTAGTGTATTGCCCTACATAAGGCAAGTTGACCTGTTAACCGGCCGGTGAATGAAAAATTCCACTGGTTGACATCTATACATGCATGGCGCAATCCAGGGCTTTGTCGATCTAGAGCAATTCAAATAAAATATATTTATTATACTTCTCTGTAATATATCATACAAAATTAAAAGTGATAACAGATGTAAAATCTAAATAAAAATATGTTCTAAAACAATCAAATCCGTTCTTGTTCTAAAAATGAAGTCATTCTTTTTTATAAACAATAGTTACGGAACAGTTGTTGAAAACTTGTGGACAAAGTGTAGTACGATTTATGTTTACGGAAGTTTCAGTAAAATCATTGAACAGTTCGTTTGGATTGACACCTTGCAATGATTCATTAAATGACTGTGTGCTGTTTCCTTGTTGGGTTGTACTTAAATGTTTTGGCTTAAAAATATTGCATGGCAAAGGTCCGCTAAATGGTAAAGGCGCCGCTTTGTATTCCTTAGCAGATGTATATAGAGTATTTTGTCCAACGTTATAAGTAACGGAACTACGTTCTGTACTAACGACAGCGGTGCTTCCTGTTGTAATATTCGGTAGAGGAAGAAATGTAGAAGAAGGGCCAATTGGCAAAGTTTTAGGAGGCACTGTACAACTGGAGCTTGGTAAAGCACGAATATTCGATGATGTTTCACCAACAGTTAAAGCTAATGCTTTAGAAGGTCCCGTGATGCTTTCTGTTAACGTCTGTCCCATACGTATCTTATCATCATTATCAACCCGCTGGTACAAAGAAAGGGATGCTACTGACTTATGTCCAGTTACGGCCATGATCTGTGCATTGCAGAACAGTAGCCCCGGTAGCTCGGATAGAATGGTTAGTGTAGATTTCAGACAAGTTGGACTTCTTGCTCAGGTATGACATGAAATTGCCAAGCGTTTTTTCGCCCACAGGAATGTTATAATACCATGAAGGATCCTCCTCACAGAACTGATCTTTCGGTCTCTGCCATAGTTTGTCACACTCCGGATTTAATTTATTTACATACTTTACACGGGGCAAAATTCAGAACCGGAATTTTTTGGCATTATCCCTGAAGTTTTTTCTTTGTCACTGCTGCGATGGTTTTTTGTCAGCTCATCTAAAGTTTTAAAAACATATTTTAGCCCCGTCTTCGGATTTTTTTTTTGGCAGAAAACGTAGATTTTGTCATTTGTGGCATATTTTCCATTCCCCGTCGACAAAAATACAAGCGAATATCGAATTGAACTTTATTTTGAAGTCCAAATGGTGTAATTGAGGATAGATATATTGAGGTATATAGTTTCCTTCTGTCAGCTTTGTCAATAGACGGATAATGCTCGACATCTCCTAATCCCATGCGTTTTAGTTCTGCCATTGCCGCTTTGAAATTTTCTCTGGAAGCGCTAAATCTTTCATCATTGACAATGTCAATTTTTTTATTGTACGGTTGAGCCTTTAAATATCTATTCAATGAGTATCTCAAGCACTGCAGTGAATTTGTTTTATAACGATTTCCATCAGCTTTACGCACATCCATATAGAAATGGCCCAACGCTTCATCTAGTTTTAATGTGTCATAATGTTCAAATCCTGGATCCATTTTCTTTTCTTTTAAATACTCCCGGAAAATAGTCGCTGTTGCTATATTCTGCTTTATTGTTTTATCAGCACTCATTTTCAAACGTTTTTGTTCGATTTCTTCATCACTTGTATCGACAAATCGTCTTTTACCAGGCTCCATCTTTAGTTGACATAAAAACACACCAACTATGCGCTACATGGAAAATCAATAGATCATCAGGTTACACGATCAGTGGGCGGAGCATACACATTAAGAGTGAGGGTCAAACACGCGGTCAGTGGGCGGAGTAAACATGTGAAGTTTACGAAGTGAAATCTAGGACATTTGTTTGTTTAACGTTTCATTAATTATATACTCTATACGGTTAGCATAACCGCACAAAAATGTTATCATGCTTTGACCCAACTAGCATGATTATTTAGACAGTGTAGAAAATTGTTGAACGGTTCGGGCTTTCGCCCTCACCGTTCAACAATTTTGGACACTGTCTAAATAATCATGTTAGTTGGGTCAAAGCATGATAACTTTATAATAGTACATTACCATATTACAATAATATAACTGTGCGTATGCTATGAAAGGCCAAAACACGATAAAATGTATAACAGCTCAATAGAGAGACCACTTGGTAGTTTCTACTGAATTTAAACGAAAAAAAGTAAGAACAGTTAATTTACAACAACAACCACGCAATTAAAAACTCTTGAGTAAGGACAGGCACGTAAAGAATTTAGAGGGGTGAAAAAGAATAAATAACGTTTTCCATTTTGAAAATATGACATTTTCTCTTATGGGGACAGTTACCCTGTCCATGGCATTATTATATATGATTCACTACAGACTTCACATAACTGTCATTTTTTTTCTGTAAGACATTTGGTTATATTGCGTTTTCTTTGATTTAAGTTTGAATAACAATGAATAATGATATATACCATTTGTACGAATGTATATTTTTAGTGTTATCAAATATTCCGTTACTATTCATCTTCTAATGCAATCAATCTTCCTCATGAATTTAAATACAAGAGTGGTCCATCAATTCTTTAACTGTTATGTTTTGCGACAGTTGTATATAATAATCAAAAAGTATTTTAATGTACAGGAGGATTATCATCAGTATCTGATAGACAGCGGTCGGGATGTTCGGTTCCAAAGCTCTGTTAGTGGTATTCCATAGCCCAAAATAACATGGAAAAAGATAGGGGATGAGGATTTTTTGTCCGTGATACGGTTGTATGCATTTCCAGGTCCTAGACAATTTTCTTTTCGATTATCTGTCCGAATCTGAATCATCACACAGGCATTTTGTTTAGATACTTAAACTCTTCAAGTCCTAATACAAAGAGCAAATAGCTGCATTCGGGATGCATCCTTTTATTTTAAATTATATCGAAATTCCATAACAGGAAAATTAAATTAAACGATTTCCGTCCCTTCATGCCAATACCGAAGTTCTGGCTACTGGCTACATAGGAAACTAACATTATACCAGCATAAAACAAAAATAGGTAAGAAATAGTCAGAGCAGTTCAGATCAGTTATATGACTCATTCCTCTGAAAAAAGTTGATTGACGACTGTGTGAACATTGTAAAAATAACATGTGGTATGATTACCAATGAGACAACCATCTACCAGAGTTCAAAAGTGAATGTAGGTAATTATATACCTTTCATTGAATTGTTCGCAGAGATGATATATAATATCTCAAAGGGATGAACGCAAGCAAGATTCTCATATATATAACATGCGTTTAGTCTTGGTAAGAATTTGAGCGTGTACTACATATAATTACAGAAGATTTGTTCCACAATGTAGTGACTACAATCTCGTCCCATTTTCCTGAATGTGACCTTCCGAATTAGACTTATTACCGGGTTCGTACTAACATGAGCAATTATTTGTCTTGCGTTCTTTTTCTTTTTTAGTCATTGCGTTGTCAGTTTATTATCGACTTATGAGTTTTAATTTTTCTATGGTATCTTTTGCCTCTCTTTTAGAAATATGTGTACATTTGAATCAAGCCTTTTTGTTTTCCTTTTTACAATTAGAAAAATAAATTCCTACAAAATAGTCCATTTTTTTGCAACCAATTTCTATCATATTTTTGACCAAAGTAAATTTCATATTTTGGTTGGTAAATATCCTTCATCTACTAGTCTGTAGATAAGGGAAAACACTATTTCAAATTCATAATTAATTGGTAGGTTTTTTTCTCAAGAAAATACAAAAAGTAAGCATATGTATCACCTGAAATTGTCTTTTTTCTCAAATTTTAGTTCGTTTCGTTTTGTGCGTAGATATTGCAACAATTGTCTGCTGCTTATGTTTGACGCCAAAATTGCATCGATGATATTATAAGAATAAGGTCAAAAGACAAATACTTTGTTTCGTGGGGTTTTTGATTTATGTGATTTTAACATCGAAATTATGTCTTGAATTGCTTATCGGTTAATTTTGAGTTACAGCGAATATACTGTTCTGTATTTAAAGCTTTGCTTACGCTAAGTTTATTCTAAATCTCGCAAATATCCGTATAGCCCCACTATGTGTTGTTAGGTAAATTCAATTTTCGACATTAAAACATTCGTTTTACGTGGACCGAGCATTACATGCAATGGATTTGTCTTCTTACTTTTATATCAAATTTTGCACCCATTATGGCCGACTTGTGTTTGTACTCATATGAGCAAACCTCATAAAAAACTTTTTAAAAAATCTTGCAGACTTCTTTAATTTCACTTTCTGAAATATTAATTGTGTCCTCACACTCAGTAACTCACTTTTTAATTAATGTTTGCAATATAATACCACTGCTGGTAGAAGTTTCAACCCAGAAAGTATCACCAACCTAATAGTCAGCACTTTTGATTGCTTTTGAATGCTTGATGGTCTCTGTTTGTGTTTTACAGTGAATTAGGATTTTGGTCACCAAACCTATAATTTGCTATATTAAGGATTCCTTGGTGGTCTCTTTGTGTGTTTACAATGAGTTAGGTTTTTGGTCGCCAAACAGATAATTTGCTGATGTAGGGACTGATCGCTGGTCTCTTTATGTATTGTTTGTCCGTTTGTGTACGATCACGTCATATAAAAAAAAAGGAAATAATAAATGTATACCCATTCTATTGAATTAAAGCGAAGTTGAAATTGATTAAAAATCTTTCAGGCATCACTGAAAATGGTTTTACACAAATAAGTGGATTAGTAAAAAAATAAAATAATCTAACCAACAAATGTAAAAACAAGAAATCGTTGAAATATAATAAAAATAATCGAAAATCACTAGCATTTCATAAATCTCTTCACGTGTTTTGGTATTTATGTAAGGTCCCTTTTGGTCATATAGCTCTTCATGTGTGGTTTGGTAATTATGTTAGGTCCCTCGTGGTTATATAGCTCTTCACGTGGTTTGGCAATCATGTAAGGTCCCGCTTTGTCATATAGCTCTGCACGTGATTTGGCAATCATGTAAAGTCCCTCTTTGTCATATACATGATATAGCTCTTCACGTATTTGGGTAATTATGTAAGGTCCCTTTTGGCAATATAGCTCTTCACGTGTTAAGGTAATTATGTAAGGTCCCTTTTGGTCATATATATTTTCTCGCGTTTGGGTAATTATGCAAGGTAACTCTAAGTTATACAGCTCTTCAAGTGTTTTGGCAATCATGTAAGGTCCCTCCTGGTCATATAGTTCAACATGTGTTTTGGCAATCATGGAAGCTACCTCTAAGTATTATAGCTCAACATGTGTTTTGGCAATTATGTAATTTCCCTCTTTGTCATATAGCTCTTCATGTGTTTTGGCAATCATGTACGGTCCCTCCTGGTCATATAGCTCTTGACGTGGTTTGGCAATTATATAAAGAGTAAAATTACAAAAATACCGAACTCCGTGGAATATTCAAAACGGAAATTCCGTAATCATAAGGTCCCTCTTTGTCATATAGCTCTTCACGTGTTTAAGTGTTTATGTAAGGTCCCTCTTGGTGATAGAGCTCGTCATGTGTTTTTGTGATTATGTTAGGTCCCTCTTGGTCATAAAGCTCTTCACGTGTTTTGGTGATTATGTAGGGTATCTCTTGGTTATAAAGCTCTTCACGTGTTTTTGGTAATTATGTGAGGCCCCTCTTGGTCATAGAGCTCGTCACGTGTTTTTGTGATTATGTAGGGTCCCTCTTGGTTATATAGCTCGTCATTTATTTTGATGATTATGTTAGGTTGAACTGGTTATATAACTCTTCGCGTGATTTTGTAATTATGTAAGGTCCCTCTTTGTCATATAGCTCTTTTTGTGTTTTGGTAATGATGTAAGGCTTCTCTTTGTCATATATCTCTTCACGTGGTTTGGCAATCATGTATGGTCCCTCGTGGTCATATAGCTCTTCACGTGTTTTAGCAATCATGTAAGGTCACTCTTGGTCATATAGTTCTCCACGTGTTTTGGCAATTATGTAAGCTACCTCTAAGTCACATAGCTCTTCACGTGTTTTGGTGACTTTGTTAATACCATCTTTGTCAAATAGCTCTTCATGTGTTTTGGTAATTATGTAGGGTCCATCTTGGTCATATAGCTCTTCACGTGTTGTTGGTAATTATGTAAGGTCCCTCGTGGTCATATAGTTCACAAACGTGTTTTGGCAATCATGTACATTTGTGTAAGGTCCCTCTTGGTCATAAAGCTCTTCACGTGTTTTAATGATTATGTTTGGTCTCTCTTGGTCATAGAGCTCATCACGTGGATTGGCAATCATGTAAGGTCCCTCGTGGTCATATAGTTCTCCACGTGTTTTGGCAATCATGTAAGGACACTCTTGATCATATAGCTCTTTATGTGGTTTGGCAGTTATATAGAAGCTACCTCTAAGTCATATAGCTCTTCACGTGTTTCGGTGATTATGTAGGGTCCCTCTTGGTGATAGAGCTCGTCACGTGTTTTGGTGAATATATTAGGTCCCTCTTGGTTATAAAGCTCTACACGTGTTTTGGTGATTATGTAGGGTACCTCTTGGTTATATAGCTCTTTACGTGTTTTAGTGACTATGTTAGGTCCCTGTTTGTCTTATAGCTCTTCACGTGTTTTGATAATTATGTAGGCTCCCTCTTGGTCATATAGCTCTTCACGTGTTTTGGTAACTATGCTAGGTACCTCTTAGTCATATAGTGCTTCGTGTGTTTTTGGTGATTATGTTTGATCTGTCTTGGTCATAGAACTCGTCACGTGTTAAGGTGATTATGTTAGTTCCCTCTTGGTCATATAGCTCTTCACGTGTTAATGTAATTTTGTAGGGTCCCTCTTCATATAGCTCTTCACGTGGTTTGGTGATTATGTAGGGTCCCTCTTTGTTATATAGCTCTTCACGTGTTGCAATTGCTTACCGATGAAGGTCTAAAAAAAGTACTTTTAACACATTCATTTAAAAAAATGTATTTTTTTAATTTTGTTTATGTTGATAACACAACGATTTTCAGACAGGCGATGACGGTCCCATTTATTTTAACAGACGCATGACATTGTGATATATTCATTACTTTATAAGATTAAATATACAAATGTTATGAAGAAACATGAAAAATTAATTGCATATAAAACTAGTGAATCCTATGTGTAATAAAAAAACAATTCTATTTTAAAACTCTTTGCTCATTTTAAAAGATCTTTTAAGATAAAAAGTGGTCTACATTCTGTCCTCGTAGCTAATAATAACGTTTGATACGAAATGTTTTGAATCCTTGAACATTGCACGGACAACTTGTAAATAGTTCCAACAACCCGGCAGAAACGGTCAAGTAATTGTGTCAATGATCGTAATAAATTCGGAAAAAATGAGTCCAGTTTCGGACTTTCCGTAAACACGTTATATATACGATAAAGTTTTATTATTATACACTGTATACTGAAACGAATGTAAATGCTATTTTCCCTGGAGATGCAGTTATTTATGACAGGAATACTCGGACTAACGCTGTATTCTGAGGAAATTGTTAAATCCGCAGATGTGCAATTTAACGTATTTACTTATAAAAAAGAGGGAAACATTCCTTAATTTTCTCAATATAAAGAGGATGAGATATATTTATATTTGAATTTATGAATTTTACATATCAGAAAGGACCCATCTTCATGTCATCGTGTATTAAAAGTTAGTATTCACTTGACAATTATTACTAGATGCAATTCATGTTTTAATCAGGATATGATAACAAACACACTAAATGTAGCTGAGGACAAGAAATATGGTCAGTTTGGTCTTCTTTCGACCGCCAGTAAAATCCAAACTAAAGAAGCACGTCCGTTTGACTTTGCGGGATGTATAAATTATAAGCTATTATATTCAAACTATTTGAGGGGTCTGTAGATCTCTGTTGTAGGCTAAATCATAGTCCCAATTCAATTTACCCTTCTTTTTCCAATGACAGTTCAAATTTCATGTCCGTCGCCCATGGCGACTTCTATTATATGACATATATATATTTCATGTATTGTTCTCTTTAAGCAAGCAACAATCAATCAATCATATGATGGCAAATGGGATAACTATCCACAAGACACCAAATGAAATGGTGGTAAGCTATAGGTTACCTTACGGCCTTCAACAATGGACGAACTCTTTACCTGGGTCAGTGATGTATCATGCCTATATGAGGATTTAGAAGTCCATCGTTCTGTTGCTTAACTATCCTCCCAACCTGGGACTGTGATGTAACGTGCAATCAGGGAAGTCCAAAAATTGGGTGCTCAACACTACCTATAGTCCTACATAGTGATGTAACATGTCTATCAGGGAAGTTCATTGATCCGCTGATCAACCAACCATTTAACCTATGAGTATAGAACATGTCTATCAGGGAAGTTCATTGATCCGCTGATCAACCAACCATTTAACCTATGAGTATAGAACATGTCTATCAGGGAAGTTCATTGATCCGCTGATCAACCAACCATTTAACCTATAAGTATAGAACATTTCTATCAGGGAAGTTCATTGATCCGCTGATCAACCAACCATTTAACCTATGAGTATAGAACATGTCTATCAGGCATTGATCCGTTGGAAATGGATACAATTCTGCTTGTTTTTAATCCAATATTGATATTGTCGTTTTTTAATGTATCATGATACATTATGTGAACATCGATATTACTCATGCTTAGTTTATATATAATTAGGTTATAATGATCCACTTAATTGTTACTTGGTGGGAAGTAACTGAATATCGGTACTCTTTGACTATTGTTGAGGGCCGTACGGTGACATATAGTTGTTAATTTTGTGTCATTTGTTCTCTTGTTGAGAGTTGTTTCATTGGAAATCATACCACATCTCTTCTTATTTCTATAAGTATATTTATAATTAGGTTATTATGATCCACTTGTTACTTGTTGGAAGGTAACTGATTATTGGTATAACTCAAGCTTAGTATATTTATGATTAGGTTATTTTGATCCATGGTTACTTGGTGGAAGGTAACTGAAAATGGAAGAGAGCGATTAGCAGGAGAATCGGTTTCTCTACAAAGATTATACCTCTACAGTGAGCCAATCCGCAATGAAGATAATTTATATCCAGATGAAGGGATGAAATTGAATGGGTTAGGAATCTCTGATATTACCCCTACCGATCCGCGACCTTGGAACATATGTCGTTAAAGCAGAGAACCGTCATGGTACAGAAGAGTTAACATTTACAATCCAACGTAAGACATTAAACTTATGTTAAGAAAGAATCTAGCACAATTGGAAAACCATATAAAAATCGCCAAGAACGTTATTGTATAATACATATACTGATTTAAAAGAAAAGAAGGCTTTATCGCTTAGTTACTCTTAGTGTAAGCTATTTCCTTTACTTCATTTTAGAGATTTGTTTGTCCTTGTTTTAATTATCATGAACAATTAAAGAAGACCCATACTGACGCCATCATAATATGGCTGACTATTATGGAATACCTGTGTCACACAAATATGTTCCAATTGTCGTTACCATAATGATGTTCTCTTTCCCCCGATGAAATTAACAGAATCTGACTATGTACATGACATGAACAGCATGACGGGTGCCAACGGTTGATATGTTTTTCCCCCGATGACCATTCTTTATTACCTTTACATCGGAAAATTGTCTTCAGAGGACATACGTTTTCTTTTCTTTTGAAATTTCATAGCAGCATTTGCTAATCTCTTTGCGTACGTAAATGTCAAATGAGTTATAGCAAGATTTTATGACATCACAATTTCATTTTTTGTATTTGAATTTCTAGTAACCTGTTAAACCTTGGAAGGACTATATGTATTGCATGTTTGACTTTTTGCATACTTTTTCATGTATCAGTCATTTGTGTTTTTTCATAGACTGCATAAACCATTTGTAAAATAAAGTTTCTTGCTATATTTTACGCACATTGTTTCGACTGTCCGATAACCCCAAGGTTTTAATGCATGGACAAGAAGACTAAAAAAATGTGAGTGGAAAAGTTTTGGATAAGAAAGTTAAGGACAGTTTTCACAGATGGCATTAATGAAAAAAACATAGAATGAGTCACTTCCATCACTTGTTTCCAGTAACTCAGGCTTCAATACATGACTCTTACAGCTGTTAGGAATTTATTCCTCCTCCTGAACATTAATTTGGAAAAAAAGAATTACCAGCGTATTGATTCGTGATAATTTGTGTGCCAAATGGGATCAATGAAAAGGTGTAGTTCTAATTTGCGCATTGCTTGGGTTATATTTCATATTACTACGCAGTCTCTGTTGCAATTCCTGTACCTTTGTCTATTCTTCAATTCTTTAATTATACAAGTCTAAATCGAAGGGTGCTATTCATTTGGAATGTTCAAGTACGCAGCCACGTTCAATTACTTAACCTGTTTCATAATAATTATGTTTTTTAATCATTATCAAACTGCTGAAATTTTAGAAATATACGTGTTCATATCGAACATTACTATTTCCGTTAGTAGCATATCTATGCAGTCTCTGTTGTAAATACCTAACCTACTTCATTTTTAAAATTTTAGAAATGTACAAGCGTACGTTGCTGTGTTCTGTTTCAATTGTATAATTTTCAAGATTGTTATAGTTATATCAGAATAGATTGATTGGTTTCCCTTTACATCATTGATAATCATACTGATGACAGATATCTGTTATCCGAAATATTTAACATTTGTTCATGATTTTGTTATTTGTTTTGGTGATGTTGTACCCTTTTAGACTTGCTTATCATATATTATATTGTGTACACTGTAAAAATGGTGTTTAGATCCTAGACACATTTCTAAGCACATCTTTTTTTTACATGTTTAGATCTAAACGTGTCTCAGTACAATGTGTTTAGGATTGTGTTTAGAATCGTGTTTAGTTTAGCAAAAGGTGTTTAATTTCTAAACACTTTCATTTTTAAACACATTAAAAGTGTTTAAATTCAAGACATGTTTAGGTATTATGTGCTTACTGAGAATTGTGTTTAGAAATTAAACACAATCCTAAACACGTTTAGATCTAAACATGTAATACAAGTGTTTAATTTCTAAGCACGACTTTTACAGTGTAGTGTACTGTATCATTATTATATGATCAATCGCCCTGTTAGATTTATCGTTGGCAGTTATTCAGACATATAATATATATATGAATTTCAGTTATAGTGTATACTTATTTTGTTTTTGTCACAAAGTTATTTTTGAATTTAAATTTGGTAATTAAGTTTCAATTATTACGGTTGAATTGACAAAGAGCTAACGCGTGGAAAGGAAACATTAAAATGTGCGTTTTACTAGAACCATTTATGAAATACTTAATTCGACAGAAAAAGAGGGTTGTAACGAGAAACCATTAGAACAACATCATGGCCAAAAAAGAACACCAAACGACAGCAAACAGCCAATAGAACATAACATATAAAGCTAAATATTGCACAAAAAATAAAGGAATAACAAAAAACTAACCTCTAAGGCATATTCAAAAAGGGGGAAGTCAATTGAAACTGACAAAATCAAACGTTATCAATATACGGATCAAGTGAAAAACAACTGTCATCTTTCTGACTTTGTACAGGCATTTTTCGAAGAAATGGCGAGTTAAGCCTTGTTTTATAGCTAGTTAAACCTCCCACTTGTATGACAGTTGTTTATAATAGTTCTTTTGTTATATTGGCAAAATTGGGTAAGCAACCCAGACAGACATAATAGGTTAATGAGACAATAGTTGGGATCCAGCAGCCAAGCAAAATGGTGGCTAATAGCAAAAAATATATGTAAATTTAACAATGGAAGTACTACTAGTAGCGCTTTTAAATTAAATGGAGAAAGTTTAGTACATCCTATTGCTGTCCGTGTCAGCATTCGATGCAGAACCAGACTTACCGTAGGTTCCACCATTGGCGCCCTGTGAGCTGTCTGACATAGTGGTCTCTGAGCAAGATGTGATTGATCACACCCAAATTCTTAACATTAATAAACCAGCAGGTCCTAACAAACTTCCGCCAAAATTTCTTTAAGCAATTTTCCCATAGCTGGTTACACCTCTAACTCTGTTGTTTAATAAAAGCTTACAGTCAGGAATAGTACCCAGTGGTTAAAAACTAGCTAAATTGCATCTGTCATTTACAAGGGGAAAGGTGAACAATATAAGGTCACAAATCATAGACCGATATCAGTTACAAATTGTTGAAGTAACATCTTGGAAAATATTATTTTTTAAATACCTACACATGCAACTCTATACATGACAATGATATTTTGAACGATCAGCAGTCCGGTATCAGAAAGAAAGACTCGACCATTAACACACTGCTTCTCATGTATGAAAAATAGACCAAAAATCTACACCAAGGTAAAGATGTACGATTTGTGTTTTGTGACATTTCAAAAGCATCCGATCGTGTTTGGTACAAAATGAGGGCCTATTTCTGCCACCGAGATAAATCTAAGTTGACATAATTTATCTCGATAATTCAACATAAATCAGGTATCTTGAGGATCGACTTATACGAATATTTATCTCGACAAGTCATGAAACTTTTTTCACAATTAGTCTAGATAATGTTTTCAACTTGTCTAGATAATTATCCGGTTATCGTGATTTTTTGCAGACTAATGCCAAGTTGTTGCATCAACATAAAGCATTGTTGTGAAAGAAATGTTAATTTGCTTTTTACAAAATACAGAATGCCTCCATAATAGTCAAAACTACGACAGTTAGTCTCAATATCGTCACAAAAAGTCTAAACGATGAGTACACAAAAATATATTTAATTCTGAGTAACAAGAATATGGACCGTTCAAAATCAATCTGAGGGAAAGGAGGATGTTAATTTTAGGGCAGTACAAATATTTTTTTTTACTGTATATGTCTTTGCAAGGCGATGTCATTCTTAACTAAGAATAGTCACTGTAGTAGTTCATATACTTTTTTGTTAGAGAAACCCATGCTGTGGATGGGGAACTCAACCAAATTGACTTAATTATCTAATTATCTTTAAAACGAAAAAAGTTAAGTCCCTTTGAAGGTAGGTTCATTTTCAAATTAGCAAGGATTAATGTACATTTTAAACTGAAATGATAACCATGCAAAATAGTTTTTATCAAGGTTTAGTTTATAATGTTTTATTATAAAAAGTAAATATAACAAAAATACCGAAATCCAAGGAAAATTCAAAACGGAAAGTCTTTTATAAAATTGCAAAATTAAAAGCTCAAACATATTTAACGAATGGAAAATAACTGTCAAATTCCTGACTTGGTACAGGCATTTTCTTATGTAGAAAATGGTGGATTAAACCTGGTTTTACAGCTAGCTAAACCTCCGTCACTTTAATGACAGTAGCATAGAATTCTAATTTCATCTTAAAAAAACTCCCCTACAACTATTCATCCCGCAGGAGGAGAACAAAGATACCTGTGAGGCCCCTCATGGGGGTGTCCAAGTAATCACATAATCACAATTGTTTTGTCAATATAACCACATAATCATTAATTATTTTTTTAAACGAAATAATCAAATAATAAAAAATACAGTCCTAGATTGTCAAATAATCAAATAATCATGAAATGTTTTGTCTGGTAATCAAATAATCACTATAAAAATGGCCAAGTAATCACATAATCAAAAACCCCATGAGGAGGCTCGCATGTGGGTGTGGTGCTATATTCTTGTTGAATCATCGATGGCCTTTGTTTTGAGCTAATACATGTAGTTCTTCTTTACAAATATATACTAGTTACTGGTTATAATCAGTCTCTTGCATTTCAGGGTTGTTTGGTGCTTTTTTAGAAAGCTGCACATATGAGTGTTATTGATGTGAATAGGGAGTTTTGTTTTGACACTTGGTGAAAACATTGTGTAAAGAAATGTTATGAAACAAGATAGTATTTAAAACTATAATTAATTTCTTTTATTTGATTCTTAGATATAATATTTCAAAGTTTTTTTTCCCGGGAGGGGGGTGTCAGGGAACAAAGGCAATATTTTCTGTGCAGCACAATAGCTTCAACTGCCTGTTATTTTTTTGTTTGGTGGTCAGAACACAGAATTTACATAAACGTATTCTATAATTGTATTTCTGACAAGGGAAACATAATTAAAGATTCCCCATTGAAGATCAGAAAATAATTATGACAGGAAGTCTCAACATTATGATAGAATGTCTCAACATCGTGACAGAAAGTATCAACATCTACAGAAAGTCTCAGCATTATGACAAAAAATCTCAGCACTATAGCAGTAAGTCTCAATATTATGACAGAAAGTCTTAATATTATGACAGAAAGACTCTGCGTTATGATAGAAAGTCTCAACATTATGACAGAATGTCTCATCATCTTGACAAAAAGGTTCAACAACATGACATAGTCTCAACATTATGACAGAAAGTCTCAACATTATGACAGTAAGTCTGGACATTATTGACATAAGGGCTCAACATTACGACACATAGTCTCAACATCTTGACAAAAAGGTTCAACAACATGACGTAGTCTCAATATTATGACAGAAAGTCTCAACATTATGAGAGAAAGTCGCAACATTATGACAAACAGTCTCAACATTATGACAGTTAGTGTCAATAATATGACAGAAAGTCTCAATATTATGACAGAAAGTCTCAACATTATGCAGAAACAGCGGCGGATCCAGAACTTTTCATAAAGGGGGGGGGGGGGGGGGGGGCTGACTGACCTAAAAGGGGGGCCGCTCCAGTCATGCTTCAGTGATTCCCTATATAATCAACCAAATTTTTCCCACAAAAGGGGGGGGGGGGCGGGACGCCCAGGCCCCCCCCCCCCCCCTGGATCCGCCTATGAGAAAGTTGCAACATTATTCAGAAAGTCTCAACATCTTGACGAAAAGGTTCAACAACATGACATAGTCTCAACATTATGGCAGAAAGTCTCAACATTATTGACAGAAGGGCTCAACATTACGACACATAGTCTCAACACTATAACAGAAAATCTCAACATGACGACAGAAAGTCTCAACATTATTGACAAGGCTCAACATTACGACACATGCATAGTCTCAACATTATTACAGAAAGGTTCAATCGTGACAGAAAATCTTAACATCCGACCTCGTGGAAGAAAGGCTTTACTTCGAGAAAGGAAGTCTTAACTTTATGACAGAAAGTATCAAGATCGTGACTGAAAGTTTCAACATTGTCTTTAATAGGGATAAACTAAAGATGACTGTTCATTGATTAAACAAAAATCAGTGAAGGTCTAGTTACTGCTCCACTGCGTTTATCTCTGAAACAGACAGATAATACATTTATTTTTTTTATTCATGCGCATTGACAACATTATTAAAACTTTACACTGTGATCGCAAACAGATTGAATATGCACGTTCTATTTGAGACTGATTTGCATAATTTTTGAAGTTTTTTCGAAGTGCACTGTGGAGCTTAGTTATATTATTTGTCATTTGATGTCATAGAAGGTACAGGTATAGTTTGTGTCATGTGTAGCTCCAACATTATCTTCAACTTTGAACGTTGCACGGCGTTTGCACGTAGATAGTAGATGTTTTCCTCTCCTAATTTGAACACTTTTTAATTACTCTTCGTGAAACTTAGTCATGTGTGTCAATGAATGTTAAAGAGGGTGCCTAGTTTGTGAAACATGTTTAATATGCAACACCAACACTTTTTCTTCAATTCTCTCCAACGTTTGATCATGTCTTACTCATCATTTTTGTCTCGCCTTGACGGAGTCAAAAAGCGAGACATAGGTATGCTGTTTCCGGCGTCGGCGTCAATAATGTATTAGTTTGAGATTAGGTCTAGTTTAAGGTGAACCACTAAAGGTAGATCAATGATATTTGGTATGCTGTTGTATAAGCATTGGCATATCTCATTCCCATGGAGATTTTTTGGCCCTGTCCCCTCAATCATGGTCTATTGACTTTGAAAGTTTTGCTCAGTTTACATGTATTAGTTTGTGTGATTAAGTCAGTTTAAGGGGAACCATTTGTACTACGTCAATGATAATTAGTATGCAGTTGTATAAGCAGTAGCACATTTCATTTCCATGGACAAAATTTGGTCCTTACCCTCAGTCATAGTATATTGACTTTGAAACTTTTGCTTAGTTTACATGTGTTAGTTTGTGATTAGATCAGTCTAAGATGATAAGTCAATGATATTTGGTATGCAAACATATAGACATTTGCAAGTCTCATTTCCATGGAGATAATATAGCCCCATACCCTCATCATGGTTCATTGACTTTGAAACTTTTACATAGTTTACAAGTTAATGTTTGTGTCTAGGTTTGTTTAAAGGGAACGACCTAGGTCAATGGTATTTGGTATGCAGTTGTATTAGTATTGGATCATTTCATTTCCATGGAGATTGTTTAGCCCTTTATACCTTCAGTCATGGTTCGTTGACTTTGAATTTATGCATTACTTACATGTTAAAAGTATTGCTATTTTAATTTCAACATTTGCATTATCGAAATAACAAAAAGGCGAGATATATATCTCTGTATTAACAGTTTATTACAGTTTGCAATTTCTCTTTATCTTTTATGGTATATGTGTATTGCCCAACACACACAAAAAAGGGTAAAAATATCATTACAATGCAACTTAAAATTCGGGTAAAAAAAATCATCATTTAAGGGCAATAATTCCTATAAGGAGTGAACTGAACTTATCACAAACATGTAAACTATGCAAAAATTCCAACGTCAATAAATTATGAATGATACGGATTGCCCAAATAATCTTCATGAATAAGAAATGTGCTAAATAATACATGATCGCTAATGCTAACATAACTACACACCAAATATCATTGACCTACAAGACCAACCTAATCCACATCCCTTACTTATTTTGATCAAATTAACTCTACCTGACCACCAAATATAGTTGAACTTATATATATATGCATCTGAAAACAGCCATAACCATGAAAAATTGACATTGACCAATGAACCATAAAGATGAGTTTAAGCTCAGATAAGCCCTGCCAGAAAGACATGTATACCCAACATCTTTCCATACACCAAATATAATAGTTGACTATTGCTTATAGTACCTGATAAACTGATAAAACCATGAATAAATTAACATTGACCACTGAACCCGAAAATGAGGTCAAGGTCAGATAAAACCTTCCGGAAAGACATGTACACCTTATAATCATTCAATACACCAAATATAGTCGATATATTTATCGCCTATAATATCTGATAAACTGACAAAACCATGGAAAATTTAACATTGACCACTGAACCATAAAAATGAGGTCAAGGTCATATGAAACCAGAAAGACATGTACACCTTAGAATCATTCCATACGCCAAATATAGTGGTCCTATTTCTTATACTGTGGATTTATTTATTTTCGTGGATACTAAATTTCGTGGATTGAGGAAAAATTGTATTTTCGTGGATATTTGATTCCACGGTTTTCCAAGATTCAGTATTCAAGCCATTGGAAAATGTGTGCCTTGTGGAATATTTTAACTTGTGGTGGAAGCAGGACAAATCGCCCCACTGGCAAATCGCCCCACACCTAATCGCCCCACTTTTTCACCAACTCGCCCCACTTTTAAAAAAATCGCCCCAACTGGTGTACCAACTCGCCCCACTTCTTAAAAAATCGCCCCACTTTTGAAAAGGGTTAAATCCCGTTAATATTACTCCTGCCAACTCGCCCCACTTAATGAAAAACGGTAATATCTAGATGAATATATAATTTTCATGTCTGCTTACTCGCCCCACTTAAATGAAAACTAATCTACACAGAATACAAAAAAACGAAAATTTATTTAATTATTATTATTGAAATTAAATGATGTTTCACTTTCTGAAATTATAATTCTAAATATAATTTTCGTATTATTGCAGAATAACTTTATTCTTGTAAGCTTATAGTTATTTGCATAACAATTGAAAAGAAACCTGTTAATTGTATCATAATGCGATATATCATAACAATTGAAGGATTTCAATTAACAGCAATTTGTTATCATAGCACTTACCGGATTGGTTACTTTTGTCTTTGAATTAAGAATAATTAAACACTAACGAGCAATCAGTGAAAGGCAAATGTAACTTTCAAGTAAATATCAAAGAGAATGCCCATTCTTTCATTTACAATAAGCGCGTGTCGTGTTTTTGTTAGTAAAAGTAGTCAAATAAAATTGAGAATGGAAATGGGGAATGTGAAAACAAACAAAAATGAGAAATTTATGTCTATAAGCTGGCGATGTACGCCTTGTGAAGCACCCAACCCAGATGATCAGTCTTTACTGCAGACAGACCTTGCAGACCAGTCCGTTCATCAAGACCAAACAGATTCAGACCAACAGCCAGATGACCCAGAGGTGTTTCAAGAGCCAGAGCTGTCCTTCAACATCAGTGCTTCCTTTGAAGTGCCAACTGTTCAACTTGAAGTGTAAGCATTGTATTTTCTACGTTAATTCATTATATGTATATTTAATATTTCTTTTCGTGTATTTATTATAAAATTGTAATATCATAAATTGTAAAAATAAGAAGTATTTGACTACCAATTAGATTTAATAAAGTTTTTATGAGAGTAACTTGAGGTTGTCTTCTACTCGGATGTATTCGTATATTACATGTAATTGTGCTGTTCAGTATTACTTGCTTAAAGTAATGACATAATTGAAAAATGTAAGTTATTTATATAATCGATTTTTTTACAGCTCGATCTTAGACGCTTCCATCAACAACGTTGAGATTGCTCCAGATACCATCACCTACACAACAGTTGAGTCCGGTACACAGCAGGGCAAGCGTAAGCTTGTGGACAGCCACGGTTACACGTACAACGTAAAGGTAAAAGCCAAGCCATCCTATTCAACATGTGGGAGCAGTATATTGCAGGCAGCATATCTACAACCAGACTCTTACGCCAGTGTGGTCGTGTCAACGGTCTAGTCGTGACGTATAATGACAATGTATTCATGTTCTTGTTTCTAGTGCTGACATTTCATCTAGTACTTCTTTTTATGTTATCATGCCAGTGCTTGTCATAACTGATTTAATGTATGTTTGTTTTAAATGTTATTGTTATGCATAATTATGTATTCTGTTTTATTAAATTCATCGTGGTTTATCTATTTGTCATGAGTGGGGCGAGTTGGCAGACCTTATTTCAGCGGGATTTTAACCCTTTTCATGAGTGGGGCATGTTATCCAACCTATTTTCAATGGGATTTTACCCTTTTCATAAGTGGGGCGAGTTGGTAAACAAGAGTGGTGCGAGTTGGTAAACAAGAGTGGGGCGATTTTTTTGGAAGTGGGGCGAGTTGGTAAAAAAGTGGGGCGATTAGGTGTGGGGCGATTTGCCAGTGGGGCGATTTGTCATGGATTCCTTGTGGTTAACTTATACCCACAATAAATGAAGAATGTGTCCGTGTGACACAGATGATACCCCTGCTTGCATATAACATTATAAAGGAGCATAACTCGGAGAAAGGTAAAAATAACGACACCCAAATTCGAACTTGATCGGTGTTTTGTGGTAATAAGCATTATGTTTAAGTTTCATAACATTTGGTTGAGGCAAACTAAAGTAAGAAAACGGAAACCAATTTTGGATGAACGAATGGACAAGAGTAACATTTAATGCCCCCTCCCGTGACGGCAAGGGCATAAAAATTGGTATCCCACAAACAAGAATGAATCCACAGTAGTATCTGAGAATGCCTTTGGACCAACCCACAAAAATGAACCATGACAAAATTGTCAAGGTCAGATGAAACCTGCCAGATAGACATGTATACCTTACAATCATTCCATATACTAAATATATTTGACCTATTGTTTATAGTATCTGAGATACAGACTTGACCATAAAAACTTAACCTTGATGACTGATCCATGAAATGAGGTCGAGGTCAGGTGATCCTTGTCGGACAGACATGTAGACCTTATTAAGATGAGACGTTGCATGGATTCTACATACATATTATCCTAAATACTCCTAATAAGTGTGTATAGCAAAGAAGAGGGTATAATCAGCTCAGTAGTACTTCCGTACTGACATGATTTATAACAATCCTTTCCAAAATTGTTCGTTTATAAATTTTGAAATTATAAAGAAACTATGGTTTCAACTCCCTCAGGCAAAGTTGACCTTAGATGGATTTCACTATTTTTTAGGTTCTTTTTGGTCATATAGCTCTTCAAATGTTTTGGTTCTTATACATCATTGGCTTTCAAATATTTGGCTTTCAGCGTTCCTGATGAAGGTAAATCCAGAAAAGGGCTTCGGAAGCATGAAATTTAAAATGTGTTTTCATTTTTTCTTCTCAGATAACAAAAAAACTTTAAATTATTTTCAAGCAGTTGCTGAATCATGAAAATGAGGTCAAGGACAATAGACATATAACAGACAAAAACTTTTGAACATAAGGTATCTGCATACAAGGTATGAGGCATCCAGGTCATCTACCTTCTGAAATATAAAGCTTTATAAAAATAGTTTACCAAATCGCCTCTGGATTGTTATCCATAAGTCCTTCTGCGACTAGATTCGCAAGCGAGTCATAAATTGATGATGATGTTGCCACTGGAAACAGCAAACCTAGGTCTCGTTTTTTTATACTGTCAAGGCCAGTCAAAAACTAAACTAGACCCAAGAAAAATCTAGTAATTCAGAGTATGTGGTAGGTTGCTGTCTGTCATATTTGTTTTCCATTTATTGTTATGTCATAAACGTTTGATTTGATTTTTGATTTTTGGTGTTTTAACGCCACTTTTAAGCACCGCTTTTGGGCTATTTCGTGGCGGTCAGTTTTTATTGGTGGAGGAAGCCGGAGTGCCCGGAGAAAACCACCAATTTCGATAGGAAAACTGACAATCCTAGTCAATTAAGATTGGAGTCGAGTGCACCCGCACGAGCAGGGTTCAAACTCACAACCTCAGTGTTGA
This sequence comes from Mytilus californianus, assembly GCF_021869535.1. Lineage (NCBI taxonomy): Eukaryota > Metazoa > Mollusca > Bivalvia > Mytilida > Mytilidae > Mytilus > Mytilus californianus. The sequence continues at coordinate 97,844,594 of NW_026262734.1, read as the reverse complement.
CTGGCTAGTGATTACAGTAGTAACTACTTAGACCACTCGGCCACCGAGGCCCCTCATAAACTTTTGATATTTTGTCATGCCTCTTATATCTGACTATGCGATATGGGTTTGCTCATTGTTGAAGGCTGTATGGTGGCCTATAGTTGCTAACTTCATTTGGTCTCTGGTGGATAGTTGTCTCATTGGCACACATGCCACATCTTCTAATTTTTATATTGAGAAAGTTTTCAAGATTTACTGCATGTATATATAGACCTCTATTGGTGTTTTTCTAAGATTCTTTGTTTACTTCCTGTTTCAATAACATTTAACCTACATGACAAAACTCAACTAACTAGTTAACAAAAAGTCATACAATATCTCTTTTATAAATTATATTACCAAATAAAACAATGTGACTTCATAAGTTAAAATGATGATTCAGATTTTATGAAAGACTGTTATGCTAAACACCAAAATACAATTTGAATTGACTGTCAAAATTAGCACAGATCTTTCTGAGTTTATTTCTGATCCTATTCTTCATATGGGTACACCATTAATAAGTTGATGCTAAGCACAGCAGTCATTTTTTGTTTCTATTTCTATCTATAAATCATTCTTCACTCTTTTGACTGTAATAAGCTTGGACATCCTCGTACAATTTCTGAAAATAAAAATTTGTTCTTTAAATAGGTATGTTGGAAAAATTTTCATGACCTTTTCCATAAATACAATAAACTAAAGATGATAAAACATGAATACTTTTCGAAATTTATGCCAGTCTCAAAGCAGCAATATTAGACTGAATAATAAAGCTTTATTAGCAGGTTTGGTATTTCGAGCTTTCTTTCAACAATTGAGAGCATTCTGAAATAAGGATTTGTACAATAGGAGGCATAAATGGTAGAAGGGTCATTATGTCTATAGATATAGGTTTTGACTGACACAATGTGAGCAAGAGTTGATTCCCTTTTGTTGCTATGTTGGAGATCTAAGTGGGCAAATTCTTTCATAAATCAGCTAAATTCAACATGTTATACTGACTGCTAGACTTCAGAAAAAAGGTTTTTTTTTAACAATATTTTAAGGATCTTTTTTCAGACTTGTGTGTATTGCATGTTTCAATTAGGTTAGTCAAATAAAAAAAATCAATGGTTTAATCCAAACTGATGACCAAGGGAAGATAACTCAAACTCAAATCATGATCATTCTGAAAAAGCTTCAACAACATGTCAATAACTTCTAACAGGTTTTCTTTTTTTTTTCAGGATTTTTCATAAAAACATCATAAAAATTGATCATGTTGATTGATTGGTTTTTTACGCTACTTTCAACACTATAGTGCTATTTCGTGGCAGTCAGTTTATATTGGCGGAGGAAGCCAGAGTGTGCTGTGCAGAGAGAACCATTAACCTTTGTTAGGTAAACTGACAATTCTGGTCAATAAAGATTGGAGTTGAGCGCACCTACCAAGTGCAGGATTCGAACTCACAACCTTAGTGTTGACTAGGCTAGTGAAACAATAGTTCGACTACTCAGACCACTTGTCCACCGAGGCCCCAACAACAATATAAAGAAACACATTATTTTCTGCAAATTTGAAAATGCAGCATTTGATTTCCCTCCGATTTGTGTACATATATCTAATAAATGAAAAGTATAATAATTAAGTAAAACAAACATGCACCAATACAAAAAAAAGCATAAATAGTTTCTGACATACGGCGTGACATGCGAAAACCCCCTTTTTTTTTTACAAAAAACTCAATATCTCTAAAATAAAATTTTGAATCAAAACCAAAAAGTATACAGATCTTTAGATTAATATAACTAAGAAGTGTGTAAATTTTTAAGCAATAATCATAAATCGTTTTTGAGATACGGCATGACATGTGAAAACCCCCCTTTTAAAAAAAAAAAATCAAATATCTCAAAAATAAAATTTTGAATCAAAACCAAAAAGTATACAGATCTTTAGATTAATATAACTATGAAGTGTGTAAAATTTTAAGCAATAATCATAAATCATTTTTGAGATACGGCGCGACATGTGAAAAACCCCTCCCCCTTTTTTTACAAAATACTCAATAACTCAAAAATAAAATTTTGAATCATCACCAAAAAGTATACAGATCTTAAGGTTAATATAACTAAGAAGTGTGTAAAGTTTTAAGCAATAATCATAAGCTGTTTTTGAGATACGGCGCGACATGTGAAAAACCCCTCCCCCTTTTTTAACAAAATACTCAATATCTCTAAAACAAAATTTTGAATCATCACCAAAAAGTATACAGATCTTAAGATTAATATAACTAAGAAGTGTGTAAAGTTTTAAGCAATAATCATAAATTGTTTTTGAGATACGGCGCGACATGTGAAAAAAAACACACACCTGTTATTGTTACTAAGTCCTGTAAATCAAAAAGTTTTAATCTTATTTTCACCAAAAAGTATACAGATCGTTTGACCATCATAAGAAACAACTATGTTAAGTTTCATGAAATTTGGATAAGTCATTCTCAAGTTACGGTGCGACATGTTTACGCCGGACAGACAGACAGACAGACATTTGTATACCATAATACGTCACGTCAAAAATTGACAGGCGTATAAAAAATGCAATAGGAGCTCATCAGGTAGCACCTGCCTATTAAATATTATTTATTATTTTGTGTGGTCTATAATAGTAGGGGACATTATTTTTTCCTGTGGTCATATGGACACATTTCTGTTCTTGTTATTACGTCAAGATAAAATTTATTTAGTTAAGGGTTACTTTTAAGCCTCAAATGCTTACATGGTGTCCAATGCCATATACCATTCCTACTCGCTTATTAGTCGGAAAATTGGGAGTACATGTATGACGATTGGACTCTGGAGCAACCAGGGACAGCAAGTTTTGTAATGTTGCGTTAGCCATAGTCAGCCAGTATATACCATCAAATATCAAAATTTGTAATTACATAGCACCATTATGTAAACTATGATGTGAACAAAAGTGATTGAGCCACTCTGTTTAAATGGGTACGTGTATACGGTTTTTCATAGTTTTGAGGATATTTTGAGACTTTCTGTTTTGTTAATTGATGCGAATTATTACCAAAAGTGTGAATAAAAACTTTAGAGAAGAATGCTGGGATCCCATATTCAACTGTGAATAGAAAAGCATGAAAAGTAAGTTACTTTGGCCTAGGTCAGTCAAGAGATACACACATTTAGGAGGCAGGCATTACCTGATTACCATTAAATAAAAAAAGTGCTTTTTTCAGGCATTTTTCTGGGTACATATATTATAAGAAAAAGGACCCTTGGCAGTTTTGGGAATTTTTTACATGATTTTCAATTAAATTTGGAAAAATAAAAAGCATCTTAAGATTTTCCTGGATTTGTTCCCATCAGAATTTTAAAAATTTCTTAACATACATGTAGTATTTGCTATTGAGCAAACTCATTTTGTTTATCATATAACAAACATGTTTAAAAATATTTTATTTTAGTATCAATTACTTGGACACCCAAACTGAAAGCGCACATGTGATTTATAAGAATTCATTGCCTTTTTCACCTTCAAAGAGAACAGGATAGTTTTGGCAAGGATTACTGCCAAATTTATTTTCATTTGAATTTTGAGATCGTTTGGGAATTTTTCCTCTCGAAATTGGAAAAAATGTAGGGGTTTGCAGTTGGGAATAATGTTATTACAGCTTCTCTACATCACTTCAAAGCCTTTGTTCAGACATACACTACAGCTCGGGTGGATTTTGCTTTGTCCACCGGCCCACCATGGGATTGGGCACCGGGTGGGCAAAATTTGTACCTTGTCCACTCTGCCCACCTGTAGGAGTGGGCATTCAATTTCTTTTGTTTCATCTAAAGACTTGCAAGTACAATCACTTGAAAAAAGCAGATAAGCATTTGTAATCAATATTTTTACAAAAAAGAGATAATAGCTAGAGTGGGCACGGGTGGACTGCCCACGGTGGGCCGGTGGAAAAAGCAAAATCCACACGGGCTGTTGTGTATATATATGTATATAATGCTTAATCACAATGTATTTTAATTTATTGTAAGAAATAATGACCAGAGCATGTAATGAGGTTCAGTGCAAGTTTCCAAGTAATTCCGAAGTGTCTCATATAATAAGTTACATGCCTGTAATACATGTACATGTAACTAAGCCTTGTTATCCCTTAAACACCTTGTCTCATTGATTTACCATGGTTGATAAAAAATTATTAATTTAATTGGAAAATTAGTTATCAAGACTATGTATTAAGTTACTGTGCAAAGTTTCAAGAATTCCCAAGTGCCCACTAAAAATAAAAATATTTATGATTTATAATAACAAATATATGTTACTGGTTACTACAGATTAAGGAACTTTAAGAAATAAAGAGTAGACAACTCATGAAAGTATCTGTAATTCTCTAATAAACCTATAAAGTTATACCCTTGATTGTCAAATGGAATCGTAACTTATTTTACCATTACTTTTTGATATTTCTGGAAATATTTTGCACCAACAAGAACACAAAAGGTAAGACTTTGTATATAGGCAAAAAATTCTAGATGTCAATGAAGATTTCATGGCAAAATTGGGTTTCAAAGTTCCACCATAAATTTCCTCTCAAAGTCCAGAAGGAAAAATGGTGTTATGATGTCGTAGGATGGCGTCACAGAATTTTTTTTAAAATAGCCTTTCAAGACGTCATAATTATTTGGACTAGTACTGTGGCGGAAACAACTTGTAGCAGAACTGGGTGTGTGGCCTAACAAACATCTTGAAAGCAACACAACTACATTCTCATTCTTTGTGTCTACAATAATAGACCCACCTATACGTTGAACAAGAAAACACAGTTGTGGGCACAACAAATCTTATAGCCCAGCTACACTCATGTGTCTGTCCCACATGTTCCAAGTGAAGAATATTGTTGGTAGTTGTCTGGTGTCTAACCACCAATTCTGTAACTTTTAGTCTGTTAAAACATGACCCTATGGCAGTCAGGGATATAACTCTATAGGGTTATCATGGTTATTGTAGAAAATATCTTGCATGTGTTATTACAGATATTTTTATTAGTTGTCTACTCTTTAATCCTTTAATTTTCTAAATCTGTAATAACATATGTTTGTTATTTGTAAAATAAATCATCAACATTTTAATTTTTAGTGGGCTCTCGGGAACTCTTGAAACTTTGCGCTGACATGGCTGAAACTAAATGCATAGCCTTGATAACTAATTTTTGAATTAAATTAATACATTTATCATTAACCATGGTAAATCAATAAGAAGAGGCTTTTAAGAGATAAACTTAGCTGTAATAACAAGGCTTAGTTATTAAAGGCATGTAACTTATTATATGAGACACTTGGGAATTACTGGGAAGCTTGCGCAGAACCTCATTACATGCTCTGATCATTATTTCTTACAATGAATTAAAATACATTGTAATTAAGCATGATGTATGTCTGGGCAAATGCTTTGGAGTGATATAGAGAAGCTGTAATAACACCCTTTAGTTATTACAGGCATATTTTTTCTGTAATAACATAGGTGTACTATGCATGATTGGCAAAATATGAACTGTTATATCTTTATATCTGTTATATCTTTATATCTGTTATATAGTTAAGTATACATAAAGACAATAGTCATAGCAATAGAACTTGTATAAAATTCAACAAAAATAATGATGTATATATATTCATGTGATATTGTCCCTTTGGAACATGTAACATACATATGTTATCACAGATCTTTGATTTTTTAGTCCACAATAACAAATTTTTATGTATGTTATTTTTCTCTAATAACCCTATAGAGTTATATACTTGACTGTATGGTAACATGGGAAAATTATTTCAGGCTTAAATTAAAATATTGTTTGTTTGCAGTTTACCGACCAACCTTTGAACCCCCCCCGTTTTGACGTTTTGAAAGGTTATTTTAATTTTTTTCTCTGACTCTTTCCTCGCGTCACAGAAAAAAAATTAAAATAGCCTTTCAAGACGTCATAATTATTTGGACTACAGATATCCATGATGTTATGGAGGAGTACTTTACGCTGTCAACTTCTGTCAATTTTAAGACAAATAAGTAAACTGTTTATACAGATTCAGGCACATGGAATGATGTCTTTGATGATATCATTGAAGAAGATGCAGCGGATATTCACAACCGACACGATAACTCATCTTTGTCAACTTTCTGTCTCAAACAAATCGGGTACAGAATCTTTTGAGCCTGACTTTATGGAACAAATTTCAGTAGTTAAACAATTCAACAGTAGCTTGAAGTATGTCATATTTTCTATAAATCGTTGTGAAGAAGACAAAGATGAAATCACTCCTCCCTGAATATATGATACCTGTAAACAAGCCTGTACGGAGAAAGAAATCATTTGATAGTGCTAAAAACAAAATTTTCTTAAACGAATCTTTTTTACTTAAAATGGCATATTTTTGTTTTTCAATAAAATTGAGAATGGAAATGGGGAATGTGTCAAAGAGACAACAACCCGACCATAGAGCAGACAACAATGTTTACTTGTTTTGTGTTATATCTCGTCTCACTATTTTTTGTATGTACCACCTTTGACAAGTGTTTAGTATTACTATTAATTTTCACTTCTGTTCACCTACATGACCTACTATGAACAACAAATTTATTTGGTAAAAAATATTTCCGTACTCCTAACGACAACATTATTATGTTTAAAGTTACCTGTGTGCCTTATTTCATTTAATGCCATTTTGTCCCAGGTTATAGTTGTTTTGACATTGTTTTACATATTCATGATATTGTATTTATATTGTGTCATAGATCAAATTTATTCGTTCAATGTATGTTTACTTATTATTGTCAATATTTCTTTTTGATTGAGTTAAGCCATTTCAATTGATATTTTATAGAGTGTCTTTCTATGTTGTAATGTTACACCACTGTTTTAGGTTAGGGTGAAGGTTGGCACCTGTTTAAACCCGCTGCATTTGTTTGCACCTATCCTAAGTCAGTTATTGTTTGTGCAATACATGCCTTTGTGAAAATTTGCAATTGATAATGTTTGCAGGCTCCGGCAAAATAGCGATTTATACAGAGTTTTGCAATTGCGTCTGTCTTATTTCAGATTTTTATCAGACTAAATGAAATATTTTTTTTATTGAAATCATATTCGCTGTCAAAAATTAACACATAATTGTGTTATTTTGCTCAACAACAAATCATAAATAAACTATTCTAAAAACCCTATCCAACAGTCTATAGTGGCAGCATCTTTTTGACTAAATAAGCACTGGTTTTGTTACACTTGTAAAGAATTTTGAAGTTACTGAATTTCAATTTCAATTTGAAAACTTATCATATGCCAATTTATGGGATATTTTCATTACAATTTTTAATTAATATATAAATTTTAATATGCATGCTTTGCTTATGTACTATATTTTTAAAAAGACATATTTTTTTGTATGTAAAGTAACTTTCAATTTCAAAACTTATCATTTGCTTATGGGATATTTTTTATTAAAATAAAAAAAAAATGTATCAATTTTAATATGATGTTTACGTTTTTTTTTAAAGAAGACATATTTGTTCAGAGATTTCTTATGAACATGTTAAAGTGTATGTTCCTACATTCTTTCTAATCGTAATTATATACTGAAAAATCTGAATTAAGACCGGCAAAATAGCACTAATTAAAAAAAGGCTATTTTGCTGGAGCCTGTAAAATAGCACCTAAGAGGCTATCTTGCGGGAACCGGCTAAAACTCCACTGCCTTTTAAAAACCCCATATAAAATTATGGTTCTTTGCCTTTGGAAGAAGTTGTTCCATTTTCTATAAATTTGTGCCATTTTTAGTTAAAAGACCCAGTTAAGAAAATTTCTTTTTTAACACCATCAAATGATTACTCAAATGAGGCAGTGTTACTCATTTGGGGAATAGTTCCCCATTTGGTGGGTTGTCCCCAACCTGTATATGGGAATAGCAAACCTACCCCTTTATTCATGTTTCTAAACACGCTGTCAAGAGCCTTGTCCAAATACATTGCATATATTAATCCACCAGTGCAAAACGCTAAAGCAAATGTTGATGTTCGGCGAAAAATGCCTCTATATACGCCTGATAATGCTGACATTCTCTTCTGTTTGGAAGTCACCTTCGAAAAAGAAATAAGAGACTTTTTTCTTCCAAATAGTGAGGAAGGATATAGCAGAAGGCTTCCTAAACTATTTTAATTCGAAGATATGACTGTTTCATATTTTCAAATTTTCATATATACCTTTTAAATTCTTATGAATTTCAGTTTCCATTTTGACAAAACATATAGTTGTTTTTTAATTGTTTCGTCTAGTTTCTTGGACTATTTTCGCAGCGAGAGAATTGATAATTGACCTTCATGCAGAAGATTTCCATTCAGATATACCCAAGTACCACAATCAACTTTTGTCATTGCCTAATATGAGAACGGATCATTAAAAAAAATTTAACCACACATTTGTAATGACTTGTGAAGGGCAGGAGCCTGGGTTGATTCTGCAGAGTGTCTGTACGTGCACATGCCATTTAAATCTATAATGTTGTTGTGTTGTTTGGTTTGCAAATGTAGACACTGTTTTACATCGAAATAGAAAATAGATACTTAACTTGAGAAGTAACAGTACGCTAACATTAATGAAGGACATCTCTCAAAAGAAACACTTGAAACTTACCATGACTGATATTGTTCTGCAAATATGTTGCATATTTAATTGTTATGCCCTAGGCTAGCTAACACTCCTTAGAGCAAACTGAAATTTAAAGGAGTTAAATAAAATAAATGTGATCGAATCTTTGAAATATGAATTTAATGGAAGAAAAAAACGTCAATACTTCAGGATATCCGGCAGTAAACAATTTTTTATTATGATACTGAAAATGAAAGGAAAAAAATAGCATCTTTTCTGTCTCAGTGTAAATATAATTATAATTAGCAACTGCTTTGGTTTATGTTGTCTTTTCATGTGATGTTTGAGTTTACATTTCTTGACGCCTACATGTATTTTGCGAAATGGACAGATGAAGAATTCTGATCTTGTTTTAATCTTATCTTCAGTTACAACAATCTGTGGTAGTCATTTCTATACTATTAAATTTGTAGACCAAATTTTTTTAGCCGCGGTTTGAATTGTCTCCGAGCCGACAATCGTCTGAAATATTATATAATAATAAATAGTTAGTGTATGCAGAGACATATAATACATTGTCTCTGGTGTATGTAATGTACTTTATAACTTCATATAGTAATTGCTTTAATTAGCGTAGCTTAATTAATTAAACCCCAAATAAAGTTCCGTAGCTGCTTCCTTACCGTCTACGTTTTGTAAGCAGGCGGAAATGGTTTTGTATCTGTTTTAAGGGAAAACGGTACTATTACATTTTCCCAGCATTAGGTTGGCCTTTTGTGTACCCAAGGCAGGTGAAGGAAGTCAAATTAGGAGCGCTGTGATTGGATGTAAGGGTACAATATATTTTTTTATTTATCTATGAATAACTGCAGTGTGTATATTTACAATATAAATTTTTATACCTATTGAAATATTTTCTAGAGAATTATTTGAAAAGGCTTCCAAAATTTCATAAATTTGGTGTAAAATGACGGTGGGCATGGATAACATAAACAAGCTCCGTTGGAAATTGGTCATGATACTATTTGGCTTCAATTTTTAAAATAGAATAATAAAGTACTAACACCACACATAACTGTTTTATCCAGGTTTTTATTATAAAAAGTGGTAAATTTAGAAAATGTTAGTATTGTCGCCTATGGCAGAATAAATAGTACCGTTTTCCCTATACTCAAGATAGCAAGGGAAATCAAAATCAATCAAACTTCAGTCATATTTTACTATTTTGAAGCATTTGATAAGTACATTTGATTTTTATCACAAAGAATAGAAATTTTTAACTGAGAACAATACCGTGTTGAGAAAAGTGCTGAGTCATCATAATAAGTCAAATTGATGGGTACTGATATAAAACTTTATTCTAGGATTTCAATATTAACTATATTGTATAAAATGCACCAAACTATGGTTCTTTTGTAGTTGTTTTCACCTTTCGCAATGCTTAATTCAATTGAAATTACCAGAATTCAAGTCACGACAAATATTTTTAACTGAAATATTTGCCTCTTTTGCTGTGTAATTCCCTAAATGTATCACTTGGGTATTTCTCTAGACATAATCTATTAAAATGGCAAATTGTCGGGTTAAGTTTGTACTGTTTATGGGGTTAGGCAATATTTGGTCATACTAGAAGCATTTTCAGTGTTGAAATTGTCCATTTAGGAAAAAAAGAGGCCCACTTGAGGCTAAATTTAGATGGAATTTATGCTATCCTGTGTAACGAATTGTTCACATTCTTGGCAATTCATGCAGCAAATATTTCAATAGTGCTTCATTTTGTAGTTGCTATCTATTGTTATATCAGGCATATATTGTTTTTCATTTTCTTCTGTTTGAAAGGACTTTTGTTGGAAATCAATACTCCCAAGGGACATAATTCTGCTTTTTCATAGATTAATTCAGGCAACAAAGGCAACTTAACAGCTGAGTACTTTGCATATTTAATATTTTAAGTGTCTAATATCTTTGTTTTTATCATCTCAAGACAGAATAATGGATTTTATAACAAGCTCTGAAATTTTGAACCACAATATGGCATATACTAAAGCATGGAATGGAGATTAGTATGAAAAATCTTGAATTTGTACTTATGTTGTAAATTTTGGATAAAATGAATACAAATTGAATGGAAATGTCATTTTTATCTGTTTAAATGGAACTGTTTATAATTTTTTTTTTTAAAAGATAAGATATGATTGAATACAGGTTGTTTATTAAGCCTTTATGAAAGAAGTAGAGAAAGAGGTAAACCAGCATGTAGGGGTGGGGACATAAAATGATCCATGTTACTTTAAGTAATGGGGACATACAAGTATTTATTATAGCCAAGGTTTTCACAATAACCCAGTATTGCATTAATGGTGTCATAAGAATTCTTTATATCTTAATGTCACAGTATAGGGAAAACGGTACTATTACATTTTCCCAGCATTAGGTTGGCCTTTTGTGTACCCAAGGCAGGTGAAGGAAGTCAAATTAGGAGCGCTGTGATTGGATGTAAGGGTACAATATATTTTTTTATTTATCTATGAATAACTGCAGTGTGTATATTTACAATATAAATTTTTATACCTATTGAAATATTTTCTAGAGAATTATTTGAAAAGGCTTCCAAAATTTCATAAATTTGGTGTAAAATGACGGTGGGCATGGATAACATAAACAAGCTCCGTTGGAAATTGGTCATGATACTATTTGGCTTCAATTTTTAAAATAGAATAATAAAGTACTAACACCACACATAACTGTTTTATCCAGGTTTTTATTATAAAAAGTGGTAAATTTAGAAAATGTTAGTATTGTCGCCTATGGCAGAATAAATAGTACCGTTTTCCCTATACTCAAGATAGCAAGGGAAATCAAAATCAATCAAACTTCAGTCATATTTTACTATTTTGAAGCATTTGATAAGTACATTTGATTTTTATCACAAAGAATAGAAATTTTTAACTGAGAACAATACCGTGTTGAGAAAAGTGCTGAGTCATCATAATAAGTCAAATTGATGGGTACTGATATAAAACTTTATTCTAGGATTTCAATATTAACTATATTGTATAAAATGCACCAAACTATGGTTCTTTTGTAGTTGTTTTCACCTTTCGCAATGCTTAATTCAATTGAAATTACCAGAATTCAAGTCACGACAAATATTTTTAACTGAAATATTTGCCTCTTTTGCTGTGTAATTCCCTAAATGTATCACTTGGGTATTTCTCTAGACATAATCTATTAAAATGGCAAATTGTCGGGTTAAGTTTGTACTGTTTATGGGGTTAGGCAATATTTGGTCATACTAGAAGCATTTTCAGTGTTGAAATTGTCCATTTAGGAAAAAAAGAGGCCCACTTGAGGCTAAATTTAGATGGAATTTATGCTATCCTGTGTAACGAATTGTTCACATTCTTGGCAATTCATGCAGCAAATATTTCAATAGTGCTTCATTTTGTAGTTGCTATCTATTGTTATATCAGGCATATATTGTTTTTCATTTTCTTCTGTTTGAAAGGACTTTTGTTGGAAATCAATACTCCCAAGGGACATAATTCTGCTTTTTCATAGATTAATTCAGGCAACAAAGGCAACTTAACAGCTGAGTACTTTGCATATTTAATATTTTAAGTGTCTAATATCTTTGTTTTTATCATCTCAAGACAGAATAATGGATTTTATAACAAGCTCTGAAATTTTGAACCACAATATGGCATATACTAAAGCATGGAATGGAGATTAGTATGAAAAATCTTGAATTTGTACTTATGTTGTAAATTTTGGATAAAATGAATACAAATTGAATGGAAATGTCATTTTTATCTGTTTAAATGGAACTGTTTATAATTTTTTTTTTTAAAAGATAAGATATGATTGAATACAGGTTGTTTATTAAGCCTTTATGAAAGAAGTAGAGAAAGAGGTAAACCAGCATGTAGGGGTGGGGACATAAAATGATCCATGTTACTTTAAGTAATGGGGACATACAAGTATTTATTATAGCCAAGGTTTTCACAATAACCCAGTATTGCATTAATGGTGTCATAAGAATTCTTTATATCTTAATGTCACAGTATAGGGAAAACGGTACTATTACATTTTCCCAGCATTAGGTTGGCCTTTTGTGTACCCAAGGCAGGTGAAGGAAGTCAAATTAGGAGCGCTGTGATTGGATGTAAGGGTACAATATATTTTTTTATTTATCTATGAATAACTGCAGTGTGTATATTTACAATATAAATTTTTATACCTATTGAAATATTTTCTAGAGAATTATTTGAAAAGGCTTCCAAAATTTCATAAATTTGGTGTAAAATGACGGTGGGCATGGATAACATAAACAAGCTCCGTTGGAAATTGGTCATGATACTATTTGGCTTCAATTTTTAAAATAGAATAATAAAGTACTAACACCACACATAACTGTTTTATCCAGGTTTTTATTATAAAAAGTGGTAAATTTAGAAAATGTTAGTATTGTCGCCTATGGCAGAATAAATAGTACCGTTTTCCCTATACTCAAGATAGCAAGGGAAATCAAAATCAATCAAACTTCAGTCATATTTTACTATTTTGAAGCATTTGATAAGTACATTTGATTTTTATCACAAAGAATAGAAATTTTTAACTGAGAACAATACCGTGTTGAGAAAAGTGCTGAGTCATCATAATAAGTCAAATTGATGGGTACTGATATAAAACTTTATTCTAGGATTTCAATATTAACTATATTGTATAAAATGCACCAAACTATGGTTCTTTTGTAGTTGTTTTCACCTTTCGCAATGCTTAATTCAATTGAAATTACCAGAATTCAAGTCACGACAAATATTTTTAACTGAAATATTTGCCTCTTTTGCTGTGTAATTCCCTAAATGTATCACTTGGGTATTTCTCTAGACATAATCTATTAAAATGGCAAATTGTCGGGTTAAGTTTGTACTGTTTATGGGGTTAGGCAATATTTGGTCATACTAGAAGCATTTTCAGTGTTGAAATTGTCCATTTAGGAAAAAAAGAGGCCCACTTGAGGCTAAATTTAGATGGAATTTATGCTATCCTGTGTAACGAATTGTTCACATTCTTGGCAATTCATGCAGCAAATATTTCAATAGTGCTTCATTTTGTAGTTGCTATCTATTGTTATATCAGGCATATATTGTTTTTCATTTTCTTCTGTTTGAAAGGACTTTTGTTGGAAATCAATACTCCCAAGGGACATAATTCTGCTTTTTCATAGATTAATTCAGGCAACAAAGGCAACTTAACAGCTGAGTACTTTGCATATTTAATATTTTAAGTGTCTAATATCTTTGTTTTTATCATCTCAAGACAGAATAATGGATTTTATAACAAGCTCTGAAATTTTGAACCACAATATGGCATATACTAAAGCATGGAATGGAGATTAGTATGAAAAATCTTGAATTTGTACTTATGTTGTAAATTTTGGATAAAATGAATACAAATTGAATGGAAATGTCATTTTTATCTGTTTAAATGGAACTGTTTATAATTTTTTTTTTTAAAAGATAAGATATGATTGAATACAGGTTGTTTATTAAGCCTTTATGAAAGAAGTAGAGAAAGAGGTAAACCAGCATGTAGGGGTGGGGACATAAAATGATCCATGTTACTTTAAGTAATGGGGACATACAAGTATTTATTATAGCCAAGGTTTTCACAATAACCCAGTATTGCATTAATGGTGTCATAAGAATTCTTTATATCTTAATGTCACAGTATAGGGAAAACGGTACTATTACATTTTCCCAGCATTAGGTTGGCCTTTTGTGTACCCAAGGCAGGTGAAGGAAGTCAAATTAGGAGCGCTGTGATTGGATGTAAGGGTACAATATATTTTTTTATTTATCTATGAATAACTGCAGTGTGTATATTTACAATATAAATTTTTATACCTATTGAAATATTTTCTAGAGAATTATTTGAAAAGGCTTCCAAAATTTCATAAATTTGGTGTAAAATGACGGTGGGCATGGATAACATAAACAAGCTCCGTTGGAAATTGGTCATGATACTATTTGGCTTCAATTTTTAAAATAGAATAATAAAGTACTAACACCACACATAACTGTTTTATCCAGGTTTTTATTATAAAAAGTGGTAAATTTAGAAAATGTTAGTATTGTCGCCTATGGCAGAATAAATAGTACCGTTTTCCCTATACTCAAGATAGCAAGGGAAATCAAAATCAATCAAACTTCAGTCATATTTTACTATTTTGAAGCATTTGATAAGTACATTTGATTTTTATCACAAAGAATAGAAATTTTTAACTGAGAACAATACCGTGTTGAGAAAAGTGCTGAGTCATCATAATAAGTCAAATTGATGGGTACTGATATAAAACTTTATTCTAGGATTTCAATATTAACTATATTGTATAAAATGCACCAAACTATGGTTCTTTTGTAGTTGTTTTCACCTTTCGCAATGCTTAATTCAATTGAAATTACCAGAATTCAAGTCACGACAAATATTTTTAACTGAAATATTTGCCTCTTTTGCTGTGTAATTCCCTAAATGTATCACTTGGGTATTTCTCTAGACATAATCTATTAAAATGGCAAATTGTCGGGTTAAGTTTGTACTGTTTATGGGGTTAGGCAATATTTGGTCATACTAGAAGCATTTTCAGTGTTGAAATTGTCCATTTAGGAAAAAAAGAGGCCCACTTGAGGCTAAATTTAGATGGAATTTATGCTATCCTGTGTAACGAATTGTTCACATTCTTGGCAATTCATGCAGCAAATATTTCAATAGTGCTTCATTTTGTAGTTGCTATCTATTGTTATATCAGGCATATATTGTTTTTCATTTTCTTCTGTTTGAAAGGACTTTTGTTGGAAATCAATACTCCCAAGGGACATAATTCTGCTTTTTCATAGATTAATTCAGGCAACAAAGGCAACTTAACAGCTGAGTACTTTGCATATTTAATATTTTAAGTGTCTAATATCTTTGTTTTTATCATCTCAAGACAGAATAATGGATTTTATAACAAGCTCTGAAATTTTGAACCACAATATGGCATATACTAAAGCATGGAATGGAGATTAGTATGAAAAATCTTGAATTTGTACTTATGTTGTAAATTTTGGATAAAATGAATACAAATTGAATGGAAATGTCATTTTTATCTGTTTAAATGGAACTGTTTATAATTTTTTTTTTTAAAAGATAAGATATGATTGAATACAGGTTGTTTATTAAGCCTTTATGAAAGAAGTAGAGAAAGAGGTAAACCAGCATGTAGGGGTGGGGACATAAAATGATCCATGTTACTTTAAGTAATGGGGACATACAAGTATTTATTATAGCCAAGGTTTTCACAATAACCCAGTATTGCATTAATGGTGTCATAAGAATTCTTTATATCTTAATGTCACAGTATAGGGAAAACGGTACTATTACATTTTCCCAGCATTAGGTTGGCCTTTTGTGTACCCAAGGCAGGTGAAGGAAGTCAAATTAGGAGCGCTGTGATTGGATGTAAGGGTACAATATATTTTTTTATTTATCTATGAATAACTGCAGTGTGTATATTTACAATATAAATTTTTATACCTATTGAAATATTTTCTAGAGAATTATTTGAAAAGGCTTCCAAAATTTCATAAATTTGGTGTAAAATGACGGTGGGCATGGATAACATAAACAAGCTCCGTTGGAAATTGGTCATGATACTATTTGGCTTCAATTTTTAAAATAGAATAATAAAGTACTAACACCACACATAACTGTTTTATCCAGGTTTTTATTATAAAAAGTGGTAAATTTAGAAAATGTTAGTATTGTCGCCTATGGCAGAATAAATAGTACCGTTTTCCCTATACTCAAGATAGCAAGGGAAATCAAAATCAATCAAACTTCAGTCATATTTTACTATTTTGAAGCATTTGATAAGTACATTTGATTTTTATCACAAAGAATAGAAATTTTTAACTGAGAACAATACCGTGTTGAGAAAAGTGCTGAGTCATCATAATAAGTCAAATTGATGGGTACTGATATAAAACTTTATTCTAGGATTTCAATATTAACTATATTGTATAAAATGCACCAAACTATGGTTCTTTTGTAGTTGTTTTCACCTTTCGCAATGCTTAATTCAATTGAAATTACCAGAATTCAAGTCACGACAAATATTTTTAACTGAAATATTTGCCTCTTTTGCTGTGTAATTCCCTAAATGTATCACTTGGGTATTTCTCTAGACATAATCTATTAAAATGGCAAATTGTCGGGTTAAGTTTGTACTGTTTATGGGGTTAGGCAATATTTGGTCATACTAGAAGCATTTTCAGTGTTGAAATTGTCCATTTAGGAAAAAAAGAGGCCCACTTGAGGCTAAATTTAGATGGAATTTATGCTATCCTGTGTAACGAATTGTTCACATTCTTGGCAATTCATGCAGCAAATATTTCAATAGTGCTTCATTTTGTAGTTGCTATCTATTGTTATATCAGGCATATATTGTTTTTCATTTTCTTCTGTTTGAAAGGACTTTTGTTGGAAATCAATACTCCCAAGGGACATAATTCTGCTTTTTCATAGATTAATTCAGGCAACAAAGGCAACTTAACAGCTGAGTACTTTGCATATTTAATATTTTAAGTGTCTAATATCTTTGTTTTTATCATCTCAAGACAGAATAATGGATTTTATAACAAGCTCTGAAATTTTGAACCACAATATGGCATATACTAAAGCATGGAATGGAGATTAGTATGAAAAATCTTGAATTTGTACTTATGTTGTAAATTTTGGATAAAATGAATACAAATTGAATGGAAATGTCATTTTTATCTGTTTAAATGGAACTGTTTATAATTTTTTTTTTTAAAAGATAAGATATGATTGAATACAGGTTGTTTATTAAGCCTTTATGAAAGAAGTAGAGAAAGAGGTAAACCAGCATGTAGGGGTGGGGACATAAAATGATCCATGTTACTTTAAGTAATGGGGACATACAAGTATTTATTATAGCCAAGGTTTTCACAATAACCCAGTATTGCATTAATGGTGTCATAAGAATTCTTTATATCTTAATGTCACAGTATAGGGAAAACGGTACTATTACATTTTCCCAGCATTAGGTTGGCCTTTTGTGTACCCAAGGCAGGTGAAGGAAGTCAAATTAGGAGCGCTGTGATTGGATGTAAGGGTACAATATATTTTTTTATTTATCTATGAATAACTGCAGTGTGTATATTTACAATATAAATTTTTATACCTATTGAAATATTTTCTAGAGAATTATTTGAAAAGGCTTCCAAAATTTCATAAATTTGGTGTAAAATGACGGTGGGCATGGATAACATAAACAAGCTCCGTTGGAAATTGGTCATGATACTATTTGGCTTCAATTTTTAAAATAGAATAATAAAGTACTAACACCACACATAACTGTTTTATCCAGGTTTTTATTATAAAAAGTGGTAAATTTAGAAAATGTTAGTATTGTCGCCTATGGCAGAATAAATAGTACCGTTTTCCCTATACTCAAGATAGCAAGGGAAATCAAAATCAATCAAACTTCAGTCATATTTTACTATTTTGAAGCATTTGATAAGTACATTTGATTTTTATCACAAAGAATAGAAATTTTTAACTGAGAACAATACCGTGTTGAGAAAAGTGCTGAGTCATCATAATAAGTCAAATTGATGGGTACTGATATAAAACTTTATTCTAGGATTTCAATATTAACTATATTGTATAAAATGCACCAAACTATGGTTCTTTTGTAGTTGTTTTCACCTTTCGCAATGCTTAATTCAATTGAAATTACCAGAATTCAAGTCACGACAAATATTTTTAACTGAAATATTTGCCTCTTTTGCTGTGTAATTCCCTAAATGTATCACTTGGGTATTTCTCTAGACATAATCTATTAAAATGGCAAATTGTCGGGTTAAGTTTGTACTGTTTATGGGGTTAGGCAATATTTGGTCATACTAGAAGCATTTTCAGTGTTGAAATTGTCCATTTAGGAAAAAAAGAGGCCCACTTGAGGCTAAATTTAGATGGAATTTATGCTATCCTGTGTAACGAATTGTTCACATTCTTGGCAATTCATGCAGCAAATATTTCAATAGTGCTTCATTTTGTAGTTGCTATCTATTGTTATATCAGGCATATATTGTTTTTCATTTTCTTCTGTTTGAAAGGACTTTTGTTGGAAATCAATACTCCCAAGGGACATAATTCTGCTTTTTCATAGATTAATTCAGGCAACAAAGGCAACTTAACAGCTGAGTACTTTGCATATTTAATATTTTAAGTGTCTAATATCTTTGTTTTTATCATCTCAAGACAGAATAATGGATTTTATAACAAGCTCTGAAATTTTGAACCACAATATGGCATATACTAAAGCATGGAATGGAGATTAGTATGAAAAATCTTGAATTTGTACTTATGTTGTAAATTTTGGATAAAATGAATACAAATTGAATGGAAATGTCATTTTTATCTGTTTAAATGGAACTGTTTATAATTTTTTTTTTTAAAAGATAAGATATGATTGAATACAGGTTGTTTATTAAGCCTTTATGAAAGAAGTAGAGAAAGAGGTAAACCAGCATGTAGGGGTGGGGACATAAAATGATCCATGTTACTTTAAGTAATGGGGACATACAAGTATTTATTATAGCCAAGGTTTTCACAATAACCCAGTATTGCATTAATGGTGTCATAAGAATTCTTTATATCTTAATGTCACAGTATAGGGAAAACGGTACTATTACATTTTCCCAGCATTAGGTTGGCCTTTTGTGTACCCAAGGCAGGTGAAGGAAGTCAAATTAGGAGCGCTGTGATTGGATGTAAGGGTACAATATATTTTTTTATTTATCTATGAATAACTGCAGTGTGTATATTTACAATATAAATTTTTATACCTATTGAAATATTTTCTAGAGAATTATTTGAAAAGGCTTCCAAAATTTCATAAATTTGGTGTAAAATGACGGTGGGCATGGATAACATAAACAAGCTCCGTTGGAAATTGGTCATGATACTATTTGGCTTCAATTTTTAAAATAGAATAATAAAGTACTAACACCACACATAACTGTTTTATCCAGGTTTTTATTATAAAAAGTGGTAAATTTAGAAAATGTTAGTATTGTCGCCTATGGCAGAATAAATAGTACCGTTTTCCCTATACTCAAGATAGCAAGGGAAATCAAAATCAATCAAACTTCAGTCATATTTTACTATTTTGAAGCATTTGATAAGTACATTTGATTTTTATCACAAAGAATAGAAATTTTTAACTGAGAACAATACCGTGTTGAGAAAAGTGCTGAGTCATCATAATAAGTCAAATTGATGGGTACTGATATAAAACTTTATTCTAGGATTTCAATATTAACTATATTGTATAAAATGCACCAAACTATGGTTCTTTTGTAGTTGTTTTCACCTTTCGCAATGCTTAATTCAATTGAAATTACCAGAATTCAAGTCACGACAAATATTTTTAACTGAAATATTTGCCTCTTTTGCTGTGTAATTCCCTAAATGTATCACTTGGGTATTTCTCTAGACATAATCTATTAAAATGGCAAATTGTCGGGTTAAGTTTGTACTGTTTATGGGGTTAGGCAATATTTGGTCATACTAGAAGCATTTTCAGTGTTGAAATTGTCCATTTAGGAAAAAAAGAGGCCCACTTGAGGCTAAATTTAGATGGAATTTATGCTATCCTGTGTAACGAATTGTTCACATTCTTGGCAATTCATGCAGCAAATATTTCAATAGTGCTTCATTTTGTAGTTGCTATCTATTGTTATATCAGGCATATATTGTTTTTCATTTTCTTCTGTTTGAAAGGACTTTTGTTGGAAATCAATACTCCCAAGGGACATAATTCTGCTTTTTCATAGATTAATTCAGGCAACAAAGGCAACTTAACAGCTGAGTACTTTGCATATTTAATATTTTAAGTGTCTAATATCTTTGTTTTTATCATCTCAAGACAGAATAATGGATTTTATAACAAGCTCTGAAATTTTGAACCACAATATGGCATATACTAAAGCATGGAATGGAGATTAGTATGAAAAATCTTGAATTTGTACTTATGTTGTAAATTTTGGATAAAATGAATACAAATTGAATGGAAATGTCATTTTTATCTGTTTAAATGGAACTGTTTATAATTTTTTTTTTTAAAAGATAAGATATGATTGAATACAGGTTGTTTATTAAGCCTTTATGAAAGAAGTAGAGAAAGAGGTAAACCAGCATGTAGGGGTGGGGACATAAAATGATCCATGTTACTTTAAGTAATGGGGACATACAAGTATTTATTATAGCCAAGGTTTTCACAATAACCCAGTATTGCATTAATGGTGTCATAAGAATTCTTTATATCTTAATGTCACAGTATACTCAAGATAGCAAGGGAAATCAAAATCAATCAAACTTCAGTCATATTTTACTATTTTGAAGCATTTGATAAGTACATTTGATTTTTATCACAAAGAATAGAAATTTTTAACTGAGAACAATACCGTGTTGAGAAAAGTGCTGAGTCATCATAATAAGTCAAATTGATGGGTACTGATATAAAACTTTATTCTAGGATTTCAATATTAACTATATTGTATAAAATGCACCAAACTATGGTTCTTTTGTAGTTGTTTTCACCTTTCGCAATGCTTAATTCAATTGAAATTACCAGAATTCAAGTCACGACAAATATTTTTAACTGAAATATTTGCCTCTTTTGCTGTGTAATTCCCTAAATGTATCACTTGGGTATTTCTCTAGACATAATCTATTAAAATGGCAAATTGTCGGGTTAAGTTTGTACTGTTTATGGGGTTAGGCAATATTTGGTCATACTAGAAGCATTTTCAGTGTTGAAATTGTCCATTTAGGAAAAAAAGAGGCCCACTTGAGGCTAAATTTAGATGGAATTTATGCTATCCTGTGTAACGAATTGTTCACATTCTTGGCAATTCATGCAGCAAATATTTCAATAGTGCTTCATTTTGTAGTTGCTATCTATTGTTATATCAGGCATATATTGTTTTTCATTTTCTTCTGTTTGAAAGGACTTTTGTTGGAAATCAATACTCCCAAGGGACATAATTCTGCTTTTTCATAGATTAATTCAGGCAACAAAGGCAACTTAACAGCTGAGTACTTTGCATATTTAATATTTTAAGTGTCTAATATCTTTGTTTTTATCATCTCAAGACAGAATAATGGATTTTATAACAAGCTCTGAAATTTTGAACCACAATATGGCATATACTAAAGCATGGAATGGAGATTAGTATGAAAAATCTTGAATTTGTACTTATGTTGTAAATTTTGGATAAAATGAATACAAATTGAATGGAAATGTCATTTTTATCTGTTTAAATGGAACTGTTTATAATTTTTTTTTTTAAAAGATAAGATATGATTGAATACAGGTTGTTTATTAAGCCTTTATGAAAGAAGTAGAGAAAGAGGTAAACCAGCATGTAGGGGTGGGGACATAAAATGATCCATGTTACTTTAAGTAATGGGGACATACAAGTATTTATTATAGCCAAGGTTTTCACAATAACCCAGTATTGCATTAATGGTGTCATAAGAATTCTTTATATCTTAATGTCACAGTATAGGGAAAACGGTACTATTACATTTTCCCAGCATTAGGTTGGCCTTTTGTGTACCCAAGGCAGGTGAAGGAAGTCAAATTAGGAGCGCTGTGATTGGATGTAAGGGTACAATATATTTTTTTATTTATCTATGAATAACTGCAGTGTGTATATTTACAATATAAATTTTTATACCTATTGAAATATTTTCTAGAGAATTATTTGAAAAGGCTTCCAAAATTTCATAAATTTGGTGTAAAATGACGGTGGGCATGGATAACATAAACAAGCTCCGTTGGAAATTGGTCATGATACTATTTGGCTTCAATTTTTAAAATAGAATAATAAAGTACTAACACCACACATAACTGTTTTATCCAGGTTTTTATTATAAAAAGTGGTAAATTTAGAAAATGTTAGTATTGTCGCCTATGGCAGAATAAATAGTACCGTTTTCCCTATACTCAAGATAGCAAGGGAAATCAAAATCAATCAAACTTCAGTCATATTTTACTATTTTGAAGCATTTGATAAGTACATTTGATTTTTATCACAAAGAATAGAAATTTTTAACTGAGAACAATACCGTGTTGAGAAAAGTGCTGAGTCATCATAATAAGTCAAATTGATGGGTACTGATATAAAACTTTATTCTAGGATTTCAATATTAACTATATTGTATAAAATGCACCAAACTATGGTTCTTTTGTAGTTGTTTTCACCTTTCGCAATGCTTAATTCAATTGAAATTACCAGAATTCAAGTCACGACAAATATTTTTAACTGAAATATTTGCCTCTTTTGCTGTGTAATTCCCTAAATGTATCACTTGGGTATTTCTCTAGACATAATCTATTAAAATGGCAAATTGTCGGGTTAAGTTTGTACTGTTTATGGGGTTAGGCAATATTTGGTCATACTAGAAGCATTTTCAGTGTTGAAATTGTCCATTTAGGAAAAAAAGAGGCCCACTTGAGGCTAAATTTAGATGGAATTTATGCTATCCTGTGTAACGAATTGTTCACATTCTTGGCAATTCATGCAGCAAATATTTCAATAGTGCTTCATTTTGTAGTTGCTATCTATTGTTATATCAGGCATATATTGTTTTTCATTTTCTTCTGTTTGAAAGGACTTTTGTTGGAAATCAATACTCCCAAGGGACATAATTCTGCTTTTTCATAGATTAATTCAGGCAACAAAGGCAACTTAACAGCTGAGTACTTTGCATATTTAATATTTTAAGTGTCTAATATCTTTGTTTTTATCATCTCAAGACAGAATAATGGATTTTATAACAAGCTCTGAAATTTTGAACCACAATATGGCATATACTAAAGCATGGAATGGAGATTAGTATGAAAAATCTTGAATTTGTACTTATGTTGTAAATTTTGGATAAAATGAATACAAATTGAATGGAAATGTCATTTTTATCTGTTTAAATGGAACTGTTTATAATTTTTTTTTTTAAAAGATAAGATATGATTGAATACAGGTTGTTTATTAAGCCTTTATGAAAGAAGTAGAGAAAGAGGTAAACCAGCATGTAGGGGTGGGGACATAAAATGATCCATGTTACTTTAAGTAATGGGGACATACAAGTATTTATTATAGCCAAGGTTTTCACAATAACCCAGTATTGCATTAATGGTGTCATAAGAATTCTTTATATCTTAATGTCACAGTATAGGGAAAACGGTACTATTACATTTTCCCAGCATTAGGTTGGCCTTTTGTGTACCCAAGGCAGGTGAAGGAAGTCAAATTAGGAGCGCTGTGATTGGATGTAAGGGTACAATATATTTTTTTATTTATCTATGAATAACTGCAGTGTGTATATTTACAATATAAATTTTTATACCTATTGAAATATTTTCTAGAGAATTATTTGAAAAGGCTTCCAAAATTTCATAAATTTGGTGTAAAATGACGGTGGGCATGGATAACATAAACAAGCTCCGTTGGAAATTGGTCATGATACTATTTGGCTTCAATTTTTAAAATAGAATAATAAAGTACTAACACCACACATAACTGTTTTATCCAGGTTTTTATTATAAAAAGTGGTAAATTTAGAAAATGTTAGTATTGTCGCCTATGGCAGAATAAATAGTACCGTTTTCCCTATACTCAAGATAGCAAGGGAAATCAAAATCAATCAAACTTCAGTCATATTTTACTATTTTGAAGCATTTGATAAGTACATTTGATTTTTATCACAAAGAATAGAAATTTTTAACTGAGAACAATACCGTGTTGAGAAAAGTGCTGAGTCATCATAATAAGTCAAATTGATGGGTACTGATATAAAACTTTATTCTAGGATTTCAATATTAACTATATTGTATAAAATGCACCAAACTATGGTTCTTTTGTAGTTGTTTTCACCTTTCGCAATGCTTAATTCAATTGAAATTACCAGAATTCAAGTCACGACAAATATTTTTAACTGAAATATTTGCCTCTTTTGCTGTGTAATTCCCTAAATGTATCACTTGGGTATTTCTCTAGACATAATCTATTAAAATGGCAAATTGTCGGGTTAAGTTTGTACTGTTTATGGGGTTAGGCAATATTTGGTCATACTAGAAGCATTTTCAGTGTTGAAATTGTCCATTTAGGAAAAAAAGAGGCCCACTTGAGGCTAAATTTAGATGGAATTTATGCTATCCTGTGTAACGAATTGTTCACATTCTTGGCAATTCATGCAGCAAATATTTCAATAGTGCTTCATTTTGTAGTTGCTATCTATTGTTATATCAGGCATATATTGTTTTTCATTTTCTTCTGTTTGAAAGGACTTTTGTTGGAAATCAATACTCCCAAGGGACATAATTCTGCTTTTTCATAGATTAATTCAGGCAACAAAGGCAACTTAACAGCTGAGTACTTTGCATATTTAATATTTTAAGTGTCTAATATCTTTGTTTTTATCATCTCAAGACAGAATAATGGATTTTATAACAAGCTCTGAAATTTTGAACCACAATATGGCATATACTAAAGCATGGAATGGAGATTAGTATGAAAAATCTTGAATTTGTACTTATGTTGTAAATTTTGGATAAAATGAATACAAATTGAATGGAAATGTCATTTTTATCTGTTTAAATGGAACTGTTTATAATTTTTTTTTTTAAAAGATAAGATATGATTGAATACAGGTTGTTTATTAAGCCTTTATGAAAGAAGTAGAGAAAGAGGTAAACCAGCATGTAGGGGTGGGGACATAAAATGATCCATGTTACTTTAAGTAATGGGGACATACAAGTATTTATTATAGCCAAGGTTTTCACAATAACCCAGTATTGCATTAATGGTGTCATAAGAATTCTTTATATCTTAATGTCACAGTATAGGGAAAACGGTACTATTACATTTTCCCAGCATTAGGTTGGCCTTTTGTGTACCCAAGGCAGGTGAAGGAAGTCAAATTAGGAGCGCTGTGATTGGATGTAAGGGTACAATATATTTTTTTATTTATCTATGAATAACTGCAGTGTGTATATTTACAATATAAATTTTTATACCTATTGAAATATTTTCTAGAGAATTATTTGAAAAGGCTTCCAAAATTTCATAAATTTGGTGTAAAATGACGGTGGGCATGGATAACATAAACAAGCTCCGTTGGAAATTGGTCATGATACTATTTGGCTTCAATTTTTAAAATAGAATAATAAAGTACTAACACCACACATAACTGTTTTATCCAGGTTTTTATTATAAAAAGTGGTAAATTTAGAAAATGTTAGTATTGTCGCCTATGGCAGAATAAATAGTACCGTTTTCCCTATACTCAAGATAGCAAGGGAAATCAAAATCAATCAAACTTCAGTCATATTTTACTATTTTGAAGCATTTGATAAGTACATTTGATTTTTATCACAAAGAATAGAAATTTTTAACTGAGAACAATACCGTGTTGAGAAAAGTGCTGAGTCATCATAATAAGTCAAATTGATGGGTACTGATATAAAACTTTATTCTAGGATTTCAATATTAACTATATTGTATAAAATGCACCAAACTATGGTTCTTTTGTAGTTGTTTTCACCTTTCGCAATGCTTAATTCAATTGAAATTACCAGAATTCAAGTCACGACAAATATTTTTAACTGAAATATTTGCCTCTTTTGCTGTGTAATTCCCTAAATGTATCACTTGGGTATTTCTCTAGACATAATCTATTAAAATGGCAAATTGTCGGGTTAAGTTTGTACTGTTTATGGGGTTAGGCAATATTTGGTCATACTAGAAGCATTTTCAGTGTTGAAATTGTCCATTTAGGAAAAAAAGAGGCCCACTTGAGGCTAAATTTAGATGGAATTTATGCTATCCTGTGTAACGAATTGTTCACATTCTTGGCAATTCATGCAGCAAATATTTCAATAGTGCTTCATTTTGTAGTTGCTATCTATTGTTATATCAGGCATATATTGTTTTTCATTTTCTTCTGTTTGAAAGGACTTTTGTTGGAAATCAATACTCCCAAGGGACATAATTCTGCTTTTTCATAGATTAATTCAGGCAACAAAGGCAACTTAACAGCTGAGTACTTTGCATATTTAATATTTTAAGTGTCTAATATCTTTGTTTTTATCATCTCAAGACAGAATAATGGATTTTATAACAAGCTCTGAAATTTTGAACCACAATATGGCATATACTAAAGCATGGAATGGAGATTAGTATGAAAAATCTTGAATTTGTACTTATGTTGTAAATTTTGGATAAAATGAATACAAATTGAATGGAAATGTCATTTTTATCTGTTTAAATGGAACTGTTTATAATTTTTTTTTTTAAAAGATAAGATATGATTGAATACAGGTTGTTTATTAAGCCTTTATGAAAGAAGTAGAGAAAGAGGTAAACCAGCATGTAGGGGTGGGGACATAAAATGATCCATGTTACTTTAAGTAATGGGGACATACAAGTATTTATTATAGCCAAGGTTTTCACAATAACCCAGTATTGCATTAATGGTGTCATAAGAATTCTTTATATCTTAATGTCACAGTATAGGGAAAACGGTACTATTACATTTTCCCAGCATTAGGTTGGCCTTTTGTGTACCCAAGGCAGGTGAAGGAAGTCAAATTAGGAGCGCTGTGATTGGATGTAAGGGTACAATATATTTTTTTATTTATCTATGAATAACTGCAGTGTGTATATTTACAATATAAATTTTTATACCTATTGAAATATTTTCTAGAGAATTATTTGAAAAGGCTTCCAAAATTTCATAAATTTGGTGTAAAATGACGGTGGGCATGGATAACATAAACAAGCTCCGTTGGAAATTGGTCATGATACTATTTGGCTTCAATTTTTAAAATAGAATAATAAAGTACTAACACCACACATAACTGTTTTATCCAGGTTTTTATTATAAAAAGTGGTAAATTTAGAAAATGTTAGTATTGTCGCCTATGGCAGAATAAATAGTACCGTTTTCCCTATACTCAAGATAGCAAGGGAAATCAAAATCAATCAAACTTCAGTCATATTTTACTATTTTGAAGCATTTGATAAGTACATTTGATTTTTATCACAAAGAATAGAAATTTTTAACTGAGAACAATACCGTGTTGAGAAAAGTGCTGAGTCATCATAATAAGTCAAATTGATGGGTACTGATATAAAACTTTATTCTAGGATTTCAATATTAACTATATTGTATAAAATGCACCAAACTATGGTTCTTTTGTAGTTGTTTTCACCTTTCGCAATGCTTAATTCAATTGAAATTACCAGAATTCAAGTCACGACAAATATTTTTAACTGAAATATTTGCCTCTTTTGCTGTGTAATTCCCTAAATGTATCACTTGGGTATTTCTCTAGACATAATCTATTAAAATGGCAAATTGTCGGGTTAAGTTTGTACTGTTTATGGGGTTAGGCAATATTTGGTCATACTAGAAGCATTTTCAGTGTTGAAATTGTCCATTTAGGAAAAAAAGAGGCCCACTTGAGGCTAAATTTAGATGGAATTTATGCTATCCTGTGTAACGAATTGTTCACATTCTTGGCAATTCATGCAGCAAATATTTCAATAGTGCTTCATTTTGTAGTTGCTATCTATTGTTATATCAGGCATATATTGTTTTTCATTTTCTTCTGTTTGAAAGGACTTTTGTTGGAAATCAATACTCCCAAGGGACATAATTCTGCTTTTTCATAGATTAATTCAGGCAACAAAGGCAACTTAACAGCTGAGTACTTTGCATATTTAATATTTTAAGTGTCTAATATCTTTGTTTTTATCATCTCAAGACAGAATAATGGATTTTATAACAAGCTCTGAAATTTTGAACCACAATATGGCATATACTAAAGCATGGAATGGAGATTAGTATGAAAAATCTTGAATTTGTACTTATGTTGTAAATTTTGGATAAAATGAATACAAATTGAATGGAAATGTCATTTTTATCTGTTTAAATGGAACTGTTTATAATTTTTTTTTTTAAAAGATAAGATATGATTGAATACAGGTTGTTTATTAAGCCTTTATGAAAGAAGTAGAGAAAGAGGTAAACCAGCATGTAGGGGTGGGGACATAAAATGATCCATGTTACTTTAAGTAATGGGGACATACAAGTATTTATTATAGCCAAGGTTTTCACAATAACCCAGTATTGCATTAATGGTGTCATAAGAATTCTTTATATCTTAATGTCACAGTATAGGGAAAACGGTACTATTACATTTTCCCAGCATTAGGTTGGCCTTTTGTGTACCCAAGGCAGGTGAAGGAAGTCAAATTAGGAGCGCTGTGATTGGATGTAAGGGTACAATATATTTTTTTATTTATCTATGAATAACTGCAGTGTGTATATTTACAATATAAATTTTTATACCTATTGAAATATTTTCTAGAGAATTATTTGAAAAGGCTTCCAAAATTTCATAAATTTGGTGTAAAATGACGGTGGGCATGGATAACATAAACAAGCTCCGTTGGAAATTGGTCATGATACTATTTGGCTTCAATTTTTAAAATAGAATAATAAAGTACTAACACCACACATAACTGTTTTATCCAGGTTTTTATTATAAAAAGTGGTAAATTTAGAAAATGTTAGTATTGTCGCCTATGGCAGAATAAATAGTACCGTTTTCCCTATACTCAAGATAGCAAGGGAAATCAAAATCAATCAAACTTCAGTCATATTTTACTATTTTGAAGCATTTGATAAGTACATTTGATTTTTATCACAAAGAATAGAAATTTTTAACTGAGAACAATACCGTGTTGAGAAAAGTGCTGAGTCATCATAATAAGTCAAATTGATGGGTACTGATATAAAACTTTATTCTAGGATTTCAATATTAACTATATTGTATAAAATGCACCAAACTATGGTTCTTTTGTAGTTGTTTTCACCTTTCGCAATGCTTAATTCAATTGAAATTACCAGAATTCAAGTCACGACAAATATTTTTAACTGAAATATTTGCCTCTTTTGCTGTGTAATTCCCTAAATGTATCACTTGGGTATTTCTCTAGACATAATCTATTAAAATGGCAAATTGTCGGGTTAAGTTTGTACTGTTTATGGGGTTAGGCAATATTTGGTCATACTAGAAGCATTTTCAGTGTTGAAATTGTCCATTTAGGAAAAAAAGAGGCCCACTTGAGGCTAAATTTAGATGGAATTTATGCTATCCTGTGTAACGAATTGTTCACATTCTTGGCAATTCATGCAGCAAATATTTCAATAGTGCTTCATTTTGTAGTTGCTATCTATTGTTATATCAGGCATATATTGTTTTTCATTTTCTTCTGTTTGAAAGGACTTTTGTTGGAAATCAATACTCCCAAGGGACATAATTCTGCTTTTTCATAGATTAATTCAGGCAACAAAGGCAACTTAACAGCTGAGTACTTTGCATATTTAATATTTTAAGTGTCTAATATCTTTGTTTTTATCATCTCAAGACAGAATAATGGATTTTATAACAAGCTCTGAAATTTTGAACCACAATATGGCATATACTAAAGCATGGAATGGAGATTAGTATGAAAAATCTTGAATTTGTACTTATGTTGTAAATTTTGGATAAAATGAATACAAATTGAATGGAAATGTCATTTTTATCTGTTTAAATGGAACTGTTTATAATTTTTTTTTTTAAAAGATAAGATATGATTGAATACAGGTTGTTTATTAAGCCTTTATGAAAGAAGTAGAGAAAGAGGTAAACCAGCATGTAGGGGTGGGGACATAAAATGATCCATGTTACTTTAAGTAATGGGGACATACAAGTATTTATTATAGCCAAGGTTTTCACAATAACCCAGTATTGCATTAATGGTGTCATAAGAATTCTTTATATCTTAATGTCACAGTATAGGGAAAACGGTACTATTACATTTTCCCAGCATTAGGTTGGCCTTTTGTGTACCCAAGGCAGGTGAAGGAAGTCAAATTAGGAGCGCTGTGATTGGATGTAAGGGTACAATATATTTTTTTATTTATCTATGAATAACTGCAGTGTGTATATTTACAATATAAATTTTTATACCTATTGAAATATTTTCTAGAGAATTATTTGAAAAGGCTTCCAAAATTTCATAAATTTGGTGTAAAATGACGGTGGGCATGGATAACATAAACAAGCTCCGTTGGAAATTGGTCATGATACTATTTGGCTTCAATTTTTAAAATAGAATAATAAAGTACTAACACCACACATAACTGTTTTATCCAGGTTTTTATTATAAAAAGTGGTAAATTTAGAAAATGTTAGTATTGTCGCCTATGGCAGAATAAATAGTACCGTGTTCCCTATACTCAAGATAGCAAGGGAAATCAAAATCAATCAAACTTCAGTCATATTTTACTATTTTGAAGCATTTGATAAGTACATTTGATTTTTATCACAAAGAATAGAAATTTTTAACTGAGAACAATACCGTGTTGAGAAAAGTGCTGAGTCATCATAATAAGTCAAATTGATGGGTACTGATATAAAACTTTATTCAAGGATTTCAATATTAACTATATTGTATAAAATGCACCAAACTATGGTTCTTTTGTAGTTGTTTTCACCTTTCGCAATGCTTAATTCAATTGAAATTACCAGAATTCAAGTCACGACAAATATTTTTAACTGAAATATTTGCCTCTTTTGCTGTGTAATTCCCTAAATGTATCACTTGGGTATTTCTCTAGACATAATCTATTAAAATGGCAAATTGTCGGGTTAAGTTTGTACTGTTTATGGGGTTAGGCAATATTTGGTCATACTAGAAGCATTTTCAGTGTTGAAATTGTCCATTTAGGAAAAAAAGAGGCCCACTTGAGGCTAAATTTAGATGGAATTTATGCTATCCTGTGTAACGAATTGTTCACATTCTTGGCAATTCATGCAGCAAATATTTCAATAGTGCTTCATTTTGTAGTTGCTATCTATTGTTATATCAGGCATATATTGTTTTTCATTTTCTTCTGTTTGAAAGGACTTTTGTTGGAAATCAATACTCCCAAGGGACATAATTCTGCTTTTTCATAGATTAATTCAGGCAACAAAGGCAACTTAACAGCTGAGTACTTTGCATATTTAATATTTTAAGTGTCTAATATCTTTGTTTTTATCATCTCAAGACAGAATAATGGATTTTATAACAAGCTCTGAAATTTTGAACCACAATATGGCATATACTAAAGCATGGAATGGAGATTAGTATGAAAAATCTTGAATTTGTACTTATGTTGTAAATTTTGGATAAAATGAATACAAATTGAATGGAAATGTCATTTTTATCTGTTTAAATGGAACTGTTTATAATTTTTTTTTTTAAAAGATAAGATATGATTGAATACAGGTTGTTTATTAAGCCTTTATGAAAGAAGTAGAGAAAGAGGTAAACCAGCATGTAGGGGTGGGGACATAAAATGATCCATGTTACTTTAAGTAATGGGGACATACAAGTATTTATTATAGCCAAGGTTTTCACAATAACCCAGTATTGCATTAATGGTGTCATAAGAATTCTTTATATCTTAATGTCACAGTATACTCAAGATAGCAAGGGAAATCAAAATCAATCAAACTTCAGTCATATTTTACTATTTTGAAGCATTTGATAAGTACATTTGATTTTTATCACAAAGAATAGAAATTTTTAACTGAGAACAATACCGTGTTGAGAAAAGTGCTGAGTCATCATAATAAGTCAAATTGATGGGTACTGATATAAAACTTTATTCTAGGATTTCAATATTAACTATATTGTATAAAATGCACCAAACTATGGTTCTTTTGTAGTTGTTTTCACCTTTCGCAATGCTTAATTCAATTGAAATTACCAGAATTCAAGTCACGACAAATATTTTTAACTGAAATATTTGCCTCTTTTGCTGTGTAATTCCCTAAATGTATCACTTGGGTATTTCTCTAGACATAATCTATTAAAATGGCAAATTGTCGGGTTAAGTTTGTACTGTTTATGGGGTTAGGCAATATTTGGTCATACTAGAAGCATTTTCAGTGTTGAAATTGTCCATTTAGGAAAAAAAGAGGCCCACTTGAGGCTAAATTTAGATGGAATTTATGCTATCCTGTGTAACGAATTGTTCACATTCTTGGCAATTCATGCAGCAAATATTTCAATAGTGCTTCATTTTGTAGTTGCTATCTATTGTTATATCAGGCATATATTGTTTTTCATTTTCTTCTGTTTGAAAGGACTTTTGTTGGAAATCAATACTCCCAAGGGACATAATTCTGCTTTTTCATAGATTAATTCAGGCAACAAAGGCAACTTAACAGCTGAGTACTTTGCATATTTAATATTTTAAGTGTCTAATATCTTTGTTTTTATCATCTCAAGACAGAATAATGGATTTTATAACAAGCTCTGAAATTTTGAACCACAATATGGCATATACTAAAGCATGGAATGGAGATTAGTATGAAAAATCTTGAATTTGTACTTATGTTGTAAATTTTGGATAAAATGAATACAAATTGAATGGAAATGTCATTTTTATCTGTTTAAATGGAACTGTTTATAATTTTTTTTTTTAAAAGATAAGATATGATTGAATACAGGTTGTTTATTAAGCCTTTATGAAAGAAGTAGAGAAAGAGGTAAACCAGCATGTAGGGGTGGGGACATAAAATGATCCATGTTACTTTAAGTAATGGGGACATACAAGTATTTATTATAGCCAAGGTTTTCACAATAACCCAGTATTGCATTAATGGTGTCATAAGAATTCTTTATATCTTAATGTCACAGTATAGGGAAAACGGTACTATTACATTTTCCCAGCATTAGGTTGGCCTTTTGTGTACCCAAGGCAGGTGAAGGAAGTCAAATTAGGAGCGCTGTGATTGGATGTAAGGGTACAATATATTTTTTTATTTATCTATGAATAACTGCAGTGTGTATATTTACAATATAAATTTTTATACCTATTGAAATATTTTCTAGAGAATTATTTGAAAAGGCTTCCAAAATTTCATAAATTTGGTGTAAAATGACGGTGGGCATGGATAACATAAACAAGCTCCGTTGGAAATTGGTCATGATACTATTTGGCTTCAATTTTTAAAATAGAATAATAAAGTACTAACACCACACATAACTGTTTTATCCAGGTTTTTATTATAAAAAGTGGTAAATTTAGAAAATGTTAGTATTGTCGCCTATGGCAGAATAAATAGTACCGTTTTCCCTATACTCAAGATAGCAAGGGAAATCAAAATCAATCAAACTTCAGTCATATTTTACTATTTTGAAGCATTTGATAAGTACATTTGATTTTTATCACAAAGAATAGAAATTTTTAACTGAGAACAATACCGTGTTGAGAAAAGTGCTGAGTCATCATAATAAGTCAAATTGATGGGTACTGATATAAAACTTTATTCTAGGATTTCAATATTAACTATATTGTATAAAATGCACCAAACTATGGTTCTTTTGTAGTTGTTTTCACCTTTCGCAATGCTTAATTCAATTGAAATTACCAGAATTCAAGTCACGACAAATATTTTTAACTGAAATATTTGCCTCTTTTGCTGTGTAATTCCCTAAATGTATCACTTGGGTATTTCTCTAGACATAATCTATTAAAATGGCAAATTGTCGGGTTAAGTTTGTACTGTTTATGGGGTTAGGCAATATTTGGTCATACTAGAAGCATTTTCAGTGTTGAAATTGTCCATTTAGGAAAAAAAGAGGCCCACTTGAGGCTAAATTTAGATGGAATTTATGCTATCCTGTGTAACGAATTGTTCACATTCTTGGCAATTCATGCAGCAAATATTTCAATAGTGCTTCATTTTGTAGTTGCTATCTATTGTTATATCAGGCATATATTGTTTTTCATTTTCTTCTGTTTGAAAGGACTTTTGTTGGAAATCAATACTCCCAAGGGACATAATTCTGCTTTTTCATAGATTAATTCAGGCAACAAAGGCAACTTAACAGCTGAGTACTTTGCATATTTAATATTTTAAGTGTCTAATATCTTTGTTTTTATCATCTCAAGACAGAATAATGGATTTTATAACAAGCTCTGAAATTTTGAACCACAATATGGCATATACTAAAGCATGGAATGGAGATTAGTATGAAAAATCTTGAATTTGTACTTATGTTGTAAATTTTGGATAAAATGAATACAAATTGAATGGAAATGTCATTTTTATCTGTTTAAATGGAACTGTTTATAATTTTTTTTTTTAAAAGATAAGATATGATTGAATACAGGTTGTTTATTAAGCCTTTATGAAAGAAGTAGAGAAAGAGGTAAACCAGCATGTAGGGGTGGGGACATAAAATGATCCATGTTACTTTAAGTAATGGGGACATACAAGTATTTATTATAGCCAAGGTTTTCACAATAACCCAGTATTGCATTAATGGTGTCATAAGAATTCTTTATATCTTAATGTCACAGTATACTCAAGATAGCAAGGGAAATCAAAATCAATCAAACTTCAGTCATATTTTACTATTTTGAAGCATTTGATAAGTACATTTGATTTTTATCACAAAGAATAGAAATTTTTAACTGAGAACAATACCGTGTTGAGAAAAGTGCTGAGTCATCATAATAAGTCAAATTGATGGGTACTGATATAAAACTTTATTCTAGGATTTCAATATTAACTATATTGTATAAAATGCACCAAACTATGGTTCTTTTGTAGTTGTTTTCACCTTTCGCAATGCTTAATTCAATTGAAATTACCAGAATTCAAGTCACGACAAATATTTTTAACTGAAATATTTGCCTCTTTTGCTGTGTAATTCCCTAAATGTATCACTTGGGTATTTCTCTAGACATAATCTATTAAAATGGCAAATTGTCGGGTTAAGTTTGTACTGTTTATGGGGTTAGGCAATATTTGGTCATACTAGAAGCATTTTCAGTGTTGAAATTGTCCATTTAGGAAAAAAAGAGGCCCACTTGAGGCTAAATTTAGATGGAATTTATGCTATCCTGTGTAACGAATTGTTCACATTCTTGGCAATTCATGCAGCAAATATTTCAATAGTGCTTCATTTTGTAGTTGCTATCTATTGTTATATCAGGCATATATTGTTTTTCATTTTCTTCTGTTTGAAAGGACTTTTGTTGGAAATCAATACTCCCAAGGGACATAATTCTGCTTTTTCATAGATTAATTCAGGCAACAAAGGCAACTTAACAGCTGAGTACTTTGCATATTTAATATTTTAAGTGTCTAATATCT
The DNA here is from genome assembly GCF_021869535.1 of Mytilus californianus. NCBI lineage: Eukaryota > Metazoa > Mollusca > Bivalvia > Mytilida > Mytilidae > Mytilus > Mytilus californianus. Next base: position 97,808,594 of record NW_026262734.1, on the reverse strand, counting down.
TTGTTTTTATCATCTCAAGACAGAATAATGGATTTTATAACAAGCTCTGAAATTTTGAACCACAATATGGCATATACTAAAGCATGGAATGGAGATTAGTATGAAAAATCTTGAATTTGTACTTATGTTGTAAATTTTGGATAAAATGAATACAAATTGAATGGAAATGTCATTTTTATCTGTTTAAATGGAACTGTTTATAATTTTTTTTTTTAAAAGATAAGATATGATTGAATACAGGTTGTTTATTAAGCCTTTATGAAAGAAGTAGAGAAAGAGGTAAACCAGCATGTAGGGGTGGGGACATAAAATGATCCATGTTACTTTAAGTAATGGGGACATACAAGTATTTATTATAGCCAAGGTTTTCACAATAACCCAGTATTGCATTAATGGTGTCATAAGAATTCTTTATATCTTAATGTCACAGTATAGGGAAAACGGTACTATTACATTTTCCCAGCATTAGGTTGGCCTTTTGTGTACCCAAGGCAGGTGAAGGAAGTCAAATTAGGAGCGCTGTGATTGGATGTAAGGGTACAATATATTTTTTTATTTATCTATGAATAACTGCAGTGTGTATATTTACAATATAAATTTTTATACCTATTGAAATATTTTCTAGAGAATTATTTGAAAAGGCTTCCAAAATTTCATAAATTTGGTGTAAAATGACGGTGGGCATGGATAACATAAACAAGCTCCGTTGGAAATTGGTCATGATACTATTTGGCTTCAATTTTTAAAATAGAATAATAAAGTACTAACACCACACATAACTGTTTTATCCAGGTTTTTATTATAAAAAGTGGTAAATTTAGAAAATGTTAGTATTGTCGCCTATGGCAGAATAAATAGTACCGTTTTCCCTATACTCAAGATAGCAAGGGAAATCAAAATCAATCAAACTTCAGTCATATTTTACTATTTTGAAGCATTTGATAAGTACATTTGATTTTTATCACAAAGAATAGAAATTTTTAACTGAGAACAATACCGTGTTGAGAAAAGTGCTGAGTCATCATAATAAGTCAAATTGATGGGTACTGATATAAAACTTTATTCTAGGATTTCAATATTAACTATATTGTATAAAATGCACCAAACTATGGTTCTTTTGTAGTTGTTTTCACCTTTCGCAATGCTTAATTCAATTGAAATTACCAGAATTCAAGTCACGACAAATATTTTTAACTGAAATATTTGCCTCTTTTGCTGTGTAATTCCCTAAATGTATCACTTGGGTATTTCTCTAGACATAATCTATTAAAATGGCAAATTGTCGGGTTAAGTTTGTACTGTTTATGGGGTTAGGCAATATTTGGTCATACTAGAAGCATTTTCAGTGTTGAAATTGTCCATTTAGGAAAAAAAGAGGCCCACTTGAGGCTAAATTTAGATGGAATTTATGCTATCCTGTGTAACGAATTGTTCACATTCTTGGCAATTCATGCAGCAAATATTTCAATAGTGCTTCATTTTGTAGTTGCTATCTATTGTTATATCAGGCATATATTGTTTTTCATTTTCTTCTGTTTGAAAGGACTTTTGTTGGAAATCAATACTCCCAAGGGACATAATTCTGCTTTTTCATAGATTAATTCAGGCAACAAAGGCAACTTAACAGCTGAGTACTTTGCATATTTAATATTTTAAGTGTCTAATATCTTTGTTTTTATCATCTCAAGACAGAATAATGGATTTTATAACAAGCTCTGAAATTTTGAACCACAATATGGCATATACTAAAGCATGGAATGGAGATTAGTATGAAAAATCTTGAATTTGTACTTATGTTGTAAATTTTGGATAAAATGAATACAAATTGAATGGAAATGTCATTTTTATCTGTTTAAATGGAACTGTTTATAATTTTTTTTTTTAAAAGATAAGATATGATTGAATACAGGTTGTTTATTAAGCCTTTATGAAAGAAGTAGAGAAAGAGGTAAACCAGCATGTAGGGGTGGGGACATAAAATGATCCATGTTACTTTAAGTAATGGGGACATACAAGTATTTATTATAGCCAAGGTTTTCACAATAACCCAGTATTGCATTAATGGTGTCATAAGAATTCTTTATATCTTAATGTCACAGTATAGGGAAAACGGTACTATTACATTTTCCCAGCATTAGGTTGGCCTTTTGTGTACCCAAGGCAGGTGAAGGAAGTCAAATTAGGAGCGCTGTGATTGGATGTAAGGGTACAATATATTTTTTTATTTATCTATGAATAACTGCAGTGTGTATATTTACAATATAAATTTTTATACCTATTGAAATATTTTCTAGAGAATTATTTGAAAAGGCTTCCAAAATTTCATAAATTTGGTGTAAAATGACGGTGGGCATGGATAACATAAACAAGCTCCGTTGGAAATTGGTCATGATACTATTTGGCTTCAATTTTTAAAATAGAATAATAAAGTACTAACACCACACATAACTGTTTTATCCAGGTTTTTATTATAAAAAGTGGTAAATTTAGAAAATGTTAGTATTGTCGCCTATGGCAGAATAAATAGTACCGTTTTCCCTATACTCAAGATAGCAAGGGAAATCAAAATCAATCAAACTTCAGTCATATTTTACTATTTTGAAGCATTTGATAAGTACATTTGATTTTTATCACAAAGAATAGAAATTTTTAACTGAGAACAATACCGTGTTGAGAAAAGTGCTGAGTCATCATAATAAGTCAAATTGATGGGTACTGATATAAAACTTTATTCTAGGATTTCAATATTAACTATATTGTATAAAATGCACCAAACTATGGTTCTTTTGTAGTTGTTTTCACCTTTCGCAATGCTTAATTCAATTGAAATTACCAGAATTCAAGTCACGACAAATATTTTTAACTGAAATATTTGCCTCTTTTGCTGTGTAATTCCCTAAATGTATCACTTGGGTATTTCTCTAGACATAATCTATTAAAATGGCAAATTGTCGGGTTAAGTTTGTACTGTTTATGGGGTTAGGCAATATTTGGTCATACTAGAAGCATTTTCAGTGTTGAAATTGTCCATTTAGGAAAAAAAGAGGCCCACTTGAGGCTAAATTTAGATGGAATTTATGCTATCCTGTGTAACGAATTGTTCACATTCTTGGCAATTCATGCAGCAAATATTTCAATAGTGCTTCATTTTGTAGTTGCTATCTATTGTTATATCAGGCATATATTGTTTTTCATTTTCTTCTGTTTGAAAGGACTTTTGTTGGAAATCAATACTCCCAAGGGACATAATTCTGCTTTTTCATAGATTAATTCAGGCAACAAAGGCAACTTAACAGCTGAGTACTTTGCATATTTAATATTTTAAGTGTCTAATATCTTTGTTTTTATCATCTCAAGACAGAATAATGGATTTTATAACAAGCTCTGAAATTTTGAACCACAATATGGCATATACTAAAGCATGGAATGGAGATTAGTATGAAAAATCTTGAATTTGTACTTATGTTGTAAATTTTGGATAAAATGAATACAAATTGAATGGAAATGTCATTTTTATCTGTTTAAATGGAACTGTTTATAATTTTTTTTTTTAAAAGATAAGATATGATTGAATACAGGTTGTTTATTAAGCCTTTATGAAAGAAGTAGAGAAAGAGGTAAACCAGCATGTAGGGGTGGGGACATAAAATGATCCATGTTACTTTAAGTAATGGGGACATACAAGTATTTATTATAGCCAAGGTTTTCACAATAACCCAGTATTGCATTAATGGTGTCATAAGAATTCTTTATATCTTAATGTCACAGTATACTCAAGATAGCAAGGGAAATCAAAATCAATCAAACTTCAGTCATATTTTACTATTTTGAAGCATTTGATAAGTACATTTGATTTTTATCACAAAGAATAGAAATTTTTAACTGAGAACAATACCGTGTTGAGAAAAGTGCTGAGTCATCATAATAAGTCAAATTGATGGGTACTGATATAAAACTTTATTCTAGGATTTCAATATTAACTATATTGTATAAAATGCACCAAACTATGGTTCTTTTGTAGTTGTTTTCACCTTTCGCAATGCTTAATTCAATTGAAATTACCAGAATTCAAGTCACGACAAATATTTTTAACTGAAATATTTGCCTCTTTTGCTGTGTAATTCCCTAAATGTATCACTTGGGTATTTCTCTAGACATAATCTATTAAAATGGCAAATTGTCGGGTTAAGTTTGTACTGTTTATGGGGTTAGGCAATATTTGGTCATACTAGAAGCATTTTCAGTGTTGAAATTGTCCATTTAGGAAAAAAAGAGGCCCACTTGAGGCTAAATTTAGATGGAATTTATGCTATCCTGTGTAACGAATTGTTCACATTCTTGGCAATTCATGCAGCAAATATTTCAATAGTGCTTCATTTTGTAGTTGCTATCTATTGTTATATCAGGCATATATTGTTTTTCATTTTCTTCTGTTTGAAAGGACTTTTGTTGGAAATCAATACTCCCAAGGGACATAATTCTGCTTTTTCATAGATTAATTCAGGCAACAAAGGCAACTTAACAGCTGAGTACTTTGCATATTTAATATTTTAAGTGTCTAATATCTTTGTTTTTATCATCTCAAGACAGAATAATGGATTTTATAACAAGCTCTGAAATTTTGAACCACAATATGGCATATACTAAAGCATGGAATGGAGATTAGTATGAAAAATCTTGAATTTGTACTTATGTTGTAAATTTTGGATAAAATGAATACAAATTGAATGGAAATGTCATTTTTATCTGTTTAAATGGAACTGTTTATAATTTTTTTTTTTAAAAGATAAGATATGATTGAATACAGGTTGTTTATTAAGCCTTTATGAAAGAAGTAGAGAAAGAGGTAAACCAGCATGTAGGGGTGGGGACATAAAATGATCCATGTTACTTTAAGTAATGGGGACATACAAGTATTTATTATAGCCAAGGTTTTCACAATAACCCAGTATTGCATTAATGGTGTCATAAGAATTCTTTATATCTTAATGTCACAGTATACTCAAGATAGCAAGGGAAATCAAAATCAATCAAACTTCAGTCATATTTTACTATTTTGAAGCATTTGATAAGTACATTTGATTTTTATCACAAAGAATAGAAATTTTTAACTGAGAACAATACCGTGTTGAGAAAAGTGCTGAGTCATCATAATAAGTCAAATTGATGGGTACTGATATAAAACTTTATTCTAGGATTTCAATATTAACTATATTGTATAAAATGCACCAAACTATGGTTCTTTTGTAGTTGTTTTCACCTTTCGCAATGCTTAATTCAATTGAAATTACCAGAATTCAAGTCACGACAAATATTTTTAACTGAAATATTTGCCTCTTTTGCTGTGTAATTCCCTAAATGTATCACTTGGGTATTTCTCTAGACATAATCTATTAAAATGGCAAATTGTCGGGTTAAGTTTGTACTGTTTATGGGGTTAGGCAATATTTGGTCATACTAGAAGCATTTTCAGTGTTGAAATTGTCCATTTAGGAAAAAAAGAGGCCCACTTGAGGCTAAATTTAGATGGAATTTATGCTATCCTGTGTAACGAATTGTTCACATTCTTGGCAATTCATGCAGCAAATATTTCAATAGTGCTTCATTTTGTAGTTGCTATCTATTGTTATATCAGGCATATATTGTTTTTCATTTTCTTCTGTTTGAAAGGACTTTTGTTGGAAATCAATACTCCCAAGGGACATAATTCTGCTTTTTCATAGATTAATTCAGGCAACAAAGGCAACTTAACAGCTGAGTACTTTGCATATTTAATATTTTAAGTGTCTAATATCTTTGTTTTTATCATCTCAAGACAGAATAATGGATTTTATAACAAGCTCTGAAATTTTGAACCACAATATGGCATATACTAAAGCATGGAATGGAGATTAGTATGAAAAATCTTGAATTTGTACTTATGTTGTAAATTTTGGATAAAATGAATACAAATTGAATGGAAATGTCATTTTTATCTGTTTAAATGGAACTGTTTATAATTTTTTTTTTTAAAAGATAAGATATGATTGAATACAGGTTGTTTATTAAGCCTTTATGAAAGAAGTAGAGAAAGAGGTAAACCAGCATGTAGGGGTGGGGACATAAAATGATCCATGTTACTTTAAGTAATGGGGACATACAAGTATTTATTATAGCCAAGGTTTTCACAATAACCCAGTATTGCATTAATGGTGTCATAAGAATTCTTTATATCTTAATGTCACAGTATACTCAAGATAGCAAGGGAAATCAAAATCAATCAAACTTCAGTCATATTTTACTATTTTGAAGCATTTGATAAGTACATTTGATTTTTATCACAAAGAATAGAAATTTTTAACTGAGAACAATACCGTGTTGAGAAAAGTGCTGAGTCATCATAATAAGTCAAATTGATGGGTACTGATATAAAACTTTATTCTAGGATTTCAATATTAACTATATTGTATAAAATGCACCAAACTATGGTTCTTTTGTAGTTGTTTTCACCTTTCGCAATGCTTAATTCAATTGAAATTACCAGAATTCAAGTCACGACAAATATTTTTAACTGAAATATTTGCCTCTTTTGCTGTGTAATTCCCTAAATGTATCACTTGGGTATTTCTCTAGACATAATCTATTAAAATGGCAAATTGTCGGGTTAAGTTTGTACTGTTTATGGGGTTAGGCAATATTTGGTCATACTAGAAGCATTTTCAGTGTTGAAATTGTCCATTTAGGAAAAAAAGAGGCCCACTTGAGGCTAAATTTAGATGGAATTTATGCTATCCTGTGTAACGAATTGTTCACATTCTTGGCAATTCATGCAGCAAATATTTCAATAGTGCTTCATTTTGTAGTTGCTATCTATTGTTATATCAGGCATATATTGTTTTTCATTTTCTTCTGTTTGAAAGGACTTTTGTTGGAAATCAATACTCCCAAGGGACATAATTCTGCTTTTTCATAGATTAATTCAGGCAACAAAGGCAACTTAACAGCTGAGTACTTTGCATATTTAATATTTTAAGTGTCTAATATCTTTGTTTTTATCATCTCAAGACAGAATAATGGATTTTATAACAAGCTCTGAAATTTTGAACCACAATATGGCATATACTAAAGCATGGAATGGAGATTAGTATGAAAAATCTTGAATTTGTACTTATGTTGTTCATTTTGGATAAAATGAATACAAATTGAATGGAAATGTCATTTTTATCTGTTTAAATGGAACTGTTTATAATTTTTTTTTTTAAAAGATAAGATATGATTGAATACAGGTTGTTTATTAAGCCTTTATGAAAGAAGTAGAGAAAGAGGTAAACCAGCATGTAGGGGTGGGGACATAAAATGATCCATGTTACTTTAAGTAATGGGGACATACAAGTATTTATTATAGCCAAGGTTTTCACAATAACCCAGTATTGCATTAATGGTGTCATAAGAATTCTTTATATCTTAATGTCACAGTATAGGGAAAACGGTACTATTACATTTTCCCAGCATTAGGTTGGCCTTTTGTGTACCCAAGGCAGGTGAAGGAAGTCAAATTAGGAGCGCTGTGATTGGATGTAAGGGTACAATATATTTTTTTATTTATCTATGAATAACTGCAGTGTGTATATTTACAATATAAATTTTTATACCTATTGAAATATTTTCTAGAGAATTATTTGAAAAGGCTTCCAAAATTTCATAAATTTGGTGTAAAATGACGGTGGGCATGGATAACATAAACAAGCTCCGTTGGAAATTGGTCATGATACTATTTGGCTTCAATTTTTAAAATAGAATAATAAAGTACTAACACCACACATAACTGTTTTATCCAGGTTTTTATTATAAAAAGTGGTAAATTTAGAAAATGTTAGTATTGTCGCCTATGGCAGAATAAATAGTACCGTTTTCCCTATACTCAAGATAGCAAGGGAAATCAAAATCAATCAAACTTCAGTCATATTTTACTATTTTGAAGCATTTGATAAGTACATTTGATTTTTATCACAAAGAATAGAAATTTTTAACTGAGAACAATACCGTGTTGAGAAAAGTGCTGAGTCATCATAATAAGTCAAATTGATGGGTACTGATATAAAACTTTATTCTAGGATTTCAATATTAACTATATTGTATAAAATGCACCAAACTATGGTTCTTTTGTAGTTGTTTTCACCTTTCGCAATGCTTAATTCAATTGAAATTACCAGAATTCAAGTCACGACAAATATTTTTAACTGAAATATTTGCCTCTTTTGCTGTGTAATTCCCTAAATGTATCACTTGGGTATTTCTCTAGACATAATCTATTAAAATGGCAAATTGTCGGGTTAAGTTTGTACTGTTTATGGGGTTAGGCAATATTTGGTCATACTAGAAGCATTTTCAGTGTTGAAATTGTCCATTTAGGAAAAAAAGAGGCCCACTTGAGGCTAAATTTAGATGGAATTTATGCTATCCTGTGTAACGAATTGTTCACATTCTTGGCAATTCATGCAGCAAATATTTCAATAGTGCTTCATTTTGTAGTTGCTATCTATTGTTATATCAGGCATATATTGTTTTTCATTTTCTTCTGTTTGAAAGGACTTTTGTTGGAAATCAATACTCCCAAGGGACATAATTCTGCTTTTTCATAGATTAATTCAGGCAACAAAGGCAACTTAACAGCTGAGTACTTTGCATATTTAATATTTTAAGTGTCTAATATCTTTGTTTTTATCATCTCAAGACAGAATAATGGATTTTATAACAAGCTCTGAAATTTTGAACCACAATATGGCATATACTAAAGCATGGAATGGAGATTAGTATGAAAAATCTTGAATTTGTACTTATGTTGTAAATTTTGGATAAAATGAATACAAATTGAATGGAAATGTCATTTTTATCTGTTTAAATGGAACTGTTTATAATTTTTTTTTTTAAAAGATAAGATATGATTGAATACAGGTTGTTTATTAAGCCTTTATGAAAGAAGTAGAGAAAGAGGTAAACCAGCATGTAGGGGTGGGGACATAAAATGATCCATGTTACTTTAAGTAATGGGGACATACAAGTATTTATTATAGCCAAGGTTTTCACAATAACCCAGTATTGCATTAATGGTGTCATAAGAATTCTTTATATCTTAATGTCACAGTATAGGGAAAACGGTACTATTACATTTTCCCAGCATTAGGTTGGCCTTTTGTGTACCCAAGGCAGGTGAAGGAAGTCAAATTAGGAGCGCTGTGATTGGATGTAAGGGTACAATATATTTTTTTATTTATCTATGAATAACTGCAGTGTGTATATTTACAATATAAATTTTTATACCTATTGAAATATTTTCTAGAGAATTATTTGAAAAGGCTTCCAAAATTTCATAAATTTGGTGTAAAATGACGGTGGGCATGGATAACATAAACAAGCTCCGTTGGAAATTGGTCATGATACTATTTGGCTTCAATTTTTAAAATAGAATAATAAAGTACTAACACCACACATAACTGTTTTATCCAGGTTTTTATTATAAAAAGTGGTAAATTTAGAAAATGTTAGTATTGTCGCCTATGGCAGAATAAATAGTACCGTTTTCCCTATACTCAAGATAGCAAGGGAAATCAAAATCAATCAAACTTCAGTCATATTTTACTATTTTGAAGCATTTGATAAGTACATTTGATTTTTATCACAAAGAATAGAAATTTTTAACTGAGAACAATACCGTGTTGAGAAAAGTGCTGAGTCATCATAATAAGTCAAATTGATGGGTACTGATATAAAACTTTATTCTAGGATTTCAATATTAACTATATTGTATAAAATGCACCAAACTATGGTTCTTTTGTAGTTGTTTTCACCTTTCGCAATGCTTAATTCAATTGAAATTACCAGAATTCAAGTCACGACAAATATTTTTAACTGAAATATTTGCCTCTTTTGCTGTGTAATTCCCTAAATGTATCACTTGGGTATTTCTCTAGACATAATCTATTAAAATGGCAAATTGTCGGGTTAAGTTTGTACTGTTTATGGGGTTAGGCAATATTTGGTCATACTAGAAGCATTTTCAGTGTTGAAATTGTCCATTTAGGAAAAAAAGAGGCCCACTTGAGGCTAAATTTAGATGGAATTTATGCTATCCTGTGTAACGAATTGTTCACATTCTTGGCAATTCATGCAGCAAATATTTCAATAGTGCTTCATTTTGTAGTTGCTATCTATTGTTATATCAGGCATATATTGTTTTTCATTTTCTTCTGTTTGAAAGGACTTTTGTTGGAAATCAATACTCCCAAGGGACATAATTCTGCTTTTTCATAGATTAATTCAGGCAACAAAGGCAACTTAACAGCTGAGTACTTTGCATATTTAATATTTTAAGTGTCTAATATCTTTGTTTTTATCATCTCAAGACAGAATAATGGATTTTATAACAAGCTCTGAAATTTTGAACCACAATATGGCATATACTAAAGCATGGAATGGAGATTAGTATGAAAAATCTTGAATTTGTACTTATGTTGTAAATTTTGGATAAAATGAATACAAATTGAATGGAAATGTCATTTTTATCTGTTTAAATGGAACTGTTTATAATTTTTTTTTTTAAAAGATAAGATATGATTGAATACAGGTTGTTTATTAAGCCTTTATGAAAGAAGTAGAGAAAGAGGTAAACCAGCATGTAGGGGTGGGGACATAAAATGATCCATGTTACTTTAAGTAATGGGGACATACAAGTATTTATTATAGCCAAGGTTTTCACAATAACCCAGTATTGCATTAATGGTGTCATAAGAATTCTTTATATCTTAATGTCACAGTATAGGGAAAACGGTACTATTACATTTTCCCAGCATTAGGTTGGCCTTTTGTGTACCCAAGGCAGGTGAAGGAAGTCAAATTAGGAGCGCTGTGATTGGATGTAAGGGTACAATATATTTTTTTATTTATCTATGAATAACTGCAGTGTGTATATTTACAATATAAATTTTTATACCTATTGAAATATTTTCTAGAGAATTATTTGAAAAGGCTTCCAAAATTTCATAAATTTGGTGTAAAATGACGGTGGGCATGGATAACATAAACAAGCTCCGTTGGAAATTGGTCATGATACTATTTGGCTTCAATTTTTAAAATAGAATAATAAAGTACTAACACCACACATAACTGTTTTATCCAGGTTTTTATTATAAAAAGTGGTAAATTTAGAAAATGTTAGTATTGTCGCCTATGGCAGAATAAATAGTACCGTTTTCCCTATACTCAAGATAGCAAGGGAAATCAAAATCAATCAAACTTCAGTCATATTTTACTATTTTGAAGCATTTGATAAGTACATTTGATTTTTATCACAAAGAATAGAAATTTTTAACTGAGAACAATACCGTGTTGAGAAAAGTGCTGAGTCATCATAATAAGTCAAATTGATGGGTACTGATATAAAACTTTATTCTAGGATTTCAATATTAACTATATTGTATAAAATGCACCAAACTATGGTTCTTTTGTAGTTGTTTTCACCTTTCGCAATGCTTAATTCAATTGAAATTACCAGAATTCAAGTCACGACAAATATTTTTAACTGAAATATTTGCCTCTTTTGCTGTGTAATTCCCTAAATGTATCACTTGGGTATTTCTCTAGACATAATCTATTAAAATGGCAAATTGTCGGGTTAAGTTTGTACTGTTTATGGGGTTAGGCAATATTTGGTCATACTAGAAGCATTTTCAGTGTTGAAATTGTCCATTTAGGAAAAAAAGAGGCCCACTTGAGGCTAAATTTAGATGGAATTTATGCTATCCTGTGTAACGAATTGTTCACATTCTTGGCAATTCATGCAGCAAATATTTCAATAGTGCTTCATTTTGTAGTTGCTATCTATTGTTATATCAGGCATATATTGTTTTTCATTTTCTTCTGTTTGAAAGGACTTTTGTTGGAAATCAATACTCCCAAGGGACATAATTCTGCTTTTTCATAGATTAATTCAGGCAACAAAGGCAACTTAACAGCTGAGTACTTTGCATATTTAATATTTTAAGTGTCTAATATCTTTGTTTTTATCATCTCAAGACAGAATAATGGATTTTATAACAAGCTCTGAAATTTTGAACCACAATATGGCATATACTAAAGCATGGAATGGAGATTAGTATGAAAAATCTTGAATTTGTACTTATGTTGTAAATTTTGGATAAAATGAATACAAATTGAATGGAAATGTCATTTTTATCTGTTTAAATGGAACTGTTTATAATTTTTTTTTTTAAAAGATAAGATATGATTGAATACAGGTTGTTTATTAAGCCTTTATGAAAGAAGTAGAGAAAGAGGTAAACCAGCATGTAGGGGTGGGGACATAAAATGATCCATGTTACTTTAAGTAATGGGGACATACAAGTATTTATTATAGCCAAGGTTTTCACAATAACCCAGTATTGCATTAATGGTGTCATAAGAATTCTTTATATCTTAATGTCACAGTATAGGGAAAACGGTACTATTACATTTTCCCAGCATTAGGTTGGCCTTTTGTGTACCCAAGGCAGGTGAAGGAAGTCAAATTAGGAGCGCTGTGATTGGATGTAAGGGTACAATATATTTTTTTATTTATCTATGAATAACTGCAGTGTGTATATTTACAATATAAATTTTTATACCTATTGAAATATTTTCTAGAGAATTATTTGAAAAGGCTTCCAAAATTTCATAAATTTGGTGTAAAATGACGGTGGGCATGGATAACATAAACAAGCTCCGTTGGAAATTGGTCATGATACTATTTGGCTTCAATTTTTAAAATAGAATAATAAAGTACTAACACCACACATAACTGTTTTATCCAGGTTTTTATTATAAAAAGTGGTAAATTTAGAAAATGTTAGTATTGTCGCCTATGGCAGAATAAATAGTACCGTTTTCCCTTAAGCAGTTCAGTTCAGTTTCTTGTATATTCCTCCATTAATTGTGGAGCACTACCCATAGGGTATAATTGTAGCAACTATATACACCTTAAAACATAAGTGAATTTAATTATGACTGAATTTAGGCAATAATAATTACTAAATAATTAATATTATAATTAATTCATAGGATTGTCATCATAAATTTTTATAAAAATAATATTCATAATGTGCTGAGGTGTAAGAACAAATTAAGTAAGAACTGGATATATTTACAAATAAGAATTTAGAATTTAAGTGGTCTTGAATTAAACTTTCTTATAATTGTTAGTTAAAGGTGCTATACGTACATCAGAATTTATAATGAGAAGGTTATTTTATAAGACTTATGTAAAAGGGTTGGGGTTTAGAACAATTCAAAATATATACATAAGTTTTCCTTCACAGTTTAAAATTACCTTTTTTCGGATCTTATCATTATTCTTTAAAGGTACTTGATATCTTAAAACTTTTCAAAAAATTTAATTTAGGTCCTAATAAGTCATAAAATAGTAAGATGGTAAAGTATAGGGAACTATTTTATTTTAAAAAAGTTTACTTATACTTATACTGTACTTGTGTTCAAGTTTTTTATCCTTTTTGTGCGCAGCATGTGCATCTCGTAGCACAAATTTCTAACCAGAGTTTCAATGTTTTCATACACAGTTGAGTAACAGTTTATGTCCTTGCTAGTACAGTCCATTATGAGCTGCAGTAAATTCCCTTGTTGTATGATCTTCTTGTATGTTGAGGTATCAATTTCATCCATTGTCTGTTCGATTTTTGAGCAATATTTAGATTTTATTTGCTCCAATTCTTTGCAGCGTAGAATAAAATGTTCTAGATCTTTAATATTCTGTTCACAGATTGTACATATCGGGTTAACTTTCGGATCGAACTTAGCTCTTTTGGCTTGTAATATGTACGTTTGAGTACTTATTCTTGCTTTTATTTCTCCTGCCTTTACATCTTTACTATTGTTTTTACGCTTTTCCATATATTGTGTGCTTCATTTAATAGATTGTTTTGTATCTCTATGTATTTAAGTGATGTTTTTTTCCATTTTTTCATAATGACATTCATTTTTCCAGTATTCCTTGATCTTTATTCCTACTAGTCTTTTCCATTCGATTTTCTTAAGTGGTTTTTCTGTGTAGTAAGTACTAGATTTCAAATTGTATTTTGATAGAGTTTTTTCCACTCTGTTGATAAAGTCTTTTCCTCTTTGGTCTGAGAATGCTATTTGTCGACGCAGAATTTCACATTCTATGGTTCCTGAATTTCGAACAATATTCATGAAGAAGGTAAGTAGATTTTTGTCTAATGTGATGGCAATAGGTTCTGCTCCTACCAGGGTATAGACAGCCATATTTGCTGTATTATTTGGAAGCCCTTGAATTTGTCGGAGGATTTTTCTCTCTGCCAGTTCTAGCATATCCTTTTCTTTGCAAGTAAGTTCATCACCTCAAGTCCGTAGATGCTTCCTGGTACTGCATATGTTCTCCATAGCTTGTATGCGACCATGGGTGAGAATCCCCTTCTGACATGTAAACCGGCTCCGAGAAGGCTGTATATTGTTGTCCTGCCGGTTCTTATTCTTTCAGAGATATTTGCCCGGTTTTGCTCGTTTCTTTTGATACCTAGATGTTTGGTTTCATTGGTTATATTGATGTCATCGTCTTCGAATTGCAGTGTTGATATGTTTGAGCCTTTTGCATTGTATAAAACAGCTTCAGATTTAGTTGGATTGATTTTAACTAGATCTCTGCTTGTATGGTGCTGTACTATGTCTAATATTCCTTGTGCGTCTGCAGTACTATTTGACAAAAGCATGCGCAAAAAGTACCAAAAAAGAAAAAAATATTTATCGAAAAAGGTATAGTCTAGAATTGAAAAATTGAACTAAAATCAAAGTTACAGACTTGCGATATGCAAACATTTATTAGAAGAGAAGGGCGGTCGTTCGGAAATGTTCCCTCAGGGCCAGGCTATGCATTGTGTAATTCCCAGTTTTGAATTCTGAGTCCGGAGCTATTTTTTGACTTAGCGGTCAAGTCAGATAATAGCTCCGGACTCGGAATTCAAAACAGATTATGCATTGTGCAGGTTGGACCCCCCCCCCCCCCCACACACACACTTTCCCTTAGTTGTGAAGATGTACCCTCCCCTCCCCTAACAGACAAATTCTTGCAAGCGGTCGTTGCATGTGAAATGCACCCTCTGGGTAATGCATTGTGCAGTTTGGGAACGCCCCATCTCCTCCCCCAACAGGAATGCGGTCGCTGTGAAATGCACCCTCAGGGTAATGCATTGTGCAGTTTTGGAACAACTCCCTCTCCTCCCCAACAGGAATGCAGTCGTTGTGAATATGCGCAAAAGCTACCAGAAAGAATAACACCAACACAGAAAGTTATTTACAGGAAAAAGGTATTAGAACCGTGATTTTATTTATCTGGGTAATGCGTTGTGCAGTTTGGGAAAACCCCCTCTCCTCCCCCAACAGGAATGTGGTCGCTGTCTCCAATCTCAATTGCCGACTAGGATTGTCAGTTTTCCTACCGAAGGTCAGTGGTTCTCTCCGGGCACTCCGGCTTCCTCCACCAATAAAAACTGATCGCCACGAAATAGCACAATAGTGTTGACAGTGGCGTTAAACACCAATCAATCAAGTTTCTGTCGTATAGAACTCTCGTGTTAAACGAATATGACCGGCAAATGTCATGAACTTGTTGTCAAATGGTTTGTCATTTAAACTTGTTTCTCATCTTGACATTAGTTTTTTGAGTTGAGATTGTTGATGTTTAGCGATCTTATTGACCCGGCTTTCAGACATCTACTTATGATATGGCCCGTTATTCGTTGCTTTATGCTGTAATGATGACCGTAAGGTTCCACTTCCTTCCAATTTATCATCTAGAGTAGTTTCCCCTGTTTTCAATTTCTCGAGCTCACTAGGGGAAGCTATATGTGAATAGAATGTAGACTACACAGAAAAATAAAGCAAATAAAAGTCTACACAAAACACTAATAAGAAAATACTCTAACGCTGCAACGAAAGCGTAAAAAAATTTAATAAATGTTCAGATCACAAAACTTGGGAATAGTATACTAACTATCAATATGGCAAGCCGTTGTGGAATTTATTCCCTATTTATTAATATTAAAAAATAATTTATTAATATTAAATATTATTTTTTGATATTTATAAATCGATTTTTTAATATTAATAAACATTTTTAAATATTAATAAGTAGGTAATTTTTAATATTAATAAATGGGTTTTGTTTATTAATATTAAATATTCAATTTTTAATATTAAATATTCGATTTATTAATATTAAAAAATAATTTGTGATCATTATAGTTAAAAATAGATCCTATTTATTAATATTAAAAAATCATTTTTTAATATTAATAAATCATTTTTTAATATTAAAAACTCATTTTCTAATATTAATAAATGGTCTTATTTTTAATATTAAAAAAATGAATATTTAATATTAAATATTCAGCTTGATTTTTTAATATTAAAATATCATTTCCTAATATTAATAAATACGCCACCTATATATAAGAGTTGTTTGAGCGCTTTTATATACGATGATCATACGTTACTGCAAGCATGTAGCTGAACTAGATCAGTGGAAAATATGAATAACAAAAATATCTACGAAACAGACTTTTATCCTGCTATCATCTAATTGTTGCATAAATAACAAGTTCAAAAATAAAGTTTTGTCTATTTTTACTTGTACAAATAAAGCCTCTTGTACTCCACCACCATATTGAGCAAAAGGTAATGAGAATATTTCTGTTTCTGCCGTGACAGTTCAATTTCGATCAACTTCGCGGTCAGCGGTTAAAACTATGTAGATTTCTTTAAAAAATGTAAAAATTCAGACTTGGATTTAAAAACTAACCATTAAAGCGTCAGTTATAAATTGTAGGATATAAACAATAAATGTACATTGTCGGAAATACTAAATGTATGTGTACTCGCTACTAAGAAAGAAGAGAAAACCTGGAAAAGAGTTGCTTTTCGTTCTGTTTCTAAATCTTGAACAAAATAAGTTTGATTTTAACAGGTAAACGTAATTACAGGTGACCAGATTATCAAAGCTTTACCTGTTATATTAATGATATTGTTAATATTTGACATACGTTTAATTTCAATAACAACTATACCCCCAATAAATGGCAAGCTGACATAACAGGAAAAAAGTAATAAAAGTTATTTTTATGACTATTCAAATCAATAAATTAATTCATACACGAAAACGAAATTTTGAAAGATTTATATTCTTACGGTTGCTGTTTTTTTTTTTACCTTTTTCTCTAATCTTTTATTCTAATAATCACTTTTTACATTGACTTGCATATTTTAACACACGACAAAAATCACAATCCAGTGATAAGAAAACTGATTTTTTTATTAAATTTAAGAAAGGACTTATCTTTTTAGACAAGCAGTTGGTTTTTTTTTATTACTGAAATCTATAAAACATTTTTTTTTATAAGATTTTATGAAAATACAAGTTAAAAAAATTACTAAACATAAACATATTAATAAAAAGCTGCCCATTTAATAGAAAAACATGGTAATAAAAAAAAGGTCCCAGAAAATAAGCCTTCTACAATAATTATTGTATATTACCTCTATGTGGTTAGGTGACGTCCCATAATTAATTTAGAGCTCTTCAAACTAGACGAAGAACATTAAGAAAAGAAAGTTCAGTGAAAATGGACTTCATGCTAAACTCCAAAACATATGAATAAACTAAAGTTAAAAAGCATACAAGACTAACAAAGGCCAGAGGCTCCTGACTTGGGACAGGAGCAAAAATGCGGCGGGGTTAAACATATATTGTGAGATCTCAACCTAGCCAATGCAGAATAAAGAATACGATATATGCAAAATATACAAGTGTTCTAAGCGGTACGTCTAAACACCGCTCAGGACCTCCTGAGTGCACTCAGGACACACAAAGTGCACTCAGGACATTCAATATATGTTTTAGTGAGTGGTGAAGGTATGCATTCGATAGATAATTTAATTCTTCATCTTCATCGTTTTCTGAAAATTATCATATTTGGGTATTATTTCTAAATAATTTGTAAGTAAACGAAATCCGTTCAAACCACGACTAAGTCTTCGTGCACAGAGTTGGAAGTGCCAAAACCCCAGAAACTTGCTCGTACAATGTAAGCCAAACCAAAGGAAAAGACCAAGGACAGCACGTACGCAGCCAAGATATTAGACTTAGCAAATCATATAAATAAATACTGATCTGTCTTATTAAGGTTAAATTCTGAATATTGTCATTGAAAATATAGGACCAGTTCATCATTTCAATAAATTTGTTATCTATATCAAGGTTGTGAAAATCTTGAATAAATTTTGAACATTCATGAAAAAGGTTATATCGAATATCGTCAAAAATTGTGCATTCCATAAGAAAATGTTTTTCACAAAACTTAATAACATCGTGTTATTCTTTTTGTACGACTTTGCCCCCAGCAGAGCTATAGAAAAACAGTACATTAACGGGTGTTACACGGACACTTTTTAGATGATACACGGACACTTTTTAGTTGTTACACGGACACTTTTTATGAATAGAATCACTCGTGCATGATCAGTGAGTTCATGGGCACTTTAAATTTCAATTAGATTTGAACTTTTTGTTTCACCGACATATTTCCTGTCTTTTTAATTAAAATATTTACGTTAGCATCAATAACTATATTTTTCTTCAAACAATTCCAGTAACTATTCATATTAGTACACTAAGGGATTGACCATTTAACTTCAAAAGGTGGGTTATGGTTTTTTCCTTAAAAAATATTTTGATCCCCAATTTTATGAGAAAAAATATATATAATATATTATATAGTTGAAAAACTAAATAATTTTCTTACTCAGAAAAGAACACACCCCCTTTTGAAGCTAAATGGTCGGTCCGTAAATTATTTTTTTTTTTCAATATATGGACATGAATAGTATTCTGGACAATGCTGAAAGAAATACTGGTGCCAACGTTTATATTTCAATAAATAAGACAGCATATATATATAAAAGAAATCAAATCTAATCAAAAGATAAAATCCCTATCAACTCACCAATGCACGATTGATCCTATAAATAAAAAGTGTCCGTGTAATACACGTTCAAATAGGCAGCAAATCTTGAAGAAAATCATTCAACTTATGTCATCAATTTTGGACGGTAAGGTCTGATTGGATCATATAATGACACGTGTTTAATCCTGATCAACACTATCAGAGACATATAAAAACCTATAAGCATGAACATTTTTTTTAATCCAAAATATATGCCTATATATATCTAATAACAAGACAAAATCCATTTTTTCATAACATTTCATTCACTAATGAGATAGGAAATTCATTCTTTTGATACGCTTATATTGTTATTGAATTCATATATTTGGCGGCGTACGATTTTTACGAATTTTTTAGGGGGAATGAGGGGGGGGGGGGGGGGGGGGCGCAGGGGCTGGAATGGCACAGCCTGCATTCTTTCAACAAAAAAAGGATGAAGCCTATTTATTTTAAATTTATTTTAACTCCCCTTTTCCCCCCAATAAAAATCAAATGGTAGCTTGCTTACCTCTGAAATCTTTTTTTATACATTACTTACTTGCGAAGTTGCATTTCAAAAAGTCTCAAATGTGTATAACATTCACCTTTAACTTGAAATGGTTCTTTTTATAAAGTTATTAGATTCTTGATTTTTTTAAGAAAAAACTCTCGGCTGAAGGGAAGTGAGAAAAAAAAATTGAGTTTAAATTGTAACTTACATTAACTGGTATATGGCCATTTAAGTTTCTAATATCTTTAGTTTTGCTACCTCTTCTAAATGCAAAATGTACTTCTTCCTTCTTGAAACGTCGTACAAGTCAGATACAAAACAAAGGTAACAAAAAACAGGCCGGAAACAACCTGCCGTATAGTTTGTCTGCACTTGTAGTCAGGTCAAGATCCTCGGCTATCGCCTCGGACCTTGACCTGACTACTCGTGCAGAAAAACAATCCGGCAACGGTTGTTACCGGCCTGTTTCTTTGTTACCTTTGTATTGTATCTAATACTTAAACGTAACACAGTACTAACAACACAATTCATAAACAACAATAAAGATAATCCAATCAATTTTGTTGATTGGATAGTTCACGGCTCAATACTTGTGTAATCAATGACACGTGCCCTCATTATTTCATAAGAATTAACATATCTATCTAAGTTCGATTTCAAATTCTACCAAAATTTAACTCTTAAATAAGCAGCGTGTAACGAATATATTCATCCATCCTGTGTGCAAATACGATGACTATAAAGGGTCCTGAGTGCACATTGTATGTCCTGAGTGCACTCAGGAGGTCCTGAGCGGTGTTTAGACGTACCCTGTTCTAAGTCTAGACCACACAAGCGGCGACCAAAGACACCGGTCATCGTTAATTGATGTAAAAAAGGGAGAAATAGAAACCATTTCATCCAAACGGTATAAAATAAGAGAGTTTATCATAAATACATTTTTCAAGGCCATACATTTCACGGCATGATGATACACTTTTATTACAGTTACTTATCGGGGTTATCTAGACGGCAACAGGTATATTTTCATTTTCATCAAACAGCCCAACGAAACATATTCCCAAAAGACAGCTGTACAGTCCTTTTTTACTGCACCTTTTTTATTGCACCATGTGCACTTTTTGTTCCTCATAGCAATTTAAGATTCGTATAAAGTAAGAACATTTCTGAAGATGCTTTGTTTTTGTCCAAAGTAAAATTTGATAAAGCAAAGCATATATTGATATTTCTGAAATAGAGATTTAAAAAAATATTATTTCCTTACAAAAAAATGATTATAAGGTCCTTTGTGGTCCTATGTGCTACATTGTGCTTTTTTTGTGCTCAAAGGAGGTCCTTTGTGGTGTTTAAGAGACAACAAAAAACATGTTGTCATAGTGAATTGGAATGTAGAAAAATAAGTCTCAGAAAAGATAACTGTGTAAGATATTTTTTAATAAATTTGGTTTATAATGTTTAAATGTATAATGATTTGGTCCATAATAGAGGTCATGCATAACTCTACCTCTACCTCTATAACATGGCCCATGTGGTGAATCACTTACTTTGGCCAGCAGGTGATAGTTCATGTGGTCTTTGTGACAAACCAGACACCTCCTACCATATGCTTCAAAACTTTTACAGGTCTAGTGCTATGGGTAATTTTAGAGACCATGCCTACCTCTACTTCTGGTAACCGTGGGCCACATGGAAAATGTCTTAGTTTGGCCAGTGGGGAATAGGAAAGTTGGCATATTTGCCATACCAGGATACCCAAACTCCCATTCTTTGCTGACACACACGTATGGGTCTAAGCTTTAATTGCTTTGAGACATGCCTACCTCTACCTCTATTCCCATGGCCCACGTAGAAAATCTCTTAGTTTGGTCAGCAGGCAATATAAAAGTTGGACTATGTAACATTCCGGGTCCCCATTAACCTTTGCTGACAAACTCGTACAGTTGTAGGGTTTTAAATGCTATATTCCATTTTATAGACCATTACCATTTTCCAGTACCATGGCTCCAATGGAGAATCTCTTAGTTTTCCCAGCAGGCAATAGTAGAGATAAAACAAGAATATGTGCATAGTACACGGATGCCCAACTCGCACTATCATTTCTATGTTCAGTGGACCGTGAAATTGGGGTAAAATCTCTAATTTGGCATTAAAATTATAGATCATATCATAGGGAACATGTGTACTGAGTTTCAAGTTGATTGGACTTCACCTTCATCAAAAACTACCTTGACCAAAAACTTTAACCTGAAGCGGGACGGACGAACGGACGGACAAACGGACGAACGGACGCACAGACCAGAAAAGATAATGCCCCTCCACTATCATAGGTGGGGCATAAAAATAAATTGAGGATGGAAATGGGGAAAATGTCAAAGAGACAACAGCCCGACCATAGAGCAGAAAACAGCCGAAGGCCACCAATGGGTCTTCAACACAGCGAGAAAATCCCCCTTCAGCTATGTGCCATACAAGAATACACCAATCCCCTTCTCTTTCCTGACACACTCCTAAGGGTATAAGTGCTATGGAACATTTTAGAGGCCATACCTACCTTTATTTCTGGTACCTGCTATAACTATAGGACATTCAACAAGTACCTGCCATGACTATATGATATTCAACAAGTACCTGCTATAACTTTAGGACATTCAATAAATACCTGCTATAACTATAGGACATTCAACAAGTACCTGCCATGACTATAAGACATTCAACAAGTACCTGCTATAGCAATAGGATATCCAACAAGTACCTGCTATAACTATAGGACATTCAACAAGTACCTGCCATGACTATATGATATTCAACAAGTACCCGCTATAACTTTAGGACATTCAATAAGTACCTGCTATAACTATAGGACATTCAACAAGTACCTGCTATGACTATAAGACATTCAACAAGTACCTGCTATGTATATAGGATATTCAACACGTAACTCCTAAATATATAGGCTATTCAACAACTACCTACTATACCAATATGATTTTCAACAAGTACTTACTATAAATATAGGATCTTCAACAAGTACCTGTTATAACTATAGGACATTCAACAAGTTCATACTATAAAAAAGCATATTCAACACGTAACTGCTATATGTCTAGGACATTCAACAAGAGCCTACTATACCGATAGGATATTCAAAAAGTACCTGCTATAGATATAGGAAATTCATCGAGTACCTGCTATAACTATAAGACATTCAACAAGTACCTGCTATATGTATAGGACATTAAAAAGGTTCCTACTTTAACAATAAAAAATTCAACACGTACCTGCTATATCTATATGAAATTCAACAAGTACCTGCTATAGCTATAGTATAATCAACAGGTACCTGCTATATGTAAAGAACATTCATCAACTACCTAGTAATAATATTGGACATTCATCAACTACCTAGTAATAATATTGGACATTCATCAACTACCTAGTAATAATATTGGACATTCATCAATTACCGGCTTGAACAATGATATACAACAAGTTCCTTCTATAACAAAAGGAAATTCAACACGTACCTGCTATATCTATATGAAATTCAACAAGTACCTGCTATAGCTATAGTATAATCAACAGGTACCTGCTATATGTAAAGAACATTAATCAACTACCTAGTAATAATATTGGACATTCATCAACTACCTAGTAATAATATTGGACATTCATCAATTACCGGCTTAAACTATGATATTCAACAAGTTCCTACTATAACAAAAGGAAATTCAACACGTACCTGCTATATAAATAGGACATTCTATGAGTACCTACTTTACCAATAGGATATTCAACAGGTACCTGCTAAAGCTATAGGACATTCAACAAGTACCTACTATAGCAATATGACATTCAACAAGTACCTGTTATAACTATAGGACATTCAACAAGTACCTTCTACAACTATAGGACATTCAACAAGAACCTGCTATAACTATAAGACATTCAACACGTACCTGCTAAAGCTATAGGATATTCAAAAAGTACCTGCTATAGCAATAGGACATTCAACGAGTACCTGTTATAACTATAGGACATTCAACCAGTACCTTCTACAACTATAGGACATTCAACAAGAACCTTCTATACCAATAGGATATTCATCAATTACCTATTATAGCTATAGAACATTCAACAAGTACCTGCTTTATCTGTAGGACATTCAACAAGAACCTACTATACCAATAGGATATTCAACAAATACCTGCTATAACTATAGGACATTCAACAAATACCTGATATAACTAGATGACAATCAACAAGTTCCTACTATTATTACTGTAGGACATTCAACAAGAACATATTTTACCAATAGGACATTCAACAAGTACCTGCTTTAACTATAGGACATTCAACAAGTACCTGCTATAACTATAAGACATTCAACAAGTACCTGCTGTATCTATATGATATTCCACTAGAACATACTATACCAATAGAATATTCAACGCTTACCTATTATAGCTATATAACATTCAACAAGTATTTGTTATATCTATAGGACATTCAACAAGTACCTGCTATATTTATAGGATATTCAACTAGAACCTACTTTACCAATAGGATATTCAATAAGTACCTGCTATAACTATAGGACATTCAACAAATATCTGATATAACTATAGGACATTCAACAAGTACCTACTTTATCTCTAGGACATTCAATAAGAACCTAGTATACCGATAGGATATTCAACAAGTACCTGCTATAGCTATAGGACATTCAACAAGTACCTGCTATAACTATAGGACATTCATCAAGGACCTGTTACAAATATTGGACAATTATCGAATACCTTCTTTTAATTGAGGACATTTAACAAGTACCTCATTTGACTATAAGACATTTAACAAGTACCTAGACTTTATATACACTGGTATAGGTGGTTATAATAGACCCCGCCATGAAAAATGAAACAACGTTACTTAGAAAACTAACGGCTTTTTGCGAAATAAAATATCATGACAGACAGGAACCAACGACAACCACTGAACTACGGCTCATGACTTAGACAATGTACCGGAATAAAACATTAAACATGTATGTGAGAACCCATTAACCTTTGACAGTGGTATAACGGCACAACATAAGAACAAACTATATAAACTCTTGTTTAATCAATCACTATTATATTTGTTTATGATGATAACGCTGTGTATCACACACTATAATCAGCATCCACTTCACAAGGTTTTTTTTCTGGGTATGAATTAAGTTTTATGATAAACTTGATGAAATTTGGATACTACGGAATCATATTTGGGACAAACTAGAATTAAAATTGGCATTGAACTTTTGTTTCAAATTCGAAATTTTGACAAATCAAATCTTATTGAAACATCGAATTTTCAACTTTTCAAATCTCGAAATTTTGACTTTAATTGGAAATTTTAGCTATTAGAAATTTTAAAATTTCGGCTTTTAGAAAGTTGAAAGTTTTGACTTTTTGAAAAGTCGAAATTTCAGCTTTATAAAGTCAAAATTTAGACTTTAAACTCAAAATTTCCAGTTATAAAATCTGGAAATTTCAACTTCTCAGTATTTATATGTTTATATGTTCTAAAACTAGAAAAACGAGGAGCTCATGAGTCGTCCTGAATATGCATGGCATATTTTGCCACTTGATTTACCATTGTTTCAACAAAGCAAAGTCGTTGACCTACTTTTGGGATACCGAACAGGACTTTTAACCCAATCATAAAACATAGGATGCAAAATGTCCTTAGATGTGACGACCCTATGACAGAGCCGTGGACACTAAAACATGGAATATGGGAAAATAACATTTTTTTTTCTGTCAACACGCATGCTCCTTCCGAATTAAACTCTTCAATCTTAAATGTTAATCCATATCATTATTAAAGAGAACAAAACTATTTTTGAATATAAATTGACAAAATTTTTGGATGACGCTTTATTTATTTATTTGCGTCCATGTCATCTTCTAAAATTGTAATAGCTGTGTTTGAATACTTATATTAAAGTTGTAATACTTTTTAAAAAAAGTCGATATTTCAAGATTTCAAAAGTCAAAATTTCAAGTCAAAATTTCGAGATTTGAAAAGTCAAAAATTTGAGTTAAAGTCGAAATTTTTAGATTTGACATGTCAAAAGTTCGACTTCGAAACAAATGTGCCCATTTTATTTTTTACTATGTCCCTATATTTTTCTTATTGTTGATGGACGAACAGTTGTCTATAATTGCTTACATCCAATTCATTTGAACTTTGGTGGAATAGTTGTCTTATTGGCAATCATATATATTACCACATAACACCTCCTTATTCTTTATATTGCTATAAAGAAATATCGTGTCACTGTACTACTAGTTTAACCTAAACACGTTTCAAATTTTTGACAGAAGAAACAAGGTTACTGTATGCATGGGACTAATAGTTTGTATGTTTGCTTAGTCCAGACTCCAGGTTACGGAAATCGTATTACAGATATTTGAAATGTAAAAAATGGAAGGGTTGAAATTCCGTGTCCTATTTGACTAACAAAAAAATACCTACAAATCGCTTATGTTGGCCCAAGTAAATAAATCGATCGAGAATTTAGTCAGTGGTAAACATGAATGTGACACTATGTTTTGATTTTTTCATGAACTTAAATATTGATATGAATAGATCTTTTCAAAGCTCTGATAGGGACAATGCAGAATATTTAACCACGTGGCTATCACCAGAAGAGTAAAAAATTTACATTCAGAGTGGTACACTGAATAAATTCCACAACGGCTTGCCATACGAAAGAGTTGCTTAGTCTATATGTTTGCCAAATATTGGTCAATGCTAATTTGTTTTGTTCCTAATACGCTTCCGTAGGATTGAGTCCGTTCACATGGATCAAATTATAATTTGAAATTATTTTGGTAAATTTATTTCACGATTTAAAAGAAAATTTAATTCAAAATTCAATATTTAATGGTTTATAATCATTAAATAGTTCGAACTTTCCTTAATTACTTGTCTGGGTCGATATAAGATGGTCCGAGTTGACTTAACATAGTCGGTCCAAAATTTCTCCGGACCGACTTGTCCAATAATCATCATTAAAGCGTTTGACAGATAAATGATTGGTTTGCCTTATATTAAACGCTAAGGTAACATTGATGTTGATTGCGTAAACCCCTGAGGGTTTACGCAGTATATATTGGACGATGTCCGTAGTCTTTCGGAACACCGGATGTTATTCGGAATACATCTGTTTCTTTCTATGGCCACCTTTCATATACATGCGCAATAGCTTATTATTTGACCTGTTGAATCATTAGCATCTTAAAGTTGCAATAGAGATATGTTACATATGATGCGAAATTTATTATGACGCAAGCTACTTAATAAGCATTTGAATACTTCCTTGCACGCAATTACAAGCTGCTAATATTTACCTTACATATATATACGCGTAGTTATTCTAATTAGAGTCAATCGTCGAAACCAGCTGTGTTTAGATATGAGATAAGATTTCACGTAAACAATGCGATTTATATACTAGACTCAAGCTGGCAGCCACTTTTAGCAGCCAATCAAGATAGCAGCCACTTTTTTCCAGCAGCCAATTTTGATGATATGTCTAAAAACCAAAAAACTGTATAAGACTCAAACGTTCCAAATGTCTCAAAATCTTAGTTAAATGTAATTTAACAGCGGAATTTGACAATTTCACGGCTTGTTGTCATTCTCAAAGGATTTCAGTCCGTTCTAAATACCAATAATGATAGCAGTCACTTTTTTGTTGGCAGTTGTAAGGAATCGTGTTATATATATAATTCAAACCAATTTGGAATGAATAAACCAGATGCAATGCACGATAGAAAAGTTACATACATGCTTTCCATAACTCGGCATCCTCAAATATCAAGTATTTTCGCTGAAATCATTTTTAATATTTATTTTTGTACATATGAAATGAAAACATTTTGATATACTTGTAATGGTTATCTATATTTTAATGTGAACAAGTATTTTCACAAAACTCCTGCGTGGACTATTTTGTACGGCATGCATCATTACCAACTCATTGAATTAAAACTGAAACTTTCCTTGTCAAATGTGCCAGTACAAATAATTGACATATAACTAAAACTGTGGGTAAACGTACCCGGATCCCAGAAAAATATTTAAGCGGGGAATAACCTAGGTCAACACCTTTAAAATGAACTAGGTCTGGTTCGGAACTTTGCCGTAGGAAATTGCCGAGGAGTACCGAAAGCATGTGTAGTAAATACGAAAAGTACGTATAGGGACAACTTTGAACCCCTGTGGTGGCCATGCGTATTTTTTCTATAACAACAACTTTGAAAATCTACAAATACCGAATGGGCCTAATTCCCAAAAGAACCTTCCAGTGGGCCCTTCCCTAAGTTATTACTTTTCATTTGAGCCATGTCCGGTAGCGAACTTTGCCGTACGAAGCTGGCGAGGCTTACCGAAAGAGTGTTAGGTGGAGACGTATTTTTTTCTATAACAACAACTTTGAAAATCTACAAATACCGAATGGGCATAACTCCTAAAAAAACCTTCCAGTGGGCCCTTCCCTAAGTTATTACTTTTCATTTGAGCCATGTCCGGTAGCGAACTTTGCCGTACGAAGCTGGCGAGGCTTACCGAAAGAGTGTAAGGTGGAGACGTATTTTTTTCTAAAACAACAACTTTGAAAATCTACAAATACCGAATGGGCCTAACTCCAAAAAAAACCTTCCAGTGGGCCCTTTCCTAAGTTATTACTTTTCATTTGAGCCATGTCCGGTAGCGAACTTTGCCGTACGAAGCTGGCGAGGCTTACCGAAAGAGTGTAAGGTGGAGACGTATTTTTTTCTATAACAACAACTTTGAAAATCTACAAATACCGAATGGGCCTAACTCCCAAAAAAACCTTCCAGTGGGGCCTTCCCTAAGTTATTACCTTTCATTTGAGCCATGTCCGGTAGCGAACTTTGCCGTACGAAGCTGGCGAGGCTTACCGAAAGAGTGTAAGGTGGAGACGTATTTTTTTCTATAACAACAACTTTGAAAATCTACAAATACCGAATGGGCCTAACTCCCAAAAAAAACCTTCCAGTGGGGCCTTCCCTAAGTTGTTACCTTTCATTTGAGCCATGTCCGGTAGCGAACTTTGCCGTACGAAGCTGGCGAGGCTTACCGAAAGAGTGTAAGGTGGAGACGTATTTTTTTCTATAACAACAACTTTGAAAATCTACAAATACCGAATGGGCCTAACTCCAAAAAAAACCCTTCTAGTGGGCCCTTTCCTAAGTTATTACCTTTCATTTGAGCCATGTCCTGTAGCGAACTTTGCCGTACGAAGCTGGCGAGGCTTACCGAAAGAGTGTAAGGTGGAGACGTATTTTTTTCTGTAACAACTACTTTGAAAATCTCACAAATACCTAATGGGCCTAACTCCCAAAAAAACCTTCCAGTGGGGCCTTCCCTAAGTTATTACCTTTCATTTGAGCCATGTCCGGTAGCGAACTTTGCCGTACGAAGCTGGCGAGGCTTACCGAAAGAGTGTAAGGTGGAGACGTATTTTTTTCTATAACAACTTTGAAAATCTACAAATACCGAATGGGCCTAACTCCCAAAAAAACCTTTTAGTGGGCCCTTTTCTAAGTTATTACCTTTCATTTGAGCCATGTCCTATAGCGAACTTTGCCGTACGAAGCTGGCGAGGCTTACCGAAAGAGTGTAAGGTGGAGACGTATTTTTTTCTATAACAACAACTTTGAAAATCTACAAATACCGAATGGGCCTAACTCCCAAAAAAACCTTCCAGTGGGGCCTTCCCTAAGTTATTACCTTTCATTTGAGCCATGTCCTGTAGCGAACTTTGCCGTACGAAGCTGGCGAGGCTTACCGAAAGAGTGTAAGGTGGAGACGTATTTTTTTCTATAACAACTTTGAAAATCTACAAATACCGAATGGGCCTAACTCCCAAACAAACCTTCTAGTGGGCCCTTTCCTAAATTATTACCTTTCATTTCAGCCATGTCCTGTAGCGAACTTTGCCGTACGAAGCTGGCGAGGCTTACCGAAAGAGTGTAAGGTGGAGACGTATTTTTTTCTATAACAACAATTTGAAAATCTACAAATACCGAATGGGCCTAACTCCCAAAAAAACCTTCCAGTGGGGCCTTTCCTAAGTTATTACCTTTCATTTGAGCCATGTCCGGTAGCGAACTTTGCCGTACGAAGCTGGCGAGGCTTACCGAAAGAGTGTAAGGTGGAGACGTATTTTTTTTTATAACAACAACTTTGAAAATCTACAAATACCGAATGGGCCTAACTCCCAGAAAAACCTTCCAGTGGGGCCTTCCCTAAATTATTACCTTTCATTTGAGCCATGTCCGGTAGCGAACTTTGCCGTACGAAGCTGGCGAGGCTTACCGAAAGAGTGTAAGGTGGAGACGTATTTTTTTCTATAACAACAACTTTGAAAATCTACAAATACCGAATGGGCCTAACTCCCAAAAAAAACCTTCCAGTGGGGCCTTCCCTAAGTTGTTACCTTTCATTTGAGCCATGTCCGGTAGCGAACTTTGCCGTACGAAGCTGGCGAGGCTTACCGAAAGAGTGTAAGGTGGAGACGTATTTTTTTCTGTAACAACTACTTTGAAAATCTCACAAATACCTAATGGGCCTAACTCCCAAAAAAACCTTCCAGTGGGGCCTTCCCTAAGTTATTACCTTTCATTTGAGCCATGTCCGGTAGCGAACTTTGCCGTACGAAGCTGGCGAGGCTTACCGAAAGAGTGTAAGGTGGAGACGTATTTTTTTCTATAACAACTTTGAAAATCTACAAATACCGAATGGGCCTAACTACCAAAAAAACCTTCTAGTGGGCCCTTTTCTAAGTTATTACCTTTCATTTGAGCCATGTCCTATAGCGAACTTTGCCGTACGAAGCTGGCGAGGCTTACCGAAAGAGTGTAAGGTGGAGACGTATTTTTTTCTATAACAACTTTGAAAATCTACAAATACCGAATGGGCCTAACTCACAAACAAACCTTCTAGTGGGCCCTTTCCTAAATTATTACCTTTCATTTCAGCCATGTCCTGTAGCGAACTTTGCCGTACGAAGCTGGCGAGGCTTACCGAAAGAGTGTACGGTGGAGACGTATTTTTTTCTATAACAACAACTTTGAAAATCTACAAATACCGAATGGGCCTAACTCCCAAAAAAACCTTCCAGTGGGGCCTTCCCTTAGTTATTACCTTTCATTTGAGCCATGTCCGGTAGCGAACTTTGCCGTACGAAGCTGGCGAGGCTTACCAAAAGAGTGTAAGGCGGAGACGTATTTTTTTCTATAACAACTTTGAAAATCTACAAATACCGAATGGGCCTAACTCCCAAACAAACCTTCTAGTGGGCCCTTTCCTAAGTTATTACCTTTCATTTGAGCCATGTCCGGTAGCGAACTTTGCCGTACGAAGCTGGCGAGGCTTACCGAAAGAGTGTAAATTGGAGACGTATTTTTTTCTATAACAACAACTTTGAATCTTAACAATTCCCAAATAGGCCTAACTTCAACAAATATTTTAGTAGGGCCTTTCCCAAGTTATCACCTTTTATTTGAGCCATGTCCGGTTGCAAAATTTACCGTACGGAACTAGCGAGGCTAACCGAAAGAATTTAGGATGTACACGTTTTTTTTCTCTTAACAGCAACTGTGAAACCCCGCAATTCCCAAATGGGCCTAACTCCCCAAAACACATTTCAGTGGGGCCTTCCCCAAGCTCTTAACTTTCATTTGTGCCATGTCCGGTGGCGATTTTGCCGTAGGGAACTGTACATAAAAACTGAAAAATTTGCCTATACCCATAATTGATAGTTAACTCATACTTTGAACGACCAGTGAAGTCATCATGTGCATTTTCCAACCCAGGTCTTCATATGTGTTGAAGAAATGGATAGTAGTTTTCAATCAAACCACCTGTGGTCAAAAACTTTGCAGTAGGGAAATGGGAGGATAGCGATTCCTACCACCACCGCTGTGCTGCAAAATGAAACATTGGTTATATTTCTGGTGCACTTTCCCACCCAGGCATTATTATGAATAAAAGGGGCTTGGACAAGCTTTCAATTCTACTAGCTGTATGTTAATCTTACCAGTAGGACACTGTATACAAAGACTGAAAATAGTGAGACGAATGTACGGTGGACATTTCAACTATTAAAAAAGAAAAAAAAAAGAAACATAAACTTTGAACCCCTCCAATCCCTAGTAGTTTCTAAGTTAGTGTACATTTTCTCGCATTGTCTCTGTACGGCAAATTTAGTCACCGTACATGGCACAACTGAAAGGTAAAAAATCAGAGCAAGGCCCACGGAAATATATTTTTTGGGGGTTAGAACCTTCTGGGAAATTGGTGTGGTTCAAAGTTGGTGTTAAATTTATTTTTCACGTGTCCACCGTTCATTTTTTCGGCAATCTTCAAAAGGAAATAAAAGGTAATAAATCAGAGCAGGGCCAAATGAAATTCTTTTTCGGGGGTTAGAACCTTCTGGGTGTCGTGAAAATGGGCAAAAAGACTTTAGAACATTATGTTATGTAATTGTTTCCCATACTTTCCCGCACTATTGTAATGTAACGTAGCACTATTGTTACTTATCGCACCGCGGGTAATTTATTACGTTGTGATTGGTTCAACACCGTCACGTGATGACCCCCTTTAGATCTGTAGAGGGTTAGTAAATTTTATAGTGGGTTCATGACGTCACGTCTACTGTTAATGGTGACGTCATCTATTGATGTTGTTGTATTTCATTGTTTATTTTTTCTACAAAACGCTGCAGAAAAAGTCTCGCGTGCGATTAATTCGTTATACGGTTCAATTCTTACCCCCTACGGACCATAGAGGGTGAATAAAATTACTAACCCTTTATGGATCCGTAGGGGGTCAGTAGCGAACCATATAACTTATAGTATCTACGCATCTTAGAATCATACAGCATCTCAACTAGCAAGGCGATATTTTCTTTCACAAGTATAACAAAGTTAATAGATAAATAAAACAAATAGAGATGGTTCGCAACTCAAAACAGTACGAGCAGCACATCGACGAGCAGTAATGAAGCTTCTGTAAAAAGGAGACCAGACAGAAGATGTTGTTAACCTGAAATCCATCATGGAGCTAATCAAAACAAAGCAAAAGACATTGTCCGATCTTAATGAGAAGACTACGGAAATTATTGAACAAGATTAAGACATCGACGAAGAAATTGAAGAAGTTGACATATACGAGTTAGAGATCCAGATTGGTATCACGAAAATTGAGAAGTACATCTCAAAGAAGTAAGTCTGTCAAAAAATCAATCCGCATTAAACCCTCAAGCACCAAACTTCATATGCACTAACCCCAGCGTGCAAGAACATTAAAATCCGATAAATTTCAACTCAGAACAAATTGCCTAAAATCAACCCACCCACTTTTGGCGGAAATAAACTAGAATGGTCAACTTTTTGGGATACATATAATTCTGCCGTACATGAAAATCCTTCATTGAGTGACGTACAAAGATTTAATTATCTGAAATTGTAACTTTACGGAGAAACTAGCCAGTGTATATCGGGAATGCAAATTACTAGTACAAATTATAACCAAGCAATACAAATTCTAGACGAGATTGTGGCCAACAACACAAAATTGTATTCGCATACATGCAAAACTTGATAAATTTGCCTGCACCAACGCCCAGAATTAAAGGACACGATGGAAAGTTATATACGTGAACTAGAAGGAATCGGTCAATATCAAGAATCGTCTCGAAGCCAATTAATACCACTAATACTCAACAAATTTCCTAATTTAGTCAGACAAAACATTACTCGAGACCACGGTGATGATGATTGGGATATCTCAAGTTTACGTAAAGCAATAAAGAGAGAAATTTGTATACAAGAGGCCGCTAATGCCAATCATATTGAAACCGACATTATCTCAACCGCATCGATCGTTGGAAACATAAACTACAAATACAAGATGGAGGTCAACATGGTCTAAAGATAGTAACGACAAATGTACATTTAAGACTAAAAGGCCGTGTTTGTTTTGTCAAACCACGTATTACCCAAATGAATGTAAATGTCACTGATGTAAACGGCCGCACAAAAATTGTCCAGGAAAAAAAGAGTTTGCTTTAACAGTTTCGGTAATCATAAGGGTTCGGAATGTAAGTCACAATATAGTTGCTGATGAGTTAGACACATCATAGTAGCATTTGCCGTAATAATTTACAAAATAGAAATTCCACTTCGAATGAAGATAAAGCCTAATAAAGCCTAACAAAACCTGCTAATGGAGATTTTCTAAGTACTACAGATACAAAGAGCATCGCTATTCATTCTGCCGTTACAGCACCTACCGAAATTCTACCAAAAACTGCCGAAGCGCCCGAGTGATACCATGACGAAAGTGACTAACATTCTACTCATGGAAGGCACACAAAACTCATTTATTTCTCAAGAAGTTTAAGAAAAACTCCATATCATACCGAATGGTATAGTAAGCAATCAAATTTCAGCATTTGTCGGGAAAGAAGATTAGGTACGCAACCTGGAGAAAGCGACAATATCGATTGAGACCGAAAGAAAAGAAAGAATTCCAAAGGAAGTAATAATTGTTCCATAAATTGCCCAACCGATACATATGAAGAAACGTGTAAATATCAACAGCTTGTCCTATTTACGAGGATTACAACTTGGCCACACCGTCACACACGATGAAAAGTTCAACATTTCACTACTCGTTGGAGCAGATTACTACTGGTCTTTAGTAGAAGATGAAATTATCCGAGGTGACGGACCAACAGCGGTTAAATCCAAAATAGCCTATATGCTGTCAGGACCGCTGAACACAGGTATTAATACTAGATAATGGACCTCTACGGTGATGAATGATTTAGTGGCGGACAAACCGAAGGAATGCGCTTTACAGAAATTTGGGGAGATTGAGTCGAACTGTTAAGAGATGGATTCTGTTGAAAATATAAAAAATGTACAAAACCTAATGCTTGAGTACCAAAATTAAGCATAACTTTAAAAACTTCCAAACTTCCATGGAAACCAGATCACCCAGAGTTACCTACAAATGAATATAAATCAAGAATGAGGACCAAGAATGTTACAGCTGGGTTAGCTAAAGACCCGGATATGTTACATTTATACAAAAAGATAATCAAAGAACAGGAGATGAAAGACTTCATAGAAAATGTACCCTCTACAGAAATCGATCGCGAAAATGAACGAATCCACTACATACCGCACGATCCTGTTAAGAAGGAATCAAACACGACCCCAATTAGAATTTTATATGACTGCATTTGCCATGGAAATCTAGATTTACTTAGCCTTAATGACTGCCTATCTTCAACACCACCTGTTTTGAATAAATTATCAAACATTCTTAGATTTAGATAAGAAAAATATGGAATCACAACAGACATAGAAAAGGCATTTTTACTAGACAAACTTGACAATGAAGACCGAGACGCTTCACGATTCTTTTGGTTGTCCGATTCAACTGAATCAACACGTGACTTGACAATGTACAGATTTAAAGTTGTACTTTTTGGAGCGACGTGTTCGCCGTTCATTTTAAACGCGACATTCCTAAAATATATATCGATGAATCCGAGAAAAGTAGCTACAACTTGTCGTGAAGATAGAGCGAATTACGTTCCTATGTTAATGTACTTTTGTGTGTCTACGTCGGAACAATGACTTCGGCGTGGGCGGAAGTCGAAACTACATGTATATGTTATGAAATAGTTGACTAGAACGGCTGTATTTCTATATATCTCCTATCGCCACTACTTTTTGGTGCCGTGACTGTCGGAAACATTGGAACCAAAGTTAAAAGCAGTACGGGCAGGACACAGAGGGCAAGTTACAAAGTTATTAAAGAAATTTGATGAAATTGAAAAGAATTCGGACTTAGACAAAGACGATGTAAAATTGGATGCAATTAAACAGAAACAAAGGACTATAGTAGATTTAACGTAAAGATACTGATGTTGACGTCGGAGGAGGATGTAGCGGTAGAAATTCAAGAGTCTGATGAGTACATGTTTAATTTCGAATCCAAGCTTCGGAAAATTAGAAAAATATCACATACTGATTCACTTTCTCAAAATGTCGCATCAACGTCTTTAGATCCAAACGTAAACAGTTTTACGTCATCTTACCCCACAAATTCATCTCTTACCAACGACAATGTTATACACAGCAATAAAACTGAAATTAATGTACAGCAAACCCACTTTGATAATTTCCGCTCCGTGCAAAATACACATCGTGATTTGCATTCTACAAATAATTTGCACAACCAAGGCTTTTCTTCGGTATCAAATAGTAGTCAAAACGACAGATTAATTAAACTTAAACTAAATTTACCGCAATTTGACGGAGAAATTTAACAATGGCAAACCTTTTGGGATTCGTATGAATCAAATATTCATTTTAACAGTAATTTGACAGAGATACAGAAGTTTTGTTACTTGAAGGCCCAACTCCATGGTCATCACTCCTAAATTATTGAAGGTTTTGCACTTACAAATGCCAATTACACCACAGCCGTAAATTTGCTCAAAGAGCGTTTTGGATCGCCAAACAAGATAAATTATTCCTACATGAAAGCGTTAATGGAAATGCAGAGCCAAGCAACAGTTTAAAAACTTGAAACATATGTCCGGGAACTACAATTATTAGGTCTGACGCAAGAGATGTACGGAGCCCTGTTAATTCCGGTAGTACTTGGAAAACTCCCAGCTGAAATTCGCAAAAATATCGCACGAGAACATGACAGCGACAACATTTCTCTGATTGAATTATGCAAATCGATTGTAAAAGAAATCGAAATACTAGAAGTAGGCCAGACTACAGATTACGGAAATAATCACATGACCGCTACTTTTTTCGCCAGAGCAAAGTCGAGACAACAACCTCATTATGACCATAAACAGACAAAAGGGACACATACTTGCGTTTTTTGTGACGGAAGATAGTGGAGGATAAGGTGATACGAGATGATGGACCTACAGCAGTAGGCTCGAAAATTGGTAATTCATTGTCAGGACCAGTTAAGGATAACAGGACTTCATCAATTTCTCCCGTCCTTTTGAATATTATTTCAAGTCATCATATGGAGGAGAAAAGTTTTGAAAACTTCTGGAAGCTAGAACCACTTGGGATAAATCCAGGTGAAACAGATGAAGATTTAAAGTACCTACATACATATCAGTAGACTTCACTGAGATTTGAAAATGGACAGTACCACGCCAAATTGCCATGGAAACAGGACCACCCTGACTTGCCATCCAATTTTTATATCGCTAAATCGAGAACAGAGAGCACAACCAGAAGACTTTTTTTGAGAACCATAGATACTACATAGATATGGGGATATTATTCAAGAGCAAGAGAAAAGAGGATTCATAGAAAAGGTAAATGAAGACACAAATCCAGTCAAAACTCATTACGTTCCTCACCATGCCGTTAAAAAAGACTCAGCTACCACACCCATTAGAATAGTATACGATTGGAGCTGCAGACAATCGCCATACCATGCCAGCCTAAACGACTGTTTAATGCCAATACCACCAGTACTTAATGATCTAACAAAATTCTGATGAGATTCCGACAAAATTGGAGTAAGCACAGATATTGAGAAAGCCTTTCTACATGTTGGCCTACACAACAGTGACAGAGATGTAACACGCTTCCTATGGTTGAGCGATCCGAACGATCAAACAAGCAAGCTGACTACTTACAGGTTTAAATCTGTATTATTTGGCGCCACATTTCTCCATTTATCTTAAATGCAGCATTACTGAAACACTTAGATAAATACAAAACGGAAACTGCATCCACTATGAA
Organism: Mytilus californianus; assembly: GCF_021869535.1. Taxonomy (NCBI): domain Eukaryota; kingdom Metazoa; phylum Mollusca; class Bivalvia; order Mytilida; family Mytilidae; genus Mytilus; species Mytilus californianus. The sequence goes on along the minus strand of NW_026262734.1, from coordinate 97,771,182 downwards.
GAATGATTTGTATGTTGATAATGTTTTGTCAAGCCTTGAAAATGAGAAGAATGCTCTTACATATTTCTGTGAAGCAAGATCGTTAATGTCAGAAGCTGGGTTTGATCTACGCTCTTGGACATCAAATAGTAGCCATCTACGAGAACTTGCACAATCTGAAAATGTACTTGACAAAGACACCAAAACGAAAATACTTGGACTACGTTGGGATACAATTACAGACAAACTTTCTTTTCCGGAAGTAAAATTGAACTAGGAAATCGGGAATATCACAAAGCGGGAGATTTGAGGCCAGTCATCAAGGATTTACGATCCGTTAGTACTTTTAAGCCCCATAACTGTGAGTGCTAAAACATTAATGCAAGATTTATGGAGACAGAAAATAGACTGGGACAAACCTATACACTCGGCAGAACTACAACATCTATGTATAAAACTTGTCAAAGATTTAAAGATAACAACAACTGCAGAAATTGAAAGGCACTATTTCACAAGCTGGTTAGTTATTATGGACCACAATGAATTACATATTTTCGTCAATGCAAGTATGGACGCATATTGAGCATTATCATATATTTGTAATGGAAGACATTCAGCAGTAGTAATGGCGAAAAATCGTGTAGCACCACTAAAGAAGGTGACTTTTCCACAATTAGAACTCATCGCCGTATTTATTGGCGCTCGCCTCGCTAGCCACATCAGAACTACTCTACCTATCAACAAAGTGGTATTTTGGTCAGACAGTCAAATTGTTCTACACTGGTTGAATACGTCAAGACAGTTAAAACGATTTGTTCAAAACAGAATTGATGGGATCAGAAATTTGACTGCACAGGATGAATGGAGATATTGTCCAACTAAAGAGAATCCAGCAGATTTACTGACTCGAGGATTGACTGCAGAACAGTTTTTTACAGAACGCACTCTGGTTTAACGGACATGAATTGCTAACCGATGAGGAAGAATGGCCGACATGGATGTCAACACTCACAGATAGTACCGTATAATCATCCTTCGAAGAACACGAAAACAACGACGACCCAACAACAAAAGAAGAAGGTAACAGTCTAAATGAAGCTGGAATTGACATTATTATTGACAGTACTTGGTACAGCACTTTATTCAAAACTATCCAAATTCCAAAATCATAGAGAAAACCCAACCAGCTTACAACTAGTGAATTACAAACATGTACAACATTCCATGGAACTATGAATAATGAACTGTCAGCAGAGACAATACTCGGAGGAAATTGCAAACTTTAAGTCATAGTACAGCAAAAGATTGTCGATCGTGAAACAGTTAAGACTATTTCTTGATACAACTGGAACTATTCGTTGCGGGGGAAGGATTCACAACGCACCATTGACAGAGACTGCTAGATTCCCTTATTTATTAATTAGAGACCACCCACTTACTCGATTGGTTGTTCTGGGTGTACATGAAAGATTAAAGCATTCTGGAGTATTAGCTACAGTAACTCAGATGTGAAAAAACATACTGGATTCCATGCATTCGCCAGTACGTGAAGAAGGTTCTACACAAATGCATAACTTGCCTAAAAGTCAGCGGAAAACCATACATAGTACCTTATCTGCGGCCATTGCCAAATATCAGATTGACAGAAGCTCCGCCTTTTACAGACACTGGAGTGGACTTTGCAGGACCCCTGTACGTTAATGACAGACATTGAAATGAGAGGAAAGTATTTATCTGCCTGTTTACGAGTGCTGCAACACGTAACAGTCATCTTGGATTAGTACCTGACCTAACAGAAGAATCATTTATACAGTCATTTAGAAGATTGACTAGCCGTAAATCTCTTCCTCGTACAATGATCTGGATAATGCGTCTACATACCTAGCAGCAGCAAACACAATAGGGAAATTCACAAATTCATCAACTTTGAAGGACAAGCGGCTTGCAAAAAATGGAACTACATGGAAGTTCATACCACGACGCGCACCTTCGTATGGAGGCTTTTGGGAGCGTCTTATTGGTTTGACAAAAACGTGTTTGAAAAGGACACTTGGTAGGTTATACGTCACTATGGAGACACTTCAAACTATCATCACAGAAATTGAAGCGATTATCAATGACCGACCCCTGACATATGTTTCTTCAAACATCGCAGACGAAGAGCCTTTGACACCATCACACCTGCTATATGGGAGGAAAATAACTGCAACCCCGTATCCACAAACAGACAATCAAGATATAGCAAATATTTGCAGTGGAAAATCGGATATCTTGAAACGTGCACAAATGAAAAGTAATAACTTAGGGAAGGCCCCACTTGAAGGTTTTTTTGGGAGTTAGGCCCATTCGGTATTTGTAGATTTTCAAAGTTGTTGTTATAGAAAAAAAATACGTCTCTACCTTACACTCTTTCGGTAAGCCTCGCCAGCTTCGTACGGCAAAGTTCGCTACCGGACATGGCTCAAATGAAAAGTAATAACTTAGGGAAGGGCCCACTGGAAGGTTTTTTTGGGAGTTAGGCCCATTCGGTATTTGTAGATTTTCAAAGTTGTTGTTATAGAAAAAAAATACGTCTCCACCTTACACTCTTTCGGTAAGCCTCGCCAGCTTCGTACGGCAAAGTTTGCTACCGGACATGGCTCAAATGAAAAGCAATAACTTAGGGAAGGGCCCACTGGAAGGTTCTTTTGGGAGTTAGGCCCATTCGGTATTTGTAGATTTTCAAAGTTGTAGTTATAGAAAAAAAATACGTCTCCACCTTACACTCTTTCGGTAAGCCTCGCCAGCTTCGTACGGCAAAGTTCGCTACCGGACATGGCTCAAATGAAAGGTAATAACTTAGGAAAGGGCCCACTGGAAGGTTTTTTTGGGAGTTAGGACCATTCGGTATTTGTAGATTTTCAAAGTTGTTGTTATAGAAAAAAATACGTCTCCACCTTACACTCTTTCGGTAAGCCTCGCCAGCTTCGTACGGCAAAGTTCGCTACCGGACATGGCTCAAATGAAAAGTAATAACTTAGGGAAGGGCCCACTGGAAGTTTTTTTGGGAGTTAGGCCCATTCGGTATTTGTAGATTTTCAAAGTTGTTGTTTTAGAAAAAAATACGTCTCCACCTTACACTCTTTCGGTAAGCCTCGCCAGCTTCGTACGGCAAAGTTCGCTACCGGACATAGCTCAAATTAAAGGTAATAACTAAGGGAAGGCCCCACTGGAAGGCTTTTTTGGGAGTTAGGCCCATTCGGTATTTGTAGATTTTCAAAGTTGTTGTTATAGAAAAAAAATACGTCTCCACCTTACACTCTTTCGGTAAGCCTCGCCAGCTTCGTACGGCAAAGTTCGCTACCGGACATGGCTCAAATGAAAAGTAATAACTTAGGCAAGGCCCCACTGGAAGGTTTTTTTTGGGAGTTAGGCCCATTCGGTATTTGTAGATTTTCAAAGTTGTTGTTATAGAAAAAAATACGTCTCCACCTTACACTCTTTTGGTAAGCCTCGCCAGCTTCGTACGGCAAAGTTTGCTACCGGACATGGCTCAAATGAAAAGCAATAACTTAGGGAAGGGCCCACTGGAAGGTTTTTTTGGGAGTTAGGCCCATTCGGTATTTGTAGATTTTCAAAGTTGTAGTTATAGAAAAAAAATACGTCTCCACCTTACACTCTTTCGGTAAGCCTCGCCAGCTTCGTACGGAAAAGTTCGCTACCGGACATGGCTCAAATGAAAAGTAATAACTTAGGAAAGGGCCCACTGGAAGGTTTTTTTGGGAGTTAGGACCATTCGGTATTTGTAGATTTTCAAAGTTGTTGTTATAGAAAAAAATACGTCTCCACCTTACACTCTTTCGGTAAGCCTCGCCAGCTTCGTACGGCAAAGTTCGCTACCGGACATGGCTCAAATGAAAAGTAATAACTTAGGGAAGGGCCCACTGGAAGTTTTTTTGGGAGTTAGGCCCATTCGGTATTTGTAGATTTTCAAAGTTGTTGTTTTAGAAAAAAATACGTCTCCACCTTACACTCTTTCGGTAAGCCTCGCCAGCTTCGTACGGCAAAGTTCGCTACCGGACATAGCTCAAATTAAAGGTAATAACTAAGGGAAGGCCCCACTGGAAGGCTTTTTTGGGAGTTAGGCCCATTCGGTATTTGTAGATTTTCAAAGTTGTTGTTATAGAAAAAAAATACGTCTCCACCTTACACTCTTTCGGTAAGCCTCGCCAGCTTCGTACGGCAAAGTTCGCTACCGGACATGGCTCAAATGAAAAGTAATAACTTAGGGAAGGGCCCACTGGAAGGTTCTTTTGGGAGTTAGGCCCATTCGGTATTTGTAGATTTTCAAAGTTGTTGTTATAGAAAAAAATACGTCTCCACCTTACACTCTTTCGGTAAGCCTCGCCAGCTTCGTACGGCAAAGTTCGCTACCGGACATGGCTCAAATGAAAGGTAATAACTTAGGCAAGGCCCACTGGAAGGTTCTTTTGGGAGTTAGGCCCATTCGGTATTTGTAGATTTTCAAAGTTGTTGTTATAGAAAAAAATACGTCTCCACCTTACACTCTTTCGGTAAGCCTCGCCAGCTTCGTACGGCAAAGTTCGCTACCGGACATGGCTCAAATGAAAGGTAATAACTTAGGCAAGGCCCCACTGGAAGGTTTTTTTTGGGAGTTAGGCCCATTCGGTATTTGTAGATTTTCAAAGTTGTTGTTATAGAAAAAAATACGTCTCCACCTTACACTCTTTTGGTAAGCCTCGCCAGCTTCGTACGGCAAAGTTCGCTACCGGACATGGCTCAAATGAAAAGTAATAACTTAGGGAAGGGCCCACTGGAAGGTTTTTTTGGGAGTTAGGCCCATTCGGTATTTGTAGATTTTCAAAGTTGTTGTTATAGAAAAAAATTCGTCTCCACCTTACACTCTTTCGGTAAGCCTCGCCAGCTTCGTACGGCAAAGTTCGCTACCGGACATGGCTCAAATGAAAAGTAATAACTTAGGGAAGGGCCCACTGGAAGGTTTTTTTGGGAGTTAGGCCCATTCGGTATTTGTAGATTTTCAAAGTTGTTGTTATAGAAAAAAATACGTCTCCACCTTACACTCTTTCGGTAAGCCTCGCCAGCTTCGTACGGCAAAGTTCGCTACCGGACATGGCTCAAATGAAAAGTAATAACTTAGGGAAGGGCCCACTGGAAGGTTCTTTTGGGAGTTAGGCCCATTCGGTATTTGTAGATTTTCAAAGTTGTTGTTATAGAAAAAAATACGTCTCCACCTTACACTCTTTCGGTAAGCCTCGCCAGCTTCGTACGGCAAAGTTTGCTACCGGACATGGCTCAAATGAAAGGTAATAACTTAGGCAAGGCCCCACTGGAAGGTTTTTTTGGGAGTTAGGCCCATTCGGTATTTGTAGATTTTCAAAGTTGTTGTTATAGAAAAAAAATACGTCTCCACCTTACACTCTTTCGGTAAGCCTCGCCAGCTTCGTACGGCAAAGTTCGCTACCGGACATGGCTCAAATGAAAAGTAATAACTTAGGGAAGGGCCCACTGGAAGGTTTTTTTGGGAGTTAGGCCCATTCGGTATTTGTAGATTTTCAAAGTTGTTGTTTTAGAAAAAAATACGTCTCCACCTTACACTCTTTCGGTAAGCCTCGCCAGCTTCGTACGACAAAGTTCGCTACCGGACATGGCTCAAATGAAAAGTAATAACTTAGGGAAGGGCCCACTGGAAGGTTTTTTTGGGAGTTAGGCCCATTCGGTATTTGTAGATTTTCAAAGTTGTTGTTATAGAAAAAAATACGTCTCCACCTTACACTCTTTTGGTAAGCCTCGCCAGCTTCGTACGGCAAAGTTCGCTACCGGACATGGCTCAAATGAAAAGTAATAACTTAGGGAAGGGCCCACTGGAAGGTTCTTTTGGGAGTTAGGCCCATTCGGTATTTGTAGATTTTCAAAGTTGTTGTTATAGAAAAAATACGTCTGGCCACCACAGGGGTTCAAAGTTGTCCCTATACGTACTTTTCGTATTTACTACACATGCTTTCGGTACTCCTCGGCAATTTCCTACGGCAAAGTTCCGAACCAGACCTAGTTCATTTTAAAGGTGTTGACCTAGGTTTTCCCCGCTTAAATATTTTTCTGGGATCCGGGTACGTTTACCCACAGTTTTAGTTATATGTCAATTATTTGTACTGGCACATTTGACAAGGAAAGTTTCAGTTTTAATTCAATGAGTTGGTAATGATGCATGCCGTACAAAATAGTCCACGCAGGAGTTTTGTGAAAATACTTGTTCACATTAAAATATAGATAACCATTACAAGTATATCAAAATGTTTTCATTTCATATGTACAAAAATAAATATTAAAAATGATTTCAGCGAAAATACTTGATATTTGAGGATGCCGAGTTATGGAAAGCATGTATGTAACTTTTCTATCGTGCATTGCATCTGGTTTATTCATTCCAAATTGGTTTGAATTATATATATAACACGATTCCTTACAACTGCCAACAAAAAAGTGACTGCTATCATTATTGGTATTTAGAACGGACTGAAATCCTTTGAGAATGACTACAAGCCGTGAAATTGTCAAATTCCGCTGTTAAATTACATTTAACTAAGATTTTGAGATATTTGGAACGTTTGAGTCTTATACAGTTTTTTGGTTTTTAGACATATCATCAAAATTGGCTGCTGGAAAAAAGTGGCTGCTATCTTGATTGGCTGCTAAAAGTGGCTGCCAGCTTGAGTCTAGTGATTTATATTCGAAACGAGATTTGTTAAAACTAAAATCTATAAAAGAAGTATTACTAGCATTTCACTTAAGATTCCGAGTCTAGGGAAAATGTACATAATGTACGAAGCAGGCTATTTCATAATTTTCATACCTCAACGTCCTTGTGGGACTAACTAAAGGACAATACTGAAATTAAAATGAAGTCTTTCTTGCACTTTATTGAAATTTTACGTCTAGGATAGACCAAGGACGTATATAATAATCTAAATTGATATACGTCCTTGAATAGTTTTTATTTTCTTTAAAATTGCAATTTTCTTTGTTTAAATATTGCAACGTTATTTCCTTATCAAATGTCTATTAATTAATAGACACCGAGTGATGACAGATGCAGGCAGAGATAAGAAAAATTAATTTCTATTAATAGTTATCTTGATCAGGGAACAGATTATCTAACTATATGTTCGGCCTGTAGTAATTAATGCTCTTCAAAATGTTCGTCAAAATAATAATAAATAATTATTATTTCATAAAGACGTTCAGATGATGAATTTTCGGTTTTAATATAGTAAGTACGAAAATGTAAAATAGTGTAAGAAGATTTTGAGCCATCTCACTGATCAGTAGGCTACACAGTGCCCCCAAATGACCAGTATAAAACTATCCAGCAAGAGAGAAAAAGGATAGCCGGGTCAATGTAAGAAACCTACTAGGCAACTTCAGTTCAATTTCAATATCTCGATTTTTCTAATGGATTTGTCAAATGTCAGGGAATATCTTCTTAAATGTGGTAGGAAGACAACTCTCCATCAAAACACAGTGTAGTCAAAATTAGCAATTATAGGTTATAATTCAGCCTTCAACACAAAAGCTTGGCTCACATTGGACAGCATCCTACCGAGGGCCCCAAAACACTGTTATAAAACAATTTAAACAGGAAAAAAACAAACAGATCTAATTTAACTTCAAACCAGAAACAAAAAGCAAATATGAACTGCACCAAAAAAAGACAACCACTAAACAACATGCTTCGGACTTGGGACATGTGCTTATGAATACACCTGACGGTTTAAAAGTTACATACAAACCATAAGACAGTAGTGTAATTTTACCATGTGAAAGACAACCCAGTGTCTCGCCTACTTTTGCTGTTAATCGCAGGCTCAACAAAAATGAGGAAAAACATCAATAAAATTATTCCTCTCAATACTATTTTTTTTTATTTTAAGAAGCTTCTGTCCAAGTTTGGGAAAAATCCAGGATAGTTTATAAATCTAAAAAAATTAACTTCAGACTGTATGTAATGTTAACTGGAAGAAAAACTAAGTCCATTTATAAGTAAAATACAGATAAACAGGTACAAAATTTTAACAAAAAATTTCCTTCTAGATACTAGCTTTTAATCATAAACAAGCTTCTGTCCAAGTTTGGTACAAATCCAGGATAGTATAAGAAAGTCATTAAAATTTAAAAAAAACTTTAACCTCGGAGTGAATGTATTGTATCCCAGCAGAAAACTAAGTCCATTTATAAGTAAAATACGGAAAAAAATGGAATTTCATTTTTACAAAACTTACTTCTGAATACTATCTTATGATCATAAACAAGCTTCTGTCCAAATTTGGTACAAATCCAGGATAGTTTAAGAAAGTTATTAGAATTTTAAAAACTTTAACCACAGAGTGAATGTATTGTATCCCAGCAGAAAACTAAGTCCATTTATAAGTAAAATACGGAAAAATGTAATTTTATTCTTACAAAATTTACTTCTGGATACTATCTTATAATCATAAACAAGCTTCTGTTCAAGTTTGGTACAAATCCAGAATAGTTTAAGAAAGTTATTAAAATTTCAAAAACTTTAACCACAGAGTGAATATTTGTGGACGCCACCGCCGACGACACCGACGGAATGTAGAATCGCTAAAGTCGAAGGCTCGACAAAAAGGAACACATTACAACAGTTCATAAATGTGACCTTTAAACAAACTCATATTTAGGTGATGGGTATACCGATCAGTGGTAATTTCAGGTTTGACCATGCTAGTTTTCTTGTTGTTTTCAATTTTGTTTGTTTGTTTATAAGTACAAGGTGTAAGCTGTTCTGTCTAGGCTATAAATATCTTTTTTAATGAATTGGTTTCGGTCATCAAGGTGAAGAGGATACAGTGCGATTCAAATTGTATATATTTACAATTAAACTTGCAGGCCTTTTTTCATGACCCATAATTTAAAATATAAGAAAACATTAAAATTAAAAGGGACATCCGGAAAATATCTTCAAAGCGAGTTAAAGGTTTTAAAAGTGTTTGTTTTTAACAAAAGAGGTGTGTCATCTAAAACTTTTAAGAGCATACACAAAGCACAGAACTTAAAATTGCCAATGCTTGCTACCCTAAGCATAAAATACCTTGCAGAGCAGGTGAAAGGATCTTAATAATGATCAATATCAAGCCATTGTTCAAATATAATGAACATATCTCAAATTCCAATAAAAACGGCTATTTTCAAGTTCACGTATTGCATTTCTTAAACACATATAATCATTAATTGATTAAATTTCTTCACATTTGCATTTGAACTTTAGCCTAAAAACTAACTCTAATTTAAAAACAAAAACCAGCATCTTAGAATGGAACATCAAGTGGGTGACTTAACATGATGTCTTTCGGGAGAGAGGAGAGAAAAAAATTTTCCTTTAACAAGAATATTTCACCCCACATTGAACAGTATTTACTTTAAGTAAACAGTCACTGTCAGTTTCTAATTCTTATATAACAAAAATGATATAAAACAATAAATCTTTTCTTTTTTAAACACATTATCTTATATCTAATGCCAAACAAGCATTTGGGTTTACGATTGCATTTCTTTTTTTAAAGAAAGCAACTTGTTTTTTAATATTAAAAAATCAGCGTATTATTTAATATTAAAAATTCATTTATTAATATTAAAATATCAGACTGAATATTTAATATTAATAAATGATTTTTTAATATTAAATATTCATTTATTAATATTAAAAAATGACAGTATTTTCTAATATTAAAAAATCGATTTATTAATATTAAAAAATGATTTTGTAATATTAAAAAATCATTTTTTAATATTAATAAATGATTTATTAATATTAATAAATAGGGAATAAATTCCACAACGGCTTGCCATATATCAAAACATTATGTCCCAGACAAAATAGAGCACGAAAAAAAAATGAAAGTAACATGTACTTTTATAAAAAACAATCATACGAATTAAAAAAAAGTTCTTTTAAGAAACGAATACAGTTTGACTGATAACTAACGATTATTGTACATCTCTCTTTATTTAAGACAAGTATGAAAACTACTAAAACTCTATACAGATGAAATACTGATCCTTCTGCTACGCAGAGCTCTGCCTCCTACGTAAAATATTCAGAATCTGAATTCTTTAATTCTCATATTCTATAATACTAGTTAGTCTCATTTAAGGTAAATATGTATAAAAGAAGATGTGCGTATATGTTCACGAGACAGCAACTTAACAACAAAAATAACAAAAGTACATATAAGGGGTAAAATAGAGTCTTCAACAACAGAAAGGTGTTTTTGCAATATGCCAAGCTCTTAATCGTGACCGACGTCCTGAGTCTATAAACATTGTGAATAAAAAGGAAACAAACAAAGATCTGTGACATCATATTCTCCAAAAAAACAGAAAACTTTCAACTGTTAAAACTAGTTAAACCAATTTCATTCAAAGAAATTTGACAACCGTTTACAAATTTTAAATAAGGTTAATAAGTAATAGTGGTAACTTTATTCAAGGGAAGTTCATAAATAAATACATGTTTACAAAATCCTTTCCAAAAGAAGATCGATGACTGGTGAAACCAGTATTTCCTGTTTTTTTTTTTGGTCTCTTAAGTATGAATTAAGTCTCTTATGGGTGCCATATGTGGAGCAGGATCTGCCCACCCTTCCGGAGCACCCGGATTTTTTTGCCACGGCATTGTCAGTTTGTTTTCGACTTATGAGTTTGAATATCCCTTTGGTATCTCTTGTTTCTCTCTTAAAAGTTAAATGCAAACGAACTCAAAATAACTCTATATATAATGAGAACCATTATGACAGACTGAATTTGTTCAATATTTTTCTGTACTATAGAGTAGAAATGAACTTTCAATGGTATTTACGTGTACAACATTAAATCGCTGTTTTTGTTTGTATTTCATTGGCATATGTCTATTCAAAGATAATAAAAAAAAGTCGTTATCTTTTCCACAAACTGTGCAAAGTCGTTTATGGTGGGTCTTATAAAAAAGAAGATGTGGTATGAGTGCCAATGAGACAACTCTCCATCCAAGTCACAATGTATAAAAAGTTAACAATTATAGGTCAAAGTACGGCCTTCAACACGAAATATTGGCTCACACCGAACAGCAAGCTATAAAGTTCCCCAAAATGACTAGTATAACAATTCAAACAGGAAAACCAACGGTCTAATCTATATAAAAAAACGAGAAACGAGAAACACCTATGAACCACACCAACAAACGACAACCACTGAACAACATGCTCCGTCAGCTCCTGACTGACCTATGCTTATTTTGTTCATGTCGATGTAAATTTCGCTGAAGTGTATTCTACTGTATTGATTTATTTCATTTTCTGTTTTCCTAGCGTAATTTGTGTAACTTCTTTTTTTACAATATTTAAGTTGTCTCACTTTAATTCAAGCTCATGAAATTCTCTTCTACGATGTGGGATTTACAAAACTTTGGTTTTATATTTCAAATCACAAGGTTTACATCCCTTTTATTTTAGGTCCTTAATGCTCTTCAAATTCGTGCTTTATTTGGCCTTTTTTACCTTTTTAATTAGAGAATTATTAATGAGTCTTTTGTAGACGCAACGCGCGTCTGGTGTACAAAATGTTAATCCTGTATCTACGAGGACTTTATTTAGATCTCACTGATACATATATGCTGTTTGTTTGTGTGGTGAGTTATAGACCCCTTCTACTGAAGACACTTTCACAAAAAGTGCAAACTACTTCAGAGGTCTGTCCCAAATGAGACATTGAAATATTAGAATTCTGACAGCTTTATTTTGTACAGAAAAATTTCCTAGAATCATCCCATAGAAACATTTGGTTGCTCATTATGGATGTACCTAAAAAAGATTAGTAACTAGCACAACAATACTTTAATAGAGGTACATGTCAAGTCATAACGTCAATGCCATGAATGATTCTGGTAGAAAGAAACAGACATTCGGTAGCTATCGACACATTTTAACTTATTCGTCCCTTCCTTTCTGACTGTACACCTGAAAACCATGAAAATTGTAATCCTGTTCGTATTCGTATGAAGGTAAGTAGTTTTACACCCCAGTTCTATTGTTATACTTCATAGTTTCTATTTCTGAAACAAGTGTAAATTGAATAGATCTATTGTTACGAATAACAATGGACTTTGACCACAGGGTGTGACGAGCGGGGTTTCTGGAAACCCCTGCTTCTACATCCCGCAAACAAAGTCCATTGTTATTCGTAACAATAGAAATTGATTATTTTTTAAATAGCATGAACATAAGAAATTTCTAAAAGTGTTCACTACAAATTGTTTCATGATATTAAAAAAAAACACATTTTAGGAAATTCCAATAAGCATCTATATGGAATAAAAAAATAATCCTTTAAATACTCCTTTGCTTGAAGGTAATTTTTTTTTATCCCAGTCATATGTCTCTTATCTCCCGACCCCCCCCCCCCCCCCCCCCACCCACGGTTACCCAGTGGCCGATCTGGGGTTGGGGGTTCCGCGGATTGGACCCGACTTTTATTTAAAAGATCAATGCATTTGAATGGTTGGACCCCCCCCCCCCCCTCCCTTTTCTCATGAGTTGGGAACCTCCGGCTGGATCAGCCCCTGATTGCCTCAAAAAGGGAGTTCCTCTACATTAAATTTTGTATGTTTAGCGTGTCTGGTAGTCGTGTTTCTAATGCAGACACACCTATTCCTTAATTAGTATGTTCGAATATGAATTTTTGTTTATTCTCGAGAAGAGGGGGGGGGGGGCTTTTGTTTTTGATAATATCGTAAGATATAAAATACAGTTATGATTACCTTTATTAAACTGATACAGGTAAGTACTTTGGGTTATAATATTGCCTTTATCTTTAGTCTCTTCTACCAAATCCAACGCTGGCCACAAAATGTCGTCCGTCTTATACCCGTCCATATTGACCAGGAGCATGATGTATTTTTTGTTTGTAATAAGAATACACGTAACAGTCAACCTTGACCTGCTGATCCATATTAGCACATGGATTTAACGGGAATATGCAAAACAACTTTGACATTTGTAAAATATACTCACTTGTCAAAGTTTGAACGAAAATAACCAAAGAGAGGTTACTAGTGGGGTTTCATGTGAGAAAAAAATATTCTTATAAATCATGGTTTGAAATTGTCAATAAATATGCTATCGTTTTGTTTTTTTTTTCATATAATAATCAATGTTAACAAATATAGGGTTTAGAATGGGGTGTAAGTTAGTTATACACCTCGGGATAAGGCGTGTCTGGATAAGAAACCCCTTCGGCCTCCGGCCGTCGGGGTTTCTTATCCAGACACACCTATCCCTCGGTGTATAACTATTACTGAATAGCTTATAAATGTACGCATTTAGCAATTGAATGCTGCCGGGTTTCATACTTATACAAGTAATTTCCGGTATAATTTTGTACAAAATTTCCATTGTGATTAATTAAAAGCTGTGTCTGTTTATTAACCGAATTCATCCAAATATTTTTTTGTAACTGAAGCTTATAAAATATATCTTAATTTGATGTGCATTAAAATGTATGGACTTTATTTCAATAACGATTACTCACTATTACTTAAAAATGTTTGAGAATATGCCAAAACCAATGACATAGCATGCAGTAGACGGAAATTGGGGGTGGGGCGGGGCAAACATCTGAATGTGACAAGCCAAAAGAAAAGAAAGCTTTTTCATAATTAGTGTTCCCTTTCAATATTTTTTTAGGTCAAAAAGTGGAACCCCTTGTCCCCTCCCTCGGCTACTACGCCAGTGCAAACAATTATTTTTCAATTACCGATTCTTTTTAACTTGTAACTAGATATCTAATAGAAAAAAAAAAGGATATGGGGTATCCATGCATGACACAAAATCAGTACCTGCATAGCAAAAAACACACAAAAAGCAAAGGAACATCGCTTTTATTGCTTTTCTTTTATCTCAAAGTCACAGTGAGGTGGGAACAAGATACTATGTTTGTAGGTACGAAATAAAACAAAGTTTTACATGACCTCATTCTGCCACCGTAGATACGTGTATATTAAGTAATCACATCTGCCACCGTAGATACGTGTATATTATTTTAAGTAAACACATATGCCATCATAGATACGTGTATATCAGTTAACACATCTGCTACCATAGATACTGCCACCATAGATACATGTATAGTTATCAAGTAAACACATCTGCCGCCGTAGATACGTGTATATCAAGTAAACACATCTGTCGCCGTAGATACGTGTATGTCAAGTAAACACATCTGCCGCCGTAGATACGTGTATATCAAGTTAACACATCTGCCGCCGTAGATACGTGTATATCAAGTAAACACATCTGCCGCCTTAGATACGTGTATATCAAGTAAACACATCTGCCGCCGTAGATACGTGTATATCAAGTAAACACATCTGCCCCCATAGATACGTATATATCAAGTAAACACATCTGCCACCATAGATACGTGTATATCAAGTAAACACATCTGCCACCATAGATACGTGTATATCAAGTAAACACATCTGCCATCATAGATACGTGTATATCACAACACATCTGCCACCGTAGATACGTTTATATCAAGTAAACACATCTGCCACCGTAGATATGTGTATATCAAGTAAACACATCTGCCACCGTAGATACGTGTATATCAAGTAAACACATCTGCCGCCGTAAATACGTGACTGTATATTAGGTAAACACATGAAATCAAGTCTTGATTATGACCTGCATTTTTGTTAAGTGCGATTTTATTTTAATATAGATCTGTTAGTTTAAGATTAATTCTAGTGGTAAAACATGTTATATTACTTGACAAAACTAATAATGTTTTTAATTATTATATATAATAGCTAATTTTAAACATTTTGATAGAATTTTACCTTATCATAACATTATATGTACCAATCATTTTAAGTAAGGACATCCTAATCAACTAAATGAAGGACAGTACGGTATAATAATTTTTTTTTAATTTAAAGTCATCGTTATCTTTTTGAATATCATTAAAGTTCGTATAGCTGTATATTTAATTGACTAAATCACGATGAGAAAAAATGAATGTTTTTATAAAACTCTATCATTATCTATTATATATCGATAACTCATTTATACAAAAAAGACATTTCAAATTTGTTCTTTCTTTTCTTTTTATAATGACGGACAATTTTTGAAAATAGAATAATTAAGATTTAGTACACACCTCTGACCCTCAACAGATTTTGACTTTTTAAAGTATCCGTGTCAAAATTTTTTTGCAAGGTCTTGTAATCAGCAAAAATATTTGAGAGGGTCTGGTAGGAATTTACAGAATAGAGAATAATGGCAAAAAAGTGAATAGAGAAAAATGAGCAAAAAATATTAAGAATAGAAAATAATTGGGTGCAAAAAAATAAAGAATAACTGGAAAATAATTAAAAAGAATTATGTATTTAAATACTGATTACAGAAATGAACGATGTACAGAATAAAGAAATCATCTAATTAAAAAACAAATAATAGTAAAATTATTTTCAGGATAATTTTACAGAAGAAGCGTTATTCCTTAAAGATAATGAAAAAAATGCCCTAAAATTTAAAGAATATAGAAATTAAGGACCCCCATCCAGACCCTCAGATTTATCCTTGCCCAAAAGGAAGCATGTTTTCAAGTCATATTATATATGTTATGTACGAGTTGTTATTTTGTACATTACATACTGGAAGCTAAAATATTCTTTTTAATAAACAGGATACCATGGTTTTCATACAAACATTTACCGCCTTATGATTCTTCCGCAAATTTGCAGATTTAACATTGTTGTGCTGATATTTAGAGTAATGATGAATTTAATATGTGTTTTCAGCCGTGTATCACCTTCACTGGTGATCCAATCAATGGATCTGTCGTAGAGTTGTCACTTGTTTGGACGTACTTATCAAATAATTATTTCTGTGACTGCATCTTACGATCCTTTACGACAGATAATTTAGTTAATCTGCAATCAATTCCATCCTCATGCCTAATATATCATATACTGTGTTACAACTCTAGATTCTACTGACGAGGAAAGGTAACAACACTAGGCCACCGAAAGCTGGATTTTTAGTTCAGTCTAGGTGGCCGAGTGGTCTAGAGCGTTGGACACAGTGCAGGCGGTGTTTTCACGATATCCCAATAGCATGAGTTCGAATCCCGGCGAGGGAAGAACAAAAACTTGCGGAAAGATTTAACATTGTTGTGCTGATATTTAGAGTAATTATGAATATAATATGTGTTTTCAGCCGTGTAAATGTATCACCTTCACTGGTGATCCAATCAATGGATCTGTCGAAGAGTTGTCACTTGTTTAGACGTACTTCTCAAATAATTATTTCTGTGACTGCATCTTACGATCCTTTACGACAGATAATTTAGCTAATCTGTAATCATGATGATGGAAGTTTTTAACGACCTTGACTGGCTATACAGCCCTCGCACGGTCGGTATCTGCAATCAATTCCATCTTCATGCCTTATATATCATGTACTGTGTTACAACTCTAGATTCTACTGACGAGGAAAGGTAACACTAGGCCACCGAAAGCTGAATTTTTAGTTGTCTAGTTGGCCGAGTGGTCTAGAGCGCTGGACACAGTGCAGGCGGTGTTGTCACGATATCCTTATAGCATGAGTTCGAATCCCGGCGAGGGAAGAACAAAAATCTGCTTCCGCAAATTTTCAGATTTAGCATTGTTGTGCTGATATTTAGAGTAATTATGAATATAATATGTGTTTTCAGCCGTGTATCACCTTCACTGGTGATCCAATCAGTAGAGTTGTCACTTGTTTAGACGTATATATATCTATGGAGAATGTCTGTCATAAAGTTGTCACATATTTAGACGTGTATAATAAAAAATAATTCTTGTTGTGATTTATTGGTCGCAAGCTTGAAAGGTCGCTTAAAGCTTGTCGCTAGCTTGAATCTTGGTTTTTTTTTTATGTCTTTTGATAAAAAAAATTTAATATTTACAATTGGCCAAAATTGAACCTTAAACTTATATTAAATAATGGGTTTTTAGTTGCAACTTATGGCTAGAGGCTGAAATCCAGTTGAAATTAAACAAAAGAAATGGAACTCTTTATTAGAGAAAGTAAAACTGGTATAGTTGGTATAATATATTTGAAATGTTTCTATGGGCTTTAAAAGTTTAATGTAGGTGCATAATCATTTAGAATGTTTTGCATCTTATATACCTGTTTATACTTGAATAAGAGTATGAAGCTTCGTGATATCATATTTTAAAACTTTTAAATTAATTAAAAGACAAATTTTCACAAAACAGTCGAATATGAATGGGGCAAATACATGTGGATCTTGTTTGTACATAAGCAAAGATTCCACCGAAAACGAATCCACAGAAAGATGAATGATTGATCTTGTTAGGCATCAAATTGCATATTTGTAGTTAGTTTATGCTTCTCTCTTCTGTATGATAATTTTTCGCTTCTCCCTTCTGTCTGACAACTTTTTCAAGGACTAATTCAGTATACTTATTGTTTATTGAAATTATGACAAAATATTTTATTCACAAAACACTCGTGCGTTTCTGTCCAAAATATAAACGGGAAAGTATATCCATGAGCGATGCACTCGCGCATGTTTTTTTTTTTTTTAGTCTATAAAAAAAACCATATATATCTTTATTCTCAATAAACCATATACATAGGTATAGAGAAGACATTTATGTACAGTATTTACAATAAGACAGAACAAACAAGACAATTGATAAGACAATGTATGAAATAAATTTTAGCCAGGAGCACATATACCTGTGTTGATAATCTTTATAAATTTACAAAGTTTAATCAGTTTTGATTTGTGTTTTGAAGACATAATCTGCTTGTATTTTACAATATTTGCATTTTTAAAATAATAATGTGACATACAGTGTTTCCTGTTTTCTTCAAAGTATTTACATTCTAATATGTAATGAAATTCATCACCAATGTCATTTTTATTACATAGAAGACACAGTCTATTATTTCTAACTATATTGTTCCATCTACCCTGTTCAATAGGGAGCTTGTGATTTGTGGTCCTAAATCTACACAAATCAATAGATAGTTTGTTCCCAAGAATTTCAAAATAATCTTCTTTTCCAAAAAAATCTTTAAAAAGTTTATAATTAAGTGCTTTTGGTGAGTTTTCAAGCAGAGAATGCCAGACTTGTACAAACTGATCTTTAAGTCTGAGCTTGATGAATGAAACTAACCATTTGCAATTTATAAATGATTGTGTTTCCCATACATTTGGGATACCACATTCATTTAAAATAGTCTTTACTCTGTTTAACCATGAAAAATTCACATTGTCATTAATAGACATGTGATAACACAATTTATATAAAGTATATGATAGTTTCGTCACTTTACCAGAATTTAATTTCCCCCAAAATGAGATCAATCTAGTTTTTATGTCCAAGTCTATAGGATATCTTCCAAGCTCCCCATAAATCATGTAAGAGGGTGTTGATGTTTTCAGACCTAATAATAATTTACAAAATTTCAGTTGTACCCTTTCAATTATGTCATTATTTCCAATACCCCATACTTCACAACCGTACAGTAATATTGGTTTCACCATTTTATCAAATAAGTCCAACTGACTACATATAGAAAGATTATGAAGACGACCTAGTCTTAACACTTCGTAAAGAGCCTTAGTGGCCTTTTCTACGCTAAATTGTTTTGTTTTATTGTCAATTGTGAACTGACCCGAGTTTTTTGTTTAACACGACCAGTTTGTGCTACTGACATTATCAGCAGATCAGAGAGTACATCAAAGTAATAGTGTATAAATTACCGATAATTACAAATTACAGTTACATAATGTAACTAATTGCACCGAAAACGGACTTATTTATTTTTTCAATGGTAATAACACGATTTGATTATCAAATTATCAACATGTTAACTCTTAATAAATACACCCCATGCGGTTGTTTTATACAACGAAGGGGTACATCTATATTTTTTTGGAACTTCAACTTTTAAAAATTATAATTTTTTATTTTTTTTAAATGTGTTATTCGAAACCCTAAATAAGCCTCATTTACAACTGGCCAATGAATTATATTCTGCACAAGAACTTTTTGGTATATGATTATATTTACCGATTTAAATCTGTCGGTAATCAGTTATCAGGAGATAGATTCATAAGAAAAACAGTAAGTAAATCTCGTCCAATATAAATTAGTTTGTTTAGACAACTTTTAACTAACCTAGACGAAAACGTTCATCAGAATATTTAGGTAACATTTTTTTAATGTTCATTTAGATTTTAACCATATGTATTTGCTTACTTCGTAACATGCACATGTACAATGCTTACAGTGTTCGCTAACCAGTCCAATATAATGGAATTTGATGCGACTGTCATATAAGTGAGAGGTTTAGCTAGCTATAAAACCAGGTTCAATCCACCATTTTCTACATAAGAAAATGCCTGTACCAAGTCAGGAATATGACAGTTGTTATCCATTCGTTTGATGTGTTTGAGCTTTTGATTTTGCCATTTGATTAGGGACTTTCCTTTTTGAATTTTCCTCGGAGTTCAATATTTTTGTGATTTTACTTTTTATAAATAGATTAATTAAATTTTTTAAAGCTTTGTTTTAAATTAAAAACAATGCCTGTAAACTTTAATGAATGAAATCGTATTAAAACAGCCCAAATGTAACATCTCTAGAATCAAGTGATGTAGGTTTGAAGGGTTACTAGCTCAAACTGTGTATAGGGAAAACGCGGGTAGTATTTATTCTGCCATAGGCGATAATTCTAACATTTTCTAAATTTACCACTTTTTATAATAAAAATCAGGACAAAACAGTTATGTGTGGCATTAGTACTTTACTATTCTGTTTTAGAAATTGAAGTGAAATAGTGTCATGACCATCTTCGAACGGAGCTTGTTTATGGTATCCATGCCCACCGTCATTTTACATCAAATTTATGAAAATTTGGAAGTCTTTTCGAATAATTCTTAGGATTATATTTCAAAGGGTTTCAAAATTTATATTGTAAATATACACACTGCAGTTATCAATAGATAAATAAAAAAATATATATATTGTAACCTTAGACGAGATATTTCGACTGACAAGATTTAGTGGAGATATCGATTACGGGGAAGGACTGAATTATTCGGGTTATAATAGCTAGATTGATGATCAGTCTTGTATGTTTTAGTCATCCGACATTAATTTCAAGTCTACATCGCCTTACAGATCGGCATATTTTGACTTCATTTACTGGCTTCTTTTGTTTGGGTTTAATAGTAATAAAGACTACTACTTCTACGGGGGAGTTTAAAGACCTTGTTTACCCATGAGGGTCTCGCTCGGTAGGTAAAAAAATATGAAGTAGCAATTCTTACCTTAATTTATACCTTTTGTTCTATTGATAAAAATCTATGGACTAGTTTAGTGTCCAGTCTTCACTGTACACGTGTGTGTATATGAAAAGTAAAGCAAATTATAATTCAGCTGTACATTTTCAGCTTTGAATATTAAAAAATAAAATAGATAAGGCACCGACCGTTCATCTTAAGAGGGATGGTTTTTTTCCTCGACAATATTAAATTTTATTTTTCAACTTTTTTAATCACAGACAATTGTTTTCAAAAACATACAGGAACAAAAAATTGTTTAAAACATAAATGTTTTTATTGATTTTATTAACAATCCCTTCTCTATTTGTGACATTTTGTTCACGCATCGTTGTCAATATAATGGAATTTGATGCGACTGTCGTACAAGTGAGAGGTTTAATTAGCGCTATAAAACCAGGTTCAGTCCACCATTTTCTACATAAGAAAATGCCTGTACCAAGTCAGGAATATGACAGTTGTTGTCCATTCGTTTGATGTGTTTGTGCTTTTGATTTTGTCATTTGATTAGGGACTTTCCGTTTTGAATTTTCCTCGGAGTTCAGTATTTTTGTGATTTAACTTTTTTCTTTTCTTCGGGTAGCAGCGGGGGTAAGGCTCTCGCTTTGAAAGCAGAAATCAATGCAATTGAATGGGGGCAACGGTTCGAATCCCGTCCAAGAAA
This sequence comes from Mytilus californianus, assembly GCF_021869535.1. NCBI lineage: Eukaryota > Metazoa > Mollusca > Bivalvia > Mytilida > Mytilidae > Mytilus > Mytilus californianus. The sequence continues at coordinate 97,750,097 of NW_026262734.1, read as the reverse complement.
AAAACCTCTTAAACTTATACCTTTTTTTTAATTACCATATTTTTCCTATAATTTTTATTTATACAAACTAGGCATTATTGACATCATCATGGCAATTTGGAAAGAACAAAAGATTTATTGACATGGCCTAATTTTCTATAAATGTACATGTAATACTTAAAAGGAATTCTATGTTTCCGTAATCTTTTCCAGACAAGGTTGATTTACAGGACATTTAATGACTTAACTTAACTTAAATTTCAATTTCAAAAACACAAGATGCCATATCATTTTTCCATTTTCGCTTACATTTAACTGTTTTGTTCCTTTCTTTACGCACAGGTAGATATACTAGTCAACAAAAGAAACGATACAAGGCAATGTATTTTCCATATATAATGAAATTGGATACACTGTACCAAAGTAAATAATTGCCCAATTGGTCAAATATTTACAGAGTGTTACTTTCTTATCAAAACCACAATGATTAATTTTGATTTGAGGCAAAATCGCGATTTTTTGTTGTTGCAATTTTTGTTATTTCAAAAATCGTATTTTCTCCAAAAAATTCAAAAATCGGTATTAGAACTTAAAACTTTAAACTTAAACATGGTCTGCTTAAAATTTTGAATGCCTTTGCAGATATTTGAATACTTAATTCTCATCTATTCGAAATTAAGTGCCGACTTTTGTTATCATTTTCCGCAAAATAAATGTGACCCCTGTGTTCAATAATACGGTATTTTCTCACTTTCCAATTTGTCCAGATTCTTTTAATCATATGCATTTGCTTTGCAAATGAATGTTTTTCATTGGATAAGTTAACATATTTCCTATTTATTATATTTTATGATAAATTGGAGTTCAAACTTGTGTAACGTTACTTTTGTTGACTAGTATAATTTTATGATGAAAATTGTTGACCTGTTCTCTCTATAGTGTCGTAAATGATTTTATTACGGCTCAGTACAGCACTGTTCCGGGTAACAAATGATTTTATTACGGCTCAGTACAGCACTGTTCCGGGTAACAAATGATTTTATTACGGCTCAGTACAGCACTGTTCCGGGTAACAAATGATTTTATTACGGCTCAGTACAGCAGTGTTCCGGGTAACAAATGATTTTATTACGGCTCAGTACAGCAGTGTTCCGGGTAACAAATGATTTTATTACGGCTCAGTACAGCAGTGTTCCGGGTAACAAATGATTTTATTACGGCTCAGTACAGCAGTGTTCCGGGTAACAAATGATTTTATTACGGCTCAGTACAGCACTGTTCTGGGTAACAAATGATTTTATTACGGCTCAGTACAGCACTGTTCCGGGTAACAAATGATTTTATTACGGCTCAGTACAGCACTGTTCCGGGTAACAAATGATTTTACACTTGTCTAAGTACAAACATTCAGATAGTTCTACGTCTTTTTCCGTTTTAACTGACAAATTCTGGACAGAATTGACCATTTCATGAATGTCTACATTAATACCAATTTTTACGGATAAAATCGATTTCAAAACTTTTTTACGAAGTTTAACAACGTGTCCTGTAAAGTTTATCAAAACAGTGTTTGTACTTTTTCTCTTAGAGTGGTTCATATAATGAACTAAAGAGTCATTTGTTGTACCTTTTCTCATGGAGTGGCTCATATATTGAGCTAATGAGTCATTTTTTGTACCTTTTCTTATGGAGTGGCTCATATATTGAACTAAAGAGTCATTGTTTGTACCTTTTTTCATAAAGTGGCTCATATATTAACTTAAAAAGATTTTTTGTACCTTTTCTCATGGAGTGGCTCATATATTGAACTAAAGAGATTTTTTGTACCTTTTCTTATGGAGTGGTTCATATATTGAACTAAAGAGATTTTTTGTACCTTTTCTCATGGAGTGGCTCATATATTGAACTAAAGAGTCATTTGTTGTACCTTTTCTCATGAAGTGGCTCATATATTGACTTAAAGAGATTTTTTGTACCTTTTCTTATGGAGTGGTTCATATATTGAACTAAAGAGTCATTTGTTGTAACTTTTCTCATGGAGTGGCTCATATATCTAACTAAAGAGTCATTTTTTGCCAACTTGTACATCCAATAAAGAAAACAACAAATCAAACCTTTTATATTTAATATTTTTGAACAAACAGAAAAAAATAGTGATTTTATCTAAGTCGTATGCACTGTGTTTCATCGCCACCGGAAATTTAGTACCAACGAAGCGAAGAGAAAAGGGAGAAAATAAACAAGGTAAGAATTCCTTTAATTTAAACCATGTCTACTGATTTAATGAGGTTATCGCTTATGACACGGTTTTCTGATATATAATGCTATAATCTTTTATTCCAACAAGTAGCAACCAAAGGCATGGTTGTGTGTTATACTCAAAGCTGTGCACACTTGGTTCCGGAAAATTTTCGTTCTCCGTCGCTCCGCTGGCCAAGTTTTCAAATGTTTTTCTTTCTTTTTCCAGAGTTAATTTTAGATTATGGTAGTGTGACTTCATATTTACTTAAATTCGCTATCAATAAGAAGTTTTATAAAGAATATTATGTACCAAAACAATGTTTATTTAATGTACGCCGAATTGCAGGACGTGGTACGGCGAATTGCAAAATAACAAGTTTTCTATACGGCGTATTGCAATATACTGTATAATGTAAAGTAAAATATGATAGTAATCACTATAAAGATAATATAAAGAAACGATATGGTGCACATACCAAAGCGTTACCAGCTTACAAATATACGAAATAAACTACATAGTAAATATCATAAAATATTTGCCGTTAATTTCATTCAGACGTCATCATTGCGTACCATCATGGACGTGTTTTGACAGACAACAATGATATCTATATTATCCAAAATATATTTATATGTCGTTATACTCATTAATATCCTACTACAATGTAAGACTCTCTTACATGTTGTAAGGGAGAATTTTCTAAAGTTCTATAAAACAACGATCATTCATCATTTGTTGGGTTTTTTTTTAATACATTGTTTTATTTTAAATTTCTTGAATACATAATATTTTTAGAAGGAAAGTGAACAAACTACTTTGTTATCATTGAAAAGTAGGGGGAATCGACAATACATTGTTTTTCGAACTAATATTCTAGTCAGTTTCGGTATTTTATTGGAAGATAGCTTCTTTATTTTTATTTCGGTCGACGCAAATGTTTGTCACGAGAGAAAAATCAAACCTCCCCGAGGATTAATGGTCGGTGCGTAAAGTATAAAACTTGACTTACACCGAAAGAAATATAAGTTCTGCTGAGTTTTTGTCTCGAACACCTCAATCTCGGCTCACTATCAAGACAGGTTTTCCTTCTCCTTTCTGTAAATAACAACGTCAATTCAGATTGAAATGCAGGTAAACATTTGGCTACAAATGTAGATACTGCATACTTCTGCATACGATGGTCACATGCACATGTTTTGTAACTCTTCAGATGTGTCCTTTGGTTGTGTTTTGCCTGTTTTTTTGCCTATAACAGCTCTTTTTTTTCTTTAAACTCTCTAAACCAATGCCTTGGTTACCGTGCTTCCTGTATTTAAACACGCTTTACTTATTTCGTGCCATTTTAACTATTTTTTTACATTATCAATATTTTATGACTGGGAGAAACTAATTTTTGATTTGTTCAATGTCAATTGACTACATTACATTGCATCTAATATCTGACGTGAAAAAGAGGCGAAAGTTATTAAATCATACACGTGAACTCCGACTTCCTCCACCAATATAAACTGACCGCCAGTAAGTATGAAGTCACACTATCATAGTCTAAAACTTTGTCTGTAAAAAGAAAGAAACACAGTTAAATATCTGGCCAGCGGGGCGACGGGGACGATTGACTTCGACATTTTCTGATACCAAGTGCATATTATACTTTTGAAATATAACACAAAATCTTGTCTTTGTTTGCTACTTGTTGACATAAATGATTAAAGTACTATATATATCAGAAAAACGTTTCATAAGCTGTTATCTCATCAAATCAGTAAAAACGGTTTAAACTAAAGGAATTTTTACCTTGTTTTTTTTCCTTGCTCTCCGATTCGTTGAAACCCAATTTCCGGTGGCGATGAAACACAGTGACTATATGTGTATTAATATACAGTTGTGAACACATGGCCATACATCCTGTCCATACTTTTTTTTTCAAAGCATAATTTCATGCTTTTTTTCAATCTGTTTATGAAGTCTTTACACTAAATCTGTTTGAGGTGTTCTGTTTAGTATTTAGACTGGGTAAAAGTTTATTTATTATTAACTAGCTTAACATATATGCGAGAACTGTTTTGGTACTCTGTGTGCTTTTTGTTTTTGTTTTTGTTTTTGTGCGTCGTGCAAATCTGATGAGTCGACGCATTTCCAACTGATGTTGACAGCTTGTTCGTATGTTGTGCTGTTGTTCTTTTGTGTAATATTGTTGCAGAATGAGTGAATGGTTCCCATCAACATAGATTGCTTTTAAATATTGTGACATCCTACCAAATTATTACTTTGAGTTGGGTAGCTCAATAGTTGTGAAAGTGGATCAGATGAGGTTTACCATTGTAGAAGACCTCTTTTAAATATCAAGCAGGGGCGCATCCAGCCATTTTTAAAAAGGGGGGGGGGGGGTCCCAACCCAGGATAAAGGGTGCGGTTCCAATCATATGTCCCCATTCAAATGCATTAATCGTCCAACAAAAAGGGGGGTTCCAACTCCCCCCCCCCCCCCCTGGATCCGCCACTGTCAAGCAATGTTGCCCATCATTCTGTAGTCATGATATGTGCGGTGTTACACCACTATCTCTGGTTAGGGGATGATTGATCGTTCATAAACAAATTTGTCTCTTGTGGAGAGTTGTCTCGTTGGCAATTATACCACATCTTCTTTTTGTCATATTGACCCCTCCACATTTGTTTTCCGTTTTTAGATTTGTCATAAATCTGACCGTTGGTTTTCTCTTTTGAATTATTTCACATTTTGTTATGTCATCCAATATATAGCTGACCATATATACGGTATTGTTTTTTCAAACTGTTGAAGACCATACCATGCATACGTTTACCTATAGTTGCTGACATTTATATTTGGATATAGTTATGATTATGATTAGTTGTCTCATTGCCAATTATAACAAATCTCCTTGGTTCGTTCTAAAAAAAAGTCTAAAAAGTCGAGACTATATATTGCAGATATTTTTTTCTTACGGTCATTTAAAAGTATAATAATGCAATTTTGTAAAATAAAAGCAAGAGAAAAGCGGTCGAAATCATTTGGAGCTTCTGCATGTTCTGTGACATGTCATAGTGGGAGAATTTATATGAATGAATGTTGAATATAAGCTGACAATAGTGTCAATAAATAAAAAAATAAAAAAACCCAAAACGAGACAATTGATTGTAGATTGTTTCTTTCGGTCATTGTCAGGTAGTATTGGTCTTTCACATTTTCGTAAAAAAGCTCACATTTTAAGTTTCGGAAATCGTTTATTAATTTTATATTTCAGTATATTTAGAATAGCGAATGGAAACGGGGAATGTGTCATAGAGACAACAACCCGAATAAAGAGCAATGTAATTTATATATATTTATTTATTTTTATTATCATTTCAGTGGTACCTTCAAAATGGTCCTTCATGACGAGTCTTTTATTAATTCTTTTCTCAACTGTCTACAGCCTTTCTACGAAAGACAAAAACGCAGCTAACTATGGCCTTGCAATTGGAAAAGGGATAGCTGATCTGCTTGAAAAGAGAGATTTTGCAAAGTCTTTAACAATGATCGGGAAAAGTATTGGTCCCTACCTTGGCGCATTAGGTCCCATCGTAGGGGTCATCATGGCGTTCATCCCATCCGAGTCTGCTGAGTTAGCTTTCATGAAAAAAATGATGAAGGAGATCGACACACGCTTGGATCATATAGATAATCGATTTAACGATATCGAACGACTGATTGAATGGAGTGTTGTTAAAGTCAACTTCGGGCAAATAGAACAAAATATAAAAGTAGTGTCGCGTGAGTTTCAATATATTTACGCTGTTCCGCAGGCTGCAGTGGAAAACAGGAAGGTGCTTTATCTTTCGAGATATGATAATGATTATCAAAATAGTGGCACCAAATTGTATGATGTCATTGTCGAAAAACAAGGTCTATTTCAAGAAGATCTTGGTACTTCCGTCATGCGTTATACCAAAATTGACCGCAGAAAGACGCAGTTATTTCTTCTCGGTGTTATGCAACTTCTCTTGCAAGCTGTAAAAGTAGAATTAGGCTATCTTCTAGTTAAACAATATACACACAACGCACATTTTATGCAGTTGGATTGGGAAAATAGAATACAGAAAGTGCGAAGGAAGTTCGAGGAAATTGACAACCAGTGCGTAGTAAAATATCACACTCAATCCGGAAATGATATTGACGAATATTCTTCCGCAAACAAAGATCTGACGAATAGGCAATTTGCAAATGGACTATTAAATCTCCTTCGCGGAAAATACGACTGGAGGGACTGGGTTGTTATCGCCTATGACCCAGTAAAGGGCGGTGACAAACATTGGATTGGGGTCAGTGGAGGACACATGAAATTTAGGAAAGATGGAAGAAACATAGTAGTGGCAAGTGTAGACAAGAGCCATTCAGTCATGGATTTAGCAAGAGCTGAACTGGAAATGAAAACAGTATCCACGACAAAGAAGAATTGGTGGCACGGAATCGTGGCTCGAGCGGCAAAAGATATTTTTTACTCCTTAGATAAACGAGGTGCCTCATTGGTTAGTGTTATAAGGTCTGACGAGGATGCAAATTACTTTGGTGACTCTTTGAGAGCGAAATTCGTCCGCAGAGCGCCTTATTATGAGCTTCTGATGTGGGGCTGAAAGATTTTTATAGGTGTACACGGAGTGGTATTGTCACTCGTATGATTAAATTAAATCTATAATTCAATGTATTTGTTATTACCATTCATTTATTTTGCAATGACAATGTACGTCTTTGAATACGTTGCGTTCAGTCTGTATATTTACAACAAAAAAAACAACAACATTTGTATGATACTATTATTTATATTATCTTTTAAACACTTCTCGATACAGTTTTGAAAATTAAATAATGAGCTCAGGTTAGTGTTCAATATTTGCCTGTACCGTAATTATTGTATGATATTCGCCAAATTAAAAAAAAGAAATTAACATTTGGAGACATTCACATATATAACTCATAAGCGTCGTCAACAATATTTGTTTTGCTGGAGAAAAGGATTCCTAATAGTTTTACCAAATTCCTTGACATCAATAGATAGTTATTAATCTAAAATAAGGAGATATGGTATAACTATCATTTAGACAATTATCCACGAAAGTCTTCTCTCACAATGCCGTTGATTGAAGCAACTTTAGGTTCCGTACGGTCTTCAACAATGAGCAATACCCATAACGGATAATAAACTATTAAGTGTGATTAATCGATGGTTACGACTTTTGAAATATTTATGATAATAAGGCCAAAAAAATAATACATGTGTTTCCGCTAACGTGCTGGGAAAAAATAGGGTAGGTAGGTAGGCAATATCATTTTATTTTACAAACATTTTTAGCTGGTTACTACTAGGGAATCTGTCTGACTTTAACAGTGCTTGCTCAAAAATGGCATAAAAAGTGTTAGGGTAGGTAGGGTTAACGGAAACACATGTATTATTTTTTTGGCCTTATGAGATGCTGTATGATAGCCAATGAGACTACTACCAACCCAAATTCAAATGATCTGGATTTGACGAACTATAATAGGTCACCGTTCGGCCTTCAACAATGAGAGAAACGAATATTGTAGTCGGTTATAAAAGGCCCCGATATGATGATATGTAAAACTATTCAATTGGAATTATAAAAACCATTGGCTTTATTTTTGACTGAAAAAATAACGAAAAACAAATATGACGGACAACCAACGTCAACTACTGTTTTACAGGCTCATGACTTTGGACATGCACATATCTTCGCCAGAAAAAAAAGTAATCGTTTAAATCCTGCCAAAAAATGCTGAAATTGTTTATTATAAACCTTGAAAATAACGAACTTTTAGTTTTGTTTAAACTCAAAATATAAATCTGTCTTAAAGAGTTTTCGTTGGAAGCTTGGCATGTCTAAATATAAAACTACAATGTATATGCCCAAAACTCAAATTTTCCACTTTCATTGAGGTACAATAGATATTTATATTTACAGATACATAGTTTTCATATTTTTCTTTTTTGTTTGTTTGTATAGTTTTGACTGCCAATATACTAATTATTTAAAAAGTACATCTTTTTTCAAAATTGAAAACCACCCCCTTTTTTGTAAAATCGGATACGTTTACCCGGGAACATTATTTTATGATGGTTTTCAATTTTTTAGTTGAAAAATTAAATAAGGAAAAAACAATATGCACATTTGCTATCATTCTACAGCAAAAAGTGAATTTAAATTTGAATTAAACTTTTTTTTTTTAAATGGCTGTTGACCTTTGACCTTGAATTTTTGAAAAAAAAAACAAACTGCACCATATATTTTTTTGACGAGTCGACCGCATTCATTTTAAGGAACACACATTTTAAAATCAAATGATATTTGATATAACCGTATTGTAGTTCTGACGATCAAATTTAGAAAATCTCTGGCTCTGGTCACTGGGCTAATGAGAGTATTTCTTTTACTGTAACACTGCTTCTATTCTTATAAAAGCGACGCGCCTTGAAAATATGAAAACATGTAGCAGTTTTGTTATAAGACGATTTCTTTTGGTTTTGATTTTAGGAATTGAAAATATTTCTTAAAATAAGTTATACTCGTAAAATAAAGTGATCAATATGATAAGGATGATATAAATTTCCCAGATATCCTTTTTTCATAATCATTTGTTTTGATTTGTTTTTTTTTTATAAACTAAGTATTACGTGTTCGTCCGTCTTTTTTTTTATAAACTAAGTATTGTGTTCGTCCGTCTTTTTTTTTATAAACTAAGTATTGTGTTCGTCCGGTTTTTTTTTATATACTAAGTATTGTGTTCGTCCGGTTTTTTTTGGGGTTTATAAACTAAGTATTGTGTTCGTCCGTCTTTTTTTTTATTATTAACTAAGTATTGTGTTCATCCGTCTTTTTTTATAAACTAAGTATTGTGTTCGTCTGTCTTTTTTTTTTTTGTTATTAACTAAGTATTGTGTTCATCCGTCTTTTTTTATAAACTAAGTATTGTGTTCGTCCGTCTTTTTTTTATATAAATTAAGTATTGTGTTCGTCCGTCTTTTTTTTTTATATAAACTAAGTATTGTGTTCGTCCGTCTTTATTTTTTTTTATAAACTAAGTATTGTATTCGTCCGTTTTTTTTGTGTTATAAACTAAGTATTGTGTTCGTCCGGTTTTTTTTTTATAAACTAAGTATTGTGTTCGTCCGGTTTTTTTTTTATAAACTAAGTATTGTGTTCGTCCGGTTTTTTTTTATTATTAACTAAGTATTGAAGGATGAAAAATTTTGTCCTGCATTTTTTTTTTTAGTTGTAATCTCTGTCCTGCATTTTTATTTTTCACTCTATTCGGTCCTGCCTTTTGTATTTTTAAGTTTATCCTGACTTTTTTTTTACCTAAATTGTCATCCTGACTTTTTTTTTGCAAGTGTCTCATCCTGCCCTTTTTTTAACTCAAAACTCATGTCCTGCCTATTTTTTTCAAATTTCATCCTAGCCCCCCATAAAAATCAAATGGTAGCTCCCTAATAAGAAAATCAAAGGATGATTTTAACAACAATTTAATTAAAAAAAATCATGAACAGTAACCCGTCCACTACTAATTGGTGGAAAATGGTCAAACAATTATCCAGATTAAAATCAAACGACTCAAGTGTACCTCCATTAATGGTTAATAACAACTTAATATTTGATGAAATCGAAAAGGCAAATGAATTTAATCGGGTTTTTTTCTTCCCAGTCAAATATAGATGACTCAAGTGCCATGTTACCTGAAGAACTTCATAATATTAGTGATGTCATTAGTAATATAGAACTTACTTTTACTGAAGTTGAAGATATATTGAAAATTGTTAATCCCACAAAAGCTTCTGGTCCAGACCTCATAAATCCCAAATTATTAAAAGAAGCATCTTCTGTATTAAAGTATCCATTATGTAAGCTATTTAACTTGTCCTTAAGTACATCTACTTTTCCAGATCAATGGAAAAGAGCAGATGTTACCCCAGTTTATAAAATTAGTAAACCGAATGACGTGAAAAACTATATACCTATTTTTTGTTGAGTGTAGTTTCAAAGTGTATGGAACGCTGTGTATATAAACATGTTTACAATCATTTAAAGAGTAATAACATTTTAACCAAAAATAAGTCAGGCTTTACACGGAGGGATTCAGCGGTTAATCAATTAATTAATATCTCAAATGATTTTGGAAATGCTTTAGATAGCGGTAAAGAAATTATGGTAGAATTCTGTGATATAAGTAAAGCTTTTGATCGAGTCTGGCATAAGGGACTCCTATTCAAACTTCAACAAACGGGCATATCAGGTTCTTTATTAAAGTGGTTTGAAAATTATCGGGTGGTTATTAACGGTTCAAGTTCTGAATGGCTACCTGTAAATGCAGGCGTCCCACAAGGGTCCATTCTGGACCCTCTCCTTTTTTTGATATTCATAAACGATATTGTAGAAGATATTCAATCTCAAATTAAACTATTTGCAGATGACACTTCATTATATATTATGGTTGATAATCCAACAGAAGCAGCTACAAGTTTAAATAACGATTTAGATAAGATTTATAATTGGTCAAAGAAATGGCTTGTGAATTTTAATGCCCAAAAGACTGAATCAAAGTATGATAATTTCAAAAAAAATAAATAGACCCTTTCATCCTCCATTAAATATGAATACCCAAGAGCTACAAATAGTAAGTAAACACAAACATCTAGGTGTCTTTTTTTCTAACAACGGATCTTGGAACGACCATATTGAATATATAATTTCTAAATCTTACAAAAGAATAAATATAATGAGAAAAATGAAAAAAGTTCTTGATAGCTTTACACTTGAAAAAATTTACTATCATTTGTTCGCCCAATTCTCGAATATGCCGATGTCGTTTGCACTCAAAATCAGAATTTGATTACTAAACTTGAAAATATCCAGCTTGACGCAGCGCGTATCGTCACGGGGGGTACTAAACTTACTAGTATTAGTAATTTATATGTGGAAACTGGATGGGAAAAATTATCGGATAGGCGACGCAATCATAGATTAATTCTTTATCACAAAATTTTGAATAATAAAACTCCAGAGTATTTAAGAGACTTAATGCCCGATTCAGTAGGAAGTAGACATTATACAAGACACAGAAATAATATTACACAACTCAACACACGGACCCGTTTATATTCTGAATATTTAAGCCCAGCAACAACAAGACTATGGAACACTCTTAACTTAAATATAAGAAAATGTGAATCTCTACCATTATTCAAAAAACAAATTCGTACCCAAAATAGTAAGGTCCCAATGTATTATTATGTAGGATATCGTCTTGGTCAAATTATTCATGCTCACTTAAGAATGGATTCAAGTTCATTGAATTCTCACCTATTCCTTCGCAATTTAGTAGACTCCTCAAACTCTCGTTGTGGTGATGAGAAACAAATTCTCACTTCCTGTTATCTTGTCCCATATACACTGATTTAAGACATGAACTATTAGCTTCTGTTTCAGTTCTTCCTGTCCAAGTTGACACACAAATTTTGCTTTTTGGATCAATGGTACTCTCAGATGAGCAAAATAGTCATTTATTTAGTTTGGTGCAGAAATATATTATCAAAAGCAAACGTATTAACCCTTGATATTACTGTTTCATCATTCAATAGGAGCCCAAGTATTTCACATTGTATACATTACAAAAATTCATGTTTATTTTTTTTTCTCTATTGTATTTTCCACCTTTTTCATATTTATATATTCATTACAGAGCATGCCAGTATTTATATTTATGTATCGTTCAATAAGTGTATTATTTGTGAAATAGGTGACAGATTTGTAAAAGCAAATTTGCTTGTTTCTGAATCTTTAATATTTATTTCAATTGTATCATATCGTTTTGTGATGATTTATCTGAATAAATATTGTTTAAACTAGTATTGTGTTCGTCAGTCTTTTTTTTTATAAATTAAGTATTGTGTTCGTCCGTCTTTATTTTGTTATAAACTAAGTATTGTGTTCGTCCGTCTTTTTTTTATAAACTAAGTATTGTGTTAGTCTGTCTTTTTTTTTATAAACTAAGTATTGTGTTCGTCCGTCTTTTTTTTTTATAAACTTAGTATTTTTTGTGTTCGTCCGTCCGTTAAAATCGCCATTCTATCCGCCCGTCAGTCCCGTTCGTCCATCCGTGCAGTTATGAGTCTCATGTCTTTGTTTCACTGACCATAATGGTTCCATAGTATCTGCCAGGCTATGGTGAAATGTACTTAATGAGAGTTGGAATTACTGTGAAAAAGATGAGGTTGAGCGCTCACCAGTAACCTGTTTACATCAGTAAAAGTCGATATCTAGTCTAATTTAAACGAGAAAAATCGATCTTCAATGGGACTTAAAAAGTCCACCTCCAGATATTGTTACAAAAAGATCGATTTTTTTTATCGATCTTTCTTAAAGTGTTAACGCTCAGATCGATCTTTTTTTATCGACCATTCTTAAAGTGTAAACGCTGAGATCGGTTGTGATCTTCTAACATTTTCAACTCTACTCGTCGACGTATACGCAGTCATGTTCATCGTCATTATATATCACCTGCTGTCATTTATACAAAAAGAGTTAGGTATTCATCATATTCGCACGAAGCTTCATTCAAAATTTCATTCGCTATACAACTTATGTTTGGAAACCACTTTTATAAACCTCCATTCAAACCAATACAAACTTACAGCTATCATATCGGATATTGCTAGTCACAGACATTTCAATTCGCATTGGAAAAGATGAAAAGGAGAAAAGATCCTTTATATAACTTTCCTTTGCCAACAAAGGTTTCGATGCCATCAACTAGGACAATATCCTTCATCATAAATCAGTTCACTCGAAAATACCTCCCTATTTTAAAGATTAGTCTGTACCTATCATTTCTTATACCTATACTAAACCAATTTGAACTAAAATTTTCATTACAAACACGTGTTGCAGGATCAAAATATTGACGACGTCAAGTACCTCCGGGTTGCACATGTGCTAGTTCACCATTCATATATAATCCGGCTGACCACGTTATTACTGGTGACCTAAACATTGTCAATAACACTTCTCTGCGAAATGTGTTATCCAAAGACCCGAAATATCGTGACCCTAAATCCATCAATTGGAAACACAACTTCAAAATACTGATGGATTCAGTCGAGGATTATGCCAGGCAATGAAACGAGAGAAAGAAGACGTAAATACTCTTTTCGAATGGATTAAGGCTGTGAGGTCGTTAATACAAATCAGAATTAAAAAACTGAATGGGTCTATGAATACCCATGCTACTGTGACATAAATCTTTAAAGCCCCAAATATTGCAAAACATCTGTCCTACCTCCATGACAACTATGTTGTTGACCCCGCAGATAAAGCCCCAAACAACATCGTGTTTGTGTGTAAATCACATTACATAACCTGCTTGATAAATGAATTAGGTATTGTCAATTTACTTTGGAAACTCAACATGTACCCCCATGACTCTAACAAAGAAGGAAATCCTGGTTAATCATAGGTCTGTTCTATGTTCTTTTGGAATTTCAACCAAAGATGAAGAACTGGATCTTCCTTCACTGTATCGGATACCTAAACTACATAAGTGTCTTCACGAACAACATTATACTGCTGGGTTTTCCAAGTGCTCCACGAAACCTTTTTCTAAATTATTAACAATTTTATCAGCAAAAGATTTTAGAGTACATACAACATGTACAATGTAAGACTCTTTCATCTTGCAATAGTATTGAACATTTTACCTTTTTACACTTTAAACAAGTATTCCCCATTCATAACTAAAAGACAAATTGAAAGAATTGGTCCTGCTATGTTTCATTAAAAAAGGAATGCCAACGTAGAAATAAGTATCTTTTCTTAGGGAGGGATGAATCTTACTTCGTGAAAAATCACTCTGATCCAAAATAAATTCTCTGAAACTGACATTATCAAGATGCTCGATTTCTTAATTGACAACATATTTGTTACATTTGGAGGACGTGTTTAAAAAAAAAAACAATCGGCATTCCCATGGGAACCAATTGTGCCCCTCTTCTTGTCGACTTGTTCTTTTATTCATATGAGGCTGTCTTCATACAGGAACTTATTAGGAAGAAAGAAAAGAAAATAGCAGTGTCCTTAAGGCTTTAATATAAAAAAAAGAAGATGTGGTATGATTACCAATGAGACAACTCTTCATAAGAGACCAAATGACACAGAAATTAACAACTAAAGGTCACCGTACGGCCTTCAACAATGAGCAAAGCCCATACCGCATAGTCAGCTATAAAAGGCCCTGAAATGACAAATGTAAAACAATTCAAACGAGAAAACTAACGGCTAATTTATGTACAAAATAAAGAACGAAAAACAAATATGTAACAGATCAACAAACAACAACCACTGAATTACAGGCTCCTGACTTAGGACAGGCACACACAGAATGTGGCGGAGTTAAACATGTTAGCAGATGGATACAAATAGAAATACATCTAACAAAAACACAGAGTGGACGTGGCCGGAAACTTGTACATCCCAACAACAAAAAGACACTAAGTACAGATCTGAGAGTACACGCAGTTACTGACAGCTAGTTCAAAGCCAATAACAACTAATAAAAAAAAAATTATCATCAAGATTATATTTTACATGTTTTATGGGCTATTTTCTGTTTGACTGTCCGTATTTTCATAGTTAGACCGGACATAGGTTCAGAAATTAATGTAATGTTTACAAACACTTTTTTTTCTACACGAAGTTTTTGATGCAATTTTACGAAAAAATGAGACGAAAGACATCTGATTTTTATTTGATATCTTGATAGATATACGTAAACAGTTTCAGAAAAGGTATCACTCCAAGGGATTGAAATTCTACTTCTGGCCAAATTTTGGGGAAATATGTGACATTTTTACCCCCCTTTTTGCAATATTTTACAGCAAATAAATGCAGATTGTTGCCATGGATACACCAAAAAGAAATTATATTTTACCATTTTAACTAATGGATATCAAATCTATGAAAGATACTGATTACATACATATGCACATATATGACACAAACAGCTAGTAAGCTTGATTTGCAAGAAAGCAAGGAAAAGGGGATGGTAAAATTTATGAGAGTAAATTTTAATATTTTTTCCTAACTGTATATTGCTACCTTATGGCATACTTTCAAAGCTCAGAATTGCATAATTTAAGACTTTTCATACCACAAATCTATTGATTATATTTTACATGTTTTATGGGCTATTTTCTGTTCGACTGTCCGTATTTTCATAGTTAGACCGGACATAGGTTCAGAAATTAATGTAATGTTTACAAACACTTTTTTTTCTACACGAAGTTTTTGATGCAATTTTACGAAAAAATGAGACGAAAGACATCTGATTTTTATTTGATATCTTGATAGATATACGTAAACAGTTTCAGAAAAGGTATCACTCCAAGGGATTGAAATTCTACTTCTGGCCAAATTTTGGGGAAATAT
The DNA here is from genome assembly GCF_021869535.1 of Mytilus californianus. Classification (NCBI taxonomy): domain Eukaryota; kingdom Metazoa; phylum Mollusca; class Bivalvia; order Mytilida; family Mytilidae; genus Mytilus; species Mytilus californianus. The sequence continues at coordinate 97,734,388 of NW_026262734.1, read as the reverse complement.
GTGACATTTTTACCCCCCTTTTTGCAATATTTTATAGCAAATAAATGCAGATTGTTGCCATGGATACACCAAAAAGAAATTATATTTTACCATTTTAACTAATGGATATCAAATCTATGAAAGATACTGATTACATACATATGCACATATATGACACAAACAGTAAGCTTGATTTGCAAGAAAGCAAGGAAAAGGGGATGGTAAAATTTATGAGAGTAAATTTTAATATTTTTTCCTAACTGTATATTGCTACCTTATGGCATACTTTCAAAGCTCAGAATTGCATAATATAAGACTTTTCATACCACAAATCTATTGATATTTAGATTCTAAAGTAACTAATGAGGGAGTAAAGTGTTTAAGAATGACAATACATATCAATTTTATTGTTTACAGTCCTTAGCAACCAAAAGACATTTTGACACAAAGCTTATATTTGTACTCTATTGGCTTTACCCTTTCTTCTGAAGGATTGCGCTGTATGTAGTAGCATAAGTATTGAAAGCTTTGTATTTTTTCTTGCGAATATATCAAATTATTATTTTTATCAAAATTTCATGTCTAATGTTGACATATTTTAAATGTATTATAGTTGATTCAGCTGTTAGAAATTGATTCCCAATTACCAAGTTTTTTAATCAAGGCTAGGTATGCAATACACATAAAGATTAACATTTTCATGCTTTAAATTTGCTAAATTTTGTACAATTTTGCATCTTCAGAGATCTTATTAAGATTTTCATCATTGATAAACTGACACAAGAGGTGTAGTTTTTAAAATTTTACCAAAAATTGAGGTAGAAATGAGATTTTACACTTTGACTTGGCACCTTTCTTTAAATCAGTTTTTGTCGCGTTTCAGTGTCAACTGCTAACCTTCATAAAATATTTATTACACAACCAATAAAAGGCCAGTTTACTCTTTTTAGCTAGCAGAACACAGAAAATTAATTAAAAGGGAGAATTTGAAAAAATATTTACTATGAAATAAGTTTTCTACAGGTACAACCAAACTTCAAACCCGTGGAAGAATTTAGTAAAGGTTTTAAGTAATTTGTGGTAACGAAATCCCTGGCTTATTAATTTACCAGTAATACATAGATTACGTTCATTAAAATCCAAAACGTCACAACAGACACGGGCATATCGAACGAGTTGTGATATATAAACACCGTAAGATGGTGGCAAAGGAAGATCACCATCCAAAAAAGGAAAATTAACAATAGGGAATGAATAATCGTCCCTTTTGTCGTAAATTTCAGTGTGGAGTTTCCCGTGTAATACTGAAATAACTTAATCTAGGAAAGGACAGTTATTACCGTTTATAACTTCACTTTCCGCTATAAAGATGATGTTCTCTCAATAAATAATTTAAAATTTGATGACTATGTTGAACGCATCTATCCCCATTGAACTTGAGATAAAGGATACAACAGACACATTTAATCTGCCTCATATCTTAACTTACATCTAGAAATTGACAATGAGGATCGGTTGAAAACAAAACTTTACGACAAAAGAAATGATTTCAGCTTCCCAATTGTGAACTTTCCATTTCTATTTAGCAACATTCCATCATCGTCTGCATACGGAGTATATATCTCCCAGTTGATACGATATTGCAGGGCTTGTATTTCTATCATGATTTCCATGATAATGGTTGCTGCTCACAAGAAAGCTATTAAAGCAAAAGTTCCAAGTGGTGAAGTTGAAGTCATCACTTCGTAAATTTTACGGACGCCATTACAAGTTGGTTGACCTTTATGGAATATCTGTTTAATTGATGACAACGGATATGTTCCAATTGTCGTAACTACATTCCCGTCAGGCCCCTTTTCCTCGAATGTGACCTACCGAATTAGACTTATCACCGGGTTTGTATTAACATGAGCAATACGACGGGTGTCACATGTTCAGCAGGATCTGATTAACCTTCCGGAGTACTTGAGATCACCCCTATTTTGGAGGGGTTTATGTTGTTCAGTCTTTAGGTTTTCTATGTTGTGTTTTTGCACTGTTGTTTTTTATCTGTAGCGTTGTCAGTTTATTTTCGACTTATGAGTTTGAATGTCTCTTTGGTATCTTTCGCTTCTCTTCTAAAAGATTAAGATATGAAGATAAATCTGCCCATGTTCGGCGGCAAACATTCACGTGTTTAAAATCGATGATGGAAAAAGAGGAAATGTTTGGAGCCAAGAAGAGACTGTCCTCTTCATTGAACTTTATGGATACGGACATGTTCATGATAAGCTTAAACGTACATCAAGGAGAAATGTTCAGGATTAGCTTAAAAATAAATCAAGGAGAAACCGGAATATTCTCAAACGGGATATGCACAGATATGAAAACAGTTTGATAAGTAGTGATGTGTGAATCGTAAAAATAATTTATTACTGCATACGTAATTAAAGTGACCCACTAATTTCCTCCATGCTTTTGCAGTGTGTGATTTTCCGCGGGATATGCAGAGTGACGTTGTAATATTCAATTTTTACGAATACTTTTTTTTATGAAATTAAAGATTATTAGGTCAGACCGGTTCTTTGAATACATGTACTACAGTGTAAATGCACTAGATTTAATTAGATCATCGAGACCGATCTTCCTTATGGTTGCTGTCTGTTTTATATGTTTTTCTCGTGAATGTTTTTTCAATCACCAGGCTTTTGTTTTTTCCGTTTGAATTTTTCACATTTTAGATTGTCGGTGCCTTATATAGCTGTATATGCTTGTCCCAAGCTTTACGGTATCAGACATATTAATTGATACTTAAATCCATGTCATTTAGACTATGTTGGATAGTTGTTTCATTTCACTTACTAAGTATCAATAACCTTGATGGTGAACTTATGAGCCCTTCTATTCTATAAACTCTGATTTTTTGGTTTTTTTTCTTCAAATTATTGAGTGGCAAAAATAGTTGACTTCCAAGGTTTCTTTTAGGTAGGAATAACTGAAGGTTGCCTAATTTATTTTTAGACAATGAGTTAACTTATTGAACGATGTAATATTTAAAAAAAATCGTTAAGGGTTCAACCTGTTATTTCTGCGATTGCTGCTGTCTGCCAAAAAACTAAGACCATTTATCAGTTAAGGAAAAATTAAATTAAAAATACAATGTTTTTTTTCAGATGATATTTCTTGATAATGAAGCAGCTTTTTTCCAAGTTTTGTAATGTTCCATGCAAGTTTGACAAATGTATTGATACCTGCAAGTTATTGGTGTCTGAAAACTTAAACATTTGACTGTCCATATATCTAAATAATAACTGCAAACAAACAAAAAACTAAAAATTATTTTTTGTCAACAAATTTTTGTAAAGGGATTTACACGAATAAAACAAAAACAGTCCTAATTTAGTACAATTACATTACATGTGTGTTTCATTATAATACGTTATTTTGATTGGCTAACAGCAATCTAGCGTCATTCCGAAATTAACCTTCATTTCAAAATGAAATGTAACATTCATGATGACACGAGATTCCACAATAAAGTGCACAGGTAGATAAAAGAAAAACTTGATAGAAATCGTGTTTTCATGATCCTAGCAAAAAAAGTAATTATAAGTATTGAATGCTTTTTTTAGTAATTTTATTTGGTTGTTAAAGCGTTGTCCGTGCGCACATTTTTAGAATGAAGCGCTTGAAGCGCTTCCGCGCTTCATACAAAATGTACTTCGGTCAACGCTTTTACATCCCAATAAATTTACAAAAAGAAGCGTTCAATTCTTAAATGAATATGTGAAATTGGAAGTTTTCGACTTTGTCTTCAATGGCGGGTTCTCAGTTGGCACATACAAGACAATGGTAGTAGTATTAAACAGAGTAAAATTCGGTTGGTGAATAAACAAAAAATGATATTTGTTCACTTATCAATAAATCGAAGGCGCCTTCCATAGTAAGAATTTTAATCATACTAGAAAATGACAGGATAGGTTGTTAGATGCTTATTAAACATGTGAAGGAAACTTTTGTTGAGTCAAGGATATCGTCAATTCAGTATATTGCTCGCGGAAAGGAAGACCCCGGAAATATCATGGCCTTAGTTCATGAAAGGACTGAAAAGAATTTTACATGGCTATGAAACATGGAATTTTGCTCAGATCCTACCAAAGGAATCAACTTTAGATGTTTCTAATGAACGCGTTATGTCCCTTCAACGTGCAAAATCATTCAAAATGTAAAGGACAATGTTTTTTAAGTGGATGTTGCTACAAAAAAAAGCAGAGCAAATGTCTAATAGTAGATGTCATCCAAATTTAAATTTGAGTTTGTATTAGAATATTATGCTTATGCTTAACACTTTAATATTTATGTGTCTAAATATGTTTAAAATGATTTTATACTAGAATAAACTATTTAACGTTTATTCACTGTCTCTTCATTCCAGTTGTTATGTTTAATCCCTGATATTTTAACTAGTGACTATGCATACTTCCTGAAAATTTTATTAATTATATATAATCGGGCGCATTGCATTTGCGCCAATTTTTTACAAAATACAATCTTTCATTTGCGCCACAGGGTTATATTTCATTTGCGCCAAAATATAAAAACTGCATTTGCGCCATTTTACAGGTAACATATAACGGAATAGTTTGAATATTCATTGCTATATCGTGAACAAGATTTAATACTCGTTTCTAATACAAAACTTAGAGTCGTTGTCTTTTAAAATTCTAAAGTGATCACATGTTTGCGGTGGCAATGCAAGATGGACCTTAACAATTTGGAGACAAACAGAGCAAATAAGTTTGTCATTTCTCATGTTCCGACAATTGGCGACAAGTCATTCAAAAAAAAAAACCTTGCAAAGCCAGAATTAAAACAGATGTGGACAAAACCATTATAAAAACTTTAGTTTTCTATGTTGTGTTTTGTGGATTAAATTTTGTTGTTTATCTTTTCGTCGTTTTTTTAATTTTTTGTCATGACATTGTCAGTTTGTTTTCGACTTATCAGTTTGTTTTCGACTTATCAGTTTGTTTTCGACTTATCAGTTTGTTTTCGACTTATTAGTTTGTTTTCGACTTATTAGTTTGTTTTCGACTTATTAAGTTGATTTCGACTTATTAGTTTGTTTTCGACTTATTAGTTTGTTTTTGACTTATTAGTTTGTTTTCGACTTATTAGTTTGTTTTCGACTTATTAAGTTGATTTCGACTTATTAGTTTGTTTTCGACTTATTAGTTTTTTTTCGACTTATTAGTTTGTTTTCGACTTATTAAGTTGTTTTCGACTTATTAGTTTGTTTTCGACTTATTAGTTTGTTTTCGACTTATTAGTTTGTTTTCGACTTATTAGTTTGTTTTCGACTTATTAAGTTGTTTTCGACTTATTAGTTTGTTTTCGACTTATTAGTTTGTTTTCGACTTATTAGTTTGTTTTCGACTTATTAAGTTGATTTCGACTTATTAGTTTGTTTTCGACTTATTAGTTTGTTTTTGACTTATTAGTTTGTTTTCGACTTATTAGTTTGTTTTCGACTTATTAAGTTGATTTCGACTTATTAGTTTGTTTTCGACTTATTAGTTTTTTTTCGACTTATTAGTTTGTTTTCGACTTATTAAGTTGTTTTCGACTTATTAGTTTGTTTTCGACTTATTAGTTTGTTTTCGACTTATTAGTTTGTTTTCGACTTATTAGTTTGTTTTCGACTTATTAAGTTGTTTTCGACTTATTAGTTTGTTTTCGACTTATTAGTTTGTTTTTGACTTATTAGTTTGTTTTCGACTTATTAGTTTGTTTTCGACTTATTAGTTTGTTTTCGACTTATTAAGTTGTTTTCGACTTATTAGTTTGTTTTCGACTTATTAGTTTGTTTTTGACTTATTAGTTTGTTTTCGACTTATTAGTTTGTTTTCGACTTATTAAGTTGATTTCGACTTATTAGTTTGTTTTCGACTTATTAGTTTTTTTTCGACTTATTAGTTTGTTTTCGACTTATTAAGTTGTTTTCGACTTATTAATTTGTTTTCGACTTATTAGTTTGTTTTCGACTTATTAGTTTGTTTTCGACTTATTAAGTTGATTTCGACTTATTAGTTTGTTTTCGACTTATTAGTTTGTTATCGACTTATTAAGTTGGATATCCCTTTGGTATCTTTCGTTTCTCTTTATGAACGAACTTAACCATGGTATAAACCAACAGAAAATAGAACCACAAATCAGAATCATGGGGACATTACTGAAAGACCATCAACATGATCAAAGATTTGACGATTGAAGAAATAAAAGAGGACTAATAGAAAAATATAGTATGCACCTAACAGGCGAAAATTTACGACATGAGTACATCCAGGCCGTTGCTTACAAGTTTTGTGCCAGAACAGACTTATAGTTTTACTGCAGCGTATAGAAAATAGAACAGACTTATAGTATATAGTGCTATCATTATGCTTTTATGTTGACTGATGCATATGTTTTATTTTGCAAACAAAACCTGTTTTTAAGTTATTATTAAAAGTATCTTTTAAATAAATATATTATGTATCTGTATTTACCTGTATTATTGGCGCAAATAAATATCATTTTGGGTTGTGGCGCAAATGAAACGGATGTTTTTGGCGCAAATGAAATGCCAATTTGCGCAAAAGCAAAGAACCGATAAAATCACTGAAGTTACTAGTGATTATACATAATTCCTAAAAATTTCAGGGATTATAGATAATCTCTAATTATACAAATTTACGGTAACATATCTATATTGTCATTGATCATTGTTTATGAAGAGACACACCATGGGAAATCTAGTGTAAAACTAAATTACCTCCCTTTATCTTTCTCTGTTTGTCCCGTTTAAAACACTATTTATAAAAAATTCACAAGAATTAAAATTCGTTCTGGTAAATAACAATAAAAATGAATTGAATTTTCATTTCTTGAAAGCCTCTTGTATATAAGGATAGCATGCACATTTCTATTGTTCTCACGTCATAGGTTTTTCTACTGACCGGTCAAAAGGTTAACTATATATTTCCGGTTTAGGACAGAAGAGGTGCTTTAAATCTTATTTATCATACTGCAGCTGTGATTACAGTGATTGCTTAAAAAAGTGTTTTTTCTCATTACCAAACTTTTAGTATGAAATCCAAGCATTTTTTGTTGAAGACCCTATTAGCATGATTAGAAACAAAGAGTAAATATAATTTGAAGATCAATGATTTCATTTTTATTATTTTATACCAAATCCCTGTTTTAAGTTGCAAATGAATGTTCAATTATAATAATTTATTCTTCACGAAACCGAAAAACGTGTGTTCTTCTCAGCAATCAATAATCGATATGAAAAAGGAAAGAGTTTAGTATTCACATAAAAATTTTTACAGCGAAAGCAAAGCAAGGTACTTCACCACTCAAATAAAAGTAATCATGTCATCTTTGTATATACGTGACAAGTTTCTTTTGCATTCATGAATGTTGTGTTTAAAGACACTTTCCTTTCGTAAATTTTACGGACGCCATCACGACTTGGTTGACCGTTATTGGAATATCTGTTTCACAGATGATAGATGATATGCTTCAATTGTCGTAACTACAATCCCGTTCCCCTTTCCCCGAATGTGACCTACCGAATCAGACTTGTTACCGGGTTTGTACTAAAATGATTAACACGACGGGAACCACATGTGGAGCAGGATCTACTCACCTGAGGTCACCCCCAGTTTGTGGTGGGGTTCATGTTGTCAGTCTTTAGTTTTCTAGGTTGTGTTTTGTGTACTGTTGTTTGTCTGTGTGTCTTTTTCTTTTTTATACGCCCGTTTACGAGACGTATTATGGTAGACCGTTGTCCGTCTGTCCGTCCGTGATCAACATGTCGGACAGTAACTCGAAAACGCTTTCACCAATTTGCAAGAAACTTTGGTGAATTGTTTATATCTATTGACGTGCGATCCTTTTCGATTTTTATAAACTTAGATTTTACGTTTCCGAGTTATGGGGTTTTATTCATTAAAAAGGGGGATTTTCGAGTTTTCGGACAAGAACTCAAAAATGCTTTCACATTTGCAAGAAATTTTGATGAATTGTTTATATCTATTGACGTGAGCTGTCTTCACCAATCTGCATTTGTTTGCACCTGTCCTAAGTCAGGAACCTGGGGCCTGTTTATCGAAGCAGTCTTAGGATTAGGACGTGTCCTTAGACCAACTTAGGACATATCTTAATCCTATGTGGGTTTATCAAACATGTCGTAACTTAGGAAAATCCTAGGAATTGTCCTAACTTTAGGATACCAATTTAGGTGTCTTAAGATGGTCTTAGAATGGTCCTAACTTTAGGATATATTTAGGATGGTTGTTTTATAACTAAATATGGCCTGTATTGGTGCCTAGGATGAAAATATTGTTCTGCTTTTTTTGTTGTTGTAATCTCTGTCCTTCCTTTTTATTTTTCACTCTATTAGGTCCTGCCTTTTTTTATCAGTTTATCCTGACTATTTTTTACATACATGTAAATTGTCATCCTGCTTTTTTTTTGCAAAGTTCCTCATCCTGCATTTTTGTTTACTTCCAATCTCCTGTCCTGCCTTTATTTTATTAGTTCATTCTGACCTTTTATAACATAAATTGTCATCTTGCTTTTTTTTTTTGCAAAGTTGCTCATCCTGCCTTTTTTTTTACTCCAAACTCCTGTCCTGCCTTTTTTTCAAATTAAAACCTAGTCCCCCCCCCCCCCCCCCATAAAAATCAAATGGTAGTTCCCTTAATGCATATTAAATCCCTATCCCTCTTTTCAGCACCATTTGTTGCAACATTTGACAATTTACCAAAAAACAAAGTGTTACTCTTGTCCACGTCGTCCAGGAGATACTGTAGTTTTGCATCGTTAGAATTCGAATTTCGTCTCTTATTTTCACAAGTATCATCGCATGTTATGTGTAGTAATAAAATAGTTGAAGTACTCAGTATTTATATGAAAGATGCACGAGATTTGCCTTTGAACTTTTAAGTATGAAACCGTGACACTTCGAATTCAGATCACTCAAAGCATATAATGATCTTACCGATTATATATTTTATTTTAACTATTTACAATTCGTTTGTTTCAATTCTTATAAAAAACGTAGTTATATGTTTTGTCTTATGTTTTGTTTTATGAGTTTAAATGTACAAATATAATATAAAAAGTATTTATCACCTTTAATTTAAAACTAATAATTATTTTCTAATTATTTATCTTTTTTTTAAATTATAGTTATTGGTTAAATTTGATACAATATTTTCATTTTTTCATTTTTAATTTGTTATTTTCTTTAACGCCAATACTTAGGACAGCGGTTAGGACATCCTAGCTAAGATAATCCTAAGATAGCTTCGATGTGCATGCTGAGACATGTCGTAAGTCGGTCCTAACTTTATTCTTATTTCTGTCCTAAGAAATTCTTAGGACCGATCTTAGGACAGATTCGATAAGCAGGCCCCTGATGTTCAGTGGTTGTCGTTTGTTGATGTGGTTCATAAGTGTTTCTCGTTTCTCGTTTTTTATTATAGATAAGACCGTTGGTTTTCTTGTTTGAATGGTTTTACACTAGTAATTGTTTGGGCCCTTTATAACTTGCTGTTCGGTGTGAGCCAAGGCTTCGTGGTGAAGTCCGTACTTTGACCTATAAAGGTTTACTTTTACAAATTGTGACTTAGATGGAGAGTTGTCTCATTGGCACTCATACCACATCTTCTTACATATTTCGATTTTTATAAATTTTAAATTTTTCGTTTCCGTTTTATGGGGTTTTATTCATTAAAAAGGGGGATTTTCCAGTTTTCGGACAATAGCTCAAAAATGTTCTGAGCAGTTTCCATGAAACTTTGGTAAATTGTTTATATTTATTGACGTAAGCTACCTTTTGATTTTTGTAAATTTTAGAATTTATGTTTTCAAGTTACGGGATTTTATTCATAAAAAGGGGTGATTTTACAGTTTTTGGACAATAACTTAAAAGAATTTGAGCAGTTTTCATGAAACTTTAGTGACTGGTTTATATCTATATTTGAATAAACTCTCTTTAGTCTTTTTCATAAATTTCTGATATGACATTGAGAAGTTATTGAATTTTATTCTTTGAAAAAGGGACGGACGTATCATGCGCTCACGGCGCAGCTGTTTATTAGCTATGGCGTTGTCAGTTTATTTTTGACTAATGAGTTTGAATGTCCCTTTGGTATCTTTCGTCTCTCTTTTATGTAGTCTTTCTGAAACATTCATTTCCAACCATCTATTTACGGAATCTGGAATTAACTCCATAACTAAGAGAATACTCTGTCACATGTCATTTATGTAAGGGTGTGGATTGGGTTTACAGAATAAAGAATATTGGCTAAATAGTGCAGAATAAAGGGCTAGAGAAAGAATAGAGAAAAAAATAGGTTAAAAAATAAAGAATAAAGAAAAATAGGGTTCTAAATATAAAGAATAGAGATTAACAGGCCATATTTATAAAGAATAGAGAAAAATGGCCTAATAATTAAAGAATACAGAAATGAAGGACCCCATTCACACCCTCTTTTATTGTATAAATTAAAAAATGAATTGGCAATGACATATTTATAATATCGTAGTGTGTCTACGAAAAGCAATTACAGTATACTTTACTTGATTTCCCTTATCTGGTAATTTTATTGTTCCTGGATGAAAAAAAAATAGTTTATCGTTTAGTTTTGCAGAACAATATCATCGAAAATGACAACAATTCATGTCGAAACTTTGCTTTAAATCAATTTAATGATAAGGATTCTAACACACTCATAAAATTATTCAACTCCGCATACAATCTTCTGACATTTAGGTAATTTGATCTCTTTTGAAAAAATAATTTGTATGCTCACTTTTATTTGGACAAAAGTTGATACTTATTATCTAATCAGGCAAGATCCCCATTGCAAAATAAAAATATAGAACAAGACTATTCTGAGTGTGATATAAATGCCGCTGTATTTGTTACAATATCAATTTGCTGTGTATGAAATAATTACCACTGAACTTAATTGACATTCAATTAATCAATCGTTAATTTAGTTAAGACTTCAGGGAAATAAACTTAAAACAAATAAGTTTATCAATTATTAACTACTTAAGGACGACGACTACTGTCCATTAAAACAAATTAAATCAGACTAGAAAATGACTAGATGGATTGTCAGGTGTTTATTAAACATGCGAAGGAAATATGTCTGTTGAGTCAAGTATTCGTCTACATTGAATATCTATATATGTTGTCATTTATCATTGTCAGTGAATTCAGTAAAAAAACACTAATTCATAGCCTCGATCCTTGCTTTCTATGTTAAATCCTGCCATGTCAATCATTAATGTCTACTTTGTCTCAAGTTCAAATAAAGTGGCAGTCATTTCATGTCAAATCAACTCATCATAGAACCAGGCTCAAGCTAGCAGCCACTCGCTAGCAGCCACTACGCTAGCAGCCAGTTTTCGGATATGTCTATGAACCCAAAAGTTGCATGAGATTCAAACGTACTCAAAATGTTTTTATTAATATATAACTACTATACTATTAGTTTTTAATATATAATTAAGCAGTCGAAGACACTATTCAATGAATTTAAAAAATTCATTTCCTGTTCATTAACTTAAAGACAATATTAATCGTTTTAAATATACCAAACAGCGTACTGCACGCTTTAAATTTTTAATAGTCAACAGTTTTGAGTGTATATAGAATCGTAAATAGTTATGAAATTATTGAAATGCTTGCAAAATTGCTTGTAACATGGAATTGACTAAGACATCAGTAATTATTTTTGTGATATTGTGTCAAATGGCTTTCCATATTCTCGGCATCCTGTCAAATAGTTCCTGAAAAGTTAACATTGTTCTGCATTACAAGAATAGAAAGTTGCGCTCGTGCTTTAATTTTTTTTTAATCAGACAAATATGTTTTAACGAAACTTTCTATTTCTAAACCAGTAGATTTCGTTTACTTTTGATTAGACGAAAGGTTTATTTTTTGTACACAAAGTATGGTGGGCAAGGAAATTATTTATTATCTATTTAAAAAATAGATCCGTGCTATACCCCGATTTTGAATTTTGGTCAAGCAGGCCCTAGGTCACAAGCTTCCGTTTGCACCTAGTGCGGAAAAAAGTATTGCCGTAGGGAATTTTTTATTAACTTTTCCGTATGGGTGGGGTAGGGTGTCCGACCCCAAATTTGGACCTGATTAAAAAAAAAACTAAGCCGAACCACACCCTGGATTTTTTCTCAAGTAAACCTCAGCTACTCAGCTTCACTTTGCTGAGTAGCTGAGGTTTACTTGAGAAAAAATCCAGGGTGTGGTTCGGCTTAGTTTTTTTTTTAATCAGGTCCAAAGTTGGTGTCGGACACCCTACCCCACCCATACGGAAAAGTTAATAAAAAATTCCCTACGGCAATACTTTTTTCCGCACTAGGTGCAAAGTGAAGCTGAGTAGCTGTAGTTTACTTGGGAAAAAATCCAGGGTGTGGTTCGGCTTAGTTTTTTTTTTAATCAGGTCCAAATTTGGGGTCGGACACCCTACCCCACCCATACGGAAAAGTTAATAAAAAATTCCCTACGGCAATACTTTTTTCCGCACTAGGTGCAAACGGAAGCTTGTGACCTAGGGCCTGCTTGACCAAAATTCAAAATCGGGGTATAGCACGGATCTATTTTTTAAATAGATAATAAATAATTTCCTTGCCCACCATACTTTGTGTACAAAAAATAAACCTTTCGTCTAATCAAAAGTAAACGAAATCTACTGGTTTAGAAATAGAAAGTTTCGTTAAAACATATTTGTCTGATTAAAATAATTAAAGCACGAGCGCAACTTTCTATTCTTGTAATGCAGAACAATGTTAACTTTTCAGGAACTATTTGACAGGATGCCGAGAATATGGAAAGCCATTTGACACAATATCACAAAAATAATTACTGATGTCTTAGTCAATTCCATGTTACAAGCAATTTTGCAAGCATTTCAATAATTTCATAACTATTTACGATTCTATATACACTCAAAACTGTTGACTATTAAAAATTTAAAGCGTGCAGTACGCTGTTTGGTATATTTAAAACGATTAATATTGTCTTTAAGTTAATGAACAGGAAATGAATTTTTTAAATTCATTGAATAGTGTCTTCGACTGCTTAATTATATATTAAAAACTAATAGTATAGTAGTTATATATTAATAAAAACATTTTGAGTACGTTTGAATCTCATGCAACTTTTGGGTTCATAGACATATCCGAAAACTGGCTGCTAGCGTAGTGGCTGCTAGCGAGTGGCTGCTAGCTTGAGCCTGGTCATCATAGATACCAGCCGATTACAATTTGGACAAGGTTCACTTTAGGCCAAATATGGCCTTGAATTTCAACTTTTTCATAAAATTTCAAAATGGCCATTATTTGATTCTTAGATGGATCTATTTCAAAAGCCTTACTACTAGGTTCAACAAATCTATTCATTAGCGTACATTCTAGGCTTCACAGTCATCACATTTTGGATATATTGTAAAAAAAAACTATGATCTTGTGTATTTTTTCTAACCTTTTTTTTAAAGCTTCAGGAAACACTTGGTCGCAACTTAGGATCGAAAGTGTTCTGTAGCCAAAAGTTGCCAATGATGATATTGCATCCCTAGACATAAAGACTTTCAGGATCAGAGGTGGCGGCCAAAGTAAATTATGTTAAAAACTGTTAAGAGTTGTTGAAATTTTGACCAAAATTGACTCTACAACACAAATAATGCATACGTGAGGGATCATTTCTTCGTTATTTTCAATGTGATGTTCCGAACAGAAGTTATTTTGTATTTATAGTTACATGTATATCACAACAATGTCTATGTGAAATTTGTAGTATTTTGGTCTGATTAAAAAAAAACCATCATAATCTTATAGGGCCAATTTTAACCCTTCGTGAACTTACTCCGGACGTGTTTTGTCCACAAAAGACTCATCAGTGACGCTCGAATCAAATAAAATTATGCCTTATCCTGACTTATGCTGAAAAATTCAACATACCTTTAATTGCCTATTAGAGCGCACTGGTTACCGGAAGTTTGGTAGTACAAAAACTTGTACTTCTTATTTGAACAACAGGACAAAAGTACCCTCCTATTATAATTTCATATACTTTTTTATTGTTAAAAATAAACAAAAATTTTACAGTGATCCCAAGTCATTAAGTTTTCATTCTATACCAAAATTACGCAAATACTTTGCTTATTGACAAAGTTACAGCTATGCGTAGGAAGTATTTTGTTTAACATATATGTACTATTTTCTTGTATATTCTTGTAAAAAAAACTATGATTTTTTATAAGTTCACGAAGGGTTAAAATTGGCCCTAAGATTATGATGTTTTTTTTTTAATCAGGCCAAAATACTACAAATTTCACATAGACATTGTTGTGACAGGTCCCGAATTAGTGGTTCTATACCTGAAGAGACACATTGTGGGAAATCTAGTTTAAAAAAATGCCTCCCTTGCAAATACTGATTACTTTATCTTTTCTAATTTTGTTCCGTTTTAGGAAGAATACTATTTATTAAAAATTGACAAGAATATCACCACTTTCTGGTAAATTATTACAGTACATATAAATTGAAACAAAATAATATTTTCATTTCTTGGAAGCCTCTTGTATATCAGGATGACACTCATGTCATTGGTTTCCCTTTTTTCTGGAAAAGTGACCGGTCAAAAGCTTAACTACAAATTTGCGGTTTTGGACGGAAGAGGTGCTTTTAGACCTAACTTATAAAAACCGTGAAACTAACGTGTTTGACAGTGATTCCTAATCATCCAACCTTTTGTTTGGTAAGTTTTTAGTTAATTTTAAGTATGAAATTACGTATTTCTTTATAGATCCTATTTAAAACAAAGAGTAAATATTACCTTGTTTCATTTTCATTTTACTAGAGATTACTCTAGAAATGTATTTTATACATTTCTTTTTTAAATGGCAAATGAAGGGTCAATTATTATCTTTAATTGTATTCTTCATGCTTGCTACAAGCGTGCGTTCTTCTCAGTTATTGTTTTATATTGCAATAATCGATATAAAAAAGGGGGAGGAGTAGAGTACTCACACAACAATTTACTTCGACATTCCAAGAGCAGGAACCATGGCAGCAGTTGTCTTTGTCTATATGTGATTTTTTTTTATCAAAAAATGTTTTGTTTAAAGAAAAATTAAGATAATATTTCTGCTACATTTATTTGAACCATCTATTGAACAAGTTTGGGAATCTGGAATTAATCCCTACTAAGAGAATACAGTACCATAAGTCATTATGAATGCATAAATCAAAACATGAATTGACACCAACATATTTATAAAATTTAATTGTGCCTACAAATAGGTAATATTTATATTATAATACTCCATTTTCTCATCAGATAATTTTATTGTCTCGATTAAATCAAAGTACTGAAGTACTGAACATCGGATGACCGCAAGTTCTGGTGGATAGTCACAGGCACTTGTCTCAGAAAAAAATCACATCTCTATACCTGAAAGTTAGGTTAAGGTACATAGATATATTTTTTATTCTGAGACAAGTTCCTGCGTGGATGACCTCATCGTAATGATTAGTATATTGTAGTGATATAATTATGGGACAATCATTTGTTATCAGTATAATCTGGTTTGTTGTTATATATTTTATATCGATATTTGTACAGTGTATATAAAGTGCGAATCCAGTTAGTTCATTTTCACTGTTGTATGCGAGTATGTCTATTGTAGAATAAAGGATGATGGGAAAAACTGTGTTTGTTTACCTTTTGAAAATACAAAATAATTGATTTGAATGTATGTTTTAACACAATTTCATTAGAATACTAGTATAACTTTTTAATGTATAATGACAGGATTAAAGTAAAAAAAAGTGTAATTAAAGCAGCAGAATCCATAATATAAATTTTTGTATGCGATTCATTTTAACTATAGATGCGATGATTTATCACTGTAAGTGCAATCATTTCTGATGTAGAATTTTTGAAGGTGCGATGAATTTTCATTGTCGTTTTATATGTTAATTCGACATGCAACAACTGAAAATAGTGTTTAAATGACTTTAATATTGATGATATTTACAATTTGAAATGCAAGCTAGTCGTAGATGCCTACTTGAATATACACGGGTATAACCACGTTCATATCATGCATATTCAAAAATTGTTGGTGAGTTTGCTATTAGCTTGCCATGGATCCGAAAATTTACAGGAGCAGAATATTCATGAATATAACGTATTTCTACGGCGAATTTTCCTTTAAAAGTTTTAGAATTCGCTTAAAAAAAGCTTTGAAAATTTGTCACGCCGTGTCATACATATTTCTACCATATTGATAGGCTTTTGCAAAACGAACAGTACAAGAATGTACAACGAATGGTACTAACGAAAATAAACAAACTACAAAGAGAATGAATCGTACAGTGCCAAAATTCTGAGGTCAGTTTTTCAAGTAAATGTCTTCAAAAATAATTAAAACAACGGGTTTCTCATTCGCATTATGTATTTTTAACAACAACAAATCACAAAATACACGGTCGCATTAGTGTAAGAGCCAACCAACTATGCTCTATTTGTAGTTTAATCAAGTTTGAGTTACACAGAGTGTTTGTTTCGCGATGTTTACAAGTAATTCACAGACCTGTCTATTTAAAATAGTCACATGGTGTTCATTTGATATAAATAATATACAATGCTGCCAGGAGCAGTAAACTTTGTTTTAGTAAACATTGAATATTTATCTGAACATTGCGTCAATTAGTCTTTGGATAATAAGAATAGTCTTTGGTGAAAATATAAGAACGGTCTATCTACCTACATCGCGAAGAGTAGCGATGAACGTCCGGAATCAACTGTACGGCGGTTATACCCCGTGGTATAGATATAAGAAGATGTGGTATAAGTGGCAATGAGACAACTTCCCAACCAAGTCACAATTTGTAAAAGTAAAACATTAGAACCATTTAAACATGTAACAGTAAACTGTTTGCAATATTTCCTTGTATTCTTACAATTGGGTATTTGCTTATTTGTAACACGGACTTAAAAGAAATTAAAACATAAATTAAGGTGATTCGATTGTTGCTTGAACTTTCTTTACTGTATTAGACGTATACACAATGTCATGATACATATCAATTATCTAGTCATTCAAGCGACAATTGTTTGTGCAAGATGAAAACGTTTCCACTCATTCAATCGTGAAATGAAGATCGTTTTGTGAATGCTCTTTGTTATCTAAAATTCATCCATTAGAGCAATTTTCCTATTGCTTGTAGTTTAAAGGTTTGGTTGGCTTGTTCGCTTTTTTGTATAAATGTTTGCTCAATCTTAATTACAATGCTTAAGCAAACATTTATACAAACAAAGCAAGCAAGCCAACCACACCTTTAAACTACATGCATTAGGAAAATAGCTCTAATAACGTTTAATTTATTAGTATGCGGTGTAGATTTAGACCGAAACAGAAGCTTTGCTTTTTCGGTGACGTGGATTGGCCTAACTGTCCAAGATATGTGTATTCAATGATGGCGTGTCATTGGAAAGGATAAATTTTATCCTACATATAGATCTGGATCTGGACAAATTATTAGAGAAAATAGAATTGACTATATTAGCAATAAATGCCATTTTTAAGGAATTTATTGATATATTACCTCAGATTTTCACTCACTAAATAGATATAAGAAGATGTGGTATGAGTGTATGTATATATTATCAATCCTTCTGACTTCATAAATTTTGTTAGAGATTCGGCTGAATTAAAACTTTATATAATGAAAATTAATTAATTTCCTTCTGTGAAAATGCATCGCATGTACAATAGAAATGAATCGCCCTACAGTGAAAATGAAAGTCCAGTATCATTATTCGACAGTAAACATGAATCGCATAACGAAAACATCATAGTGGAATTTGATTTAATATCAACAAGCTGAATAACAAAACATGTTTTAAGTTATACAACATTGATAATTATGTTAAAAGGTACATTTTTCTGCAAATGAAACTTAACTGCTACTTTTAAATCTCTTGCACGCTCTGTTTGTGAACTATTCTTAATATTTATCTATTTGTGTATCAATTTTGAACATGGATGGCTGTAGGCGCGATGAAAATCCGTCCGCATCTCATACCTATATCATGAATTTATAAAAACAGTACAAATTATATATTATTTCTTATTTTATTCAAAAATCATGAATTTGTCGTCTATTTATTTATCATTCTACATCAGAAATTCATCACGAATACAGTGAAAATGACATTTCAGGATTCGCACATTACAAACACTGTTTGTATAACAATTATATATATAGCAGATCATCTTTATAACTCTACCGGCAAATTTTCATCCATTTATACCATCATTCTATTCTACTATTCTAATGATATTGCAGTGCAAGTGCATGGTGGACACTCTTCTGTAATAATTCGTTTTTCTAATAGGTTTGATTTGATTAGGCATTCATATTTCTCCCGCTGTCCTGGAGATATTCTTCATCAAGCGTAACAGAAATTTTGGATATTCATGATTTGTTACTGATATATATATTTCTCACGACAAAACATTTCCATATTATTTATTTATGTTCTTAAAAATATTTTCATGAGTATTCATTGAAGAAATGAATTTATAACAAGCGATAAGGAATGTTATTTTGCACTCGATAATATTCGCGTATTTATACGAAATACGTTCGGTTATCAGTCAAAGGCGCAAGGGACGTGTTGTGAAGGATTTTATCTTCGTTGTTGGTGGTTACTTCTCATGGGGATCACTTGTTAAGGTGGGACTATGATTGTACTTGAGGACTTCTATATTGATAAACATGATGGTAATATTCCTTCACTCGTTTGCCAAGTTCTCCTACGGTTCTTGTAGATAGAGAGATGTCTGGCTATCTGGGGACTACATGTCGTTGTTATGGACTGGCTTGGCAGCGAGAGTGGGACTCGCGCTTTCCGACCTTTTTAATAGAATAAATAAAAAGAACTCAGTTCTGCTGGCAGGAAGATTATGTTTTTAATTATACTTTCTTTTCTTTTCTTGTTGATCAAAATAATTTACAATACATAAGTTATACATATTAACAATAAATAATATGATCTTTTGACAAAATACAAGTATTTTTGTTTCGTATATTGCTGAAATTAACTCGTGAATTCTATGTCAATTAACTATGATATTAATATGCATCAATGCAGTACGCATGAAACACCTGCTTTTGATATAATTATGTTCATTCTATTTATTGTACGTGGAGTGATTAACCTCATGAAATTATTCACTATGATGTTATATCTGATTTACAATTGAATTATTAATATTTAATATAACTTTAGCTATTAAATTAAGAATTAAATTGATAAATTATATTTATTGAATTATATAATAAAATATATTCTTTCTTATTATTTATGAATTTTTCCTACTTTATTCTAATCTTAAATGCGTGTATCTAAACTTTAAATAAATAAAACTAGCTTACCTTTTTAATAGAATAAATAAAAAGAACTCAGTACAATACAATACAACAATACAAATAGTTTATTTACGTCTCACCATTAATATTACAATACATAACATAATACACGAATACATAAAACAATATAAAATATTAATGCCATTCTAAAAAGAATTGTGAGAGACGGGATTAAAAAAAAATAGATATTGAAAATTAATAATAATAAATATCAATGTACAGCTAGATTTAAAAATTTCCTTAAAAATATTTATATTTACAGTTAAGACAAAATGTTTAACGGTATAAAAAACGTCCTTAAAAATATTTATATTTACAGTTAAGACAAAATGTTTAACGGTATAAAAAACGACGTCTTCTATCTTAAATAAATTTGCAGATTTTGGCACTATAAATAATAATACTATCACAGTCACTGGCTCAGTTCTGCTGGCAGGAAAATGATGTTGACGAGAACCTAATTATTTTTCTTTTATAGGTCCCGTTGAATATCTGACATCATTTTCCTCCCGTTTAAACTGAGCCTCTCTGCAAATAATGTAATTTGTTGCCAAAATACTTGTTGCTTCATAATATGCAAAATGCACTTATTTGTTTTTGAAAAGCATCAGGATTATTATTTCTAAATTTAAATAGAATAATATTTTGGTTGAATTTCAATTTCTGATCTTTATAATAAAAGATAATTAAGATTTGTTAAATTTTAATTATTATTTTGTATAAATTAATCTTCAGATCTCAGCTTTTTGATTGGTTATTAATAACATTCTTGTGTGCCTTAATGTGTTACTGAATATTCAATTGTTTAACTGTTTATTCAAAATACACTCAGACGCAGATTTCCTGCGTAACAGGAGCGACAAATACACATAAATTTACAAATAACATAGAAGCGAAATGAGTAGAATACATAAAATAAAACAATATAATTTTTTTTTTTTTTTTACAAAACTAAATGTATACTACATCTATTGACCAGATCGCAAAAAGTCCGTACAATCTGTAAAGTTTAAATAACCACGTGATCACATGTTACTGAATATTCATGATGCTGAAGCTTATCAACAATTCTGTGAATATGGTTATAACCTTGGATGTAATAGCAATTCGCCATACATCTGTCCGGCAACCTATTAACCTTCCGTACGCGTGCTAAATAACTTGTTTAATAAGGTTCTTGACTTTATTACTATTTTATGATTATCCTGTACCCAAGAGAATGCTTGTCATTTTTACGAACCATGTGCTATTTCAATTCATTGTATTTTCCTGTATCAACGAATTATTTGGTATTTATGTTCTCTTTTTACTTTTACTTATCTTAAAAAACTAGAAATATATTTTTTTGTTTTTCTTTTAGTGGACCTACATGAAATATCGAAAATGATATGTCGAAACTTTTCTTACGATTTTTTCAGTTCAATTGATATTTCTAAGTTATTTGATATTCTTAATGTGTTCCCCTTTAAGTTCGAGGTTTTTCGACGTTTTCTGTCAGAATAAACGCTGTCCAATTTCAGTGGAATGCAACATTTTAACAATTTTTTAAAGCTCCTACCAAGCCCAACTTGGACTCATATGGATAATTGAATGTTGCAGAAAATTTAAATTAAAGTCACGTGGTATCTCTTAAAAGGTCACGTGTCGTCCTGTGAAGAAAAGTGAAAATGTAATTCAAGGGGAACTGAAAGATGGCATATACTCATTTTGTTACCACATAGCATATATATTTTCATTGCAAAAGTAATGCAATAAGTCTTTCCAAAATAGACTTATTGCCAAATTGATCTAGGTTCATTGAAGTATCGAATGCTGTAACATGAAAAAAAAAGACTGATTTCTGAATTTTTTTTCCAAAGTCAAATCCCTCGAACACATTTCTGTAAACAATGTTTTTTATTAAAACTGTAAACAGAAGAATCATATACGAACAAAAACTATCACTGAATAATCAATGATATTCAGTTACGGTGGGGCATCTAGTGTTAAAATGTAACAAAAAAGGGATGGGGGTCAGTTAGGCACCAAAGTTCATTAAGAACCCTATTTATTTTCTTAAATGCAGCATATTGTTAGTTGTATTGTTATAAATTGAAATTAAAAGTAAATTTACAATGTAGATTAAATCTTAATTAAGTTACATTTTATACAGGAAATATTTTTTTTACCCCCAGCTATGAGTTTTTAACACTTGATCACTCTACCGTCAGATTGTATGTTCACCTTACCGCTGAGTCAAAGAGACCATTTATGAAATCATCAAAAATCATCAAATTAAAAAAATGTAGGTCAACTTCTCAGAAAGAAAAAAAAAAAGGAAGACCGTCATTTAACTTCTTTTTTCTTTGAATTTTTTTTCAAATCCCTTGTTTTTGTGCAAATATACCGGTATGAGGAAGTAATACAGAAGTGTAAAATTGAGAATGGAAATGGGGAATGTGTCAAAGAGACAACAACCCGACCATAGAACAGACAACAGCAGAAGGTCACCAACAGGTCTTCAATGCAGCGGGAAATTCCCGCACCCGGAGGCGTCCTTCAGCTGGCCCCTAAACAAAAATATATACTAGTTCAGTGATAATGAACGCCATACTAAACTCCAAATTTGTACACAAGAAACTAAAATTAAAAATAATACAAGACTAACAAAGGCTAGAGGCTCCTGACTTGGGACAGGCGCAAAAATGCGGCGGGGTTAAACATGTTTATGAGATCTCAACCCTCCCCCTATACCTCTAGCCAATGTAGAAAAGTAAACGCATAACAATACGCACATTAAAATTCAGTTCAAGAGAAGTCCGAGTCTGATGTCAGAAGATGTAACGAAAGAAAATAAACAAAATGACAATAATACATAAATAACAACAGACTACTAGCAGTTAACTGACATGCCAGCTCCAGACTTCAATTAAACTGATTGAAAGATTATGTCTTCATCATATGAATATCAGGCACAATCCTTCCCGTTAGGGGTTTAGTATCATACCAACATAACATATATGAGAAGAACATAATCCGTGTCATGCCAACAACTGGTTTTTAAATAAATGTGTTTAGTGCCGATGCAAAGACCCTATAAGTGAATCAATATTAACGCCAAAATATGCAATCTTTAATGACCTGACAACAGTATCGTAACTATATCCCTTCTTAATAAGTCTATTTAAAGGTTTTGTTAGCTTCAGAGGTGAATACTGACATTTTTGTGCTTTATAAAGAATATTTCCATAAAAAATTGGATGTGAAATACCTGAACGTATAAGAAGTCTGCATGTTGAGCTATATTTACGAATGATGTCCTTATACCGATGATAAAATTTAGTAAATGTTTTGACTAGTTTGTGATATCGAAAACCCTGGTGTAATAATTTTTCAGTAATACATAAATTTCTCTCGTTAAAATCTAAAACATTGTTACATACACGAGCGAATCGTACAAGTTGAGATATATAAACACCGTAAGATGGTGACAAGGGAACGTCACCATCTAAAAATGGATAATTAACGATAGGAAATGAAAAATCATCTCTTTTATCATATATTTTAGTATTAAGCTTTCCATTAATGATATAGATATCAAGATCGAGGAAAGGGCAGTGGTCATTGTTAGTATTAGCTTTATTTGAAGTAAGTTCAACAGGATAAATTTCTTTAGTATACATACTGAAGTCGTCATTATTGAGAGCCAAAATATCATCCAAATATCTAAAAGTATTATTAAATTTGTGTATCAGATGTTGTTTCGATGGGTCTTTGCCGATTTTTGTCATAAATTGTAACTCATAGCAATACAAAAAAAGGGTCCGCAATAAGTGGTGCACAGTTAGTCCCCATTGGAATTCCGATAACCTGACGATATACGGAATTTCCAAAGCGAACAAAAATGTTATCTAGTAAAAATTCAAGGGCATATATAGTATCAAAGCATGTCCAATTGACATAGTTTTTTGTTTATTGCTACTAAAAAATGACCTAAAAGAGTTTGAACATATATATTCACATTCTGACTTTTTAAATGCCCATTTAATTAGGTGTGTGAATTTTTTCTTAATGAGAATGTGAGGCAATGTGGTATATAGGGTAGAAAAATCAAAACTTTGAACAGATTCAAAATCACCAATATATGCATGTAATTTATCAAGTACTTCCAACGAGTTCTTGACACTCCAAAAGTAATTAATTCCACTATTTTCGAAGGCCTTATTTGAACAATTTATATCAGGTTTTTGATTGTACCAAGTGTACTGGTAAGAAGAATAGACAATTTAGTAGTGGAACAATGGCTTGAAGACGAAATAAATCTATATTTGTAAGGTGTTTTGTGTAGCTTCGGAAGCCAATACATAGTTGGGACTTTCATTGTATTTGGTTCTGCTTGTAAAGCGGTAGCTAAAAGTTTATGTTTGTGATAGATGTCGTTTTCTGAAAATGGAGTCAGTTGGAATGTTGGTGAATTGGTGATTTCTTTTTTCAGAACCTCAATGTAAAGTTTACGTCAAACAATATTAATATTATTAGCAGCTTTATCGGCCGGAACAAAAACAAATTCCTTGGCTAGTTCTTTTAGTTTATGTTTGATACGAGAAATAGGTTTATTGTGGTTATTGTTAAGAGTAAAATGTTCTTTAAAATGTTGAATACGTATATCAACTATGTTCATTACTGAATTAAAAAAAGAGTCCAAAGATTTTTTGTCAGCTTTTTCCCGTTTTATCCATTTTAAACAGTAAGTATGGAGTGAGTCGTGGATGATATTACGACACTCATTCCAATTAATAATTGACGGGGGACGATATTTAGGTCCTTTACTGAGGAATGATTTTAACTCTCGGTCTTGAACGATGTTAAGATCTCCTGTTATAACATGGGAAATGGGTCCATAAATGTATTCGGAATTACTGCAATTACATGAAGTAGGTGTATTTTCACTGATATTAACATCTTTACACAATTGGCTATAATTAAACACAAATTTCCGGGTAGATTTCTTGTAAATATAACAAATAAGAGGGAGCTCAGTATTATCAAAATATCCCGGAATTTGTTCTTTAACAGAATGGTCGTTAAAAATACCGGCAATATTTACAAAATCAAAACCTTTATTAACATACTTTATTTTAATAAACTGTTTTTTATGATCTTCAGGGTGATCAATTTTGGGAAACAGTTTAGAATAACAATATGCCATTATAATTTGAACGATTTCATACTTAGGACTGCTATATGAAATTGTGTTGCAATCCTCTAAAATTTTATTTAACTTATTAACCGGTAATGAACAGAGCTTTGTTAACAGATAATGTCTGCCGTTGTTTTTTGAAATAGAAATTAGGTCCGAAATATTGGTATGATTGGTCCGAAATTTTCTTTGATTGCGATTTTTTCTACGACCATGAGAACGGTTTTTACGAACAGTTTTAGAAACTATATCCAAAATGTTAACTGAATCGGTTCTTGATATATTACCAATTCCAATGATATTATCATTAAGACCGAGAGGGTAGACTGTCTGTAATTTTTTAATCCAATTTAATTCAATTATTTTCCGTGATCGTACAAACTTTGAATGAGATTCACCAGGCTGCTTATTTACTACTTCTAAAGGTTGAACTGCTAAATATCTAATAGGATGATTGTGCTTCTTAAGGTGTTGATAAATGATACTTTTGAATTTATTGGGTCTTTTAAAACGATACAGATGTTCTTGAGTGCGTTTAGATAAATATCGTCCAGTTTCACCTACGTACTGAATACCGCATCCCGGTGTGCGTATATTTCATTGGTTCTTGATATTTATTATAAAATACTTTTTCTGGTATATTACTCCATATTATCAGCAACACATTTTTTATTTAAGGAATGACTGTAATATTTTTTCTGTCTATGAAGAAATAACATCAAAAATGTGGTGCACACTGAATAACCCGCGTAGCGGGTTATTTTAAAGTGTGCACCGCATTTTTTATGTTATTTCGAATAGACAGAAAAAATATTACAGTCATTTCTTATAATTTAATTCTAAATTCAATTTTAAACCGGAGTAAACCATGAAAAAACGTTGATGACGTCACGGTCACATGACAAAATTATGTCTATGAGCTGATAAACAAAACAACGTCAGCCAATCAGAAGACGCGTTACATCCAAAATTAAATTATTTACTTATAACGGCTGCAACATGTTAACGAATTTTCGTGGCGTGTTGGTATTTATATTGAAATATAACCAATGCAAACTTATTTTCTGTACCGAGGCTCCTAGTTTATATATTATCCGTTTTGTCCAGTTATCGATCACGTATGATTCATTAGTACAGTGATTGATTGATTATTGTTTGCTTAACGTCAAGTGGCAAATATTTCATGCAAGTTCAGGTCAATCTGGTACATTTGGTATCCCTAAATGCAACCTACAAGCATTGCCATTCTGGTCGTAGGATAACGCAATACGTACCAGGTTATGTCATGGATTTCTCTGTTAAAGAGTTAGCTAAATGAATCTGCTACCGAAGTATATACCCATGTTAAAAATCATTGTAGTTGAACATCACTTCAAAACACACATCTGTATATATATCAACATCTGCACTGTGAAAAGTCTTATGTGTCACGACCAAAAGGGACCCTAGAACAAATAAAATGGGGGATATTTAAAAAAAATCAATGAACATGTGATATATAAATGTACCGGTATGCTGAGTAGACAAGGTAGAAATTTTAGATCAAAAGGCACAATTAGGAAAAACCCAATGACCCAGTTTCGCTTTTCTCACTACCCAAAGGATTAAAATCGCATGACACACAAAGTAGGATTTTGAACGTTTTTGTACAAAAAGTAACTGTCTCGTATTGAAAGAAGACCTGTCACCAAAATTGGACTCAAAAGGATTCTTCTATAATTCTTTAAGACATATAAACAGAACAAATTAAGGATTCTGCATATGTTTAAGTTCCTTTGGTAATAATTCATTGTTGAATACGTATACGACTGTTAGATAGGGTTTCGATACATTATTTAAAATTCAAAAAAGAAAATATATTTGTTTCAGATGGTAAGTAAAACAATATAGTTTGATTCCATTAAAAAAATTGTGGTATTCAACTTTGAACTTAATTGTTCCTGTAATTTATTGTTTTATATTTAAGGGGGAAAACCTGTTTGTTCCACGACACCCCCCTTTTGAGTGCACCTTCATCTAAAATGATAAATGGTCGATGCCTTAGGAACACCGTTCTACTGATTTCGAGTACTTTCGAAATTTCGAAAGGTATCAAAAGTATGTAGGCTGTATCAGCATAACAATAGGCAGGGGGGGGGGGGGGGGGGGGGGGGGAGGGGGGGGGGATATTTTCATTTATTTCTGCATATGCCTATACTGACAAAAATTTATTAATAATACAGTTTATGTGTGAGTCAACTCTTTCTTTTAGGAAAATATTTTCTACGGAATAATATGACTGCTTTGCGACAGGTTAACCTGTATGATTGCCAATAAGACAACTCTCCACCAGACCAAATGACATACAAGTTTACAACTATAGGTCACCGTACGGCCTTCAACAATGAACAAAACCCATACCGCGTAGTCAGCTATAAAAGTCCCCGAAATGACAAATGTAAAACAATTCAAATTAGAAAACTAACGGCCTGATTTATGTACAAAACAACCATGATGAACAAACAATTTTTTTTTTATTCATCTACATACAACAACCACTGAATATCTGCATTTTGTAACAATTAAACGGATGCGCCATGCATATATAGGTCCATTATGTATCAAGCCTTTTCCTTCTATACATGTGGTTATAGAGTTACTAAATTCATGAGTTAAGATGAACGAAAATTGGACTTTGTGTATTGCATTCTCCATTTTGGCGAATAAAACCACGTTGGAACACTTTGGAAAATAACGTAACTTTACTCAAAATTAATAAGTGCGAAAGATACGATAAACGAAACGCTCCTAATGGTCAAATTTCTAACGGTAAAAGTTCTACAACTCTCGAACAATTAAAAAATTATTCTTAATAATCAGGTAGTATATTAATCAACTGCAAATACTAGATTATCTTTGAGTACATGGCAAGCGCGGATACAGCACATGCAAGTCATATAAAAAGGGAGGGGGGTTCCAACCATATGTCCCTATACAAAAGCATTATATATATAGTTGTCAAACAAAAAGGGGGTTCCTACCCTCGGAACACCCCTGGATCGACCACAGCATGTATTAATTGAGCAATGCTCCCGTAAAACAAATTTGATATTAACTTTTCTGTATACCTTGGCAAAATGATGGTTTATTGAGAATAAAGATGTCAACATTATTATATTACTCAATTCTTTAATTTTACACAGTTATTCTTTATGATACTTTTTTTGTATTATTCTCTATTCTTTATCTTTTTTTGCGCATTCTTCTCTATTTATTGACTTTTTTTCCATCATTCTCTATTCTGTAAACAATAATCAACATTTACCGTACGGTTGCCTATCATTGCTTACATCCACTGCATTTGAAATTTGGTGGATAGTTGTCTCATTGGCGATCATACCACATCTCTTTATTTTTCATATCAAATAAGATACGTTGGTAATAGCAAACTGGAGTTAAAGAATGCTATGCTCAGATGGACAGATGAATGATTAGATTAGCAATGATATTCTAGGACAGCTTTTTCATAAAAACATTCGATATAAAAAAAAATATATTTTTGACATACTTTTGGTTTTATCTCGTTTACGTGCTTCTGGAGAATTAAGTTTAAACACTACCTACCCTAGAGGGAGATGACACGCTTTTGGGATTTGCTATATAGGGTGTAAAAGAATTGTGGATGTGGAATATAGGCGGTAAAAGAAGTAGGGATGTGGGATATAGGGGTTGAAAATAAGTAGGATGCAAAAAGAAGGGAAAGAAGTGGGAAGTTGGAAAAAAATTACCAAAAAAGTAGGATCGATTTGGGAAATGCGCAACCCCGTGTCATCCATCTCTACCGAAAGACGATGCATTCTATAAAAATCCATTTTTTTCAAATACACAAACGAAAATCATCTCAATTCACTCGAGCTCTTACATAATCCATAGATATATGGCTTGATTAACATGCTCAACCAAACTTTAATAAATCAAACATTAATAGTGACTGATATCCTTTTTGAGATCTTAACATATGAATTTTACACGGTAATCTTCATACCAAAATTTGAGAGTAGCGGTAAAACTTTTCTTTAGTTGATTTTGATGTTTTAGTAGCTCCTTCCTTAGAAGTGCAATATTCTCATTTGCATTAATATGTGCATGATTGCAGTGCCGTATCTGATTCCAATGACTATATAATACTATTGTTGTCCAATCACTGCGTCCGGTAAATATTTTTGGGGATAAATATCATTTGCCAATTTGTCATACATTGAATCAATTAAAAAGTTTGTTGTTGTTGTTTTTCTACACTGATATTTGAGTTTTGTTCTGGGCATCACGAGATGGCGTCTTTTGTATTGTGTGACGTGTTGTAGTTCTATGAATATGTTTATGAAGTATAGCAACCATTATTAGAGTGTAGAACGGGACAGTTTCGCACCAACAGCTTAGTATAATAAATAAGTACTTTGGACTGTCTTTTATTGACTGGTAGCTTTATTGGTACTATACAATAGTTTGTTAACGTTCTAGTAGTTGTGCTTTTGTTATCTTTTATACTGTTATGTTAAAGTAAATTTCTTTTCTTGTACCATTTTTATTATATATATACAAATTAGAGGATGTGATATGATTGTCTATGAGACAACCACATGTTATCTTATTTACTTTAGGGAGTTCAGTGATGGAGAATAAAAGTGAGAGGGCTGATCATGATATATAAAAAATGGCTTAACCACATATTCATGTACATGTTCCTGTACCATATCAGAATCCTGGCAAACGGTTGTCTTGTTTTACTGTTATTTAAAGATTTAGGTGAATGGACAGAGGAATTGGTGTTAAACGTCCAGTGGCAAGTATAACATGTCTATTATGATGATGAATTGGTGTTAACGTCCAGTGGCAAGTATAACATGTCTATTATGATGTGGAATTGGTGTTAAACGTCCAGTGGCAAGTATAACATGGCTAGTATGATGATGAATTGGTGTTTAATGTCCAGTGGCAAGTATAACATGCCTACTACGATGATGAATTGGTGTTAAACGTCCAGTGGCAAGTATTACATGTCTATTATGATGATGAATTGGTGTTAAACGTCCAGTGGGAAGTATAACATGTCTACTATGATGACAAATTAGTGTTAAACGTCTAGTGGCAAGAATAACATGTCTACTATGATGATGAATTGGTGTTAAACGTCCAGTGGCAAGTATAACATGTCTATTATGATGATGAATTGGTGTTAAACGTCCAGTGGCAAGTATAACATGGCTAGTATGATGATGAATTGGTGTTTAATGTCCAGTGGCAAGTATAACATGCCTACTACGATGATGAATTGGTGTTAAACGTCCAGTGGCAAGTATTACATGTCTATTATGATGATGAATTGGTGTTAAACGTCCAGTGGGAAGTATAACATGTCTATTATGATGATGAATTGGTGTTAAACGTCCAGTGGCAAGTATAACATGTCTATCTTGATGATGAGTTAGTGTTAAACGTCCAGTGGCAACTATAACATGTCTACTATGATGACGAATTAGTGTTCGACGTCCACTGGCAAGTATTACATGTATATCTCGATGGATTAGTGTTAATCGTCCACTGGCAAGTATTACATGTATATCTCGATGGATTAGTGTTAATCGTCCAGTGACAAGCATAACATGTATATCATAATGATTAGTATTAAACGTCCAGTGGCAAGTATATCACGATGAATTAGTGTTAAACGTCCAGTGACAAGTATATCACGATGGATCAATGTCTACTATGATGACGAATTAATGTTCGACGTCCACTGGCAAGTATTTCATGTATATCTCTGTCACGGAGCTATTCTAAGGCACTGACTTTAAAAACTAATTTTCATATATACATATTTATTATGTACAAGTTCATATATATACACTTTCATTAAATTACATTGTTCAATATAGAGACACGTCCATTCTCTAACACTAACTATCTTAAACTCTCCCGCATCTCAACATTCACCAACTTTTATTATCGTGAAGGCCTTCACTACTTTCATGACTTTCATACACTTATCCATGAATTACCCTTAACCCGGAAATTTACTTTTATCCATTACCCTTAACCAGGAAAAAAACCTTTTCTAAAATATTTTTCAAGAAAGCAATAGTAGGTCTTTTGATAGGATATATAGTTAAGTAATAAATATTTTTTGATGAGCAGAATTATGATAATTGGAATAAAATGCACAAATATTGAATTAATCCTTATTTGTAAAGGGAGAATTCATTAAAAATGTGTATTTAATGTAAAGGGAGACAACTACTCTTAAACGGAAACGTATTTAAACCATATCTAGAGAATACAATATGTAAATATTGAATGCACAGCTTTTAAGGAGTATAGCCATTATAAAAAATAAAATAAAATACATATTTCAACACAAAAATACACGTCAAGGATTAAATTAACTATATAATAAATATTTATAAATAAATGAAACCCAAATGTAATATTATTTCCTTCAACAATCTTACAGCTTTAAAGTTCGAAACTAATTTTATTATAGTATCATTAAACGGGAAGAAATAGTTGTACCTCCGCAAACAAAGTTTTGATGTGTATATACACGGATAACTCTGTCTGTCCGTCGGCTTATCTACCGGTGTGTATTGTAAGCGCAACTTGCCCCTAAACGGCTGGGCAGATATTTGATGAAAATTTCCACAGTTGTATAACACTACCTGATGATGTGCAGAAAGGATTATTATCCCGGTCTAACATGTTAAAGTTGAGAAAATTAAATCTTCTTTCTTTTATATACAAATAGTATTGTACGGCAGGGTATCCTTTTTGGGTTCACTCACTCACAGATCCATGCAGTCTTTATCGAAATGTAATATATCGATATCCTTGAGTGATATATATTGCATCAAAAAAAAATATCATATGCATATAAGCGTATGACTGTTATTTGTTTTAACTCATATTAACATGGTTATTGTCATCACTTGGCTTGTGAGCGTCGTCGTCGTCGTCTTCGTACATTTGTTCGATAACATTAAAAGATGTGTCGAAACTGTAAAATGATCAGCAATGCAAAAATATTTTTGACATGTGAGCTGTTCAGGCTCTTATGAGACACTTGTTCATTTTAGGCAGCTTGCAATTTTAGTTTGACGAAAAAAACTCTTATCCGAAATATGCAGGAAAAATATTTTCTCTCGGAAATAAATGACAGACTAAATGGCTGCTTCTGAATATAGTGTAATATTCTACTCTATTCCAATACTCCTATCCTAGAAATATGAGTAAGTAGTCTTTTGACGGAAATTCAACCAACAGCTGGGTTTTTTTCAAAATTATAAAAAATGCAATTTCTCCGTCCCGCCAAACCCTCAGCCCCAAGGAGACGACTCACTATATAGAGATACACTAAAACTTGTTAACACGTAATTAGATGACAGCTTCATCTGACAAACTAAGTCTGTAATAAAAAAAAAACTTTTTAATATTTAATTATGTGTGGATACTACGCTCAACTAATTTTACATTTTGAACAGACAGTCATGCCGAGAGGTTAATTATTTTAGAACTCAGAACTTTCTTTACGGCACATATTGATTAAGAGACACTAATTCATATAATGATACAACCATGCTATACTTATTTAGATTATATCTTATATTGATGTTTTCAGTTGTCTCTCCTTTCTGTTCAAATATGACACAATATTATTTCTTATACTCTTTGCAACTACTCACATCATAATTTTTGAATACTCAATAGTTCTGAACGGACATTCGTTTGGACAGGTTGATTCCTAAATACCATCAAATTCGTTAGCAAGGCATATACAAATACGTCACATTACACAGAAATACCGATAAAAAAATATTTTTTTGATAATGCTTTTCCTTCGAAAAAGTCTGAAAATTGTATCCTTCGATTTTACTTTATATGTCATTACCCTTATCCCGGAAATACTCAGTGTTATACAGTGTAATACAGTGTTACTCATATTCTGAGAAAACTTGTCCTTTCTGAGACTACTATAATATTTGTGTTATAGAGACTCAGTTCTTATATACCTCCAAACTTTACAAACCGTATGCATACAGCACAATTTGCAGAAATAACGATTAAACAATGTTATACTTATTTATATAAAAATAAGCAGATGTGGTATGATTGACAATAATACAACTCTCCACCAGAGACCAAATGACATAAACGTTTACAACTAGGGGCCACCGTACGGCCTTCAACAATGAGCAAAACCCATACCGTATAGTCAGCTATAAAAGGCACCGAAATGACAGATGTAAAACAATTCAGACGAGAAAACTAACGGCCTGTTTTATGTACAAAAAAATGAACGAAAAACAAATGTGATATACAGCAACAAACGACAACCAATGAATTAATTACAGTCTCCTGACTTAGGACAGGCACATACAGAATGTTAGCATGTTTAGAGTTTACCATTACCTGAATTAGTCTGAAAAATTAAGACTACAATTCTATTTTATATGCCGGTACTCTTATTTTGGAAATATGTTATGAAGTTGTATATTTGTTGCAGAGAAAGTGGTTAGTAGATGTGATGCTTTCAGTTATCTTCCCTTTCTTTTCAAAATGACACAGTATTGTTTCTTATGTTCTGTGAAAACTGCTCAAAAGGAATAAAAAATCGTGATAAAGGATTAAACAGTGCTTGATAAGGATTTTAATCCGTGATTACGATCATTCGAATTCAACGTAGATTTAAGGAGGTCCTAAATAGGCTTCCGTAGTACATAGACTAAGTCTTTCCTTCAGTAATTTTAGGATTGTTTATACGAATGCTTAAAAGAAGACAGATAAAGACCTTTATTAATCGGTTCGATTCCGTTTAACCGGTATATAAAAGTCAAAATTAAACGTACATATACAGGTAAGGGCCGTCAACTTAAACGTCTGTCTCTACTTTTTTTTTAATCAGGAACAGGAATATATATCCAATATGAAGGAGAACAATATGGGATAAAAAGTAATTAAAGTAAGTAAACTACTCGATTCAGTTCTTCCGTGATAAAGTTTACCGATAAATAAATAATTTACCATATAAACATGCAAACCATTCAGATGCAAACTTTTGCTAATGTTGAATGACTCACTATGACTTTGAGACTTAGAAAACAATAAAAACACTCATCCGTAATGATTTTATATCTCGAATTAATATTCAATATCCTTTCTCTTTCATCATTAAAAACCTATCAATTTTAGGATATTATAGGAGTAAAAAAAGTTGAGCATCAAATATTTTTAATATCATATTTAATAAAGAACTGCGCCATGAGCGCATGATACACCCTTCGCCCTTTAAGTTTTGATGATTTTTCAACGAATAAAGTTCTATAACTCCGCAATGTCATATCAGAAATTTATAAAAAAAAAAAAAAAAACCAGAAGGGAACTTTTTTCAATAGATATAAACAAGTCACCATAGTTTCATGACAACTGCTCAAAGCGTTGTTGAGTTATTGTCTGAAAACTGGAAAGTCCCCCCTTTTTTATGAATAAAATTTCTTACTCGGAAACGTATAATCTAAAATTTATTAAAATCAAAAGGGGGCTTACGTCAATGGATATAAACAATTCACCAAAGTTTCATGAAAATTGGTTAAAGCGTTTTTGAGTTATATTCCGAAGTGTTGACGACGAACGGACGGACGGACGGACAACGGTTTACCATAATACTTCCAGTCTTAGACCGGCATATAAAAATTAATTATTTTTCTAAATATAAAAATAAACAAACTATGATCGTACCAAAGAAAATCAATCAAAAGACGAAATTCATTGAAAATTTATTTCTGCAACTTTGTAAATTGTCATTTTAAAAGGGTTTTTTTTAAACGAGATATTATATGGTGCTAAACTTTTTTTACTCGGTATATCATGAAATAAAAAATATTTATATATTTATACTATTCAATGGCATTTTTGCTTAAAAAATCGTGGAAATTAGTCTATAAAGTGAATTGAAAAATTTATACAGATAAATAAGCATTACACAGTACATTTTCAGAAGTTTTATACGACATGTCCGATGACTGTAAGTAATACATATGATTTTATGATTTATATAAATACATCGTATATGAACTTGACACCTGTTAGAACTTTTCGGGACGCAAAGGGTGTACGATTTACATCAGATGATAACATATGTGTTGGAAACGAGATTCTAGATTATAAGGTCGTTAATGGCTCTTCCTTCACTTTTATTTGTTGAAATGCTATGACTGAATGGTAACAGATTTATTTGGTTCAGTTGCACATACGTCTTATTTCGATACATAACAACAAAAGAAGGGGGTTAAGAGTTGCGGTGAACAAAATATTTAAAAATTTTGAGTTTCTGTTGTATCAGTAATATTTTAATTCAGTTTGTGATAATGTTCGTGTAGTTGTACAGAATTTGAAATTGAGGTTGCCCATTTAAGATTTAAAATCACTGATCCCAGACAAGTTTTATTACATCTAGTGAAAGGTATTATAGGATCGCTTGTCTTAGATTTGTTAATTAATTCACCTTTTTTAGGCTGTAAATGTATGCACAACATATTCTCTTATCCACATGTGATATTTATTATCAATTCCTTATTTCATTGATTTAATTTATTCGATATATATTTTATGAACAAAAGTACTTATTTACAAAATCATCAACAACCCCCCCCCCCCCCCCCCCCCCCCCCCAACTCATTTTGAAATTGAAAACGGTCTTCGAAAATACCGCAAATGTGAGCTGGTTCCTATTTTGATTATTTCTTAGGGGTAACAGACACACGGGAGATATTATTTAAGATTTCGATAGCTACTATTCTTATTTCAGTATGAGTTCAATGAAAAGATGACTAAATTTTAAAAAATACGTAAAAGATGACAATTCATCAATATAATTTACCATCTCAAATAAAAGATCTGCGACACTTTTCACAAAAAATCTTACGATTAAAATTGATCGTAAGTTATACTGAAATGTGTATGACTTGCGAGTACTTTTACTCTTAAGATTTTTTGTGAAAAGGACCACTGCTTATTGATATTTGTTGACATATTTACTTCATAAAATTGAAATTTCTAGATAAGAGTATTTCGTAAGAGTAAATTATCGTCATAAAGGTAATTCCCGGATAAGTGTATAACAAACGTCCAGTGGCAAGTATATCATGATAAATTGTATTAAACGTCCAGTGGAAAGTATAACATGTATATATCGATGGATAAGTGTTAAACGTCCAGTGGCAAGTTTTACATGTATTTCATGAGAATTAGTGTTAAACGTCCAGTGGCAAGTATTACATGTATATCATGATGAGAATTAGTGTTAAACGTCCAGTGGCATGTATAACATGTCTATCATGATGAGAATTGGTATTAAACGTCTAGTGGCAAGTATTACATGTATATTATGAGAATTAGTGTTAAACGTCCAGTGGCAAGTATAACATGTCTATTATGATGAATTAGTGTTAAACGTCCAGTGGCAAGTATATTATGTATAGCATGATGAATTGGTATTAAACGTCCAGTGGCAAGTATAACATTATGAGTCTTTTGTTGATGAAACGCGTGTCTGGCGAGTTAATGTATATCAAGCAGATGGATTAGTGTTAAACGTACAGTGGCAAATACTACATACACATCAGAACATGTGATATGAATATTAACCTGGTTTGTACTAGACCATACACTGATCAGGATTTTCAACATGCTAGTACACAAGGTAAGTCTGTAGGATTATATTTAACTCTACCCAGAAACATCGTTCCAACTTCAATCTGACCAGTAAAGTGCTAAATGGTAAGCATCAAATGCCCATTTTCAAATTTTTGGTTTGAACCAGCCAGGGATTGAATCAATAACAAAGAGGTGAACAAGATACCTAAAATCCATCCAGACAGTCATTTATACCAGGATAATGACCTGTACTACTCGACAGGCAATAAAACTACAATACATTGTATTCTAATGCAGTTTGTTTGTAGCAATGACTTATGATGAACATACTATATTTTGAGTTGGAAAAATCTATGCTCTGCAATGAAGGGAAATGTCCATTTTGAATTATAGAATATTTTGGAATGTTTTTTTTTTTAATCATTAACAAAAAAGTATTGTAAATTATTCACCAGAAAATCTTCAATTTTGTCAAATTTTATTGCATAAGCCTAAAAAACATAAAAAGACAGTCAAGAATAATGTTTCACTGACAACAAATTTTTCATTTTGTAAGATTTTTACACTGAAATAAAGACTAAAATGGAATATTTTGTAATTTTGAATGGACATAATTTCACCTGCCACAAATAAATTAAGGGAAGGTTGAGCATTCACATACATTTTTAACCCAGCTACATTCTTTATGTGCCTGTCCCAAGTAAGGAGCTTGTAATTCAGTCATTTGCTCATGTCTGTCATATTTGTTTTTCATAAAGTGTATTGTAATAAATAAGGCCATTAGTTTTCTCCTTTGAATTGATTCACATTTTTCATGTCTAGGCCTTTCAATGCTGACTATCCGGTATTGGTTTTCCTGAGTGTCTAAAGCTGTACCATGACCTATTATTGCATACATCTATATATCATCTGAACTCTGGTGGATAGTTGTCTCATTGGCAATCATACCACATCTCCTTATTCTAATTTTCGACAGTAAAACACAAAATTGAATACTGCAAGCTCCTAATTTGTTCAAAAGAAATAAAGTAAACTAAGGAATATTCTATTCACTATTTATTCGATCAACATGCATTCAATATCTTTACATCTCATTATGGTCCACTTTTGTAATGTAATGAGAATTTCAATACGGACAAAACATACAATGTTAGGTTGGTAAATCTGTCAAACAGCTTTCATGATATGATTGGGCGGAGCTTAAGAAAAATTGCATCTTCCATTATTACTGATTATTCTAAAGCTGCGCCCACTAGTCTGACTTTGTCATATAATAAAAGTTGAGCATTCAGTCTATGTACATGAATGTTATAATATGCACAGAGACAATATGAAAATGCAAAAGTCAAGATAAAAAGCGGGAAAAAACGTCATTTTCACTCTCAAATTCACGAGTAAATGATTACAAAAAATTATTCATGTACAAAAAGTATTATTCACAATCACAATTAAGTTATTAATTTATATACCAAAAAATAATCATACATCATAAATTCTTTGCATGTTTTAATTTAAATTCACTTATTGTAAAAAACTGATTTAAATACATGACACTGGTACCAAGCAACTGCATTTCTTGAAGAAAAAAAACTCACTACAAGTAGCAATCAGCACTATATTCTGACAGAATGGGGATAAACATTTCTGTTATGCACTTGAACAATAAAATATGAATTTTTATCATCTTTAGCCTTTAAGGGACTGCAATTCGATTTTCTGAGGGAGGGAGGGGGAGGGGCATTATTTAAATCTGAATGAAATTCATATTTTTGTACACAAGTACTTCCTGCAATGTCCTGCATTTTGTAGAACAGAATATTCATTTTCACCCGGTCTTGTACAAAGTAATTTTCTTCTAGTCATTACCAGGCCAGAATATTAATTTCCAAAATCCTCCCCCGCCCCCCTAGAATATCAAATGGTCATCCCCTATTGAGTATTCCTCATACATTATTTTTAGCAAGTTTTTACACTGCTAGGACTCACATGGCCCTAAAATAAACAATTTGAACGAAAAACTGCAGGACAGTTAAATTTCATATCAAATTATATTTTAGATGTCTATTCTAAATGGGAAAGGCATATTCACATTTTTTTTTAACAAGGTTGACCTAAATTTGGTGAGGGGTCTAGCTATGAATAACTCAACCATTGTCCTATAGTTAAAAAAAAAATCTCTAGAGAACCATGCATCCAATTGATTATCCAATCGGGAAAGAACATAATTTCACTTATACATGTTCTATTTTATAAA
Source organism: Mytilus californianus (assembly GCF_021869535.1). NCBI lineage: Eukaryota > Metazoa > Mollusca > Bivalvia > Mytilida > Mytilidae > Mytilus > Mytilus californianus. Next base: position 97,695,782 of record NW_026262734.1, on the reverse strand, counting down.
ATAATTAAAAGTCTCATATCGTTCAAATTAATTTAAAGAATAAGTAAAGTTCCATATAAATATTTTTTTAGAATGTCATGCATTTCAATGATTTTCAAACACATCCTCATTTATACACATTTTTTTAAATACAATTTTAGATTACTTAAATATTAAGTCAAATTCCATATAATTTAGATTTACTTAAGTAATAAGTACTGTTCTATATATCTATAATTACTTACATAATAAGTAAAGTCTTGTACAATTTAAATTTACTTCAATAATAAGCAAAATTCATACCTACTGTGGATTCATTTATTTTTTCGGGGCCACCATTATTTTTAGGATTAAGGAAATTCGTTTTTTTTTATGGATACTTCATTTCACGATTTTAACAAATTCTTTTGAAAACTTACCATCCTAAAAATCCCGCCAAAAATAGTAACCCGACAATAATATAAAACTCACAGTATCTGAACACTTAATGGTCAATAGAGATCATTTGTTATAAATAAAATGCATGAAGAGTGTACTCCATTGATATCACCTTTTTTTAAGTACTGTTTTAGTGTAATGGTCTATAAATTACATGCAAATATGAAAATGGGGTTCATACTATTTGTGATTTGTGAAACATTCATTCAGGATTTATTTATGATACATGCATACAAATGTGTACAATGAAAAGATAACTTTTGCATTTTATCAAATATTTTGTTTCCAACAAACCATTCACACTCATTAAATAAAAAAAAATGTGCACAAAAAAACAGCAATACATTATACTTCACTATACAAGGAACAAATAAGGCCCAAATAAGGACATGTTTGTTTCAACTGACATGAAATTTACAGAATGTTCTTTACACATCAAAACTATATACATACATGTTCATTTACTCATTGATACATTTTGTCTGTGAAACATCCAAGCAAAAAACATTTATAAACTAAAAAAATATTTATACTTTTTATTGGTAATGTCTTGTCAGTTTTCAATAAGTGGTAATAATTCCTTCTATGAATATTTGAATACTTGTCCAACATATTTTTTTCTCTCAGTTTTAATCTAAATTTCAACACGTTTAAACCCCATTAAACAAAGACCCAACATGAAACCATTATTATTCGACAAGGTCCAAGAAAAACTTATTAAGATTGATGAATTAATTGTACTCAACGTCTGAATCAAGTTTTAAAGTCATATCCCATTGGTACCAAACTATTTGAACATATAAATTTGGAAATTAATCACAATGAACATTTGTGCAACAAACCAACCAACTATAATTCTCTTCAATGAAAAGCTAAGAATAAAAAAATATTCCATTGTAAAACTGGAATCCTTAATCTATAAAGTGCAGATGGAGGGAAGATAATAAACTAATGTCCCATTTAGCTCATATTTAAAAACAGGATGAACAGAATGATCAAAATAATTAATCATACCAGCCTTAGTTTTCTGAAAAGGAACACTGTAATCAAATTTAAAAGAATAACTTTAAGTACACAAAAATAACAAATAAGGACACAATTATGTACCAATAAAAAATCTTTGTGTTTCTTAAAAGAAACAAGTGAAAAACATGAAAAAGTGTGCAAATTTGCATTAACTGGTCATTATTGTACAAATATCAAACCAGTATGAATTAAAATTGTATTTCTTTTTTTTTAAACATTTAATTTTGAATTACCAGGAATGATTGGGCTATTTTGTAACAAATTTACATTACAATTTGTATATACAATGACACAAAAAAAAAGAATGAAAAAACGCATAAAAAAACCCCAGGCTACCATTTTTTGTGGTTTAAAACCACACAAAAATATAATCTATACAAAGATATTTTTTTATCTAATTACATGTACATAAAAGTGCATTTACAACTGCAAAAATTGAAAACAATTGCTTATTTCTAATTGTACACATTACTTCAGTTCAATTAAAATACACACTTCATGACACAACTCTTAAAGAAACGGATAATAATGCATAAAACTAACTTACAAAAGAAAGAAAAAAAAGTCAAAACTAGCACAAAACTAACTTGCAAAAGAAAAAGAAAAAGTCAAAACTAGCACAAAACAAAATCTAATTTTATTGGGGGAGGACTAGGCAACCAGCATGACTACATATCCCTTAATTCTTTCAATAAGTAAAAGTGTGCACCTTGTGTTTTTTGCAAATAACAGAGAGAGATACAGTCCAATGTCTTCCAGATATTTATTTTTTTGTATACCGGTACAGGGATCAGTTTATAAATGTTTAACTGTGTTACACAACATCTTTTTGTTATAAAATGAATAAAATCAAAATTGCATTAGAATACTTAAAAACTCCAATAATAATATTTTCATTGTTGACCCTGCTATCTGATTTAATAAATACAAATGTTGTCACAAACATTTAATGTGTATCCATCTGTGGTATATAATTAAAATATAATACAATGCTTACATGTTTGACAAAATAAACATGTATCCAGTTAGAAAGATTATATTTGTTATCATTGTTTTTTCCAAGCATTTTAGATATAAACTTCTATTCTCACATTCAAGTAGAAACTAGTCAATAATTTAAACACTTTAATCATGTGATAAATAAACTAGTCAAGAATTTAAACCACTATAATTAAAATATTGTAAATAATTGAGATGATGCCCCAATAGTTCAAAAGATTGGAATAATTTTTTTGTAAAACAGTTTTTGTAAATTGACAAATTTGGTCAATAGTGTATATATATATATTATAACAATACATGATGGGTTTAAGTTCATTTATATGTTTTGGAGTTTAGTGTGACGTCCATTTTCACTGAACTAGTACACAATTTTATTTAGGGGCCAGCTGAGGACCACCTCCAGGTGCGGGATTTTCTCGCTGCGTTGAAGACCCATTGGTGGCCTTCGGCTGTTGTCTGCCTTTGGTCGGGTTGTTGTCTCTTTGACATATTCCCCATTTCAATTCTCAATTTTATTCATTTTGACTCAAAGTGAATATGACCTATTCAATTTACATACAATACTCAAAAGAAAATTCAGTTAAAAATCGTTCAAGTCATGGTTTTTCACAATAAATGCTAGTAATTTTGAAAGATTCATTCTTAAATATTAAAAAAAAGCATAGATATTTATATATATATTAAACCATGGGTTTGATTACAACACCTAGACAATGGTTGCAAAGTCTGGATTTTATTGATTTCAATCACCATCAAACCAGCATTTTCACAACTATTCATTTAATTTAGAAGAAAAATAAGTGACAATGGCACTCCTTGCGAGAGGCTTGGAATTATTGCCTTGAAAAAGAATAAGAGGCTGCTGTACTCTCACGAAGGGAGTTAATCCAAGCAAGACTGATTTTTAACAAAATCACACTGTATGTAATGCACCAGTAAATCGACATTTGCTATTATCTAAATAAAAATGACAAACTAAATATATGAATTGACTTAGGACAGAGTTGGAAATTATAGCCCGCCCGACCGCCCGAGACGGCCTATTTAACGATCGGGCGGTCAAAAATTAAATTTCAACAGTCCGGTGGACGGTCTATTTTTTGCAGGTGGTTGGGATTACCTTTTTCTATTTTTGGAATGAGTTCTCAGTATTACCCCATTCATAACAGCACGTAAGAATCATGACTGCCAATTAACCTTTTACTACCTAACTCGAATAATTCAAGCCCTTTCCGTGTCCGATTTTCTCCCACACAAGGGCGAACTCCTTATGATCATTGGCCGCGTCGCCTGCTCTCTGCGAGAGAGAGCCAATCGGTGGCCATCAGGATAATGAGTCTGCGCAACTGTCTTGTAATTGTCTTACCAAACACGTGTGTTCAATTAACACAAATCCGATAATAATTAATTAACATCAATTAACATCAGTTTACATCATTTAACATCAATTAACATCCGGAACTCCTCCTTCTTTAGCTGCCAACTTAAATAAAAATTCCCATATTGCATAGCGGTGTGAATTTTCCGGTTGACGGTCTTTATCTAGGAAGACGTTCAGGCGTTAATGTAGCCTTCGTAGATCAGCGGAATATAACGACTGAATTATTCGGGTTATTTACTACCACGTGTTTCCACGCGATTTCTGCAGGGAACATGGTGATACCTGTTGTTTGTAAGATCCGCACTCATTGGCTAGTTGGTATCGAATTGTCCAATCGCGATCGCGTTTATTAAATAAAAAATAAATATTAGATCGAAAGTACAAATTTGTTTTGGTAAACTACTTGGGCATTTCGTGGCCGAAAAAGCGAACTGCTGTTGACTCAACAGAAAAAAAAAATTGTACGATCAGTCTAAGAGGAAGCGGACAATTGTTCCTGGTTGGAAAACGGAGTTCGAGTGGTTGATTTGTGACGACTCGCATGGAAAAATATTTTGTCAACCATGCCGTTCAGCGTATGGGCCCTTGGCAGTCAGAAAAGTACCTGAAAGATTTCGGCGATATGCAAAAGGCCAGTTTGTAGTTGGTTGTGCAAATTTAAGGCACGTTGCCCTTACAACACATGCAAAATCCGATGGACACAAATATTGTGAAAATGAGGAGCGATAAAATTATAAATGAAACCAAAATTTTATTTTTATTTGCTTAAAAGTAATTTTGTTGAACAAAGGTACAAACAAATCATGCTGAATTACACTGAAGACAAACTAACACCCCCCAATGCCCACCCCAAATTCTAAAAATGAAATCACACCTTGCTTCTGAACAACTGGTCATTAGGCTTAGCAGTGTCTGCTTAAATGTGCACTTGTAAGTCTTGTTGCAGTGTGTATTTACAAAAGCAATCATAAGTCATTTTCATCACAAAAAATCCTCAAGTTAATCTAATAATACTTCTAGTCATTAAAACATCTCAAAACACAAAAACATAATTCAGAATCTTGAAGGAAAATGGGTTGGATTTTTATTGCATTAATTTTCAGGGCTGGTAAATTTTGATCAGGACAGGTAATTTTTTTATGCAGCCAGCCCTGTGGTCTGGTAGACATTTCCAGTGAGTTTCCTACCCTGCTTAGGACCAATTAAAAAATTGTGAAATGAAGAACAATTATAAAAATAGTTACAGTGTTGACTATAGCAATATGCTGCTTGTATGGTTTGCAAACTTAAATAAATAATGCCCATTTTTCTATGCAACAAAAGTACAATTAAAAAAAAATCAATAACACAAACATACGAAAATTAATAATTTCAAATACAACTTATAAAAGTGAAATCTTACAAAAAATCACTGACAAACAACAATTAATATGATATCTGGAAAATTGTAAGAAAATTGGAATATATTTATATTCATTCAAAATTTAAACTTCTACGAGCATACCTGTATCTTCAAATTGTTAGATGAAGCAGTAAGGCAATTATCTCCAATCAAAAACTATATCTGTATAACAGATATAAAAGTGTTTTTATTCAGTTGTCTATAAGATGGACTTTGAACAAAATGAAGTGAGACTGAAGGCTAAATTATGTGTCTATTTTGACTGCTGTCTATTCTATTTAAGCAAAACTAATAACTCCTACCAAACTTTCAGGGGTGTTTTTCTTTGAAATAAATTATTTCTTCAAATTCATAGAATTTATCTGAAACACTGCCACCCCTTTCAAAAGTGTCATTATCTGCCTGCTCTTACAAAGTCTAGCAATTTTGGAAAAGTTTTCAAAATGGAATAACTGAAAGGAGTAAAAAAAAATGATAAAATTCTTCTCTGACAAAGAAAATGGATTTACAGGTGAACAACATCTGTGTCTGTCACATCTGTAAATTTTCAATTTTAACACATATAAAGCTGAATTTTGAAGGGAGTAATGCATAGGGACTACCATGGGATGTGTTGCATGCTTATATGGAATAACATTTTATAAATCTTTGAAAAATTCTATGGAAAGTTTTCTAACTTTAGGAATGTGTCTGAATTATTTTGAACTTGAATGTATTTCATACAAAAAAACAAAAAAATAAAATTGACTTCTTAAAACAAACAAAATTGACAAGTCATTGAACTTTACAATAAATTGTTAAGAGCAAGAACATTTTCCAAAATTTTCTTTCTTCCACATGATTTTATGTTTAAACATGATATTTATAGCAATGCTTAGAACATTTTAGAATAAGGACCTACATGACCTATCAAAACATTATATAACATGTATATAAATGCTATTTTTTGTCATGTTTGTAAATAAATACATTTGTTTAGTGCTGAAACTAATGTGAAATATATATACACATTTTCATTGGAAAAACAACATATGTTTTCACATATAAAACATGATTCATATTAACTGACACTGTATTACATTATTACAAACGTGATTAGAAAACACAAAAAAACTATTCTGTACCACACGCACATACATAAAAAAGTTATTTATTTTTACAAATTTGCATATAACAGTTCAGAAAAATATTAGTCCTTTTTCACATACTGAATTTTCTGACCAGGGTGGAATTTTTGAATGTGAGGAGCAACTTCTCCCATGGATAATGGCACTAGACTTGGACAATACGGACACTTGAGAGGTTGTGCTGGCTTTTGACCAGACAATTGATTTGGACTCTGATGATGAAGTCTTTGATATGATTGAGGGTACGGAGGAGGAGCCCTGTACATCTGATTATACATTCCGGGTCTATTGTAGGCTGCTGGATTGTATTGTCCTATCTGCTGAGGTCTTTGTTGCTGCATGCCATGCATTTGTGAATATGGCACTGGCCTAATATTCGGTGTTGGCTGTCTTGCTGGTTGTAAATTAAATATCTGGAATGCATCAGGCGACATATCGTCCATATCTTCAGAGTTGTCGTGTTGACTGTTAGGAGTGGAATTCCTAGACAAGTCTAACGGTGCTCCACCTTCCGACGTTTTCCCATCACTTTGATGATTTGGAGACGTCACAGACCGTCGAATGGGTACCGATGGCACCTTAAGTACTGGTCTGCTTTGTGGTGGCGGTGAGACATTACTAGACATTGATTGTCCTTGAGACTGAGGATGAAGTCTTTGCACCCTATCTGTCATTGGAAAGTTTGTATGTCTAATAGAAGTTGATGATGGCACTACTTGTGACTGAGGCTGTGAATTATTTCCTTGAAAACGAATAAGAGGTGGTGGTCCTCTCATTAAGGGTGGTGGACTTGTTACCTTCCTTCCATCACTATATGGCAAAGCTTGAGCCTGAGTGGCTTCAGTATTTTGCTGTTGAGGAATATGTACAGGTCGGTATGACTTTCTCATAGCAGCTTTATTTACGGGTGGATTTGGATTTACTGGCTGACTGCTAGGTTGAGAATGAACTGGAATAGGAGCAGAAACCGGACCTGGCATTCTAACAGGCTGATTTTGTATCATGCCAGGGAAGACAGGTTGCATTGGTGGCCTTACTGGTTGAAGGGGTCTATGATGATAGACTGGCAAAGGCTGTTGCCTACTGCTGGGAATTGGCATAGGTTGTTGCCTGCTGCTAGGTACTGCCATATGTTGATGTCTGATGCCAGGCACTGGCATAGATTGTTGCCTGCTGCTAGGAACTGCCATATTATCATGCCCTTGTCTTAGTTGATTACTCTGTGAGGTTAGAGGTGGTGGTATCTGTTTTTGTGATGCACTTTTAGTTTGTGAGGTTTTATCTTTTATAAGGCACTGAACCCTTGTAAAGAGATTCTCTTCGATTGCAAGAGATAGAATTATATCGTCTGTATTTTTGTTGTGAACTGTTTTAATATGATTAAATACAACCTCCTCTTCTTTAGCACGAAATCGTTTACAATCTGGACAAACATATACAAATACTTCATTATGTTCTTTTTCCAAATGTTCATAAATATAGTCTAGAGATGGCATGTGGCGCTTGCATTTTAAACATTTGTAAATGTCCTTCTCAATTAAATATTTCCCGTCAATTTTCTGTGTGTCTCCCACAGGCACTTCGATTGTTCGTAAATGTTGTTTGGCATCGCTTGACAAGGCCACAGGCGGGCTTTTTGTGTTAGGAGATGGATGAAACTGCTTAATATGTTTATGAATGTCAGGTTCGGTAGCACCTTCATACTGTCTACAAAACGGACATAAAAATAATCGTGGAATCTCTTTATGACCTGTACGTAAATGTTCAACCATTGAAGACAACACAGGTGCATGCACATTACATTTTTCACATTTGTATGTCGTCGTAGTCTCTTTTAATTTAGCAGAATCCATAATGCTAGACATCCTCTGTGGCATGGGAAGAAGCGGCCTGTTATTAACTTGTAACTGATGTCTTAAACTACTAGTGGGTACCAGAACTGGAGGCCGATTAACTGGCATTTGAATGGGAATAGGAGAGGGTTTACTTGATTCAGCTGTTTCACCCCAAACATCTTTAGCGAAGTCACTTCCTCCTTGTAAGCTGACAACATCTACGATTTTCAGTCCCATATCATTTCCAGAATTATCTTCTAACAGCTGATTAGCATTCTCAGTTCCACTTGCATTTCTGAAACAAAGCAAACATTTGATATCATTTATACTCCAGTTATCAACTTAAGCACTGGTTTTCAGGTCCAAAGCCTATGAAATTCAATGTAAATTTTTTAATTTTTTAGAAATTTTTGAACTGTCATATGACTGGAAGCATAATCTTCTTCCAAACATACATGTGCATTGTACACATGATATATATAACTTCCGGTAGTCTTGCCTTCCAAAACACCTAATATAACTCAGGGTCTTGATTGGCATTTTTTTTTTGCCCAAAGCTTTACACTTATGTGTTCTGTTTCTACATGTCTACATCATGTACATTGTCACCAGATTGTAATTCCTATGTCTCGCATTCTGCGTCTTTTAGCACGACAAAAATCATGATTAAAGAGTTTTAAATTTTCTTTCTCGTGTTTAATCCATTTCCTGGCATAATCCTCGACTGAATCCATCAGTATCTTGAAGTTGTGTTTCTAATTGATGGATTTAGGCTCATGATATTTCGGGCCTTTTGATAACACATTTCGCAGAGAAGTGTTATTGACAATGTTAAGGTCACCAATAATAACGTTGCTAGCCATATTATCATGATTATATATGAATGGGGAACTAGTACAGGTGAAATAAGGAGGTTAAGAATTGTCTAAATTTCACAAAAATTAAAAGCATCTTTTCATGCTTTTGTTTAATTGATGTTTTAAAACACTGCGCATACAAATTATTGAAATCAGCTGGCTAATGAGGTAATCTTGACTTATCATACATTTTATACATAGAGGTGCTAACAGACAGACAGTGATTACTTTCATAACTATAGGGTACCACTAGTACATTGTAGTAGGAAGGGCCAAATTAATAAAAGAACAGAGTTCCAATTGCAATGTCCTCCGCGTTGCACATATTTTATCTATCCAAGGTACAAGGGCAATAACTAAAAAAAGCACATTTTGTTTTTAAAACTTTTTATAAATATCTTAAGAGAAATGAAGGCTTCAGAGCAAATACAATGTGATTTCAATTATGATTTATATTTCCAAGGGGCATACCTCGCTAAAAATATTTGATCAGAACTTATTTTCAAAAGTTTCAAAGACATTGCTGTTATAAACCTATGATTTAAGTTTCATAAAATTCTGACGAGAATTGAACACTTGAGAGCGATAACATTGCAATTTTCCATATAATCAATATTTTCATGGGATGTAACTCTTTTAAAAAAAAATGATCGGCACTGATTTTTGAACTCTTCAAGTGCATTGATGATATAAACCTATAATATAAATTTCATAAAAATCTGGCAAGAATTATACACATTAGAGCGCTCATAAGGCAATTTTCCATATAATTAATATTTCCAAGGGGCATAACTCTTTTAAAAATTATTGATCGGCACTGATTTTTAAATTCGTCCAAGACATTGCTAATATAACATGTATAAACCTATATGATTTAAGTTTCATAAAATTCTGGCAAGAATTGTACATATGAGAGGGCTAACCATCAGTCAGGGGACTTATTGAAATAAGTGATTTTTAAATCACTTATTTAAGTAGCAAATTGGAAGTTTTGTCACAAATTGTGATTTTGTAGTTTTACCAAAATTTTAAACCACATAGGTTTAGATAATATCTTTTCAAAATATTGATTATTTTGAAAAAAATAAACTTTTTGCTTCTTTAAAGTAGCAAGGTTTATGCTTTTGATGTAATCATTTAGCTGCAAATTCTATTTTAGTTGAAAAAATGCTATAATAATGGCTTTACATAATGAACTGATACTTTCTTAACAGATTTTTCCCAGCAGTGGGAGTATTTTCTGTAAAATTCAAGGTTTCATCTTACAGATTATGTAATAAAATTCTACTGTTCGCGATCAAAATTTCACTGTTCGGGGTGTTGAAATTAGTGGGGGTTATTAAAATAATGATACTTAAAGAAGTGATTTTTTGGAAGGAAATTGAGGTATGATACTTAAAACAAGTGATTTTTATGTCATTATCCTAGATTTAGTACAAGGTCATCACCTGACATGACCCGGTCATCCTATCAACACAGATGTTGGTTCTGATAATTTTAGCAACATAATTAGTCCCTGGATCATTCGTATTCTATATTTAAAGCTACAATACAATTAAATCACTTATTCTAGTGATTAATTTGTACTACTTAAATAGGTGATTATTAAAGAAAGACAACTCTTACTTCCAACCTTTAGGGACATAATGTAATTACTTGAATCAGTGATTTAGAAAATCACTAATTTAAGTAAGTCCCCTGACTGACCATGCAATTTTCCATATAATTAATATTTCCAAGGGGCATAACTCTTTTAAAAATTATTGATCGGCACTGATTTTTAAATTCGTCCAAGACATTGCTAATATAACATGTATAAACCTATATGATTTAAGTTTCATAAAATTCTGGCAAGAATTGTACATATGAGAGGGCTAACCATCAGTCAGGGGACTTATTGAAATAAGTGATTTTTAAATCACTTATTTAAGTAGCAAATTGGAAGTTTTGTCACAAATTGTGATTTTGTAGTTTTACCAAAATTTTAAACCACATAGGTTTAGATAATATCTTTTCAAAATATTGATTATTTTGAAAAAAATAAACTTTTTGCTTCTTTAAAGTAGCAAGGTTTATGCTTTTGATGTAATCATTTAGCTGCAAATTCTATTTTAGTTGAAAAAATGCTATAATAATGGCTTTACATAATGAACTGATACTTTCTTAACAGATTTTTCCCAGCAGTGGGAGTATTTTCTGTAAAATTCAAGGTTTCATCTTACAGATTATGTAATAAAATTCTACTGTTCGCGATCAAAATTTCACTGTTCGGGGTGTTGAAATTAGTGGGGGTTATTAAAATAATGATACTTAAAGAAGTGATTTTTTGGAAGGAAATTGAGGTATGATACTTAAAACAAGTGATTTTTATGTCATTATCCTAGATTTAGTACAAGGTCATCACCTGACATGACCCGGTCATCCTATCAACACAGATGTTGGTTCTGATAATTTTAGCAACATAATTAGTCCCTGGATCATTCGTATTCTATATTTAAAGCTACAATACAATTAAATCACTTATTCTAGTGATTAATTTGTACTACTTAAATAGGTGATTATTAAAGAAAGACAACTCTTACTTCCAACCTTTAGGGACATAATGTAATTACTTGAATCAGTGATTTAGAAAATCACTAATTTAAGTAAGTCCCCTGACTGACCATGCAATTCTCCATATAATTTATTTTTCCAAGGGGCATAACTATTTTAAAAATAATTGATCAGCACTGATTTCCAAACTAGTCCAAGACATTGCTAATATAAAACCTATGATATAAGTTTCATAAAAATTCTGGCAAGAATTGATCAAATGAGAGCGCTAAAGATGCAATTTTGCATAAAATTAATGTGTCCAAGGGGCATAACTCTTAAAAAGGGTTTGCAAAGTATTACCCGGGCGGGAAAAACCAGGTTTCCCAGGTTTTCCCGGGCTGGGCAATACTCCTAGAAACAGGTAATACTGGGCAATACTGGGTAATATGATTTTTCAAGCTTATTTTTACATAAAATAGTAAAGACTTGTTGTAGTTTAATAGCATGATAGCTAAATATATACATTTTATACTAAATATACTAAATATTAAATTTTCCCACTGGGCTGGGCAATACTCATAAAACCCGGGTTTTTACCAACCCTGCTTTTAAAAACAATTTATCAGCACTGATTTACAAACTCAGCCAAGACATTGCTGATATAAACCTATGACATAAGTTTTAAGAAAATCTGGCAAGAATTGTACACGAGAGCGCTAACATTAAGACAGGATGGACGGACGCACAGACGGACGGATGGATACCTGGTATTTCCATGTCCCCCTCATCGTGTTACGCAGGGGACACAAAATATGTGTTACCAGTAATTAAGGCCTATTTAGGAAAGCTGCTTACTAATAATAATTATACAGTATTATGTTATCCATAATCATCAATTACTAATAATTTTAATTCCAAGAATACCATGATCATGATGATAAAAATGCTAAACTAATTCTGTCACATTTTTTAAAAGTTTAAACATCCACATTATCATGACAAGTAGGAATTTACAGTCAGTTAGGAGTAATATTTATGCAAGTGTTTTTATCTACTTGTACAGGCCAGTCATTTGGAGGTTGATTTGTATCCTGTAGATATTCAGATGTTTTTTTTTAATGTTTTTTACTTAAATAAGTCAAAATTTCCTCTTGTTTTTTTGTTGAATTTCTTTTTGACTACATTGCTGTTAATCATGTTAATAATGTTTAATTGTCGGTCATTAAAACTTATAAAGTTGACTTTACTACTCATAAATGTATAATTTCATAAACAATGTAAAGTTTCTCTGATTTGTCTGTTTTCTTCAAAAACACTGCTCATTTACAAGCCTCCAGGGAGCAATTTTTAAAGGCCTCACACAGTTACTTAACATATATGCATGATATGTGCCCAGTAGATTTCTTTGTTTAGTTCTCGAGATAAAAGGTTGAACTCTAATTAAAAAAATATTAGCAAACCAGAAAAAAATTGTTTAAGCATGTTTTGACCTACCAATATGTCAGAAATTAAGGTCTTGTGAAAAAAGTACTTGTATTTAATGTTATAGAAGATTATATAATTAACAGTCAGAGCTCAGACATAAACATGATAAATAAGCCTAATTTTGTTTTTGACTTGTATCAAAATGTTGAGATTATTGAACTCTTAATAAAGTCAAAAAGATACCAACATTGGGAAACTTCAAGACCCATGCTGCACAAACATGATAAACAGCTGTGCCATGAGCGCATGATACACCCGTCGTCTTGTGTGTGAATTTTTATGCAATAAGCATAAATAGTTTCTGACATACGGTGTGACATGCGAAAACCCCCCTTTTTTTTTTTTACAAAAAACTCAATATCTCTAAAATAAAATTTTGAATCAAAACCAAAAAGTATACAGATCTTTATATTAATAAACTAAGAATTGTGTAAAATTTTAAGCAATAATCATAAATCGTTTTTGAGATACGGCGCGACATGTGAAAACCCCCCTTTAAAAAAAAAAAAAATCAATATCTCAAAAATAAAATTTTGAATCAAAACCAAAAAGTATACAGATCTTAAGATTAATATAACTAAGAAGTGTGTAAAATTTTAAGCAATAATCATAAATCGTTTTAGAGATACAGCGCGACATGTGAAAAACCCCTCCCCCTTTTTTTTACAAAATACTCAATAACTCAAAAATAAAATTTTGAATCATCACCAAAAAGTATACAGATCTTAAGGTTAATATAACTAAGAAGTGTGTAAAGTTTTAAGCAATAATCATAAACTGTTTTTGAGATACAGCGTGACATGTGAAAAACCCCTCCCCCTTTTTTAACAAAATACTCAATATCTCCAAAATAAAATTTTGAATCATCACCAAAAAGTATACAGATCTTAAGATTAATATAACTAAGAAGTGTGTAAAGTTTTATGCAATAATCATAAATTGTTTTTGAGATACGGCGCGACATGTGAAAAAAAACACACACCTGTTTTAGTTACTAAGTCCCGTAACTCAAAAAGTTTTAATCTTATTTTCACCAAAAAGTATACAGATTGTTTGACCATCATAAGAAACAACTATGTTAAGTTTCATGAAATTTGGATAAGTCATTCTCAAGTTACGGTGCGACATGTTTACGCCGGACAGACAGACAGACAGACAGACAGACAGACGGACGGACGCCGGACATTTGTATAACATAATACGTCCCGTAACAAATATGAAGGGCATATAAAAAGGCCAAGCATCTACATAAAATTGCTTCGTCTTCTGAAGAAAAATATGATTTTGATTCTAAACTAGAGGCTCTAAAAAGCCTGTGTCGCTCACCTAGGTCTATGTGCATGATCTACAATTGACTCTCTCCAACATTATTGTAGACAAGAATAGATTCATGACAAAAATTTCTATTTTGTTGATCTTGTATTACTGATCATTTTGTCTGTTTTTTTTCTCTCTATCTCCTTTAGTTTTTGCTCAAAACACAAAAGAGGGTAAACAAATCCTCATTTAAAGCCAATCACTCCTATCAATGCCTATGAAGAGTGATGTCCAGTACTGAAGATACTAACTATATCTGCAAAATTTGACTTGTTTGTGGATCTTGCCTTGCTGATCATTTTTGTTATTTAAAGTTTCTATTTATCTATTTTAATTTTTATCATATAGGGCAAAACGCAAAAAAAAAAGTTGGTAAATCGTCATTAGAAGGGCAATAACTCCAATAAGGAGTCTTAAATGTAGATCTTGTCTTGCTGATCATTTTTGCTTATTTAAGTTTAATAACTATCTAACTTAATTTTTATAAAAAAAAATTTTTTGCCGACCGTGCAAGGGCTGTATATAGCCAGTCAAGGTCGTTAAATACTTCCATTTGTTGTCTTAATTTTTAAGATATAAGGCAAAAAAATGATAAAAGTCGTCATCAAAGGGCATTAACTCTTATTAGGAGTCGACTGACGATTTCGACCATGCATACTTATTCGTAGATCTTGTCTTGCTGATAATTTTTTGCAACTTAGTTTCTCTTTGTCTATTATAGTTTTCAAGATAAAAGGCAAAAATGAAAAAAAATTGTAAAATCATTTAAGGGCAATAACTCCTATAGGAAGTCGTCTGACAGTTTTGACGTCAATGAACAATTGGTAGAGCTCAACATACTGAAGATTTTTGCCCTGTTAGATTTTCTTTATTTATAACGGACGAAACTTGCATTTTACCCCTATGATCTATTTTAAGCAATTGTTGGCCATCTTGATTTGCAGGTGGGGTCATCGAACACATTTTTTAAACTAGATACCCCAATGATGACTGTGGCCAAGGTTGGTTAAATTTGGTTCAGCAGTTTCAGAGAAGATTTTTGTAAAAGTTAACACACGATGCCGTACGCTGGACCCCAATTGATGAGAAAGTTCACTTTAATAGGCGAGCTAAAACGGCGACAATGTTCATTCCATTTCTGGTACAACTATTTATAACCACTAAAACTGGAAAAAACTTAGAATTTACCAATAAATGTGCAATGAGATCTTACTTGTAGGTCTATAGCTCAGGTCCTTGTAAATTCTCAGAAGAGATATTATTGTCATAGGTGATGTACTTAGACCACCAAGGCAAATAATGTGTTTTTATCCTGTTAATGAAGCAGAAAATTGACCTAAACAAGTCTGTCATTTTCTGTCTAAGACAAGTCCAAAATACTAAACACATTTTTATCAAAATACATGATTTAACTTCCATAAGTCAGAAACAAAAAAAAGACTGGTTTATGTCTGAGCTCAAACTGATTAAGGGGAGATAATTCAAATCTTGAAAATGAAAATTGAAATCTTACAAATTTTGTGTACTTCTACAAACAGTCAGGGGTACTACTTGTACAAGTAATCTTTATTTACCTGGAGAAGTAAATAATAATATACTTACATAAGTAAATTTTGTTATTTTCATTTTTTCTTATAATGTTTGAATAATCTCCCCTTAATTTTCTCAAAAATTTACTTGTTTAAGTAATTTTTTTTTTACAATCCCTAAAATTCTCAAGTTTTGAGATGTAAAAACATGCCTTTAACATTTTTTCTAGGTTAGCTCATAATTTTTTATTAGACGTTAGAGTTTAATGTTTCATCTCATTAATTCAACAAAGAAACTAATTGCACAAAGATCTTAATTAGGCAAGGCCTTCAAAAATTTCTCCTTGGGGGGTTGTAAATGAGCAGTGTTCTGAAGATAACAGACAAATGAGATTTTCATTGTCCATGAAATAACACTTAAATGATTAGTAAAGACATCTGCAAATCACAGACAATTAAAAGTTTTATTAGAGCAAAGAAGTCCTGAGAAATTCAAGAAAAGAAGATAGTACGACTTTTTTAATTGTATAAGTAAAACAATCTGAATGTCTAAGGGACATAACTATGCCAATAAAATAATTTACCTATACAAGTAAATAAAATACACTTGTATAAGTATCTTACAAATTTACTTATATAAGTATATTAATATTTACTTCTTCAAGTAAATAAAAACTACTTGTACAAGTAGTACCCCTGACTGACAAACAAATATTACATGTACTAACATCTTCAAGTAAATAAACAAGAATTGTATTACCCTGACCTGCTGACTGAGAGTAACCTTGTGACATTGGATATATGGTAAATAAAAATTTCCTTATATATATGTATACATCACAAGGTGTACTTGGTGTAGGTAGCCAAAAAAATTAATCTTTGGTTGTATTTTTCTCTCTAATATTTTGAACGAGTTTTGTTTGTTTGTTGTGATTTGTTTAAATCCCTGATGTACATGTACATGTACAATATGGATACATACCTGGTATCATCTGATGCAGTTTTATCTCCTTCAGTAGAAGTGGGAGTACCATACATTTGGGCCAGCTGTTCAATCCCATCTGGTTCATGATGGATTGCTTCTATAGTTTTCTTACTAGTATCTAAGTGATCGGTAGTCGTTGGCTCATCAGCTGATGGTTGAGAATCAGTCGAAGTAATATCTTCATCGTTTTCGGCAGTTGTACTATCAGCCTCAGCACTTGTTTTCTCTGTAAACGTTTTTGAACCTTTCTCTGAAGGTTTTTTCCCAGAAAATAAATCACTCATTCTATCGAAAATATTCCCTTTATCGCCACTTGAAGGCTTTTCTATTGTTTTTCTGACATCGTAATAATCAGGTAAACTTTTGTATGCTACTGGTTGATCAGGATGTTCATTAGAAAAGTGTCTAGCGATTCCTTCGCCATAGCGACTTACAGACTTGTTGCATACTGAACAAAGATATTGAATGTGATCACGATGTTCATGTTCGACATGAGTGTTGATGTCTTTCACTTTACTAGCGGAGAAATCACAATGACAACAACAATAACATCCAGTAGCACTGTCATTAATATTACGTGGGAGTCTTACACTAATTATTAACGATTCCGATGAATGCTGAACGTCTGCTATATCAGCCTGAATGACATTGGAATTTTCAGACGTTTGTGGAGTATTAATTTCTTCGTAATATTTACTTTCATCAACAGTGTCAACTGTAATAATTTTTAGTTCTTTTTCACAATGCGCTTTTTTAGAATGATTGAATGCTGCATTTCTGGAAGGGAATATTTCATCACAATGCGAACATTTAAACGGAGAATTCAAATGAATGTAGATGTGTGATTCCATCAGATTTCTCATTTGTGACTTAAACTCACAGTTTTTGTAATTGCATTTAAACCTAAATATATTCTCTGAGGAATTTTTATTTAAAGTCTGAAGTGCAATATTTGGTGAATTATTTTCTGTATATTCTGATGCTAATCCTTGATTAGCAACCACAGTAGTTGCGGGAATGGGTACTTGTGACAACGTGCTAGCTGACGGAAACACTTTCCCTGAAGAATCCTCAAAGTTGAATGCTGTGTCTTTTGACCCAAGAGTTTCAAATTCAAATGTTTGTTTTGGTAAGATTCGTCTAAATGGTGTCATCTGCTTTCTAGCTCTGTTTCGAGGCACTGTCCACTTGTGACCTTTAAACCTCTTTTTCACCTTTTCTTTCTGCTTTATTTTCAATATCAACGGCGGAACTGTAAATGATTTTGTTTCGATATCAGTTGGCTCAGGACTTGATACTATTTCAGCAGTCATCTTTGACAACTTTGACGAATAATTATATGATTTTGCTTGCTTCCTAGCTTTTGCTGGTCTTTTGATGGGAGGATCTGACCCTTCTATTGCTGACTTTTGTGTAGCATCTTTAGATTCATTTCCTGATACGATAGAACTATTCTGGACATCAGTCGTAACTTCAGCGAGGTTCTGATTTGGTTTGACATTGACAGTCGCTTCAGTATCAGTTGCAGCTTCATCTTCAGTTGTAGACATTTCATCATGATCAAGATCGGGTGTAGATTTCTCAGAATGATCACTCATTTTCAAATACTTCACAAAGTCAATCAAAACAATAGAACAAGGTTTACATAAATGTGTTGGCGCTTCTGGAATTTCATCTATTTTTTCAGGTGAGCAATCTTGTACATGTTGTAACTGTTCTGTTTGTTTTGGAGGAGACATTTGGTCTATAGAATGTTTTGGCGGGGAAAGCTGCTCAATTTTCTCTCTCAGTAATTTGTTTTGGAACATTTTCTTTTGTTTCTCCTCCCTTCTGATTGCACGTTGAGTTTCTTCCAACATATATTTTCTCTCTTCCAGACTATGCTTCATTGCAATTATTTCTAATGGAGAACGAGATGCCTTCTTTCTTAACTGGAAAACACGTTTGACTTCTGTTTTTCCTGAAGTTTCAGGAGTTGTTACGATAACCGATTCCTGCATTGAATCACCATCTGACTTAGAATCTGATTCATTTTCTATCTTTCTTTTCCGTTTGTTTTGCAAGTCAGCTAAATCTCTTACAGATGCTGATTCTTCACTTTTATCCATTGGTTCTGTGTGGATTGGAACGGATTTTCCATTGTTGTCTTCAATGTTTTCATTTGCATTGGATTCAGTAATATCAGCCTCGTTATCTTCTTCAGTGCTAGTTTCCAAAATATCATCACTGGTTTCATCAACCTTGTTACTTTCTTCAATTGACTCAGTTGAATCACCAACTATCTTGCTCTCATCTTTACTCTTTGCATCTTCATCTAATATTTTGATTTTGTCTTCCGTTACAGCCATTGGTGTATTGTTTGCCTCATTCAATATACTATCAACTGGTAATGTTTCTGTTGATTGTTGAATATCAAAAACTGTTTTCTCTGCATTGTTTGCAATTGTTGGACATGTTGGAAGTATGACACTTTCAGTCTCAATAGACCCTGTCACATCACTATGTACAGAGTCAACATTTTCTTTTGTAACCTCATCTTCATTTTTGTTCTTATCCTTCTTTTCTATAGCATTCTCCTCCTTTTCAATGTTTTCATATTCCGATTTGACTTTCCCACATATCTCATCCACCATTTCATCTAGAACATCAGAAATTACAAGTTGTGCTTGGTCATTTGATGACATTTCATCCTCTTTGCTTTCTGGATCATCTGCCATCAGTTCTAAATGCATATTTTCTTCATTTATTATATCATCTACTTTCTCTACAGTTTGATTTTCATCTCCATGAGATATTTTATTCTTATCATCATTATCGGCCATTTTTTCGTGAAAACTTTTGTCGTCAGTTTTTTTAATCTGCTCAACATGATCATCAGCAGCAGTACTTGTGATAGCTGCCAATTCGCATTTATTTAAATTGTCATAAGCTGTTGTTGCAACACATGCTGCTTCAATGCTAATGATGCCATCCTCTGATTTAGGAATGCTTTTGTCTAGTTCGATTTGCTCAGAAATATTGTGTGACACTGTTTCGGCAATTTTAGCAACGTCTATTGTTTGTGTGGCATGACAGTAATTTTCACTTTTCTTTGATTCTACTTCCTGAATAATTTGTGAATGCTGTTGCAACGATTCTGCAACACCTGGCTGTGGCACCAATTCTTCCACAGTTGGCATCTCAGTCTCATTTTCATGACCTACAAGTTTGTCTGACGCATCTGACCTTTTCAGCATTTCCTCTTGCATATTTGATGATTCAGTTTTGTCATACTTCACTTGTTTTAAGGACAAAAGTATTGTTTCTGGAGATATTTCTGCTTCGGTGGTAAGTATTTCTTTAGAATGAAAATCAACAGTATCTTTTGTTTGTTTAACACTTTGAACAGATTTAACATCAATTTCTTTTTGTAAATTATTATCATGAAAACCGGACAATTTTTCTTTGATCTTTTTCTCTTGAAAGAATATATTCTCTTTTAAGCTTTCATCCTGGACAATTTGGACGGTAATAATTTCTTCCTTTGCATTTGACTCATATGTGTCATTATATTTTTCTATCAAATCGCTATTTTCAACTTCCTTATCAATTGCCAGCTTATAAACGACCTTATCATCATCCCCTTGTTGACCTCGAACTTTTACAAACTGAATACCACCTGGACCAATGATGGTCAATCTTCCTGTTTTATTGTGACGTATGTATGGAGTTTTGACACTCATAAACTCTTTTGCCTTCTTTTTAATTTTAATTGGTATTTCATAGTCCTTTGATAATATTTTTGGTGGTCTACCCTTCCTTCGACCAAGCTTTATTCCTTGCAAATGTGAATCCTTTTTACTCGTTTCTGACTGATTCATTTCATTGAAAATTATCCCTTTATTTGATTTTATATGTGAATCCTGCATTTCACTGTCGCTCTCACCATATACATTATCAATTTGTGAATCATTAAATTCTGAATCAGTAACATCTGCCCAGCTGCCATCAAATGATTGGACTGTGGAATTATCATCATCATCCCTCCCACGCATTTGTCTCCTCAAAGTTTTTTCGTCTAATAGATCAAATTCACCACTTAATGTTCTTTTTCGCTTTTTCGGCACTGGTTGGCCACTAGAATTCTTAACAATTCTCGTTTTCATACTGTCCTGACTTCGTAACATTTTTGATGGTCCTAACTTTATTCCCAAATGATGATGTAATTTTCTTTTACGTGCCTTCGATGAAGCGCTACTAAGATTAGAGTCTATACTTTCGTTTTCAGAATCTACAGGAGTCTCATTAAACTGTTCACCAAAATTCAAATTCCCACTGGAAATTACTGCTCTAGTATGTTCATTCAACACAGATTTATTTAAGGTATGTCTGTTTAAAGATGTCCATCGTGGACCCCTTCCTCTTCGACCAAAAGGCCTTCCTATTGGTCTTGTAGATTGCTCAGATGTTGATGAACTTTGTGGTGTGTTGGTATCAGTTCTGATTTCTGCATTCAAATGTTTCCAAGGACGTCGACCTTTTTTTACTCTACCACGACCTCGACCACGACCACGGCCACGACCACGGCCACGACTTCTTAATGGATTCAATTCTAAATTAGCATGTGCATGATCAGCTTTAATTGCAGCTTTTACAGTTAAATGATGTGCATTGATTATGCTTGAATGACTACCAGGCAGGTTTATGCGTGGTCTTCCACGGAGACCACGACCACGTCCTCTGCCACGTTTTCTCTCACTGTCAATTTGTTCTTTAAGTAATTTTAGTTTATCTTGGTTTATATTATTTTTATTTTGACCATCCATATCGTCTGTATCTGAATTGTCTTTTTCAAGTACAGTAGTTGTATGTAATTCACGAATACGTTTTATTCTTCCACGTCCTCGACCTCTTCCTCTCTCAATATGACGCTTCAAAATTTCAAGTCTCTTAATTCGAATATCTTTGGATAAAATTTTCTTTTTTCTCCCACGACCAGATTTCTGTGTATTTTCTATTTGCCCCTCAGTGTGGAAACCAATAACCTCTTCTTGAGTTATTGAATCCAATATACCTTGGTTGGACCCTGATTGTTGATTTTCGTTTCTGACAATTTTTGGTCTTCCTGGTTTTTTCTTTTGAGTGACTTGCTCGCTACTCTTTATATTCTTACTCTCAGATTTTTTCTCCGATTTAACTTTGTTTGTATCAGTGTCAGTTTGTCTACTTTCTGTTGATGTTGATGGGCCCTTTTGCAGCTCCTTGTCCTGAGCAGTTTGTAGTCTCTTAGCAACCTTATTGGCTTGCTTGATACCAGATTTGTTAAATTTCCACGATACTGGAGCACCTGATTTATCTTTACTGAGGTTGTTTAGCATAGCAACAATCTTCTTGTGGCTTTTTGAGGTTTTTGTTTTGCTCCGTGTTATCAACTTGCTTGCTATCTTGGATTTTATCTGGAATAAGAAAAAATTCTATACTTAATACAAAATTATAAATGTATATATCATATATGTATCATTCAATATTAAAATCACTGATCATGAATCATGTTTGTGAATGTTTTATACTTCTCAAGAATTATGATATCATAAGATCAACAAGATATATTAAAATAGGGCCTTATTTTCACATGACAAAGTTTTAGGACAATGTACTAAACATACATTCCCATATGGTTCAATTTAAAACTTTGTTCCACAATGGGGTTAAATCTAATGTCAGGCAGTTTCTTTAGGTAAAAGTGTTATAGTGTTACTTGGAACGCTTCAAATTTGGATATATATAACATCTCAATAAAATGAAGTTGTTAATTAATGTAGATGTTATTTCATTTTATATTCTTTTATATATTGCATTGATCATTTATTGATTTCAGAGAGTCTATATGGAGGCTAACTCTTTAGTTACAACACGTCAATTGTGCGTTTTATGGTAAATAGTAGCCAATGAACAAAATAAACTGTTGACACAAAGATATGTCTCGCCTGTTGGCATAAAATTCAGAATAAGACAATCTGATGAACAGCAACATTGTTAATTAATTCAAAGTCACTGGACTATTTCCTAGGGGGCAGGGCTTTAAAATAGTCAAGAAACTGATATGTACTGTTAGTAAGGCAACTTTATACAAAATATCATTGATCTATCACATGTAGTTCTTATCAGACTGACTTAAGCAGAAAACTTAACATGGAAAATGCTTATCAATTCAAATTCACTGGACCATGACCTATGAGACAGGGCCTCAAAATAGTCCTCAAACTGATATGTACTGATAATAATGCAACTTCATACAAAATATCATTGATCTATCACAAGTTGTTCCTATCAAACTCCCTCAGACTTAAGCAGAAATCTCAACATTAAAAATTGCTCATCAATTTAAAGTCACTGGACCATGACCTAGGGGGCAGGGCCTCAAAAAATAGTCGTCAAACTGATAGTAATGTAACTTCATACAAAATATCATTGATCTATCACAAGTAGATCCTTTCAAAGTAACTTAAGCAGATAACTTTGAAAATTGCTAATCAATTCAAAGAAAATTCAAATTCAAAGAAAACTGCTAATTGATTCACTCATTTAGGGTCTTTGCATCGGAAATAAACACATTTATTCTAAAACCAGTTGTTGGCATAATACGGGTTATGTTCTTATATTGTATATTTTATGATGGTATGATACTAAACCCTTAACGGGAGGGATTGTGCTTGATTATCATATGATGAAGACATAATCTTTCAATCAGTTTAACTGAGGTCTGGAGCTGGCATGTCTGTTACCTTTTCTAACATTTTTTTAACTAGATACTCAAATAATCATGATAATTATTTCGGCCAAGTCTGGTTCAAATAGGCCCAGCAGTATCAGTTAAGAAGATTTTTGTAAAATTTAACGGATGGCAGTCCCTAGTGATTAGAATAGCCACTTGACTCTTGGGGCCAGGTGAGCTTACCGGTAAATAAAATGGCAAGGCACTGCTTGATACAACAGCAGAGCTAGAACCCTGAAAAGATGGGGTAAGTACATGTATGGACACAACATTCAAGTTTGATACAGCTCTGAATTTGGATTGTGATTAATTTGACACAGCATATATATAATTTTATTTCCTCTATCATAGAGATTTGGTGTACATGAAATATATAGATCAGAAAATTAAAAAAAAAAAAAGACAAAAAAAAAAGACAAAAAAAAAACAGAATAAATGTGGTCTAAGAACTTAAAAAATTTGAAATTGGACAATTACATAGATATAGCTATTATGGTTTAATATCCAAAATCTTAATAGTAATACATTGTTAGATTCAGCATATGAAAGAAACTCAAAAATCAATTTTTCGTGAAATCAAAAAAAGTTTAAACTTGGACCCTTTGGACATCAATGTGGACCAATTTGATAAAAGGGCCTAAAATCCAAAATCTAAATACACGGATAGATTCAGCATATTAAAGAACCCAATATATATATATACATATATATATATAATTTTTGTTGAAAAAAAGATAATTTTGGACCCCAATTTGGACCAACTTGAAAATGGGCTCAAAAATAAAAAATCTAAATACATGTTTAGATTCAGCATATCAAAGAACCCCAAGAAATCAATTTTTGTTAAAACAAAACAAAATTTAATTTAAAACCCATTGGCCCTTAATCATGTTAATGTGAATCAATTTAAAAACTGGGTCCAAAATCAAAAATCTTAATACAAGGTTAGATTCAGCAGATCAAAGAACCCCATGAATTCCAAATTTGTTGAAATCAAAACAAAAGTTTAATTTTGGACCCTTTGGACCTACTGTGGACCAACTTGAAAACCGGGTCCAAAATCAAAAATCTAAAGACAAGGTTAGATTTAGCATATCAAAGAACCCCAAGAATTCAATTTTTGTTGAAATCCAAACAAAGTTAAATTTTGGACCCTTTGGACCTTAATGTAGATCAATTAAAACTAGAGGCTCTCAAGAGCCTGTGTCGCTCACCTGATTCTACTTTGGTTTTGGAAATCATGTAAAAATAGATTAAAATCTTATCAGATACCCTAATAATGAGTGAGGCCAAATTTGGTTTAATATTGGTCCTGTAATTTAATAAAAAATCAGCACCTCATAAGAAACATTTATGCTATGTTTGGTTTCATTCCATTTAGTGCACCTCTAGAAGAAGCATTTGTATGTATTTCCTATAGGGTCTTATGTTAAAGGAAGTCCCCCCGCTGGCGGCCATTGTGGTTAAAGGATCAGCTTCAGAGTAACAACACTTAGTCGGCACATCATAAGGAACATTCATGCCATGTTTGGTTTCAATATATTCAGTACGTGGTTCTCTAAAAGAAGACATTTGTATGTATTGTCCATAGGGTCCTTTGTTAAACTAAGTCCCCAGCTGGCGGCCATCTTGGATGATGGATAGGCTTCAAAGTAACAAAACTTGGTCAGCACTTCATAAGGAACATTCATGCTATGTTTGGTTTCATTCCATTCAGTGGTTCTCTAAAAGAAGACATTTGTATGTATTTCCCTAAGGGGCCTATAGATGTTAAACTAAGTCCCCAGCTGGTGGCCATCTTGGATTATGGATCGGCTTCAAAGTAACAACACTTGTTCAGTACCTCTTAAGGAACATTCATGCCATGTTTGGTTTTATTCCTTTCAGTAGTTCTCTAAAAGAAGACATTTGTATGTATTTCCCATAGGGTCCTATGTTAAACTAAGTCCTCCACTAGCGGCCATCTTGGATTATGGATCAGCTTCAAAGTAACAACACTTGGTCAGCACCTCATAAGGAACATTCATGCCATGTTTGGTTTCATTCCATTCAGTGGTTCTCTAAAAGAAGATATTTGTAAATATTTCCCATAGGGTCCTATGTTAAACTAAGTCCTCCACTGGAGGCCATCTTGGATTATGGATCAGCTTCAAAGTAACAATACTTGGTCAGCACCTCATAAGGAACATTCATGCCATGTTTGGTTTCATTCCATTCAGTGGTTCTCTAAAAGAAGACATTTGTATGGATTGCCTATAGGGTCCTATGTTAAACTAAGTCCCACGCTGGTGGCCATCTTGGATGATGGATCGGCTTCAAAGTAACAACACTTGGTCAGCACCTCATAAGGAACATTCATGCCATGTTTGGTTTCATTCCATTCAGTGGTTCTCTAAAAGAAGACATTTGTATGTATTTCCCATAGGGTCCTATGTTAAACTAAGTCCCCCGCTGGGGCCATCTTGGATTATGGATCAGCTTCAAAGTAACAACACTTGGTCAGCATCTCATAGGGCACATTCATGCCATGTTTGGTTTCATTCCATTCAGTGGTTCTCTAGAAGAAGTTCAAAATGTAAAAAGTTAACGACGACGACAGGGACGCCAAGTGATGAGAAAAGCTCACTTGGCCCTTTGGGCCAGGTGAGCTAAAAAGGAACCCAATACTAAAATCTAAATACACAGTTAGATTCAGCATATCAAAGAACCCCAATAATTAAAGTTTTGGTGAAATGAAACAAAGTTTTACAAATTATTAGAAAGTATTGTATTTGGCCCCTTTTTCCTAAATAATTAGGGCCATAACCACCAAAATCAATCCCAACCTTCCTTTTTTGGTATGGAACCTTGTAGTACAATTAATATTTCAAATAGATCAATAGACTTACAATAGCAATGTATTTTCAAGTTATTGTCTAGAAACCAGAGAATCCTTTTTTTTTTGCCCCTTGTTGGCCCTGAACTCCTAAATGGTTTGGGCCATAAACCCTAAAATCAATCCCAACCTTCCTTTTCAGGTGTGGAACCTTGTGGTACAATTTCATAGAGATCCATACAATTATTCAAGTTATTGTCCTGAAACAAGATAAATGCTTGTTTTTGGTTCCTACATCATGTACATGTTATTCCTAAACAGTTAGGACAATAAACCCAAAAATAAATCCCAACCTTCCTTTTGTGGTATGGAACCTTGTGGTACAATTTCATAGAGATCCATACACTGATATTCAAGTTATTGTCTGGAAACCAAATGTCTTCAGACGACCACAATGCTGATGACAACAACAACATTGCCATACCATTATACAGCCTCATACATTTTGCAGTCGTACAAGAAGGAAAATGTTTATACAAATATCAATAAATCTTTCGGATTAAATATACACAAACATGACAAATGTATGCCTCATCAGTATGATGTAAATTGATTCATTATATAAGTCTTTGCTGCTTTTCCCAAAAAAGAACTTGAATAATATATACAAATTAAAAATGAAACCATGCTTGTATTTAATTATACACTTTTAAAAAACCTCAAATTTCTTGCAAATTAAGTATTAACAATGGGGATGCATATGTATGGATACAAAATGAAACTTACACATCTAGCTGCTGTGGTTAGCACTGTAAGATATGATCTTCATATCTAATTATCATATTAAATATTGACAAGATGTTACACATATAACTAAAAACAAATGTATATTGATCTAATTTAGGTGTACTGGGGTCCTGAAAACTAAGGTCCAAGATAAAAATAGCAGAAATATAATTCAAATAAAAATAAAGAGTTCCAATGTCCCCGTCATTGCCCATACTTTATCTGTCCAACATGTCCAAGGGCAATAACTAATAAAACATTTTTGTTTAATTCTTTAAAACTTTTTATAAATATCTTAGAGAAATGAAGGCTTGAGAGCAAATTGTATAATGGAATTTCCGATATATACATTTTGTAATTAATATTTCCAAAGCCTTACTCTTTTAAAAATAATTGATCGGCACTGATATCGAACTTGTCCAAGACATTGCCATGATTGCTGATATTAATAAACCTATATGATAAGTTTTATAAAAATCTGGCTAGAATTTTACACATGAGAGCTTTAACAATGCAATTTTCAATGTCCCCACAACGTTTCATTTTTTTAGTTATTGGATTGGACATCTTAATTTTAAGAATGATTTATATTAACATGATTAAGGTTTTGTCCTGATTTACAAATTATTCCAGTTTACATGGTTCATGTTTAAAATTAAAATAAACTGTAAAAACTAACAGGCAAAAGAGAATTTCTACATCTAACTATGTATAATTGTTTTTTCAAGGGCATCTTTTTTTTAAAACCCATTAAAAGATATCATAAGCTTGTGAAAAAAAATTATGAAAATGATATCATCACTTACTTTTAAAAGTGTTTACATTCTTACTTCTAAAATTACTTAACTAAGTACTAGTGATTTTAAAGATTTTGTGTCTAATTTTGTTAACCTTTTCAATTTTCAAACGCCATCATGACTAAAATACAAATGAAATATATATGTAGGTGCCTGAAATCACTTGCTTTTAAAAGTTATACATGTACATATATCATGTATATATTCCTGTCTGTTCAGTTGATACAAGTGTACATGTATGTTGAATTATTTGTAGATCTTATCTTGAACTTTTAATGATCAATTGTGCTGTTTACAACATGTACATTATGTATCTCTAGCTAATATTGTGCAGAGTTCTTAAGATAAAAGTAAAAAAAAAACCAAAATGGGTAAAAATTGTTATCTACAGAAAATAACCAGTCAAGGGTATAACTTAAGTTATTAGAAAAAAATAACATACATGTACATGTCGTTATTGTGGGCCAAAATGTAAAAAAAAAACTGTGATAACATGTATGTTACATGTTTCAAAGTGGCAATATACATCATTTGTTTTGTTAAAACATTTACAAGTTCTATTGATATTATCATTGTCTTTATGTATACTAAACTTTAGAAAGATTATAACAATTCATAGTTTACCAACCATGCAAAGTACATCTATGTTATTACAGAAATAAATGGGGAATGTGTCCATGGGACACAGATTATGCCCCTGCTTGCATATAATGTTATAAAGGGACATAACTCAAGAACTGTAAAAGTGATGCTAGCCAAATTTGTACTGCGTTTTGTGGTAATAAGCATTGTGTTTACGTTTCATAGCATTTAGTTGAGACAAACTTAAGTAAGAGAAAGGAATGAAAAATCCAGCAATTTTTCTATTTGTAAAGGGCATAACTCTAGATCGGTAAAAGTGATGCCACCAAAATTCGAACTTGAACTATGTTTTGTGGTAATTAGCATTGTGCATAAGTTTCATAACCTTTGGTTGAGGCAAACTAAAGTTAGAAAACAGAAACGAAAAATTCAGCAATATTTCTATTTGTAGAGGGGCATAACTCTAGAACGGTAAAAGTGACGCCACCAAAATTCAAACTTGATCTGTGTTTTGTGGTAATAAGCATTGTGTATAAGTCTAATAACATTTGGTTCAGGCAAACTAAAGTAAGGGAATGGAAATGAAAAATTCAGCAATATTTCTAATTGTAAAGGGGCATAACTATATAACGGTAAAAGTGACGAAACCAAAATTCAAACTTGGTCTGTGTTTTAAGGTAATAAGCATAGTTTATAAGTTTCATAACATTTGGTTGAGGCAAACTAAAGTTAGAGAACAGAAACTTAGCAATTTTTCCATTTGTAAAGGGGCATAACTCTAGAATTGTAAAAGTGACGCCACCAAAATTCAAACTTGATCTGTGTTTTGTGGTTATAAGCATTGTGTATAAGTTTCATAACATTTGGTTTAGGCAAACTAAAGTTAGAGAACGGAAACCAACTTTGGGACGCATGTACATACGTCATGATAGGTATATTTGTATGCAGCTTTTCAACAAATCGCAACAATTAATCTCACATTTTTGTCCATTCTGCAAAAATAGCAATAATAAATGCAAGCAATAATTTCTGAATTTTCAGTATTTGGTCGAAATTGATAGGAAGTAGATCCTGAATATTCTTTACCTTGCTAGATTTTCTTCATTTAAATGGTTGTCAAGATACAAGAAAAATGTTCAAGACAATACCTAATTTTACCCCTAGGATCATTGCAGCTCAGTTTTGTTCTAATCATGCTAATTATCCAAGAAGTTTCAGATAAATGTGTAAAAATTAACAGATGTTAGATGCCAGGTGAAAGCAAAAAGTTACACTTTCATGTGGACCGTTCATGTTTCCAGGTGAGGTGAACTATAAATTTATAGGGTTTTTCATCTCCTCCCCCCCCCCCCCTTTTTTTAAGGGTTTGCTACATTACATTAACAATTAGGATGTTTAAAATATTATTGATTTTTTTGTTGTATTTTCAATTTTAAGGCTTGGGTCTCATAACTGTCATTTGACTGTACAAGTGGGCAGCATAATAAATTTAAAGAAAGTATTGATTACTCAGAACACTACATAATATTAAACCACAGTGCATATGATTTAAACATGTAAACCATACATGCCATAATAGGACTGAAATTTGAAAACTTTTATTCACATCCCTTAAACCAATAAATATTGGTAATGTGACCATTTTCTTATGGCAGCTGACCAATTGATAAAGTGCTTCAAGCTGCATAATAAAATACTGAGTTATATATATATATGGTAGCAAGTTTATCAATTTCTTTGAAATTACATTGGATGCCAACATGTAAAGGAATGTTCATGTCAGGGATTCAAATATCTCCCTCAACAGGACATAATCTTGCTGGCAAAATGATGACTTAAGTCGCTAAAGAACAAGTATTGCAAACCTCAAAAATATCTCTCTTCAATTATTTCTGTTAACAGATTTTTCTACAGTCATGACAATTGTCAATCTTTCAATGTACTGGAATTAGTTTTTACTTGTATTTATCATGTTTATACATGTTATTTAGGTAATTTTGTCAGATTTATATTTTCTAATAATCTCCTCTTACGCTTCTCAAAAATGTGCTTAAATACAAAGTAAATTTTTCTACAATCCCTACCCCTGAAATTTTCAAGGTTATAAATGTCAATACATGCATGTAACATTTTTGCTGTTTTCTTACTATTTTTTTCAATCATCATGATCATAGTTCAACCATTTATCTCAAGAATTCAGCCAAGAAATGTACTGTTCATCGATGGAAGTACATGTGCAACTGCAAAAGGCCTTCAAAACTAGCCACCTAGAGGCTTGTACATGTACGTCATGTACATTATATGTAAGTTTGCATGTAAATGTACTTTTAACAACAATTTTGTTAATGCTACATGTACATGCAATCATAAATATCAAGATGATTGTGAATTTTTGTTCAAGCCAAAAATAAAATTTTTAAATTGTTTGATGTTGCCTACCTACCCACCTAAAAAGCTAAAAGGAAGCCTACCCGAAAATATTTATGTCACAAATTGTTTCAAACTTTTTTTTTAAAGATTTTGTCCTGCTCTTAAGGATGTACAACTCTGAGGAGCCAAACATTTGTAGAATTTAACCTTTTCTCTTAACCTGATTTTTGGGTTTATATGACTGTAAGAAAGTAATTGATGAAGAAACAAGAATGTGTCCATAGTACACAGATGCCCCACTCGCACTATCATTTTCTATGTTCAGTGGACCGTGAAATTAGGGTCAAACCTCTAATTTGGCATTAAAATTAGAAAGATCATATCATAGGGAACATGTGTACTAAGTTTCAAGTTGATTGGACTTCAACTTCATCAAAAACTACCTTGACCAAAAACTTTAACCTGAAATGGGACAGACGGACGCACAGACTGAAAAACATAAGGCCCCTAGGTGGGGCATAAAAATTATATGGTGGTGCACTTCCTTTTTTGCTACGGCCATTTTACTTTATGATTATCCCATTTTTCAATAATTTTTACCCATTTTTGGGCTATTATCATTGACTATCATGAAAAAAATCACAGTTTCACAATTAAACTTTTTTTCAAACTTTCACTAAAGATGAAGTGGACCAATCTGAATAAATTTTACTTAAAAAAACTATAGGTAGGTTATTAAAATAAGAAAGTTTTATAAAATTTTGTTTCTTTTTCGTGTCAAATTGACCGTGCTGTAAATTTTGTAAATTTGGAATTTTTCTCTTTTTTTTAGTACAAAAAGCATAATATATCAACTTCTTTATTACGAATGATTTAAAAAATACATACTGTATCTAAGAATTTTGAAAAGAAAAAATTGTCATTTCTTTGTACACTTCACCCATTATCTCAACATTTTGGCTGATGACACTGACCGGATTGCTTATAAAAATTTCATTACTCAAAAACTACTTAATTATTGTATGTACACAATTTTTTCACATAGTTTAGTTTGATTATAATATTTTTTAAATTCATTGATATTTTCCACTTTTAAAACATGTTTTGGAAATAATTCCCGAACGAGATTTCAACGAGACTGATACATCAGAAGAATACATCGTTTATTTGTCTTCATGTCTAAAACATGTAAATTATGTTGTTGGCAAAAAAAAAATTAAAAAATCCCTACCTACCTACCCAACCCTACAAGGCATAGTTAGGCAACATCAAACAAAGAATTGTTTAAGGGTGGCCTCAGTGTCCAAATTCTTAGAAAAATATTACATGCATATATCATGAAGACAACAGGTTAAGGTGATACAAATACAGTCAAGGGTACTACTTGTACAAGTTATTTTCATTTACTTGAAGAAGTAAATATTAATATACTTATATAAGTAAAATTGTAAGATATCATACTTATACAAGTGTATTTTATTTACTTGTATCTATCTAGGTAAATTATTTGAATGGATTACTTACAAAAATGTATGTCCCTTAGACATTCAGATTTTTTTTTCTTAAATACAAGTAAAAAAGTCATACTATCTTCTTTTCTTGAATTTCTCAGGACTTCTTTGCTCTAATAGAATTTTTAATTGTCTGTCCTTTGCAGATGTCTTTACTAATCATTGAAGAGTAATTCCAGGTCCCCCAGACTCATCAGTGACGCTCAAATCAAAAAAGTTAAAAAGGCCAAAGTGAAACAAAGAACTAAGTTGAAGAGCATTTTTTCATATATATATATATATCATGTATATCAACATGATCAATATATTATAACAACTTTTTCATATAAAATCAAATAAAAAATTATTTTCATTTTATTGTGTTCATGTATTAACATGATTAAATGGTTACACAAACTAGTCTCTCCCAAGCATACCAGAGTAATGAAGAGCCTAAATTGCTCACCTGTCAGACATATCTTGGTTTACTGATCATATTTAATGTTTACAGTTTCTACCTATTTGGCTATTTATTAAACTTTTCAAGATAATAATCAAGCAAGAAACTTTAAAAGAAGTGAAAATGTTACCACTTAAGGGAACCACCATTTAATTTTTAGGGGAGGGGGAAAGAGACCATGATCATCGGCTGTTTCACAATATTTTACACAGGGTTGTAACAAATTGAATGAAAAATCAACTTGAATATTGCCTATAAATTGATAATTTATGTCTCTAGAAGGAAATTCTAGAAGATCTTTGTGTAACCTCTTCTGGTTTTCCTGTGCTGTCAGAGTAAAAATATGGAACCACACAGATGCTCTTTTTCATTTTTTTCATTGCTCAGAAGTATTGTTATGCTTAAAATATGAAAAATTACATCAATAATTAAGGGTTTTTGGGTCTTCATTATTTGCAAGAATGAAAATGTACGATTATCATCTAAAAAAATGGTGATATTCTTTATATTTTAGAAAGAAAAAAATTTTTTGGATGGGTTTTCCTTTTTCAGAAATTTGTTCATACTTTGGTAAGTTTGCTATAAATAATTTGTTTTTAATAAAACAAGAACCATTTCAACTTATTTTGTCACACATATAATATCAAAAGGAAAACCTTTTTATTAGAAAGCCTAACTAATAATTTAACAGTTTTTAGAGGCCTTTAAAACGTTGCGGAAAACGTTGTGGACACTACATAACTTTTTAATTCTTAGACTTTATATTGTTTATTTTGTTATGTTTAAATTTTGAAAGATAGCATCAATAATTAAGGATTATTAGGTTTTTCATTAATTGTAAGAAAGGAAATGTATAATTATTACCTAAAAAAGTTGGTGATATTCCTTACATTTTGGGGGAAAAAAATGATTTTTGTCTGTGTTTTCCTTTTTCAGAAATTTGTTTATACTCTGATTAGATTGGTATAAATAATTTGTTTTGTATAAAATAAGAAGTATTCAAACTTATGTTGTCACTACACATTGAATATTAAAAGGAAAACCTTTTTAGTTGAAAACCTCATCAATTATTAAAATTTTTTAAAAGGTCTGTAAAGAAGCTTGAAAACGTTGCGGGCATCTTCATTTTTTTCAATGTTACAATTTTATTGTTCAGCTTGAATGTTCAAAAACAGATCCATAGTGTTCAGTACTAATTTATCTATAGAACCTATAAAATATGTGGCTATTTCAGAAGAAAGTTTCTCTTGACCAAACTAAATATAAAATATGTGACCCATGTGTAACACTTACTTTTCTTTTTAACCTAATCATCAAGTACTAGGTACCTGAACTGGTGATAGTCTCAAAAGATGATGGAAATGTTTGACCAATCAACTTAAGTTAAGATTTCAATCAATTTATAAAAGGGAAAAAATGTTGTGAATTACATTATCAAACTGAATGCAGTACTGATATGTTAAATGTGTGAATGGTCAGATGATGGTAGTGTCTGCAACACATTAAATTAAAGCTAAATGTTACT
Organism: Mytilus californianus; assembly: GCF_021869535.1. Taxonomy (NCBI): domain Eukaryota; kingdom Metazoa; phylum Mollusca; class Bivalvia; order Mytilida; family Mytilidae; genus Mytilus; species Mytilus californianus. The sequence goes on along the minus strand of NW_026262734.1, from coordinate 97,661,305 downwards.
TTACAATAAAATTAAAGCAAGAAGCTTAACTTAAGTCTGAATTAAGGTGAAAATAATCATGATAATAGGAAAACAAATATTGATAAACAATGATAAAGCAATATCTATATATTTTTGATTGTTTTTTGTCAAACGAAACAGTAATTCGTATTGTGTATGTTATGTTGCATTTTTTATTTTTCATTGTAAGATTTCTACTTTTTTAAAATTATATAATCAAGTTTAATACTTTCAATTGAAAGATATTCAACCAATTTTGGCTGAAATTGAGAAAAAGCAATGTTAAAAAAACAACCTGATCAGTAGTGTTGCAGACACTACAGAGTTGCGGACTCTACTGTTCAGTAATAATTTGATGCTGGAAAGTCTTGGCAATATAGAAAGTCATCACTAATAGGTAAGTATCTACACAGTGATGGGACCTATTCACACACAAAACAGTATTTTTACTGCTGCAATAGTTCCCCAGATTTCACAGTGTTGCGGACACTACAAAAAAAGCATCCCCACAACAACCTTGAAAAAAAAAGAATAAATATGACAATTTCTATAATCATATGTGATGTAAAAGTATTTTTTAGCTTGTACGTATACATTATTTAACATATTAACATTGATTAAATAGTTAATTGATGGAAATATGATTAACAATTTTTTTTTTCTGTTGATTAAGTAAGACATGGTGTTTTATTTATAAAATGCATAACAAAGGTGTCGATCACTTCATTTATTCATAATTTTGCCAATTTTTGTGCTATTTTAATTTGGCAAAGTGCAAAATTAAGCTGAGTCTGATAGATTTTTTTGAAACATTTGGTACCTGTCATTTTTTAATTACTTTATATATTTTAAACAATACAAACTTGCCTCTTTTTACAATGTTACAGCATAACGTCAAAAAATCCTGTTAGAGCCCATAAAATATTGATTTTAAAACATGAAACTCAACATAGAGTATCATATATCATTGTAAAGCTTCAACAGACATTATTTTCCATTATTTTTAAACCTAAACAGACATATTTTCATGCCATTTCATGCATATAACAAAAAATCCTGTTAGAGCCCATAAAATATTGATTTTAAAACATGAAACTCAACATAGAGTATCATATATCATTGTAAAGCTTCAACAGACATTATTTTCCATTATTTTTAAACCTAAACAGACATATTTTCATGCCATTTCATGCATATAACAAAAATTGTGAAGGCTGTGTAAAATGTTGTGAAACGGCCGCAAGATTTTCTTTTTTCTGAAAATTCTGTTTGTAACACCCAAGCATTAAATTATTTTTTTAGAACAGTCTGCACCGTTAGCCACTAGTCTGATGCCCCAGACTAGTAAATATTGATTCGGACTAGTGAAAATTTTCAAAATTATATATAGTCATATAGGGACAAGTTTTGATATTTAGTTTCTGGACTAGCAGATGAAAAAGTTTTTGGCAAAGACTGTTAGAATCACTAAAAAATTGCTTAATTTCTTATTTAATGGTAATGTTCCGGACCATATGAGTATTTGGACCATACGTGTATGGTCATGATCACCATTTGTGTATGGTCTAGGTAATTAATTGATGATCATTTATCATCAATGTTGAAAAGGTGGCCCATATTATCATGATTATTATACAAAAATGTATATATAATCATGATAAAATGAAATTTTGACTTATTAAATCATATATCATGTATATCATGAATTCAATAAAGTGAATTTCATTTACAAGTCAGAATTATAGCAAAATCGTTTTACATGGTCAGTATTGATTGTCATTATGAAACACAATATGTCTACTTTGGAAAATAACTTTAAGAAATTCAAAATGAACTGTTAAACAAGTAGTCAATTGCTTAACTCATTAGGATTTTGGTCATTGAACCCTTTTTCTTTTCCTTGTTAAAATTTTTTTGATATTTAAATTTGTTTAATTTTTTCTTCTTTAACATGTTTAATATTTCCAATTATTTTTAGTATATATGTTTAAAATGTGCTCTTTTTCCTACTCATACGATCCTACAATAACAGTAATATTTTATAATTAGGAGTAACGATGGATCAATTAAATGAAAATAAGAAACAAGTGAATCTGTGAGCTACTGCTCACTAATGATACCCCCAACCCCTAAAAGAATAAGGTGAACAGGAAGTTGAGTGATGAATCTGAAAACGCATCACACGGTATAGCTGACTCCTATAAACCATGAAACCAAATTTCAGAAATCGTCGTAATGTAGTTCCTGAGAAAGATGCGACGAAAAATATTCATGGGATGGACGGACTGACAGATGGACGGACGGACAGACAGAGGTAAAACAGTATACCCCCACTTTTTTAAAGCAGGGGTATAATTAGAAGAAATTTTGTTTCTAAAATAATAATTTAAACACCAAGAAAAAGGTCCATGTCCCAAACCCACTTTGTTTCACTTATGGATGAAAAAGTTGACAGGAAAATGGTGCTTTACATTGATTATAGCATGTATAGCGAAAGCAAGATAACAAACCCACAAAGATTCAGACAAACTGAATCAGATAAAGGAATTCAGTTTGTAACTTGTGCTGTTTTGGGTTCAGAGACCTGTGAAGAAAATAATAATTTATTAAAAAAATACCTATATCTATCTAAATACTCGTATGATCTGGCCCCTTGAAAACCAAGCGAGTATAATACTCATATGGTCGGGCCATATGAGTTTACGCATATGATCATGACCATAAGTATATGGTCCAAATACTCATATGGTCTGGAACAGTGATACTTTCAATAAGGATTTTTTCCCCTTCTCCCTGATTAAATTATTTTTGATCCAAAGTTGGGAATCAATATTATTTTTCTTAGATAAAAGCATACCCCCCCCCCCCCCCCACAAGATAAATGGTAGTTCCCTAACCCTTTCCTTCATAAACATAATAATGATGCCTTTTGACACTCCCCCCCCTCCATTACTCCATGATTTAACATGTGTTACTGTATATATATATATTTTTTGCTTGTATATCATGTAATTCTTTATGATATTTGTTTCTTAATCTTCATAAAGGTGAATGATGAAATGAAACAATATGTCAGTAATATAAGAAAGATGATTTATTGGTGCATATGTCCAGTGGTAATTATTACATGTATATCATAATCAGGCAAGGTCATGTTAAGTGGATATGAAAATGAACCCTGTTTTGACCTCAACGGCCATGCTGAGCCGGATTTTTTTATGTGCTACAGTGTAGTACACTAGGTAACAGTCAGCAGGAAGACATGTCACCCTACCCAAACATTTTATTCTGAGTCAAAGTCAATCAGGCTTTATTTTATTCCTGGATGTTGCATACTGGGGGGAAAAGCACCATGCAAATACAAATTTCTTATGTCATGTATGTTGTCTTTTCATTTTGAAAATTGGTTATGTATTATTAAAGCTGTTATTAGGGTCTGGTTTGGGTTAATACGGTTAACAGATGGGAGTTTAATAAGCAAAATTAAAAGAATAAAGGACAAAAATACAGATAAGAAATAAACATGATAAAGGGGACAAAAAGATAACAGAATATAGAATAATAGGGTATTAATATATAAAAAAATAAAAGAACACAGAAACAAAGACTATGTACCCAAAAATATTTTTCATAATTTGAACAGTTTTTGTTTAAAGCAGTTCAGTCGAATAAGCAGAAAACATTCAAATTCTTAAGTTTGATGAAAGTTTTATCAATGTTATGATTATAAACATCATCAGCTGATCATGAGTGCCCAGTGTCCACTCCTTTTCCACTTTAGATAATTACACAGTATAATTTTAATTTATAAACATGTTTTTTTCAGTTATGGCAGTGCAAAAACAATATTTCTTGTAAATTTCTTTACCAAACAAAAAAATTAAACATCAGAAAAAAATATTGATTACTATTATTTTATTTTAAAATTTAATTTACCATCATGTCAAATTATTTATATTTATAAACAAATCACCATTTATTTATAAACTACATTTACGTTCATTCATTCTTCGTAATAACACACAATGCAATCGCACATTCAACATGTTTACACGCCTTGTTTATTGTAAGTGTGTATCTTTTTTTAGCTTGTCACGTTATCGTGGCAACACACAAATCGATAAACGAGGGTGCTATTTAATCACACCCGCTTCGCAATTAAAATAGTTATTAAAAAGGTGTTTCATCAATAAAAGTTCACTATTAATACCGGCGTATGTTTACCTTTTCGTCCATCGTGTTTTGCACTAATAGTTCTTCATTAAAAGTTATATTTTGTCCTAATTTTGACAGAAATCAAGTGTATGATCTTTCCAGGGATATGATAATGGCGGTTGTGCTGCCAATCTAGTGGAGCGGATGTGACGTCAGTCAGCTGTACAAAGGACTTCATGAGCAAGAAGCAAAGTACATTGATCGCAGATAGTACATTAGAAACTTGTAGAATACCTACTCAACCATGAGTTTAAATAAACATAAGACAATGCAAAACCTTTATTTAAGGACTAATTTATGTGTTGAACGATTAAAGTAGATCAAAACTTGCTTATTTATTGTTATATAGGTTGACCCAAATGATAGTTCAGGGTTCTCGTTTGGATAGTATACAAACTTTCACAGAATATTTAATTCACGAATTTCATTATTTAACATTGTGTTTTATTTAGATAATAAAGTTTTATGGAAAATAGTCACAAGAAAACTTGAAAACCTCAAGAAGAGACAATGATTATTGATTGTGTTTAGTCAGTCTCCATGGTCTCCCCCACTGTGGTCTCCCCGGGATATGTCTGTTTTGTTTACAGTACTGGTGAACTGGAACCAATGAGTTAGTCCCATAGGTTACTCTGGCATCAAACTACTAAACTGGATCTGGGGAAAAGTCACGTATCTGCATTTACCTTTAAATTACAATGGTATTCGTCGATGTTAAGCTTTTATAATTCAGTGAAGAACTTGGGCCCAATTTACTGTCCTAAATAATAATGCAGCTATATTGGATACAACACATTAATGAGGGCCTGGTTTGGGTTTCCAGAATAGAAATTAATGGGTCAAAATCTTGGACAAAGAACAGAAAAATGGGACCAAAAGAATAGAGCCGGACTAACGGGATGCTCAGTAAAATATAAAGACTATAGAGCCGGAATAATTGGGTTCTAAAATTCAAAGAATAGAGAATAAAATGAATAATCGGCAAAAGAAAATAAAGAATAGAGAAAACGGGCTTAACTTATTAAAGAATATAGAAATGAATATTCCCATCCAACGCCCCTCCTTTGAATGAGACTGATGAGCTTGGACTTGCATGTATCCAAGTACAATGGGCTTGAGTCTTTTAGACATTTCTACCGACATCTTAATTAGACAGTCAGACGACTCCGCGATTTGAATTTCTTAAGACATCATCGTTTTTGAGTGATGTTTTCATGGCTTTTTAGAATTTTTTAGTATTTTTTCGTGTCAGTGATTCTGTTTCTTCTTGAATAGATACTGGTTTCTTTAGATCATGTTGACAAATATTTTCAAACTTTTCATAATATTAAGTATTCAGGTCGAAACATCAGACACCTTTTTGCTCCAAAAAAAGTGTATGTACGTTTACATGAAACGTACATGAAAGATGAATATAACGGAAACTGTCAACAGAACTAATATAAGTGTTATATTGCCCGAGCATGAAATAAAATCTTGTCTTCCTGGTTTGGAAGATTTTTATTTAAAAAAAACGAGGAAGAAATGAACAAGGAAGTATCGACAAAAATAAAACGTTTTAGATAAGTAAAACAATGTACGGTAACATTTATCATTTTTATAGTAAATGTATTTGTTCAGTGATAAACATTTAAGATATACTATTCGAGAAAACACTTCAGATATGAGTTTCATCGGATTTTGTAAGGACGGCGTGCACAAAGCTGAGTCCACAAACGTAACGTCTTCAAATTATTTCAATCATTTACGACGTCGGCATTTTCCCCCAGAAAACAAACGCGTAACAAAAACACTGGACACTTAGTTTATCACATAGCTTTAAACATACACGTTCAACATATTTCTTTTGTTTTAACAACAAAGTGCAGCATATGCACATTCTGGAAATTTAAATAAATATAAGCTAAGAGCAGTGTAATGGAAATAATAAGCGACTATGTCGTGGACCCTATTCAGAAAATAGCGTTAATACGTCATTTCTTTAAATTGTAACATAATAGCTGGACATTAAAAAAAATCAGGTGTTCAGCCTGGACTATCGAATCATTCATATTTTGCAGATTTTTTTAAACCTCTTGTTATGCACATTTGGAATATCAAGATATTTTGAAATAAAAAATAGCAATTAAATATTTTTTCTTACCGATTCTTCCATTTTCGAATATTAATCCTTCCAAATTACTACTTCTTACACATAACGAACTACATTTTAAACTCATCCACCATGGCCGTTTTTGAATTTTTTTGCGGTGAATTTCGTATGACGTCATAGTCCGAATCCGAAAAATTCTATTATACGAAAATGCGGGAAAATATGTTGAATTTGTATAAATTTAAGGTCAAAAACTCTATTTTATGCTTATTTTATGTTACAAGTTTCACATAATTTTGCCGTTTTCCCTATGTTCGTTTCATACTTTATAGATTTAATTTTGATAACTTTATAAGTAATGTGGATTTTAATGGCTAGCATTCATCATTTTATCATATAAAAACTTCCTATTTAAAATATATTTTAAACACGGTTGTATAAAACTACTTTTAAAAGCGCATTTTACAGTTGCCTTCAACTTTGTGCACGCCGTCACAGCATTTCATATGGGTTAAAAAATGTTAAAATTCACAAATCTGTTTGAGCAACAGTTTATATTGACAAACGGATTTATTTTTTCTTTTCTTCTTCCTCTTTTTTCCTCTTATTTCCCTTTACACGAATTGAGTAACTCAATCTTTGAATAAGTCCAGAGTCTATGAAACATGATTATTTTCGCAGATTTCGATATAATGAATACTTTTGCAGTTCTATCTATATGAATACCGTTTCGCAGTTCCAGATATGAATATCCGTATCACAGTTCCAGATATTTTGCCGTCAAAACGACTTTAAGACTTAGTAGCCTCTAATGATTATTTAAAGATAGACAGTGTATGACAATAAGAAGCAGTTATAACAACTTTTAAAATTACACGTATGTATAATACAAATTCCAAAATAAACAACTAAAATCTTGGAATAATGAAGATAGCTTAGATATATATACATGTAGAATGAGTAAACTTTGTCTCAAAGACAACAGCAGAATGCTAGGTTTTGACGAGCATTTCTATCCTGTTTCGAGGCGAGCTGTGCAAATAAAATTATGTTTTAGACAACGCATGGTTGTACTTTTTATACTGCAACTCTTGAAACTTTGCAAAAGTCTAAAACATCAATGCCAATAATGGAGTTGAAGTGGACAACATAAATATTTCGAGAACCTACATTCTTTAATGCATGGTGTCACAAATAACAATCTACGGCAACACATTATCAATGTCACAAACAAGGCCTTTTATGGTTGGAGACTGTATACAAAGTTTATATGGTCAATAAAACTTGACTGCGCAAACAGCACAGTCGTTGCAGTAAAACTATATAAGTGAGGAGATGTGGCATGATTGTCATTCACTGAGACAACTGTCAACCGAAGTTACAATGACGTAGTTACAAGTATATCAGTGGTATAACAAATGATAGACGTAAAAGACAACCGAAAACTACATGCACATATAAAAAAAATTATCTGCAAAATCTTGTACTATATATATATCAGCATCACCATCATCATTACTATTATAACTATAAGTAATATAAGAAGAAACAATGCTAGTAGTAGTAAAAATAGTATCAGTGGTTATAGCAATATTAGTAGTATTAGTTCTAATGATAATAACAATAAAATGATATCAGTAGTAGGAAAAGGTATTGTAGCTTTAGTAGAGGTAGTACTAGTACTAGTAGTTGTAATAGTAATAGCAATTTATGGGGCCCTTTATAGCTTGCTGTTCGGTGTGAGCCAAGGCTCCGTGTTGAAGACCGTACTTTGACCTATAATGGTTTACTTTTATAAATTTTGACTTGGATGGAGAGTTGTCTCATTGGCATTCATACCACATCTTCTTATATTTAGGTAGAAGTATTATTATTAGTACTAGTAGTAATAGTAATAGTAGCTTTAGTAGAAGTTATGTTAGTAATAGTAGTAATTAATAGTAAGAGTAATAGAAAAATATCTTAAGTAGAGTTAGAATTAGTAATAGTAGTAGTAGTAGTAGTAAAAGTAATAGTAGCTTTAGTAGAAGCAGTATTAGTAGTATAAGTTTTAGTAGTAGTGGTAGTAGTAGTAGTAGTAGTAGTAATAATATTAATGATAATTGTAGCTTCAGTAGACAGAAGTAGTAATTGTTATTAAAGCTTTAGTAGAAGAAAAATTAGTAAAAGTAGTTGTAGCAGTAATAGTATTACTAATAGAGGCTTTAGTAGAGGTAGTTTTAGTAGTAGTTAAAGTCAAAGTAATAGTAGCTTAAGAAGAAATAGTATTAGAAGTGGTAGTAGTAGTAGTAGTAGTAAAGGTAATAGTAATTGTAGCTTTAGTAAAGGTAATATTAGTAGTAGTAATAGTTATAGTAACTTTAGTAGAATAAGTAGTAGAAGTAGTTATAGTAATAGTAATTGTAGCTTTAGTAGAAGTAGTATTAGAAGTGATAGTAGTAGTAGTATTAGTAAAAGGTAAAGTAACTGAAGCTTTAGTAGAAGTTGTTGTAATAATAATAGTAATAGTAATATTAGCTTTAGTGGAAATAGTATTAGTAGTTGTAGTAGTAATAGCAATTGTAGATTTAGTAGAAAAATAATTAGTAAAAGTAGTTGTAGTAGTAACAGTATTAGTAATAGTAGCTTCAATAGAGGTATTTTTTAATAGTTGTTGAAGTCATAGCACTAGTAGCTTTAGTAGAAGTAGTATAAGTTGTGGTAGTAGTAGTAGTAATAGTAAAAGTAATAGTAATTTTAGCTTTAGTAGAAGTTGTAGTTGCAGTAATAGTAATAGTAATAGGAGCATTAGTAGAAATATTTGAGTAGTTGTAGTAGTAATAGTTTGAGTAATAGTAGCTTAAGTAGAGGTAGTATTAGTAGTATTTGAAGTCAAAGTGTTAGTAATAGAAGCTTCAGTAGAAGTAGTATTAGAAGTGGTAGTAGTAGTAATAGTTATAGTAATAGTAATTTACTTTAGTTGAAGTTGTAGTAGTAGTAGTAAAAGTAACAGTAATAGTAGCTTTAGTAGAAGTAGTATTAGTAATGGTAGTAGTAATAGTAATAGTCATAGTAGTAATGATAGTAATTGTAACTTTAAAAGAAAAAGTATTAGTAAAAGTAGTAGAAGAATTAGTTATAAAAGGAACGAGAAATGTATCAGTGGTATTTACACCAATTTTGTAATTTATAATCATAACTATACTAGAAATAGAAGCGGTAGTTGTAACAGTTATATTTTTACAAATATCAGTCAAATAATTGACTTTAATAGCAGTAAAAGTAGAAGTTGTGATAATAAAGATATTGAAAATTTATAGTAGAAGAAGTAATATTATTATTATCATTATTAGTAGTAGTAGTAGTAATTGTACTTAAGTAGTAGTATAATTATTAGTAATTGTAGCTGTAGTAGTAGTAGTGATTTAAGTAGTAGCAGTAGTAGTAAAAGTTGTTGTTGTGGTAGTAGTAGATGTACTAGAAGTAATTGAAGTGTTAGTGGTAGTAATATTAAATCTAATAATAATTAAAATAGTCGTAATAATGATAATGAAAATAATAACAGTAGTAGTAAAAGTAATTGAAGCTTTAGTAGAAGAAGTAGTAGTAGTGGTAAAAGTAATATTGATAGTTATAATAGCTTTAGTAGAAGTAATAATATTAGTGGTGGTTGTTATAGTAATTGTAGCTTTAGTAGAAGTAATATTGATAGTAGTAGTGATAGTAATAGTAGTAGTGATTGTAGCTTTAGTAGAATAAGAATTAGTAGAAGTAGAAGTAGTAATAGTAGTAGTAGGTTTTGTAGAAGTCATATTAGTAGAAGAAGTAGTAGTAATAGCAGCTTTAGTAGAATGATAATTAATAGTAGTTATAGTTATAGTAGCTTTAGTAGAAGTAATATTAGTAGTAGTAACAAAAATAGTTGCTTTAGTAGATGTTTTACAAGTAGTGGTAGTAGTAATAGTAGTAGTCATAGTAATTGTAGCGTTAGAAGAAGAATAATTACTATAAGTAGTAGTAGTAGTAGTAGTTGTAGTAGTAGTTATAAAAGGAACGATAGATATATCAGGAGAATTTTGTCAGTTACAATTATAGCAGTACAAGAAATCGGAGAGGTAGCTCTAACAGTTATTTTTTCACAAATAGCAGTTAAATAGTTGAAGTAGCAACAATATTATTAGTATCGGTAGAAGTGGAAGCTGAAATAATAAAAATAGTAGTAGTAGTAGTATAAGTAGAAGTCATTGTACTTTTTTAGTATAAGCATCAGTAATTGTGGCTTTGATAGTAGTAGTGATTGTAGATTTAGTAGTAGTAGTAATTGTAGCTTGAGTAGTAGTTGTTATTAAAGCATTAGTAGTGTAGGAAAGGTTGTTGTAGTTTTTATAGAATTAGAAAAAGAAGTAGTAGGAGTAGTATGTTTCGTAGTTGAAGTTTGAGTTGTAGTAGATAGTGTAGCTTTATTAGTAGTTGTTATTGTAGATTAAGTAGAAGCAGTATAGAAACAGAAGTAGAAGTGGTAATTATTGTAGCAGCTTTGGTAGAAGTAGTATAGTAGTAGTTGTTGTTGTAGTTTTTTGCTTTATAAGTAGAAGCTATGTTAGCTTTAGTAGTAGTAGAACTAGTAGTAATTGTACTTTAGAAGAGTAGTAGTAGTAGTAGTAGTAGTAGTAGTAGTTGTTGTTGTTGTTTTAGTTGTTGTTGTTGGTGGTGTTGTAGTTGAAATGTTAGCTTAAGTAGTAAATGTTTGCTATAATAATAGTGGTATAGTTGTAGTAATTGTAGCTTAGAAATAGTAAGTAGTTTATGTAGCTTTAATAGATGTAGTATAGTAGTATTAATAGTGGTAGCTTTAGAAGTAGTAATTATTGTAGCTATGGTAGCAGTAGTAGTAACTGTACTTTTGTAGTATATTATCAGTACTAGTATTAGTAGTAGTAGCAGCGTTTGTAGTAGTAGTAATTATGACTTAAATCATAGCAGTAATAATTGCTTTGATAATAAAAGTATTGTTGTAGTAGTAATTGAAGCTTGTTGTAGAAATAATATTATCAGTAATATGAGTAGTAATTGTACCTTTACTAATAGTAGTAGTAGTAGTATAGTAGAAGTAGTAGCAGTTGTAGTATTTATTAAGGGTATTCGTTATAGACGTAGTGATAAGGTTAAGATGGTGTTGTCAGTACACTACGAATCGGTATCGTAAACAAGTGAAAAAATGAAAAAAAAAATTGAATGAAAGGTTTTGGGAACAAAAATTACAATCTTTTTCGTACCGTGAATTCATCGATAAATATTTAAAATTTACGAAAGTATCAATAAAATGCAATTGCCTGATTGATATACAATACAGCCATTATCAAGTAAAGCATATGAAAATAATAATTAAGAATATTTAATGATAAAAACATTGAGTATTGAAATGTTTAAATAATTCTCATACAAAATACACATACGCACCTTTATTTCACTTCTCAATATATCATGGTATATTTATGTTCCTTCACAAAACCACATGTTACATAATGTTACTTGCCTAAAAATATGTACACATGAAGACATAAATTGAAATATTGAAAGCCAGCCTTTATACATTTACAAATCAATTAGAAAGGAGAAGTTACATCGATTTGTTAAATACCTTTACTTCTATCCCACTCCGTCATAAGCATGAAAAAAAAAACAACAAAACTTTATTGCGCAGCTTCTGATAGATGGCATTACAAATGTTTAATTGAAAAAAAAATCAACTGAACTGTATGAAATTTAAAAAATAATTATTGTCTCTTATTTATAATCTACATCTATTTTTGATACTTATTGATTATTTATGACAGGAAAAAAATGAATAAGGGATACCTGTAAGTTAACGAAATATCTCCTTAGATACTACAAAGCTTTCAAATCCGTTTTAATAAGAAATATTAGTATACATTGTAGTAGTAGTAGTAGTAGTAGTAGCAGCAGTAGTAATATATAGTAATAGTAGAAATAATAATAATAATAATAATAATAATAATAATAATAATAATAATAATAATAAAGATAATAATAATAATAATAATGATAAAAATGAAAATAATAATAATAATAATAAGAAAAACAACAAAAATAATAATAATAATAATAATAATAATAATAATAATAATAATAATAATAAAATAAATAAAAAAATAATAATAATAATAATAATAAGACTAAAAAAATAGTAATTATAATATAATACCACAATAAAATTGGTAAGAATAATAATTATTATAATAATAATTAACGTCACGATGTTATTTGTTTCGTTGGCTAATTCCTTTCCGATCGCCTGGTTTGTTATAACGTATATTTATCTAAATAGTTCATCGCAGAACAATATAGTTTATATTTATGAAATAAACAACTAGGATTCAGAAACAAGCATAGTTACTTATATGAATTTTTCTTCATACGTAACTAGAAATATAGTACAAGTTAATCTTTATTTTCGTTGATAAATTAGAGGCGAAAGATCCCAAAGAGATATTCAAAATCATAGGTCGAAAATAAACTGACATCGACATTACAAAATAAAAGGAAAAGCCCACAAGAAAAACAACAGTACACAAAACACAACACAGAATACTAAAGTCTGAGCATGGTTATGAACTGGTTAATAACTGATTATGGTTATGAACTTTTGAATTATCATCAGATACCTTTCTACATAAATCATTCTTTCAAATACAAAAAAAAAAAAAACTCTATCCTAAATTTAAGGTCTTTTTACTGCATTTAACATGTTGCTGCTGAAGGGTTAACTACTGACATACACAAATACTATCTATTAGGACATTCAACCAATCCGTAAACATATTCATGGTAGAAAGAAAACGACATTAAGGATGCAACTCGAAAAAAACAACAAAACCAGAAGCCTCATCTAAATTGGGAAGGCAAACAAATGCTCAAATAACAAAAGTTCAAAAAATGTGACGTTGAACATTAAGCCTGATAAATGAATATGATGACTCAGCTATCGTAATACAATGGGGACATTCATTTTCGTCCAGTCATATAAAAACTCACCAAATTTACAGTAAAAGATACAGTTCTTACGCCGAATTGTATAACTTTGTTATTAGAACTATTCAATCTAAACAAGTTGTTAGGAAAACCATTCTTATAATTTTAAAATGAAATCAGTCATCTTAGGATACGAAGAAAATGTATCTACTATTGACAACCATGTCAAAATCAGCTCTCTGGGCATTTCTTTTTATCAAACCTCGAAGCATTAGCGTTTGTCATGTTGCAGATTGTCAGGTTTGTTAAAAATATTTAATTACTTTGTCAAAAATATTATTGAATTATATTTGTGAATAGATTACAATATACGACTAACATACATACGATATCGATTCCAAATAATTGGAGCTAAGCTTATACTAAAATTAACGATTTTGTAAAACACAATAGTTTTGATTGAGTGGAATTACCATTAAATAATTCACTGATATACAAGAATGCATGTTTATAGCACATGACATTGAACGATGCTTGTTACATCAAGAAATGATTTTTTATTGCTGTAGTAACACGATGAGTAAATAAACTAGTACTGACGTTATCAATTTCGATATGCTGTGGAAGAAAATCATTATATTGCGATCCAAACCTTTTACAAATAGAAACTCATAGATATCCAATAAAACAGCTCCAATCAAGAATGTACAAATGTTATACCAAACAATAAGTCTTTTCATGACTATACTAAAAAGGTTTTCCAATGTTGTGCTAAAAACCACAGTAATAAGAAGGACATGAATCATGATGGACAAAATTAATTTACTTTTACTTTATTTAAAACATTTTTATATACGTTACTTATTTTAAACAACTGTTTTCCACCAGATCGCCCTTTGTTTGCTTGTTGATTGTAGAGTTTCCCATAGTGGTTCTTTCCTTACACCTTTTCTTTTTCCTTTGTCATGAACGATGCGTGCTGGATAACGTCATTTTCACAGGAACACATTAACATAACGAAAATGATCATCAACCGATTTTTATCGATTATCAAGCTGGTATATCTTGCCTCGCTCTAGTTTTATTCCTTTGTTGTTGTTTCGGACCATTCAATGAAATGATATGTTCTATAATCCTAATGTATTTGTACGCTATATAGTCAAATCAAATATTCTTCTTTAATTGCCATTGACGTTGTCAATTATTGTGATATTTAAAAAGAAATTATATAGTTCAATAAAATGATTGAAAAAAAATAAAATAAAAGAGAGACACAAAGACTCCGTACAAATGTATCAACACTCCTCTATTTGTCCCTCACTGTAATGTGTGGTGTTAATTTGATTCACGTGTTTTATCTTTCATTTTAAGACCTATCTAATATTACGGTTTCATTGATTTGTAGACAATTTGAAAAATAAAAGTAGAAATAAACTCTGGATGTTTGGGGTTTGTCTCCATGACATTGACCACAAATCTCAAAATCTAGACCAATAGTGGAAAGAATGAGAAATTAGTTTTTTTTTCTGTGATAAATCCTAACTTGTATTTGCTTCATATACATGTATAACTATCCGAAGTATACTACTTGGAAGTTTTTGGTATCAATTTGCTTTCTTTTATTGTTTCAGTGTTGTTTAACGCTATGTTATAATCACTATATTTTGTAAATGATTGTGATATAAGTTACAGTTTGAAGGTTACTTAATATCATAGCTTTAAATGAATTTAAGGAGACATGGGAAGCAAAACATCTAGAGGATAATATACACTCAGTCTTCAGCAACACACATGAGTATATAGAGTATGTGCGACTCTAAAACGCACAACGTTTAATGAGTAGTCTTACAATTTGATAAAAACTATCAAGGGTACAATGATAATGTAACTTTTCATCTTTGGTCATATGTTGTTCTACTTCTAAACATTTGTATCTGCTTCCTGTTATATAATGTAAAGTGATATATGACGATGCAAACAATTCCTAGAAATACAACCTTATTTTCACAACAGAACAATATTAGATATTATGCAATATATTTTATCTCACGACATAAATATACATGACCCATCACCACAAACCTTCAACGAATCTTCCATTTCAAATAATGTTCAGGTAACACCCAAATGGAGATCTTGATATTTATTTATTTTATGACAGTATCCGTTTCCGTTTGATTATGGAAACAGGAAATATGTTTTCCTTCCAGTGAAACTGAAACGAATATTTGCATAAACTTCAAAAGCCTCATAATGGAAAATTGTAATGTAGAATGAACTATACACATCTTTTTTTATCTTGCCTAGTCCAAAATACCAGTTTGTAGTATTACCATCTCTCGAGTCCGTACTCAAACATTTCCCCCCTCTAACATCATATGGACAGCAGGGCTCAAAATTTATTACAAACCATACTTAAGTATTGATTTAAAGATTTAATATTCCAATGTGTCCACCGACTGATTACTTTGGCTGTGGATGCAATAAGCATACCGTAGTAATATATCACAATTGTGTGATCTAATCATCACCAGTCATAAAGCATTATGAACATATAGTCAAATTAGTCCTATGATTTGCCCTTTTTGACTTGTGACATTTAACAACACAGATTAACAAAAGAGGTTCCGATTCGGCAAGGAGAAGGTTTGTCCTTATACTAATTCTAACATGAAAGATGCTTAGATATCCAAATTTGATAAATCATGTATTTAAGATATGAATAAACCATAAAAATTCCACTAATATACAAAATAATAATCGTAAATAATATACCAGCTAGTCAGAAGCTCTGAAATGTCTTTGGAAGACAACTTCCCATTTTGGAAAAAAAACAATGAAAATCTCGCAGCAGCACACTATTCTCAATAACAAAACCTTTCAATATGAAAGGCAAGTTTTGCTTCATTTTGCTCAACTTAAGTTCGTTCCAAAAGATTCTAGTTGTATATACTACAATACGCAGGCTTGTTCATTAAAATCAATTAAAACTATGTACGACTTTTGTATTTCCATTAGATATTAAACACTTATCATTGTAAACGTAATCTTTCAAAGCTTTTATCAGTAACAAACTGGCCAACAAAACATATGCATTGATCTATGATTCTTGTAACTTTATCAATTAATTAAAGACATAATAAAACGAAAAAAAAATCGTAAAAATATGAGGCCTTCTACGCGCGTTATTATTCCTACTACAATGCAATCTTTTCAATCGAATACAATAAGCAAGTTTTAAGATATGGGTAGTACTTAAATGTTTACATGTTTGATTGTGATGTTCTTTGATACGTTATATAACAATCATCAAATGTTCATCTTCATTTTTACGTATAGGAACTTTCATGACAGTTAAAATGATAAAGAAAGGAAATGAACTTAATACTTTCCTCTATGAAATGATCCACATTTAGGATCCATAGCTACCTGTTTAGGCTTGCTCATATTCCATCAAATACATACATGAGCGACTCCAGGTCATTAAACCCTTTTCGCTACGAGATCGATAAATGATACCAATGTTGCAATCGAAAGCATACGTTAATGTCAAGCAAGAAACACCATCGTAAAACCAAAAGAAAACACCATGGTTAAACCAAAGAAAACATCATGGTAAATCCAAAGAAAAACACAATGGTGAAACCAATGAAAACACCATGGTTAAACTAAAGAAAACACCATGGTAAAAAGAAAGGAAAACACCATGACATAAGAAGACGAACAAGCAAACGACATTCAACAAAACAGTACATAAGAAAAAGACTGGATAACGCATGGCCCTCCAAAATGGGCGGTACACTCATGTGCATCTCTTGGATTGCCATATGATACAATAAAAAAAACGTACAAGTTTCGTATATATTTATTTTCATGTGACTCAATGTTATAATGATAAACGAAAACACACATCTTTTAAAAACAACTTACATAACACATATGTCAAAAAGAACAAAAGCCAACAAATTCAAAACGGTTTTTGTCAAAGGACAAAATTAGAAGTTTTCTCTATTTTAAACACACAAAATATTGTTTTGTATCGTTTGTATCAATACAAAACAGGAAATACATACATCCTTGTACTATTGAAACCTGGTGCAATATATTGACGAATTTCCGGCTTGTAAATGACGTTGAGAATAACAATTGTGTTAAGTCATTTATATCTGTTATAAATTTCCAATAACATAAAAGAAAAATATTGTGTTTGGATATGAAAATCGATGTTTGTTTTTGGATGTGAAAATCGATTTTAAGCATATATTTAGCTAACATGAAAGGGAATACAGAACAAAACAATCAATAGGCAATACCCCTCCAAATAAAAGTGTTTTGATAAACAAATGACTTATTTAAAAACATGGATTTTTAGTATTCGTTTTCGGGTTTTTTTTTCTTTGCTTTTTGTTATTTATGTTTTCTTTGCTTTTTGTTATTTATGTTAATATTAGACATTGGCCCTTGTTTATTTGTTTGAATTTGCTTTTTTTTTGTGTCTAATGAAATGTTAAACAGTATTTATACGTCAATAATATAGCTTTACACAATTTGATCTACTCACATATTTAGATATACCTGTTACTGTATTTTTACATATTAACATCATATTTATGTCATATTTATATCAACAGCTTTGTTTTTGATTTAACTTCAGTTGGTTAAAATCTTTTGTACAAGTTTGAAATACTACTATCCTCCTATATTTCATTTAGTTTGAAAAGATCAAATCTGGTACTGTATTTTTGTGGAATTTGTTTTATTCGCATTGAAAGTTGTTTGGAGTATAAATTAAATTTTGATTGCAATTAGTAGCAAGCTATCGGTCTATATTTTAATTGAGATTAAAATATTAAACGCAGAAATATAATTTATTTCAATGGAAAAAATACAATTTATCCTACAAATTCATCTATTTTACATTGAAAGAAAATGTTTTCACCAATTCAAAATTCTACCTTTGTTGTAGCAGGAAAGATAAAGCCTAAAACTGTTCTTATAAAGGAATGTGTAGTTTAATGATTTTGTTATGCAGCAAGAAAACGAGTGCGTTGGTCCTAGTTTTTCTGTTTAATATCTAGAAAGTAGTTCTTACCAAGTCTGACTCATTTGCAAAGGCAGTACCTTGAAAAAAAACTTCGTGACCCACACCTTTAATAACATTTTAATGATTGCATGATGTATTTTGGCACAGTTTGAAAAATGCTATCGTTTTGAATTCAGACTAAAATGTTAAATAAAGAAAAATTATTGATATTTCGATTGAATGTTAAAATTCTCAGATATACCTTTTAGAATACGACAAAAATAACATCATTTATGCTATTTGTTTAGCAGTTTTGTGCAATAACAGATTTTTAAAAAAGTACTGACTTAATCAGTATCTAAATCTTTAACAAAGAATTTGTTTTCAAACTTACTTATGATTACATAAAAACTTACCCATGTTATCTGTTATCTTCGATAATCTAAAATATAATGAAAACAGAATAAATAGAGAATATTATATGGATTTTTCAATATCACACCTGTAAAAAACTATGATACCAATATAATTCCGAGAGCTGAGCTCGAGGACTTATAGTTATTGAGGTTTGATACGGTGTTCGATATTGGAAAAGCCATATTATACACGCTTTTACTATATGACTTAACAAATGCCTTCTTTTGGAGATTGACAAAGCTTGTGCAACCGTGATGAATATATATATATATATCTTCACGGAAGCATGATAAAAAATGATTGCCTTTGTTTGTATTACACATACACTTTACTTGTGTTTAATACGAAGTTCATGATAAGATCTATTGATATAATCAAATAACAAAGGAATTGAAAACGCCCAATGCTCCGAATATCAGTCCCTTTCATCATTTATGTATTATCTTCGATTGAAAATATAGTTGCTAAATATTGACATATGTATGGTAATTGAAACTTGGTGTTTAGTACACATTGGTAGTTACCTAATATTGAAGTGTCATGCGAACGCAAGATTATCATTTGAACAGTTATATAATACATTTTCAATTAAAAGAGGTGCCGACCATATTGGTGTAATACCACCAAATCATAGTACGTCACATCCGGTTGCATACGAAAATAGGTCGAAAAAAAATATTCCCTTGAATTTGACAGTTGTAGGTAATTGATCCTACATTTCATTGCAGTAAAACATTTCTGGGTCATAAACATATATCTTGGGTATTTCAAAGCACCATTATTTTTTTATTTGGGGTTTCTATAGAATATTTTGGAAACTTGAGGTTACATGGTTACTAAAGCTTGTATACAGGTTAAAAAAGGGGGAAAATTTGATTGGTTAACTTCCAGTGATGGTTATTTTCTTATATGCAATGAAATGTTATGTGAAATTTTTTCTATAGTACTGGACAGGATCAAACTTTACTCATGCCAAGTATTTCTTTATTTGAAACAAAGATAAATTCTGCACAATTTTTTGAAAAGTGCAAATTTAACAAAGACTAATAGGGGAAAATCAATGGTGGTATTACACCTAATATAGGAAGCTGTACATGCACCTTTGACTTTGTGAGTACTCTCATGTGTTAAAATTTCTTGCTATTTAAGTGAAATATTACTAATAATGAAATATTCTGAGTGGATTGAGTCTCCAAAACACATTTTATGAGAAAATTTCCTTGAAATAGGACTTTACCATGAATATTAGTTGACAGAATAAGCCATACTTAGAGTTTTGGGGAGCTTTTTCTCCTTTTTTCTTATATTCTGCTATACTAGAAAATTTTTCCTAAGAAATACTTTAATAAATATATAGTTTTTAGTAAATGAAATTATTATTAAAGCAATAACAACAAATTATTCACCAAAAGAGAAGCTTTTTATGTCCCTCTCTGGAACGCGGCGTAAATTTAAGTTTTACGTAAGGACTTATTGAAACCTCCTTGGAGACAGTAAACTTTTTTACGGATAGTTCATTCAGCTTGAATACTTCAATTAATCATTTATTATAACATTTCTATCATAAATGAGTGAAAGTTACCCCAAAATGTTTATTTATTGGCCTATAAAGTAGAAATTTTGAGGAAATGAGAGGTATAAATGGACCAAAAGAGACCTTATAAGGAAGACAAAGAGGTCCATTGGTAGTATTTATCATCCTAAAGTCATCTTTTGTATCATATTCAACTGTTTGTAGGCAGATGAGATAAATATTTGATCATTTATTGGTCCACACTATATTCTATCATGATGCGGCTTGGTTTGGATTTTTCGAAGAAATTTAGCTCGAATCGCTGCAGATGTCGTCTTACATTATACTAGATTTTTCTCAAACTATTGAACTGATTATGACAAAACTTGACAGGAATGCTTGAAATAACCAGTATAACAAAGGAAAAAAGTCACATTCAGTTTATTTAACAAAAAAGTCTTCTTTAGGTGTAATACCACCAAATCATAGTACGTCACATCCGGTTGCATACGAAAATAGGTCGAAAAAAAATATTCCCTTGAATTTGACAGTTGTAGGTAATTGATCCTACATTTCATTGCAGTAAAACATTTCTGGGTCATAAACATATATCTTGGGTATTTCAAAGCACCATTATTTTTTTATTTGGGGTTTCTATAGAATATTTTGGAAACTTGAGGTTACATGGTTACTAAAGCTTGTATACAGGTTAAAAAAGGGGGAAAATTTGATTGGTTAACTTCCAGTGATGGTTATTTTCTTATATGCAATGAAATGTTATGTGAAATTTTTTCTATAGTACTGGACAGGATCAAACTTTACACATGCCAAGTATTTCTTTATTTGAAACAAAGATAAATTCTGCACAATTTTTTGAAAAGTGCAAATTTAACAAAGACTAATAGGGGAAAATCAATGGTGGTATTACACCTATTGGGCGTTTACTTTTCTGAAATAGCGTCAAACGCTTGCACACAGACCACTTTTTAAAGTGAAATCGATTTCCAGATGTAGTCTGAAAATGAATGATGTCAACAATATTACCATTTAGAAATAGTGAAAAAAGAACTTAGAATGAATTATTTTGATCCACTAGTTGCACATGTCGTCTTTCTCATAGTAAGTAAAATTTAGGAGATGTCATGATCGAGGAAATGGTAATGGGGTTGTCGTTACGACAAGTGGAACATATTTGTGTAATCTGTGACACTGATATTCCCTAACGGCAAACCATATCATGATGGTGTTCTTTAAATTTACCAAGAAGCTACTTCCACTTCACCAATTAGAACCCTTAGTTAAATACATTTCTTGTAAGCAGTAAATCTATAGGGTGGAAATATATTCAAGCACCGTAATATCATGTCAACTGGATGAGTTATACTCCATATGCAGTCGCTGCTTTACTGCAGCTGAAGACAAATGGAAAGTTTACAATGGAAAAGCTGAAAAATCATCTTTCTAGTGTTTTAAAAGTTTAATTCTCAACCGACCCTTATTGTTCATTTTAGATGAAGGCTAATTAACATATGAAGCACACTAAACAGATTTTGTGGTATCCTTTATTTCAGTGTGAAAGCACATATATTAAGTATCTCCAACGTTGTGAACTGTTGATGGTTATGGAGTTTCTGTTTAGAATTATAATTGTATTTTAATCAAATATTACTGTTTCACTTCAGTTTCAAAAATATGATAAAAAGACATGTTAATGCAATATAATGGAGTCCGTGTCCAGGGAGATTTTTCGCTGAACTAGTATACATTATTGTTTAGGGGCTAGTTGAAGCCCGCCTCTGGTTGCTGGATTTTTTCGCTGTGTTGAAGACCCATTGGTGGCCTTGGGCTGTTTTCTGCTCTTTGGTCGGTTTGTTGTCTGCTACAACATGTACATGAATCCCTTATTGTGTAATTTCAGCTCATGTTTATTATGAATTTCCCCTTCCAATTTAACAAATAAATGATTGTTCGTTGTACAATATATTATTTTCATGATTAATACCTCATTCAATGTTAATATTTTGTTTCATTTTATTACATTCTAATTAAGAAATAAAATCGATTGCTCCTGCAACAGGATAACATATCATCAATATATGTTGTTTTGGCTTGATTAAAGACCGTATCTTTCAACATTAACAATGTTTGACTATGAATAAAAATAAACTGGGAGTAAATTTCAGTGAAACTGTAAACAAGCCAAACACTAAAAATTAGTTACAAGTAGATCAGCAATGCTAGGATTACTACGTTTTTGCCAAAAAGAAAATGACATTGGAACACAGCGATTACTATGTTTGTGCCAAAAAGCAAATGACATTGGAACACAGTTACTTATAGAGAATAACATATCTTTCTTTAGGTTTTTGTTATGGCAATATTGATTGTTTATTCTTTAAATGCTTACTTATTGTATTTGATAGCTGTTTAGTTTGTTATTGTCATTTTCAAAGACGAAAAAGACGTTTTTTCCCTCATTGTCATCTTATTACAAATATATTTTGTCTGAATAACAACCTCCATTCGAAAACTCATCGTACTATATTACCATCAAAATCTTTGTAATGATTTTTTTTTCTATTTAGAATACCTCTCTATATTGATGACCTGTCTGAATTGACAACTGACCGAACATATTCTTCGATATTTTTATCTATAGTATTACGATACTAAGAAATCAAAATCTTATGACAATTGCGAATGTTTAAAAGAGAGGCGAAAGATACCAAAGGGACATTCAAACTCACAAGTCGAAAATAAACTGACAACGCCATGGCTAAAAAAGAAAAAGACAAACAGACAAACAAAAGTACACAAAACACAACATAGAAAACTAAAGACTGAGCAACACGAACCCCACCAAAAACTGGGGGTGATCTCAGGTGCTCCGGAAGGGTAAGCAGATCCTGCTCCAAATGTGGCACCAGTCGTGTTGCTCATGTTAGTACAAACCCGGTAATAAGTCTAATTCGGTAGGTCACATTCGGGAAAAGGGAAATGTATTAAATATGCGGTGTTTCAAAGTGAAAAAAACAAATTTACTTAAGATAGTGTGATTTACTAATATGACAGCAACGTTTGGCAATTCTTAATTGTATATCTACATCCGACACTTCTTAAAGGCCCATTTATGACCGGATGAAAATCATTTTATCGCCAAATAATTAAGCTTACTATCATTATACAGTTTCTACACTAACGTAAACTACCAATATTGTTGTTAAAAGAAAGGCGAAGGATACCGAAGGGACATTCAAACTTATAAGTCGAAAACAAACCGACAACGCCATGGCTAAAAAAGAAAAAGACAAACAGACAAACAACAAAGAAAACCAAATATTGAGCAACACGAACCCCACCAAAAACTGGGGGTGATCTCAGGTGCTCTAGATAGGCAATCAGATCCTGCTCTACATGTGGCACCCGTCGTGTTGGTCATGTTAGTACAAACCCGGTTGTTAAACGTTGCAAATGTTATTTTTGTAACAAATAGATACCTGATTAATCAATGTATGACCATCCTTTTGTCTTCTCCCTGGCGGTTGTAAACTATAATATAAAATCTCCTCTTTCGTATTACAAACTACACAAACAGGGTTAACATGTTTGTTATGTTAAAATAACAGTTGTTTTCTTAATTTACTAACAGAAGGGTAAATTCTACTCAACAAATTACTCAGCAGGCAACAGTTTAAGAACGTTACCTTTCGTAATGATAGTAATACAACTGTTAAAACATACAAATAAATAAAAGGAAAATAATATTTGAATAGCCAGTGTAATAAATCATATAACCAATAACAGAAAGAGTGATAACGTAGATTGTAAACCTCGGCATGCACTCTTTTTTCTTAATAATTTTATCGAGTTATTTGTGATTTCACCTTTTCACCCGTATAGGAAATATATGGTGCACAATTGAGTTTCAGTAACAGAAAATTTCAATAATATTCGGGACAAGCTTTGTTTTATTTTTGTACCAAACTTTTTCAAACTTATCGATTACTCTTCCTCACCACCAGATGTATAGTATAATAACATTATGTAGGTACTAATTTGACTGATAAGATTGCCAATAATGTCTTTCACCGATGTTACAATAGTGTAAATATTATTTTAAAATTAATCTGTTATTGAAGAAACTAATAGAGAAATAATAATAATAATAACAAACGATAAGAATTAAACAACTTTCAATAATGAAATCCCTAGGATTTTTACTATTCAAAAGCAGTGTATTCATCATTCCTTGGTTTCTGAGCACTTGAGTTCATCAAGGTTTTTCACAGGTTTCCAAATGCTCGATCTTCTGTTTTTCACATATTACTTAATTCTTAGTTTAACTGTCTTCATCCCTTTTCTAGAGCATGGTGATGTCTATCCTTCTTTTTTTAATGCAATTTATCATCCCATGTGACTCCCATGTGACTCCCATTTGACATATTGTTTTTCATAGGCTGTCCATTAGGAAATAATGTTGTCCATTGGCAAGTGTTATGATACCAACGATTCAAAAGGGCGGTTTGGTTTGTGTTAATTTGCATTACACAATGTTGCATATAGACGATGTTGTTAGCATTTGTTAATTATTTGATATCTTTTCAGTTTTTTTTCTTGTTTTTGAATTCTATAATCTCTAGTAAATCAAAACGGCGCTCAGGTTATCCTATCTCATACGTTTGTACATTTACTTTCAAAGTATGATCTGAGATCTGTAAGGAACGCAGATCTGGGTCCTCAATGCTCTCCAATTTCGTACCTTATTTGGCCTTTTTAACTTCTTTAATTCGAGCGTCACTGGTGAGTCTTTTGTAGACGGAACGCGCGTCTGGCATATAAAATTTTAATCCTGGGATCTATGAGATGAGTTTATTTATTATTCACCACATGATTCATTGGTCTTTTGTCCAAACAGTGCTCTTTTAGGGATTAATTTGATCGGTGCAAATTACTTGTACTTATTATTGCAGCTTGTTTTGAAGTAATGTCTCACGACGTTAAAAACTTTGATATTTAATTAAATTATTATTGTAAAATGGCAAAGTCGAAAATAATGATCGTTTTTTTATATATATGTTAATTACCTGAAGCATCAACCAGTCTTTATCTCGTCTCTCTAAAAAAGATAATCTAGTATAAAAGCGACAACTTGTTATTTTGGATATATAGATAAATTCAACACTAGCTGTACATTTTTCAAATGTGCTTCATTTATCAATTGTAACTCCATTTGAACATTAATTCAGATGTGTTTTAATCTTAAAATCAAGATAACATTGTGTAGATTTGAAATCTATGTTTTTTGGTCAAATGCTTATGGGACTGTTTTTAAATTTACAGTTTATTTGAAATCTCTACGACTATAACATCCAGAAGAAGTTTCCAATAGAAGTGTGCCAAGTTGTGTATTTTTCCAGTCTGATCTTTGAATGTAAAGTTATGTTGCGGTGCTTTTATTCTTAATGTATATTTCAAATAAGTATTCTTCGTCTTATAGACGTTTGCAGGGAACTGCGTATACTTTTTGTCTTCTGGAATAAATAAAAAAAAAGGTTAATCAACTGCAAGGTTTCCAATAGCAACGGAAAGCTGTCAAAACATATTTACATGAGCACATGAGCAACTCGACTGGTGCCACATATGGAACAGGATCTCCGTATTCTTCTGGAGAACCTGAGATCACCCCAGTATTTGGTTGGGTTCGTGTTGCTCAGTCTTTAGTTTTCTATGTTGGGTTTTGTGTACTGTTGTTTGCCTGTTTGTCTGTTTCTTTTTTTCCCATGGCGTTGTCAGTTGTCAGTTTAGTTTCGACTTATGAGTTTGAATGTCCCTTTGGTATCTTTTGCCTCTCTTTCACATATTTTTCTACGATTCAAATTTAAAAAAAAAAACAATTTTTCCTTTTTTGCTCATATTGTTTTACTATCTTTAAATTTTTTCTACTATGTTTAATTGATTTTACCATCTTTTATTTCAATATATCTATATCAAGAAATTTGCAAAAAACTTCTAAAAAAAAATTAAGTGATAATTGTTATCTTTCTGAGTGGAAAGCATATAATTCTTTGTTTTTACTAAATTATCTTTTACCTTTAAAGTCGTAGATTTGTCGTCTTTAAATCAAATATTTAACTTATCTGAAAACAAAAGAATGAGAGATTAACCATGCATGGTACAGCTGTCGACAAAGAACATGACACACGTGTTATAATAGGAATTCCGTAGCGTTTATATCAATATATCAAAATAAAGATATAATTCATCAATAAATTGTATGTGAAATTTGTTGTTTGAATTCTGTGAATTTATTATTTTACTTATTTCTAATGACATGTCTGTAATAATCCCAATCTTGAGTAAGAAGCTTTTGAAAACTGTGTTGTTTCTGTCTTAATGTGTACAATAGCTTTTTCAGGTCAACGACATCGACACAATAATTTTTACGACTGGAAAGTGACATCACAACTGACGTTAACAATATGTTAATAGAACGTGTATAATATTGAAAGTTTTAGGCAGTATAGTGGTTGTTAACTTACCTTCGTCCTTGAAATTAAAATATTGTTGAATGAACGGAATCGTTTATTACTTAATGCTGTGGTAGATCTATATGTAAAATGAACCACATGCAGCATACCAACACACTTAATCGTATAAACAAAATCAAAACCGAAGTTCTCTATTCTCAAATTTCATAATAATACTTTTTTGGACAACTTTTAACATGTGTTAGAATACCATAAATACATGCTTGTTATATAAACTACATATAATATTCAATAGAGATAATACTACTATAAATAAATGAATTGAAATCTACAAGAACAAAACAAGTACATAAAAAGTGTATGCAATTAAATAAGAAACTTACTGCCCGGTTGCACGTGGTGTTATATTAACAGAATAATCTGCTTGTCAACGCAGAAAACTCTAGGTAACGTGATTGATAAAAATGTTTCTATTTTAAGATTTAATTTCTACTGCTTTACCTCATAATAACAGATACGCGACTTACAATAGTTTACAGTTCAATAATCACCAGCGAAAATATTATACATAAAAACTTACCACTTAAAACTTTGTCTGAACTGTGACGCACTGCTATTGTTTATCTTCAGGACTCTAGTACTTTATATTAATACACCAGTAATGAGCCTTACGCCGGTATCTAACGGAAAAAGACTGATATTAAATAGGTCACTTACATACGCGGTTATAGTTTAATAGAGAAGCAATCAGCTGCATTTATGTACTTGTGTTCTACGAACAGCTTTTGTATTAACGTTTAAAATGTATAACTTACCAAGTATAATAAATGTGTATGATAGGATAATATATCATGCGTTGAATAAAGCGACCAGACATGTTGATTTAAAACCATTTCTGTCGTATAGTTTAAACCTATATTGATGTTGGGATATCTTTAAGGTTATTGTTTATTAATTGTATGTGATTAAATAGTCTGCACGACCAAATTGATATGGATAGGTTTTACATATGCTATGAATGCAGGGTTTACTGCAACGATCATCGCCATATTGTCGTCGTCTGCTTCAAAGTTTAAATTGTTATCTTGAATGTAGAAAATCTCTCACGAGTGATAAATAAGTCTAGAATACATCTGGCATTCAGCCATGCACAAAGATAAAATTGGCATTTATATCAAATTATGTAAATTTATAAGTTGTTACCGAATATTAAACAGAACCAAAAGAACACTTGATATTTTGTAAGAATTCAATATTACTCAGGAACGATGGACTTTATTCACCTATTCTAATTTGATATGTAATCACATTTTGAGTTATTGACATCAACATTTTTAGATTCGATATTTTTAAGATGGCCATATTTTCTTTCTGTCGCGACGGAAGTTAAAAGGGTTATCAATTTATTGATGTGATTTATGATAATCATGATTTGACAGGTAATGTAGTGTAAACTCTATCAAAAGGTAAAACTTGGAATAGTTCAATATGTTGTTTACACATATGAGAAAGCTTCGAAACATACTTGCTTCGGGGGCAATTTGACTTCAAATATAACGCATATATATAACCATTAAGACTATTTTTAACATTATTTGAGGGGTTTATTCTTTTGATTAATAGCTTTCCTGTTGATATTGCATATTACATTATTACCACGTCTTGTGCAAAGTAGTAATCTTTTTTACTTTGATGACGAACAAATGTTGTGTACATCATGTCCATTGTTTGTTTTAATGTGTTTCTATGTCTGCTTTTTCAAGTTGTGGTAGTGTTTATAGTCTGTTGTAATCTCCGGTATTTTGAGGCTATTCCTGCTATCATTTGTATTATGTTAAACAAAGTACTTTATTTGTTAGAAAAAGGGAAAACTAGTCAAATTATCAGATATAGCTGACAATTTCTGCTGCATGGCCTTTATTTCCACACTTATTCAATAATAACAAATTTTACGCGATAACATTGTTTAGTACTTGGGAGTTCTATATTTTCATTGTTCTATACACCCTTAGTCTCTATCCCAACAAGTAGTGCATTTATTAATTTGAAAAAAAAAGTATTATGAATCTACCAAATAACATCCCTCAGATGTTCCTAAGACATCAGTCTTTATATTTTGTCTTACATATTGTTATTAGGGCTTCGAACATCTTACATTTAGGTCAAATTAAAACAACAAACAATGCCAAAAAAACCCAATGTTGAGTAATTGTCATTAATATTTTTAACAGATTTACACAAATATATATATTGCTACAAAATATATTTTACAATGATGTTAACGTGTGTAAAATATCTGTTAGAGTAAAGCTGTTGCTCATATATTTTTTGACAAAATTCTATAAAAGAAATGGCCTTATTAGGTCAAACACGCAAATTTATGACATATTTATGACGTCATAGTGACAACATCATACGTGACCTTTCTGCAATAAATTCAGTTATTAATAGAATTAAAAGAATTTTGAAAGGCATGAATAACATTATAATTTTGACACTTTTAGGGGTCAAATAATAGCTCTGATCATACCTCATTCTTTTGTCTGGAAAAGACACACACATATTTAGGTATTACATTAGAAAATCAGGCCATGACAATTAGTCTTATATACTTTCCAAATATGTTAATAAAAAGTAGCCATAACTTTATGAGTTTAAAAAAACTAGTATGGTGATAAACATATAATCTTTGTCTCGATTGTATGGACAGACAATTACTTTGACGTCAATGTATAAAAAAATTATAATCGAATATTAAGCATTTGAATAACCGACTATGCGAATTAATTGTGTAAAACTTCAAGGCTCTACACGAGTTCAAGAAAACTTTTAAAAGTTTAGTTTATATAACTATGCGGTTTTGATTAGTTGTTATCGTTAAATTACATTTAAATGAAAGGTTAATCAGGTGAAACAATTGATAAATTCGTTACATTAATATCATCATCAAAACGTTTAAATACCGTTCTTTTGCATTTTAGTCTTTTAATTAATCCATCATTGTGTATTTACAGCCGTTTTTGTCTTTAAAATTAACGGTTATATGTGAACGATGGAGATGTTAACATGTACTTTGTAGCACAATTTGTTCTATAAATATAGTACATCCGATTAGTTACACAACGCCCATTATATAATTCCTGTCGTGACCTGCATAAAACGTGTTTAACTGGAGGTTAACAATTTGAACATTACACCATTATTCTTAAAACAAACTCTAAAATTAAGTACAAATAACAATTAGCTTGTAAATTAAAACTTGTTTTGTTACAAAGTATTTAATAATTGACGAATAACAAAATCTATCAATAAGTATTAGGTTTGAATCCTCCGTGATATTTATTGATATTTTAGTCAAGACAAAACAAACATATCTAAAATGTAAGTGAAAATAAATCCCCTTATACAACCAACCTTTTCTGCTACCTCTATGTCTTCCACCTTTTTAGTATTGATTGCCTACCAAAGCCCGAAGGGACTATGTCACAAAAACGCAAAATATGTTAACAATTCCATAGGACACAGCTTACAACTGTACATACAATTATGGGTAATTCTCATTTGAAATATACAGATTCAACCGACACTGTGACCAATATAAAGATGACCCAACGGTTTTGGGTATCATTACATTTGTTTTTTATAACATATTGTATCCAAGGCTTTCGATTTAAACTTTTCTCATGCATCTTTGATTAAAAAAGAGTCTTGATAGTCGATTGCAAGCGAAATATATAAATAAGTATGCATTTATGCAAGAATGATATCTGGAATATAACGCAGATATCATTAGACTGGACGTTTCTAAATTAAGACGTTTCGTAATCCAGGCTACAACAAAAACGCAGATCCTTATTAGTAGTTTCAAATGAATGTTTTCGAGTTGTCATGCAATTTAAGGGTTTGTGGTTTGGTTTATAAGAGTTTAAATATTACCAATTTTATATGTGGCTAATGTACTTGTGTAATGACAATGCATTAATTTGTCGTAGCCAAAGTAAAAATGAGAAGACAGAAACAAACTACTACATGACGTCAGAACATATCTCCTCTAAAAAAATAGAAAACACCCGTGTCCAGCTTTTCATGTTGGAGCCGAGTGTTTGAAAATGGCAAAGTATATATGTGTTTGACAATAAAAACTATAGAACAAAAATCAAAAACACTTTTTCATAAACAAAGGAACACGAGATACCATAGCGACGTTATAACATCATATTGCTATATTGCAAAATTCGAAAAAAACGATTAAAAAACAGACAACACTTTTCAAATTCCTGCATAAAAAAACAAAATACAGAACACAGAACTCTAGTAAAAACCGGGGATGATATAAGGTGCTCCGGAAGGGCATATAGGTCCTGGTCTTTTTGTAGCATCCGTTGGATTGCCAATTGCTAGTACACATGTTGCTATAAGTTTCGTTGTGTCACGATCACTAAATTCGTTCTATTTCGTTAAACAGTATATATATATATACTACACCAAAAGTATGGAAAGAAGCTGTTCCTATGTGTATTTACAAAAAATAATGAACAAGTAAGAAAATGTTTCTGTTGTTGTATAAAAGATTTCCCTTGATCATCAAGATTTGAATACATAACTATCAAAAGAATATATCAAGAATAACGTGAATGTCAAAAATCTATTTTAGATGTAAGCTGATAACACATAATAAACATACATCGATTACTGGCGAAAGAAGTTTAAAAGAATATCTGAAGCAACAGACAGAGCCATGTCCAAATATAAAGATAACGTCAAAAGGCGGTGAGTGAAAATCCTCTAACACTAGTTGAATAAGTTATTTCGGATAATACCTTGCAACAAGAAAAAATAATAGAAAAGGACAAACCTTTTTGTATATTACTTCTGTTTATCACATACCATAACAATTTGAGTAATATAATGCTACAAATCTAACTGTTTACACCAAAGGGCATTTCAGAAAATATCAATGAAAAGTACATGACTTAAAGGCAATGTTGCAAATTGTGAGTTTGTGTATAACTATTATACGAAGCATTACACGATAGCGGAAACACAGGAGATAAAACGCCTTAAGAAAATATGTCAATTACCAAAACAAATTACTAGTAACGTGACATACTGAATGTAATATATAATTAAAATCCCTTTTGAATAGCTTATAAGACATTAACGGGTGTCCACGTCCGGTTTCAAACATTTTTTTGGGTCACGTTTCTTACAATTTGTTGTATTTGGAAAGGTTACTCATATAATTTTTAGTTAAGCAATCAACAGAAAGATAAAGAAGAAAACAAGACAGTTCAACAATTAAATACTGGTTTATGAAAAATATTGAACCAAGTGAATTAGAGTGAAATTGTTTTCTCCTGTAATTTTGAGATGTTAAGGTGTCGTCGATCGCACGATTGTTTTCCCGCCGACATAGAAGGATTCAGTTATTCAGCACGGTAGCTGCAAAGCGTTTTGACAAATTAGATTGTAAAATTATTTCCCCCCTTTTTTATAAGATTGATAGGACTGTAGGGTTGCTTTTCCTTTTTAACATTTTGATATGTTATCCAGTACATATTTATTTAAATACGCGGCTATAGATATTGACTGTTGAAATTATATGCAACTTCTAGATGAATGCCTTTTGATATGTAATCTGTTCACAGGGGAACAATGTAATATGATATCAATAACGCTAATTGGAAATTTCATGATATTGGCTGATATTCCGTTTTTTAGTGTAAGTGACTTTAGAAATATGTTGGTAGTTCTACTTAGTTTAGTTCGATTTTACGTTTAATAATAAACAATTTAAAAATGTGTTATTCATTTGATCTCAGGTATTCATTATATGTACGTCGAGATACTACGCTGGACACGATAAGCTTGGAACAGGTGGAAAGTTAAAGAAAAAATATAAACATTCGATATTATAAAATCCATAAAGACATGAAAATAATTGTCAAAACAGAGTTAGAGAAACGATAGAGAACACACACAGGGACAATAGTCCGCATAACATTACACATAATACTAAAGCTTATACAAAACAAACCCCAACTAAATCCAGAGATGACCGCCTGAGGAGGAGAAGGCAGTTCCTGTCCCATTGGTGGCACCCGTCACGTTATTTGTGGCCAATAAAAACTCAGTGGTATGTTGGCGAGAGAATTTCAAATGTTGACAAGGAATATTCGACAAAAGACTGCCATGAATATTTATTTAAACATAGTAAGCATTCTAAAGATTAGCAAATGGTCAAGAAAAGTGATATATCATAAAAATAGACTAATTGTGAAAAAAATAACAATAGCCTGAGTTTAGAACCATATAGATTATGAGAGGGATTTTCAATTTAAGTGTAAAAAATAAATAATTGAACGATATAATTGCAATGAAACGCTTGTGGTGTTTAAGTTTCATGCATATCGCCATCGTCATGCTGATGTGGCCTACAAAATGCTAACAAATACCAGAAAATGTGATGATATGCACGAAATTTATACAATGTTTTAATAGGTAAGAAATGATTAAAGCTTTATTTTCAATTAATATTCATACAATCAGACCGGATTAGTAATATTTTTGAAACTTAAAGTTAAAACCGTCTAAATAACTATACCCTTCCCCCTTTTTTTAAAGTTTGTGTTTTTGACTAATCTCCTTTGGAGTTTGGTCAAACAACTTAATTTCGTTATTGATGAAGATACCATCAATACTATAGATGATGGAATATAGATTAAACATTTAACTATAATTCGTTTGTAGATAACTTCAATCATGCAACATTATGTACATGT
Organism: Mytilus californianus; assembly: GCF_021869535.1. Taxonomy (NCBI): domain Eukaryota; kingdom Metazoa; phylum Mollusca; class Bivalvia; order Mytilida; family Mytilidae; genus Mytilus; species Mytilus californianus. The sequence goes on along the minus strand of NW_026262734.1, from coordinate 97,627,803 downwards.
ATGGCTTTCTTGAGAACAAATTGTAATTAACTAAAATCAATGCTCTTACTGTAAACTTAGTATTTATTTTCAAACACTTTTGTCGCTTTGAAAAGATATTCATCGAAATAACCTTCATGAAATTGACGTTAATTTGCCTCAAGTAAAATCTCCATAGCAACCATCCTATGTAAGAAAGCAATCAAATTGAAGGGATTTGAAGTATTTATTGCAGTTACAAACATAACGTATTTTGGTGTAGCATGACGCTTTATTAATATTGTTCCTCGTGTTTATAAACAAATCGATCACTGCATTTTATACAAGTTATAAACTTTCAATGATTATAAACTGATATCTGAAGGCATGTTAGGTTTTGGTTGTGTTTTATTTTCTGCAGGAAATGTCGATAGAGAGTTTTTAATAGTTATAACATGATGTAAACAAAGTATTGTGCAATGTAACGTCGTAGAAAGATATCGTTATATAAATTTTTTTTATACGTAATTAACATATTTGTAATTTTTACCATCATAGTAATGTTAGTACATAGTTAATAGTATAACAATTTCATTAAATAGGACAACGTATAGTTTCTTCTGTCTAATGTTAAGGTATGTATGAGTCATACTGATATGAATCACGATAAAAATAGATTGGCTATATCAATGACGTTACACCTAGTATTTAAATTATCACTAACGACGACGAACATTGATACAATCATGACATTTAAAAGTCATATGATAAGATTAGAATTTTTAAATCAGCCATTTTTGTCCATTCCTACAAACTCTATTTTCTACTGAGATTTTTGTTAACTCTTTTTTGTTTAATAATTTCTATCTTTCATTAACTAATTTTATGAGTGATCTGCTGATGCCTAATACTAGTATGTTCGTTGTATTGTAAATTAAACTATAATTTCAAATTAGGTGAAACAATCTCTGGCAATTGAGAATCAAGAAGCTGTTGTAGAGGGATCCAAACCACAATTAAAAGTTAAATTTGTCTTTGCATATTGTTGATATGTCTGTTTTAATGTTTCAATGAAAATAAAAAACATTTGAGACAAGTACTTTGGAATATTTTGCCAATTTCGTTTTTGAGATTTTGTTGGATCCTATATCGGCCATGATAGATGAGGTGTTTTATACGTTTGAACGATAAAAAGAAAAGAACACATTGAAACAACAACAGAAATTTCAAGTTTTATAGCAGGTTTACGACTGATTCTTCCTGTTACCAACGAACCTTTAACTTCATGTATGACACAAAAATGTCAGAAAACAACCACTGGCAGCTTAAAATTAAAAGTTGATGAGCACAGACATCCTCATAGACGACACGCACGAGATAAAAAGAAAAGTGGAACTCTAAAATATTATGACTAAATTGTAGTCAGACACATCTTTATTCATATATTGATATACTTACCACCAAAACTTGACGAATCCAGCCAATTGTCTATCAAATTAAAGGTTATCTAGACAGTACTTAAAAATATCTATCCCTTAAATGACACACATTTGCATCAAATATAACTACGTTTATTTCCTATAATCAAATAAAATAATGATTTAGGAAAAAATGTTTTATCATAACCTGTTATAATAATAATAATAATAATAATAATAATAATAATAATAATAATAATAATAATAATAAAAATTTAGATAGGTAGTCATTTTTATTATTTTGTTTTCTTTAAACTGCATTTCGCAGAAATAATGATTCTTTTAGTTTAAGATAAATATTTTTGAGTTTACGTATATAATTGTCATTGTCATTACTAAGAATGAAAATGAAATATGCACAAATACAATCCTACTTTCCATGATATGATATTTTCCAAGATATGATTCCTTTGATTACTTACTGAACATGAATGATTGTCATATCCCAATACTTATAAAATTCAGAAAGGCCACACAAAGACAAAAAATAGGAATAAGTATTTACGTATCCTTTATGCAAAGCAGCTTATACAATTCGGTTTGTCTGCTGGTCTTTTACATTTTTTTTATTTTCGACTGATGAGCTTGAATGTCCCTTTTGGTATATTTCGACTCCCTTTTACCTGGTAGCCTTTAAAATGTAACAGTTATAACAAAACAGACATAAAATAACGTAGTAAGTATAAGGTGCATTGTTTTATACGTTCGATTGTTGTAAAATTTGATATACATTGCATAAATCAGAAAGAATATAACAGTGGGAGGCAACAGTAGTTTACCGATGTTCAAATCTCACAAGTAGTCAACAAGAACCAAATTTATCACGGGTTATGCAGGTGTGTCAAAAACTATTTTTTGTATCCGAAAATTTTATTTTTTTTGCCTCAGGAAAAAAACTGATTGGTCACAATATATTGGTAACAATTGTAAAATATCAACTGCAAACATACTTCTAACCGAGATTAAAAGATATCATAGGTACTTTTGAAAATAAGGAGATGATGTAATGTTGCCAATGAGACAAACGTCCATAGCGACTACAGGACAAAGATGTGAACAAATATATCTCACCATACGGCATTTATAAATAGATTAAATTCATGCCGTATAGTAAGCTCTAAAGGCCTATTTATGGTAGAAGGTAAAACAATTGAAAAGAGAAAACCAGCAACCTGATTAATTCTACATCTAAGAACGAAAAACATATACTATATAACATATAGTATGCCGACAGCAACCAATGGTAACCAGTGGAATAACATGTTTCTGGATTCTGATGTGGTAGGATTTTACATTGTTGTGGGCGATAAACCCTTAACTAACCTAGTGCAATCGTGTAACAACACAGCATAACAAAATTTAAAAATAAGTTGGAAAGAGTTTGACTCATCAGATCTGGACTTAACAGAAACACAAGTGACAAAAAGACAAAAGACTCCAAGAACCAATCTAAGAGTACTCGCAGTTACTTAAAACTAGTTCAAGGCTCAATTTCAACTAATAAATGTTACATGTTCTCCCATACTTAAATGTCTATATACTAGTATATAAAAAGTTACAACCGATTGATAAATAACTCTTGTGTTGAAATCAACGTAAACAAATTTTAGTTGATCGTCTTCATAAATATAATTTAGTACAAATGTGGCGTGGTTCGTCTTCATCAGATTCATAAGTTTCGCTGGTCATATGTACACATACCATAGTTCTGTATTCTCGGGAAAACTGGACGTAAGCTTGATTTGGCGATTAGTTTAGTGCATTTGAAAATGTCTAACGAAAGAGTTGTTCAAGAAACACTTGTCCTGTACAAAGAATCATACAATATCAATTAGCGGCCTCAACTTGTTCAATTAACATTAATATTTAAACAAACTAATAAGCGTAATAGAATTAAACTTAAAAAAAAAAAGAAAAAAAAAGCAGAATATCAATGCTTTAACTTTACAGAAACATCCGAATGTCAACATTCGTTCGGACATTACTTTAAGCTTGCTTTCAGGGTTGTAGAGGATTACTGGATGCCATATATATTGATTGTTGTTTTGTTAATCTTTTATTATGCCGTTAATTAAATGTATACCTAAATGTCTTTCTGTTTGTGTGTATCGTCCAGTTGATGTGACTTTTTTCAAAATACGAAGGATTTTCTTGCCCAGATATAGATTACATTAGGTAGCACTCCACAGTTAGGAAATACAATTTAAATTGACTCACAAATTGTTTTATCATCTTCTTTTCATGGCTTTCTAATACATTAAGCTGTTTGTGTCATACATGTGCATAATTATGAATGTAATCAGATTCTTATAATAAATAAATATAAATTTGATTTTCAACTGTGAAAATGGTTAAACGTAATTTCTTTTTTGTGTATCCTTGGCAACATTCTGCATTTATTTACCATAAAATATTGCAAAAGAGGCATGAAAATGTCACATATTCCCCCAAAGTTTGGTCCAAACTAGAATTTCAATTCCTTTGAGTGATACCTTTTTTGAAACTAGTGACATTAATCTTTCAAACGACCAAATAACAATTGAACGTCTTTCGCCTCATTTTTTCGTAAGTTGAATCACAAAGTTCTTGCGACAAAAAGGTGGAAGAAAACATTACGATATTTTCTGGAACAATGTCTGGTATAGATTTGAAAATACGGACATTCATACAGAATACAGCCCATAAAATATACATTACACAATCTTTATGTTCATATAAACCCACTTTGAAGGCCATACTATTCTTCAGCTATACAAAAAAGAATCGTATTGCACACTAACTTTCATATTAAAAATATCCACCGGGGCCAAAATGCAAAACTACACACCTAACTGTGGAATGCCTTTGGCAAAACCTCTTGAAATTTTGAGTCGTCAATGCTCTTCAACTTCGTATTTTATTTGGACTTCTTAACTCCTTTTGATACGAGCGTCACTGATGAGTCTTTTGTAGACGAAACGCGCGTATGGCTAACATAATTCAAATTTTGGTATCTATGATGAGTTTATATGACATATACATAAGTTGAGCTTTGATCAAACAAGTTGGAAGGCTATTCCAATCCCGATGTTTAGGGGCATTGGAAAACAAAGTTGCAATAGATTTTGTCGAACCTGTCTTAAGCCATCTTTGTCTAGTGGGAAAAAAAGACTGAATGTGAAAGGTACATAACATTTTGACATGATTAAATCAATTGTATAACTTACTTAATTGTGTCGTTTAGTCGTGAGTAGAGAAATGAAAAAAAAAAGATAAATACAAGTACCTAATTTAAAAAAAAAACTGTTGTGAAGAATTTTTATTACTTTGATTATTTTGATAATTTTCCAGAAGATGTTGTTAATTTTGAGATAATTAATAGCTTGTCAAAATAGTTAGACAATTGATTATGATTGCAGAACGATTGATTGATTGATTGATTTTTTGTGTTTTAACGACACTTTAATCAATATTGACTATTTCGTGGTGGCCAAATTTTATTGGTGGAGGAAGCAGGAGTACGCGGAGAGAAACAACGTCCTTCGTCATGGAAGGTTTGAACCCACAACATCAGTGTTGACAGGCTAGTGGTACTGTAGTTGAACGCCTAAGACTACTCCGCTATCAAATATCTTTTTATGCCCCCGACGTAGGCAACGGGGGCATTAAGTGGTATCCTTGACCTTCGTCTGTCCGTCTTTCCGTTCGTGCTAAGGATACAAATTTGCAGACAGAGCTCGAATTTGGGCAGCCAGTCACTTACCGTTCTAGAGTTATGTCTCTTTATAATTTTGAAAATTGCTAATATTTTCGTTTTCGCGCGCTCTAATTTAAGTTTGCCTGATCCACATTTTATGAAACTCATACACAATGCTAAAAACCACAACACGCAGACAGAATTAGTATTTGAGCTGTGCTCTTTTTAACTTGGAAAATTGCAAAGCTTGAGCAGGGGCATTCTTGTCCTCAGACACATTCTTCTTTTATTTATATTTGTCTGACAGGGTTGCTGTCTCATTGACTTTGTTTCACAGCTATTAGTTGATTCACGACTCTGTTTAAAATAAATAAAACAATCTTGAACTTACATCAAAGAATCTATCAATATCAGACAATATTTTTTACATATTTTAAAAATCTATTTATCTAAACATATGTTGCACCAACAAAATCAATTACTTTATACCGCTTTTGTTATGTAACAGGTTGCTTGTAAATTTAAGCAGATGAAAAATACTTAATAGTTTGGACAATTAATCATTGTTTTATAATAAGACTTTAATGCACAAAGGGAATTGACAAATACAATTTCTATAAAGTATTCAGGTTATTAGAACTTGCTTAATTTCACGAAATATCTTGGTTGTCGTAACCAGAATCAATTCCTTTTTTCCTGATCATTGAATTTAATTAATACCCGATTTTTGCTACCAGAATTACGACGGGTATTACAAGGGAGCAGGATATGCTTATCCTCAGAAAACACTTAATAAAACTTCCTGTATCGGTAGGGTTTGTGTTGAGCAATTTTACGTTGTCTATGCAGTGTTTTGTAGAATAGAGGCGAAAGATACTAAAGGGATATTCAAACTCACAAATTAAAAACAAACTGACAACACCATAGCAAAAAACTCAACAACGGAAAGAGAAACAGTACACAAAACTCAACAACGAAAACTAAAGACTGAGCAACACGAACACCACCAAAAACCTGGGGTGATCACAGGTGCTCCGGAGGAAGGCAGATCGTTCTCCACATGTTGCATTCGTCGTAGACTGTTGTTTGTCTTTTCTTTGTTATTTAAAGTTGATTAGTAATTGGGATTGTTGAACGTTATTTCTATCTCAAGTTAATTATGGCAATGGATATTCCATATCTATATGAAATTGCATTACTTTACCCTCTGCTTACTACGATACGATAACTTTAATCATTTTGCTTTGAGCAATGATTATATAATTGAAATTTATATAATGATTTTCTCCTATAATTTGAAAACGCCCTAAATTTATTGGTATGAGATAGACAATTTAATTTTCTGTCGAAAATACATTTACAAATGTTACACACAATTACAATACTTCTATTCTATGTGTATTACAGCGAATGAGTGATCAACTATTTTGATAACTACAAAATACGTATCTTGTTAATATTATCAATGTATTGAACAGTTTACAATATATCTATCCCAGATATTCGTAATGTTTTTAATTTTACTTGTAGGATCGCACGTTTTCTTTAACATCGGCATACTACTGTTATATTTGAAGATATTATATTTCATGAAGCGTATCAAAGTTCTTTGCTTTGCACTTATATTGAGCCCTATTAGAAATTATATTGCAAGTGTTACAATTATTACCATATAAAGGATAGTGCCCACAAATATTTTAACAATCAGCCATTGTACATACAACACGTTTTAGATGGATTACGCCATTTTCTCTCTCACAATAAATTTACTTTGTTAAAAGCACTTCTTTACTGTGTGCTATACAGGTAATACTACACACTTAATGGCGGAAATGTTCAGGGAACAATATGTTGCTATACAATAAATCAATATTCACTTCACACAATTTTAGTTAGGCATATCTATTAAAAATAAGAACTTAACGGTAATTTACATTTCAGAGGATTCACACCATAATTCAGTGCATGTTTATGCGATGTTAGTCAATAATTCTATCTATCTATGTGACGTTCTTTCTTCGACCTTTTATAAATGTCTTTCGGTTTAACGAGCGACATACATTTGTCTGATTGCTATGTACATTCGTGTACTTTTCTTGTGTACGAAAATGATTATGATATTGTTCACTCAGACTGACAGAGCTGTTTTCCCTTGATTTTTACAAGCATATAGAAAATTCGTATGTGTCAAAATATAAAATCTCACAAACAAGAATGCAAAGAACAATGTAGTGTGTCTTATATTTAGTACATAGCATGTGAGTGTCAATTACTGTTCAAAATCTCATCTAAATAATAACCCCAAAACAACTTTTAGAAAAAGGTACATAAATTGCAATGACTAAACAAACGTATAAAAAAATACCAGGTTTATAATTTTTTACGCCAGACACGTGTTTCGTCTACATAAGACTTGTCCGCAATTAAAATAGTTCGGATTGAGTATGGTACTTTTGTCTGCATCATTTGCCTTTTTTTATTAGCGAAATTTCATAAAGATTTTTGAACATTCCCAATCTAGAAACAGATGAAAGAGAATTACTTGTATTTTGATTGTTTACTTTGGTGATTGTTGGTACGTTAAAACCAATGAAATACAAACTACTTTTTAACTCCTAGATGCTGATTTCTATATTGGAAAATGCAAAGTTTAAGTTTGCTTTAAATTAAAATTTATAGGCGTTTTTTTTAATTATCGGATTTTGTGCACTATATGATTTATATTTGTCGCAGGACATGGTACATTTATGCATTAGAAGAAATCACTATGAAGATAAACTGGGATTAGGGTACGTACAAAATATTTTGAACATGATTGTCACAGAAAACTCATATCTTAAATACAAACTGAAAGATAGACAACAACAAAATATTAAAATTAAAAAATATAAATTAAAATTATTTTCATTAAGATCTGCTGCCAAATACCACTAAGGCCACGAATAATTGAACATTTCAAAAGCAGCACCGGAACAGAAAATTACCCAGCAATAATATTTATATGTCAACATAGAAATGTGGTACCTCGAGGACGACACATGAATATCACATTTTTTAAAAAAAATATTTGGATTTACCTTCATCAGGAACGGTAAAATCCCCAAACATTGAGAACTAAGGATGTATAAATATTTGAATACTTGAGGAACTAACAATTTTAATGCATAGTTTGTACAATCCAATATGTCTCAGATGTTTCCTTGTTAGACTTTTCAATTCAGCAAACACATTGTATATTTAAGAGTGATAAATTTAATTTGTCTTTTAAAAAATAAGATATGGAGATACCAAATGGGTATTAAAGATCAATAAACAATAACAGAAGGATATGATTATATTTTGTTTAATAGACCGAGATACCAGTCGTCATCCTTGTATATTATTGGCAACCCAAACATTGTTCAACTGGTTATCATAAAACTATATTCATCGTTACAGAAAGCATTGGTCACCGTGCTTGTGTGCAAGCTACATCCCATGCAAATGTCTCATAATTTGTACGGATGACACATGTCATGTCAAAAGAAAACTAATTGATAGAATGTTGAAATAGAATATGAACATGTAGCTTTATAAAATATTTTCAGCAAATAAAAGGACACAAAGGTGCAATGTACTTGTTTCTTGCTACATAAAAAACTATTTACATTAAATAAGTGAAATTCTCCATACAAAGCAATTTTGTAAATTCAATAATAACATTTCCCGTATATCAATAAAGTTACAATCATGTCGACGCTGAGTGTATCATCCACTCAGCCAATGTGTTTTATTTATCCATTATATTTTTTAAAAAATCCGAAGTTTATGCTTCTGACATGTTTAAGTTTCATTTTTGAAACTAAGACTCAAGTTGCAACTCTATTAGACTTCCAGACGTTAAAAAGTTTACCGTATTGTTTTTTTTTACATTTAAAAGCAAAATAAAATTGGGAATGGAAATGGGGAATGTGTCACAGATAAACACCCCGACCAAAGAGCAGAAAACAGCCCAAGGTCAACAATGGGTCTTCAACACAGCGAGAAAATCCCGAACCCGGAGGACGGCTTCATCTGGCCCCAAAACAAAAATGTGTATATAAATGAACAAAAATTAAAAAAAAAACATACAAGACTAACAAAGACCAGAGGCTCCTGACTTGAGACAGGCGCAAAAATGTGGCGGGGTTGAACATGTCTTGTGGGATCTCAACCCTCCCCCTATACCTCTAGCCAATGTAGAATAAACAAACACACAGCAATACGCACAGTAAAACTCAGTTAAAAAGAAGTCCGAGTCCGATGTCAGAATAGGTAACAGTTGAAACTAACCAAAATGACAATGATACATAAATTAACAAAGGACTACTAGCAGTTACTGACATGCCAGTTCCAGACCTCAATTAAACTGATTGAAGGGATATAGTTACGATACTGTTGTCAGGTCATTAAAGAATATTTTGGAATTAATACTGATTCACTCATAGGGTATTTGCATCGGAAATAAACAAGAAAATCAATCTAAATCCCTCCCGTTAGGGGTTATGCATCATACCATCATAAAATATATGAGAGGAACATAACCCGTATCATGCCAACAACCGGTTTTAAAATAAATGTGTTTATTTCCGATGCAAATACCCTATGAGTGAATCAATATTAATTCCAAAATATGCCATCTTTAATGACCTGACAACAGTATCGTAACTATATCCATTCTAAATAAGTCTGTTTAAAGGTTTGGTTAGCTTTTGAGATGAATGACGACATTTTTGTGCTTTGTATAGAATATTACCATAAAAGATCGGATATGAAATACCTGATCGTATAAGTTGTCTGCATGTTAATTTATATTTACGAATGATGTACTTGTACCGATGTATATTAAAACGTTTTCAAAATTACGATCTGGTGTCGTTCTGGTAATTCACGAAAAGCATACTTAACATTGTAAAATTGAATATTTATAAAACAACCCTCTAAATATACTTATTATAGATATCAGGATAACAATTTTTGAAGGCCAGACGGGTGTTTCGTCGACAAAAGACTCATCAGTGACGCTCGAATCAAAAATCTAAATTGCCCCTACTCTAGATAAATTTGGACAATATCAAACGTGCAAATCGAATCATCTGGTAAAGGTTGTATCTTGATTAATTTATAACTTGTTTAAAAAAAATGTGGTATGACTGTCAATGAGACAACTCTCCAACATATGACGTAGAAGTCAGCAACTACAGGTCAACGTACGACCTACAACAATGTTATTCGATTTAAGATACATATAATCAACCGATTAAAACATTTAAAAATGGTCGCTAGTCTTTTTGTCAGATATTCGGAATGCTCTGGTTTTATATATGTGGTGCCATTAAAACATTTTTGCCCGCTAACCCCTACTTTTTTCTTTTCATATTTTAATACCTATAGTTGAAAAAGCTATTTTTCAAAAACTTATAAAATCCTTGTTAGGTTTTCATAGTTTTTGAAAGAAAAAAAGGTACCAATGTTAAATACACGAACAGCCTAGAGAGATCTATTGCCCGCCAATTTTTTAATGGATCATATTTCAAAAACAAGGACATGTACCTTTCATGTTTTTCTTCTTTTTAAGTTCTGTTATTTATAGCAAATTACTTGATAACAATTTTCTAAAAGGCTTGTTATTTTGAAACAAAGTAACGAACATCCTTAAGCACTTTAATAAATTGATTACTTTCGGCAAATAGTAGATAAATGCAATATCAAAATCTGTATATACCGTAAATACAGATTACATATTTTATCCAAATGAAACACTTAATATCTTCAAAACTTTGACTTAAATAAATAGCATACCCTAAAATTAAAATTGGCATATATTATACAACCTTTCAAATAGTGTTAATGTATTGTAAACAAATATATATTTTGATACTATTTAAACGAACTTTTTACTTTGATCTCCGTAAAGAAAACAAACATCAAAGGTGAAGGTCTACCAAAAAAAGAAATAGTTAATAAGGTATTAACATTAAAAATAAGAAGGACCTCCTGGGGAATGTCGTACATCATGTCCTTTTTATTGTACATATACATGTGATTGTGAAAGTTCAAAAAATAAAATATGATTTGTAAATGAATCATCATTTAAATACAATAACCCAAATTATCTCAAATGAACAAATCAAGGAAAACACAATGCCTTCAACAATAAAATACTAATCTGGAAAACGAAGCCGATGAATAAGAGATTACTGAACTGGACCAAATTGATGAAAAATACAGCAGACAAGGCTTTTCGAAGATGGCTACCACTTGAGTCAAACATATATTCAAATGATTATGGTAATAACTGATGAAAGATGACGGCTGATACCTTGAAACACCAAACGCGTTTTTCGTCTTCATGATACTCATCTGTGTCGCACGAATCAAAATAGTTGGAACGGCAAATCAAATTCAAAGTTAGAAAGCATAGCAAAGCGAAAATTCCGAAAAGTTGTGCCCAATTCGACTAAGGCAATCTATACATGGGTGTAGAAAAAAACTTGGTCTTGTTATATATTCAACATTCTAGTGGCAATCTCAACTGAATTTGGATTTGTTTTTTGTGAGTTACCGCCTATTCTAAAACACATGAAGTAACTAAAGTCCTTTGAAATTAGGTAAAGTCCTCCTGGTTTTGTCGTATCTATTTTCAAAATCCAATTTAGTGCGATATCTCATTGTGTTGGAACTTATTGATAAGACACAAAGGTTACAAACTGGTGTCATAATTTACAAATTCAATAATCATGTTGCATCAAGGGAAAGTCACGTGTAACACGTGTAACTTACAAGGACGCTTAGACTAGCTTACATAATTTACGACAACCGAAGTTGAAATTTTGAATTGGTCAATTCGAACCCCCCCCCCCCCCCCCCAACAAAAGCATATATATCAAAACGAAATACCTAAAAAAAAAACAAGGAACAACAAAAGTAAGGAAATTCATCAATAAAGCATGACAGGCAAATTGGATAAACACAGGTGTTCAAATCTCACAAACCGATTAACAGACACAAACAAAAGGTAACAAAAAAACCTTGAAGAATCATATGAACCATTAAAGAAGCGAGACTAGTTAACACTTTAAAACTAAAAAAAAAAAAAAACTATGAGTGAGTAATAGGAGTGGTTGCAACAGCTGCATTGCTCAATGCATTATTCCGAAAGACTATATGATTCAAATTTGACAAAATAAGTCAGAATTCAAATTTGGTAAAGACGTCATGTTTCTTAAACCTTGAAAGATACATTCAAGTAGAGAAATGCAACTTTGATATACAGTACTGAATCAATATACCGAATTTACCGTTGGTGTTCAGACGATAATGGACATATGATTTCTACAGATGCGATGTTTATAAAGAAAGAAATGAAGTCGATTCGTTATTTGTTTGTAGTAGGCAACGGACAGACTTTATTTTCACATTGATCTTAAATGTTTTAGCATTTTTCGGCGGCAAATGAAATCTTTAATTATACTTATAGGGTAGAGTATGAATGAAGAAAAGTTTAAGGATATAAGTGTATAAGACAGTATCAAAGAAGCCAAAAGACAAGAATCTTCAGTTACAGTGAAGTAGCCATATACATGTCAAGCGATTTCTTTAGTAGCAATATTGTTTACTGCTAAATGTTGACTGTACTACTCCGCTCGATATCGTTTTATTTTGATGACTTGTATTTTTTTTTCTATGAAATGTTGTTTTTGTGAAGGCAAAAGCATGATTTCTCGTTTCAGTGTTTCTCATTTGAAGTTATTCTGTATTAATAACAAACATACTACAGAATTTTTATTTTGATAAATTGATCGAATGAATTTTCCTAAACGTAGCCACCAACATTGTAGAATTCTTAAAATCAATAATCTAATGCCATAGCAATATACAAAAATAGAAGTTAAATAATATTTCAAAACCTTTAAAATTAAACTCTATTTCTATTTGTACTTCTAAATAAGGACAACTCATTTGACATATATTCTATAACCTTTCTTAAATGACATAAAAAAAAATGTAAACATGGACATAAATCTACCTTTAATACAGTTTTGTGAAACGGAACGTCTCAAAATACAATCATGGTCCAAAATAAACTGAATAACTTTAACACATGATGTAGTTGTGTGTTCTTTAACACTGTAATTATTCAACATGTTCAAGGCCATATGTGTTATTCAAAAAATAAAACACCATCCGAGACTGCTCGTCACAAGTTTTTTTCTTCTTCAAATAGTACATTTGACGGTTGAACACACCTTTTATATTACAGTGTGGATAAATAAAAATAGGCTTCAATAAGAACAAAGTTAAAATAACCTATCGCCATTAATATTGAACATATAATGTTTAGCGATAAACAAAAACATCATTTACTCCTTGTAAGATATAATATGATAACTGGCTATATGAATATGTCTTTTCCTTGTTATTCATTAAATTGAATGTATTCCTCTTGGTTTTCATGAATGGGAGATTAGCATAAAGCTACTGAAATGAGTTAAAGTTCGAATTCCTAAACAAACAAAAAAAAGCGCACAATATGACGCAGAAACCTACAGAATATACATACTGAGAAATTACAGGTCAAAAAGTATTCAGAATATAAAAACAGTATATATAAGAACAAAAATACTTATTTTATACACGACAAAATATACAAAACTGCAATTTAAGTGTGAAACCATAGTTTGTTTAACCCCTGGTGCATTATCATTTGTTCCGTGAAAATACAATAGAGAAATGTTTTATAGTTTTGTAGAATAATAACAAAATAACAAAGTAAAATCAAAATCATTTGTCTAGACGAAATAATTTTCAGTAGTACTAAGATTTAATGCACCGAAATGATTGTCAGTAATACTAAGATTAAATGCATCGAAATGATTGTCAGTAATACTAAAATTAAATGCACCGAAATGATTGTCAGTAATACTAAGATTGAATGCACTTAACCCCGAGGAAAAATAAACATCGTATAGCTGAACAATATAATTTTCTATTACCTTATTCGGTATTTTTTTTATTATCAAAAATGACTTTTCTGTTGATTTTATTTCATATGGTAAACTAAACTTAACTATAGGTTGCACTTTGTAAATACAGCTGTTTCTCAAACCACGCCTCTTTTGGGGAGATATAGAATATTCATAGATAATTAATTTTGTTTACATACTGGTTCCCAGTTATGATCTCTATGTTTCATCTCATAGAGACATAACTTGGGAATGTTACCAGTAAATATACATATGCATATTGTTTATATTGAAATCTGTGGTAATCCTACAGTTAAGGTAGGGGTAGTTAAGAAATTTAGTGTTAGTTTAAACTCTTAGAAGTTCGGGGCATATCAACGTTGAAAATATGCCGCACAGCCCTATATTTTGACCTTTGAAAAAAATAGTAGTGCATATGAACTTTCCATTCTAGGATATGATTTTTTTCAAAACTTCATAGTAAAAGTGGTACAGTTTTAGCCGTAAAAGGAGTTCCTACGGGAAATTGCATTGTCAATATTTACAGAAATGCAACCTATATTGGGTGAAAATAGAGAACATACAGAATTTAACCAAATTTGGTTTATCTCACAGATTTTAACCAAATTAACTCTAATATGAAGTTTTATAAATATTTCATGAAGATTGAGAAAATCCTGGGCCTTAACTATGATGACTCAGCATAAATTCACAGTTTATAGTATGCATAGTTTACTTAAAGCCCTGAATGCAAAATAAATTCATAATTTATGCATATTTGTAAGTTAAATTGTTTAGAAGTGCTTATATTTACTCCTCGCTGTCATTGAAACTCATAGATCCTTCCTGAATATTATTGGTGGGGTGTTGTTGTCCTGTCGATAACCCAAAAGTAAGCCGTAACACCTAACTCTGCTTTTTTGTCACCGCAACATAAAAAATACAAGCTAGAAATACAAAAATATCTCAACAAAACTTACAATAGTGTGTCCTATCCTGAATATGTACTAAATATTCCATATTGCTAGAAACAGCAGAATAATTTAGGAAGTTTGAGGTCCCAGGGGCAAAAAACAGAGAAAATTGCCTACCCCCTGGGTCATAAAACAAATAATTTAACTTGTAAATGCTATGATTTTATGATTTTAAAGGTCTTAATATGGAAAACAATAACTGTGCTTGGAAGTTATGCAAAATTCAGATGTTAGCAGTCATTTCTATAAAATTTTAAGTGAATTTGTACATCAGACTGATATCTGCATACATACAACTATTGCAAATATGGCTTTGTTTTAACACTTCTAGTTCATATATTAGCTAAATTATGTCAGATGTATGGTTAGAGATGATACTGTTGTGACAAAAATTCTAAACTGACCATTTGAGGCAGAAATTGAGAACTTTCATTGACAAATAGGCATACAGTAATATGTGGACTGGAGACAGAGGCAGGATTGGATACTTTATGTAATCTTGAATGTTGGAATGATTGACTGCTAAACATTACATTAACAGTATTCTGAAATGCTTTTAATTTGTTATCAGAACAGTTTTAAACAGGTTCTAGGCATTTCATGTCAGAAAACATGCAAATAGGGTAAGCTGGCAATAATTAAAGTCTTGTTTTCAAATTCTTTAAAAAACTGAAACAGGGGAGGGGGATATAAAATGTACAGTAAAAGACAACTTAGAGTATATGCAGTGATTTTTTCAAGGCTATAATTCTGACAAATAAGTATTAATGTGAGAAAAAGTGTTTTTAAATAGTTTTCTATTTGAATAAATGTCTGTATAGGTTGCACTTTGTAAATACAGCTGTTTCTCAAACCACGCCTCTTTTGGGGAGATATAGAATATTCATAGATAACTAATTTTGTTTACATACTGGTTCCCAGTTATGATCTCTATGCTTCATCTCATAGAGACATAACTTGGGAATGTTACCAGTAAGTATACATATGCATATTGTTTATATTGAAATCCGTGGTAATCCTACAGTTAAGGTAGGGGTAGTTAAGAAATTTAGTGTTAGTTTAAACTCTTAGACGTTCAGGGCATATAAACGTTGAAAATATGCCGCACAGCCCTATATTTTGACCTTTGAAAAAAATAGTAGTGCATATGAACTTTCCATTCTAGGATATGATTTTTTGTAAAACTTCATAGTAAAAGTGGTACAGTTTTAGCCGTAAAAGGAGTTCCTATGGGAAATTGTAATGTCAATATTTACAGAAATGCTACCTATATTCGTCGATTTAAAAACAAAAGAGCAAACGTGAGCAAAAAAAAATAAGAAATAAAAAAGAAACATGCACGATATTATTTTCTCTAATATATTTATTTTATCGACGACAACACGTGTTTATCAAACTCTTTTCAAGTGTCGCCAATTTTTTTAGGCATGGTGTTTAGCGGCTAGCTGTGCTGAAAATTTGTGTCTACCTCAGCTGGTATTGTTTGGTAGCAGGAGGTTATATACACAAAGGAAGCGGTTAAAACAACCAGGTGGACGTATGAAATCTACACATATTTACGTAAAGCATTAACATTGTAAAAATGTAAAAATGTAATACGGCATTCACTTATAACTTTTTAGTCTGTAACTTTCGTTAATCATGTTAATATTGTACACCCCTTAATGGAATTAACAAAGATAGAAGGGTTTTAAAATGAAAAAAATCCATGTAATTTATGCACATTATAACTCGTCTACAATTATTGTAAACTACACGTCAAGGACATATTGTTTAAAATGTTTGGTGTTTGAAAGCACACAGAATATCTTTTGAATTGAAAAAGAATTATTAACAATATGACTATAGTTGTATAGGTTTAAATTACGACGTATCAGTGCACACATATATTTCTGTAAATAATCTAGTATTTTAATTACTCGTGGCGTTTCGTTCTACAAGGTAATCATTTTGTAAAATACTTTAAAGGTCATGTGTCGTAAATGAAATATATCTCTACGTTTCAATCTTGTTTACAAGGTTTAAAAGGTAGCGAACCATTCCACGCACGTTTTAAAATTAGCCGAAAAGAATAGTCTTTATTGTCTTTCGACTTGTCGGTTGTTACCCCCCCTTTTTTTCTCCATCTTCTTTTGTTGTTATACCATGTGGAAATATCATTAACCTGGATGTATGTTACTAGCAAGTAACAACACAAAAATCTAAATATACAAATTTGCAATGCATCTGAAAGAACAGCTTCTCACAATGTACGCGGACCTCATTATTTACTAGATGTACCATAAAAAGGGTCAATAATTCGCAGATATTCAGAAGAATCATATTTATTTACAAAAAGCATTTAATTAATGACACGAATCTCCTGCAACATGAATCAATTCGAATGATTTATTTAACTTGAGATTTATAATGACGAAAATATAACACTCTGAATGCTGATTTAAAATAACGCTCGTGTCACGTACATGTAAAATAATTTGAAAGACTGAATTTTGTGAATCAACAGTTAGTATCTAGCACTTAATACTCAGTTGACAACGAAATTCTTGGAAATGATTTTAACTACACATAAATTATAATTTTTCTAGTTATATCAATATGATTACAAAAGAAAATTTTTTCATGAACTTTTTTACTTTGATACTCATGACGTATTAATACATTCTTACAATAATTCTTGGAAATCATTTTAACTACGCAACATTATTACATATATATTCTTCCGCATAACATCAATCTTTTAACAACTGATCTTTAACTGTTCGGTTCTTTTACCTTCTAGGCATTCAATTATTTGGCTTTCAGCGCTCCTGGTGAATGTAAATTCAAAAAAGCGCCACGGAGCATGGATGTTATAGTATTGTTTTCAGTTTTCCCATGATCTTCATTATTCGGTTCCCCTGAAATTTACGTTCTTGTCTTAAACAGTGTAAAGATTACCTTTATCTATGTATGTTCATATATATCTAATACAGATGTTTTGTATTTTATTACCTTTAACATATAAGTCTTTAAGAAATTGTATTGTAAGAACAGAGGTTATTACACTTGTAAATTTTCCATTCGGGTTGGAATACGCAAATTAAACCAATATTTATATTGGCAATTAATCATATTACGGACAGAGAAGTCCACTCATGCGTAAATACACGAGACTGACATGAAGAAGATTAATGGATTTTTTTACCTGTGACTTGATCAATGGAATGTTATTGGCCCTAGGCAAATCTAAACCGTTAAGACAACATTTTGTCTTTACATAGAACCAAATTATGATATATTGAGGTACATGATTATGAAATTAAACTAAGGAAAAGATTTGTCCGCCTATTCTTACTAGGCATAACATTAGCAGATAGTGATATTGAATTCAATATTAACTTGAAAAGAAAATATGTTTAAAATATTCACTTGTTTTAAAACATTGTCTGACTGTATGATGTGGATTCATTAACATTTACGTTTATTTTTTTACATATATTAGGCCGTTAGTTTTCTCGTTTGAATTGTTTTACACTTGTCACATCGGAGTCTTTTATAGCTGACTATGCGGTATGGGCTTTGCTCTTTGTTGAAGGCCGTACGTTGACCTATAGTTGTGAATTTCTGTCTCATTTGGTCTCTTGTGGAGAGTTGTCTCATTGGCAATCATACCAGATCTTCTTTTTTATATTGTAAGTTATCTTGATCTATTGTGTATAGGTGAAAAACGAACTTAAATGTTCAACAAAATTCAAAATCATGTTACCCTGGTTTTGAAACATGTGTCAAAACCTAGTTATCGTTTCCCCATAAAGGAACATTTCATCAGTCATTGAACATGGGTACACATGAAATAAAAAAATCATATCATACATATATCAAAATAGTATAATATTGTATAGTTTAACCACATATTCGCGTGCCTGTCCAAAGTCATGACGTCGTCAGTGGTTATCATATGTCATATTCTAATATGTATTTTGTAATGTCAAGGTTTTTATGTGTAGGGAGTCCATTGATATCCATGGTTTAACTTATTTAAAACTATTCTAGACTCGGTTCATATAAGAGCTTGTTGGTTTGAAGTTTTATTGAGATAAAACTCAATTCTTTTCAATTTACATGAAAAAAAAATTGAAATTGTATTTTCCGTTTGACTATTTAAATAGTAATTGTGGCTGTCTTCGTGCATTGTATGACAAACGTATAAAAATTCTTTTGATAAATCTTCCCTTACTTCTGTTAAGACAAAATATAAATACAGCAGCTAATAGGCATCATCTTAAAAAGTTGTATAGCGTTTAACATGACCAGTTCTGACATGGAAGAGTATATGATGTTCACACACTAATATCAATTGACATGGAAGAGTATATGATGTTCACACACTAATATCAATTCAATTTCACAGTCAGACAGAATCAACAACACAAAATATTTGAAAACTTGCTATCCCCACAAACGGCAGTTTTGTATTGATCTTACATTGTCTTATAATCAAGTATTGTGATTAAAGGCAAAAAGATCCCAAAATTTCTATTTTTATCGAAAAAATATACACAATTGTCCGGAAAGTACGTTTAACTATTCTAATGTCAGTAAATTGTAACGAATTATCCCAGTCAATTTCACTGGAGTATATGTATTGGTATACACTGTTTGAGTATATAAGTATCTATCCTGTATAATCTTTTCAAGATTATAGAACGTCAAATATTCCAGTGGCTGATGGACGTACGATGACATCCAGTAATGTTAGGCGCTTTACAATGTCAAATTAATTCACGATAAACTTTTCCTGATGGAGTTTGAGACTTAGGTTCTGAAAATTTCTGATCAACGGGCAATTTAAAAAAAAAAAAGAATAGTATTAATCGAGTACTTTTTACTACTGACTCCTGAGCTGATGATACCTTTCGGGACTAACAGTCCAAAAGCAGACACATTGATACAGTGCGTTTCATTGGTTGATATAGACACATTGACACAGTGGGTTTCATTGGTTGATATAGACACATTGACACAGTGCGTTTCATTGGTTGATATAGTCGAGGGTTTGATTTTGTCAGGTTTGATGAACTTCCACCTGTTTGTAATTTACCTAAGACATGTTAGAGTCAATATAATTTTAAAACTTTTTCTAAAAAATTGAAAGGCAGGGATATATAAAATCGTAGAAAATTTAGTAGTGTTCTGACCAAAATAGTAATAAAAAAGACATATCAGGTCAAATTTTTATGAGGGAGTTGGGAATTTGTTTTGTAAATAATTTCTTAATATATCAACTGGGAGTATTAGAAAAGTATATACTATATACTGTCAGTATCAAAGTACTGACTATTGAGTTCAGGATACCGCCGGGGACTAACATGACAGCAACAGACATATTGACCAAGTTCTAGTAAATAATAAAAAATACTTTATAAATGCCATGCGTCAAAAGAGCATCTCCGGATTTACTTTGATCATGACATCTCAATCATAAACATTTGAAAACCAGTGATGTATTAATATGTAAGTCTAATGACCAAAAGGGGCATACAAAGAATAGCAAAATGCATATAAGACAAGACATTATTTTTTGGGTCATCAGTATGTTTTTAATTTTATCTTTCAATTGTTTTGCATTCAAGAAAAAAATGCTTAAGACTGCCAGATATAAACTTACTCGTAGATCATGACAATGATATTCTGCAAACAAATTTATATTCTCCAAGCGGTTTTACCCATCACTTTTTACTTCTAGACGTCTTACGGTGGATTTATCATGGTACTAGTTTCCATCCGACAAAAATCGCGCCATGCGAACACTAAAATTGGATTTCGTTAAGATAATGAAATGAAAAATCGTATCGCCTCAACAGAACTCTGTACAATTTTCCTGGACGACAGTATCAAATCGGATTGATAATCTGAATGAAAATCATACCGTGTAAACGCAGCTTTTCACACATATATATATATATATAAACAAGTCTAAATTGAAAACAACGTTCAAACCTATGATTGCGTTGGATAAAAACCGCAATTTTTATACGTGTGCATGCAAAACAAATTTCTTGGTAGAGGGGTCTAAATACAGCACAAACAACATTTTCCAAAAGACCAAAAAAGTCAAAAAGTACATTTTAACAAAACGCATTTGACTAGCAGGTCGAACAACGGATGTTCTTAAACCCTGCTGACTGCCATGGCGATTGCCAAATAAACGGATCACCAGATGTAAAAATGGATCTTAATTTATTAATTAAATAAAAGTAAACACATAAACATAAGTAAAAACGTTTAAACCCGCTGCATTTGTTTGCACCTGTCCTAAGTCAGGAACCTGATGTTCAGTGGTTGTCGTTTGTTGATGTGGTTCAAAAGTGTTTCTCGTTTCTCGTTTTTTATATAGATTAGACGGTTAGTTTTCCTGTTTATAACAGTTGAATTTGATAGAATTCAATTTCAACTGTTATAAACAGTTGAAATTGAATTCTATCAAATTTGCCTCATAACCGCCTTTGAACTGTGGCAACAAAACAATCACAAATGCTATACAAAAGTATAAATCACAAAAAGATACAAGATACAAATTAACAATCTTAGAGTACTAGTAGAATAGAAGTTACTAAACGCTATTTCAAAGCATAATTTTAATTAATGAATAAATCTTGTTCCCCCAAACTCAAATATAAGTTTATGCACTTCAAGGAATTAAGTGTAAAACGTCCTAATCATTTTGAGACAAGCATTATCTGGTGCAATTACAAAATAAAAATATAGACATGACATAGGACAATAAAGTTCGATACATGTAAAGCAATGCATATTGAGTTATATTAAATTATTGAAATATATAAAATATTAATACCGATCCACACACTATTCAATGGTCGTACTACAATTTAGAATGAGTGTTACCAAAGGAAATACACATGTATATGGATCGTATCTTAATTGACGAGGTCTATAAACGGCAAATGCCAGGTATTCGTGAAAACGTTTACATATAAAAGATGTCTTTTCCTGAAATGCTACAGTTTATGTGTTCAGCTTATTTAGACAACTGCATGTCTTTTCTTCTACGATTTTTAGGTTTAATTGTATCCTGTTGTCCTACTTTGAAAAGCATTTTATGCTTAAAAAATAATTGTGTCATCTGTTGCAAAATTTGTTTTTTTTTTCTTTTGGTTTTTTCTTCTTTTGTGTAATTATTGAATGACTTGTTTGTTGTCTTACTTTACTTTTTGTCTTTATCAGAGACTTTATGAAATATTTCTTTCTTTTACAAAATATATTTATCACGTATTTTTAAATGATGCTGAATAGTCTGTAACGTTTTTTTTTTTTTTTTTTTTTTCACTGGTTATCTTTAAAATATCCCATGTATTCTGTATTGACAGAATAAAACAAAATGCTCATAGGCAAAAACTAAACCGTAGCAATGGTTTGAAATATCGTATCATTCATCAATATTTTTTTTGACGATTTTCTATGGATAATAACATATCTTACCTTGTCTACCATTTTTAATATTTGCAGCTATATACCTTGCTTTGATTGATCGTGACTCTAGAATATAATGTGCTGTGTAATAGAGGAGAATATAATGTGCTGTGTTATAGAGGAGAATATACTTAGGTAAAATAAAAACCAAATGCACAAAAAAAGACAATAGCATGACAAAAAAAGAAGCGACTAACATTCAATGATATCTCTATAAAACACTCACAGAAAACTAAATATTGCGCAATTCTACAAAAAAAAAAACAGGTGGAATCGAAAGAGCGAGCATTTCCTTTTAGCTATGTAACTCTCTGCTTTGTTCTTCTATTTTCTTTATGAAATTGTAGTTACATGTGGTTAGTCATTCCATTTTCTTGTATAAAATGTGGTGCCCATAATTGCGTAGTAAACGGTGATATTCAGACAAGAAACATAACAACCGATAGAAAACCATCCCAAGACAATAGTTTATAAGCACAATCACATTTACAATGAATAGTTAAGTAATATAACATAATATGATAACTTACCATTCTAACATGATAGTAGAACAAATATTTTTTAAAGAAAATTATTCAATATTTTTTTTAATAAAATCTTCGAATAGCAAGACGATTTCCTGCCAACACTGTGAGCAACCATTACAGTAGCCATGAATATCTTAGAAACAGTGAGACTTAAGAAACGATTTAGAAGATAATTTTTGATAGGATTTTACTTTTTAATCGACAAAATGAAATAATGCGCATTTGAAACAAGTATTTAGAGTACATGCAGCCTTTATGATTTGCCTATATCTAATATATGAATGTATATGTAGTGGAATATCATGAATTACTAAGAATTATAAAAAAACACTATCACTATTGTTTAAGTACAAACAAAAAGAGAATTCACTTTTGAATAAGTTATTCAACTATAACATCTGCAGTTACAAATAACCCTAATTACGTGCTAAGAAAAAGACCGTATATTTGTTCTTTTCATAGTAAAGCGTATATAAGTTATGACAAATTTGTATAAGTCACCTTGATTTGTCATTGCGCAATCGTTATAATGTTGTACTCTAATACCTTATATTTAAAGCTGTGTATTGATTTACGATAGGAACGTTTACATTCGATTGTATTGTGCACAGATAATTTGGCTCATTAAATTTATGATCTTTGAAACCAAACCTTTTCGCAAACATTATTATCACATCGGTAAAACCTTTTCGAAGGAAAATAAACGTAAATATAAAGTTCACAAAATTAAATGAACCATAAATAGCGAATTTCCAGAGATATAATGTTTTCCATTTTCAATGCTTTAGTTATTGACGACTAAGTTTTTATAACTCTAAATGACCTTATTATAAATACGTTTAACTAGTCAACTCGACTCACAAAACGTTGATAGGTTTCTACACGAAACAGTTTTCTGTGGTCACTTTCTATGGAATTAAAGACTTGTGCAGTTTTTTTGTAAGATATTATGTCAGTTTCAAAAGCATAATAACAACATTCATTGAAATTTGATAAAATATGTTTCAATCATATTTTGAAAGACTAGCTGTATTTTGAGATATATTTGATTGTTTCATTGCCAATCACATCACATCTCTTTATTTTTTATGTCGGCAATACAATTGAACAGAAATACTTATTTCAAAGGAGATCTGCTCTTGCCAAAAGACAGACACGACAATGTTAAAACACACATATGGAAAAACAATCGCCGTGCATCTAAATGGTTCATAAATACGTTGATCCCATCTAAATCATTAAACCTGAAACAAAAAAACAAAAAAAAAACGATGTAAATGATCCTGCTTCATATCCTGACTGACACATGTAATTGAACGCTAGAACTGTTTCCAGAAATATTTCAATAATGTAAACTTTCCATTTTTATTTAGAAACATTCAGCAGCACCTGAGTTTAGTACATATCTTACACGACGGGTGCCACATGTGGATCAGGATTTGCTTACCCTTCCGGAGCACCTGAGATCACCCCCAGTTTTTGGTGGGGTTAGTGTTGCTTAGACTTTAGTTTTCTATGTTGTGTCATCTGTACTATTATTTGTCTGTTTGTCTTTTTTTTTTGGCCATGGCATTGTCAGTTTGTTTTCGATCTATGAGTTTGAATGTCCCTCTGGTATCTTTCGTCCCTCTTTTACAAATGGCACGGTATTCAAGAACTTGCTTTTTTGATTAGGAATCCATTGGTAGAGGGTTGGTTCTTGAGAGAAAGCAAGTGAAATAACATTTCTTAATTAAAATGACTTCTTCGAATTTTTTGCTAACGCAATCATCATTTAGCTGAACATTAAAGAATACAAGTGAAAATTAATCAAACCTTTATTCATTGTTCGAAGCCATAAACATGTCCTTCGTTTTCGGGTTCGATATCACCCTGTCATTAACAACACAAATGCCACTACCGGAAGTACAACCTGTTGTCTAAGGATTTTGATGGGCTTCGGTTAGCTCAATCGTCAGTTTTCTATTTCTGTTTGGTGGATTACTCTTGTCTTAACTTATGTTTGTTTTTGCTTTTGTAATTTTAGCTCTTCGATCTGAATTCTTTTTTGTATAACTCATCAAATATTTTTTAAACAACATCTATCTCATAAAGATACTAAAACAATTTTTCAATATATCTATCATCATTTAGCTGAACATTAAAGAATACAAGTGAAAATTAATCAAACCTTTATTCATTGTTCGAAGCCATAAACATGTCCTTCGTTTTCGGGTTCTATATCACCCTGTCATTAACAACACAAATGCCACTACCGGAAGTACAACCTGCTGTCTAAGGATTTTGATGGGCTTCGGTTAGCTCAATCGTTAGTTTTCTATTTCTGTTTGGTGGATTACTCTTGTCTTGACTTATGTTTGTGTTTGCTTTTGTAATTTTAGCTCTTCGATCTGAATTCTTTTTTGTATAACTTATCAAATATTTTTTAAACAACATCTATCTCATAAAGATACTAAAACAATTTTTCAATATATCTATCATCACTTTGTTTGGAATTCGAGCTTATCTCAAAACAAGTAAGTTCAATTAAAAAAAAAAAAGACTGAATGTGGCATTTTTATAAAATTTTACAAATGTATGATCAGAACAAATATTTGGCCCATGATATTGAACAAAAAAAACCCAAATACTATTAATGTTATTGACATTTCAACAGGCTAATATAAACAGGACATTTTAGTGCAGAAAGATAATTGTTGATGTCACTGTGATGTCACAAACAAGTTGATAGTGTAATATTTTAGCTAACATGACTATTTTAGAAATAGATTTTAGACATGATAGACATGAACAACAATATTACCCAAACATATATTTTACACACACAAAAATCTGTTAAAAATGCATCGTGTAGCAAAATATACTTTGGGGTAAAGCTGTTCCTCATATCTCATTTTTAAAAACAATGTATCAAAATGAGGCTGTTTTGTGTTCTGTCGTAAATTAATTTTAGGTGTTCGTTGTTATTCTGTGGTTTACATGTTGAAATGTACTATTTTATTATTTATTTACGTATTTCTCTGTCCTGAATGTTCTAGCATTTATTTGTACTGTATTCCTGTCACGTAATATGTCATTTTAGCGGTATTTTTAACATTGCCATATAAGCTGAATGTTTGGCTAGCCATAAAACCAGGTTCAACCCATCATTTTTTGTTAAAATGTCCTGTACCAAGTCAGGAATATGGCAGTTGTTATCACATAGTCCGTTTCTATGTATGTTGGCGTATGTTTGTGTAGCAGTTCAGTGTTTCTGTTGTTCCGTTTTGTATCCTCTTATAGTTGATGTGTTTCCCTCAGTTTTGGTTTGTGACCCGGATTTGTTTCTGTTAAATTGATTTATGACTATTGAACAGCGGTTTACTACCATTGCCTTTATTTGGCAGTGTTTGCAGTACATTTCTCTATTTGAGCAGGAATTCTCCGCTCAAAACGGAAGGGTTGGCAGTGTATGCAGTTGTGCAATATAAATACTGATATCTGACAGACATGTGTCTTTTGAAAATCTGAAGGACGTTATTTTGTAGCTTTATGATACTTTTTGATTTTCTAATTCAAGGGGCTGAAAAAGTTGCCTCATCATACTTCTCCTTTGACCTAACGAGACTTACAAATAAATATCAATTCATGTCCGACCTTAGACGCTTCGACTGTCATTATTTCAAACTTGTGTCTGCATCTTTAGTAGATGAGAGGCAAAAGATCCCAAAGGGAAAATCAAACTCATAAGTCGAAAATAAACCGGCAACGCCATGGCAAAAAAAAATAGAAAAAGAACCAAAACAATAACAACAGTATACAAAACACAATATAGAGCAACGCGAATCCCACCAAAACCCGGGGGTGATCGCATGTGCTCCGAACGGAAAGCAGACCCTACTCCACATGTGACACCATAGTAGCAATTACCTATTGGTGCACACCGTTAAATATAAATTTCTGAAAAGTGACCCAACAAAAACTCATTTACGAGTAGCCAAATGTGTGAAATACTTTTGAACTTGCAAAGGCTTAACACCTTTTATTGTTTAAACATTTCAGACAGTATTACGATCAACATTGATGTACTAGTGGATGAAAACATTTTTTTTTGGTGCTGTCAAAGTGACGCATACCGCATTTTTTCTTGTTATAGAAATGGGTAATAAATAAAGACATTTGTCCAATGCGATACTATTTTCTTTCATTTAGTGACTTGATTGCCTTCAGAATCTTCAAATCAATTCTTAAAATAGTCAATAGAAAGTAAAACCTCTGACGCAAATGGCAGTCATTTGAAGCCCGAAGATATAAGTTCAATATTTAATATTTACACAAACACATTTAATATACAACAGCCGTCATGTTTTATTAATGATCAATACTAAAATGTGTAGGTTTTCATTTAAATGTAAATTAGTTTTATATATTATTCATATATTACTGTTGCCAACAAAATAAATATTCCCCAGATTAGATCAGTCGTGGGAATAATATGAATTTATTTATAGGTTATGCAGTTGCAGTTTTGATATCTATTAGAGCTTTGAAAGAACGTTCATATGTAGTTTATATTACTTAGCGCGTTACCAAATGTTTCAAAAGTTATCAACGTTCAGTGATACGTAGACATTTTTCTTCATTGAGTTGCCTACGAACAGAAACAACTGGGCAATATTCTTGAGGTTGTTAATCAGCTAATTGGTTTTATGGACATTTTTAAGTCTTGTTTGAAAAAAACGTTTAAATGGTGACGTTGGAATGGTTACTTATGCACACAAGGCATACATTTATTTCAATATAATAATCCTTTAAATCTTCTTGACTCAATATTTGTCAGCGGTTGACTGTTAAATATAACATACATAGCAAACATCATGACGTAAACATTAAATGAGGTAAACACATATTTAAGTTTGTCCATAATAAGTTATTTGTTGAAAAAAAGCTTTTTAATTAATAGAACATTAATATGTCCAAATAATCTAAGGAAAAATATTGTCATATCGTCGAAACGATGACTGAAGCCTTCCGGCAGTCTTTCAAAGTTAATATGTCTGTTCCCACTATTATCAATGTATACAGGTTACATCATTATTATAACTAACTAATAACTTGAATAAGTATTTATCTGCCAACTGCAGAACGTCTACCCGATGCAGGTTATTGTTATGACTCAATCTGAGTATATTACATAGGTTTTGATTGCAGGATAACAACAAAGTAATTGAATACGTAATTTATGTTTTGTGTATAATTCATCTACTATGAACCACAATTGCTTGTTCAAAACTATTGGCCAATGATATCCTAGTGATTTTACTACAAAATGTTAAGAGGTACAAAGATTATTTCATTTTATCTAATGTTTTCAAATTTAAAATTAAAAAAAAAACAAAACCATTTTTGTCTCTTTTTTGTTGATTCCAATAATACATCCCCTACCCAATAAAGTGTTATCAATCAGTCGAAGTAGCTGCAATGTTGGTATTGCACCTGCAATGTTTTCGCAAGACTGAGCACATGCGAGACATTTAAATCCCCAATCACACAAAAATTACTTGAGATATAAAAAAAACCAAAAAAAACCCAAAAAAAATGGTTCTATCTCAGAGGCTATACTATTATGCCAACTGTTGGTTGGTCACAGAGAGATTAATTTTATATGTTCGATGGTTATGATTATATTAAAGCCAACATCTTATGAGATCAAAACCTAATAGTGATAAGAAATAACCCCAAATAGTATGTGATTAAACTTTAGAATACTTATAAAGATAAGATGATATGGTATAATTGCCAATGAGATAACTCTCCACATGACCAAATGACTTAGAAGTTAGCAACTGTAGGTCACCGTTCGGCCTTCACCAATGGGCAAGTTTCACTGGTTTTCAAGCCATTCAACTTCGTACTTTATTTGGCCTTTTGTAAACTAGTTTATTCACTGATGAGTCTTTTTGAAAAGACGAAACGCGCGTCTGCAGGACAAAATTTAAAACCGGGTTTATATGACGAGTTTACTTCCATACGCAACATATAGCTCGTTTTGTTACAAATTTGTTTATATATTATCTTCATCATGTCAAGTTTACTGATAATATCCTGTCACTTACTAACCCACATTTCAGTAAGTGCTTGCATTTCATATACCCCAGTGAACTTGATATAAAGTTTACTACCTAACTAGAAGAAGTGATGATTGCTATTGTTCTATTTTTCATTTTTCAGCAGTAAAATACCGTCTACTCCAATCGAATGGCATTTACATTGTGTGTTACATTACCCACTCGTGCATGTTCAAACTACACGAACTTAATAAGCAGTAGTGTACTCCTGACACACATACTTTCAAAAGACGTATGAGGAAGACATATAAGGGGTTCTATTTTTTACATTCTAAAAGTGAAAGTTGTTTGTAACATGACTGCAGTTTTTGACTGAATATATATTACAAAAACATGGCTGCGTTTAATGAAAACTTATTGTATCATTTGTAGCCGAAGTGTCTGAATGACAAGGAATGCATTTTTTCATAATCTGCTTAATAATAACATAAGAATTCTTCTGATTATGACTGTTACATCTTCTGAAATGTCGGGATATGAAAATGTTAGCGTTATCAAGGTAATTTAAGGACATTTTCAGTTACTTATTCAGTATATGACAGTTTCCTTTAAAGATTCATACGTAATTGATAGCTAGTGAACTCAATGCAAATATAGTAAAACCGATTGAGAATTGTTTGAAAATTATTGAATTTACTGCTGTTAAAATCTGCAAGAAAATTTAGATGACTTACTAGTCCAATTTTGGTGTTAAGTATCTATGATAAAGATTTTCTAGAAAGAAGCGTGTCTTTTGCGCACAATATTCGGTTTCGAATTTTTTCGGAACTTTTCGGGATTTTTGTTTATTAATGCTCTTCCGCTTATTTGATTTAGTTTTCCAACATTTAATTCGAGCGCCACCGACGACTCTAATGTAGTTGAAACACGCGTCCGCCATACAAAATATAATTCTCTATGCCAAAGCTGATCGTGGACAAATTTGTCATTCTATTACCTTTCCTCTCGAAACATCTTGAACATCGGTAAGGAGCAAACTGTCAATTTGAGTTCAAAAATGATTTTCTATTGTTTGATTTATTTAGATTAAACACAACTGCCACAGCATACCTATTCACATTATATTTCATATCGTTTAATTCATGTGTTTCCAATTACTAACGACATACGATAGTTTCAAAATAATAATCAATGTTTAAAATTGAACAAATAACACACATGTTATATGATTTCAAGGTGTCGTTTAATCTTCATCATGTTAATCCTCTACGTATTTTCAACTATATCGAATTCCTTAAAAAAACGCAACGAATGTTGAAGTTGAGATTGAATCTTTTTACACAGAAAGTGTACTTTTAATTCAGGTGGAGTATCAATAACTTTACCAAATAACTTCAAGTTCAACTAATTTTTACACGTTGTTAATAAACGTTATACGTTTTCATTACCAGGAATACAAAAAACTCGAGAATTTTTTTAATGAACAAACATGGGTACAAAAAGTTTGATATGCCTGGATCGTATTTGAAATTAGTTCATATGTGAAATTATATTTCAGTATATGTTTTAATTTTCACAAAACTTCAAAGGGCACATGAAGTAATTCAGTAGTTCATCACTATTTTTGATATTGTCAAGCTTGCTTAATTTCATCATTTGATAACAAAAAGACACGTTTATATGTTCTGCATGACGGTAAGGACGGACATAGAACAAACTTTATTCCTTTCATCTCAATAAAAGATATTATCATAATTTAAAAACGGATCACTTTTTCTTGCACTGAAATTAATATCAAATATCATAAAGAATTGTCAATTTAATTATAAATATCTTTTCATAAAATAGAGTCAATTACATACAAACTAAATGATCATTAATATTTATGACAAAGCATTTTTAAGAAAGAATAAATTATATGTGATGTTCTTTTCATTCCAGTTAAAATAGAATCCGTTTGAGATTTGAACAGAATTTTTGTTAAAAATATTTTGTAATAAACCTTTTTGATGAAGAAATAGATAAAGATAAAGTTCTTTAGATATCGTAATAGTGGTCTGATATGTTAAGGATGCTCACTCCTCTTGTTTTTTTTAATTTTTATCGCATATTCGGAATCCTCTGTTTTATCCCTGTAGCGCCAAAATATATTGTGCACGCTAACCCCTACTTTTCTTTTCGTAATGTTATTACATGCAATTTAAAAAGCCATATTTGAATATCTTATAAGATCCTTGTTATTTTTTCATAATTTTTGAAAGAAAAAAGGTGCCAATGTTAAATGTATGGAAAATCGAAAGAGAACCTTTCCCGCCAATTTTTCAATGGCTTATATCTCAAAAACAAGGTCACGGACCCTTCATTTTTTTCTTTTTCTTCTTATTTAGTTCCATTATTTATAAACTATCAATTTATAACAGTCTTTTAAAAAGCTTGATATTTTGAAACAGAGTAGCGAACATCCTTACGTCTCCAATTAGGTCCTTTTCCTTATTGTGACGTTTTCACTAAATATGGATTTGCAAGTCGAATGACGCATGCACACCATGAGACGCTTAACCTGTTGACCATGTTGATTTTCCGAATCAAGCTCCTTTTGGAGTGTTTGGGATTTCTCAGGCTGTGTTTCTTTGTTGTTTGATTTATATACTCTGAATGGATTCATAAGATTTGAACATCTGTTTGGTTAGCTTTGCCTTTAATTTTTTATTACCAAAAACTAATTATTTGTCCCTTTTAACGTCCTTTGTGAAAAGGCAGAACTATAGTTTAATGTTGCAAACCTAGATAGACATTTTGCTAGAAATTACGTGTTCTGTACTTGTATTTTGTTTTGGCAATTGTGACTCTTTAGCGTCAAATCTAATACAAACCAGTCCTATGTTGCTGTGTCGCCTACCCGAATTCATCAAAACTCAGTGGGTGACTTTAGTTATTAAAGGTGTTTGTGTTTCAGTAATTTTGATGTTGATATAAGGGATTACGGTTATAAAACATTCGAGTACGATTATCGTACTCAGACTCATAAATCGACCAATCAAAATACTGGATTAGGCAGCACAAATATTGAACTCCGAGTACTGAGTAAAGTTTTATGACCGAGATCCAATATCGATTTATATATAAATATATATATATATATATGGTACAATTGTTGTTAATCGTGTCGTTGCATGTTTACTCATACTAGTTTTATAATGTAAATATTCAAGTTAAAGTTTTATAACCGTAATCCCTTATAATTACTAAGTGTAAAATCAAATATTCCAAATAGGATATAAAAAATACTTGTGGGCTACAATTCTATGAGTTATAAAAAATCTTTTGAGTTTTTAAATCTGATTTAATTTGATACATTTCTTACAAGAAAAATTATGTTAATGACATTTAAAACCTTTAAAAAATTTTAACAGTACAAGGAGAACCAAGCTTTAGGTTTTTTGTTGTTGAAATTTTTGTTGGATGGACAATAAGTGTTTCTTTGATTTTCCTTAGATTGACATAAAGAATGATTAACTTATATGCATCCAAAGTTCAATCTTACAAAACTTATCAAATACGGCCACTTTCTTTACCCAATGAATTGTATATCTCAAATTATAACACATCTTTCACATCAATATGCTATTTTAGATGTTATCGACATATGTCCGGTATCAGTTTTAATATACACCCTGCAAATTTTGTATAGGCACTCATTTTTAGTATTTAATGGAATTGAAAACAAAATTCAAATCATTCTCTAATTTACATATGAAAAAAGTATAGCACAAATACCGAACTCCAAGGTTAGTTAAAAAAAAAAAAAAACAAAAAAAAAACAGACTTATAAGAAAATGTTTGAAAAGAAATATGAAAGATACTGATGATGTGTGTTTGTTGGTGTTCAACACTTCTTTCATCAAACTTGGCTAAATAACGGCGGTGTGTTTTATTGACGAAGGCCATCGGAAAACTGGCAATTTTTGTCAATTACTATTTGACAGGATGACAAACGAGTTGGGGCTAGTGATAAAATATCTGTTTTGGAATGGTTATTGCAAATATATACTTTAACAAAAAAAAGATATAATTATTTTAAATGTTTGTTTAATTTTTGCTATTTTTTATTTTCATGATCTGTAATACTGGTTATGCATGTTATAATAGAACAGATGTTTTCTTTCAAGTTATAATGCCTGTTATGTCATTAAACGTTGATGTTTCATTTTAGATGACTGTTAATGTAAGATTAGTTCCAATAATCCGAAATAAGTTAAATGCAATAATCAAAATGATGATGTCAATGAAATGTATTTTTACCTGTTTTTCACATTATAAATGTTTTATGTAATTAATATGACTACCTTTCCAAAGGTAAAATCAGTGTACCATTAGCAAAAAAACGTGACTTAAAGCACGTACATACTACAACATATATCTCTTGGTTTAAGACTTAATGTTCTATCTAGATAAAAGCACCACATTGTTAATTATTTGCTATATCTTTTGGTTAACCACTATGATGATTTCCTGTTTCGAGGTGAACATTCGGTCATCATTTCCTGTTAAAATAAGACGATCAGAATAAAGATAATATTCTACATCTTTAGAGAAGCACACCAAAAGATAACAGTTATCAACGGTACAAGGAATACGTCAAACATCCTTGCCAAATGTTATGAAATCTACAACATAGTTAACCATTCAATTTATACCACATCCCAATTAAACCTTAAGTGATCTTTAACGATTCGTTATCCTCTGTAGGACTTTAGCAGCCTTCTTACTTCGCTTTGTTGTCAATCGTGCAAAACCGATTTACCACAAGGACGTTTATTGTCTATCTCACAATGAGTCATTTGAAAACTGAAAACAAGCAAACAAACTTTGCCGCCTTCAAACTGAACCCCGCAACATTCTTTATGTGCCTGTCCTAAGTCACAAGCCTGTATTTCAGTGGTTGTCGTTGATCCATGTATGTCATATTTGTTTTTCGTAACTTGTTTTGTTATTAATCAGGTCGTTAGTTTTTCTCAAATGAATTGTTTCATATTTTTTATGTCTAGGACTTTCGTAGACAACTATATGGGATTAGTTTTTTGTCATTTGTCATTGTTGAAGACCGTACAATTGCCTATATTTGCTTACATCTACTCCATTTGAACTTTCGTGGATAGTTGTCTCATTGGCAATCATGCCACATCTTTTTCTATTTATATTGATTTTTGAAAAAGGAAGAAATAATGACCAAGGTTATCAATATTCATTACAAAACAAGTGAGAGGATTGTCCTGAGTATACTACAGTTTTCTATTTGTATGTGTTACATCATTAGGCGCAGTAGTAAGTGCTTCGGTACTGACAATTTGTTACACACATTCCTAAAATTTCCTGTTGATAATTGAGAAATTAATTACAAACTAAGATTGCAGCTCCCTCAGGTACAGTTTGTTTTTGATGAATACGGCTGTTCTTGTTTATGTCCCCTTTTAGCGATGTTTTACATCACCGACTTTTAAATGTTAACGTTTTAGCGTTTCTGATCTAGGTGAATTTAGAAAAGCGCTTCGGACGCTTTAGTATCATAAAGAGTTATTTTTATATTCTACCATGCTCATTATGTTATTCCACTAATTGAAATATAGAAGGGATAGGGAGGCTATCACTAAAATGTTCTATACATTCAACATATAAATGCTTTATCTACATATATGAATGAACAATAATGAGTGGCCAACGTCAATGCGACAGCAACTCAACACCATACATAACACATTGAAGCTTCTTTTTTTAAGAATTTGGTGTTTGGAAAAAATATTTGAAGGTCTGTGTTAAATATCTGTTTGCAACTTACTTGGACCCTGGTCAATCAAGGACTCATCACATGGCAGAGTCACTTCTCATTTATTATTGAAGACTTAATGTTGATCTTGAAATTTCTGTTGTGTTCAGCATTTATCTTATAAATCGTATATATAAATGGAATAACAGTTGATAAAACCAATTATATGGTTTATCTTAAAATATCCAAAAAAGACGTCATGCACCACGTACTTTGTATTGTGTATATGCTGGAAGAGATAACAGTGTAGTGTTTTTTTAAAAGTTTTTACATTGCCTGACTTAAGGTCAAATATATATTCAACAATATTGTTAACAAATGTAAACAATCATCCAGTCATTAGTATAAATGAGTATGTTATATCCCGTAAATTTTTAAAACCCCGGCTTTTTTTTCAAATTTAAACAGTAATTTCTAATTGAAAATATCGCCTTGACATAAGAAAAATGAACTCAATGTTTATTTCTGATATATTGACTTTAACAAATAGATAATATGAAATCCTCAAAAGACATTGAAAAAAGTGTAAGCAAACTCAGAATGCGAATATATATGTTCAAACTCTTTTAGGTAATTTTTTTAGTAACAACAAACAAAAGAACTACGTCAATGGACCTGCTATGATACGATAACTGCCCTTAAATTTTTATTAGGTAACATTTTTGTTCGCTATGGAGATTCCGTATATCGTCAAGTTATCGGAATTCCTATAGGGACTTACTGTGCACCACTTATTGCGGACCTGTTTCTGTATTGTTATGAGTTACAATTCATGACTTAAATCAGAAAAGACCCATCGAAACAACATCTGTAACAAAAATTTGATAACACTTTTAGATATTTGGATGGTATAATGGCTCTCAATAATGACGACTTCAGTATGTACACTAAAGAGATTTATCCTGCTGAACTGACTTTAAAGAAAGCTAATACTGAAAATGAACACTACCCTTTCATGGATCTTGATATCTATATCTTTAACGGGAAGGTTAATACCAAGATTTATGATAACAGAGATGATTTTTCATTTCCTATTGTTAATTATCTACTTTTAGATGGTGACGTTCCCTTGTCACCATCTTATGGTGTTTATTTATCTGAACTTGTTCAATTCACTCGTGTATGTAACAACGTATTTGAATTTAACGAAAGAAATCTCTGTATTACTGAAACATTATTACACCAGGGTTTTTCGATATCACAAACTGGTCAAACATTTATTAAATTTTATCATCGGTACAAGTACATCATTCGTAAATATAAATCAACATGTAGATATCGTATACGTTCAGGTATTTCACATCCAATCTTTTATGGTAATATTCTATACAAAGCACAAAAATGTCGGCACTCACCTCAAAAGCTAACCAAACCTGTAAACACACTTATTCAGAAGGAATATAATTACGATACTGTTGTCAGGTCATTAAAGATGGCATATTTTGGTATTAATATTGATTCACTCATAGGATCTTTGCATCGGAAAGAAACACATTTATTCTAAAACCAGTTGTTAGCATGATACGGTTTATGTTCTTCTCATATATTTTATGATGGTATGATACTAAACCCCTAACAGGAGGGATTGTGCTTGATGTTCATATGATGAAGACATAATCTTTCAATCAGTTTAGTTGAGGTCTGGAGCTGGCATGTCAGTAACTACTAGTAGTCCTTTGTTAATTTATGTTTCATTGTCATTTTGCTTAGATTCGTTTGTTACCTATTCTGACATCGGACTCGGTCTTCTTTTAAACTAAGTTTTACTGTGCGTATTGCTGAGTGTTTGTTTTTTCTACATTGACTAGAGGTATAGGGGGAGGGTTGAGATCTCACGAAACATGTTTAACCCCGCTGCATTTTTGCGCCTGTCCCAAGTCAGGAGCCTATGGCCTTTGTTAGTCTTGTATGTTTTTTTTAATTTTAGTTCATTTATATGTTTTGGGGTTTAGTGGGACGTCCATTTTCACTGAACTAGTTCACTTTTTTATTTAGGGGCCAGCTGAAGTCCGCCTCCGGGAAAAAAGGCTTTCTGATGTACAGTAGTTGTCGTCTGTTTATGTAGTTCATACGTGTTTCTCGTTTCTCGTTTTTATATAGATTAGACCGTTGGTTTTCCCGTTTGAATGGTTTAACACTAGTAATTTTTAGGGCCCTTTGTAGCTTGTTGTTCGGTGTGAACCAATGCTCCGTGTTGAAGGCCGTGCCGTGACCTATAATGGTTTATTTTTATAAATTGTTACTTGTATGGAGAGTTGTCTCATTGGCACTCATACTACATCTTCCTTTATCTATTTATCAAAATTTAAGTATATTTTTATTTCAACGAAAATTGATTTTGAACACGGATGCTAAGAAAATATAGAATAGAAGTTGGTGAGGATGTTATGACTATTGGTAATGTAAGCCATATATACTAAGTCTATATGATAAGACTAAGTTACTAAATATTAAAATTATAGACTTGGAGTATTCACAACACATGTTATCATGTTATATCTTTTATCTTTTTCAATAATTAATGGAATTTATATGCAATTTTTTACAACATAACACATCTCAGCAGGAAATAATATAACATGACAAAATGATTTATTATGCTTGTTATCACCATATAGACACCAGTAAAATTTATTATATGCGAGTACAGGTGAAGGCAGAACTAACCCCACCTGTAAACGCAAAAGTAAAAAGCGAAATACAATCCACCTTACATATTTTAACATTTTGTTTACATTGCTTTGATCTTAATATGTCCAAAGGCTGTCCATGTTCGTCAATGGATTTGTCTTGTTTAACTTAATTTACAATGTATAACCTTGCTGCCTTTGTATCTTGATTCTGAGTTTTCATTTTTTTAAAGCATAGTTTACTAGTTTGTCCACTATAACGTCGTAACTTGTGCAAAGTATATAAACAGAGCTTAACATTTTAAATTGTTACTCCAAAAGGTTGTCATTACGTGAGAGTAACATAAATCAATATAAAACAGATTTTAGCATTAAAAAAACATAAATGGCGACATAAAAATAAATGTTGAAAGGTGTATAATAATAAAGATATGTGGTATGATTGCCAACAAGACAACTCTCCATCAGACAGCTTTGTATAGGATGTAAATCTTTGATTGTCCTCCAGTCGGGGTTCCCAACTTTCAGATGTGATAAGTTAAACCAATTTCGTGTCCCTTTTGGTTTTATTTTAGGGTAATTGCTCTTTAAAAGTTATACGTTCACGTTATCATTATTTGATTTTAATTATCATGGAAGAAAAACAAAACATTCCATCAAATTTACTTAGCATAATTTTTCGACCTGATAATCAATACTGTTTTCGAAGCTTCAAATCAATATTC
The DNA here is from genome assembly GCF_021869535.1 of Mytilus californianus. Classification (NCBI taxonomy): domain Eukaryota; kingdom Metazoa; phylum Mollusca; class Bivalvia; order Mytilida; family Mytilidae; genus Mytilus; species Mytilus californianus. The sequence continues at coordinate 97,589,507 of NW_026262734.1, read as the reverse complement.
CAATATTTTCGTTGTCATTTACAAGTTTGCATTAAATACAAAGGAATTGATAAAAACCAATAAGTCGACAAAATAACCAGAAAGTACCAGAACGAAAAACAATGAAATATTGTCAGCAGCCCACAAAACACTTTACTGAAAACAATATTGAATACATGAACCAAAAAAAAAAAAAAAAAACCTCCGGGGTACAAAAAGTTCGCACGAGTTTACGAATTGTCAATGATGTTTATGCCTTAACAAAATGCAACTTTGAAATAATAAAAGAAATTAAGTACATAACTGAAATTACACAAAACTTGATGGCAATTCCGAAAAATACAATATATTAGAGACAACATTCGTTTGCTGGCGTTTTTATGTCATACATAGTTTAAGTAAACTCATCATAGATACCAGGATTAAAATTATGTTCACCAGAAGCGCGTTTCATCTGAAAAGACTCATCAGTGACGCTCGAACCAAAATAACTAAAAAGGCCAAATAAAATACGATTTTGAAGAACATTGAAAACCCGAAGAAGATACTAATCAAGATAAAAACAAACACCGAAGGAATAAAAAAAACTAAACGGAACTAGAAAGGGTCTGTCGACAGGGGTATCGCTTTTTCTATTCATTCATTGCGCGTCCTAGAAATCCACGCTCAGTCATATTCTTCTTCTTAAAACTCAAAATGAAGACGAAAATAAAGATATGCTTGCGGAACAAGGTCACTTTATAATTACTTAACCCATTTAGTCTGTTATATTTGACGGAAAAGGACTTTTGGCATTGTAAAAAGATACCATTTCTGTAGGATTACTAGTAATCAAAAGAAACGGTACACGTGTTTAAACATTAGTGTACCCTTAAATAAATGTTGCCGATAAGAAAACAATACTTTCTTAATTTAAGATCAATTGAGCTGTACCATCTATCCAATTTAATAACACATGGTCAATGAATTGATTTGTATCGTTTTTTTTTGTTGACATGTATATAAGTTATTGATTATTCATGCAGAAATATGTTCTGTATTTTGATAGTATCGTGTACTTCGAAATTGTTTATATAATAAAATATGTGCACCATACACGATTTATGATAGATTATGCATTTGCATAATATGAAGCAAAAAGGCGTAAATATATCTCATTTAGTTACTGGTATACTATAAATAGAACTAATTTTTTACCGACGTTATAAGGATTTTGTAGTTGAACAATTTATCAGAAAACATAATAATCTTGAGATCACGAAATGTACATATTTGATTATATGACAACTTTGTCACAGATGATCAAGGATAAAATCCACCTGACATTGAAATAATGTTATCCTTCTTTCTTAATTCTTGCCATCACGACATTTTCAAAATCTATTTGTTACACTTTTGTTCCGATTAATGTCAAAGAGTAACTCTTCACAGTCGCGAAACGTATGAGTCGATCCTCTTTATGGTGAATTCGTGGTACTCAATAAATGCGCACCATATTCAGTAAAATTGATACCGTTAATATTATTGCACCGTCCTCTTTACCTCATATGTGACTTTATGAATTAGACTGATCACCGGGTTTTACTTACCCGGCGGCATGTCACATGTGGAGCAGGATCTTCTTACCCTTTTGGAGCACATGAGATCAACCCCGGTTTTTAGTGGGGTTTGCTCGATCTTTATTTTTCTTTGTTGAGTTTTGTATACATTTGGTTGTGTGTTGTTGTTTTTTCGTTTTTAACCATTGCATTTTCAGTTTATTTTCCACTTATGGGCTTGAATGTTCCTTTGGTATCTTTCGCCTCTCTTGTTTTCACTTTTTGGCCAACATTCAAAAAATGTTTCTTAGATATTTATATATAATACCAAATCAAAAGGCTAAATGTTTTGCGGATTTGCAAATTTTGACTAATTCATTGTTTATGTAGAAATAATAATCACTTTTTTAAACTACCAACCACACATATGTATAGTACAAAGCAAAATAACACTTGCTAAAGTAAACAGCTGTTTTCCATGTTATATACCTAGAAGAATAGATTATTTTCTATTTTTTATGAAGTACGTTTAACATCACTAAAAAACGTATCAATTAATAATAACAATGTACAGCCAATTATATGGCAAGCAATTAATTTATTCGAGGATGTGTTTTCGTCTTGCATGTAAATCTACTTAATATTACCACTAAATTGTCCTTAAATTTTGCACTCCTCAAGTGGGGCAATATATAACGACAAACCGTGTAGATCTTGATGTTTTCATAATGAAGACATGCACTTTTACCCTGTTGATAAGGATAATGACGTTTGACGGTCACACTGGATTGACTGGAAACGTGATGTCTGAACAGTATTTAATTTACAACAAGTAAATAACTGAACAAGTTTTCTTAAACAAGACTTAACTTTTTTCAAATTAAGGATATTCAGATAATGTTAAGAACAAAATGACTGTTAAAGATCAAAGTTCAATTACTAGTGTGCAAAACTGTCTCTTCATGTAAGCTCGACGCCAAAAATATTTAAAAATTCGAAACCCCCAAAAATAAAAATAAGAAACCGTTGAAAAACTAATATAAAAACAAAAGCCAAACTCGGACAAAGAATCAGAGCTATGCATGAAAGATATTCACTCCTAAATATACAATGATTTCAAAATATTTAGACATATCCGTTATTTCATGTCTGTTTTAAAGTTCAGGCTACTAGGTTGAGGTTTACAGTCCGCAAGCAGAGGTATCGGCCTAGTGGTAGTAATAACATTAATTGAGCATATTTCAAAGCAACAGATTTGCATGACTACAATACAAGTCTCTTCAATGATCCTTGAAGACACAATATTTTAAATCCCAAAACCAATAACACGTTGAAGGGCTAACAAAACCAAAAGGGACTAAAAGTGAAACCAAAACAAGAAAAAAGGGGTCTGATTTATGCATAATAGAGATACATCTGTAATTCAAAATAATTTTAGGAATATTATAACTTTTTCAATGAATTTCATTAGAACAACGTATAACTTTATATCATTATCAAAGTTCTGGCTACTGGACTGCTGATAACCTTGATCGACCCAGTGGTAGCAATAACATTAATGGTACCTATTTATATAAGTTTATATAAAATACCGAATCCAATGCCTAAACGTATTGAGGACTTAAAAATTTTGATGAATTTATCGTGTTTTGGTAGAAAGGATATTCACTTCTTTTTTAAATACCAACCACACATTTGTATAATACAATGCAAAACAACACTTGCTAAAGTATACAGCTGTTTCCAAGTTATATACCTACGTAGAATAGTAGATTATTTGTATTTGTTATTAAGTACGTTTTAACATCACTGATAACACAAAGTAGCAATTAATTATGAGGGTCTGGGTAGGGTTTACAGAATTGAAAAAAGAAGGCAAAAAGTACAGAATAAAGGGCAACAAAAAATTTGAATAGAGAAAAATGGTCCAAAACTATTAAGAAATAGTTAATGAGGGGGGATACATTGTAAAGAATAAAGAATAATGGGCAAAATTGATAAAGAATAGAGTAAAATGGTTTAAAAAACTTTAATAATAAAGAACTGAAGGACCCCTTATCCAGACCCTCAAGTATAATAAAGGTACGGCCAATTATACGTTAAGCACTTAATTCATTCAATGATGTCTTTTCGTCTAGCATGTATATCTATTTTATGTTCCTACTGAAATGTCCTAAATTTTAGCATTCCTTAAGTGGAGCAATATACAACGGCAAAACGTGTAGAACTTAATGTTTTATAATGAAGACATACACTATTACCTTGTCGATAAGGATAATGACGTTTGAAGGTCACAATATTATCAACAGAAACTAGAACGAAAACAAAAATGAATCAAATATAATTTAAAGACTTGTAACAAAGTGATGTTTCGATGTTTGTACATACATACTGTCAGGGTATATTTCATGTATATATTTCTAAAACAATCAAGGTAAATGTTTTGCATCTACATTAACAAAAGCAGACGATATTCTGTATGAATGACATTGATTTATCATACGATCAAACAATATACACATATTTGTTGGCGTCACGACATTGTATGTGTGTGTGTATTTTTATAACAAAGAAATAAAAAAAGACGAGGCTTTATTTCTTTCAACAGTATCTAGTTTTTTGTAAGAAAAGTGTTTGTATTGCTTTGTTTTGAAATTATAATACAGATTTATGGTTTACAAAATAACAGCTGTTTTTATATCTAAGAAGACATATAACATGTATAACTGAATAGAGATATGCGATTACTCCATTATCTTCAGAGATGAAAGATCGATTTGACGAGTTTATCTGCCTTTTCGTAACATGCATGATGCATTCAAGTCATGTCACATTTGTGTACACGTGATCGATAAGGCAAACCGATTAAAGCCAAATTTATCTAGTGTAACATATTATCGGATCATTAGACCGTCGTGTATTATATCTGAATTACTTGTTTTCAAATCTTTTGAAAATTTTAAATGGAAGCATGATTACACAGAAAGCTATTGAAATCAAATCTAAATTGACAAAACATATTCTGAACGTGATTATTTAAATTTTAAGGTATTGGTCCTTACTAATTCTATAATTTGAAAGATATAATATAGCTATTGATTCTTCATTCTATAAAAATTGAATAAATATCACCCTTGTATAGACACCTGAATTTATTTTCCCTCTCATGGCCTATTCCGTCTACCGTTTTAACAAGATATATGTGACATACTTTATATTATAGTTTCTTCTAAATATGTTGTACTACAAATAAAATAAATGTCGAGGTAAAAAATAGTGAACATCAATTTAACAAGCATGCTTATTTTTTACGATGGAAATATGGCTTACGAAATTGTCGATTTTTATATTCCTCGAAAATAATATACTTTACATGTTATACAAAATATCTGACTTCATCACAAAATTCGAACCAAACAAAAATGCACAAAGAGAAACTATAAAATTTTGCGTAGAAAGTCTTATTTTGAGACCTTAGTCTTCCCCTACAACTATTGAATTCGTGTTGGTATTTTTAACATTGCCATATAAGCGGGAGGTTTGTCTAGACATAAAACTAGGTTCAATCCACCATTGTTTTTCTAAAAATGCCCTGTACCAAGTCAGGAATATGGCAGTTGTTATCACATAGTCTGTTTCTATGTACGTTGGCGCGTGTTTTTGTAGCAGTTCAGTGTTTCTGTTGTTCCGATTTGTTTTCTCTTATAGTTGATGTGTTTCCATCAGTTTTGGTTTGTGACCCGAATTTGTTTCAGTTAAATCGATTAATGACTATTGAGCAGCGGTATACTACTATTGCCTTTATTTAAATACTTTCATCAGTATTGCTTTCAACAACATGCATGATAATGGTAGTCATGCCGTTTTAAATGCTCTGATTTGTCTATCGTTGTTGTGCGATACAACCTATTGTTTCATCTAACATGAAACACTATTGACTGGAAACTATAAATTGTCTACATTTATTCAAAACGACTGCATCTGTAGTAATATTATTAATTGCTGGTTTGCTTTAATTTTAGTATCTTTTAATTTTGTATTTCGTTTTAAGTATTTAACAAATTGAAACATTTTCACTCATAGGTTTGACAATATTATATATGAGTTAAATAGTGATATTGGATTTTCCTTATTTCGACGGCAGAATTATAAAAAAAATAGTTATCGAATATTGATAGTACTTTAATTTACAAACTGATTACATGAAAAATATTCTTCACTGTTTATTTGAGATCGATGTCCTACAGAAATATGAAAAGCAAATGATTACTTCTGAATTTGTAAATATCTAATCATTGCGATATGCTTCCCTTGGTGAATAGTTTGTTTACCAAAACAACCCCCTAAAACTCTTTTGATCCACAATGAATAAATACTTTTACACAATAAATCCAAAAGACATATGTACTTAAAAACAAAAAAGATACAGCCCATTGCTGACTTCTGTATATGATTCAACACATATATTTCATAGGCGCATAAGCTGCCAAACTTATGTCAACCGAATTTATTCAAACTTTCAAATTTGATTTTATATATTTACTAAAACGTAATTAAAAACTACAAAAGCTTCATAGAAAATAATACACAATATATGTTATATATGTTATAGGCGCAGTAGCTGCCAAACTCATATCAACCGAATTTATTCAAACTCTCAAATTTGATTTTATAAATACTAAAACGTAATTCAAAACTACAAAAGCTTCATAGAAAATAATACACAACATATATTATAGGTGCAGTAGCTGCCAAACTTATGTCAACCGAATTTATTCATTCTCTCAATTTTCATTTTATACATACTAAAACGTAATTTCAAAATTACAAAAGCTTCATAGAAAATATTTCACAATGTCTGGAATCGTTATAAAAATTCAACAATTCGTGTGTTTTCCTGACGAGACTCCATCTATTTAACTATCGACATTACTCACGAAAACTGTCGATGTGGCATATGAACCCGTTATAATCATGATATAAAAAACAGGTAAACAAAAAATACAAATAAACAGGTACGCACGTGTATCATAAAGTTGATCTTCTTAGTTCTGTTTGATCTTATTTCATCAATAAAAATATATAAATTAGATGTTTTAAACAATTTACTTATATCCAATATAAAACTGATTTTTTGGCGGGTCGAATCAATCAACGAAATTAGTCTTTCTGCTGCTACCTTCCCTAGTTTTACTTTTTTAGCTGACATTCTTTTCAATCAGTATACATGCTGGGCTCATGCGAAATCCACCTCCATCAGAGGTAAAATTATAGGTCGAATGAATACGCATTCAAATAAGGTTGAATTATTTACTTGCAAGTCAATCATACATCGGCGATGTTTTAAGCTAATATTGACAAAACTGAACCAAACTGACAGCTAGTAGCGAGGTTTTATTTCAATATTCCGCTTTTATAAATGTTTGAATCGATAAAAAAAATCATACCTTTATTTTTTGTCTGATACGTAGCTTATGCCTCTTATAACTGATTCTACAATTATACGGCTTTCGTCACAATATGGACATACTGCTGGACAGGAAGTCCGTATTGGCTGATTTATGCTTTTGATGACTAAATATGTATTTGAAATTGCATATAGTACGTTTTAACCATTTATATGTAAACATGTAATACTTATCAATAAACTCATCATAGATACTAGGATGGAAATTTTGTACGCCAGACGCGCGTTTTTTGTCTACAAAAGACTTATCAGTGACGCTCCAATCAAAAAAGTTTATAAGGCCAAATAAAGTACGAAATTGAAGAGCAGTGAGGAACCCTAATTCCTAAAACTTTTGACAAGTACAGCTAAGGTAATCTATTCCTGGGGTAGAAAAATGAATGTAAAAAATGTTTTTACAAATTGTTTCATAAATATCAGGGGAAACAATATGACGTGAATAACGAATACACCATTTTACTGAGAGTGATTACAAATTTTGAGAAATGTGATAAAAACAAGAAAAATATTTATTTTATTCTTAGAAACGATAAAATTCTAACATTTTCGATTTGATTATTTTTTACCAAATTCAGGACTTAAATGCCAGCAAACTTGATTACATATTTGTTTAATTTAAAAATATAATACATGATGTAGCTTGACATTAATCACGGTGATTTTTGTTGTCTCACGAAATGAAAATAATTTCAACCTTTTCTTTTCAAATGGTTTTAACGAAAACGTAAAAAGATATCACCCTTTTGTTCGCATACTTTTGACAATTACCAGCACCGTATAAGATAAAATTACTTTTGAAGGATAATTTACATTGTGTTAAATATAGCAAAACTAAACAAAAAAAGTAATCCAGTTGTCTGGTATGATGTCACCAATTGGGCAAATTCATCAATTAGCCAATGTTCTGGATTATATCGTTCTGGATAAAATAAAATATTAGAAATACATAAATGAGGAAGCATCAAACTTGACAGATTATCCAAACATGAAGATATCATTAAATGGCCTTTAACAATTCAAACATTATACAAGTGTCAATACAATATGTCGAGATCTAGGTCGCACCACGTGTAACTTGTCGCTTATTAAATAAAAACTAACGTACAATAAAGGACAGCCAAGAACTATCACTTTACTTTATACTAGCGGTATAAAATATCCAACAAGCACGAGTACAAAATTTATAAAAAATACGGTATCAAAAAACGCGTGCAGTAATTGAGAGCAAGTTCATAGATACTTGTTGTTCTGACATTATGATATATATTTTTTGAAAAACATATTGGATTAGATCAGTACGAGATAAAGTTATCAATATTTTTTAATAACACACGTGCAACCAAAATACATCAACAGGTTTACACTTATACGAACACCGTCGGTTTTATGGGGTGTTCGTGTTGCTCAGTCTTTAGTTTTCGATGTTGTGTTTATAGATTGTTGTTTGTCTTTCATTCGCTTTTTGTTTTTTGCCAATGCATTGTCAGCTTATTTTGATATGGTTTTGACTATCCATTTGGTATCTTCCGCCTCTCTTTTAAAAACAGTATCGAGTCAGACCTATACACGACAGAGATATGTTCTGTAAATTCAAATAGTATCCAGATTATTATAACAGTGAATTCCTATTGAACAGTATATATTTTGATGTCAGTTCCTACGTACTGATTACTGATCTGGTGATATCCTTAAAGATTTACAGTCCACAAGAGTAGGTGTCGACCCAGTGTAAAATATCATTAAAGATACTTATTTTACTGTACCAGACCCTCATTTCGACAGTGAAAGTCTCTTCTGTGTTACTCATGGTCAAACCATTTGAAAATCTGAAACAAAAAGAGACGTTGAAGATCTCATAAACCAGAACAGACTAGATGTAAAGCAAATCCCATACAAGAAATCAGAGCTAGATGAGAGTGGAAAACGTTCTGAATTGAAAATGATTTCCGAAATTTTATAATAGCAAATATCAAAAGACCAATATGTGTTTATCCATTAGAGCACCAATGTTATGACTTCTGGGCGGGTGAAACCACAAATTTTCAAATGTGTCTTATGTACTTTAACTTACTCCATTTTAAGCCGGATATATTTAATTAATTTTATGTATACTTCCATTTCTCCCTAATTTTTCGATTTTGTTTGGTAGAAAAAGAGAGGCGAAAGATACCAAAAGGTCATTCAAACTCATTAGTCGAAAATTAACTGACAACCCCATTGCAAAAAAAAAAGATAAAGACCTATAGACAAACAACAGTGTACAAAACACAACATAGAAAAACACGAACCCAACCCAAAATTGGAAGTGTAAGCAGATCCTGCTCCATATATGTAGAAGTTATAGTGAATTCATTTCTCAATGGTCTATTGGACTATTTAAAAAGAATATATAACACAACTTGAATAATTATTGACAAAACATGCAATGCCGCCATGTTAATTGTAATTATAACAAAAGAATCGATCGAAATATATGCATCTTGGCATAGTAATTATAGTTTTGAAAGATTATTTTCATAGTTAAGGGGATTTAATCATCCATTCTTTATTTCAATTATTTTCTTGTAGATATCAAAGATATTCTGTCATACAAAATTTATATGGAAATACACAAACGATGTACAAGTTTAACAACAAAAACTGTGGACAAATTTTTCTAAAAGCGCCGAGAAAAAAACCATCACATTTATATTCATTTATTACCACGTCACGAAATAAATTTATTTTCTGAATATTGTTTGTCGATATAACATTAATCATAAATGGTGGATGTGCCAATATGTCCATAAAGGATATCATCAAAATTCAATAAATAAAGATATAATTTTTTACAAGTCATTTACTCTAGTTCGAAGAATGTGTGCTTTATTCAAATACACCCCCAATGATTTATTATTATTCATATTAACAATCTTTAGTTACAGCTGTAGTACAATCTAATCAGGTCTCAAGGGAATAAACAAATTTACACTCAAGAAATTTTTTTTTAAAATATTTTGTTATTTTAAAAGTCAAATAGTTTTGTAAAAACTGATATAAAATATGTCAAAATACACTATGAAGCCATCCTTATCTTAATTTTTTGACTTTTTATATCATTTTTAAAGGTCTGATAATTTTCAGCCTTGTTGAAATACAGTTTGATATTCTAGATTTTCTTTACTACGGTATAGTAACACGTCATTTTCGTGCAATGCAATTACAATAAAGGCAACAGTAGTATACCGCTGTTCAAAAGTAATAAATCGATTGAGAGAAAACGAATCCGGGCTATAAACTAAAACCGAGGGAACACATCAACTATAAGAGGAAAACAACGGAAAAACAGAAACACCGAAGTGCAACAAAAACAAACGCCAACATACATTGAAACGAACTATTTGATAACAACTGCCATATTCCTGACTTGATACAGGACATTTTTAGAAAATGGTGGGTAACCTACAAGTTTGAATAACTCAAATACTTTAAGACGTATACAGTTGTTGGCTCTCTTTGTTTTATTTGTTTTTAATCTTATATAAGTTAATATGGAATCATTTAGAAAACAAAACATATTTTTGGGTCATATATAATATGCAATATAGAGACTGTTGAATATGCATATTTTTTTTATTGCAATTTAAATAGTCAAAAGAGTAATTTAAATGAGAATATCTTTTATTTTCAAAGAAAATTCAGCGTTTAGTCTTCATTAAAATCATTTATGTTTTGCCAGGAAATATAATATTACACAGAAACACGAGTAAAGTCCCAAAAACCTTAGGATTATCGATTACAAATGTGCAACACGAACCATTTAGGATGAACTCATATATTTTGAATGGCAATTGGTTCCTGTTTAATTATATGTAACGTGTATATTAATCATTTCAAAGTAAAATTTATAACATGTTGTTTTCATTTTTTACAGCACTGGGCCGATAACTCTGCTAGTGTACTATCAGTATCTGAGGGTATCATCAGCGCAGTAGTCAGTTCTTCGGTACTGAAATAATTTATAACAAACCTTTCTAAAATTGTCCGTTGATAAATTTTGAAATCATTAGAAACTAAGGTATCAACTTCCTCAGACAAAGTTGCCTTAGATAGATTTGGCTATTTTTTTAAATCCTTTTTTGTGATATAGCTCTTCAACTGTTTCGATTCTAATACATCCTTGGCTATCAAATATTCGGCTTTGAGTGTTCCAGGTGAAGATTAATCCAGAAAAGCTTTGGACGCATGAATTTAAAGTTTTTTTTCCATTTTTTTGAAGACTACATATGCAGAACAGATTTTATTTTATTTCTATTTTAGTGTTTTATGTTTGTGGATTTAAAATGTTTGTCTCAATTTTACAGGACGTTTTCCAAGACAGGAACCTATAATCCAGTTATTTTTGTTGGTCGCTATATGATATTTTTATATCTGTTTTCGTTCATTGTTGTAGTTTGTTTACACAAATCAGTTAGGTTGAAAACATGACAATCGATAGGATACAAATATTGTTATCAATATGAGTGTTTCAACTTCCTCAGACAATATTGACCTTAGAACTTAGATTTGGTTATTATTTCAGGTCTTTTTTGGTGATGTAGATCTTTAACTGTTTCGGTTCTTATATTTCATTGGCTTTCAAATACTCAGCTTTGAGCGTCCATGATGATGGTAATTCCCGAAAAGTGAAACTATAAATTGTTGTTTCCATTTTAACAGCACTAGGTCGATACCGCCTCTGGTGGACTATTAGTCCCGAGGCTATCATCAACTTTGTAGTAAGTTCTTTGGTACCGACACGACATATAACCAACCTTTCTTATTCAATTAATCTGTTGATAAATTTATAGATTATTAAGAAACTCAGGTTTCAACTCCCTCAGGCAAAGTTGACCTTATACGGACTTGGTAATTATTTTAAGGTACTTTTTGGTCATATAGATCGTCAAGTGTTTCAGTTCTTATACATATTTGGCTTTTAAGTATACGACTTTGATCATCTTTGATGAAGGTTAATCTAGAAAAGCGCTTCAGAAGCATGACAATTATAAAGTAGTGTTTTCATTTTTTTCATTTAGACACACTGTCAAATGCTCCACCCAAATTTTTATGTGACAAATTAGTTGTATTGTCCGCATCACTTTAAACGAATTTCTAATCTTGTTGAATGAGAAACTAGCATGATCACAGTTCTATTTGAATTATATATAAGCCATTGTTGTAGTTAATATCGGACCATTTTTTGTCTTTTGAATACTTCATAGTTTGTAACACCAGGGATTTTTATAGCTTACTATACGATATGGTTTTCCTTTTTGTCGAAACAGTGCGATAGCCTTATTTATTCCCATTTCTTAATGGACAGTTGTCTCATAAGTTATCATACATCATCTCCTTATTTCTCATCTGCCAAAGTGTACCATCCGGCCTGCATTAGTGTTATGTTTAATAAGTTTTAAGTCAAATAACAATGAAAGAGACATGAAACTATTGCTGCAACTCCACGAGCAAAGATGACTTTTGTCAACTTATTCTTCTGTTTTTAATTTGTTTGATTTTAAGCGTGAACGATTTTAGGAATGATGAACTGACAAAAATGACAAGAACAGGAAATTCTTTTTCTAAAAATATACTGCAAACAAAGGTCTTTATGTTATTTATTCAGGTAAAATCTGAAGTCACTAAACATAGATCGTATTTGAATATCTGTATATGTATCTGTATCTGGGGTTACCGCAGATGACTATTTACTGGACTGTTCCTTGCCATGAACACCATGTTATTTACATTTCTGATTAAATTGATAAATAAGAATTTACATGTACCGGTGGTTTAAGATTTGTACTCCTTAAAGTAGAACAATCCGCCAATGTATCGATTGAAACACTAGAACGGATTTAAAAAGAAAAAATAGTACGAGTTTTACTGGTGGAGCTAGAAATGATAAACCCTTATTGGGAACACTGATTAGCTCCTGGGTTTTTGGTCGGAGTTTTAAGTTTTCTGTTCTGTATTTTGTGAGTTTTATTCTTCCCGAACTTGCATATTCTCTCGAAGGTTTAATTGGAAAACGAACTGTGCGCATTGAAATATAAAATTTGTTTAATACGTTTTTGATAATAAAACTTTTGTTTGCAGCTTTTTATTACGTCAAAGTAGACCCTAGAAATTTTCTTTTCTTTAGCATAGCTCCACAAGAATATAAAAAAACACTTGCGTACACGTAGCTGGCAGTATCCTAAAGGGGACGAAACATACCAAAGAGGATTAATTTTATTGAGTACATTGGAAGATGTATCATATAAGGTTGAAGTAAAATCTATTTGTTTCAAAACAGGTTGAAAGCAAGAACATCTATATCTGAGAATGAGACAAATTGACACAAAGCAACAACATTTATATCTGAGAATGAGACAAATTGACACAAAGCAAGAACATCTATATCTGAGAATGAGACAAATTGACACACGGAAGACCTCAACAAAAGAAAATACCGAAAGGTTAAGCAGATCCTGCTATGTTAATGACACACGTTATGTAGCTCATGGTAAATATAAGTTCTATGATAAGTGTCATTTGGGGATCAATCGCGAAAATGAGGATGGGGTGGTGGTAAAAACAATTCAAACATATCATTCGTCATTTGTGACAAAGGTCTACATTTTGGAATAAAGTAGATAAGATGTATACATTTATGCGACTGTAAACCAGTACACAGAAAGGAAAGAAATGAAAAGAGCTGAAATGAAATGAGAAATGGTTGTCGTTTGTTGCTGTGTAACATATTTGTTTTTTGTTCATTATTTTGTACATAAATCAGGCCGTTAGTTTTCTCGTTTGAATTGTTTTACATTTGTCATTTTGGGGCCTTTTATAGCTGACTATGCTTTGCTCATTGTTGAAGGCCGTTGTTAATTTCTGTGTCATTTGGTCTCTTGTGGAGAGTTGTCTCATTGGCAATCATACCACATCTTCTTATTTTTATATTTTCATCACAAAGTCCTATTTAGGTTATTATTAAAAATATACATTATCCTTTCCATTGTCAATTTCAAAAACAATATTCGTCTCCTAAGCTGCTTCATTTTTTTTTATTCACAATAAATAAAGAAACGCATCTTAAAATAATGTATACCTAAATTTTCTATTTACATCTGAATGACAAAACTAATATACTTTTAGACATGTACACTTAAGAAACCATAAAATCGTTTTAGGGCAGTGAGATATGACTAACAATACAATATAAAATTAAAAGTATGTTATAATCCATTTGTTAAAACCAGTATTCCTGCCGCAGGTCGGTGGTTTACTCCAGGTACTCCGGCTTCCTCCACAAATGGCAACTGACCCCCATGATACAACCAAAGTCGCTCAAAGAAGCGTTAAACACAAAAAACAAATACATGAAACCTGAAAATTCGAATGTGCTACATTATTGTATATTCGTGTTCATTCAATCGCTGATTTCTGTGTTGTTTTTTTTTAAATGATTACTTCATTTGTATTTTGCATTGAAAATGATTTGTCCTTTCTATTTTTTTTTGCGAGTGATCTTATATGACATGACATGATCAAGCTGTTTAAGGTATTTCTCGTAAAAAACAAAGCTAATAAATTTACTCTTGCAAAAATAAAGGTAATAAATGTATTTTTTCAAAAACAAAGGTTTACAAAAACAAAACTAAGCGAAAACCATGTGAAAATCAGAATTGAATATAAAAATCCTGTTCAAGGTATCAAAAAAATTACATTACATTATATTATGCTTAACAATAACAATTTCATTTGTTCTTAGAACGCGATATTCAGCAATTTGTTTTAGCCTTTGAGATAGAAATAGAGTAACACTGTCGTCGAAACTATTAAATGTCATGTACTGTGATGTAGATTCGTCAGGTTTAGTTATCATATCAACCATTGTCATACCACTAAAAGTTTTGAATTAAAACAAAATAACGATGACATTTTTTTTTTCGCAATGTCATCATTCTTTTTTTCTCTTGTGAAATTTAAATCCATTATAGCTTTAATCTTGATGTCATTTTTAAGTACAACCCAAATTTAAATCATAATTTGAGTAGCAAACATCATGTTAGAAACCTGAATGTCGAATGTTCCGTTTTTAAAATTTTTAGAATTTGAAATATGCATGTCGATATTTTGAATTTATCATAGGAAGACAGAAATTTAAAATTCGACATTAAAAAAAGATAATTTCAAATTGATTATCGAAAGTCTACATGTCACTGATCAATGCATTACTGTTTCTTCTTACTTACATTTGCCACGTCCTTAAAGGTTTTTGCTTTAGTTTAACCGTTATCTTTCAAACCAGAATGTTTAAACTGTTAAAAATGTGTACGTTTAGTAAAATAACGTCAACAGAAAACAAAATATTAGAACAGAATGGCTCTACGCCGAAAATTATCACATTGTTTTACAAAGACAATTCTCAAGGTTTTATCATTGTTTACATGCAGTTTTTGTTGTGTGCATTAACCGAAATGAACAAGACAGTGAACCTGATTAATTTTGCTAGGCGTTTCATATTTCAGCTTTCTATCATTGTTTTACTCAATGGTACGTTACTACTGATACGTTCAACTGTCATTATTTCCTTGGAAGCTTGTGAACAATCTTTTTGTTACTTTAATCAAACTGGCAATGTCAGATCAATAGTAAATTCTTTGGTTATTATTTTTTTTTTTAAATTCAAAAACATCAGAAAAAAATGAAATGATATAGATAAATAATGATTAAGAGTATATATCAAGTCCACATCAACACTGTGAAACGAATAACCTCTAGTGGTTCATGTACAAAATCCACTAGAGTTCAATATACAAAATTCTCTTGAGGCCAATATACAGTATTTGACAATAGTCAGGTGATTTCACAGCGTGTTATCTTGTTAATATAACATTTACATTTACATATATCGAGGTATTTTCGGGTCGGGTTATGTTCGCCAGTTGGGCCTTAGATTGGTCA
Source organism: Mytilus californianus (assembly GCF_021869535.1). NCBI lineage: Eukaryota > Metazoa > Mollusca > Bivalvia > Mytilida > Mytilidae > Mytilus > Mytilus californianus. Next base: position 97,573,550 of record NW_026262734.1, on the reverse strand, counting down.
GCTAGATCTTCACCGTGTTCATTTGTTGCTTCTCATGACCTAATACAATGCATTTAAAACAACAGTTTTCGCGCAGGTTTTTTTTTGTCTTTATAATAAAATACTAAAATTGAGAATGGAAATGGGGAATGTGTCAAAGAGGCAATGACCCGACTGTTTTTTTACATGTTCAATACTTAATGTTTAAATAATTTGAAACACTAAGACATTTCTACCCTTAAGCATAATTTGACATAGTAAAATTTGGCACAACTTTTCCTAAACATACGACGATAGAGCTTTACATCATCTTTGAAAAAACCCGCATGTTGTGTGGAGAAGACGGTGTTGTGTAGCTCCTATATTAATGGTGTTTACTTGAATTAATCATGTATATGCTCAAACTAGAATATGCATACAACCGGAAATACCTCTATTATCATTATTATTATAACTTTATACTGAAGTCAACCTACACTCATCGATGAGGCTCGAATTTAAAAGTTAAGAGGCCGTAAAAAGGACGCAGGTGAAGACCATTGATACCCAAAATTATGAAAGTTTTGCAAAATACAGCTTAGGTAATATATTGCAGGGATAGTAAATCCTTAGTTTTTCGAACAATTCAAAGTTTTGTAAACAATTCATGAATATGACAATATCAATAATAGTTCATGTAAAACTAAAAGTGGAACATTTAAATAAAAAAAAAAAAAAAAACAACATCAGAATACATCGTTAAATTACTGTTTGCCCTAGGCTAATGATTGAATAATAATAAGAGCAACATTTAAATAAAAACAAACATCACAAGCTGTTGTTGAGTTAATATATCGCACTAGAATTTGATATTTTGCAATTTGATCACAACCAGTGTTTGGTTGGGTTCGTGTTGGTCAGTCTTTAGTTTTTTAAGTGGTGTTTACCGGTCTTGATTCCCTTTTCATTCATATTTTGCCATGGCTCTGTCTTGTTCTCTTCGACGTATGAGGTTTGAGTGTTCCCTAGGTATCTTTCGCCTCGTTATTGAGTACATAAACGCAACAAATACTATCTTAGATCTGCAACATATATAAAATGAATTAACAGACAAACAATCGTACAATTTGGCAGACCTAAATTTTCATAATATGAACAAATAGAACGCCTGTCGTGGTTTCTTGACATGCAAAGACATATAAAAAAATAACGAAAGTAAAGGAAACCCGCCGGGAGCATAAATCATGATTGATGATGTTAAAGATTGTACCCTAAAATATTCAGATTTCAAACAATGAGGGAAGTGATCTAACATTTCTTAACAAATGACAAGACAATCATATTTAGGTCTTTTAACAATATGACTATACATCATGCATGTTAAATTTAGATGCGTTAGAATGACGCTTATAGTGTTAAAATACTAACGCGTATAAAATAATTTAAGTAACACATTGCTGTTTCAGTGTCTTTGTAATAAATCAGTCAAATAAAACATTATGTTCTTTTGTTACGACATGAATAAAAGCTTTCAAGCGAAATTTTATCGGATTTATTTGGTATTTCACTTTAGAAAAAAAACACGAAACTACTCCAGTCGAATTATTGACATTCCTTTCTCTATGCTATAAATCAATACGTTGCTATGGTTACAAACTAGTTTGTTATGACAGGACGGACATCTGGTGTATCGTGAATCGATACTGTTGTAATTACAGTTATTGAAAAACATTATTTTTGTTATGAAAATATAAATTAGCTACAATGTTAAAGCAATCAAATATATTATTTAATAAGATTTTAATTCTCATAATAATTATATTGTGTAAATGCCTAGACGACAATTTTATTTGGTTTCAGATACTAGTATTAGAAGACTATCAATTTGATAAGAACTTGAAAATTATACCCATACAAGTGTGCAATCATGTTCAATTATTTTAGATTTAAACACATACATACTATATACAGATGCAAACATAAATTGTCACTTTTATTGTTTATCCTACATGGTAAGTAAAGTTATGCATGATTTAAAAAAAAGATCGAGATCATTTTATATACATCTATAAAAGAAATGTAAACAAAGACATCTTGGTTTCGGCAAATTTTCTTTATCAACGCAAAACACACATTAAGCTAGATATTTAATTACATACATGTGTGGAACGGTGACTCATTTAATACAACATTCTTGATATAGTACATGGGTGTAATAAGCTAAGTAAACATATTTAATGGTCTTATCGGTGTATGAGGTTCCACTGGGGATATATGTATTCTATATAATTCTTCACATAGGAGGTTCCACTTGGGATATATGTATCCTGAATAATTCTGAATCTTTATTTTCCTTATTCTAACATTTATTTACAAGCAGTCTTAAGAATAGGAAATCTAGTAACTAATACCAAATAAAACTTTTATTAGTTTAAACAAATAATTAATGATTATGTGATTATATTGGCAAAAAAATGTGATGAATTTAAAACCGTAGTCTTAAATCATTAATGGGAATTAATGTAAGTGCAAGTATAAACTTCTAAATGTATGCTGAACTCATATTTACTTATCCTCTAGTAAACTTAGGTATTACTCTTGTAAATGGTACTTGTATCATTATTATATCACTAGCGGCTCTGTTTATGTATATATTTATATATATATATTAATTTACAGGAGAAGAGCGTCGAAAGCTACCAAAGGGACATTCAAACTCACAAGTCCGAGATAAACTGACAACGCAATGGCTATAAAAGAAAAAGACAAACAGACAAACAACAGTACACAAAACACACCATAGAAAACTTAAGACTTAGCAACACGAACCCCACTTAAACCAGGCGGTGATCTCAAGTGCTCCGGAAGGGTAAGCAGACCCTGCAGAAGATACTCAACACGATATATTCTGTTTCCTCCCTCTCTTTTGATCTTTATCGATTGTTTAAAGTGATTCAAGATGTCTTCTTGAAATGAAAACGTGGGCACTATTTTTTTAAATAAGTTTTCCAATTTTCCATACATTTGAATGTTACTATTAACAATACTACATGTAACGTCATGCATTATCAAATATATCAAAAACATAACTCGAATTATGATATAAATATATTTGTACAAATAAAGTAAGTTAGAAAATAAAAATGTGTTTTGTATTAAGAATTCTTTTAATTTTGATATTATTCTTTTGTATTGTTTCCCTTAATACTGTACGTATTGCAAATTCTACGCTGTCGACCAATCCCGTCTCTATCTGTTTGGGATTCATATGAATTCCTTTTTTTTGTCCTCTGTACATTAAAATTGATTTACGAATTTTAAAGTTCGATTCACAACTGTTGACTGTTATTTGTATAGAGTGTGTTCGCATATTGCTTTAACATGAAAAACGATTTTAACTTTATTAAATTTAAGAATTTTACTCATCTAACAATTGCAAATAAAAATTATTAAAAAGAAGTGGTTAGTGTCAAAAGGTTAACAGATTAATTAAGTGCATGTTATAATTTCGTGTGTTTGCCAAAACTTTAACATGTGTTGACCTGCATCCTTTTGTTAAAAGATTTAAAAAAAAAAACGCTTTAAATTAACCTTGAACCTACAGGCATTTATTCTAATTCACGTATAATATTTTGTTTATGGCAAGTAACCTTTTGTTGACTTTGGTCTTAACAAAATATATCGTCTCTGGTAGACCATTAAAACATATATAATCCATTTACAAAATAATAAATATAATGATATTAAAACGTCATAGTCATGTTTACAGATATCTAGTTTATTTTTATCTCGTTTTTTTTTCTTTTGTTACAGAAGAGGTGTCTATTCTATATATGCTATTATTATATATATGTCTGTGTTTCGGTAAATGGAACTGTTTTATTAGCCAATGCATTTTGAATAGAATTGAAAACAAAAAATACATATATGTTTATTGTTCTTTATTACCGAACAAAGAATCACCAGCACCTTTATATTGAAATACTTACACTTTAATAATTTGTACTATTTCAAAAAATATTATGCACTATAAGCAAAACTGGCGATATATAGTTCAATGTTTATAGCACGCAATCATTTGAGCTAAACATAATCTTCGGCTGTCATGTTAAATCACTTTGTTTTCACTACAAACTAACATCATCATACATCTATATAGATCACAATAAGATAAGGAAGTTTCACAATATTAAGTGCTTCGGCCTTCGCTGATAAATTAGAATAGTATGCAATCATGTTTAATAGTGAAGGTAGTTTGTTATTAAAACAACATTATCGTTTTCTCTTAAATTTATATAGGACGATTATTTGATCATATTTAAATTGCTTTATATGTAAAATTATCAAGAAAACTTAAGACTTGTTCTTTCAAATCATTTAAAAAAGTATAAAAATTGCGTCATATTTCACAAATTTCTTTAAGTAACTCTTTTAATTTTCGACCTGAACAGTTCCTATTTTACTTATTCCATCAAATTTGCTGTATTATAAAACTGCTGTAGAAAAATCGACATAACAATGTTTTTGGCGATTAGACGATTTGTTCAATAAAACATAAAGTTGATCATAAAACAAAATGAAACATTTGAAAACCTGTATTGATAGATAGTCGTGCTTAGGTGCGATTTTCATATCTAAAAAATACTGATGGATTGTTGTAATGTTAATTTGACAATTTCTTGTCCGTTCCGTTGGTAAATATAGTCGTACGTTTGATTTTGCAGGTTTGTCGGATTGTCCCCTTTTTGAATTTACATTGTAGTTAGGTATTTTTGTCAATACACTTTTTTTTATTATTCAAAACAAATTTAATTGAAATATGTCTGCACGTTACGAGGAATAATACTCTTCAATGATGCTTGAGGACAAAATATTTGAAAATGCGGAACAAATCAGAAAGTAGAAATACCACGGGACATTCAGAGGTCACCATTTTGGTCTTCATAAATGTATTTATGATAAGTCAACTTCCAAATATAATGGAAATTTGGGAATGAATTGAACTGCAACTGACGGAAATTTTACCAAAAACCTCAAAAAGACATACATTTAGGCAACAGTAGTTCAAATCTAATAAATCGATTAAGAAGACGAATGAAGATTACTTACAAACTGAGGGAATCGCATGAACTCCGAAAGGAGCGAAACCGGGTGTGTTTACAGGATAAGCAACTCATTTTATGTATGCATCTCCCGCCATGCGAATCAACACTCACTTATTATGTCAAAAACCAGGATAGGACTCAATCAGTAACGACTACTCTGGTATTGTTCAATACCCATATATTTATCTGATTCGAGAAAAAGTTTCTACTACAATATCATCAAAAGGTGATTACTCTTAGAAAAGACGTAGCCAAGAAACTTTCTCTAGTTTGAAAGACTGTAAGTTATCTGTTTAACTATATTTTACAAGGCAACGTAAAACGACGTCCGGCTTTTCTTGTCATTACATTCGCTCTCTATCCGACTTAGAAAACCCCTGTCAGTAGAATAACTTGAGATTTAAAATATTCACAAAGAAACATCATTTTAGAATTGTATTTTAATAAATAACAATAAAACAAAATACAACTGACGAACTTCCTGAACTGGGATAATCACTTAAAGATGTGACAGGGCTAACCTTTCAACATTCAATCTATCAAAAGACAACAACATCCTGGTTACTGCAGGATACTTCGGTATCTAACCTGATACCTCTACTTACTTGTACAGCCAGAAGGTGTTTGTTCACTAAACATATTTATTTGTAACATTATCAAATGTCTTCAGGTTGAATCAAAAGAATATACGATCGAAAAATCAAATTAATGAGTTTTATGTTATGGGGAACTAACACTAAGGGTGCCACGTATGGGGCAGGATCTGCTTAGTTTTCATCTCTGTACATGAGATCAACCCCGATTTTGTGATAGGGTACGTGGTCTTTAGTTTTGTGTGTTGTTTATTGTATACTGTTGTGTGTCTTTTGATCGCTTTTCGTTTTTTTAACATGGTATTGTCAGTTTGTCATAGACTTATGAGTTTGAAATTCATTTGGTATCTTCCGCCTCTCTTTTACATGGATTACATGTGATAAGGTTATCCCGAAAAGTGACTCAAAGAAATACAATTATTCTTTATGGTTTTGTGACCATTGTGTCAATAAATGAAAGGTCCATGTGAATACATTTGTCCACAATTCTCGAGAATTGATAATCATGGCAATATTGGAGTACGAACAAAAAAGGAAATACGTATACGAACATTCAAACCTTACCAGTTTTGGACAAAAATAGATATACTTTTTAAGTGGGTTTTCATGATATGTTTTGTGTTTGCTGTTATAATTGAAAATTTAAATACTAGACAAGAAGACCTTTTAAACAAGCTGGAGTTTTGGTGACATAAACAGTTGTTTAAAAAGTAAAATAACAAAAATACCGAACTCCAAGGAAAATTCAAATCGGAAAGTCCCTTATCAAACCATATCTTGAATGTTAACTGTTAAATAATATGTAATAAAACAGGAAATTAATATTGTATTACAAATTTGTATGGACAGTTGATTGATTTAGTGTTTTGTTTTCCTGTATCTAGTAGTCATTTTGAATGTGATTTGTAGGAACCTTAGTGATGCAGCCGTATCATTTCTTGCTGATAGATAGGTTGCTACAAAACCATTTTACCACGTTTCATTTCTTACTGATAGACAAGTCGCTACAAAACTATTTTGCCAATACAATAAGTTGACACAATACATACATGAAAACATCCGCTCATTTTGCAACGATTTCCGCTCACCAGTGGTAGGAGCAGTCTTAAACTTTCAGTGCGGTGAAATATTTGTTTGCTCCGTGTTGAAATCCTCACCATGACTTTCAGATGAAGAACACATATACAAGCGCTGTTCCTTTGGTTTTTTTGTTGTTTTTTTCTGTGCATGTACGGATTTTGTATTTGGGTGGATACCCATATCCTTTGTTTTTCTATTATGAACACATGAATTTAACAAACAAAAGAATACAGCTGCTATAAACTATTAAAACACAAGCCTCCTAATCTTTATAAGCTCACAGATATTTCTTTAGAATAACAACTTAGCAATATTCATATTCATTATTTCTGTGGTTTAATTGTTTCACATTCTTTTTCCCCCTTCAATTTACAATGGTGACTTTTCGAATATCTGCGTTATACTTCCACAAATGAAGTCTTTTTATTAAATGAAATAAGAGTTCTAACTATTCGGTTGCAGATTAAAAAAAATGCCACTGATTGTGTATCTTTTGTTAATGTGTTTTTTGTTCTTATTACCGATCTGATAAGTCAATTTCTTTGCAACTGATTTTTTCAGTTTGTTCTGTTTGCACTGATTCATCAATGTCGCATATTCATGTCAGCGCCCACAAAAATTATTTTAATTGCCGTCATTATTTTGTGTCCCAAGCCAAAAGTCTATAGTCTAGTGGCTTCCAATGACTTATGTTTACCAAATTTGTTTTTCGTTTAATTTTTTTAGCTCTAATTGATAATTTTGCATTGCTACCTTTTTTATATTGAGGTTTGGTTGTGACATGGTGTTAACATATTGTCATTTTGGTGTTTAGTGAATATTTGTCTAATCGGCATTCACACTACCTCTAATCATCACAATATAAAAACAGAAGATAAAACCGTACCTTAACATTCTTGTGTAATTCGTGTACATCTTATTTAATAATGATACGATTTGTTTAATAAAAATTTACTCTTCACATACCAAAACTAATATCAAGTTTGCCTAATGACACATTTGTACATACACTGGTCAATATAAGTCTAACATTAAACTTTCTGTGACACTGTCTACATTGGTGTGCATCATTGATACATGATATTTATATTCTACATCTAAGTAAATGCACATCTTGCCAGTTCCCGGGGCGTGGGGGGAGGGTATAAAAAGCTTACTATTATGCTTCGGAAAGGTTTATACTTTTACCCGAACATTCACTCGTTGTTTTAATAATTATGTTGATTTAAGAATGATAATTGCTATACAAGGTATATTGTTTTGAACTGTGTTAATCATAATTAATAGACAGCACCGATCCAGCTTTTTTTAGTAAAGTTTTGGATTCGAAACAAATTAATACAAGAACAAGACAAATGCTACCTTCTGATAGGTGTAAGCATATGTATGTACCAGTTGTTGATATTCCTATATGTAAAGCTTTTTGTGCAATATGTCATATACTTTATTTCTTTATTGTTCATCATCCATATATCCAAAAAAAAAGATTTGAAAGATTTCTATATCGTTTTGCTGTGTGTTTGTTTATTCCATATTGGCTAGAGGTATAACGGGATGGTTGAGATCTCCCAAAACAGGTTTAACTCCGCCGCACTTTTGCGCCTGTCCCAAGTCAGGAACCTCAGACCTTTGTTAGTCTTGTATGTTTTTAAAATTTGGGTTCATTTATATTTTTCGGGGTTTAGTGTGACGTCCATTTTTGCTGAACTAGTGTACACTATTGTTTAGAGGCCAGCTGAAGCACGCCTCCGGGTACTGCATTTTCTCGCTGTGTTGAAGATCCAGTGGTAGCCCTGGGCTGTTTTTTTGCAAAAATGCCGATCTCCAAAGTAAATCTAAAAAGGGGAGAAGACTATAAAAATTGACAAAATTAAACGTAAGACTGTATCAACCGACGGAACAAAAGGAAAATAACTGTCATATTCCTGACTTGGTACAGCCATTTTCTAACTATATCGTCTTCGGAGTAGTTTTGTTTTAATCAGTTAGACGAAACAATTATTTAGTTTTCTCATGACTATGCATGCATACGCATACAATGTCCGAATTAAGATATAATTATTATTATTGGCCTAACACATAATTTGATAGTTTTAATTGAGACGTTTGACATGATTGAGACAGATTAAGATAAACAATAATCATGATGGAAAATACAAATTGACATGTAGAATACCAACGACTTGTTATCAATTCATACAAACAACTGAACTATAAAACATTTATAATATATTCAGAGAAGTATGGTGAATCTATATCCCACCATTATTATAAATATTATGTTTAATATCATCAGTTATGCAAAACAAACAATCTAGAACCTTTTTACGCAAAAACAATTATTAATTCATGAACACGAATCAACGTGATACTTTAAACGCAAAAAATATTTAAATCTTATCACGCTACAGGGTGTATGTTAATAAATTAATTGAATATGGAACAGAGATGTTATTATAGGTCCGGAATGTAGGAAGATCAACAACACGGAATATATTTCGATATGGAAAAATTTAGAGTGTATTCTAGAGAAATAGACAAACAAAATATATGGGGTATCCATCCATTACACAAAGTCAGTACATGTACAGTAAATAATACACAAAAAGCAAAGGAACAGCGCTAATAGTAAATCTACTCAAAATGTCCATTCTTTCTGACAATCAAAAAAGTTTCTTTATTTCATCTTCAAATGCCACAATTTATATGTTAAATATTGTTATATGGGACACGAATCCATTATATTCTGCTAAAAGTGTATGCTTATCATAAATATTAAAATACACGTTTTGGTCAATTAATGGCGTGTCATAAGTTGCACAGCATTTTGTTCTGATAGTGGAGGTTTGGTGAACAATTGGAAGAATAAAATTGAAGACATAACAATCAACGAAATAGCTAGAAGAATATCAAAGATGTTGTGTTTTGTATATATTGTGTATATTAAAGTTAATTATTCACAATAAAACGTATACATTAACAATCAAATCTTAAATTTAAATAAATGTCCACATCATGTGTTTCACTGATCGACTAACGTTCTTCTAATCGTAACTTTAAATTTAATCAAGTAATTGATTGTAATTCATTTCTTAAAACAACAAATTAAAGGTCAGTTATAAGATTTCACACGATTTGTGTTCTCTGTGATACTTGTATCTAAATGTAAACATTGAAACAAGTTTTATCAGCTTATTGTTAAAATTCCTGTCAAATATTCAAGCATGTGCTTTTGAGATAATGTCGACCGACTACATTCATGATAATTAAGTACCAGAAAGTTTTTATGTTTCTGATTATTTTCTTATATAATGGTTGATCCACTGCTATAAGAAGGCAACATTAGTCCACTTATATTCAAATCTCATAACTCGATTATGAAAACAAATCAAGGTGAAAAAAACAAACAACTGGGGGAATATTTAAAAAGAAAGCGATACCGTGTGTGTCGGTAGTGTAAGCTAATCCTGTTATGTATGCATTACCCGTCATGCGAATCCACATTAAGTCATACCAATGTTTAACATATGATTTTCAAAGTATTTTAAAATAGGTATGTCCTTTTGTCTTTGTGAATAGTTTTTTTTGTGGAGAATTGTGCCACATGTCCTATATATTTGTATAGAAAGTTGTTTGAAGCAGAATGGTTTATTGGTTCGGTAATAATAATAAAAAAGAAAGCAATACTTTTATATATATATATATATAAATTATATGCGTCATACGCAATTTTCGTGACTTACCAACACTAGGAACGTTCGAGGCAAAAACAAAATAAATAATAAAAGCCATGGATGTATAAAAACAGAAACACGTGAACAGCATTGAGACGAAAATGCACATTTAAATAATAGCTAAAACCATCTTACATCAACTCTTCCTGATGGAGCTGAAACATTAAGTTTCTTAATATATTTTTTTAATTCATCAACGGACAATTTAAGAAATGTTTGTTATAATCATGCCAGTACCAAAGCACTTATTACTGAACTTATTTTACCTACGAAGAATTATAGTCCACAGCCATCGGTAAGTGCTGTAAACAAACGAAAATAACACTGTTAATGATTTAATAATACAACTGCAAAGATCATGTTCATGCATGATACGTACAATTGGATACTCAAACACACTAATTGAAGTAAGTACAGGAAGAAATTTAGAAAATATAATATAAGAAAGAAGATTACTATTCATGATTGAAAATTTATTTTCTAGTGCTTTTTTTTTTGGCGTTTATCAAAAATGTAATAAATACGTCAAACTGAATTACAATCTTTCTTAAAGTAACTGAAAGTCCATTTCCATCTAAAAGCAACGTTATTATTTAGTAAGTGTATAATTTTATTACACCAAGAAGTTGGTAGAGAAACTTAAATTTTAATTTAGTGTAAACACATTTCATTAATCAAATTCAAGTTAAATAATACGCACATTTTGGCATGAACATATTTATACATTTGATTATTTAATAGGATCCGGAAACTAGTTGTTAACTTTTATTAATCTGTTTCCTAATACAAATAGAAAATGTGATTTGTTTAATACGTCTGACGTATAATGTTATTATATTACATAACGCTAAATTAAATGGTAAACAAATAACAAAAAATAATAATTTTGAAAGCATTTTAACAAATCGATATATAAGAAATACAATAGTGAAGTGCTTGTATCTCCACGGATACAGAATGTTAAAGATTTAAACATTTACTGCAAACCTTCTTAATTTTCAATTACGCCAAAAATGAAATGAAATGCTTAGTACACCATGCAAAACATGACTGTGCAATGTCACAAGCATCTATCTTGAATCAACAAGTATTACCATAATAAGGGTTGTTCTAAATCATTTCGATATCGTGTACTTATATCTTGGCATAGCACAAGGTAAAAGTTTTCTCAGACGATTACTGACGTCATAACACTAAACTCGTTAGATATGTACTGATTGAGAATTAAGTCATGGAGAAAATGAATTATGTGTTACTTGTATTGACTTTGACAAGCAGTCATTATTAACAAGCTAGGGTGAATATGTGGAGAAATCAACCCCAAAGATTCAATTTGGAGAGACCCCTCTCCTTTCTTTTCTTTCTTTTATCAGAGGAATACAACTACACAAAAAAAACCATTTAATGTACATGCATACTATTTTGTGAAATATAAACAGATTTCTGCACTGCCTTCCTATGCAGCAATCTCTCCCCAACGGTCATAACGTTTTTCATACAATTTCCGATTATATAGGTTTTCAAAAATATATTTTTTACAATCTTTCCAAATATAAGATATAGAGCCTTCGTAAACTTCAATATTTATTTTTACTACCAAACGTTCACCACTAATATTGTTTGTACTAATGCTTGACGTCCTTTTGGAAAAGTCATACAATCCATTCATATGAGGACCATAGAATATATTTGACTATACGGTTCGGGTTTTGAACATTGTTGAAGGCATTAGGAAATTTGTTGATTTTTGTGATGTTGTAATATTCTTCAATTTGAAATTAGAAATAGTAAAATGCAAGTGAAATATCAATGTAAATGATTCTTCTCACAGAGTTCAGAGGACCTCTATATTGACCTGTCTGTATAATCCACATGATGTTTATGTTGATTAATCTTTATTTTTTGTGTACTTGCTTAAAATTGAGAATGGAAAATGATTTTGCTTGTCGTTTTATCGTATTCTGTTTTTTTTAACCATGATATTATCAGTTTGTCTTTGACCTGCGAGTTTTGAAAGTCCCCTTGGTTTCTATCGCTTCTTCTTTTCTACATTTAATTCAACGTCTTGACATGTGGCGTGTGTAATGAAGAACATACGTCAAACTATACATTAAAAAAAATAAAAATAAAAAAAAACTATAGTTAGTGGCTGCCTTACCAGATCGTACACAAACAATACACTCTGTTTTGCTGCCGTTTAAGTATAACTATTTTGTATCAAACTGTTTTCACAATATTAGATATAATATAGAGATGTGTTCCTTTCTTTTCCTTGTCATTGTTTCCTGTATTTTGCCAAAGATACTAACAACTTAAAACATATGATTTATATATTGGACGAAATTTTGCTGAATAAAAAATAAATACATAACACTTAATGAATTTGCCAAGTCAGAAACGCATTTCGTGGTTTACCTTCATCAGGAACGCTTAAATAAATACATATCTAAAATTCAAGGATATAAAAGAACATGACCACGACAGGAGCTATAACCAGAAAAGGACCTAAACTAGCCTAAACCATCTAAGGCCAACTTTGTCTGAGGGAGTTCAGAATATTCATTTGTAATTTTGTTTATAATAGACAAATACCGATCATTAATTACGCAAGGCTTTTAAAGATTCAAGTCCATTAGAATGAATACGGTTGAAACAAATTAACGAAATGTCATTAAAATTAGATAATCGGCAAAACACATAGTCTAGAAAAACAATTTGAAAAACGAGTTCATTTCTAAATAAATTGTGAAGTGTTAGCACGAATATCATTATAAATTGATTGTAGAATACTGGACAACGAATATGTTCCTTATCACATTTTTATGACCATTACTTTTTTTCATATTTTTCATTTATCAAATTTAGAAGCGATTACGTGAAGCAACAGCTACTTCATATTAAAGAATCTAAGTGGTTAACATTTTTGTAGCCGATTCTTTTTTATTTATTTTGACAACATTACTTTTAATCTTGTAAATCTGTTTTGCAACCCAAAGGTAAAGACTAGAACGCATATCATGTTGTTGTAAATCCTTAGCTGTCAAAACGATAATAAGCAAAAGATGTAAAATTGGGGAGAAAAACGCAATCTGGTACCTAAAAATGAAAGACCGTGAAAACGTATGTCTAGTGAAAATTGTCTTTCGAATATATGTATTGTACCTGTTAAAAAGCATTACAAAAGGAAAACAAAAATTGTCTACATAAGACTCACCGGTTGCACCCGAATCGAAATAGGTCGAAGGCCAAATCATATACAAAGTTTTTAAGAGATTTTGTCATGTGTATACATCAAGTGAACTGTTATTTCCTTATTATATTTTGTTTTTATTCCTTGTCACAAACAACCATTTGTTTATATGACAATAAAGCATTATTATTAAAAACCGAAAATTCTTTAAGTTGTGCAAAATACGGCTAAGGACTTATACAAGGAAACAATTGTCCATTGCATATTTCTAAACAAAAGACTAAGATTGAACAGAACAAAACTCACCAAATTCAATTTGGAAATAAACTTTTAGGAGGGAAAGAACCAAAGCAGTCAACATATGGTTTCATTTCTTAAATATATGATAATATATCTAATGAAAATAAAGTAGTAAGGTTATCATGGGGTATATCTAAATAATTATGAAAAAATATACGGAGGGTATGCGTCAATGAAGCGACAAACATACGACACATATAATAAAAGACATCTTGTGGGTAACATACAGTCTTCTGTAATAGACAGGTGTCTAAAAAAAGAATAATCCACCATTTTTTACATACGAAAATGCCTGTACCAAATCAGGGTCAGGATAAGAACAGTTGTGTTCCATTCGTTTGGTGTGTTTAAGCTTTTGATTTTGCCATTTGATAAAGGACTTTCCGTTTTGAATTTTCCTTGGAGTTCGGTATTTTTGCTATTTTACTTTTTTCTAACCTCCCGATTCGACAGTCTAATAGAAACAGTCAAAAATCCGTCATCAATAATAAATAATATTATACGTTTAAAAAAAAAACTAAATTTGTATAGCATACATTAGAACTTAGAATGTGAATATGTCATTTGTCCTTTCTTTTCGTTGTTGGGTCATTTTCAATATTATTGGTGTATAATTGAAGGAGATTTCCGGAGTATATATATACCCTGAGTTAGGTCTGCCAGGAGGTCTGAATTCCCTATGCTTGTATGGAGATGTTTGCGAAACTTCGAAAGTGTTTAAATGTAAATGTATTTCTCAATTCAAGAAATACGATATCCACGAAAATGAATAAAATCAACAACACTAACTATTTCATTTACGTTTTTAATATTAATAAATGAAAATGTAGCAAAAATGGTACCGTAAATGTTATTACTAACACTTGGTCGAGGGGCCTCGGTAACCGAGTAGTCTAAGAAGTCGAACTACTGTATCATTACCCTGTCAACTCTAAGGTTGTGAGTTCGAATCCGGTACGTGCCAGGTGCGTTCGACTCTAATCTTAATTGAATAGAATTATCAGTTTTCCTACCGCAGGAGACGGTGGTTCTCTCCGGGCACACCGGCTGCCGCCACCAGCAAAAAAAAACCCACAACGGAATAGTACAATAGTGCTGAAAGTGGTCTTAAACACCAATCAAGCAATCAAGCAATCGAAATCAAGTATCTAAAATATAAAGTTTTCCTCAATTCAAGAAATATGATACCCAAAAATTCAAGAAATATGATACCCAAGAAAATAAATAAATCAACAGCATTAACTATTTTGTTTATGTTTTTAATATTTTTAACATGAAAATGCAGAAAAATTCGTATCGTGTATGCTATTACTACCACTTGGTAGATACCTCTGCTGGTTGACAGTTAGTCCCCGAGGGTATCACCAGACCAGTTTCCAGTACTTCAGTACTGGTATGAAAATACGGATACTGTATTATTAAAATTTGCTGTTACAAAACTTTGAAAATTATATTTTTTTCGGGAATAAATCTCCCCCATGCCAAGCTGTGATTCCTTGCCCTTCTTTCGCTATACTCTTTATCCGTTTTGGTAAATGAGTTCTTCATTTTTGTGATAAGTTTAGGATTTTCAAATAGTTTGGCCTCGAGCATCACTAAAGAGACAATTATTGGCGAAAAGCACATCTGCTCCAGAAAAATTGGTACCATTAATGTTACTACTACCACTTGGTCGATACCTTTGCTAGTGGACTTAATGTCCCCGAGGGTATCACAAGCTAGTACAACGGTGCTGGTATAAAAATACGAATACTGTGTTATAAAATGTGCCGTTACAAAAATTGGAAATTAATTTTAATTGAGGAATATATCTTCCTTATGCAACTCTCTGATTCCATGCCCTGTTGTGGCTATACTTTTTGTCCTTTTTTGTTTATAAGCTCTTTATTTATTTAATAAGTTGAGGATTTTCGAATATTTTTGCCTCGAGCATCACTGAAGAGACATCTATTGTCGAAATGTTCGTCTGGGCAGAGAAAATTGGTACTGTAAATGTTATGAGTTAGTCATTTCTTTTTTTTAGAATTAGTAAAAACTCTTTGACTTTGACTAATGTCGATTACAATTTTGGCTACATTGTAATCATAATACTTTATTCCAAAAGCAAAAATCAGCTTATAGGATACATATATGCAATGATGATAATTTTATAGGCACTAATAGTAAGGGTAACAAAATGTTCTTTAGACTACTGTACTCAATACAAAAATATTAGGCTACTGGCGGAAGTTCTATAGCATGTGTCACACAGGCAGTATTATTTCCAATCCAATATAATCGCGGATGAATTGGAGCATGGCATATTTTAAAGACACCTGTCTATTGTTGAAGACTGTATGTTGACCTTAAAAATCTTCTGGGCTTTTGTGCCGTTTTGATGTTGTATCAATGACGTATGTCTCACATCTTTATTTATTAAACAAAAATATAAAATCACACTTTAATTCAAGCTTCAAAATGGAAATATAGTTCATTATATTCAAATATCCCATTATTGTCAAAGTTGTCAAAATCCAAAATGTTTGAGTAAATGATGAGACATATACATAAACAAATGGTCGGTAATGTCATATTTTTATATTCCCTTGCCTGATTAATTTTATTTAGTACATTCTTTTTTTTTCTCTTTAAAATAATACTTACTTTCTATTTTGGTTTTATTATTTTGCTATGATTTTCAAATATTGTAGGATCCTTTTGGATAACTCAGACGACTGAATATTCAACTTTTCTCTACTTTTAATATAGATAATTTTATTGTCATCTTTTGTTCCATCTGAAATTGTTAATGATAGTGCAACTGTTACATCAAAGCAATTTCCAGCTTACAATTATTCAATGTCAATCAGAAACGGTTTTAAGTATCTACACTGCTTACCCTGCCGGAGCACCTGAGATCAACCCCGATTTTTTGGTGGGGTTCGCGTTCCACAGTCGTTAGTTTTCTATGTTGTGTTTTGTGTACTGTTGTTTATCTGTTTGTCTTTTTTTTTTAACCATAGCGTTGTCTGTTTACTTCGACTTACGCGTGTGAATGTGCCTTCGGTATCTTTCGCCTCTCTTTTTGATAGGACTCATTTCAATCTATCCACATTCTTAAGGAAATAATATCATGTTTTTCTGAAAACTACATTGCTTGTGAAACTTATGGAAATTTTTTTATACCAGGAAATGAATTCATTTTGATAATCAAAACTTATCTAAAAATAAAGAGATGTGTTATGATTGGCATTGAGACAAAAATCCAAAGGGGTCGTGTCATAAATTATACCAAATAGTTTTCTATGTAGACTTCTGTAGACTTCTTTTTCATTTCTTCGTTCGTATATTTTTTGCACTGGCGTTTTATAATTCAAAACTATATATCCTGATTCAAATTCTAAGATCTCAGGAATTATTATCATTTTAGTGTAGACATGTATATATAATGCAGTTTTAATTTCTGTAAATTGTTATAAAGGTAAAATGAAACCCCTTGATTTGATTTTCGATCAAAACATAGTTTGAAAGCATGCACAAATACTGAAAAACTTATAAATTAGTTTCACAAATTTAATGTATTAAACATCACGAAAATGGACTTACAATTAAAAAGGGTTTGTCCACTTTGACAATTCCGGTATGTTCTTTAAATCAAAGCAAAAAAAATTTTTTTTTTTTAAATGTGAAATAATAATTCAAACCATGAATAAGGAACCGCAAGTTTATATTCCGGTTATTTTGGTATAAAAATATTCAAATGCAATTACTAACTTAAATGACAATTCATTGTTGGAGAATAAAGAATATATGTGATATCGGGTTGTTTTGTTTGTTTTCAAACCCCTTTGATATACCGGTTGTATTCTTATTTATTCAACAGTTCATAAACATGACTTTAATGTTTACAGGAGAGAGGTAATCATATAATTAAATCTACATGTTTAAAGTACGATTTGAATTAAATACATTTGATTCTAAGTACATTTATTAAATATAAGATAAGGATAATACTATTTTGGAGTCTTTACCCCTTTGCTAAACCCTGGTAAATGAGGCAATGGTTCCTCCATACTATAAACATATGTTAATTAGATAATACATGCTCAATGTACACTATTTTCAGATTTCGATTAATTATACTTATAAATTATATTCTGAACATTTGCCTTTATAATTGTGTTCATCTTTAGTAATAATAGCGTTTTAATGCACGAATTCGTTTCATAATTAATCAAATGGAATCAGGCTTATCTAGTGAATAAAACATTTCAATATAGAAATTATATATTGAGAATTTTTTATCTTGAACAAAATAAAAAACATATTTACTAAATAAATTGTGTAATCTAACAGTGTCAAAAGGTATTTCGCTTTTTTAAATGTAGAGATATCATATTTTTTTTATTATGTAGTGTAAATGCTTTAAGCATTCGTTAAGAAATAATCAATAAAGACATGAATGTACAGGACCGGTAACGGATATGTGTTATTTGAAGCGTGATATCATCGACATTACGGCGGCTTTAAATGTTAAATATGTATTGATTGTAGCTATTTAGGTCAGCCCACAGCAAGTTGTCCGCCATTGCGTATTAAACATATACTTATAAATATCTCATCGAGGAGACGTTTTAATATTAAGTACGTTATATAATCAAATAACTTATGAATTAATGTTTGTTTTGGTACATAGTTTATATTCATAAACTGTCGATTAATACTAATAAAAGCGATTGATTTCATCACAACATTACAAATTCTCCCAACTATGATATACGTTTGGCAGCGTCTAGATAAAGCCAATCTGTTGTTATAATTTATTTCATACAAACTTTGTTTAACTACAGCGCTATTGTTACGACAACAAAGTACTTGAGACAATGTAATTGTTTTTACATCTTGATAGTTTACTAAGTGTTTCGTGTATATGTTTTCATTAAGGACAAGTTAAAATCAAAATATATTATTATTGCTTTAGAGTGGTAAAAAAGTGTCAAATAAAACTCAACACAAGCATGATAGAAGAAAGCTTATTTGCCTGATTTGATTTGCTTTTATTTCAAATATTAATTCAAACTAATCAGTTTGTATATATCTTCAGATGTGAAATTGATTCAGCATTTCAGAATCTACTTTTGTTGTGTTATTGTATCACAATTAAAGAGTACAAAAGAAAGTTGTGATTTGCAAAGTACATTGTTTACATATAAAAGTTACTTTGTTTCCAGACAAAAACAATTGTATCTGTGCACGTTACAAATGCTCTCTTTATATCAAACTTAAAATTGTTAGGGCAATTAAAGCAAACTAGGTACGAAAACGAAAATATTGTGAGAGAAAAAAAAAATTAATAAAAAATAGAGTATACACTAGATAAAAACAACAAACACCAAAATACAATAAAACCATTCACGTAAATGAATGCATACATCTAAATATGTGCATTGTACATGACTTGTTTTCTGGAATTTGGTTAAAATGAATCAATCTCATACTTTATGACGTTACATGAAAATCTAGTTAAAGGTGCTTCTAATATAACTGACGCTTGTCCACCTTCCATTTCACTAAATTGATCTCGGTTTTTGAGAGGTTCGTAATTTCTGTGTAACAGTTTTTTCGTGGAATTTTGTTTCCCGTTTGGAATTTTTCAGTTCCCGGTGATTTTATCATCTTTATATCGACTTATTGTTTTATTGGTGTGTGATATCTTCGTAATTATTTTCTGTCATATATGAAAGAATCAACGCGCATAATTATTTTTGTTTCGATGTTTACTCTATTAAAAACTCTTCTTTTCGGCTTTGGTGGTATTATTTTGTTAATACTGTTTCCGTCACCTTACTACATATTATACATGTAATAGTGAATGAACTGTAATTAACTGTATTGTACAGCGCACATTATTGTTTTGACAAACGTGACAGCTAGCAATTAATATTACCAATAACCACCAAATAGAATATTCAATAAGTTCGGAAAAAGATTAAATAACCAAACTAATAACTTTAGCTTGAAAAAGCAATATATATGTTATAGAAATATGATTGTTTGTACTCCAAGAGTTTTATTTGATATTGTTATAGAGAGCTATAAAATATGAATTAATGAAGACAGGTAGAATACACAAAGAAAGACAACAACGATAGAGTAACGACTGTGTACACATTAATACAAAACAACGATAGAGTAACAGATGTGTACACATTAATACACAACAACGATAGAGTAACAGATGTGTACACATTAATACACAACAACCATAGAGTAACGACTGTGTACACATAATACACAGCAACGATAGAGTAACAGATGTGTACACATTAAAACACAACAGCGATAGAGTAACGACTGTGTACACATAATACACAACAACGATAGAGTAACGACTGTGTACACATAATACACAACAACGATAGAGTAACAGATGTGAACACATAAAACACAACAACCATAGAGTAACAGATGTGTACTCATTAATACACAACAACCATAGAGTAACAGAAGTGTTCTCATTAATACACAACAACCATAGAGAAACAGATGTGTACACATTAATTCACAACAACCATAGAGTAACGACTGTGTACACATAATACACAACAACGATAGAGTAACAGATGTGTACACATTAATACACAACAACGATAGAGTAACAGATGTGTACACATTAATACACAACAGCGATAGAGTGACGACTGTGAACACATAATACACAACAACGATAGAGTGACGACTGTATACACATAACACACAACAACGATAGAGTAACAGATGTGTACACATAATACACAACAACCATAGAGTAACAGAAGTGTACCCATTAATACACAACAACCATAGAGTAACAGATGTGTACACATTAGTTTACGCTGGTATATTGTATTGATTTACTTCAAAACGATTTGGAATGATTTGAAATTGTTATTGTCTAATTCAATACTTTATTCTTTTGAAATAACAGGAATCAGATATATCTTAATTATCTGCGTAAAGTACGGCTTCATGAAATGCATTAAAGTAATATATGATCAAATATGAGCTGTAGTAAAGGGGCATTAGCTGTCAAATTCATGGTCACCGATTTAACTCCAATTCTCACATTTGATTTATTACATACTTAAACAGAGGTCTAACACGAAAACAGACATTAAAGGTATAACAAAATGCAGTTCCGTTACCGGAACATATATTTCACAAACCGACAAATCAAGATTCAGCAAAGAGGGGTCAATTATATGTGTCAATTATGTCTCACTGAAGATGAAGATATTGCTCATCTTTTATTAAGATGCTCAGCTTTACATGATATCCACAAGATGTACTATTCGAAGTTTAAAGATATGACTATCTCATATCTGGGTCAAAGAAATTGGTAAACTCATTTTGTATAACAAATAACCTATTGTCAAATTGATAGTCGACTGCTCAGTTTATAGAGATTCATTCAGTGATGAAAACCAAATTCTTGAAGTTACCAAATCTTCAACTTACATGTGCTATAAATTACATGTTAAAAGACTGTCTCCATTAAACTCTTAATTAGTGTTCAATTGCGAATTAAAGTATTTGCTGGTCAGCGTGGGGCTTTCTACGCTAAACCAATAGCAATCGTATGCATCTAATAGTAATTATATGCTCCATTCACATATATATTCTCCTCTGTATATGCTTATTGTGCTGTAGGCTTGATATAGCTTGTGACATGTTGATTATATCTAAACACTCATCTTTGTCTAATTTATGCATGGAAATCAGCTTTGCTTGAAATTGGGTACAGGTCCACCATGTAATAAAGTTGAATCCCTAATGACAATGTATATATTAATGACTTTTAACTATTTTTATTGCCACTAATTATGTTTTAATTCATTGGAATTTAATGAGGTCATCGTAAGGATATTCTAGATTTTATACTGAGATATATTTTTAATTTAGTGCACCATTGTATTGAGTCTAATGTTTTTAACGAGACGTTAAGTTAACTGACTTTTTGGTGTCCCATAGCTGGGAATTCAATATGAAGATAAAAAGAAGAAGTGGCGACCCTGTTAATTTTGGTATGTTGTCTATTTTCGTTTTATTTTTATCTCTGTTTTTAATATTTTAACGTCTGTTTTTTAATTGTATGTCTGTTTTTCATTTTTGAAGTCTGTTCTTTTTGTTTAAACTCTGTTTCTTATGAAATTTATTTTTGTTTTCGTTTCTTATGTCATGGATGTCTGTATGGTTTTTTTTATCTTTATTTAAACGTGTTTTTTTTTATTTTTTAATAAGGTTTGCTTTTGTTATTCACGTCTGGTTTCGTTTTTTACCTCTGTTTTTAAATGTATGTCTGTTTTTGTTTTTGACATGTTATTTTTATGTTAACGCATGTTTTTTTAGTTTAAAGTCTATTTTCGTATTCGACCTCTGTTTTTAATTTTTTAACGTCTGTTTGTACATTTTTTTATGTCTGTTTTCGTTTTTGAAGTCTGTTCTTGGTTTTAATATCTGTTTCTAAAATTAGGCCTGAATGGCTGCCCATACTATGTTGACCTCAAAATGTATATTGATATACAGTTTGTGTTGCCCTTTAGATGTCTATTGATATAAGGCTATGTTGCCCTCAAGATGTATATTGAAATACAGTCAATGTTGCCCTCAAGATGTATATTGAAATACAGTCAATGTTGCCCTCAAGATGTCTATTGAAATTCAGTCTATGTTACCCTCAAGATGCATATTGATATACAGTTTATGTTGCCTTCAAAATGTATATTGATATACAGTCCACGTTACCCTCAAGATGTATATTGAAATACAGTTGGTGTTGCCCTCAAGATGTATATTGATATACAGGCTAGTTTGCCCTTTAGATGTATATTGAAATACAGTTGGTGTTGCCCTCAAGATTTATATTGATATACAGACTATTTTGCCCTTTATATGTATATTGCTATACAGTCTATGTTGCCCTCTACATGTATATTGATATACAGTCTGTATTGCCCATAAAATATATGTGTATATACAGTCTATGTGACCCTCCAAATGTCTATACATATATTTTATGTTGCCCTCAAGATGTATATTGATATACAGTCTATGTTGCTTTCAAGATTTATTGATATACAGGCTATTGTGCCCTCAAGATTGATATCATTTATTGATATACAGTATGTGTTTCCCCCAAGATGTCTATTGATATAAGTCTATGTTGCCCTTTAGATGTCTATTGATATACAGTCTATGTTGCCCTCAAGATGACTATTGATATACAATCTATGTTGCCCTCAAGATGTCTATTGATATACAGTCTATGTTGCCCTCAAGATGTTTATTTATATATAGTCTTTTTGGCCTCAAGATGTGTAATAAAATACAGTCCATGTAACTGATAAAGATGTATATTGGTATATAGTCTATGTTACCCTAAAGATATATATTGATATACAGTCTGTGTTGCCCTCAAGATGTATATTTATATACAGGCTATGTTGCCTTTAAGATGTATATTGGTATACAGTTTATATTACCCTCAAGATGTATATTGATATAGGGTCTATGTTGCCCTCAAGATGTATATTAAAATACAGTCTGTGTTGCCCTCAAGGTGTATATTGATATAGAGTCTATGTTGCCTTCAAGATGTAATAATTGGTGTATAGTCTACGTTACCCTCAAGATGTATATTGAAATACATTTGGTGTTGCCCTCAAGATGTATATTGAAATACAGTCTTTGTTGTCCTCAAGTTGTATATTGATATACAGTCTGTGTTGCCCTTAAGATATATGTTTATATACAGTCTATGTGACCCTCTAGATGTCTATTGATATACATCCTATATTGCCCTCAAAATGTCAATAGATATATGTTATGTTGCCTTCAAGATGCATATTGATATACAGGCTATTGTGCCCTCAAGATGTCAATATACAGTCTGTGTTACCCTAGAGATGTCTATTGATATAAGTCTATGTTGCCCTTTAGATGTCTATTGCTATACAGTCTCTGTTGCCCTCAAGATCTTAATTTATATACAGTCTTTTTGTCCTCAAGATGTGTATTGATATACAGTCCATGTAACTGACTAAGATGTATATTGGTATATAATCCATGTCGTCCTCAAGATGTATATTGATATACAGTCTGTGTTGACCTCAAGATGTATATTTATATACAGGCTATGTTGCCTTCAAGATGTATATTGACATACAGTTTATGTTAACCTCAAGGTGTATATTGATATAGGGTCTATGTTGCCCTCAAGATGTATATTAATATACAGTCTGTGTTGCCCTCAAGATGTATATTGAAATAGAGTCTATGTTGCCTTCCAAATGTAATTAATGATGTATAGTCTACGTTACTCTCAAGATGTATATTGAAATACAGTTGGTGTTGTCCTCAAGATTTATATTTAAATACAGTCTTTATTGCCCTCAAGATGTATATTGATATACAGTCTGTGTTGCTCGTAAGATATATGTTTACATACAGTCTATGTTGCCCTCAAAATGTCTATAGATATTGTCTATGTTGCCCTCAAGATGTTTATTTATATACAGTCTATGTTGCCCTCAAGATGTATATTGATATACAGTCTATGTTGCTTTAAAGATGTATATTGAATGATGTCTATACAAAAAACAAATGCCAACAATAACAACTTGTTAGCTTTAAATTTGTTTTATGAATTTATTTCAATCGTTCTTTATCAATTTCTTCGTCTGTTGAAACCTTTCAGATTTCTTTTTCGTTTCAAAAGGGAAGTAACTCCTTACTAACCCCATATTTTTTATGGCACCCTATATCAAATATATGTAGTCACCACGTGTAGTCCTTTAACCAACCATATCTCCAGAAATCTATAGGAGGTAAAACAAATTGATATACAGTTTATACTACCCTCAAGATGTATATTGATATAGGGTCTATACATGTTGCCCTCAAGATGTATATTAATATACAGTCTGTGTTGCCGTCAAGATGTATATTGATATAGAGTCTATGTTGCCTTCAAGATGTAATTATTGATATAGAGTCTATGTTGCCCTTAAGATGTCTATTGATATACAGTCTATGTTGCCATCAAGATGTATATTGATAAAGTCTATGTTGCCCTCGAGATGTATATTGATATAGAGTCTTTGTTGCCTTGAAGAGATATATATTGATAGACAGACTGTGTTGCCCTCAAGATGTATATTTATACACAGTCTATGTTGCCCTCAAGATGTATATTAATATACAGTCTGTGTTGCCCTCAAGATGTATATTGATATACAGTCTATGTTGCCCTCTATATATCCGTTATTGTATGTGCTCCACATCTCCTTTTATTGATACAAAGTATTTTAAGGTACCGTTTCGTCATATAGCTCTTAACATTTCTACAAGTATATATACAGCCCTGACATTCAAGTGTTCGGTTTTGAACGTTCCTGATGGAGGTAAATCTAGGAAATGTATAAATAATGTATTTTCATTTAATGGCGTTAAATTATTTTTAAGATATAACTGTTTTAAAAGTTAAAAGAACATTGAAATGAAAGTGTGTAATCAAAGCTTTTTTTTTTTAACATAACTCAATGTTTTAAGTAGACGACATCGTCGGGTTTGTTTTTTTGTACTTGTATTTGTTTGTTTTTTTGGTTTTGCTTTTTCCCTAAGACTAGAATATCAATCAGTACACAACCAACATCCAATGGATTTAGTGAAAAGACGTTAGTGACAGTTTAAAAATTCTTTTTTAATCAAATGGTTGAAACAACTTGAAAGGTGATGCATTTAAAGATTTGTCTACTTGAATTGCATATTTTTCAAAAATAAGAATATATTGAGATAAAACCACATCATAAATACAAGGATTAAAATTTTGTACACCAGACACGCGTTTCGTCTATATAAGACTCATTAGTGACACTCGAATCAAAAAAGTTAAATAGGCCAAATAAAGTACGAAGTTGAAGATCATTGAGGACCTAAATTTCTGAAAGGTTGGACGATTGCCAATGAGGCAACTATCCCTTCTGGAACAAAGAACGACAATGTGGACGAACTACAAAAAATGTACGGGTCATGTATATGATCTGAAATAAAAATCTAAATTATTAGATAACAACAAGTTAAACATTATCTATTCACTTCTTTATATCCCTTAAATACGATCTTGATCATGTTACTGAATATATTATATGTCAACTTTTGCATTAAAAGAAAACTCTTAGTACAATACAGGTTTAAAGAATATAATATTTTAAATGTTTAGATTTTCTTATCTTCTGTACCCCATTTACTGGTCTTGAGCCCAGTGAAGTAATCTAATTATTCAATTTGATTACTTAACGTATACCCGTCATGATGTGAATTTAAACTGCCCCAAATAGAAAAAGAACTACTTATCCTTCTGGAGAACTTTGCTTTCCTTGATTATTGTCTGATGGTCAAATCAGAAACTGTCTCGTGGAGAATTAGATACATGTTCTTTTTCCTATTGACCTACCGAATTAGTCTTAACACCGGGTTTGTACTTACACGACGGGTGCCACATGTGGAGCAGTATGTATTTACCCTTCCGATGCACCCGAGATCGGGTTTTTTTGGTGAGGTTCGTGTTGCTCAGTCTTTTGTTTTCTATGTTGTGTTTTTTGGTGGGGTTCGTGTTGCTCAGTCTTTTGTTTTCTATGTTGTGTTTTTTGGTGGGGTTCGTGTTGCTCAGTCTTTTGTTTTCTATGTTGTGTTTTGGTTTACTACTACTATTGTTTGTCTTTTTCTCGGTTTTTTTTTTTGCCATGGCATTGTCAGTTTGTTTCCGACTTGTGAGTTTGAATGTTCCTTTGATATCTTTCGCCTCTCTCTTGATTATTTGTTAAGGTTAGAAATGAGCCATCTAAAATGCGCTGTATTGTGTAATTCATGTAAACTTGTATGCTCTTTGGTATTCTTATGCTGTGCTGTTATATCATTGTCTGAGGTAAGGGGGTTTGTTTAGCGCTCACAAACATGTTTAACTCCGCCATATCATGCATGTGCCTGCCCAAGCCAGTAGCCTGTAATCCAGATGATATTGGGTGTTGTTGTCTGTTATGAAAATTGTTTTGTTCATTGTTTCAGCATAAATTCTCCGTTTGTATCTCGCTTGCATGGTTTTCAAATGTGTTCATACCGGGACTTTTATAGCTTTCTATACGACATGACTTTGGTCGTTTGTTGAATTCTTTGTACGAACTGTAGTTATTAACACCCTTGTCCTCTGATCTTTTATGGATAGTTGCCTCTTTGGCAATCATATCGCATCTCTTTGATTATATATCGTATGAAGTCTTGTCTATGACTTTTAATCTTATATTTAAACACGATTAACAGATGGAATCACTCGCCCAAACTCAACTGATTCCGTTTCCCAGAAAGAGAGTAGCGGATTCACCCGGAAATTGCCGATTGCACCTGGAGTTTCACTAATGGAAATAGAAATAGTTAATCACCAGTTTTTGGTATAGGTGTTATTGCCTGTTCTTTGTCTTTTCGTCTTTCGATTTGTTGATCATGATGTTGTCTTCCTTCGACGTACAGTTTTTAATTGCACCTTGGTATATTCTTACTTTTTTGTTTTTACATATGTTTACTCTTTTCCAAAATTATCACAATAACAGATTCACCAAAACAGTTAAATACTTTAAAATCTTATTATATAAATATTTGGTTCCCAGTTGTAAAGTCCATTTAGAAAGCACACTATCACAAATGCATTGGTTTTTGATAACATATTAAGTATATTATGCAAAAAGGTGCCTTTAGAAGATGTCTTTTGGTTATGTCGTTTGGTTGTGCTAGTCGTGTTATTGTGAAGATTGCGATACCCACAAGTTATGTTTGCAGTTTTGATTAGACGTATAGAAATTATTCTACAGCAAAAAAGACTTACACATTGAACAAAAAATAGAATTACCTCAAAATTAGTTCAGTATGAAATACAGTTGTGTTCTTACTATAGAAATATTATTCTACAGCAAAATAACTCCAACAGTGAACAAAAAATTGAATTATCTCAAAATTAGTTCAGTATAAAATACAATTATTTTCTTACTAAAAATTGTCTATCAAAATTATTAAACCTTGAAAAGATTATTTTTTCGTTTAATCATTTTGTGCAATGAAGGGCATGATAGTATATCATTAATATTATTATTCATAATTATTCATTATACTTTTATAAAAAAAAAAAAATAGTAACAATTATAATTTTCATCATATACTGAGCGTAAATTACTTATGATTTTTACAGTATGGTAATAGAGTAAATTTGCGTAAAGAAAATAAAATGCAAAACATGTCATAAAATAAGTACATTTTTTTCAAAGTTTTAAAACTTTTGTATGCCATGTATGCTCTATGAAAGGGCTGCAAAGTTAATTTTTTTCCCCAACAATTAATGTCTCTTTAAAATGTTTTATATTAATTTTGTCAGTTCAAAAACATCAGTGTGAAAAAAAAGAAAATATAAGTACGTTTTGCACTTTACAGTTAAATATAATGAAATATATTCAACTGCATATGCTGTTGACTTGCAGAACACTTATAGTGGTTGACATTGGTGTTTTTGATTAAACCTTTTGATTCATTGATAATTTTCATAAGGGAAGTATATGATAAAAAGATCATAACACGACATTTTTCATATAAGATATTTGCAGACTGTAAGCCGTAAATTTAAAAGAGACAGCAATCAAATGACACACCCTCCTCCTAGGTAAATTTGTACGTCCCACAAGAAGCGCTAGAAATAAAGAAAAAAGGTAATAATATTTGAATAGAGTAAGACAATTTGCTTTTCAACCGGTCACCTATTGTCCCCTCAAAAATGGTGTTGCTAAACGGCGGAAACGGAATACGGAATACGGAACGAAAACGGAAGCGGAAAGAAATATTTATATGGACGGAATTTCAGAAATGGCGAGAACTACGAAAATCAATAAAGACTGAAATAACAAAATCACACAACAAATATGTTGAAAACAGAATAGGAGATATCAAGGAAAATAGCAAACAGTTTTGAAATACATAACAGCTAGCT
Organism: Mytilus californianus; assembly: GCF_021869535.1. Classification (NCBI taxonomy): domain Eukaryota; kingdom Metazoa; phylum Mollusca; class Bivalvia; order Mytilida; family Mytilidae; genus Mytilus; species Mytilus californianus. The sequence goes on along the minus strand of NW_026262734.1, from coordinate 97,544,547 downwards.
AAAAAACTATGAAAAAAGGTAAAATTCGTCATTTAAGGACAATAACTCCTATAAGAAGTCACCGCACAGTTTTGACATGAAAGGACATGTTTTTTTTAGCCATGTCAGCCGTCTTGGTTGGTAGGCAGGGTAATCGGACACATTCACTAATACGTCAATGAAAATTGTGGCAAACTTTAACCAAAACTGCCAGACGACCTCTTAAAGGAGTTATGTTTGGTCAAACTTGGCCCAGTAGTTTCAAAGGAGACTTGACGATTTTGGTAAAAGTTACCGACGACGACGACGGACGACGGACGCCAAGTTATGAGAAAAGCTCACTTGGCCCGTTGGGTCAGGTGAGCTAAAATAAGCTCTTAAAATATACCACAACTAAAGACTAAAGCGGGTATACCAGCAGAAAACTACCGTGACAGAGCAGAAGCATTGAATGAACAATTCATTAGTGTATCTACTAAGAAGCTATCAACTGAACATGTAGAAATGAAGAAACCATTATATCCAAAATTTGAAAGACAGAGAAATACCTTAAGAGAGAGAGAGAGAAAAAATAATACTGGACTCGACAAAAGGGACGATTATTTTATTCTTTCCCTATTGTTAATTTTATTTTTTTGGGCGGTGATGTTCCTTTTGGCACCGTCTTCAATACGGTGTTTAAATATTACAATTCGTTCGCCATGCCCGTGTCTGCAGTGAAGTTTTTGATTTCAATGAGCTTTATCTATGCATTACTGGTAAATAATTTAGTCTTGGATTTCTTTACCACAAATTACTTAAAACTATTTTTTACATTCTTCAATAGATACAAAGACTTGGTTTGCGAGTGTGGTTGCTCCTGTAGAAAACTTATTTCAAACAAAATAGCACATCCTATTTATTACGGGAATGTTGTTTACCGAGCCCGGAAATTTAAATACGATCCAGGTAAACCTATCAATCCTTTGAATAAACTTATTCTAAAAGGTTACCAATTCAACACTGTAATAAGATCTTTGAATATTGTTTTTATTGGTATTAATATTGATTTTGTTATCAGTAATTCTAATAAGACTAGTGTAAAACAATTCAAACAGGAAAACCAACGGTCTAATCTATATAAAAAACGAGAAACGAGAAACACTTATGAACCACACTAACAAACGACAACCACTGAACAACAGGCTCCTGACTTAGGACAGGTGCATAACAATGCAGCGGGTTTAAACGTTTTAACAGACGCCAACCTTCACCCTAATCTGAAACAGTGGTATAACATTACAACATAAAAAGACACACAATAAATAATCAATTGAAATGGCTTAACTCGATCAAAAAGACAATACACAAAAACAAGTAAATATACACTGAACGAATAATTTTGATCTATGACACAATATAAATAAAAAAGATGTTTCAATGTCAAAAAGACAACTTTAACCTAGGACGAAATGGCGTTAAATAAAGTAACATACACAGGTAAATTTAAATATAATAATTTTGTTGTTAGGAGTACAGAAGCATTTTTTACAAAATAAATTTGTTATTCATAGAACGAGTACAGAAGTGAACATTTTTTCGTCATACTAAACACTTATCAAAGGTGGTACATATTAGAAATAGTAAGACGAGATATAACACAAACTAAGAAAACATTGAATAACAGAAATGCATTGCAAATTGTGTCAACAGGTCAAATAAACACGAAAGTACGATTTGAGAGTACTCGCAGTTACTGAAAGCTAGTTAAAAGCCAACAACAATTAATAATAGAAAATCATGCATCGGAGACTTAACTCAATTACAACACATCCCTGGCAGGAATTTAATGTTTTAACGCCATGGACAGTCAAAGAAGACATGACTTGTGCAATGGCTAAAATAAAAGTAACGACAGACAGTAGGATAGTTAGGATTTAACCTTATGACAAATATGTATGATGTTATGTATAGATATAACAATTTCCAAATAGAGAATAAACATGGATGTGTATATATACATAAAAAAACATTCGAATAGAATACAAATTTAGTTATGTTTTAATTTGTTGATGACAAAATCGTTGTTAGTGCCAATGAAAACAATATTCAAAGATCTTATTACAACATTAATAAGATATTAACCTTTACTAAAAAGTTTGTTTAAAGGTTCGATAAGTTTACACGGATCACAGTGATTTCCGCACTTTTAGTACAATATTACCGTAAAATTTAGGATGTGAAATACCATTTTTAATAAGTTTTCTACAGGTACAGCCAAATTTACTAATCAAATATTTGTATCTATGAAAGTATTTAGTAAATGTTTTAAGTAATTTATGGTAACGATATCCCTGACTTAATAATTTACCAGTGATACATTGATTACGTTCGTTAAAATCTATGACATCACTACACACACGGGCATAACGAACGAGTTGGGATATATAAACACCGTACGATGGAGCCAAAGGAACATTGCCGTCTAAAAAAGGAAATATAACAATAGGGAATGAAAAATCGTCTCTTTTGTCGTAAATTTTTGTATGGAGTTTCCCTTTAGAAATTGAAATGTCTAAATCTAGAAGAGGACAACTACTGCAGCTGTTTATGTCAGGTTTATTTAAAGTAAGTTCCTTTGGGTAAATTTCGGTAGTATATTTAGAGAATTCTGGATTATTAAATGAAAAAATATCATCAAGATAGCGGTAGGTTTTGTTGAATGTGTCAACTAAATGTAACAATGCACATTCACGGTACTACAATCTGTTGATACCTATAGTTTGGCATCGCACACGTTCATGTTTTTTTCTGACTGTTAATGACGACTTTATACTAAATCCATTGGATGCTGGATGTGTACTGATTGATCTTGTAGTTAAGTGGTTGTCGTTGGTTCATGTTTGTCATATTTGTTTTTCGCAAATTATTTTGTTACATTGTGTTATAAGTTATGCCGTTAGTTTTATCAATTGAATTGTTTCAAGTTTTTCATGTCGGGGCCATTTATAGCCGACTATACGGTATGGGTTTATCTCGTGGTTGAAGGTCTAACGGTTGCCTATAATTGCTTACATTCACTTCATTGTACTTTGGTGGATAGTTGTCTCAATTGCAATCATACCACATCTCCTTATTTTTATATCAATACATCAAAAACATGTTGGCCAGACGATATAAGCCCTAGAGTACGAAAAAAAAAATCAAATGAATAAGCACCTTTTATTAGTCACCCTTTTCAACAATTCATCAATACCAGCTTAATACCAGATGAATAGAGAACAGCAGACATATGTCCACTTTTCAAGAAGGCTGACCATTCGATCCCAGCAAACTACTGCTAAGTATCATTAACTTGCATTCTCTGCCAGATGCTCGAACATATAGTATGCTCCAACATAATGAATCAACTAGAACATTATACAAATGTAATATCATCAACGAAAAACAACATAATTTTCGTAAGTATCACAGCCGCGAAACACAATTATGTACTGTCATCAATGAATGGGCCAGAAAAAAAAACGATAAAGGACACCAAACAGATATTTTTATATTAGATTTTGAAAAAGCCTTCGACACAGCCCCACATAAACAACTTGAATCGAAGTAAACAGTTACGGGCTATTAGGTAAAACACTGTTTGATGGACGCATCCCTATGCTACCGCAAGCAAAGAGACATGGTTAATCGGACAAAACCAAACTGGTCTACCATTGATTCAGGAGTCCCTCAATACACTGTTTTGGCCATGTGTTATTTAGTCTACATATCAATGATATATTGGATAATCGGGTGTTTGGCCAGTAGAAACTTTGCATATATCATCCAAATCTATTTTAAACTTAAACTCCCATTTAAATAAAGACTTTGAAAAAATTGAATGGTGTGCTGAAAACAATATGATAATAAATAACAGGAAGTCCAAATGTATGCTTATGGGATCTGAGAGAAAACTTGAGAATTGTAATGATGTCTTGTGTGTATTATCGCAAAAACAAACTTCATTTGACAGTGTGGAAGTAGAAAAACTTCTTGGTATCCATATTGATAAAAATCTATCATGGTCAATTCACATAGATAAAGTATGTGAGATTTTTTTCAAGCAGATTATACCTGCTAAATAAATTAAAACGATACTTGCCACGCAAAGGTCTTATCCTTTTTTATGACAGTTATATATTACCAATAATTGACTATTGTTGCACCATATGGGGTCTTACCGCAAACTGCAACATTATGCTGATTCATAAACTACAAAAGCGCACAGCAAGATTAATTTTGAATAAGCCTTGTGATTATCCATCAATATCAATGTTTAAAGAACTTAATTGGATGACCATTTTTACACGGATGAAATATTTTCAAGCCATTTCAATGTTTAAATGTATGAATGGACTAGCGCCAGATTATCTTACTAGTAAATTTACTGCGTGCAGTGATCTATATAGTTATTCTCTAAGGTCAACAACATCTGGACATCTTCATTTACTAAGGCCAAAGTCTGAATACTTCAAAAAGACTTTTCAATATTCTGGTCTAATTATTTGGAATAGTTTGCCAAATGATATAAAGGATTCAAGACATATAGAAAGCTTTAAGGTGAAATGTGCCAATCTTTTTATCACAAAACAAAATGAGAAGACTAACTTTTTTCTTAGGACATTTTTGCCATGCTAGTTCAACAGTCTTTTTCATGCTTGTGTATATAGATTTGTAATTGTGTACATCTCTATTGATTATTGTGTTATATGCATTGATTGTTATGTGTATTGATCATCTTAATGTGTGAAGGCCTCGTGTGAGATTAAAAATTGTATGTTAAAAGAGTTACCTTCGTTAAATACAGAATTTATTATTATTATGAAACAAACGATCAGATGCGTAGAATAAACTGAAGTAATTTTTTCGTCATAATAAAAGATCATAAAGGAAGAGAATAATGATTTTTTTTAGTTATCTTGACAAAACACTGCTTTAAAATCTAGCAATATAAATAAGAGAGGCTTTCAAATTTCAAAATTCCTTTAGAATGAATGATATATATATATGTTACAGGCATTTTCTAAATTTAGGCATTTTGTAAAATGACTGAATTTTCAGGCAATTTATAAAATGACTGAATTTTCAGGCAATTTATAAAATGCCTAACCTTGACAGGCATTATATAAAATGACTAAAAACACCTAGTCATAAAACAAATTGCCTGTTCAGTTTCAGGTAATTTGTAGAAAAAGGATATCATTGAAATGCATATGGCAAGAAGTGGACAAATAAAATTGAGAATGGAAATGGGCAATGTGTCAAAGAGACAACAACCCGACCAAAGAGCAGAAAACAGCCGAAGGCCACCAATGGGTCTTCAACACAGCGAGAAAATTCCGAACCCGGAAGCGGGCTTCAGCTGGCCCCTAATCAAACATGTGTACTAGTTCAATGAAAATGGACGTCACAGTAAACTCCAAAACATATAAATGAACTAAAATTAAAAAAAACACAAGACTAACAAAGGGCAGAGGCTCCTGACTTGGGACAGGCGCAAAAATGCGGCGGGGTTAAACATGTTTTGTGAGATCTCAACCCTCCCCCCTATACCTCTAGCCAATGTAGAATAAACAAACACACAGCAATACGCACAGTAAAACTCAGTTTAAAAGAAGTCCGAGTCCAATGTCAGAATAGGTAACAAAAGAAAACACAACATCTTGCAGAGAAAATAACTAATGGTTCTGTAAAATTAATTAATTCTTCAAAAACCTCCTGGGAAAGTTTTTAGTGAAACTACGTTAAGTATGTACTCACTCTGTATGTCATATAGTAATTTTATGATATTGTCAAAATGGCAGAAGAAGTTATTCCTTCAATAGAACAAAATTTACAAACGAATTTTTGGAAAATCTAGATTCAAAACAGAAGTGAAGCATATGAAGCAGGGAAAAAGAAGTTTGTTTTTAATTGACTGATTGCTGTTTGTTTGCATTCAGTAGACGAGAACAAGTTGATTATAATTCAAATAGACTATTTCTATTGACAGGGTAAGCGTCTCCTGCTATAGATGCATCACCCGTCATGGTTATATCTGCTTCAATGTGTTAAAAGCTACGATAAGCAAAAAGATAAAAGTCAAACTTATCATGATAATGCACTTTGAATCTTTTGGAAACATATGAAAAAGAAGATATTCATGTATGAAGTGCGTGCTTATTGCGAAATCCAATGTTGTCAAACGTTAAGTTTTTTATCAGAAAAGGTATTGAAAGAGCTAAATGTGTCATGGTCCAGATTTCTCCAAATGTGGTGTAAGTGCTAAAACCAGATTTTATGCCAAACAATGTATTTGCAAAATATCAGGACAAATATTGTGTAACAGTTCTGTCATCCAAACATTTTATGAAATAACAAATAATTGTGCTTGTGTAATATAATTCCACAGAATATATTTTTGATTAGTAAAACTCTTAAAATGCAAGCTGAAACATTCAGTAATTATTATGCTAGATAAAACTGCTCTGTTGTTCCAAACTTTAAATTGTTCAGTTTTGTTTAACATTCATTCTATAAAATAATTTCAGGCATTTTGTAAAATGCCTAGAAAAATTAGTCAGTGTATAAAATGCCTGAATCTAAATGACTGAAGTTTTTAGCCATTTTACAAAATGCCTAAATTTAGAAAATGCCTGTAACATATACAAATCCTTGATGTATATATATCTATATTTATTTATTAAATAATTGATTGCACATAATTTTACACTTTACAAGTACAGTTTTGCACACATACGAATAGAACAGAAGAATTTAAAATGTCTATCATTATTTAGATGTACCCCGTCTTTATCAAAGTATCATTTAGTCTTCTGCCAAGTGCATTGATGTCTCCAATACTTTACACCACTCATCTCTATTTTGCTTAGTTCTTTATTAATCTTCTTTTTTTTCTATCATAAGTTGTTTCTTTCATGTTTCTTGTTTTAGTCTGTCGATGGTGGAGCCTATATCACTACAGAAGGAACACCAAAGCGCAAATTCGTCAAGACTTATAAAATTTTACACAGTTATTATTAGATGCACACTTTGATCATTTTTAAATAATAACCAGAACAAAAGACAAGCAATTTATTTTGGCTTCAATAATCATATATAGACAATTCTAAGAGATATATATACACTTCTAGAGACAAAACTAGTTAATTAATTTGTATATAAATATATATTTTCTTTAACTGTTTGATTTAAAATAATTAATTCAAACTAATAGAGACGCACTTTATTATCATATATAATCACACCAGGTACGAAACGTCTCAGTTACAAATCAACGTAGTTACGAATCGACCAGGTACGAAACGACCAGGTTACGAAACGACTAGCATTCACATATATATGTTAATGTTTTCAGTTATAGTAATGCTTAAAACATCATACTGAATGAGTGACAGTATTTTCAATTGTATTATTATAAAATAACGATTACGGCTACTTGAATGGGACTGGATTTTCAGAGAAGAATTAAGCCGCACGATATTCAAAGCACTGTGGACAAGTTGATTTTTAGAAATCCTCGGACATGACTACGGCTTGCTTGAAAATGGTACTATGCAAATCGTATATCTATGAACTGTTTTCCCGCCAGTTTTTTTTCCCCCACACCAATTCCTATTTATTGACCTTAAAATCTAGGAGAGCATATGGTAATGCTTCTTCGACGTTATTACCAAAAACGTACTTCAATATTGTAATCGAGTGAGAAAGGCTCTGTATATTGTGAGTGATTTTGTCAAGTGTTACATAAAAAAAATTTATATAGTGATAATAGTTTTTGTGTCTAGTTCCCAGGTTTCCTTATCTGTTTTTGTCCATACTTGATTGTCCCATCGGGTTTCTCTTACGTTTTTTTTCTATTATACAAGAAAGATAGCAGGAAAATAACCAATGCAGAACAATACAACTAGATACATCACTAGCTCCAATTCAAAGCAATTAAAAAAGAAACAAAGAAAAATGATGGAAAGCATTTCCCCAAAAAATGAATTACTCCACAACCTATCTAGAATCTAGGCGAATGTCCATCGTTTTTTTTTTGCCGTATGCAGATTATTTTTGTGTTGTTGAGTTACTGTCTTGTTTACGTTTATACCATATCTATTTTTATCCTTTTTTTTTTTTTTGGAAAATCAGAAAAGTCAAACAGACTATTGTGAATCGCATGAATGACGTACGTTTATGATCTTAAGTGCAAAAGTAGAATGTAAAATAAATGAACTAATGAAACAATTGCAAGTGGTTTACGCTTTTAAGTTAGGTACAATATGCATGCCCTTACTAAATATGTTAAAAACATAGGCTCATCACCAGGCATGGGGTAATGCAAATTTGTAATTGTAATGCATGGTAATGCATTACATTTTTCCAAGTAATTGCATGTAATGTGTAATGCAGCAATTTGTGCATTACATGTAATTGTAATATAATGCATTACTTTAGCAAAAAGTTGTGTAATTTCATGCATTACATGGCATTACATGTCATTACTTTTTTTCACATACTACATCTTTAACATATTGTTGGAGTTTTAACTAAACCAAATTTAAGATTTCTTGATTAACTAAGAATATGTTAATCATTAAAATATATTCTTTATTTCATCTTATTTCATACATTTTCCTGCATAAAAAGATTGATATTTGAAAAGCATAGCTGTATTGTTGTCATAAGATCAAAGAATATCTTTGTTTTGCTTAAAAAAAAGGTAATTAAACTTTGTTATAAAACACTAATTAGTTTGTTTAACAATCAATATTTTCACCATTTAGACAATTGTTCATTAGTTAAGGTCTATGTTTATTTTATAATTAGGGAAGTAATTCACAGTAATTAAATATTTCGTTTAAAATTAAAAAAAAAAACAACAAAAAAAATATTTTATAAAAGTAAAGTCAACATTAAGTTAAAATAATTAAAAATTGTAAAAGTCAAATTAAATAGACTTTTTACATGTATACTTATATTCAATTCATGGAACAGTTACTACATATGCTAGAATCTTTTGTGACTTCTAGTTGTTTTTCAAAATGTTTAAATTTTTCTATTCACTAATAAAATTTTCAAATGTAATGTGTAATTCAAGGCATTACTTTGCAAAAGTAATTGTAATATAATGCATTACTTTGATAAATGCATGTAATTGTAATTGTAATATAATGCATGGTCTGGTCAAAGTAATTGTGATATAATGCATTACATTGCAATGTAATTCGCCCCATGCCTGCTCATCACCTCCTGCCATTTATTTCAATACTTTATGCTTTCAATCTTTTCTCCTAAATTTATTTTTCTGTTTTTCTATCTTGTAAACATGACTTGTAATATACTGTAAACAACATGCCTATGAAAATAAATAACCAAAATGAAAAAAATGTGAATTCTTTCTGTTTCCGTTTTCCGTTTCCGTTCCTTATTCCGTTCCGTAATCCATTTCCGCCTTTTAGCAGCACCCCCTTAAAAAGGAATGTGTGCAAAGGTTGTCATATATCCAGATAGCGTGTTATGTTACCTGCATGTGGAATCGAACATAATGTCCCATTCGGATGGAACGTTACTGTGTAGGTATACATCCAATATGTATATACCTCGGAAAAAAGACAAACTTACCGATACAAACAGAAACGAACAAAATCAAATTACTAGATCCACTTTCAACAATAGACAAGTATCTATTTCAGAGTTTGTTCAGACCGGTTCCAAAAATAACTGTACCAGTTTAATTGTTTTATTTGTATTTGTTATGCTATACTATGAGAAATTCGGATGTTTTATTTAAAACAACTGACTAATTGATTGATTTCCGTTAATTGGCAAATATATGATGATCATATATCAAGGATATTCAGAACGCTATAAATTATCGCTAAATCAATAGGTTGATAATGAAATGGGAATCTACATGATTGAAGATCCGCAATTAAAGACTGTCACTTGAAAAAAAGGATAGTTGGGTGGTGCAGAAATTTTGCCTTGCAACAAGCCACCTATGGAACCCTCAAAATTTAGTTTTCAAGGTTTCTCTGACTTTTAGTTTGCGTAACACGTTACATTCAGGTGGCATCAGAATTAACGGAAGTAATTTTATTTATTATACTTCACGTTGAAATGTCAAATTTTGATAGGTTAATACGGGGGAGACATTTTACTCTATCCCATTGCTCAGAAGGAGATAACTTTTTTAATGCCACCCTCTCGTGCAGAGTAATAAAAAATCGATATTTTAAAAGACAATGATTTGAATTAACATCAATAATTTTAAAAGGCAATGTTCAAGTTCTACGTTTCGGCCTCATGCCTTTTCCATAGTCTGTAAACATGAAAAACATATATCTGTATTCACCCTTGTTACTTTTCAAATGACTGTAACGTTGTTAAATATGGAATGATATTGGTTGCAAAAATTTGATATTTTTCATTTAAATGCAATATTTCTTATTTAATTGGTATATTTCTTCATTTAAATGCCATATTTTTTTATTTGAATGGTATATTTTTTCATTTAAATGCAATATTTTTTTATTTGAATGGTATATTTTTTCATTTAAATGCAATATTTTTTATTCAGATGGTATAATTTTTCATTCAAATGGTATACTTTTTCATTCACATGGTATAATTTTTCATTCAAATGGTATAATTTTCGTTCAAATGCAATATTTTTCATTCAATTGGTATAAAATGTCATTTGAATGCAATATTTTTTATTCAATTGGTATAGTAGTTTTTTATTTATATGCAATAATTGCATTATGGGAAATTCTTTGACGTCATAAGGTCAAATTTGCAACAACGTTTGTGATTGGTCGTTAATTGTTTGGATTTCTCCCCTTTCTTTCTAAACTTGAGTGACAAAGAATTAAAAAACGCGTCAGAATATCGCCCCTCTAACTAAATTTGGCGTTCGTGCGAGTTCGTGCACTGGCTGTTAATGCCAATAATGGCCAGGACGAGCAAAAAATGCGAATGACAAGTAATAATAATTAATTTGACACACAACTTGTTCATGGATAAAAACAGATGCCTGCGTGCATGGCAAAAACACCTCCAATGAAAACCTTTTCTGAAGAAACTCTCCTACAGTCTACACATTGAAATAAAAAAAAATACATAGCTAGCCCCCCCTCCCCCTTCTAAGTCCAGATATATGTAATTGTGACGTTCTTTAGTGCTATATCATTTTTTACTTTTCTTGATCCTCAGAGACGTTGCAGGAAGGCACACATGAAAAAAGAATAAAAAGCATCCAGGACGTTACAATTATTTTGACTAAGCCCCCTCTTTTTTACTACATGTAGAAAAAAAATCACCTAATTACGACAGCAGAACCAGAAACTCACAAGTAGAGACATAAGCTGTTATACTCCGGAACTAATTCTTTAATAAAGGGGGGAGGGTATGTTCAAATTTAGATATTTGTATAGAGATGTATATATGCGAGTATTGGCAGTAATGGTTATGGTGTGTATGTGAGGGTGGGGGTTTTAGATCAAAGATCGTTTCTATAATTCTATATCTTTTAGTTTTTACCATTTCACTCTATTCTTTATCCTTTGATCTCTATTATATTTGTTCTAAACATGCGTGACATATTTGCCACTGGACATAAGGCAACCAAACATTGTCAAGAAACAGTCCGGTCAATATTGCGCATGCGTGAATTCAGATACCCTACATGGATAAAATCGTTATATAGAAGTTATATGGAAAATAATCTTTACAAGACTATATTCAAGTTTCTTCTCAGTGGTTTTCTTAGCTGCTGAGATCCCCAGAATCCTTAATGTGTCTTCTTTTTAATGATATAGAATATTTTAAAGTAAAGTTTGAACTTCTTGCAACAAATTTGGATTTTTTACAGTGATGTCAAATGGCTTACTTCTGTCGTTATTCTTACAGGAAAATGTCTTTATTCGGAAGAGTGGTCAGCTTTGAAAAAATAAATAAAATACTTTTACTTATGATATACCTTAGCTGCTGCAACCAAGAAAAAGATGAAAAGTTAAAGCTTAACGTGGTGTAGTTTATTTTCAAATTGGTTATTTTCTTCTTGCTCCAAATATGATTTAAAAGTAGGCGATTTTTGTTTTTTTTTCTATCAATTTCTATTTGACAACATGACACATCGTGTGTGTAAACAGATTATATATATCTTTATATATTTAATAATGCCATTTTTTTGGAAAGAAGGGTAGGGGGCAAGGCGTTTTTAAAACATATCAATGGTTTTTTTTTCTTCGGAAGTGAGCCAGAAGAAGTCCATTTCTGTTTTATTTTTTTTTTTGCATTGGGAAGATCTTCTGGCTCTCTTCCACCTCTTCTTTTTTGATAGGTTGACGGCAGAGGCACATAACAAACATGGCGTCGTTTAGTCTAAATGAAATTAATAAATTGATGACTGCAGATATATTAGAATGTGAGCTGTTTTATAAACGTTTTTATGGTATGCCAGCCTTAGTAGGACATCCCTGTAGGACGATAAGCTGGATAAATATAAGAACTACACGGACAATAACAGTTAAGGGACGATTATTTGATATTCTAGGGAAGGGATTTTGATTGATTGGTGTTTAACGCTACTTTCAACACTATTGGGATATTCCGTGGTGGTCAGTTTAAATTTATAGATGAAGGATTGGGAAGGGAAGAGAGGGCATTATTATTCATTTCAGTCTGTCGCTAATCATGCCTATTTTTCAGCTCTTACCAGGCAACCATATTCATATATGAAATCCTTCTGTCCCCCACCCCAAAATATCAAATATGAGTCGAGACAGGAACCAACGACAACCATTAAACTACAGGCTCCATCCCTGGGACAGGCAAATAAAGAATATGGCAGGGTGGATATGAAAACGAAGATGTGCTATGATTGCAAATGAGACAACTTTCCACAAGAGATCAAATGACACAGAAATCAACAGACATAAGTCACCGTACGGCCTTCGACAATAAGCAAAGCCTACACCGCAGTCAGCTATAAAAGGCCCCGAAATCAAAAATGTAAAACAATTCAATCGAGAAAACTAACGGCCGAATTAATGTACAAAAAAATGAACGAAACACAAATATGTATAAAAAAGCAACAAACGGCAACCACTGAATTACATGCTCCTGACTTGGGACAAGCACATACATACAGAATGTGGCGGGGTTAAACATGTTAGCGGGATCCCAATCCTCCCCCTAATTTCGGACAGCGGTGTAACAGTACAACAACATGTTTGTGAGCAACCCATCCCGAAGCTGGGACAGTGGTGTAACAGTACAATAAAATAACATCCTGCACAAATCAGCAAATTAACTCAAAAGATCGGTACGAGACACACAAAAAATCTAACATTAAGACAATAGACACAAAGCACCGACATAAGAGTATTTGCAATTACTGGAAGTTTTCTCAAACCTAATTACAACTGGTACTGAAATAAATCTTGTTCTCCCAGACTGAGTTATCAATCAGTACACAACGCGCGGCAAAGGATTTATTAAAAAAAGAAAACAGTCTGAGAAACGTCTGGTTTACGTTGTATATAGATATAAGAAAATGTGGTATGAGTGCCGATGAGACAACTTTCCATCCAAGTCATAATTTGTAAATGTAAACCATTAAAGGTAAACGTACGGTCTTCAACACGGAGCCTTGGCTCAAACCGAACAGCAAGCTATAAAAGGCCCCCAAAAATTAGTAGTGTAAAACCATTCAAACGGGAAAACCAACGGTATCTAATCTATTTTAAAAAACCGATATACTTGCATATAAATCCATATACAATGAAACGGTTTTTGAAAAGTGGACCGAACGTTTTGACCATCGAAATTTTGCAATAGAAATATTAGTTATGACCACAAGATTTTAACAGCCAGTGCAGGACTCGCACGAACGTTAGATTTAGTAAGAGGGGCGATATTCTGACGCGTTTTTTAATTCTTGGTTGCCCATGTTTAGAAAGAAAGGGGAGAAATCCAAACAATTTCCGACCAATCACAAACGTTGTTGCAAATTTGACCTTATGATGCAAAGAATTTCCCATAATGCAATTATTGCATATAAATAAAAAACTACTATTATACCAATTGAATAAAAAATATTGCATTCAAATGACATTTTATACCAATTGAATAAAAACTATTGCATTTGAATGAAAATTATACCATTTGAATGAAAAATTATACCATTTGAATGAAAAGTTATACCATTTGAATAAAAAATATTGCATTTAAATGAAAAAATATACCATTCAAATAAAAAAATATTGCATTTAGATGAAGAAATATACCAATTGAATAAGAAATATTGCATTTAAATGAAAAATATCAAATTTGTCATATTAATTTCAATTTTAAAATTTTAAAAACAATAATGAGAGAACATCCAGTATGATTATTTAAATAACGCATAGCTGAGAGGGTGATAGAGCAGAGTGCTACCTCTCGATAAAAACAGTATCAACCTTAGATTGGCTTTGGTTGGCATGCTTCTTTGGGTGATATTCTGCTCTATCACCTTCTTAGCTATGTGTTATTAATATATTATACAACAGGACAATAACATAGATGTTTTTCTTTAGCATGGGTTTTACTGTTTAATTACCATATTCAAAGGGTGTTCAGTAGTACTCTCTCTTGTGTACCCTCTTGTCAGGGCTGCTTCTCTCAAAGCAATGTAAGGTGACTAAAAGAAAGCGTTACTGATGCTCTGACTTAAGAAATGAAAAAAGAAAACGCTACATGATATTGATGCGTTCGAAACGCTTTTCTTGTCTTACCTTCCGCTGCAGGTCTCAAACCAAACAATTCAATGACGACATCACATTATCTAAAAAATTATCACAGAAGTGGACATGTTCAGTCTCATCAATTAATTATAAACACTTAGTCAATTTTGTTGATATGATAGTTTCCAAACTGTCGACATCTTTTTCAAATCATATAACTGCGCAAGTTCTTATAAAACACGAAATATGACAAAAGGAACTACAGTTGTCTTATTGGCAATCATACCAAATTTACTTATTTTATACCAAGACAAGACAAGACAAGACAAGACAAGACAAACGGGCCACATCAACCATCAACACCCATCTGTCCCAAAAAATTAGACATACAAACAAAAACAACACATGATTCAGATAGCCTATCGTACAGATACAAAATGTCGGAGGTTAAATAAGTGTTACATATATATGAAATAGTTATACAAAACAACAACAAAAACATTTTTGGAACACGAGTCAGCGAGTATTGCAAAAAAAAAAAGATTGATAAACGGAGATGTGATATCAATGGTTGAAAAGTTTAAAGATTAAACCTTTCGATAAGCTGTTGATATCAAAGAGAGTTAATTAATGTACGAAATTTAATGAGAAGTTAGGCGTCCGATAGATCAGAGTAGATTATTACTTTTAAGCTAACTGCAACATTTTTTTGTATGGTTTTATTTGTTATTCATTTTTGTGCTTTCTATTACAAATTTTGTTTTTTCTCGTCTGTAATGCAGATCTTTTATGGAGTTGTGTGCTTTTCCGGAACAATCTTTTTTTAGTTAGTCTAACGTGCATTCCTCTTATAACATTTTGAATTCCAATTACCAATATAAGAGGAGAAAAGTTACTGTAATCTACATAAAATAGATTACATCAGACATTCGTTGGTATTCTGTCCCAAAATCGGAAACTTGTCTGTGTATGTTTTAAGTATGTGGGTGTCCTTCAAAGAATATAAATTGGGCGATCATAGTGTAATTACTGTCGACCTCTCTCTACACGTTGCGATTTGGAGCTTGACACGAAGTCTTATTAATTATTCAAGGATATCAATGTTTTTTTTATTAGTGGGTTGTTGTCTTCTTGGCGTAATAAACTCACTTTATTCACATTTTTTATTTTGTTTCAGTAAAAATTAACTTTGTCATTTTTCTGTCGTAAATGAAGGCGACAGTAGTTTTCCGACGTTCAAACCTCGTAAATCGATTCAAGGTACCGTAACAAACAAAACCTGAGGAAATCGCATTAAGGATGTTCGCTCCTCTTGTTTTTGAATTTTTGCCAGATTTTCGGAATCCTCTGGTTTTATCCATGTAGTGTCATTAAAAAAATTTCCCCGCTAACCCTTACTTTTCTTTTTATAATCTTATTACTAATAGTTTAAAAAGCCATATTTGAAAATCCTATAAATCCTTGTTATTTTTTCATAATTTTTGAAAGAAAAAGGGTGCCAATGTTAAATGTAAGAACAGTCTAGAGGGAATTATTTCCAGCCAAAATTTCAATGGCTTATATCTCTAAAACAAGCACATGGACCCTACATTTTTGTTCTGCTTTTTCAGTTCCTTTATTTATATACTATTAATTTATAACAGTCTTTAGAAAAAGCTTGTTATTTTGAAACAGAGAAGCGAACATCCTTAAATACAATTCTTTTAAAGGAACGAGACCGGTGCGTCGATTTGGAAGCACCACCTTGCTGATAATCATGCATCAACCGCAATACAAATTCACACTCAGTCAGAATGACACAATCGATCGGGATTAGGACACATTCGGAAAGAGTGAATTCAAAGATGTTGATATGTAGACTTTGAACTGACTTTCTGATCAAACGGATTTTCACAACTCAGTAGTAATTTTAAATAGGTCATGCATAGGAGTAGGGATTCCAGGAAGAAGTCATTAAAACTCAATAATATATCATTCAAGATTCTGCCAAAGATGTAACTTTAAACATGAGTCCATACGCTGAAATGTCTCGCCTGCTTTACTGATCATGAATGAATTTACGTTTTAAGTCTTAAAGACTAATACAGGTTTTACTACAAATATCACATAAACTAAACATTATCGATGATCCATGGTCAGATGAGCCATGCCAGGCGGACATGTACACGTTACAATTATTTGATAAACCAAATATAATTGACCTATTGCTTATAGTGTTTGAGAAACAGACCTAACCACGAAAACTTCATTATTGAACAATGAACAATGACCGTTAAATGACCTACTATTGCTATATAATTGCCTTTGCTGATTTAGACGATAAGTAAGAAAAAATCACAAGATAAAAGGCGCAGCGCAAGCATTTGTGTTGTTTTTTTGTGAAAGTTTGTTCATCTTACGAAATCATATGAGTCGTGCCTTGAATAAAAAAATATAACAAATTTCGGGTAAAAAAAATTAATATTATTAACGATAGAACAAATCAAAAAGAAAACATAAACGCGCGCGCGCACACACACACCCACAAACACCCACACTCGAAATAAATTAATAAAACTCTTCATCATCAAAGTCATTGTAAAAGTCGTTGTAATAATCTTCCTCGGCCATGCGAGCCTTTGCTGCTGAACGACCAAACAAGTAGTTCCAAAAGTATATGTACGATTCCCAATACAGCTGTTTGCGACCCGCCTTTGTTGACAAACTATTTTTGGCGCATTTCAGAAATATTGAAAAGGGGATATTGATTTCAGATTGTCCTTCTTTCTCCTTGCTTTCTGAAAAATATTAATTGCATATTATTAAAGACATACATAAATGCTTGGGTGTGTGATGTTTTTTTTTTTTATAATTTTAAAGACTGAAAAGCTCAAATTAAATTCTGACAGAATAAAAAAAAAACAGACATAAAAGTTTTGTTCACTGTCCTACCCAGATAATCAAATGATTGCCTTTGTCGTAATGATATATCGTTTGATTGTCCCTTTAGTATCTTACTTGTTAATAATATCATTTTATTAAATTGAATTTTGTCAGTATTCATAAATTTAAAAGGCTTTTATTATTGCGTAACCTAACAATAAAATTCATACGGAGTAGGCATGTACTACTTTTTGACATTAGAGTTCGAACTCTTTTTTCTTTTTGAATGTGCTTTTAACTGTTTTCCCATCTGTTAATATTCCATGAAAAATGTTCATATATTTTATACAGTGCCACAATTTGAATTATATATTACTTTAGGTGTAACAAGGCTGGCAATATCGGCTGCTGGACATTAGTCAACAAAAATCGATCAATGTTAAATTACCTTGTTGTTGGTGTTGATGCTGCTTTTGCTCTTCATCTTTCTTCTGTTGTTGGTTATTGTCATTTTGATTTGTTGACTTAGTGTCGGTTAAGCCAAGTAGTAATCTATTGCTACCACTAAGGATTGAACAATTGTTGTTTAAGTCCGTTTCTTTTCTCTGAAAGAAAGAATCATAAATATACTTAGTAAAATGATTAAACTAAACAGTTTTAAAGCTGACAAAATAGAAGAAATAACAAAGTTCCATTGTTTCGGTTCTGTAACATCCCTGGCTGCGAATATTCGGCTTTGAACGTTCCTGATGAAGGTAAATCATG
The DNA here is from genome assembly GCF_021869535.1 of Mytilus californianus. Lineage (NCBI taxonomy): Eukaryota > Metazoa > Mollusca > Bivalvia > Mytilida > Mytilidae > Mytilus > Mytilus californianus. The sequence goes on along the minus strand of NW_026262734.1, from coordinate 97,526,203 downwards.
AAAAGCGCTTCGGACGCATACAATTTAAAAGTATTGTTTTCAATTTTTATATCACTGAAACCTGTCTTTTGTATACTTATTTGAGTATACCCTTTCTCTTTAAGAGTTAATTTAATGGTTTACCTTTGACGTCCATCCGTATCACCATACAAATTTGTTGTCGCATTTTTTAAGCAACTTCAAGTCAGAGCTTATATATGCACATGACAACAATCGTTGTCTAATTTTACCATACCTTTCATTTACTATCCTGTTATACCTCCTGTTTGCCGAACACTTATATCTTTCATATAAAAATAAGGAGATGTGGTACTTAGCAGTAGTTTGCCGGGATCGAATGGTCAGCCTTCTTGAAAAGTGGACATATGTCTGCTGTTCTCTATTCATCTGGTATTAAGCTGGTATTGATGAATTGTTGAAAAGGGTGACTAATAAAAGGTGCTTATTCATTTGTTTTTTTTTCGTACTCTAGGGCTTATATCGTCTGGCCAACATGTTTTTGATGTATTGATATAAAAATAAGGAGATGTGGTATGATTGCCAATGAGATAACTATCCACCAAAGTTAAAATGAAGTGGATGTAAGCCATTATAGGCAACCGTACGGCCTTCAACAATGAAATATTTTCGTCACATTTTTCTCATTTTTTATTACTTAGTCTATATTAAACTTTTGTTCTACACTTTTCTCCTTATATGCCTTTCAAGATCAATGCCAGATTAAGTGTATTTAATATAATTGTACCATGAACTATTTACTAAGTATTTGGCTCTGTGAAATTTCAGGCTAATATTTTCGTTTTATGCATTAGTAGAATTGTACGCGAGTTAAAACTTAAAGCACATATTGAGCGTATATTTACCTTTCCGAACACGAATGATCGGATACGTCGTACAATATTGTTTCCGAAAGTCTGTCTTTTCTGTCTGTCCATTTCAATATTTTTGTTTGAACTTCTGCAAATAGAAAATAAAAAGACCAATTGAGTAAACTGAACAAAAAATATTTTTTAAACATCATTTAATTGTCATTGCAAACAAGGCATGTAGATTGTCAATAATTCTGTCAGAAGGAATCCCTGTTTTGTACTAGTATTCTATATTTTACAGCCCCAATTGATTTACTTCGAAGCTTTCGAATCATAAATCTTCGTTTTTTTTAAATTTATTTCCTCGGTATTTATCCTTGTATCGGATATATTTTGCCTTTTAACCTTTTTGATTCGAGCGCCACTGATGAATCTTTGGAAAACAAAACATGCGTCTGGCGTACAAAATTATAAGATTGCTATCTTTGGTGAGGGTTTTCTTTGTACAACAGACGGAATACGACACATCTGGAATAACTTTGAAATTCCTACACAGATGGGACCATCATAACTGGCAGCTTCCAACACTCTTCAAGTACGAAATTCAATACAAAGATATGCAAACTTAATTTACAAAGAATTGTTGTTACTTTATACTTACATTAATTTAACCGGTCAACTGGAAAGCAAACCAAACCAATGCGATTTTAATTTTCACTTTCAACCAAGACTGTACGTTGTGTGACCGCGTGTTTTTCACTCTGAGAACTTCAATGTTACTATAGTTAATATGGTGACGTCGGATGATTATAGACGTTTCTGCTGAGTATACGTTGCGCAAGACTCGGAATAAATGCAAATGTCAGGTAATGATGATTAGACAACAATTCTAAAAAGCAGGTAGAGCAAACAAAACACAAATAAGGGACCCCCAATGGACAACAAGAAAAACGGATCTGACCCATAAAATTAACGGTACCAATGTTATTGCACCACATGCGCATTTTGAGAGATTTCTCTTCAGTGATACTTGAGGCAAACATGTTTGCAGTCCAATAACCTAATACAGAGTACTAAAAGTGAAGCCGAATCCGGACAAGGAATCAAAGCTATGCATAAGGGAGATACATTTCTTAATTTGCAATGATTTCGAAATAAATATAAAGCCCGCCTCCGGGTGCGAGATTTTCACTTAACTGCTATGATAGAAGAATCAGCAGATGTTAATACAGCATATGACACATTTGAGACAAATTTCGTGAAGGTTATTGACAAACATATACCGATGAAAAACAGAAAGCCATCAACAAACCCGCCCCTTTTATGGATCAAACTTTACGCAGGGAAATATATATAAAAAAAAAAAGGATGGCATATAACAAATATCAAAATTATAAAAATAAAGCAAATTGGGAATCTTATAGAAAACAAAGAAATTTGGTTACTAAAACGAAAAAGAAATCCATCAGAAACTATTTCATGGAAAGATGTGTAGGAGGACCAAGCAGCAAGGATTTTTGGCCACCAATCAAGCCCTTCTTAACTAATAAAGGGTCACATTTTTCAAAAGATATAATCTTATGTGAAAACAACAAAATAAATAACAATCAAAATGAAATTGCCGAAATATTTAATATTAACTTTTTCATAAATGTTGCCAAAGATATCGGCTCAAAACATACAATTATTGATGAACACCATCCAAGCATTAAAGTAATTAAAGAAAATAAACCAGAAAAAGAAGAACTATGTTTTAGCCCAGTAAATTCTGAGTTTGTAAAAAAACAAATCAATAAAATTAATATTATAAAGGCAACAGGAAAAGATGGAATTTCTTGAAAAATATTAAAACTATCTGAATCTGAATTATCCTATCCAATTTCTAAATTAATAAATAAATCATTTGAATCAGCTGTTTTCCAAGATAACTTAAAGGAAGCACAAGTTATACCTCTGCATTAAAAATCAAACACTATAGATAAAGGAAACTATAGACCTGTAAGTATATTGCCCATGATTTCAAAAATTTTTGAAAGGTCTATAGAAACTCAACTTGTATTTTAACTCTTTTTTCCACATTTTTCTGTCATCTTTTCGAAATGGATACGGATGTCAAACAGCTTTATCAAAAATAATTGAAGATTGGAAAAAGGCTTTAGATAAAAACAAATATGTAGCGGCTATATTAATGGACTTGTTCAAGTCGTTTGATTGCCTACCCCATGACCTCCTCCTACTAAAATTAAAATCCTATGGTGTCTCTGCCTCTTCTCTTAAACTTTTGGAAAGTAATTTACAAATGTAACTAATAGAAAACAGTGTGTTAAAGTAGGTTCTAATTCAAGATACTGACAATCAATGTTTAAAGGGGTGCCACAAGAGTCTATATTGGGGCCCACATTTGGAATATTTTTTTAAATGACATTTTCTATTTTATTCATAAAAGTGAACTCTATAATTATGCCGATGACAACACCCTTTCAAACGCAGATAATGATTTAGATAAATTAATGAATACTCTAGAAGATGAAAGCAAAATTTTGATTAATTGGTTCTCAATAAATAAAATGAAAGCTAATCCAGAAAAATTTCAAGCGATAGCTGAAGGTAAGAAAAAACTAAAGACAAAAACTTGAAATTTAATTTAGAAGGTATTGAAATAGAATGCGAAAATGAGGTTAAACTTTTAGGTGTAACAATAGATTCTAAACTAAATTTCAATGAACATGTCTCTATAATATGTAAAAAAGCATCCAAACAGCTAAATGTATTAAAAAGAATTGGAAAACACCTGACTAAACTTGGAAAATTAACAATTTATTATTCTGTCATAATGTCCAACTTTAATTACTGCCCACTAGTTTGGCACTTTTGTGGGGAAGTTAATACAAAAAAGATTGAGAAAATTCAAGAGAGAGCACCAAGATTTATGTATGAAGACTATTCAGCTAGTTATGAAGATCTACTCTGCAAATCAAAATTACCATCTTTAAAAATTAGAAGAATGCGATCATTGGCTATTGAAGTTTTCAAAATTTTTAATAAAGATTGTCCTGTTTATCTCCATGATTTAATCCACTCAAAGGAAAACCCTTACTCTTTTAGATACCAGAATACAGCAAACCTACCACATGTGAGAACAACTGCATATGGCCTACAATCTTTAAGGTATGCGGGTGCTAAGCTTTGGAATGAGCTGCCAGATGAGCTTCGTAAGCAATCATCTTTAAATCAATTCAAGAACTTGATAAATTCTTGGTCTGTCAGCTCATGCCAATGTTTTGCCTGCAAAACCAGTTAATTCTGTTCATTATTTTTGGTTTAATGCTTTGTTTTCAGCATGACAAAATTTTTTTGTTTTGTTAACTATAGTGCTTCTGCTATTTTATGCTTATTGTAGTTACTTAACTAATCTCTATGTGCATTTTATGTTGCAAACCATTTTACTTTTGCTTTTACGTTTTTACCTCATAAGTGCATGCTTCAGTGTGTGTGTTTAAGATGCTTTATAGAACTTTTGTGTTGCATGTATGTTTCTATGTTTAATTGTATGTGTGCATGACATGATATGTATGTTTTGTTTGTTGTGCTTTTGTTCTGTCGGTTTTAAAAGTTTCTTCTTATGTTTGCAATTGTATTGCTTATACCGACTCTAAATAAAGCTTTATGTCTTATGCCTGATGTCTTATGTCTGATGTCTTATGTGTTGAAGACCCATTGGTGGCCTTGAGCTATTTTCTGCTCTCTGGTCGAGGCATCAGATTAATATTTTGACCGAACGTAGCATTGTGTTTATACATCTCACATTTATACATCCCTCACAAACAAATGGAGTTTATCTACAGTTTGGTAAGTTTCGTTACATAAACATAATACTAATGGAAAATTAAATTATAAAGACAAAGATGTGTCTGTCCAGTGGCGGATCCAGAGGGGGGGGGCGTAGAGGGCGTACGCCCCCCTTTGCTTGAACTTTTTTTTTTTTTTGTAAAATGATGAATCAGACTAGACTTCGTGAACTTTGCCATTTCCCGGTCGTGTATTTGATTTTTATGCGACAATTCTTTACTTATAAAGATATTTTTCGCTCGTATTTACTGTAATATTTTATTGATTATGTCAGTTATGTGTTTCGCTACGGTGGAATTGATCAGTACGTTTGAAACGTCAATCAGTCATTTTGAAATTCAAATTACAATAACACATTGCTTAGGCGGAGTATAACAAGCATGATGCCTTCAAAGCGACAAAGGATTGAGCAAGAACGTATTGACTTCTATTTCATATTTCCACTCAACAGAAAGTAATACTCTATTACACTCTCATGAAAAAAAAAAGTTCCACGGCAATATTATTTACCTTACGAAAATATGTTTAACCCCGCACGCCCCAGCCAATTAATAACATTGCTGAAAAATGATCCACAGTCAGTAAGCTCTAGATGTATTTTAAGTCTAAGGTACGGACCATTTGATTTGATAGAGCAGTCTGAGATATTTTAGAGAAAAAATTCTGACCCTGATTTTTGCCTTAAACAAAAATTCTGGCCGTATCTGTAATGAAAACAATTATCGTGTCCCCTTTTTGCTATAAGAAAAAAAAATCCAACAGATTAATTCAGCATTAAATGAACATGGTGAATGAAAAAACGGGCGTAATTTTTTTGGGGAGGTTTGCATGTAAATCCCATATCTGTCCGGAATGTCTGTTTCGCCGAACTGATATACTGAATACTTTTTTCAAGGCCCAACTGCAACCTGCCTGCTGGATGTGGCCTTTATATCTCCATCTGTCGACCGTCATTCACAACTTCGTTGTCATTTGATTTTCAGACTCATTCGTAGCCTTTGGTTGATTTGGAACCCACATCTCTTGTTGAGTGAAACATTTCAACCGAACATTTGGAAAAAAATTGCATGTTTGTCTTTGTTCGTATCGGTCGTATTATAAACTTCATTGAATAGCCGTATATCATGTTTACAACAAGTAATCTGTGAGGTTATGCTAACTAACCATATACAACAAACGAGAATTTTCCATGTTCATTTTTTACTGACAAATCCCACATCAAATATATTAGTACATAGCTTTAGATCCATTCAATCATTTTATAATAAACAATTAATGGGGAGAATGCGGCATCAAAAATGTCCAACCCAAGCTTACACTTTAACTATAAAATATACATACCCCACGTTAGGAACCGTCACTAAAAATATGCATTTTACACTTATTTTATGTTTTTTAGCCCAAAAAAGGTCCCAAAAATTTTCCCCTCGCTCCGCTCGGCGAATTTTACATACTACGCCCCCCTTTCCCAAATCCTGGATCCGCCCCTGCTGTCTGTCTGCATGGTGTATTAATAGAGAACAGAATGGGGACATGTTTTGGGTCAGTTTCGAGGATGACTAGTTTTGCAAACCCTTTCGTCATCTTATATAATAAATTTACAGTGAAAAACGAATAAGTTGAAGACACATTTGAACATCCACACAAACCCAAGAAGTCGCATGCCCACTTTTTATTTTATTTCATTTTGTTTGAAAAGGGGGCGGGGTAATTTATCTGAACTCTGGAGTAGTATGTCGACGTCGGACAATTGAGACTCTAAGATCCAAGATAAGTTTAAGTACGGTGACCTTTAGTCTCTAGCTAGCATCTACGTCATTGGTCTCTGGTGGATAGTTGTCTGCTTGGCAATCATATACCACATCTCCCTATTTGATATCATCTTTTTATAATATAAATACTAGATAAATTTTCGGAAGTTTATTTTGTATACATTAAGCTAATAGTTGAATATTTTCGTGTTATCAACGATGGCCAATTATTTATACTAATTACGAAGACATGTACGTGCTAGAACAACATCATTTCTTAGTCATGATATTCCCGGATTATGCTGAACATCAAGAAAAAGGAAACAACGTACGGCATTCCATTTAATTACGCAACAGAATGGGAAAAAACATTTTACCATTACATAAACTATCATACTTCCAAATAGATAAATAATCTGAATTTTAAGAAAATGACGTCATTAGTCACAGTAAAATTACCATTTTATATTTGGTGCGTCTGAAGAGGAATTCCGTATTCAACTTCATTGTTCACTTGAAAAGATAAAAAAGATAAAATCGAAGCCAAAATCTCTCAAAGGCCCCTAAAACATACAAAAGCCAAAACCATGCAAGGCCAACCTTCAAGTTGCCTCGGGGATTGGGAACCTTATAGTTTCACAAATTATCTTCCTGGGGACTTCAGATTATAAGTACAAATTAACAAAGTACATCTTATTCTGTAATATTCGTTGTAATCTTTTTACAAATAAATTTTCATATAATTCGATGAGTTATTTATTTTGTACAACGTTCATTTCTGTAATCTGTATGGTATTATCTAATTCTTTCATTTTCCACAGTAACTGTTATGCTTTAAACTTTTACATCCCATTATTCTCTTTTATTTATATTTTTTGGTCATTTTTCCTTGTTCATTATTTTTTTTTGTTTTTTTTTACCATTATTCTCTATTCTGTAAACCCCATCCAGACCCTCATGTACTCATGAAAAATTCCTTAAACTGACGAAAGTGCTTTAGAATGAAAAAAAATGAGATGGTTCATTAATTCGTTGCGCTAAATGCAGGCTTTCAATACGACCAAACGCACATCTAATTGCCTTTAGCCTCGATTTGAGCAAAATGGAGACAAAAGAGAGATGGAAGATACCAAAGGAATATCCAAACTCGTAAATCGAAAACAAACTGACATTGCCATGGCAAAAAATTAAAAACGATCAAAGACTAACAACGGTATACAAAACACAACATAGAAGACTAAAGACTGAGCAACACGAACCCCACCAAAATCCGGGGGTGATCTCACGTGCTACGGAAGAGTAAAAGTTTTCTCCTTCATATATGGCACCTGTAGTGTTTCTCATGAAAGTACAAGTTCGGTGATGAATCTCTTTCGATGCTGTCACATTGATGAATTTCTTGAAGAAAAAAATTAAAAAGCCATTGCAAATGGAACGACATACTAAAAGAGGTAGGGCCATTTTCCCCTGATTTTTTTCATTTGATTAGGTAGGTCAATCATGTTTTTAAATAGCCCGATAGATGCTAAATATAGTACATGAAAATACGTCACATCATCTATTTTCATACCTTGAACAGATATTCGGAATCCTTTTTTAGCTTTGTTTAACTTAAAACTAACAAAATAATAAAAAAACGGGGGTTATAAAGAAATATAAATACAAAACACATTTAATAATCTAATTATCTGATATAAATCAGCTAATCTGATTCAAGATCGGTCTCTGTTTCAATGTCTATACTGGCATCTTTAAATGCAGCGGAATATCTGTTTGTTTTGGTTTTATATTCTGTATGTCTGGCATATCCCATGTACCACAATATCGTAGCTACATGGGCACAGCATCCCACTATTCGGGCTCCCGCCTTACACTCACAAAACCAACCGTTAACTGGATGGATATCATTATCCTCATTTAATTCAAGCCAAAGACATTTTTCTGCTATCATATGGCTTTTTTCGTTATGTGTATATTACATACACAACATTTGGGCGTCATTTCTATATAACCAATTCTCGTGTTATTGGTTAGGTACAAGCACCTACTTCAGTTTGACGGGTCGGCAATTGTTCCTTGCATATATATAATAAATGTAAACACAGGAATAGGAAGTAAGTCAAGAGTATGGATAGTTATAGGAACGCACACAAAAAGCAACACATTATTTTTCTTTTCTTTAATGAAATGATATATAGTCAAAATGATCCATAAGGACTCTATGAATTAAACAAACATCCGAAAAAATATGATAGAAACATTACAATTTAATATTTCAACACAAAAAAATACGAGATATCTACAATGTACGTGAGATTTGAACCCCTTCTTTAAAACAATCTTCCTTTGCAGGTCTAAGCGCTACCGATGGAGCCACGGCGACTCTTGGAGACACATCTATTATTAAGCAGCATAAGCAGCTATATACTGTAGGTACAATTAAGTGATGTTCTATTTTTTTATTAAAAAAGTAGTTTTTTTAGATAATAAGGACACACTAAACCAATTTCATTTTTGTGGAAAAAAGTTGTATGAATTACAACAACAACAAAAAACATAACTTTGTTTTGGTTTGAAATGTCCTTCTCGGGGGTTTACCTGTTTTTCCCACCTAAAAACACGGTAAATTCCGCATATTTGACTTTCATCTTTTTGGGGGGGTTGAATTAACTATTTTTCAGACATATCATAATATATAAAAATCGAGATATTGATAAAAAAACATTTTTATTTCTTGTTTTTATCGTAAATTTTATTCTTTCAGCACTTTTAGAAATTGGCCCTGCTGTGAAAAAAAATCAGGGGAAATTGGCCCTACCTCTTTGTTCCCTTATTTGTTGTTTCATAATACTTTCTTGTAATAAAGGATCTTTGGTAGTAAAAGAAAATTTTTGATAATATCTGTTGAATTTTTAAACTCGGAGGCGATTTAGGGCATAACATTAATAGTCAAATTCAAAATTATCGAATTACTTTTTCAATTTAAGAATTTTTGAAAAGATAAGACAACTGTGTTCGAATAAATCCAAACCTTATGGAAGGCGAATGTTTTGATGAACGGAAGCTGTACTGAATTTTGATTCCGTGACTACGTTTTTTTTTTTTAAATTCTCGCTTTACCGAAAATGTTTGACACACTGATGTAATCAGATCTCGATCAATACACCACGCTCGTGTCAACTTGTTGTCATACAAGTGAGAGAGTTAGCTAACTATAAAACCAGGATTAATCTAGCATTTTCTACATAAGGAAATGCTTGTACCAAGTCAGGAATATGACAGTTGTTTTTCATTCGTTTGATGTGTTTGAGCTTTTGATTTTGACATTTGATAATGGATTTTCGTTTTGAATTTTCATTAGAGTTCGGTATTTTTGTTATTTACCTTTCTTTTTTTTTTGACATATAGGCATTTTATATTTCGGTTATTTGAAAGAAATAGATAAGTGATGAAATTGACATGTTGACCTCTGACTAGATGTCTTTTCGATTTTTGTGTTGTCGTTCTGCAGTCTCATGATTACCCGTCTTTTTCTATCTATTGACAGCTTAATCCATGCTAAAAATGGGGCGAAGTCAGTTTGGCTGGCAGAAAGAGACATTAAATACGATGCCTCGTTTCCTAGCTAAGAGTGTAGTGTTTTCTGCTCTTTGGTCGGGTTGTTGTCTCTTTGACACATTCCCCATTTCCATTTTCAATTTTATTTACACTATTCCTGCTGGAGAACCATTGCAACCACGATTTGATGGAACAATAAGTGACTTATTTCCAGGGAAAAGGTGTGTTGCTATCCAATATACAATTTTGTCAATGTCTACATCATCAACCATAATGCAGTTATCCTTGGCGTGTACCCTACCAGATCATTTTATCTAATCATACGGATTGTGTCTTGAATAAACAACTGATACATTTGTGGGTGACCAATATTATTTAATTCAAAAAAAGAAAAAAGAAAAACTAACATCTGCTCACACACGCACACACACATCATCTCTCTCTCTCTCTCTCTTTCTCTCTCTCTCATCACATACCAACACACATATACAAATGAGTTATTAAAATTCTTCCTCAAAATCAGCGTAGAATTCATAGTAATATTCCTCCTCGGCCATTCGCGCCTTGGCAGCAGCGTTACCAAACAAGAAATTCCAAAAGTATGTGTAGCCCTCCCGATAAAGCTGCTGACGACTCTGCTTTGAAGACAAACAATTTTTGGCACATTTTACAAATAGTAAGAATGGGATTTTTGCTTCTGTTTTTGCTTCTTTCTCATTGTTTTCTGAAAAAAAGAGTATATATAGTCTCATGGATATAAACAATCATTTTTGTGTATGGACATGTACGATGATTAGTTTTCAATTGTAAAGATTGTGGAAAAACAAACTGTATAAACTTCTGATGATTTTATTCACTACAATACGGTTGTTGCTTCCTATATAATTAAACGACGGGTGCCGCATTTGGAGCAGATTCTGCTTACCCTTCTGCTTATCCTTCCGGAGCACTTGAGGTCATCACCAGTTTTTGGTGGGGTTCGTGTTGCTCATTCATTAGTTTTCTATGTTGTGTTTTGTATTCCGTTGTTTGTCTTTAAATACATTGTGTGACTGTAGAGTAAATAGAGCTCAAGCGTCCCATGAAAAAGCTTTACTGAACAGGGTTTTATTCATTATCGATATTAAACATTCGAAATCTTTATGAGGTGTTTTCATATATGTAATCAATTTGAATTTTCAAACTATTTCTACAATTTATACTGAAACAATTGTTGCCTTCAAACATGACAATATTTTGTATTTACATACAAGTTTACTCTAGTTCGTTTTCTTATCTTGAATATAATATGACATTTTTTTATCATACTTTGTATGCAATGCCACAAACCTTTACATCATAACTTATATTAGGTATCAGGTATGAAATGTCGGCCACTGGACATCAGTCGACAACATCAATCGATGTTTCATTACCTTGTTGTTGTTGTTGATGCTGTTCTTCGTCTTTCTTCTGTTGTTGTTGTTGTTGATGTTGGTGTTGTTTATGTTGTTGTCGTTTTTGTTGTTGTTGTTGTTCTTCTTCTTCGTCTTTCTTCTGTTGTTGGTTGTTGTCCTCATGATTTGTTGACTTTGTTTGAGTGTATGTTAACCTCAGTAATTTACTGCGCCCAAAAGCATGATTATTATTACTGTGTGTTTCTTTTCTCTGAAAGAAAGAATCACGATGGTTAGTGAAACGTGCAAATTATTTCAAATGCTTACTAGTTTTCAACAGAGCCGAAGAAAAAAAGTATAAAGTTTCATTAAAAAAAAAATGTGAACATATGTTCTATATTGAATAATTACATCCCCGCTCTAAAGAGGTGGTTTACCTTTGTCTGTCCGTCCGTATCACATTTTTGTCTAACTATTAGCCACCGATGTTTGATACATGACACCAAGCGTTTTCGAGTTGTATCATACCATTTAGTTCCGTCCTTAATCTACGCTATGTTTGTCAAAAACATTTATCTTTAAAATATGGTTCACATATAATAAATATTTGTCCCATTTTTTTTTTTCATTAACTGTAAATCATTGTGCTTTTTATTTTGTTTTAAAGTAATTTTTTAACTACGGAACAACAAAATGGGTTATGTCGTCCCGAATTCCCGAAAAAAAAAACACTCTTTCCCGAAAAATTATTATGAATTCCCATGTCCCGACAAGCGTAAATCCCACATTCCGCAAAATTAAGGCCCAATCCCGACGTCCCGTTAAAAGTCCTTCCACCACTTTTAAAAGCTGAATACCTTCGTAATTAATCTGAATATGTCGTGAATTGTTTATCTTACTCGAAGAAAAGTCGTTTTCTGCAAATATGTTTCTACAGATTACCTTACAAGTTAATATAATTTTACACTAATGTATACCAATGATATGTAGTATTTTTTTACGTGAGCACATATTATGGATAATTTTACCTTTCCAAACATGAATGATCGGATACGTCGTACAACATCGTTTCCGAAAGTCTGTCTTTTCTCTCCGTCCATTTCTATATTTCAATTATATTTCTGCAAATAAAAAAAAAAGAATGCTTTAATTAGTAAACTGTATAAATTTTATATAATCATTGCGTAGATCGTAAACAATTCTGCTAGAAAGAAACGCCCCTTTATACTAGTATTCTATTTTTTCAAGCCATATTTCGATTCATTTCGAAGACTTTGTTATTTTTCTTTATTTCTTCGATATTTTCACTTGTATCTCAGACCAGAGACGCAATGCGACATCTCGGAAATAACATTCCTTAAAGGACAGGTCGTACAAGAGGAATATGGTATTTGCATGTTGTTTTTTTTTTTTTTTTTTTTGCCGATTTGCAGGAATCCTTAACCACCGTTTAGATAACAGAAGGAGAGCTCTTAACCGGAACCCCATCATTCGTTTCTACACAGATGGGGCCACCTTAAATGATAGCTTCCAACACCCTTCTTGCACGATACAAATAGAAGACATTTTTGATTTATAAAGATCGTTACTGCATGTATACTTACGTTGAATTGACCGCTCTAAAGCAAACCAAACCAAGGCAGTTAATCTTCACTTAGAACCAAAACTGTACGTTGTATACGGACGTTTGTTCTCAACTCTGATAACTACAACGTTACTATAGTATACATAGTGACGTCGTAAGATAATGGACGTCTTTCAGTATACATTGCGCATGACTTGAACTCAATATAATCAACGCCTGTGAGACCACAATTCAACCATGTAAGGAAACAATTAAGACACTGATAACCAATGGATCTCCATACAGACAAGTACTGATCTTACCATATAAACAAAAGATATATGCATGTGACATGTTTAATTCTTAAACGAATTTAGTGTTTCATGTGTTTCTGGCAGATCTGTGTTGGTCTAGGTTAGTATTATATGAATTTTCTACAATAGAGGCGATTTATATAAATTGATATATTGCATAGTCACCTGCCTCTTCGTTGAAACCGTATGTAGACCTCTAGATAATCTTTCGGTTTTTTATGTGTTGGTTTGCTGTCTTGTGACGTATAATTTCTTTTATTCACAGCTAAGTGCAAGTACTTGTCGTTTCTCCCTGTGTAACTTTACAACCTCGTTCACATGTTTAAATAACAAAGTTTTGCTAATTATTGAAGACCCGCTAAATTTTCTTACACCCACATCATTTGTACTCTGGTTGATACATGTAGACTCCTCATTGCCAGTCATATCACATCTCCTTATTTTATATAATTAATTAGAGCAGGAGATGGAATATGCCAGATTAGGGTTAAATTTCTTCTTATGAACTGTTTCCTTGATACTTAAAAATGGTCTGCTAATCCTCGACTTAAAGTATCAACTTGTGGTGTTAGTTTGGAGTTGATCTATATTACATCTATAATATATCATCGTCCAGGATATGCGTGTAATAGTGGCTGCTGAACGTTAGTCACCAATCCTTATCATCTTAGATATCTACACTTTCCAAAGGTAACAGATTCGACGATTATGTAAAGAGCAACAATGTAATTGAAAGTATAGATTACAAAGTATTTTCCTTTAAATCGTCTCCTTTATTTCTGATTCTATTATTATTGATCTGGTATATGTAACCTCTCTGTTTACTTGATAACGAGCTAATTGTTTTTATCAGTAGTAAGCTACAAAGTATAAAAATACGCAACGGAATGGAATTAATATGTGTATGACTACACTCACATGGCAGCATGCTTGCTGTTATTCGTTTTAAAGGCTCCAAAAATAAATACTTCAACAATTAACCCGACAATATTTTTGTAAAAAAAAAGGAATATACAGATATCGATCACATCAGAATATTTGTCTATAGACATGTTGTTGTCAATTTACTGTACTTCGAGGAATGGCGTTTTCTTGTAGGGCTCAACGGTGTTAGATATTGTCGCACAATATGATCTATGAATATATCTTTTTTATATTTCATCCTATACATGTCTAGAAATTTTATTGGTTAAAGCGAACACGTGGAGAAACTGTATATTTGATATTGGGTTAGTGGACGTGTTATATTTTAAAACACAGTTAGTAGCAGTGTTACGTCCCTTTATAAAAACAACATGACGTTGATGAAAAATCTGAATTGTTTCGCCCAGACAGATGAAGAATTTGATGATAAACGATTGAAAATAAATGCATAAAACACGTTAAAGGCTAACAAATTGGTATTGTTGGTCAATGAAAGTAGGTTTTTAATATCGAAGATTTGATAACTTCATTCGGCCACTACTCTGAATTCCGAATGTTAAGATAGTTGGTAAGATAAATTCGTTACACAGTCAGCTAGTGACCTTATACGATATAGGGTCAGTAAATTCCATATGGGATTCGAGCTTCGCTCTTACCCAATATTAAATCTACTGGCCCCGTATATATCGTATTAGGTCACTAACTCACTGCGTAACGAATAGTCTATAATAGGATGGACTGCATAAGAGTTTCAATAAACACACGAACGAGGGAGAGAAACAGAAGTCGTACACATAAGCGACGTTATCTCAAGAATAAATATGATTTAAAGCTGAAATTGAAGAGTACACACTTCAAGCACCTGAAATATTTCTTCAAATTCTGCAACGTACTATTAATCCATTATGCAAAATAGCATTTTCAAAACTCTTGCCATGGCATGCAAGAACATGCATGATTAATGAATGGATATATCAAAAATAAATATTTGATCATGTTGATCTTGAAGGTCAGAGGTAATCTTCAATGGTACTTGAGGTGCGGCATCGATGCTTCAAATATCAAAAGCATATTTCATGGATATAAAATTCAGAACACGAAAATGTCCCAAAAATCGATCATTTTTTCCAAGGTAACATTGAAGTCATGATAATATAAGTCACGTCGCCTCATGGTTATACATGTTCATGCCAAATATCATAAGCCAATGATAGAAGCAAACAAAGGATTTTGGCCTCGATACTTAAAAAGGGTTGTAAGAGAAGAACAAAAAGAAATACTTCTATAACAAGACGTGTCCCTCGTTTAATTGTAATTCAGATGCAGCGATATGATTCTTAATTAGAAAGTGTAAAATTATTACTCTAACAATTCGATAATATTTTTCGATGCTATCTGCGATTCCGTCAGTGACATTACTATACATTTCAAAGCTCTTACATAATGAAAATCAAAACTGATCAGTCTAATGTCCTAGACCAGTATTGCAGTATTGTATTCTCCAATTAACGTGCAATTTTATCAGCACATTTGAGAGATTTATTGATCATTTATTGGTCTATAAAAAGTCGCATGCTGATAATAGTACATTTACTATTAATAACTTGAACCTTTCTAAAAAGAGAGATACAAAGTGCTTCGCAGTATCACAAACAACAAGTTAGCCTTTGTGCGTTTGTTTTGTTTGATTGTTTTTGAGTATAAAGGTATACCCAGTTCACACTATGTCTTTTTAATCCAGGTTCGACCCTAATTTCCCCAAAAAAATCACACAAAACAAAAGCAATTGTAGTTTGTGATACAAGTATAGTATATATTTTTGTCATAAGTTTTTATTAGTTTTATAAATTTTTTTTTTTCGTTTTCGTATTATTATTTTGGGTTTCAGTTACATTATTATAGGGTGAAGACAGAGAGTGAAACAGAACAGGAAACAGGCTCATGAATATCTGCGCCAGAGATTGACACGACAGTACCCTGGAGAATGTATTTTAATCAGATTTTATTCTAACGAATACAATCCTCGACAATCGATACCATTTCTATCAAATCTTAAAAATGGACACAGTGGTTTGTTTTATTCAAAGAAATACGTTGCATTAAACACACGTTCAAAATACCAATCCTCTGGAAATAAAAACTTTGATGGTTTCTTTTAAATTTATTCGTTACTTCTTTCTTAATTCGGACGATATAGGGTTTGGGTCTACAAAACACTACATTTACATACTAGAAAACCCAAGATTGAGCGACACGAACCCCACAAAAAAAACGTGGTTGATCTCACGTGCTCCGACAATCTAATTAAAATATAGAACTCTGATTTTCAGAGTTTTATATTTTAATTAGATTGGTGCTCCGAAAAGGTAAGCATTCCCTGCTTTAAATGTGGCAACCGTCGTGTTGCTCATGAAAGTACAAATTTGGTCAGTGGCGGATCCAGGGGGTGGGGTTCCGGCGGTTGGAACCACCCTTTTTTTTTGGACGATCAATGCATTTGAATGGGGACATATGGTTGGAACCCCCCTCCCCCTTCTCCTGGGTTAGTACCCCCCCCCCCCCCCCCTCCCCCATCCCTTTTTAAAAATGGCTGGATCCGCCCCTGTCGGTGATGTCACATTTATGAATTCCTTGAAGATCAAAAAATGTAAATATAATGTAATGCAAATGGAAAGACATAAGAATCCATGTTTTTTTGTTTCGTGACATTTTCTTGTAATAAAGGGTTCTTGGGAGTAAAAGAAAATTTTTGATAATATTTATTGAATTTCCAGACTCGGAGGAGATATAGAGCACAAAATTTGTAGTCAATTTTCAAATTACAAGTTTCTTCTTATCAATTTTAGAATTTTTGACAAAAGGAAACAACTGTTAGATAGAACAACAGCATTCTAGTCAATCCAAACCTTATGAGGGAGAATGTTTTGATGTACGGAAGCTCTAAAGAATTTTCATTCCGTGACTACTTTTTTTTTTAAATTTCCGTTTTACCCAAAACAATTTGACACGCTGATGATGTCACAATTGATGTCAGAATTGTATATTAATACACCATGCTCGTGTCACTTCCTTCATATATACTTTTGGAACAGTTTTTATCAAACAATATAAAAATAAGAAGATGTGGTATAATTGCCAATGATACAACTCTCCATCAGAGACCAAATGATATAGAAGTCAACAACTAAGGTCACCCTACGGCCTTCAACAATGAGCAAAACCCATACCGCATAGTCAGCTATAAAAGGTCCCCAAATGACAAATGTAAAACAATTCAAACGATAAAACTAACAGCCTGGTTTGTGTACAAAACAATAAACGAAAAACAATTATGATGTACAGCAACAGATGACAACTAATGAGTTACACGCTCCTGACTTGTGACATGTACAAACAGAATGTGGCAGGGTTAATACACGTTTGCTGGCGCCATACCCTCCCCTAACCTGATACAGTGGTGTAGTTATTTGAAAATTGATTAGTTTTGAAAATCACATGAACGCCTGTAGATGTCTTTTGGATTTTTGTATTGTCGGTTTGCTGTCTCATGTTCCCCGGTTTTTTTTTCTTTCGATTGACATCTAATCCCATGCAAAAAAAGGGGAGAAAGTCCGTTTGCTAAGGAGATGTAAAAATACGAAGAAACATTTGGTTTTTTGTTGTTGTTTTTTTTGGGAGGGGGAGAGGCGCATTAAATATGATGCTTCGTATACTGAGAGCGCAACACATAGACCTATTTCAAGGCAAAAGATGTGTAGCTATCCAACAGACCATTCTGCCAATGCCTATATCAAACATAATGACGTAATCCTTCGCGTGTACCGTAACAGCTCATGCTCATTTTACAAAATCATACGAATCGGATCTAGAATTAACAACTTAGTCTACTACATAGTGGGTGATCAATATTATTTAATTAAAACAAGAAAAACGGGAAAAAAGAAATTCAAACAAGAAAAAAAGGAAAAATAGAAAAAACATCTGCTCACACACACACACACATCAACCTCTCTCTCTCTCTCTCTCTCTCTCTCTCTCTCTCTCTCTCTCTCTCTCTCTCTCTCTCTCTCTCTCTCTCTCTCTCTCTCTCTCATATATATATACAAATAAGCTAATAAAACTCTTCATCAAAATCAGCATAGAATTCGTAATAGTTTTCCTCCTCTGCCATGCGTGCCTTTGCCGCTGCTTTACCAAACAAGAAATGCCAAAAGTATGTGTAGCTCTCCTTATATAGCTGTTGGCGACTCTGCTTTGTAGACAAACAATTTTTGGCACATTTTACAAATAGTGAGAACGGAACTTTAACTTCTGTTTTTCCTTTTTTCTCATTACCTTCTGGAAAAAAAGAGTACATAATCTTTCAATCAGTTTAATTGAAGTCTGGAGCTGGCATGTCAGTTAACTGCTAGTAGTCTGTTGTTATTTATGTATTATTGTCATTTTGTTTATTTTCTTTGGTTACATCTTCTGACATCAGACTCGGACTTCTCTTGAACTGAATTTTAATGTGCGTATTGTTATGCGTTTACTTTTCTACATTGGCTAGAGGTATAGGGGGAGGGTTGAGATCTCATAAACATGTTTAACCCCGCCGCATTTTTGCGCCTGTCCCGAGTCAGGAGCCTCTAGCCTTTGTTAGTCTTGTATTATTTTTAATTTTAGTTTCTTGTGTACAATTTGGAGTTTAGTATGGCGTTCATTATCACTGAACTAGTATATATATTTGTTTAGGGGCCAGCTGAAGGACGCCTCCGGGTGCGGGAATTTCTCGCTGCATTGAAGACCTGTTGGTGACCTTCTGCTGTTGTCTGTTCTATGGTCGGGTTGTTGTCTCTTTGACACATTCCCCATTTCCATTCTCAATTTTATACCATAATCTCGTGGACATAAGTAATAATTTTTGTGTACGTATGATGATTATTTTTTAATTGTAAATACTGTGGAAAATGTAAATAAAATGATATTTTTATTTGCTTCAATACAGTTGTTGCTTCCTATATAATCAAACGACGGGTGTCGCATGTGGAGCAGATTCTGCTTACACTTCCGGAGCACATGGGATAATCCCTAGTTTTTTTATGGGGTCCGTGTTCCTCAGTCTTTAGTTTTTTTTTATGTTGTGTTTTGTATACACTGTTGTTTGTCTTTTAGTCGTTTTTCGTTTCTTGCCATGACATTGATAGTTCGTTTTCGACAAATGAGATTATTGCTTTGGCATCTTTCGCCTCTCTTTTGCCTTAGTAATGACACTGGCTTGTTCTTTTTATAAAAAGCGAATGTCTTAATTTTTTATTTTCTCAAATTGAATTTTGTCACTGTTGAGTTAATATAGTACATTAGACATTGCTTTTTTATGATTTATTTTCATATATATTTAATATAGTTGAATTTTTAAACTATTTCAACAATGTATACTGAAACAATTGTTTCGTTCAAACAAATACGTGTATACGTGGGAGTTTTAGCTAGCTACTAAACCGGGTTAAACCCATACTTTCTTCGTAAAATGCCTGTACAAAGTCAGGAATATGACAGTTGTTTTCCATGCTTTCCGATTGTTGATAACGTTTGATTTTGTCAAGTTTTATGGACTTCTCCTTTTTGAATTTACCTTGGAGTTCGGTATTTTTGTTATACTTTTATATTTAATTTGTTTCTTTATCTTGCATATTCTATGACATTTTTTCACACATTTTATACAGTGCCACAATCTTTTACCTGATAACTATATTAGGTATAAGAAAAAGAAATATCGGCCACTGGACATTAGTCAACAAGCATCATTAATGTTTCATTACCTTCTTGTTGTTGTTGTTGCTGTTGTTCTTCGTCTTTCTTCTGTTGTTGTTGTTGTTGTTGATGATGTTGTTGATTCAGTTGTTGTTGTTCTTCTTCGTTTTTCTTCTGTTGTTGGTTGTTGTCCCCTTGATTTGCTGACTTTGTTTTAGTGTCGGTTAATGTCAGCAATTTAATGTTTCCACAAGGGATAGTAAAACTATCATTTCTGTGATTTTCTTTTCTCTGAAAGAACAAGCCATGATGGTTAGAGCAGGGTACAAATCAATCATATACCGACTTGTTTTAGAGCGGTAGAAGTAAAAAAATAAAGCAGCTATTCAATAGAGATCTATAGCAATTAAAAATTATACCCTCGCTCTGACGAAGTGATATACAGGTTGATATTTGACCTCCTTATCACATTCTGTCGCATTTTACTCAGTAACAACAAGTTATAGTTTCTTATGTACATGTATAAAGCATGACTTCACCACACGTGCGAAAGAACTCTACTTTTGCTAAGCCTGCACTGTATTCAAAAGTCAAAAAAGAAGCGATAAGACTCGATATTAATATGAAGTAATGCAATAAGACTTTTCGAGACGATATTTTTGTTTTCAGCAAATGTTTACCTACATATTAATAACAACACAGACATCCTTTTAAGTTATTCCCGAGAAAATGTAGTTTGCTTAAAATCAAAGCTAATCTAAAATAAAACAAACTGAGAGTATGTTTACCTTTCCAAATACGAATGATCGGATACGTCGTAAAATATCGTTTCCGAAAGTTTGCCTTTCCTCTCCGTCCATTTCAATATGTATACTTCTGCAAATAGAACATTGAATAATAAAGTAAACTGATTTATTTTAAAAAAAATTAATCAGGTTGAGGTTGATTGTCAACAATTCTGTCTGAATGAAATGTTCCTGTATAAGTTCTATTCTTATTTTGATTTACTTCAAGACCATTGAATTCTTATACATGTATCCTTCGTTACTTATTTATTGCTTTAATGGTTTTACTTATGTTGTACACTACACGAGGGTCTAGATTGGGTTTACAGAATAGAGAATAATGAGCAGAAAGTGCAGAATAAAGGGCGAAAAAAATAAAAAACAGAGTAAAAAGGCAAAGAAAATAATAATAAAAATTTAGGGAATAACCGATTGCTAAAATCAAAGAATTAATAGAGAATAATGGTGAAAATGAATAAATAATAGAGAAAAATAGTAATAAAAATTAAAGAATAAAGAAATATAGGACCCCTTATCCAGACCATCCTACAAAAATAAACTTTCACAAAACAACAAATTAAGGTACTGGTACTTTTTGAAACTCTTCTTATACGGAGACCAAGTTGAAAGATCAGCAGATTTTGATTTACAAAAATCGGCATATACTTACAATAAATTGACTTTTAGCTCGAAAACAAACCAAACCAAGGTAAATTAGTCTTCACTTGGACTGAACGTTGTGTGAATGCTTGTCCTAAACTCTGATAACTACAACGTTACTATAGTTAACATAGTGACGTCGTATGATAATGGACGTCTTTGGATGCGTTGCGCAATACTGTGAACACTGAATTAGACGAAATTGTCAGGTAAAGGCCCAGACATGACAAAATGTGAAACAAAAGAAACGGGAAAACCATCGGACTGATTTATAATCAAATAACTAACGGTTGTTTTGCATTTGTGTTGATCTCTAGATGTACTAAGCCTTGTTTTTTATGTTGCTGGTTTGCTGTCACATGACGTATATACATACCACATCTCCTTTTATTCGCATCCAACTATTTTCTGAGTACAAGTAGTTCCTTTATGAATAATTTACATCCATGTTCAAATGTTTAGAAAGTGAAGTTTCAACTTGTAGTCAGGTATGAAAACGACAAATTCTATCACGTACGTTGGCATATTATAGGATTTCTGCATAATCAGATGAAATTTGAAGAAAAAAAGACAAAATATTACTAGCTCAATAACGAAGACACTTTTGGTTGTGTAGACCTACGGGATCAAAAGCAGTTGATAAGCATATAAAAAACAAGACTGTAATGTGAATTCACGCTTGGAAAATTATGGCGAGACTATAAACAATCAGAAAGCAATAGCCACAGACAAAATCCGGACAGATCCAATGAAAATAAAACAAAAAAGTTTTTCAAAATATATTTTTTCATTTCTCGATGGAGTTGTACATTGAAATTAGATCCAACATTGTTTAAACATCGGTTAACATCGTACTTTATTTCGCCTTTTAACTTTTTGATTCGAACATCAATGATGAGTCTTTTGTAGATGAAACGCGCGCCTGGCGTACAAAATTTTAATCATGGATCTATGATGAGTTTATTTATTAACAACTAATGCCTAAATTGACCAGTAATTTACATTAATACTGTGACGGTGGTCACTTTGTTTGCTTGTTGCGTTTGTTTTATTGGGGAAATTGGTTAAAGTTAGCATTATTTATAGTTCCACAAATATTCCCGAGACCGGCCACGTAAATTCTCATCGGGTTACTTCCTGTTCTTGCACTTGCCTGATGTCCCGACCGAGCTCGTTGTCCCTAGGAACTATAAATATGACGTCACTCACCGGGTCTTTGGGCAGTCTACGAGAGGATTTGAAATGAGCAGACGCTCGTACTTTGGCTCGTACATTTTAGGCAACATGTAGACTAGCTACCACCGTACTTTTGTATCTTTTTATATGTCATTATTGTATGACTTGTATATTTCAACCATGTATTTATTCAAATAAACATTCTGTTTATATCGTAGTTTGTCCAATATCCCAGAACTTGGGTTAGACAACGGGAAGACAGCGAAGCCAGAAGGAAACTTCACTCCCGTTACATTGGGGGCTCGTCCGAGGGATATTTCAGGACAACATTTTATACAAACATTTTGTTTGTGCAGAAATTTCCACAATATGGTTGGAATTAAATGGATTTTTGAATCCCTAGGGCTAGGAGGCAAACTCAGACAGTTTATTGTCTACATTCTTGTCATTTCTCAAATTTCTGCCGTTCCTGTAAGTGTAACAGTA
Organism: Mytilus californianus; assembly: GCF_021869535.1. Classification (NCBI taxonomy): domain Eukaryota; kingdom Metazoa; phylum Mollusca; class Bivalvia; order Mytilida; family Mytilidae; genus Mytilus; species Mytilus californianus. The sequence goes on along the minus strand of NW_026262734.1, from coordinate 97,503,218 downwards.
AATTTGGTCCGGTAGTAAAATTTTACTAGGAATGTAAGTCCTAGGACAAATTTTCCTAGGAAAATAAGTCCATAGCTAGTAAAATATGTCTGGCACTTATTTTCCTAGGAAAAAATGTACTAAGATTTGTTTTTCTAGTAAAATTATGATCATGGACTTGATTACCTAGGAAAAGAAGTCTGGGACCTGTTTTACATTCACCATTTACATTTACATTTCCATTGACCAGTGATTTAATCAATGAATATCTTCAAAACAAAATATCTCTTGTGTAAATAATTATATAATAAAAATTGGACATTTTTACCTAGGAATATTAATGACATGGACATGATTTCCTAGGAAAACTAGTCTGGGGGACATAAATTTTATTAAAATATCAATACACAACTCTAAAACAATATTAAAACATAACATGTAAATTTACCTTTAAAAATAAAGGACATGGACGTTTTTACCTAGGAATATCAAAGAGAGTGGACATGATTTCCTAGGAAAAATAGTCTGGGGACATAAATTTTATAAGAATATTAAAACACAACTCTTTAACAGTATTAAAACATAACATTTAATTTTCCTTTGTTTACATGTCACTAAATGATCTAATTCATTAAAATTTACCTTTTAAGATAAAGGACATGGACGTTTTTACCTAGGTTTATTAGTGACATGGACATGATTTCCTAGGAAAATTAGTCTGGGGACATAAATTTTATTAAAAATATAAAAAAACACAACTCTTAAACAATATTAAAACATAACATTTAAATTTGCGTTGTTTAAATGTAAATGATTTAATTCATTTATATTTTTCCTATTTAAATAAAAGACATGGACGTTTTTACCTAGGAATATTAATGACATGGACTTAAATTCCTAGGAAAGTTAGTCTGGGGACATAAATTACTAACATCGGACTAAAAATACTAGTAAATTTTGTAACCATGGACTTTTTCTACTAGTAATATGTGTCCGCCCGGACATATTTTACCAGGACAAATTTACCACTTACATAAGGATCAGTACGGAATTAAATATTGTTTCATACAATAAAATGAAGGAATATCACTTACCTTCATATTATGTTTATGTAAATCCAGATGGAAAAATTGAATTTGGACCACAGAGTATTTTGTTCACGTTCCCGGTATCACACGTTATGTGCATTTCAAAGGAAAACAAACACCACACGTGTTTAGAGATGAACAAAGAAAATTCACTAATTTAAGTGTATTTGATCGTCATCAAAAAGGCAGATACATCTTTGCTAAATTCAGGAAGTCGGCGATGCATTTTTACGCCATGTTTACAAAATGACGTCATATAAAAGACGTCAAAGCACATGACATCTCTGGAATGCTAATTGGAAGTAATCATTGTCATTTCAATGTCATAATTAAAACACTGTTTTGTAGAGTTTTAATATTGGATCTGCTGATTTTAACTGTTACCATTTTGGATTATTGAAGTAAGTTTTGTACTTGTATTCTGTCCGTTTTGTTAGTTTTGTCTGTTATTCCTGTGTTTACATATTGTGGATTTATAAAGCATATCTTGTGCTTGTTTCTCAAAGTTCGAAAGGAAAGGGGTACGGTTTCTCATGTTTTCAGTCGTTGTTGTACGGTGAATTGTGGTCATGGATATACATTTTATACTGGAAATTTGTCCGGTTTATATATATTCAGTTTAATTGCAAATAATTCTGTTTGCTTTGACTGTTTGTGGAGAGAATACTGAACATTTTCAGTTTTTAGCTAATTAAATGCCCTCAGAGGTAGAAATTGTGGAGTTAAGTCAGTATTTAGGATAAATGTATGACAATTTTGTCATACAGCTGGAATAGGGTAGTCTTATAAAAATACGAGTTGTGACTAAAATTAAGATAATAGAAGAACGTACACTCCGGCATTATCTTAGCTGTTGTTGGAAGCTGCTTTCGGTGGTGTATACATAGAGGCAATTTTGGAAATACCTTAGGTGCTAGAGAATGGCGCGAGAATAGGTATATATGTTGCGTATACATTTTTATTGTAAACCTGAATTGGTTCACCATGGGTATGTTGTCCACATGGCTAAGGATATTGTTTTGGGGATTATTGGAATCCAAGGCATGATTTATGATATAATAGCACAATTGTTTTATATATGATATTGTATAATTCTTGATATAATTTAATAAACAAACAATCAGTTTGTATGGATTCCATTATCGAAACGTGTATAACATATATGTTTATAATAATACCATGGGCATATTAATAGTGCTTTTGGTGACATATATATTTACGTATTGGGGCACCTGATCTTTGGTGCAGTGCACGTGTATAAGGACTTTTATAGACTCTTGGTGAGTCAGGACCTTATAAGAAGAATTGGCTTCTTTTGATTTATTCCAGTGTCTGACAAAATATCGGAGGTTAAACTGAAATTATTTCAGTGTGTTGATAGCTGGCTACAGTGGAAAAAAAATGGAAATGTATATTGGCTTTTTGCCGATTATTTGAAACATCAACGATACTTATAGCCACATGCAATTACCGTTCAGTTTTGGAACTGCTACCTTGGATTTTGATGTTTTATATATAGATGCTATAGATGATCTATACTTTAAATGGATGCCATAGATACTTTACCTACCTGGAACCTTGACAAGATGTGTGTTTGGATGCTTGAACTTTATTTCTTCCATGATGATGTCCTGTGATGTATTTGTGACTGAACTTTTAATTTATAATCTTGAATTGATTATTTAGTGACAGTAACAGTAAATTCATTGTTTTATTGATTAACTAATATATGTATTGTATTTAGGTAAGTATATCTCACCGATCTTTGGACTAATGTGTGGTTACATTAGATCTTAAGTGAGGGGGAGTGTGACGGTGGTCACTCTGTTTGCTTGTTGCGTTTGTTATATTGGGGAAATTGGTTAAAGTTAGCATTATTTATAGTTCCACAAATATTTGTCCCGAGACCGGCCACGTAAATTCTCATCGGGTTACTTCCTGTTCTTGCACGTGCCTGATGTCCCGACCGGGCTCGTTGTCCCTAGGCCGGAACTATAAATATGACGTCACTCACCGGGTCTTTGGGCAGTCTACGAGAGGATTTGAAATGATCAGACGCTCGTACTTTGGCTCGTACATTTTAGGCAACATGTAGACTAGCTACCACCGTACTTTTGTATCTTTTTATATGTCATTATTGTATGACTTGTATATTTCAACCATGTATTTATTCAAATAAACATTCTGTTTATATCGTAGTTTGTCCAATATCCCAGAACTTGGGTTAGACAACGGGAAGACAGCGGAGCCAGAAGGAAACTTCACTCCCGTTACAATACATTTTATATAAAGTTAATTGTTCTACAATGATGGTAAAAGCAGAAATTTAATAAAACATGTAGTGAAATCTGAATTTTTTTCTCGATATCAATCTTTCAATTTGGAATACTTTCTTTTTATAAAATTTAGGAATGTAATATTTTATGTATAAAAATAAGAAGATGTGGTATGATTTTCAATGAGACAACTCTCCACCAGAGACCAAATGACGTACAAATGTAGAAGATAGCAACTATGTAATAGGTCACCGTACGGCCTTCAACGATGAGCAAAAACCACACCGCAAGCTTTGTTGAACGAGAAAATACAGTCTTCCAACCATAAACACTCGTTGTTTTTTGTGTTTTTTTTGTGTTTTTTTTTGCAGAACAAACTACCCCCCCCCCCCCCCCCCCGATATTAGAAAAGAGAGGCTAACGATACCAGAGGGATATTCTTTATGTTCCAGAAGAACGATTAAAAGGAGAAAATGTCTTCTAATTCTATTAGCCTATCTCCAGTCACAAATTCAAATAATATGTCCAACCACAAATATTACACCATGATCATACTGCAAATACATGTACATTGCACCATCTGCTCTCTAATCCAGAATAGGACACTTTAGTTTTCAATATATTTCCTTAAGGAATTCGAGGTGCCACACTGTAAGGTCTAGGCGCTTTCTAAAGTAAATAATCGACTCTGGACATCTCACAATGCGTAACTGTAAGATATTTGAAAACATTTTGCTTATTTTTCTGTTGAAAATTTCATTGAAAATAATTACTGTTATTATTATGTTATTGTTAATGCCTGTAACATTAATGTATGCTCTAAAATAGAATTTAAACTTTATGAAATATACAATTAGTTAATGATATCTTAACTATACGCATGGCCAAACAAAACAGTAAACTTATAATAATTCCACTGGTAAATAGATATTGTAAGCAGGGGATCGCTGGGGAAAAAGTGGGTGGGTTAAGACCCTCAATATCAAACTTAATGACGTAATCCTTCGCGTGTACCGTAACAGCTCATGCTCATTTTACAAAATCATACGAATCTGGTCTAGTATTAACAACTACTACATAGTGGGTGATCAATATTATTTAATTAAAACAAGAAAAACGGAAAAAAAAGAAATTCAAACAAGAAAAAAAGGAAAAATAGAATAAACATCTGCTCACACACACACACACACACATCAACCTCTCTCTCTCTCTCTCTCTCTCTCTCTCTCTCTCTCTCTCTCTCTCTCTCTCATATATATATATATACAAATAAGCTAATAAAACTCTTCATCAAAATCAGCATAGAATTCGTAATAGTTTTCCTCCTCTGCCATGCGTGCCTTTGCCGCTGCTTTACCAAACAAAAAATGCCAAAAGTATGTGTAGCTCTCCCTATATAGCTGCTGGCGACTCTGCTTTGTAGACAAACAATTTTTGGCACATTTTACAAATAGTGAGAACGGAACTTTTACTTCTGTTTTTCCTTTTTTCTCATTACCTTCTGGAAAAAAAAGAGTATACCATAATCTCGTGGACATAAATCATAATTTTTGTGTACGTATGATGATTGTTTTTTAATTGTAAAGACCCTGGAAAATGTAAATTAAATGATATTTTTATTTGCTTCAATACAGTTGTTGCTTCCTACATACTCAAACGACGGGTGTGGCATGTGGAGTAGATTCTGCTTACACTTCCGGAGCACATGGGATCATCCCTAGTTTTTTTATGGGGTCCGTGTTCCTCAGTCTTTAGTTTTCTATGTTGTGTTTTGTATACAGTTGTTTGTCTTTCAGTCGTTTTTCGTTTCTTGCCATGACATTGATAGTTCGTTTTTCGTTTCTTGCCATGACATTGATAGTTCGTTTTCGACAAATGAGTTGGATTATCGCTTTAGTATCTTTCGCCTTTCTTTTGCCTTAGCAATGACACTGACTTGTTCTTTTTATAAAAAAGCGAATTTCTTAATTTTTTATTTTCTTTAATTGAATTTTGTCACTGTTGATTTAATATAGTACATTAGACATTGTTTTTTTATGATTTATTTTCATATATTTAATACAGTTGAATTTTTAAACTATTTCAACAATGTATACTGAAACAATGGTTGGGTTCAAACATACAATTGTTTGTATTTGCAAACAAATACGTGTATACGTGGGAGGTTTAGCTAACTATTAAACCGGGTTTAACCCATACTTTCTTAGTAAAATGCCTGTACAAAGTCAGGAATATGCCAGTTGTTTTCCATGGTTTCCGATTGTTGATAACGTTTGATTTTGTCAACTTTTATGGACTCCTCCTTTTTGAATTTACCGTGGAGTTCGGTATTTTTGTTATACTTTTTTATACTTTAATTTGTTTAATTTATGACATTTTTTTCACACATTTTATACAGTGCCACAACCTTTTACCTGATAACTATATTAGGTATAAAAAAAAGAAATATCGGCCACTGGACATTAGTCAACAAGCATCATCAATGTTTCATTACCTTCTTGTTGTTGTTGTTGCTGTTGTTCTTCGTCTTTCTTCTTCTGTTGTTGTTGTTGTTGTTGTTGTTGTTGTTGATTTTGTTTATGTTGTTGTTGCTGTTCTTCGTCTTTCTTCTGTTGTTGGTTGTTGTCCCCTTGATTTGCTGACTTTGTTTTAGTGTCGGTTAATGTCAGCAATTTGATGTTTCCACAAGGGATAGTAGAACTATCATTTCTGTGATTTTCTTTTCTCTGAAAGAACGAGTCATGATGGTTAGAGCAGGGTACAAATCAATCATATACCGACTAGTTTTAGAGCGGAAGAAGTAAAAAATGAAGCAGCTATTCAATAGAGATCTATAGCAATTAAAAATTATACCCTCGCTCTGAAGAGGTTATATACAGGTTGATATTTGACCTCCTTATCACATTCTGTCGCATTTTACTCAGTAACAACAAGTTATAGTTTCTTGTGTACATGTATAAAGCATGACTTCATCACACGTGCGAAAGAACTCAATTTTTGCTAAGCCTGCACTCTATTCAAAAGTCAAAAAAGGAGCGATGAGACTCGATATTAATATGAAGTAATGCAATAAGACATTTCGAGACGATATTTTTGTTTTCAGCAAATGTCTACCTACATATTCTTAACAACACAGACATCATTTTAAGTTGTTTCCGAGAAAATGTAGTTTGCTTAAAATCTAATCTAATCTAAAATAAAACAAACTGAGAGTATGTTTACCTTTCCAAATACGAATGATCGGATACGTCGTAAAATATCGTTTCCGAAAGTTTGCATTTTCTCTCCGTCCATTTCAATATGTATACTTCTGCAAATAGAACATTGAATAATAAAGTAAACTGATTTATTAAAAAAAAAAATAATCAGGTTGAGGTTGATTGTCAACAATTCTGTCTGAATGAAATGTTCCTGTATAAGTTCTATTCTTATTTTGATTTACCCCAAGACCATTGAATTCTTATACATGTATCCTTCGTTACTTTTTTTATTGCTTTAATGGTTTTATTATGTTGTACACTACACGAGGGTCTAGATCGTATTTACAGAATAGAGAATAATGAGCAGAAAGTGCAGAATAAAGGGCAAAAAAAAAAAAGAATAAGGTAAAAAGTCAAAAAAAAAAATAATAATAATAAAAAATAGAGAATAATCGATTGCTAAAATGTAAAGATTTAATAGAGAATAATGGTCAAAATGAATAAATAAATAAATAGAGAAAAATAGTAATAAAAATTCAAGAATAAAGAAATATAGGACCCCATATCCAGACCATCCTACAAAAATTAACTTTCCTAATACAACAAATTAAGGCCCTTTACTGGTACTTTTTGAAACTCTTCTTATATGGAGACCAAGTTGAGAAATCAGCAGATTTTGATTTACAAAATCGATGTATACTTACAATAAATTGACTTTTAGCTCGAAAACAAACCAAACCAAGGTAAATTAGTCTTCACTTGGACTGAACGTTGAGCGAATGCTTGTCCTAAACTCTAATAACTACAACGTTACTATAGTTAACATAGTGACGTCGTATGATAATGGACGTCTTTGGATGCGTTGCGCAATACTGTGAACACTGAATTAGACGAAATTGTCAGGTAAAGGCCCAGACATGACAAAATGTGAAACAAAAGAACCGGACTGATTTATAATCAAATAATTAACAAAAAACAAATGAAATCGTCGTTTATGTCTATTTCGGTTGTTTTGCATTTATGATGACTTCTAGATGTACTTGGTTTTTTTATGTTGTTGGTTTGCTGTCACATGACGTATATACATATGGTCAGAGTACACAGTTACCGTCCTTTGACAGTGTGTTACTTGCCAATTATTTTTATACCCCATCCAAATTTATTTCTTCATGTTTTATGCCTCAAAAAGCACTGAAGAAGGGGGATAAAATTACACTGTAAAAAAATTTGATTCATGAATTTTAAAATAAAGTAGTGATTTGGTCCAGCTGGAAATGGTTAAAAATTAGCATTTCGGAAGCTGTCAAAAGATTTCAAGACCCCCTTAACATAAAATTATCCATATTTTGAGTTAGAGCCGATGAAGTTTTCTATAATTTTGATATAATTTGTCCCAAATGTAGTACAACACACTGTAAAAATATTATTGAGAAAGCGCAGGTGGGATTTTTTTTATTTCCATTTATTGTCTAAAAGAAATGCACTACGAAATAACTGTGTTGCTATGCTTTAATCCAGTTGTTTTACTCATTTTTTGACTCTGAATCAACAGAAAAGAAGATTATCTCAGACAATATGTGCAAAATGTGTTGTATAAATGACCCTCGTCTAACGCCCCGTTTGGATCAAGTTAAATGTGAGGAGCTTGGTACATAAAAGTTGAAGTCCATAATAAAGACCTCACTAAATTTGTATAAAAAACACTTTACAATGTCTTTTGTACCTGTTTCATTTCACATAATATCTTTCTTTTCTTCTGTAGGATATAAAGTGGTTCAAATATAAGCCTGTTGAGACTAAAATTGCATGCAAGTTTTTCACTAATTTAAAAAAGTGAAAAATCTTAGTATCAGACCATACTGTCTGCAAAAAAAGTTGAATGCAAGAGTCTTTGTGTGCTCAGATTTATTGTATCATGTCACCTGAGTATAGAAATGATGAAAAAGACACAAATGTTTATTTACTATAGCTTCAGTATGCATTTTTTAATGTAAATATGTGCTACGGCCTAAATTGACCCTTAATTATTTTCAGTCTTACTTGGCCTAAGACCCTTTTAAACTAATATGATAAGCTATTTGTAATTTTCTTTCCATTTAAAGTACATTAAATACATATGTAAGGATTATTTATAACCAAAAAACTTCACAAATTTAAAATTGCTGGAAAATATTACATCTTCATGTACTAGTAAGCCCCCCCCCCCCCCCCTTCATTGGAAAACCTCCATTTTTAGGCACAGGCTCATATATGACTTTTGAATAATTATGCTAAGTTTGATAAATCAAATGAGTACTCTATTGCTTTCAATACATGATATATTATATATAAAGGCATTTAAAAAGTATTTTTGCAATATTTTGATTTTTAAAGCCCCAAATGTTGATAGCTGAAATTTTTCAATTTTAACATCAAATTTTAACAAGCAATTTTGAATATAGAATTTATTATACTGTCTATAATACATACCTTATTGCCATGAAACTTTGTAAGCAGTCTCATAATTTATTAAGCATAGGTCATAACAAGTTTTATTAAGATTGGTCGACTTTTTCTATCCTATTAGGTGAAATCAGTAAATATAGAATCTGTACTTTGTTAACTTCCCTGAATGATTTAATGGTGTCAATTTGTCAAATAGCATGAAACTAAAGGATTTAAACTTTTGTTTGATAGAAATTCTGCAAAAATGACCAATTTTGGCATTATATGGTCAAAATAAGCATTTCATAGCTTTTTTAATTTTGATGCTAAAGTGGCATTCTGAATTTCTATCTGACAGGTTTTCGTGTGTCAATATTTGTGTTGCTATGCTTTAATCCGGTTGTTTTACTCATTTGTGGACTCTGAATCAACAGAAAAGAAGATTATCTCAGACAATATGTGCAAAATGTGTTGTATAAATGACCCTCGTCTAACGCCCCGTTTGGATCAAGTTAAATGTGAGGAGCTTGGTACATAAAAGTTGAAGTCCATAATAAAGACCTCACTAAATTTGTATAAAAAACACTTTACAATGTCTTTTGTACCTGTTTCATTTCACATAATATCTTTCTTTTCTTCTGTAGGATATTAAGTGGTTAAAATATAAGCCTGTTGAGACTAAAATTGCATGCAAGTTTTTCACTAAAAAGTGAAAAATCTCAGTATCAGACCATACTGTCTGCAAAAAAAGTTGAATGCAAGAGTCTTTGTGTGCTCAGATTTATTGTATCATGTCACCTGAGTATAGAAATGATGAAAAAGACACAAATGTTTATTTCCTATAGCTTCAGTATGCATTTTTTAATGTAAATATGTGCTACGGCCTAAATTGACCCTTAATTATTTTCAGTCTTACTTGGCCTAAGACCCTTTTAAACTAATATGATAAGCTATTTGTAATTTTTCTATCCATTTAAAGTACATTAAATACATATGTAAGGATTATTTATAACCAAAAAACTTCACAAATTTAAAATTGCTGGAAAATATTACATCTTCATGTAAGCCCCCCCCCCCCCCCCCCATTCATTGGAAAACCTCCATTTTTAGGCACAGGCTCATATATGACTTTTGAATAATTATGCTAAGTTTGATAAATCAAATGAGTATTCTATTGCTTTCAATACATGATATTTTATATATAAAGGCATTTAAAAAGTATTTTTTTGCAATATTTTGATTTTTAAAGCCCCAAATGTTGATAGCTGAAATTTTTCAATTTTAACATCAAATTTTAACAAGCAATGTTGAATATAGAATTTATCATACTGTCTATAATATATATCCTATTGCCATGAAACTTAGTAAGCAGTCTCATAATTTATAAAGCATAGGTCATACTAAGTTTTATTAAGATTGGTCAACTTTTTCTATCCTATTAGGTCCGAGGACACAGTTACCGTCCTTTGATTTTCGTACGAATATAGTCCCTAGTGTGGACAGTGTGTTACTTGCCAATTATTTTTATACCCCTTCCAAATTTATTTCTTCATGTTTTATGCCTCAAAAAGCAAGTAGGGGGATAAAATTACACTGTAAAAAAATTTGATTCATGAATTTTAAAATAAAGTAGTGATTTGGTCCAGCTGGAAAAGGTTAAAAATTAGCATTTCGGAAGCTGTCAAAAGATTTCAAGACCCCCTTAACATAAAATTATCCATATTTTGAGTTAGAGCCGATGGAGTTTTCTATAATTTTGATATAATTTGTCCCAAAAGTAGTACAACACACTGTAAAAATATTATTGAGAAAGCACAGGTGGGATTTTTTTTATTTCCATTTATTGTCTAAAAGAAATGCACTACGAAATGAGGAACTGTGTACTCGGACCTAAGATACTACATCTCCTTTTATTCACATCAAACTTATTTTCTAAGTACAAGTAGAGTTCCTTTATGAATAATTTACATCCATTTTCAAATGTTTTAAAGTCTGTTTCCTAATTTAGGCATATTATTATTTACCTATAAAATCTTATAAAGAATACATATTTATTATTGAAAATTGATTCAATATTGAAATTTGGAAAGGAAAAGTATTATAAAAAAAAACTATAAAAATACATTTTTGTAATTAAAAAAAAGAGATAAAAGTTATAAGAATATTAATATTGAAATTTAAAAAGGAAAAAATATAATAATAAAAACTATAAATATAATTAAAAAAGAGATAAATGTCAAAAGAATTTTAAATGAGATTATAAAATAAAAAAATATTTAAACACTAATTAAAAAAAATAATTGTAATCAGATTTTTATCTATTCATCTTTATCTTAATTTATTATAACACATTTTTTAGGTTATAGTTCTGCACTTAAATTCAAAACATTCTTGTACATGAAATTTGTAATTGTTTCCAATGTTATGTTTGCATATCAGATTTGATGCTTTAAATGCATAATGAATGATACATTTCAGTGCTAATGATATTTATGTAATATTGACAATGTTAATTGTTTTAGTGCAGCTATCAAAAATATATATCAAAATCAATTTATTATTTATTTTTATTTTTACATTTTTACCTATTATGTCTGTTTGTTTTGTTCACACATTGGTGTCAATATAATGGAATTTCATGTGACTGTCATACAAGTGAGAGGTTTATCTAGCTATAAAACCAGGTTTAATCCAACCTCATTTTCTACATAAGGAAATGCCTGTACCAAGTCAGGAATATGACAGTTGTTTTCCATTTGTTTGATGTGTTTGAGCTTTTGATTTTGCCATTTGATAAGGGACTTTTCGATTTTGATTTTCCATTGAGTTCAGTTTTTTGTTTCTTTTTTTTTTTCAATGAAAATTTCACAACCAAATGTATGAAGAAAAAAAATATGTTTTAATATGTATCAATTGCATACAAACTTAACCTATAGGATTTTACAGAAATATATGTACATATAAAATAGCAACATAAAGTTAACTGGAAAAGACTATACCATTTTCCAATCAGTAAACCTTTTGTCTTTTGTTTTTTTTATATATAACCATTTGATAATTGCGGTGATTAAAAGTGGGCAAACCAGGATGTAACCGTATTATCTTTCGCACTTTTGACGGTTCACCCTTTTGACAGCCATCGGATTAAGTTGTAAAATAGTAAATCTATAATCTCTTTGGGTATTTGAAATAAAGAAACAATATATTTAAGAATAAAGAAACATTTTAAAACAAGAAATATTCAATTTAAAACTAAAACGAGAGTTCATAGAAATACCCAATCTTAAACGAGAGTTCATATAAAGCACTTTTCGAATTATGGTAAAAGTTCCCAAAGTCACTTTTCTTCCGGTTATATTTGTATAAATCCAATTCTGGACCTCCTTGATTGTTTTGTGGTAGCGTGCAATGAACATGTTATGACTATGAATCGGGGGAGGGGTGTAACAACGACTTGTAATTTGACATTTGCAGCCGTCCGTACATTGGTTCTGAAGAAAGTGAACAGACTGATCGGCTCGAATTCAGAATAATGTGTCAAGAAAGGGAGACATAAGTGCTTGCCTTCAACAATTATGTGGTGTTCTATTGACGAATCGTGTGACCATGCACGTTGAAATCCGAAACAGTGTGTCCGAAAAAAATATAAGCCGTTAGTTTTCTCGTTTGAATTTAGAATTTTTCATGTTGGGGGCCTTATATAGATAACTAGTGTTCGGTATGGGGTCTTCTAATTGTTGAAGGCCGTATGGTGACCTATAAATGTTTATATGTATATACATCCTTTAGTGAACTCTGGTGAATAGTAACTGTTGACTGATTATAGCAATTATGCCACATCTCCTCATTTTTATACTGGTGGTTAATATTCATATCTCATTATAATTGTTAACAAGGCTTATCATTAAGTTGATTTAATACAGTCAAACAAAAGGTTATACCAAAAGTCAACGAATGGTAACTTTCATTTGAGAGGTAGACTGGCGATCGAACAAATTTGCAAGTTAATAAAAAAAAACAATTTAATATTACAGAGGCAGCATCGGAAATGTTAAAATACTGAGGATGTGATAAATCTCCTGTCGTTATTCTATTGAAAGTACATATGAAGGTTAAAGCAGCGACCATTAGCTTTCTAATTCAATACTTTCTTTGTATCGGAAATTATGGCCAACCTGCAAAATCTGCATGCAGATGTAACTGGATAATTATTTTGATGTAGATAGACAAACTGATTGGACAAATGTTATTCCAACATTTTATCTCAATTGTTTGTATCACTGAACAACTTGCATTCTTCTAATAGTTAATCCCTATCTGTTTGGGAATTAAACAAATACAAAAACAATTCATTTGCAATCTGTAATTTCATATTAAGATATACATTAATGAGGTCTGCATTAGGGGTTCTTTATTTTTTATTCTATAATGTTTTCATCAAATATGTTTGAAGTGCTAGTGGTTATATCAGATGCAACATCGAACGCTGTCTTAGCAACAGCACAAACATCAGGACAATTAAGTGTCTGTCAAAAATCATGTGGCTGTAATTCAGTGGATTTCGTTTGTTGCTGTACGTATATCATATTTGTTTTTTGTTTATTGTTTTGTGTATAAACCAGGCCGCTAGTTTTGTCTGTTGAATTGATTTACATTTGTCATTTAAGGGCCATTTATAGTTTGCTATGCGTTATGGTTATTCTAAAATGTTGAGGGCCGTACGGTGACCTATAGTTACAACGTCATTTGGGCTCAAATGGAAAGTTGTCGAATTGGCAATCATACCACATCTTCTTTTTTCATATAATGTCACAAAGGATTATTGATTGGAGGTTTGAGGTATCCATAGTTCGTGTGCAAACACAGGGATGAGATCCAATTCCGGATAAATGTACGTCAATTGTTTTGAGAAACTGATAATTGCATGTATTTTGCGTAGAAAAAAATTGTTCTTTAAGCAAAAGAAAAAAAGGCTTAAATACTAAATATATAAATGTAATCAGAATCTCCCAAATACAAAAAAACAATCTAAGAGAAATAAATAAATCCTAATTAGAAAAAAAAAAATTGATGAATCAATAACATTTCTAGAAAAAATGAAAATCAGACCATCAAAGGTAATATTTGTGATTGGTTTCTTCGGCTGTTCAGGTAAACATTATATTAGAAATTAATATCTATTTATCATTAACCGTATATATTGATAGTATATGTTTGTGCAATTAGAGTAAATTGTATCTCGATTGCTTGTCAAGTAAGTAGGAATATGTTTATTTTACAATTTTTATAAATGAAAAATAACTAGCTTATGAAATTGAAATCTATAGTGGGTAGTTTTTTCATTGGTAATATTTTACATCTTATCTTTATATTGTGAAAAAAAGCAGGCAATATGCAATGTTTTCAATAACGCTTAAAAAAAAAAAACGTTTGCAGACTCAATTGGATAATATTTGTCAGTGCTATTTGCGATTCCGCCAGTGTGAGTTTTTTGGGGAATAGAGGTAGTTTATACTTTTATCATAAGTTTTTATTAGTTTTATTTTTTTTTTTATTTTTGAATAGTGCTATTTGGGTTTCAGTTACATCATTATAGGGTAAAGAGAGAGAGAGAGAGAGAGAGTGAAACATAACAAGAAACAGGCTCGTGAATATCTGCGTCAGAGATTGACACGTCAGTGCTCTGGGGAATGTATTTAAATCAGATTTTATTCGAACGAATACAATCCTCGACAATCGATCCCTTCTCTATCAAATCTTAAAAATAGACACAGTGGCTTGTCTTATCCAAAGAAATGCGTTGCATTAAACACACGTTCAAAATACTAATCCTCTGGAAATCAAAACTTTGATGGTTTCTTTTAAATTTATTCGTTACTTTCTTAATTCGAACGATTAAGGGTTTGGGTCTACAAAACACTATATTTACATAGAAAACTCAAGACTAAGCGACACGAACCCCACAAAAAACGGGGTTGATCTCACGTGCTTTGAAAGGGTAAGTATATCCTGCTTCAAATGTGGCACCCGTCGTGTTTCTCATGAACGTCCAATTCGGTGATGAGTCTCATTCGGTGCTGTTAGATTGATGAATTCCTTGAAGAAGAAAATTTGTAAATAAAATGTACTGGAAATGGAAAGACATTCAAGAACTAGTTTCCATGGTTTTTGTTTTGATGTACTTTTTTTTTAAATTTCCCGTTTTACCCCAAAAAAATTTGACACTCTGATGATGTCAGAATTGATGTCAGAACTGTATATTAATACACCATGCTCGTATCACTTTCTTCATATATACTTTTGGAACAGTTTTTATCAAACAATATGAAAATAAGAAGATGTGGTATGATTGCCAATGAGATAACTATCTACCAGAGACCAAATGATATAGAAGTTACAACTAAGGTCACCGTGCGTCATTAAACAAAGATCTAAACCCATGCCGTATAGTAAGCTATAAAAGGTCCCGAAATGACAAATGTAAAACAATTCAAACGAGAAAACTAACAGCCTGGTTTGTGTACAAAACAATAAACGAAAAACAATTATGATGTACTGCAACAGATGACAACTAATGAGTTACAAGCTCCTGACTTTTGACATGTACATTTTGTACATACAGAATGTGATGGGATTAATACAGGTTTGCTGGTGCCATACCCTCCTAGAACAGTGGTGTAGTTATTTTTAAATTGTTTAGTTTTGAAAATCACATGTTGACCTGTAGATGTCTTTTGGATTTTTGTATTGTCGGTTTGCTGTCTCAAAAAAGGGGAGAAAATCTGTTTTCTAAGAAGATGTAAAAATACGAAGAAACATTTGGTCAGTTTTTGTTTTTTTGTTTTTTTTGGAAAGGGGGGGGGGGGGGGGGGAGGCGCATTAAATATGATGCTTCGTATACTGAGAGCGCAACACATAGACCTATTTTAAGGCAAAAGATGTGCAGCTATCTAACCAACCATTCTGTCAATGCCTATATCAAACATAATGACGTAATCCTTCGCGTGTACCGTAACAGCTCATGCTCATTTTACAAAATCATACGAATCTGGTCTAGAATTAATAACTAGTACATAGTGGGTGATCAATATTATTTAATTAAAAGAAGAAAAACGGGAAAAAAGAAATTCAAACAAGAAAAAAAGGAAAAATAGAAAAAAAACATCTGCTCACACACACACACATCAGCCTCTCTCTCTCTTTCTCTCTCTCTCTCTCTCATATATATATATATATACAAATAAGCTAATAAAACTCTTCATCAAAATCAGCGTAGAATTCGTAATAGTTTTCCTCCTCTGCCATGCGTGCCTTTGCCGCTGCTTTACCAAACAAGAAATGCCAAAAGTATGTGTAGCTCTCCCTATATAGCTGCTGGCGATTCTGCTTTGTAGACAAACAATTTTTGGCACATTTTACAAATAGTGAGAACGGAACTTTTACTTCTGTTTTTCCTTTTTTCTCATTACCTTCTTGAAAAAAAAGAGTATAACATGATCTCGTGGACATAAATAATAATTTTTGTGTACGTATGATGATTATTTTTTAATTGTAAAAACCCTGGAAAATGTAAATAAAATGATATTTTTATTTGCTTCAATACAGTTGTTGCTTTCTACATAATCAAACAACGGGTGTCGCATGTGGAGCAGATTCTGCTTACACTTCCGGAGCACATGGGATAATCCCTAGTTTTTTATGGGGTCCGTGTTCCCCAGTCTTTAGTTTTTTTATGTTGTGTTTTGTATACTGTTGTTTGTCTTTTAGTCGTTTTTCGTTTCTTGTCATGACATTGATGGTTCGTTTTTCGTTTCTTGCCATGACATTGATAGTTCGTTTTTCGTTTCTTGCCATGACATTGATAGTTCGTTTTCGACTAATGAGTTTGATTATCGCTTTGGTATCTTTCGCCTCTCATTTGCCTTAGTAATGACACTGACTTGTTCTTTTTATAAAAAAGCGAATTTTTTAATTTTTTATTTTCTTAAATTGAATTTTGTCACTGTTGATTTAATATAGTACATTAGACATTGTTTTTTTTATGATTTATTTTCATATATTTAATACAGTTGAAGTTTTAAACTATTTCAACAATGTATACTGAAACAATGGTTGGGTTCAAACATACAATTGTTTGTATTTGCAAACAAATACGTCATACGTTAGAGGTTTAGCTAACTATTAAACCGGGTTTAACCCATACTTTCTTCGTAAAATGCCTGTACAAAGTCAGGAATATGACAGTTGATAACGTTTGATTTTGTCAAGTTTTATGGACTTCTCCTTTTTGAATTTACCGTGGAGTTCGGTATTTCTGTTATATTTTTATACTTTAATTTGTTTTTTTATCTTGCATATTCTATGACATTTTTTCACACATTTTATACAGTGCCACAACCTTTTACCTGATAACTTTATATTTAGTTATAAAAAAAGAAATATCGGTCACTGGACATTAGTCAACAAGCATCATCAATGTTTCATTACCTTCTTGTTGTTGTTGTTGTTGTTGCTGTTGTTTTTCGTCTTTCTTCTGTTGTTGTTGTTGATGATGATGATGTTGTTGTTGTTGTTGTTGTTGTTGATGATGATGTTGTTGATGTTGTTGTTGTTCTTCTTCTTCGTCTTTCTTCTGTTGTTGGTTGTTGTCCCCTTGATTTGCTAACTTTGATTTAGTGTCGGTTAATGTCAGCAATTTAATGTTTCCACAAGGGATAGTAGAACTATCATTTCTGTGATTTTCTTTTCTCTGAAAGAACGAGTCGTGATGGTTAGAGCAGGGTACAAATCAATCATATACCGACCAGTTTTAGAGCGGTAGAAGTAAAACAATGAAGCAGCTATTCAATAGAGATCTATAGCAATTAAAAATTATACTCTCGCTCTGAAGAGGTGATATACAGGTTGATATTTGACCTCCTTATCACATTCTGTCGCATTTTACTCAGTAACAACAAGTTATAGTTTCTTGTGTACATGTATAAAGCATGACTTCACCACACGTGCGAAAGAACTTAGCTTTTGTAAAGCCTGCACTGTTTTCAAAAGTCAAAAAAGAAGAGATAAGACTCGATATTAATATGAACCAATGCAATAAGACATTTCGAGACGATATTTTTGTTTTCAGCAAATGTTTACCTACATATTAATAACAACACAGACATCCTTTTAAGTTATTCCCGAGAAAATGTAGTTTGCTTAAAATCAAAGCTAATCTAAAATAAAACAAACTGAGAGTATGTTTACCTTTCCAAATACGAATGATCGGATACGTCGTAAAACATCGTTTCCGAAAGTTTGCCTTTTCTCTCCGTCCATTTCAATATGTATACTTCTGCAAATAGAACATTGAATAATAAAGTAAACTGATTTATTTAAAAATAATATAATCAGGTTGAGGTTGATTGTCCACAGTTCTGTCTGAATGAAATGTTCCTGTATAAGTTCTATTCTTATTTTGATTTACCCCAAGACCATTGAATTCTTATACATGTATCCTTCGTTACTTTTTTATTGCTTTAATGGTTTTACTTATGGTGTACACTACACGAGGGTCTAGATCGGGTTTACAGAATAGAGAATAATGAGCAGAAAGTGCAGAATGAAGGGCAAAAAAAAAAAAGAATAGAGTAAAAAGGCAAACAAAATAATAATAAAAAATTAGAGAATAACCGATTGTTAAAATGTAAAGATTTAATAGAGAATAATGGTCAAAATGAATAAATAAATAGAGAAAAATAGTAATAAATATTAAAGAATAAAGAAATATAGGACTCCATATCCAGACCATCCTACAAAAATTAACTTTCCTAATACAACAAATTAAGGCCCTTTACTGGTACTTTTTGAAACTCTTCTTATATGGAGACCAGGTTGAAAGATCAGCAGATTTTGATTTACAAAAATCGGTATATACTTACAATAAATTGACTTTTAGCTTGAAAACAAACCAAACCAAGGTAAATTAGTCTTCACTTGGACTGAACGTTGTGCGAATGCTTGTCCTAAACTCTGATAACTACAACGTTACTATAGTTAACATAGTGACGTCGTATGATAATGGACGTCTTTGGATGCGTTGCGCAATACTGTGAACACTGAATTAGACGAAATTGTCAGGTAAAGGCCCAGACATGACAAAATGTGAGAAAACCATCGGACTGATTTATAATCAAATAATTAACGAAAAACAAAGGAAATCGTCGTTTAAGTCTAGATGACCTCTATATGTTTTTTTATGTTGTTGGTTTGCTGTCACATGGCGTATATACATACAGTATATACCACATCTCCTTTTATTCACATCACACTTACTTTCTGAGTACAAGCAGTTCCTTTATGAATAATTTACATCCATGTTCAAATGTTTAGAAAGTGAAAGTTTTAACCTGTCGTCAGACACTTTTGATTTTGTAGACCTACGGGATTAAAAGCAGCTGATTAGCATTATAAAAAAAATAAGACTGCAATGGGAATACACGCTTGGAAAATTAGTGCGAGACTATAAAGAATCAGAAAGCAATAGCCACAGATAAAATCCGAATAGAACCAAGGAAAATAACACCAAAAAAAAATGTTTTCAAAATATATTATTTCATTTCTCGATGGAGTTGTACATTGAAATTAGATCCAAAATTGTTTAAACATCGGTTAACATCGCACTTTATTTCGCCTTTTAAATTTTTGATTCGAACATCAATGATGAGTCTTTTGTAAATGAAACGCGCGTCTGGTGTACAAAATTCTAATCATGGATCTATGATGAGTTTATTAACAACTAATGCCTAAATTGACCAGTAATTTACATTAATTTAATACATTTTATATAAAATTAATTGATCTACAATGATTGTAAAAGCAGAAATTTAATAAAACATGTAGTGAAATCTGAATTTTTTTCTCGATATCAATCTTTCAATTTTGAATGATACATTCTTTTTATAAAATTAAGGAATGTAATGTTTTATGTATAGAAATAAGAAGATGTGGTATGATTGTCAATGAGACAACTCTCCACCAGAGACCAAATGACGTAGAAGATAGCAACTATATAATAGGTCACCGTACGGCCTTCAACGATGAGCAAAACCCACACCGCATAGCAACTGTAAAAGGCCATGAAATGCCAAACGTAAAACAATTCAAACAAGATCGCTAACGGCCTGATTTCTGTATAAAACAATAAACGAAAAACAAAATAATTGATATGCAGCAAAAAACGACAACCACTGAATTACAGGTTCATTATTTGGGATAGACGCATTCAGAATGTGTATGTGTATGTACTCTTGTGACTGTTATACGCTTGTTTTTGTTGACATTGTGTTTCGAATCTAATATAAATGTATCGTTTTCAACATTTTTAAAAACAAAAGAAGTATATATAGTTACAAAAATAATAATAAAACTGTAATTAGTAGGGTTTAGAAAGAAAATTAATAAGCACTTAAAAATGAACATAAACATGATTAAGACAGAGGCTAAAAATCGTGGTTTATCTTATCTGACAAATAAACTGTTAGGATAGACATGGTGATTTTCAATTATAACAACTCGTATTTTCTAGCAGTTAGATTTTTTACCGATTAACCCCTTCCTCTCTCATAACAATCTTTGTTGAACGAGAAATTGCAGAACAAACTAACTACCCCCCCCTCTTTTCCCCCCGATATTAGAAAAGAGAGGCTAAAGATACCAGAGGGATATTCTTCATGTTCCAGAAGCTCGATTGAAAGGAGAAAATGTCTTCTAATTCTATTAGCCTATCTCCAGTCACAAATTCAAATAATATGTCCAACCACAAATATTACACCATGATCATACTGCAATTACATGTACATTGCACCATCTACTCTTTAATCCAGAATAGGACGCTTTAGTTTTCAATATATTTCCTTAAGGAATTCGAGGTGCCACACTGTAAGGCCTGGGCGCTTTCTAAAGTAAATAATCGACTCTGGACATCTCACAATGCGTAACTGTAAGATATTTGAAAACATTTTGCTTATTTTTCTGTTGAAATGTTCATTGAAAATAATTACTGTTCTTAATCTACTTGAATCGTACGACGAGATGAAATGTGATGCCTGTAACATTAATGTATGCTCTAAAAAAGAATTGAAACTTTATGAAATATACAATTAGTTAATAATATCTTAACTATACGCATGGCCAAACAAAACAGTAAACTTATAATAATTCCACTGGTAAATAGATATTGTAAGCAGGGGATCGCTGGGGAAAAAGTGGATGGGTTATGACCCCCAATATCAAACATAATGACGCAATCCTTCGCGTGTACTGTAACAGCTCATGCTCATTTTACAAAATCATACGAATCTGGTCTAGAATTAACAACTACTACATAGTGTGTGATCAATATTATTTAATCAAAACAAGAAAAACGGGAAAAAAGAAATTCAAACAAGAAAAAAAGGAAAAATAGAAAAATACATCTGCTCACACACATACACACACATATACATCAACCTCTCTCTCTCTCTCTCTCTCTCTCTCTCTCTCTCTCTCTCATATATATATATATACAAATAAGCTAATAAAACTCTTCATCAAAATCAGCGTAGAATTCGTAATAGTTTTCCTTCTCTGCCATGCGTGCCTTTGCCGCTGCTTTACCAAACAAGAAATGCCAAAAGTATGTGTAGCTCTCCTTATATAGCTGCTGGCGACTCTGCTTTGTAGACAAACAATTTTTGGCACATTTTACAAATAGTGAGAACGGAACTTTTACTTCTGTTTTTCCTTTTTTCTCATTACCTTCTGGAAAAAAAAGAGTATACCATATTAATCTCGTGGACATAAATAATAATTTTTGTCTACGTATGATGATTATTTTTTAATTGTAAAGACTGTGGAAAATGTAAATAAAATGATATTTTTATTCTCTTCAATACAGTTGTTGCTTCCTACATAATCAAACGACGGGTGTCGCATGTGGAGCAGATTCTGCTTACACTTCCGGAGCACATGGGATCATCCCTAGTTTTTTATAGGTCCGTATTCCCCAGTCTTTAGTTTTTTTATGTTGTGTTTTGTATACTCTTGTTTGTCTTTTAGTCGTTTTTCGTAACTTGCCATGACATTGATAGTTCGTTTTTCGTTTCTTGCCATGACATTGATAGTTCGTTTTTCGTTTCTTGCCATGACATTAATAGTTCGTTTTTCGTTTCTTGCCATGGCATTGATAGTTCGTTTTTCGTTTCTTGCCATGACATTTGATAGTTCGTTTTCGACTAATAAGTTTGATTATCGCTTTGGTATCTTTCGCCTCTCTTTTGCCTTAGTAATGACACTGGCTTGTTCTTGTTATAAAAAAGCGAATTTCTTAATTTTTTTATTTTCTGAAATCGAATTTTGTCACTGTTGAGTAAATATAGTACATTAGACATTGCTTTTTTTATGATTTGTTTTCATATATTTAATACAGTTGAATTTTTAAACTATTTCAACAATGTATACTCAAACAATAATTGCGTTCAAACATACAATTGTTTGTATTTGTAAACAAATACGTGTATACGTGGGAGTTTTAGCTAGCTATAAAACCGGGTTTAACCCATACTTTCTTCGTAAAATGCCTGTACAAAGTCAGGAATATGCCAGTTGTTTTCCATGCTTTCCGATTGTTGATAACGTTTGATTTTGTCATGTTTTATGGACTTCTCCTTTTTGAATTTACCGTGGAGTTCGGTATTTTTGTTATATTTTTATACTTTAATTTGTTTCTTTATTGCATATTCTATGACATTTTTTCATACATTTTATACAGTGCCACAACGTTTTACCTCATAACTATATTAGGTATAAAAAAAGAGATATCGGCCACTGGACATTAGTCAACAAGCATCATCAATGTTTCATTACCTTCTTGTTGTTGTTGTTGCTGTTGTTCTTCGTCTTTCTTTTGTTGTTGTTGTTGATGATGATGCTGTTGATGTTGTTGTTGCTGTTCTTCGTCTTTCTTCTGTTGTTGGTTGTTGTCCCCTTGATTTGCTGACTTTGTTTTTGTGTCGGTTAATGTCAGCAAGTTAATGTTTCCACAAGGGATAGTAGAACTATCATTTCTGTGATTTTCATTTCTCTGAAAGAACGAGTCATGATGGTTAGAGCAGGGTACAAATCAATCATATACCGACCAGTTTTAGAGCGGTAGAAGTAAAAAAATGAAGCAGCTATTCAATAGAGATCTATAGCAATTAAAAATTATACTCTCGCTCTGAAGAGGTGATATAAAGCTTTTAAGGTTGACATTTGACCTCCTTATCACATTCTGTCGCATTTTACTCAGTAACAACAAGTTATAGTTTCTTGTGTACATGTATAAAGCATGACTTCACCACACGTGCGAAAGAACTAAGCTTTTGCTAAGCCTGCACTGTATTCAAAAGTAAAAAAAGAAGCGATAAATCATAAGACTCGATATTAATATGAAGTAATGCAATAAGACATTTCGAGACGATATTTTAGTTTTCAGCAAATGTTTTCCTACAGATTAACAACAACACAGACATCATTTTAAGTTATTCCCGAGAAAATGTAGTTAGCTGAAAATTAAAGCTAAACTAAAATAAAACAAATTGATAGTATGTTTACCTTTCCAAACACGAATGATCGGATACGTCGTAAAACATCGTTTCCGAAAGTTTGTCTTTTCTCCCCGTCCATTTCAATATGTATACTTCTGCAAATAGAATATTGAATAATAAAGTAAACTGATTTATTTGAAAAAAATATAATCAGGTTGAGGTTGATTGTCAACAATTCTGTCTGAATGAAATGTTCCTGTATAAGTTCTATTCTTATTTTGATTTACTCCAAGACCATTGAATTCTTATACATGTATCCTTCGTTACTTTTTTATTGCTTTAATGGTTTTACTCATGTTGTACACTACAAGAGGGTCTAGATCGTGTTTACAGAATAGAGAATAATGAGCAGAAAGTGCAGAATAAAGGGCCAAAAAATAAAGAATAGGGTAAAAAGGAAAAAAAAAAAAATAATAAAAAATAGAAAATAACCGATTGCTAAAATCTAAAGAATTAATAGAGAATAATGGTCAAAATGAATAAATAATAGAGAAACATAGTAATAAAAATTTAAGAATAAAGAAATATAGGACCCCATATCCAGACCATCCTACAAAAATTAAATTTCCTAATACAACAAATTAAGGCCCTTTACTGGTAACTTTTTAAAACTCTTCTTATATGGAGACCAAGTTGAAAGATCAGCAGATTTTGATTTACAAAAATCGGTATATACTTACAATAAATTGACTTTTAGCTCGAAAACAAACAAAACCAAGGTAAATTAGTCTTCACTTGGACTGAACGTTGTGCGAATGTTTGTCCTAAACTCTGATAACTACAACGTTAACGTTACTATAGTAAACATAGTGACGTCGTATGATAATGGACGTCTTTGGATGCGTTGCGCAATAATGTGAACACTGAATCAGACGAAATTGTCAGGTAAAGGCCCAGACATGACAAAATGTTAGAAAACCATCGGACTGATTTATAATCAAATAGTTAACGAAACACCAATGAAATCGTCGTTTATGTCTAGATGACCTCTATATGTTTTTTTTTTATGTTGTTGGTTTGCTGTCACATGACGTATATACATATAGTATATATCACATCTCCTTTTATTCACATCAAACTTATTTTCTGAGTACAAGCAGTTCCTTTATGAATAATTTACACCCATGTTCAAATGATTAGAAAGTGAAAGTTTTAACCTGCCGTCAGGTTTGTAAACGACAAATTCTATTACGTACGTTGGCATATTATAGGATTTCTGCAAAGGACAAAATATTACTAGCTCAATAACGAAGACACTTTTGATTTTGTAGACCTACAGGATCAAAAGCAGCTGATTAGCATTATAAAAAAAAACAAGACTGCAACGGGAATACACGCTTGGAAAATTAGTGCAAGACTAACAAGATTCAGAAAGCAATAGCCACAGATAAAATCTGGATAGATCCAAGGAAAATAACACCAAAAAAACTGATTTCAAAATATATTATTTCATTTCTCGATGGAGTTGTACATTGAAATTAGATCCAAAATTGTTTAAACATCGGTTAACATCGTACTTTATTTCGCCTTTTAACTTTTTGATTCGAACATCAATGATGAGTCTTTTGTAGATGAAACGCGCGCCTAGTGTACAAAATTTTAATAATGGATCTATGATGAGTTTATTTATTAACAACTAATGCCTAAATTGACCAGTAATTTACATTAATACATTTTTTATACAATTAATTGATCTGCAATGGTGGTAAAAGCAGAAATTTAATAAAACATGTAGTGAAATCTGAATTTTTTCTCGATATAAATCTTTCAATTTGGAATACTTTCTTTTTATAAAATTTAGGAATATAATATTTTATGTATAGAAATAAGAAGATGTGGTATGATTTTCAATGAGACAACTCTCCACCAGAGACCAAATGACGTAGAAGATAGCAACTATATAATAGGTCACCGTACGGCCTTCAACGATGAGCAAAAACCACACCGCATAGCAACTGTAAAAGGCCATGAAATGCCAAATGTAAAACAATTCAAACAAGATCACTGACGGCCTGATTTCTGTACAAAACAATAAACAAACAAAAATTAAAAAAAAATTGATATGCAGCAACAAACGACAACCACTGAATTACAGGTTCATTACTTAGGACAGACACATACAGAATGTGTATGTGTATGTACTCTTGTGACTGTTATACGCTTGTATTTGTTGACATTGTGTTTCAAACCTAATATAAATGTATCGTTTTCAACATTTCCAAAAACAAAAGAAGTATATAGTTACAAAAATAATAATAAAACTGTAATTAGTAGGGTTTAGAAAGATACTTAATAAGCACTTAAAAATGAACATAAACATGATTAAGACAGAGGTTAAAAATCGTGGTTTATGTTATATGGACACAATGGATAAGCGTGGATTCTTGAAAAAGAAACCATGAGCCCGGAGGGCGAATGGTTTATTTTTCATGAATCTACGCTTATCCATTGTATCTATAACTCAAACTATTTTGTTAGTTTCTTTTCAAAATTAAAGCCTTTTCTTAATTAGAAGGTATTGTAAGTGAGTTTAAATAACCATGTCATCGTGTCCAACGATACATTGATAATTCTCAGATCACAATTAATTGGTTAACAAAATACTAATATAACACTTCTACCTTTAAAGATCTTTATATTATCAGACATCTGAATATTATCTGTTTTTACAAAATAAGACATATTCGAACTTATTTCTAATAAAATTGAGAATGGAAATGGGGAATGTGTCAAAGAGACAACAACCCGACCAAAGAGCATATATAAAGTATATATAATAAGTATGTTACCGAAATTTCTAGCACTCTAGACACATCACGATTTTCTAGCATAGGAATTTGCGAACAAATATTTGTAAAATAATGTAGTAAAACAGATGAAATCATACTATATTTATACAACAAAAATTGACAAATAGAATGTAATCATTTTTGTTTCAAACATGTGAAATAGCCAATAATAATCCAAAAAATAAACGGTAAAACACGCTATTATTACAAAAATATCCACTATAACATGCAAAATTAGAAAAAAAAAAACAGAATTGGGACAACAGAGATAATACAAGGATTCGAACCTAAACCGACAAATCCCTATCTTTTAACTCGTTGATTTTAAGCATGCTAACCTCGCGGCTACCAACTTATACTATACGAATGCCCATTGTGTATATATAAAGGTACAACCCCTGTGTGTCCGATGTTCATTTATATATATAAAATAGACATCTAAGTTGTAACCCATTGGTAGCCGAGAGGTTTCGTCGATGTGTTGATGTCAGTCATTCATAACAGATTTCAAGGAAGGGTTCGATTCCCAGTGAAGGCATTGTACAAATTACAAAAATTAAAGGTAAGTTTTTAAATTAATTCCATTAGTGAACAGAAATCAGTAAATTAGCCAATTCAAACTTAATGAAATTAGACACACAAAGGAAACAATTGAATATAATTTGGTGAGTCAATTTCAGCGGCAGATTTAGGAAGTGTTGATTCTAGAAAAAGAATCCACGGTAAATGAATAGGCTGACGTCACCACAATGGTTTAACTTATCTGACAAATAAACTGTTAGGATAGACATGGTGATTTTCAACTATAACAACTCGTATTTTTTAGCAGTTAGATTTTTTACCGATTAACCCCTTCCTCTCTCATAACAATCTTTGTTAAACGAGAAAATGCAGTCTTCCAACCATAAACACTCGTTTTTTTTTTTTTTTTTTTTTTTTTTTTTTTTTTTTTTTTTTTGCAGAACAAACTAACCCCCCCCCCCCCCTCTCCCCCCCCCCCCCCCCCCCCCGATATTAGAAAAGAGAGGCTAAAGATTCCAGAGGGATATTCTTCATGTTCCAGAAGCTCGATTGAAAGGAAAAAATGTCTTCTAATTCTATTAGCCTATCTCCAGTCACAAATTAAAATAATATGTCCAACCACAAATATTACACCATGATCATACTGCAATTACATGTAAATTGCACCATCTACTCTCTAATCCAGAATAGGACACTTTAGTTTTCAATATATTTCCTTAAGGAATTCGAGGTGCCACACTGTAAGGTCTAGGCGCTTTCTAAAGTAAATAATCGACTCTGGACACATCACAATCCGTAACTGTAAGATATTTGAAAACATTGTGCATATTTTTCTGTTGAAATGTTCATTGAAAATAATTACTGCTCTTAATCTACTTGAATCGTACGACGAGATGAAATGTGAAGCCTGTAACATTAATGTATGCTCTAAAAAAGAATTGAAACTTTATGAAATATACAATTAGTTAATAATATCTTAACTATACGCATGGCCAAACAAAACAGTAAACTTATTATTCCACTGGTAAATAGATATTGTAAGCAGGGGATCGCTAGGGAAAAAGTGTGTGGGTTAAGCAATATCAAACTTAATGACGTAATCCTTCGCGTGTACTGTAACAGCTCATGCTCATTTTACAAGATCATACGAATCGGATCTAGAATTAACAACTACTACATAGTGGGTGATCAATATTATTTAATCAAAACAAGAAAAACGGGAAAAAAGAAATTCAAACAAGAAAAAAAGGAAAAAAAGAAAAAAAACATCTGCTCACACACACACACACACACACACACATCAACCCCTCTCTCTCTCTCTCTCTCTCTCTCTCTCTCTCTCTCTCTCTCTCTCTCTCACATATATATATACAAATAAGCTAATAAAACTCTTCATCAAAATCAGCGTATAATTCGTAATAGTTTTCCTCCTCTGCCATGCGTGCCTTTGCCGCTGCTTTACCAAACAAGAAATGCCAAAAGTATGTGTAGCTCTCCCTATATAGCTGCTGGCGACTCTGCTTTGTAGACAAACAATTTTTGGCACATTTTACAAATATTGAGAACGGAATTTTTACTTCTGTTTTTCATTTTTTCTCATTACCTTCTGAAACAAAAAGAGTATACCATAATCTCGTGGACATAAATACTAATTTTTGTGTACGTATGATGATTATTTTTTAATTGTACAGACTGTGGAAAATGTTAACTATTTCAACCATGTATACTGAAACAATCGTTGCGTTCAAACATACAATTGTTTGTATTTGCAAACAAATACGTTGGAGGTTAAGCTAACTATTAAACCGGGTTTACATACTTTCTTCGTAAAATGCCTGTACAAAGTCAGGAATATGCCAGTTGTTTTCCATGCTTTCCGATTGTTGATAACGTTTGATTTTGTCAAGTTTTATGGACTTCTCCTTTTTGAATTTACCGTGGAGGTCTGTATTTTTGTTATACTTTTATACTTTAATTTGTTTCTTTATCTTGCATATTCTATGACATTTTTTCATACATTTTATACAGTGCCACAACCTTTTACCTCATAATTATATTAGGTATAAAAAAAGAAATATCGGCCACTGGACATTAGTCAACAAGCATCATTAATGTTTCATTACCTTCTTGTTGTTGTTGTTGCTGTTGTTCTTCGTCTTTCTTCTGTTGTTGTTGATGATGATGTTGTTGTTGATGTTGTTGGTGTTGTTGTTGTTGTTCTTCTTCTTCGTCTTTCTTCTGTTTTTGGTTGTTGTCCCCTTGATTTGCTGACTTTGTTTTAGTGTCGGTTAATGTCAGCAATTTAATGTTTCCACAAGGGATATATATAGTAAAACTATCATTTCGGTGATTTTCTTTTCTCTGAAAGAACGAGCCATGATGGTTAGAGCAGGGTACAAATCAATCATATACCGACTAGTTTTAGAGCGGTAGAAGTAAAAAAATGAAGCAGCTATTCAATAGAGATCTATAGCAATCAAAAATTATACCCTCGCTCTGAAGAGGTGGTATACTGGTTGACCTTTGACCTCCTTATCACATTCTGTCGCATTTTATTCAGTAACAACAAGTTATAGTTTCTTGTGTACATGTATAAAGCATGACTTCACCACACGTGCGAAAGAACTAAGCTTTTGCTAAGCCTGCACTGTATTCAAAAGTAAAAAAAGAAGCGATAAGACTCGATATTAATATGAAGTAATGCATTAAGACATTTCGAGGCGATATTTTCGTTTTCAGCAAATGTCTTCATACAGATTAACACAACACAGACATCATTTTAAGTTATTCCCGAGAAAATGTAATTAGCTGAAAATTAAAGCTAAACTAAAATAAAACAAATTGAGAGTATGTTTACCTTTCCAAACACGAATGATCGGATACGTATTAAAACATCGTTTCCGAAAGTTTGTCTTTTCTCTCCGTCCATTTCAATATGTATACTTCTGCAAATAGAACATTGAATAATAAAGTAAACTGATTTATTTAAAAATAATCAGGTCGAGGTAAATTGTCAACAATTCTGTCTGAATGAAATGTTCCAGTATAAGTTCTATTCTTAGTTTGATTTAATTCAAGAACATTGAATTCTTATACATGTATCCTTCGTTACTTTTTTTTTGCTTTAATGGTATTACTTATGTTGTACACTACACGAGGGTCTAGATCGTGTTTACAGAATAGAGAATAGTGAGCAGAAAGTGCAGAATAAAGGGCCAAAAAAAAAATAGAGTAAAAAGGCAATAAAAAAAAATTATTAAAAAAATAAAGAATAATCGATTGCTAAAATGTAAAGATTTAATAGAGAATAATGGTCAAAATGAATAAATTAAAGAGAAAAATAGTAATAAAAATTAAAGAATTAAGAACTTTAGGACCCCATATATCAAGAACATCCTGCAAAAAACTTTTCTTATACAACAAATTAAGGCCCTTTACTGGTAACTTTTTAAAACTCTTCTTATATGGAGACCAAGTTGAAAGATCAGCAGATTTTGATTTACAAAAATCGGTATATACTTACAATAAATTGACTTTTAGCTCGAAAAAAACCAAAACCAAGGTAAATTAGTCTTCACTTGGACTGAACGTTGTGTGAATGTTTGTCCTAAACTCTAATAACTACAACGTAACTATAGTTAACATAGTGACGTCGTATGATAATGGACGTCTTTGGATGCGTTGCGCAATACTGTGAACACTGAATCAGACGAAATTGTCAGGTAAAGGCCAAGCGTTGACAAAATGTTTCGGACTGATTTATAATCAAATAATTAACGAAACACCAATGAAATCGTCGTTTATGTCTAGATGACCTCTATATGTTTTTTTATGTTGTTGGTTTGCTGTCACATGACGTATATACATATAGTATATACCACATCTCCTTTTATTCACATCAAACTTACTTTCTGAGTACAAGCAGTTCCTTTATGAATAATTTACATCCATGTTCAAATGTTTAGAAAGTGAAAGTTTTAATCTGTCGTCATGTTTGAAAACGACAAATTCTATCACGTACGTTGGCATATTATAGGATTTCTGCATAATCAGATGAAATTTGAAGAAAAAAGGACAAAACATTACCAGCTCAATAACGAAGACACTTTTGATTTTGTAGACCTACGGAATCAAAAGCAGCTGATTAGCATTATAAAAAAACAATACCGCAATGGGAATACACGCTTGGAAAATTAGTGCGAGACTATAAAGAATCAGAAAGCAATAGCCACAGATAAAATCCGGATAGATCCAAGGAAAATAACACAAAAATGTTTTCAAAATATATTATTTCATTTCTCGATGGAGTTGTACATTGAAATTAGATCCAAAATTGTTTTAACATGGGCTAACTTCGTACTTTAGTTCGCCTTTTTACTTTTTG
Source organism: Mytilus californianus (assembly GCF_021869535.1). Classification (NCBI taxonomy): domain Eukaryota; kingdom Metazoa; phylum Mollusca; class Bivalvia; order Mytilida; family Mytilidae; genus Mytilus; species Mytilus californianus. The sequence continues at coordinate 97,471,950 of NW_026262734.1, read as the reverse complement.
ATTAGAACGTCAATGATGAGTCTTTTGTAGATGAAACGCACGCCTGGCGTACAAAATTTTAATCATGGATCTACGATGAGTTTATTTATTAACAACTAATGCCTAAATTGACCAGTAATTTACATTAATACATTTTATATAAAATTAATTGATCTACAATGATGGTAAAAGCAGAAATTTAATAAAACATGTAGTGAAATCTAAATTTTTTTCTCGATATAAATCTTTCAATATTGAATGATACATTCTTTTTATAAAATTTAGGAATGTAATATTTTATGTATAAAAATAAGAAGATGTGGTATGATTGTCAATGAGACAAGTTTTGAACTCTCAACCAGAGACCAAATGACGTAGAAGATAGCAACTATATAATAGGTCACCGTACGGCCTTCAACGATGAGCAAAGCCCACACCGCATAGCAACTGTAAAAGGCCATGAAATGCCAAATGTAAAACAATTCAAACGAGATCACTAACGGCCTGATTTCTGTACAAAACAATAAACGAAAAAAAAAATTGATATGCAGCAACAAACGACAACCACTGAATTACAGGTTCATTATTTGGGATAGACGCATTCAGAATGTGTATGTGTATGCACTCTTGTGACTGTTATACGCTTGTTTTTGTTGACATTGTGTTTCGAACCTAATATAAATGTATCGTTTTTAACATTTCCAAAAACAAAAGACACAAGAGGTATATAGTTACAAAAATAATAATAAAACTATAATTAGTAGGGTTTAGAAAGATACTTAATAAACTTTTAAAAATGAACATATTAAATAGATTAAGCAGAGGTTAAAAATCGTAGTTTATCTTATCTGACAAAATAAATTGATCACTGCCAAATGAGAACATAAGAGCATATATCCCTATTAAATAAACTGTAAGAGTAAACGTGATGATTCTCAACTATAACAACTCGTATTTTTTAGCGGTAAGATTTTTTACCTACTAACACCCTCCTCCCTCATAACAATCTTTGTTGAACGATAAAAGGTTGTCTCCCAAACATAAACACTGGGTTTCTTATTTTGCAAAACAATCTACCCCCACCCCACACCAGATATTAGAAAAGAGAGGCAAAAGATACCAAAAGAGATATTCTTTATGTTCCAGAAGAACGGTTGAAAGGAGAAAATATCTCCTGATTTTATAATCCTATCTCAAGCAGCAAATATTGCACAATGATCACAGTTGAAATAATATGTTCAACCACAAATATTACACCTTAATCATAGTGTAAATACATGTACATTGTACCATCTACGCAATATCCAGAATAGTACACTTTAGTATATTTCCTATGAACTCGACGTGCCACACTGTAAGGTCTATGCGCTATCTAAGTAAAAATGATCGTCTGTGGACAGCTCGCAATACGTAACTGTAAGTTTGAAAACTTTCTATTGATCATACAAAACGCAATTGTGCAAGAAGAAATCAAGCGAGCAATAAAAATGACTAAAATTTAAAAATCAGTCAACCTGACAAAGATTAGACTTTGAATCGGACATGTAAATAATATTTCTTATACATCATTGGGCACCCCCGAAATAAGAAATTAGTACTACATGTAGTTGCTTCGCCGTAGAAGTACGACACCCCCAAAAGACGCGTTTGTTTGGCCGTGATGATTTTCATAAATATGCAAACACGTCGCGATCGCTTGAAAATAATTGTTTCTAAAAATAAGAGGCCACAATAAAGGAAAAATATTTCCATGAAAATATTTTAATAGTTTTCTTTGAAAAAGAAGAATCACGGTTCATGCACTTTTTATAAATGTATAACAAAATACCCAATGAAAGACTTCTCCTAAAAAAATATTAGAAAATTGCCAAGGAAATATTGTCCAACTTCTCAATAAAGGTTGGTAAATTTATGTACAATATCCTGTATTTTAAGGTAAATATTTTGTGTGTTTTATATTGTTTATGTACAATATTCTGTATTTTGAGGTAAATATTTTGTAAGTTTTATATTGTTTATGTACAATATCCTGTATTTTGAAGTAAATATTTTGTGTGTTTTATATTGTTTATGTACAATATTCTGTATTTTGAGGTAAATATTTTGTATGTTTTATATTATTTATGTACAATATCCTGTATTTTGAGGTAAATATTTTGTGTGTTTTATATTGTTTATGTACAATATCCTGTATTTTGAGGTAAATATTTTGTATGTTTTATATTGTTTATGTACAATATCCTGTATTTTGAAGTAAATATTTTGTGTGTTTTATTTTGTTTATGTACAATATCCTGTATTTTGAGGTAAATATTTTGTGTGTTTTATATTATTTATGTACAATATCCTGTATTTTGAGGTAAATATTTTGTGTGTTTTATATTGTTTATGTACAATATCCTGTATTTTGAGGTAAATATTTTGTGTGTTTTATATTATTTATGTACAATATCCTGTATTTTGAGGTAAATATTTTGTATGTTTTATATTGTTTATGTACAATATCCTGTATTTTGAGGTAAATATTTTGTGTGTTTTATATTGTTTATGTACAATATTCTGTATTTTGAGGTAAATATTTTGTATGTTTTATATTATTTATGTACAATATCCTGTATTTTGAGGTAAATATTTTGTGTGTTTGATATTGTTTATGTACAATATCCTGTATTTTGAGGTAAATATTTTGTGTGTTTTATATTATTTATGTACAATATCCTGTATTTTGAGGTAAATATTTTGTGTGTTTTATATTGTTTATGTACAATATCCTGTATTTTGAGGTAAATATTTTGTGTGTTTTATATTATTTATGTACAATATCCTGTATTTTGAGGTAAATATTTTGTATGTTTTATATTGTTTATGTACAATATCCTGTAAAAAAACATAACAGAAATCCCTATTTCAAACTTTTTTTTTGAAACAAGGACGGTAACATTTTTTTCTTCTTCAAAATTTCATCTCAATCCACAACATATCGAAATATATTAAACACAAATGGCAATACAAAGGGAGATTATGTCGACACATATTGAATTGTACAAGCGCATTCAAACATGCCACCTTACTTATATATTACAAGCGAAAAGTTCTGAGAATTAAAAACCGCCATAAATTTATGTTTTGACATTGAGTGACTTAGAGTATCACAGTAGTATATTTTCTACAATGCAGCTATTAATGTGTGAAATGCTGTTTCTTTGTCATCTGCCGAGATAAAAAAAGACAGATCAGTTACTAAAAGAGAGAAGAATCACTTAGGCATCACAATGCTACTGACATATGAAAAATAAGGAAATATTGAATGGCGCCAAATTTATATTTTTTGTAAGTCCCATTTTTGTTTTTAGCGTTTTCTGTCATGCTAGTACTATACAAAGTAGCTTTCAAAAATTTAATAAATCGAAAAACTAGAAACAAAGGCATGGTAAAATAGAAAAAAAAACGAGTGAAAGACAATCAACTCCATAAAACACTTCACGGAAAACCAAGAATCGAGCAACACGAATATCAATAACCGAGATGATCGTATGGGCCGGATCCATTCGTGACACCAATCTTTCTACTTTAATTTGTTATGTGCGAAAGTTAAAATAAAGTGGATGTTAGGAATTATAGGCAACCGTACGGCCTTCATCAATGAGAAAAACCCATACCGTATTATCGGCTATTAAAGACCCCGACATGAAAAATATAAGACAATTCAATTAAAAAAACTAGCGGCCTAATTTATAATAAAACAATTTACGAAAAATAAATATGACAGACATGAACCAACAACAACCACTGAACTACAGGCTCCTGACTTGAGACAGGCACTTAACAAAAGTGGCAGGGTTAATAGATATAAGAAGATGTGGTATGAGTGCCAATGAGACAACTCTCCATCCAAGTCAAAATTTATAAAAGTAAACAATTAAACATTTTTGTGAGCGCTCAACCCTCTCCTACCCTGGGACAGTGGTATAACAGCACAATAAAGAACAAAAGTATTATGTCTGCCTCGTGCCGATCTGACGTTGTTCTGCTACACCACTGTGCCTGGTTAGGGGAGGGGATGAACGTTCCAAGTTAAACCCCGCCACATGTCAAAATCAAGAGCATGTAATTCAGTTGCTGTCGTAATGTACTGTCTGTCTGTATTATTTGTTTTTCATTTCATTATTTAATCGTAAATTATATCGTTGTTTTTCTCGTTTGAATCGTTCTATATTTCGCTATGTCTCTTGTTAAAGCTTGCTTTATGGTATCGGTTTTGGTCATTGTTGAAGGTCGTGCGATAACCTATAGTTTCTGACATCCACGTTATTTGGTTTCTGATTGATAGTTGTATAAAACCATATCTCCTTTTATAGGTATTAGTTATAAAAAACTTATCGGCATACTCTTAATCATGAAAATGATGTCAATGTCAAATGTTCTCTGATAGATGGACAAGTAAGCAGCTAAATTATTCTATACCTCAAATATTTTGGAACTATTATTTATAATGATATATAAACATAATACTGAAATTTTAACGTTGACAACAGAATCATAAATGAACCCTGTCAGAGATTTGTATACCTTAGGGAATAACCGTTTAACTTCAAAAGGGGGGGGGGGGGGGGTTATGGTTTAATTATTTTGTTAAAAATATAACACTATGAGGTATGGAGAAAATCTGGATTCAGAATATTTTTTTTTTTCTGCTTGAACAGAATATTTTTTTTCATCACTTTGGGAATCAGAATATCTTTTTAGGAAAAAAAACTTACCCCCACCCCCCCTTGAAGTTAAATGGTCGTTCCCTTACACTTTCATTATACATACCAATAACGTTGACAAAATGCTTATCATGCTTATAGTAATTGCAAATCTGTCTTAATACTAAAAACTTGTTGTTAAACTTTCAAATTGAACTATGCAAATGCGGTCAAAGACAGACGAACCATTCCAATAACAAAAACAAAAACATACACCAAAGACTTAGCGTTACTAAAGCAATTAACTGGATCTGAAATGAACAAATAGGGTTGTTAATCATTAGAATTCATTTAATAACCATTTCGAAGAATGTACTTCTTCGTCTTTTTTTTTTTATTATAGTTAATGAAAACCTGAAAAAATCTATCAAACTTAGATTCACATGAAAGTTTAGACATTTATAATATGGTCTTGAATTCAAACTAGAAGCACTAACGGCCTAATTTATGTACAAAATAATGAATGAAAAACAAATATCTGAATCTAGTGGATAGTTATTAAATTGCCAACTACACCATCTCTTTTTATTTTCATATATATATATATATATAAAGTAATTCGTGGGATAGAATGTGCGACAGTATGGTAATATATCTTCTTTGGACTTACAACTGGTGACTCATAAGATGATCTGCTTTTCGTAAACTGCATGTTCTGTTATAAATAAGGCCGTTAGTTTTCTCAATTGAATTGTTTCTTTTTTTTTTTTTATGTTTGAGCCTTTTATAGCCGACATTACGGTATGGTTTTTTTCATTGTTGAAGGCTGTACGGTTGCCTATAATTGCTTACATCCACTTCATTTGAACTTTGGTTGATAGTTGTCTCATTGGCAATCATACCACAGCTCCTTATTTTTTTTAATTTGGTTTTGTCCACGACAAAATGCTGTGCAATGAATTCAGTCCAAATCATTACTTGACTGGTTAATTGTATCTTCTAAAATACCAGAATCAAATATATCATGCATGTTCATGAACAATTCAAAACAGAATAAATTAAACCAAACAAAAAGCCGGGTTAACCGTTGGACTGTGATGAAGCACGGTAGGAATAGAATTTAAAGAACTAACTCGATATACATGTAACGAGTAAGCTAAGTCGTGATGATAGGATTGCTAAGTTATAACGACTTAAAATAAAACTATACCCTGCCACTAACTAGCTTCCGTGATATTCAAACTCGTAAGTCGAAAATAAACTGACATTGCCATGTCAAGAAAACAAAACAAATGACAAATAACAGCATACAAAATACAACATTGAAAACTAAAGATTTACAAATATGAACCCAAACAAAAACCAGGGGTGATCCCAGGTGTTCTGAAAGGGTATCAGATAGATCTTGCCTATACTAGTGACACCCATCGTGTTGCTCATGTACATGTAAGTATAAACATGGTGATAAGTCTAATTCGGTAGGTCACATTCGAGGAAAGGAGTATGGTATGATGTATTTGTTAGTTTAAGTGGTCTTTAACTAAAGAGGAGGGCGAAAGATACCAGAGAGACATTCAAACTAAAAAGTCGAAAATAAACTGACAACTGTTAACGCACTGGCTATAACAGAAAACGACAAACAGACAAACAATAGTACAAAAACACAACATAGAAAACTAAAAACTAAGCAACACAAACCCCACCAAAAACTCGGGGTGATCTCAGGTGCCACGGAAGGATAACCTGATCCTGCTCCACATGTGGCACCCGTCGTGTTGCTCATGTTAGTACAAACCCGGTAACAAGTATAATTCGGAAGGTTTCATTCGTGAAAAGGGGACGGGATTGTAGTTACGACATTAGGAACATATCCGCTATCATCTGTTAAATGGATATTCCAAAACGGTCAACCAACTCGTGATGGCGTCCGTAAAATTTATGAAGGGATGATTTCAACTTCACCATTTGGAACTCTTGGTTTAATAGCTTCCTTGTGACCAGCAACCCTCTATCAAGGAAATCATGATAAGAAATACAAGCCCGGGAATATCGTATCAATTGGGAGATGTATACTCCGTATGCAGGCGCTGCTGGAATGTTGCTACATATAAATGGAAAGTTCACAATTAGGAAGCTGAAATCTTCTCTTTTGTCGTAAAGTTTTGTTTTCAACCGACCCTTATTGTCAATTTCTAGATGTAAGTCAAGATATGAGGCAGACTTAACTGTATCTGTTGTATCCTTTATCTCAAGTTCAATGGGATAGATGCGTGCAACATAGTCACCAACTTTTGAATTATTTAGTGAGAGAACATCATCTATGTAGTGGAAAGTAAAAGTTAAAAGGATACTGCTAACTTTTTTTCTTTTTTCCTAAGAAGTTCCTATATGAAATCAGCCTCATAAGAATAAAGGAATAAGTCGGCAAGAAAAGGGGCACAGTTTGTTTCCACGGGAATACCGAAAGTTTGTAGAAAAACACGTTCTCCAAACGTAACAAGTAATGTTCATGCAGTAACTGGCAGTCTCTTAGATCGATGCTTCTTGTCTTTTGTCTGTTTGTTAGTTGTTTTTATGCTTCGTGTCAGTCTTATAAGTCATGCCCTTTCATACTGATGCTTACAGTTTTAAAGCTGTTAACTACACTTTCCTCGATTCGGGGGAATGTTATGCACACAGACAAATGTTGTGCCTAACATTTTTTCATGTACCTCTCCCAAATCAGTAATCCGTAGTTTATATATATTTAGTGGTTGTCGTTTGTTTGCAACATGCAATATTTGATTGTTTTTATTGGTTCGGCATCAATCAGTTCTCTGGTTTTGTCGTGTGTATTGATTCAGATTTTATCATTCCATGTTCTTGGGTTTTCTCATAGTTAAAGGACTTGCTCTTGAGTAAAAATATCTAATATTTCAATTTCATAAGTTATGTAATTGAACGAAAACATATTTAATGAAGTAAGTGACATTTCTGAGGTTTGGGACGAACTATCAAAATATATTTTTGATTGCGATGCCGGGGTATATTTGATACCTTACACAGGTGTTGGAGAAGAAACATATATATGAACGTTTAGGCGAATGCGAATACGACATAGGATGGAAAAATTGTGAACATTTTATTGAATATATATTTTTTGGAGAACAAGTCCAAGGCAGACAAAGGTTGAGTGTGTAAATTGTTGTAATCTAAATGCAAATATGAATGAAATAGGTGTGAAAACGACGTTTTAGTTGCTATCTTTTATGCAATTGCTATTTCCATTTGAGGTCATTTTTCTGTTCATCTTCTACAATGTTTTAGTTGTAGCTTTGATTTTTGCGCAGGCTACACTCAGTCCACCAGGAAATTGATGTTTCAAATGGCTGTGGTAGTTATAAGCTTATATATATATTTGTCCTTCCGTAATTGTATGCCTATTATGTTTTTGTAGTTATCTATTATGCTTTGTTGTTGTTTTTAAAATCTGCTAGTTTATTTTGTGAAGTGTTACTTATAAATAAATTTCTCTTAATTGGGTTACGTTTCAGGAAAGACCATCAACTCTAGTCACACAAAAGAAAACTGTCCAAGCAAACATTTTCGCAAGTCATTAACAACTTTCGGTAAATTTTAATCACACGATTTTCTTGTGAAAAAAAAACCACATGGTCATACCCAAAGGCCTATTTTCTCAACTCGAGGTCAAACTTTTGCTAGGGCACATATATTTAAACTATTTATCACATATTAGCACACCAAGGTTGCTGCTAGTAAAGCACGTGCCATCAGAGGACCCGAGTTCACCCGATAATTGTGTAAAACCTTTAAAGTACTTATCACACGTTAGAACACAACATGTGCTGTTAATAGAGCAGGTACCATCAGAGGACTCGATCTCACCTTTTTTTGTACACAAAACGCAAGCATGTAGCCAATTTAATACAAATTCTCACTTCAGACTTTATGTAGATTTTGTCAATGAAAAATGGAAAAATCTAATTCGAAAAGTTGTTTTTTTATTTCAAAAATGGTCAAAAAAGCTTAATCAATTTTTCCATTTCTGTTCCTTTATTTTACTTTAAAAGGCTTATATTTGACCAATCGTTTCTTTCTACGAAGATGACCGTAGGGGAATATGGAGAGATTTTACGCCTTTTATTTTTTTGGGGGGGTGGATGGGGGTTAATGGGGTATTTTTAAAATATTAACAACCGATAAACATAAAACTTTACTTGAGCAAAAGTATTGCTGGATTTCACGATAACTTATTGTGTTTATTTGTAATAAAAGACATTACAGATAATCTCTTGTATCAACACTTGGTATGCTTGACTCCGGAAATTATTAGAATTTTTGCATTAACTGACAGTACTTAAACACTCGACTGAAAATTTGCTTCTGACAAAGGTCTATTTAGCATACTTTTTTTTTTAAATTGTACACCAGGCGTAAAAAATACAGCTGCAAGTGACTTCTAGCAGTCTTCAGGGATGGGATTGTGTATTATTTGTTCGCCAGCCGTTATATCTATGTTGCAATTCGAAATCATTGTGCGTCGGTTCTTTGATTAAAATAGTTTTAACTGACCAATAAAAAATTGCTCTTCCTTGTATTTCTTTTGTCTTTTTCAAAAACCTGACTAGTTCAAATAAAACTGCTGTGATCTTTGACCTAAATATTTAACATTCTTTCAGATTATATAATTCTTTTCTTTGAATGTATAAACGTTGCATGTTATAATTAATTCAATCATTGTGTTCATATATGGTAGTCTGAATGCTAAGCAAGAGTTAGAGCAAAGACTGGTAGTCAGAATATATAGTGTGTCCGGGTTGGGTGACATGCGGGATGTTACCTTGCGAACTAGCACTTTCAAAATCGAATTTGAATTATTATTGAATTTAAACTCAAGTATGAAGAAGGCTTTTTTTTTATAAAAGAATAGGAACTATTTTCATTTTTACTACAGTGACTCCAGACCACTTAAAGGTTTAGCTGTCACTTTTTTGTTTGGTTCGTTATGGCCTATTTTTATTTTTTGAGTAGTGTTACGTTCACTTATCTTAGTCTTTTTTAATTGTGCGACCTTTGTCATATACTTTTGATTGTACACGTATAATTTCAAGTACCTTTTTGAAATTATCTGACACATCTATGTTATCCGGGTTTTCTTAGCTTTTTACTTTCTCGCCAGTTAAATCAACTTTACCCCCCTCCCCCCCCCCCCCCCCCCCCCCCCCCCAAAAAAAAAAGAACAACAAAAAAACTAGCGTTTCCAGTAGTATAGCCATTTGTCCTAGTTTCTTAGATTAGTGTTACGGTTCACCAGGGGAAGGCTTGTATTTGTAAGGGGGTAAACCTCGGTTACGGGAACTTAAAATCACTGTTACGTTTGTGTCAACCATTATCATAAATATATTCAAAGATTCTAGGTTACCTGCATTGTTTCCTACTGTTCTACTAAAGGTAAAACTGAATACGAAGCGAAGCGTATAATAAATCACATTAAAGTAAAGAAATTGGAGATCGGTATTGTGGAGGAGGAAGGAGTATAGAAATATGGTCACATTGACTTCTCTCATCCGGCAGTCAACATGCTATTGAGATACATGTATATGTACATATACCAACCACGAATGCTGCGCTTCATGAAAGTCTTACATCAAATCTTTGAGTGGTTCATTAGTAGCTTGTTGACTGAAATTTTTGTCTCTATTAAAAGATGCATATTCAAAAAAATGTTGATCAAAAGATATTATTCACACCTAACTCAAACTTTGACCCCATTTAGCCCTTATCTTTGACAAATTTATAATTGACGACATCCGCTGAATTGCATTTGTTTTAGTTTTTCTATCACATTGCAGTCTGTTAATCGTAAACTTAGTATCAAATATGACAGCATTTAACAAGTTGAATTTAAAAGAGTTTTTACACAGTTTATTGTTATTGTGTTGACTTGAATTTTGAATTTCGATTATAGACCCTCTTGACATTTTAGTGTGATTTAGTAGCTTTGGTTTGCTTTTCATTTGTGATCGGAATTTAAGATGGGTCACTTGCAGTTAATAAAAATGGAACAGCGTTCATTTAAAATACCTTTATTTTAAAAACTATACATTCATGAAAATCTAAAAGTTCTTTTTAATTTAGAGCATATAGATAAGAAAATCCAAAACTATCAGTCGTTTAACCAATAGAAATGGGGAATAGAAATGTGGTCACTCTGATCTTCTTCCTACCGGCAATAAAACTCTAGCCAAAAGTGGGGCGTCTGTTTAGCTTTGCAGAATGTATCAAGTACCCAGCCATGTGGACGTTAAATCAAATACCTGTAGAGAGAGTGCAACGCTATCTTGCCCAAGATCACAATTAATGATCAGTTTCCGAAACGAATATAGTTCCCTTTAATCAAAGTGTACTTTTTTCTTTATTCTTTTTCTTTCCCTTTCTCATTTATTTCTTAGTTTTTATGGGAAGGAAATGAAAGAAGAGAGCTGAAATAAATTTTTGGATGTTATATTTTAACTGACTTTGATATGGAAAGAGTAATTAGACCAGGTGCAAAAAGGTAATATTTACAGCTTTCGGAACATCTCTTGTCTTGACCACAGGGGTATGGATGTGTATTAGCTAAATTTGTAAGATGTAAAAGTGCAATCTTTCTGAATGTTGGATATATTTTTGGACTAGTACTGTACATTACACACACAAACGATTTGACAGAAAGACATGGTGCAATTTTTTTAATGAGACAAAACATTACAAAGAACTAATAGGAGAAATTAATTGTGGTCTGTGGCTCTCTGCACGTTAAGAACCCATTCAACAACTCTAAGAGGGTCTGTAGGAGGCCTGTTTCAAGGTCAAATTTCTGTCCCCATCAAATAAACTTCATTTTCCAGCGGCAGTCGAATTTTCCCCGACTTTCATCCCGGCCTGCTTTTATGACAAGACCTACGTATTATATTTATTTGTTCTCGTCATGAACATGCATGAAACATTTGCCACTAAATGTTTAGCAACCAACAATCAATCAATCATTTAACTGAGATATTACTTTATATAGGTTTTAATATGTTGTATCTAGAATTAAAATATGCATGGCTGTACTATCCTTTTTTCAAACCAAATGGTAAAAAAAATGTCATCTATTCTTTCCATTTTGAATGGGCTTGATATTGATGTGGCTTCACTGCAGCTGTGCGGGATACTGATGCATAAATATGCAGCAACATCAGTCCAACTTTAAATTTGATGTCCCGTTTTCGGAGAGCGTTTATCTTTCTGCAAGACAAATCCTAACACCTGCTTAACAATCCCTCTTTAACAATTGGAAGTTTAAATTCCACAATCCTTCATCCCGATCGAATATGTTTGAAAACCATAAATAGTTAAATAGTTTGAATTACTATCTACCTGATCATGTATATATGAAAAACTTGCCACTGGACATTAAGCCAACGATAATCAACCAATCACATATTGTTGCATAAAAATCAGTCTACAGATGAATTAGCGTTTATTAGCTGGTTTAACTCCTTTATGTAAAAGATTTGGCGTTTTCCTACAACATCACACATATTTATTCAAGCAAATCCTGGGACCCACAACCCGCCTTCAGCATCCAACAATGGTAGACTTATTGAACAATGATATAAAAATATGGAGATGTGGTATGATTACCAATGAGACAACTATCAACCAAAGTTGAAATCAACTGTACGGCCTTCAACAATGAGAAAAACCCATACCGTATAGTCAGCAATAATAGGCCCTGACATGCAAAATATGAAACAATTCAATTGAGAAAACTAATGGCTTAATTTATAACAAAACAATTTACGAAAAACAAATATGACAGACATGAACCAACAACAACCACTGAACTACAGGCTCCTGACTTGGGACAGGCACATACAGAATGTGGCGGGGTTGAATATGTTTGTGAGCGCTCAAGCCTTCCCTTACATTGGACATTTGTGTGAATGCATTTCTAAAACAAGAAACAGCTCTTTGTTAAAATCATTTGGTCAAATAGTATATGGAAATTAACAAATTCGAATTATTTGCAAATTTCGTTTTTCAATGTTTTATGCAAACTGGTAAAGTGTACCAATAAGATATGTTCCTGTGCGAAGCAAGTTTTTTCGAGTACAATATAATACGCAAATAAAAAACATTAGTTTTTGCATCCTTTTTGCTCATGTTGTGTATGATGCGTGCAGCGGCAGTCGAAGTACTGAGTTTGTAAGTGTACTTTTATTGTAAATTGGAACATTGGCAGACGAAATGCATATACTCGTGAAAATCAGGCAGATGGTTAGGGTCAAAGGTCAAACATGAAAATGAAAATTTGTCTTTGTATATTTCTGCAACATATATATTTCAAACAACACATATAAAATGAAACTAAAATTCCTTGACCTAAAAACCATATCTATATTTTATCATTAGGCATTTGAATATCGATTCCCTAAGATATATTTTGCTTTGAGAGCACTTTTCTCATTTTCAAGAATTGCAATTTTCGGTAAATATTTAGCAACTAACCTCATGTACCTCTTTGCATTGATTTGGATTATTGTATCCTGTTCTATTAGGTTCATAGGTTCTTTCGGAATATTTTATCATACAATACCCAGAAAATTTCTTGTTGTTTAATTATCGCAAACATTTTATGACCTTTGACCTTGATTTAACGTAACTTGAATAGTAGGTATTTTTTACGACCGGGGAAAACAGAAAGTACGGATAATGAACTTTCGAATGATATATAATACAGCCGTATCTTAGGTGGGTGCATTAAAGTCCTTAACTAAAAGGCGTTTTGAAAAATATCGCTAGCCTTTAATGCCTACACTATTTTTAATAGAAAAAAGAAGATGTGGAATGATTGCCAATGAGACAAGGGTTAAGACGTCATTAACAGTCAGAGTAAAACATAACCTTGTGCAATGCCAAGATACAGGTATCGAGAGATTGTAGAGCCATGAATGTGCATATGTATATAACAATCATGTTTAGTTTGCTTTTAATTTACTGATAACAAAATCAATATTTATACCAATAAAACCAATATTCAAAGATCTAATTACAGTGTTGAATTGGTAACCTTTTAGAATAAGTTTATTTAAAGGATCGATAAGTTTACCAGGATCGTTTCTAAATTTCCGGGCACGGTAAACAACATCTCCGTAAAAATGAGGATGTGCTATCCCGTTGGAATAAGTTTTCTATAGGTACAACCAAAGTTCAAAACCAAATCCTTAAATCTATGAAAGAACTTAGTAAAGGTTTTAAGTAATTGGTGGTAACGAACTCCCTGACTTAATAATTTACCAGTAATACATATATTACGTTCATTAAAATCCAAAACGTTACAACAGACACGGGCATAGCGAACGAGTTGTGATATATAAACACCGTAAGATGGTGCTAAAGGAACATCACCATCCAAAAAAGGAAAATTTACAATAGGGAACGAAAAATCGTCCCTTTTGTCGTAAATTTTAGTGTGGATTTTCCCGTGTAAAACTGAAATATCTATCTAGGAAAGGACAGTTATTACCGTTTACATTTGATTTATTTAAAGTAAGTTCCTTTGGGTAAATTTCGGAAGTATATTTAGAAAATTCTTGATTATTTAACGAAAAAATATCATCAAGATAACGGTAAGCGTTGTTGAATTTATCAATTAAATGCAATTTAGACGGGTGTTTACTGAGTTTGGTCATAAACTGTGATTAATAACAGTACAAAAACAAGTCTGCTATTAAAGGGGCGCAACAAGTGTCCATAGGAATACCTACAACCTGTCGATAAACTTTGTTGCCGAAACGTACAGAAATATTATCGAGGCGAAAAAATTAACAGCTTCAATCATCTCCACACACCTCCAGTAAGTATATCTATCATATTTACCGTTCTCATTAGCGAAGAAGGCTTTAAATGAGTTGCAGCAAATATATTTGCATTCAGATTTATCAAACGACCATTTAATTAAATAGGAAAACTTTTGTTTGATAAGATTATTATGATGTGTAGTGTAAAGAGTTGAAAAGTCAAAACTGTCAACAGTATCAAAAGGACCATCAAAAGCACGTAATTTATCTAGAACATCCAAAGAATTTTTTACACTCCAACAATATTTAAATCCACTTTTTTCATATATTTTACTACAAAAGTTAACATGGTTAATGATAATTTCTTTGATAGTAGTTAAGGAACTAGTTGAAACACTGAAAGATTATTTGTAGAACACTTATTAGAGGCCGAGATGAAACGATATTTTACTGGTTTTTTGTGTAGTTTAGGTAACCAATACATGTAGATGAATTTAAAATTTCATTCTTAAGAACGTCCGTGTAGTATTTACGGCATACAACCACCATATTGTTGGCTGCTTTGTCGGCCGGTACAAAGACAAACCGCGTTGAAAGTTCTTTAAGTTTATTTCTTATTCTCGAAATAGGCGTGTTATGTACTCTTTTATTTATTTCTGAATTATTTTCAAAATGTGATATTCGAATATCCACAACATTCATACATTTATTTAAATAAGAATCAATTAAGAGATTTTAATCAGATTTTTGCCGTTTACACCAATTTTTACAATACGAGGAAAGAGCGTCTTTTGTGACCTGACGACACTGTTTCCAATCTATTTAAGATGGAGGACGATATTTTTTTATTTTTTTTAAAGTTTTTAACCTTTCTGTATTGAACGATATTGAGGTCCCCCGTAATAACTTGGTCATAGGGATCATATCTAAAATTCGACGATTCACAGTTTCAAAGTTAGAGGAGTGTTATTTTCTACAGTGACGTCTGATGTTACTGACGTATAATTAAAAATTAAACTTCTGCTGTTTTTTTGTATGTGTACGAAATAATAGGTGGTTCTGTGTTATCAAAATAGGGAGGTATAAAGTTTTGAATGGTAGAGTAATTAAATATACTCGATAAGTTGATAAAAATCAATACCTCTGTTAATATATTTAACTTTCAGAAAGTGTCGTTTATGATCTTAATGTTTATCGATACGCGGGAACAGCCTATGGCGGCAAAATGCTGTAATTATACGCGAATATTTATAAAGAAGAAAGAGATTGTGTCACACTCCTTGAAAATATCATCTAATTTACTAATTGGTATTTGACCCAGTTTACATGATAATAGATGCCTACCATGGTTTTTAAATATAGATAGATCAACAAGTGTATAATGTATACGATGTTAAATTCGTTGATGTCGATTGATACGTTTGCTTTGAGACCTATTATTACGTTGTTTTGTATCAACAATATTCACGATATCAATAGAAGAAGTATTAGATATGTTAAAGCTGTTTTATACAAACATAAGGCCATTATCACTAGCACCTTTGAAATTATGATGTAATTAGGGGTTGTGGAGAGATTTTGTTATGAAATTCATAAATGTATTAACAAAAAGGAGAGCAATTGCACTTATCGAGCACATAAACACTTATTTTTTATACATCGATGCATGCATTTGATTAGCCATTTCCCTTTCACACACGTACAGCTTACGGGTGAAGCAAATTTTGAGACATTATTTTGGCGTTAAATCCTGTTTCATCGACATTCATTGACGTTCAGATGTGTCTCAGGACTCAAATTAACCCTCAGAATACCAGTTATGTGATTTAACGTGCATCAAACTTCTATCATTATCTGTTTATAGTCGATTTGCCTCTTACTGACAGGTGTTTTTTTCTGTAAAAACCATTTTAGGAGGGGGGGGGGGGGTAAAATGTAATTCCTAGTGTACCAGCGCAATTACAAACTTGAAATGAGACAAAAACCACTTAAATATCCTGATTTTTCTTTATCGAAAATGAAATAGATGTAACAAAACATTGTATCGTAAGTGCTTGCTTATAATAAAGTTGAAAACACTTTTGTTTAGATGAAGGAACATGTATATGTCAATGAAAAAATGACAGACTAAGTATAAAAAAGAAGATGTGGTATGATTGCCAACGAGACAACTCTCCACAAGTTTCCAAATGAAACAGAAATTAACAACTATAGGTCACCGTACGGCCTTCAACAATGAGCAAAGCCCATACCGCACAGTCAGCTATAAAAGGCCCCGAAATGACAATGTAAAACAATTCAAACGAGAAAACTAACGGCCAAATTTATGTACAAAAAATGAACGAATAACAAATATGTATCACATAAACAAACGACATGGTTTGGTATGGATTCCTCATATATTTGCTTAAAATCATGAATTTGGCAACACGAATATATCATCTCAAACATGATTTCTAAAAGAAAACAAGCTGGCTGATGATTTTCTATTTTTTCTCTCTCTCATCTGGAGTATTAGACTTTACTACTAAACTTCAATAATTGTTTAAGGATGTCAGTGGTACAGGGGTATGTTGAACCAACCCACAGCGGGAAGATCGCGTGTTCGATTTTCCCTGCCGGAGGTGTAAACATTAGTCCCTTTAATAAACTAAACTTAACTAACACAACTTTTCAAAAAGAAAACCACCTACATGCAAAAGTCGGATACAGAAATATTTATGTGTTTTATATAACGAAATTGTTTGTCCAATTCCAGTCCCACCCCCCTTTTTCAACTTTGCTCCTTTAGCCTAGGTCAAGGGTGCGTCGCATCAATTTATCATTGCTAATTTAATGAATTTTCTCTTGTAAAGACCAAGTTCAGTTTACCTCTTGACTGAATACGATTTAGACAAAAACTGGGTTTGAATTTGGACGAAAAAAGCTTCTGAAATCGGTTATTTTGAATGTTATTGACATCGATATTTGAAGGCATATAGCACGTTTTTCCTCTTTGTATACCAATATGAAAACTTGTATGTCTCTAACAGACTTTGGGCATTGTTTTTCCATTAAAACTATACCCTATTAGCGCAGCAATATGTCTCTACACGACGAAATGTTTTTTTTCACATTTTCCTCACAAGTCACTTGACTTTTGGAAAGATACCATGTGACCTTATCGAGACGAATTATCTTTAAATTTAATTTTCTGAAATATTCGATTAATTATCTTTTATATGAGTCCTTTGGTGCGAATTCAGTATTCAAATGAACTATGGTTGTGTCTTTTCGATAAGCAAAGGTCTAAAATGACTGAAAGGGAAAAGGATAAGGTAACATGCATGCTGAAGTAAAACTGATCATTTCCTTTTATCGGCACTAGGCAAAAATTCCTTGTACAATGATCTAATTGGAAGTGGCTGCACTGCAAATGTAAATATTGCCTACCCGCTACAACTCAAAATTATGCAGATGCAGACCGAACATGAACTTATTTCCTTTCATAAAAACCAAGAAAAACATGACGAAGGTTTTCTCTGTACAATGAATGAGGAGCACTGCAGATGTTAACACTGCTGACTGGCTGCAACTTATCATAAGCATGCTTGAGACTAAATATAAAATCATTCAAAGAAAAACTGTTCTGAGTGATATACAATTTCAAACTATCGCAAACAGGAAGTGGATGCACGGCAAATATAAAAATTGCATACCCGCTGCGAACTAACAACATGATAAAGATGCAAACTAAGTATAAAATAATTGCCTTTCATTACAGCCAGGAAAACATTGACGAAACTTCCACTTGTACATTTAGTGTTGTTCATTTTCATAAACTATCGGCAAACAGAAAGTGGCTGTACGGCTGTTTAAATCATTGTCTTCCAAAGACGCCAGAAAAACTTTGAAGAAACTTTACCTTGTGCATTTATTGTTGTGAGATTTCACAAACTATCGGCGTGAGTGTTGTAGAATTTTAAACTATCGACAAACAGAATTTGGATTTTCAGCAGATGTAGAAATGCGCAAAAACTCATCATTATGAAGTTGTAGACCAATTATACTTAGTCCCTCTCATAGAAGTAAAAAAAACTTTTGAGGAAACTTTTCCTTTCACAATGAGTGTTAAAATTTTTCAAACTATCGACCGACACAAAGTGGATGCACAGCAGATGTAAAAAATGCTTACCCACTGCAACTCAACATCATGAAGCTAGCTGCGGACAAAATATACTATAATTCCATTTCATAGAAGCCAAAAAAGTTTAATAAACGTTTTCTACTCAATGTGTTGTGGACGAACGGACAGACGGACTAAGACGAGCGTTTACTTGACCTGCTTTTGTCGCAGTAAAATGTGCTGTAATGGAAGGAAAACTTATTTACTATCATGTATTTCAATAATTTATTAGCCATGGTATTTTTTTGTCATATTATTGATCGTTGTGTCCTTCAAATGCAAACTAGTTGATAGAAATGATAAAATAAAACAATGCTCATATTTGATTTATTTCAATTGCATACAAAAATTAAACCATCACTATAAATGTTTGTAAATAATTTTATTTTAAATTTCAAGAATAATGACTATATAAAAAGCACATAGTTGATTCTCCATTGGTGTTAGCCACCCCAAATATACAATACCTACTTTGCAATTTACAAAAGAAATATAAAACACATTTTCTAGCACAAACTATTATAAAGTTGTAAGAACATGTAACGATAAATAATCAAAATGCTGCTATAACAATGAAAAACAATAGATAGATATAATGCTTAAAACACACTACGATTCCACAACAGAAATGTGTTTTTTTTTTTGTTTTTTTTTTTGCTGCAATTTGGAAGATTTCCTAGAAGGGGATTTCAGATGCATTCGAATGCCTACATTTGATTATTTGTCGACTGTTTTCTCAGTTTACATCTTATTGTTACAGAAAAAAATGAAATCAACAAGTTATAAATTTCATGCGTCCGAAGCGCTTTTCTTGATTTACCGTCATCAGGAACGCTCAATGCCAAATATTTGAAAGCCAAGGATGTGTAAGAACAGAAACAGTTGAAGAGCTTTACGACAAAAAAAAAGGACATAAAATAGGCAAATCCATCTAACACATGTCTAAGGTCAACTTTGCCTGAGAGAGTTGAAACCTTAATTTCTAAATAATTTCAAAATTTATAAACGGACAATTTTAGAAAGGTTTGTTATAAATCATGTCAGAACCGAGGAACCTACTACTGAGCTGATGATTCCCTTGGGGACTGATAGTCCACCAGTAGAGGTATCGACCCAGTGCTGTAAAAATGAAACAATACGTTATAAATTTCATGCGTCCGAAGCGCTTTTCTGAATTCGCCTTCATCAGGAACGCTCAATGCCAAATATTTGAAAGCCAAGGATGTATAAGAACCAAAACAGTTGAAGGCATATCCGTTATTTATCTGGATTTGTATTTATCATGTGACAAGTTTCGAAGGTGAGAAAATGTAAAAACAACATGAAAAGTTTTTTATTCAAAACCTAGGAAAATAGAGTTTTCTCTTATCCAAATCATTAATGATTTGCATAATACTAAAAGGAAACCATCAAAAAGGCATAGAAATATTTATTAGTATTAAACAAAATTTTATGGCCTACTCTCCTGCCAAAGCAGCATATAAATATATTGAGACTGTGTAAAGGTAACAATTGAGTCATTTAAATACAATCAAACGAAACAAAATCATCAATTCCACATCATTATCTACATTGGAATATATGGCAGAAACAAAACAAACTTTCAAAGTAAGATTTAAAATTAATATTACATGTACATTAACAGAACCATAATATTTACTTACTTGAAATGTATTATTCTATGAAGGTATACATGTTCAGAGCTAAACAATCCTCATTAAACAAATCTGTTATTAAAAAAAAAACTCAATATATGCAGCAATTAAAGCAAATATTTTCTTTTTTAAATCAAAAGACTATTTAACCAAAAATAAATTTTAATTTAATTAAGTACTCTGAATAAGCAACATACCACGAACCAGCTCATTAAAATAAAATACGAAATAATTAGTCTAAACAACATATTGTATTTTTTGTTTTTACGAAAACCAGAATAACCGACTTCGAACAGACCAATATTTGCTCTTACTCATAAATGCCGTCTGCTTAGTGAAGACACAGCAACTACCAATGCTCAAGTCTTTTCTTTGACCACGCCGTGTATAAACCAACGACCCCCGTACATGAGGCCATTTTTCTTAAAAGTAAAATAACGAAAATACCGAACTCCAGGGAAAGTTCAAATCGGAAAGTCTCTTATCAAGTGGCAAAATCAAAAGCTCAAACACACCAAACGATTGGAAAACAACTGTCATATTACTAACTTGGTACAGACATTAATTTTCCTTATGTAGAAAATGGTGGATTAAACCTGGTTTTATAGCTAGCTAAACTTCTCACTTGTATGACAGTCGCATGAAATTTCATTAAATTTACAACAAAAATGTGAAAAAAAACAAACAGACATAATAGGTAAAAATGTCCCAAATAGGGGTACAACAGTCAACATTGTGTTATAATCTTAATCAATATAAAAACAAACAAATATTTCAACAAAGAAAAACAAAATGACATATAGACTAAAACGAGACAACCAAGGCTTTTATTTTGACAGTAGGTGAGGGTGTACATTAATTCCTAATAAACTTTTTACCAAAGTTTTGAATATACCCTGTTGATAATAATAGAAAATATCAACAGAAACATGAATCTAAACATAATTTAACAATTTTTAAAAATATGAGACCTAAAATGCATTCATTATTTACTGATTTACTTTACAACATACAATCGTTAAAATTGACCAACGTCTTAAAATTAACTAAAATTCGTTCTTTTTATTCATCAACAGACATGTGTTCATATAAATAAAGTATTACAATGTATCAACACTAAAACGTGTTTCAGCATCATTTAACAATAAATCAAAATAAAATCGAACTCCAAACATATCGAAAATGAATAGGAATGTAAGTTAAGACAAGAAGTTTTTTTCAATATGATGTTCATGTCTGGCTAAAGTTATTTTGAAAAAGACATAAAAAAAGTTATGCCCTGGCACTATGATCGGACCATATGTTTATCATGTCTGTCCGTCTGTCATTCGCTTATTTGTCTTTGACTGATTTCACATGCGAGTAGATACTTATTTTATTTGTTTCATTAGTGTAAAATATTTGCTTGCAGATCTAGTTTACGTTTCATTCCAGTTAACTTACTTTTACGGAATTTCATCTCTTAAAAAATTATATAAACATTTTACAAAGACTTAATTGTTTAACATGTTTAATGCCTGCAGATGTGAGATGAATTTTGGTTGTTGATATATAAATGTATAGTAATGACTTCAACTTCAAATTTGCGGTCTGTTCCGGTTGACAGGCGATAACGAATCTCTAATTTTTGAAAGTATACTTGTCTGCCATGTTATGCAACTGTTTCAAATCTGTAAGGGTTTTTTAGTGCCTTACACATGATGACTTATAGATTATTTACATTTCGTATCTGTTTTAACGACTTTTCACGGGAAGGTATTTCTTATGTTTATTTACCGACATCTCTTGTTTCCATTCAAAAACTGAAAGATGTTTCCTACTGTTTTTCAAACGTAATTTTTGCAATGTTGCTGAAAACTTTTCATCTTCTTTAAAAATTACCACTTCATTCCCGATTAAGACATCATTCTCTGATGTATGTTCTTAATGTATAGTAACCAGTTCCTCAGGTCTTCCTTCACATTTATATCCGAAATGTCTGGGGGTGCCCCAGTAATGGATTTTAATACAGTGTCTACCTCAAACATGTTTATATCCTGTATATAGTGCCACATTAAAGCTACACAATGCAACTGCAATTCCGTAACCATATTTGTAGGAATACAGGCCTCAAGAAATGCAGATTTAATGTCCAGTTCTTTATGGTCAACATTTTCAAATATCCACTGCACTAGTTTCACATGTCCATGTCTACATGCTTCAATCATAAGATTCTTCTTGTCAAAGTTCCCGCAATATCCTTGCTCAAGAAAGTATAGTATTACGTTATAACTCTTCATGTCTAATAATCCACTTAGAACTTCAGATGCATTATATGATTTATCTTGTAATTTTTCAAACAAAAAATCTATTACGCAGATGCTTTTCTCTGAATTGCATATAATTTGATGTGGATGTAAACATGCCTCAAGGAAAGCTGTTAATATGTCAAGCTGATCATTATGTATTGTAAGAAATATATGCTTCAAAAGATTAAACTTTCCTTGTTGACAGCAGGAAATTAAAACTTTATTTATGATATTTTGATCATCTGAAAATTTAATAAGAAGGAATTTCAAAACATTATCACTAACATAGTTCTTACATACTGTAGTCACTATTCTACTTATATCTAAGGAATCATGATCAATTTCTATCAACAGATACTCACCAACAGATATGTCAAGATCATATCCAGTGCATGCATTAATTACTGCTTCATTCATGTCTAATGAATGGAAATATTTATTCAACATCTTAATAGTTTCAATCTGATCATCTTTACATGCGTTGTTTAAAATTAATTGCTTATCAAATGAACAGAAGCTTTCATTTTCAAAAAGCCAATTCACAACATCATAATATTTCTGTTCAAGACATTTGTTCATAATTTCTACTTTATCTTCTGTACTTAGAAAATTGAAGTAATGTTTCAGTGTAGAAACAAGCAATTCAAAAAACTTATCTTTTATTGGCCACATACGCATTTTGTTGTTACTTGTTAATTTTAATATACCTAATTTTAAATGTAAAGGTTTTATTTGAAAAGTTATAATAACCCATTTTACCATGGTTATCTTTCTAACTTGATATTCAAAATTTGACATTTTACCACATGCTAACATTAATAATTCCCTTTCATCAATATCCAGAGATGTTTGTTCAAAAGAATGAAGTATCCACTTTGCTACATCAATCCTGCCATATTCACATGCTGACATAAAAACTTTCTTTGCATCAATAGAAAAATGTGATTTGCAGTTTTCGTGAATCCATATTATTAACTCATAACTTCTTTTTTCATATGCCATATCTACTATTTCCTCCATTTTTAATTCTTCCTTATCTTCTGTACTATCCCAAATGAAGCTTACTATTTGCAATATTTTAGCAGAACATCCAGCAGTAAAGTGTTCAGTTACAGATCTTAAAACTTCTAATTTATCTAATCTTGTTATGTTAATCGTATTAATTATGTCTTGCAATATTTCTGATTTTTCACACACTAAAGCAAAATTGATAATGCAATGCACATCCAACAGAGTTATATCAAAGTTCAAAGCAAACCATTCTATAATTATGTATTTTCTCTTCTGATATGCCTGTTGACATACAACTTTTAAATCAAATTGTTTATATCCATATTTTCCAATTATAAACTTAACTATTTCCAACTTTATGACATCAACATGCGAGTCCGGTAACCCCCAAACGTTTGTTTCTTTTTCCAAACATGCTGAAGTAAGTGCTGACTGAATGGTAATGTTGTGGCTATTATCCAAAATTAGTTTTGTAATATAAATATGCGCTTCTCTGCAAGCAAGAGTCAATATCGCTTCATTATTTATACAAAATGGAAGTACAGCGTCACACACATAATCAGGAACATTGGGTTTATGAAAAACTGAACTCACGATATCATTCATTTCGGGGGAGGTGATGTCAATTTTTGAAAAAAGAAAATTAAACAAGTCTTTATCGAAATCAAACCTCGAAATAAATTCCTGCTTATCCTCTTCACCATCTTCATACAGATATCTTTTTAGATAAAAAATGGCATCAAATGTTTCACATCTGGATGAAAGATACTGAACTGTATCAAACAAATGACACTGACAAGCCGTTTTTAAGATAAAGTCAGTTTTTACTAATTCCAGGTCTTCAAATCTTTCTATCACCCATTTCAGTGGTTTATAAGATAAAAATGTTAATCCTACTAACCAGTCCGTCCTATAAAATGTCTTTAAAAGCAAGTTAACATCAAATGAAATCTTATTGTACATTGAAAGTAAGTATTCCAACACAGGTTCGTTAAATGCCTCATATGCTTTCCATATGCAAAACACAAGAAAAACACAACGGTGGTCATTATAACTATATCCAACGGTAAAGCTATAATTAGGTTCTAATTCTGGTATAGTAAGATTAATGCCTTGATCAAGTAAAACAGTTATTTTTTCTTCCTTTACTAAATTTAACGTTGCTTTTACACATCCAACATCTTTAGTTGAACATATCTCATATAAAGATGTGATCAATGCAGCTTTCATATCACTATTTGTGAAATAATTATTGCTTGTTTTGATTATTTGATTACATTTCTCTAAAATAAAGTTATACACCTTAAACTGCTCTTTTGTGTTGGCAATTGACACAAGAAAATTAGCAAGGAAAACGGACATGCTCTTCATATGTTCATCACAACTATCTAATTTACATAACATTGATTTCATGGAACATTCAAGTGATTTGAATAACTGATTGATACGTTCGTCTTTCTTCTTTTCAAAAGCTTCTAGTAAATAAGTTAATAGGAGATACGATTTTTGTTGGAATACTTCTGTATCAATTACTTCAGCTAGAAAACAATATACATTACTTAGCATGCTTGGTGAATTCCTCATTTTTGAAAAATATATATCCTTTAATCGATAAGCTAATAGTTTATAACTGTTAGGTGGAATTTTCAATATAACTTCTCCCTCTTTTTCTATGTATTCATCTGATTTTACCATTTTCAGGAAAAATGACCAGCTAAGTAACGGTATAATATTTTTAAAATGTTTCTCATCAATTTGAGCAAAAGATAAAATAACACTTTCCTGTAGTGTTGGATGGTGAAATATGTACGACCTTTCATTTGGCTTAGTTACTAAATAACTTCCTTTTAGTTCAGTTACTGCATCTGATATGTGGCATGTCTTCAGTTTGATGGTTTTTCCATAGATTGCCTCAATTATTTTTTCAATTGCATTCTTATGCCAGCTATCTTCAGGATTAATATAGTTTTCTTTTATTGATGTATACACCATAACTGCATACTGAATCATAAATTTCAAATGATCTTCGCCTTTGCGTCTTATTTTATTCATTTCTTCTAACATAGCTTCTGTTGGTCTGTCAAAAAATTTGATTCCAAGCTGAAAATATTTTGCATTATGAACAAATTGATAAATTGCTAATGGAAACACTTTGACTGGATTCTCTGAAACTATTTTACAGGCTTCATCTCTTCTAAGAATTGTAACACCATTATAGTTAATAAATCCAGTATCGTCTGCATACTCTGATTGTTTGACTGCTTTCATGTATTTTGTGAGAATAGCGTGTTTCTCTTTCTGGCTTAGCTCGTACTTGTCTGAACCTAAATCAATAAAATCAAACTTAAATAACCTATGATTATCAAACACCTCCCGACATTGACGTTTAACAGTATCTCTGATTGTTATAATGACTTTTATGTTACCTTTACACACATATGCATAAACCTTGTCTAGAATTGGTATATCTTTCTCTCTTTTATATATACAATTTGTTTCACCAAAAATATCGTCAAGTAAAACAACCACATTATCTTCTCTACTGACCATATCTTCCCACTCATCCAATGTATTTAGTTTGATACATTTGTATGATGTATCATCAGTACAATACATATGTAGAACATGGCGACCAATCCGACTTTTTCCCGTCCCTGCATATCCAGTTATCAACAAGACTCCATTTTGTTCAAGCAGTAATAAGCCATCTGTTATTGCTTTTGTAATAACAAAAGTATCCTCTCTTAAATCTTCCTCAATAAGGGTTCTAGTGTCATCTGAAAAAGTAATTTGATATCACAAAAAAAAAAGTTAGACTATCACATTCTCATATATCAAAGTGGAAACTATATGTAAGAGTAAACATAAAATATAGGCGAGTGACATTAACCATACAAATTTATTTTTAATGCACCCACTTAACATGCGGCTAAATTATATACCATATCATCTATACTATATTTTTAGCCCGGTCATCATATATTCGACCGATGCAATTTCCGTTAAATCAAAAGGTAAAAGACGTACAATGTAAGAATTTATGCACAGAATGTAATCCGAATGATAAAACAATGTTTGGAAACGAGAAAGCCTATAAAAACAGGGATTATCAGTCACTTTTTTCAAAAAAAATTCCGGTAGGCGATTCACATGTAAATCACCCAAGACCATTTAGATCTCAGGAAGTTTTTGACAAATCTGAACAACTCTTGTAGTTGCTCAAAATTCCGCCATCTGCAAAAATACTGCTTTGTTCTAAGTTAGTTACACGAGGGGTTGAACGGGTTCATACTTTAGGTGGGAATACAGGGATCAAAACTTTGATATATCAATATCTTGAACGCCTCAGTGGTCACCGGCTTGGTGCTCGCATTGAGTGCTGCAGGTCGTGGGGTCGATCGTTGGTCGGTTCAATCCAGACTTTAAAATCGGTAATTACTGCTTCTCCGCTAAACAAGTGACAATAAGGAGAGAGAGAAAAGACTTCGCTCGGATTCAGAATTATGGGTCAGGGTATGATGGCTTGTCTTCCGGCGTACTGGAACTCTGTGAACTAGCACGTTTAACATCCGGTTCAGAGTGTCCGTCTTGTACAAAGCAGGATTCATACTAATATCGCATAAAAGTACTACTTTTGCATCTAAAAAAGGGGCGAAAGATACCAGAGGGACATTCAAACTCATACCGAATTAGACTTGTTACAGGGTTTGTACTAACATGAGCAACACAATGGGTGCCACATGTGTAGCAGGATCTGCTTACTCTTCCGGAGCACCTCAAAATAATGAAACCATAAATCGAAAATAAACAGACAACGCCC
Source organism: Mytilus californianus (assembly GCF_021869535.1). Classification (NCBI taxonomy): domain Eukaryota; kingdom Metazoa; phylum Mollusca; class Bivalvia; order Mytilida; family Mytilidae; genus Mytilus; species Mytilus californianus. The sequence goes on along the minus strand of NW_026262734.1, from coordinate 97,444,514 downwards.
GACATGGCCAAAAAAGAAAAAGACAAACAGACAAACAATAGTACACAAAACACAACATAGAAAACTAAAGATTAAGCAACACGAACCCCACCAAAAACTGGGGTGATCTCAGGTATTCCGGAAGAGTAAGCAGATCCTGCTACACATGTGGCACCCATTGTGTTGCTCATGTTAGTAGAAACCCTGTAACAAGTCTAATTCGGTTGGTCACATTCGTGAAAAGGGGACGGGATTGTAGTTACGACATTAGGAACATATCCGCTATCATCTGTGAAATGGATATTCTGTAACGGTCAACCAATGCAACCCGTGATGGCGTCCGTAAATTTTACGAAGGGATGATTTTAACTTTACCATTTGGAAGTCTTGATTTGATAGCTTCCTTGTGAACAGCAACACTCTATCAAGGAAATCATGATAGGAAATACAAGCCCGGGAATATCGTATCAATTGGGAGATATTTACTCAGTATGCAGGCGCTGCTGGAATGTTGCTACATAGAAATGGAAAATTCTCTCTTTTGTCGTAAAGTTTTGTTTTCAATCGACCCTCATTGGCAATTTCTAGATGTAAGTCAAGATATGAGGCAGACTTAACTGTTGTTTCCTTTATCTCAAGTTCGATGGGATAAATGCGTTCAACATAGTCACCAATTTTTTAATTATTTAGTGAGAGAACATCATCTATATAGAGGAAAGTAAAATTAAAGGATACTGCTAACTTCTTTTCTTTCTTCCTAAGAAGTTCTTGTATAAAGTCAGCCTCATAAGAATAAAGGAACAAGTCGGGAAGAAGAGGGGCACAGTTGATTCCCATGGGAATGCCGATAGTTTGTTGAAAAACACGTCCTCCAAACGTAACAAATATGTTGTCAACCAAGAATTGAAGCATCTTGATAATGTCAGTTTCAGAGAATTTTTTGTTTGAATCAGAGTGATTTTTTACAAAGTAGGATTTATCCCTCCCTTAGACAAGATACTTGTATCTACGTTGGCCATTCTTTTTTATGAAACAAAGCAATACCAACTCTTTCAATTTGTCGTTTAGTTTGGAATTGGGAATACTTGTGTAAAGTGTAGAAAAGTCAAATGTTTTAAATCATAATCAGCATCCCTCTTTTGATTTTCCTTATCTTCTGATTCATTATTTCGTTATAAACATTACAAGAAATAAAGACCTTTTATTCATATACATGATATAGTTCAACTATAAAATAATAGACACTGTAATGCTATATGTTCAAACTAAGAAACCATATAAAAAACTGTAATTCTTTAGAAACCGATTACTAACATTTAGCAGTTACGTTGAATAGTCTTTTTTTCATCTTGAGTTTCAAAAGATTCTAGCAATTCCGATACATAAAGTTGTAATTAAATTAATAAATTGAGTAAAACCCAGTAGTATAAAGACAAATATTACTGTGTAGGTCAAATCACAAAAACATTTAACCAATCAGCATCAAGAATAGGTCTACTTTCGTAAAAGTATTTTGATGTTGCTGTGTGTTTTATAAATACACATACCAACACATTTGCAGTCGAAATATGCATCTTTGGACATTTTGGGACCCAATTTACCTGGATAGACTTGCATTATAATGCTAGATGTGCTAAGAGTGTTAGCAGTAGATGACTTATTGATGGTCATCTGTCATCGACATCAAACATTGATTTTGCATAATTGTCATATTGAATGGTTACTAGTATATATTTTTGTACATTTACAATCAGGCTGTAAATGGTTACAATAAATTAAAATTAGACAGCTGTGGAAACCCATTTGTTTTTGAATTGGTTGTATGTCATATTAACGAAATTCTTTTCGAAAATATATTAGTTTGTGTTAACCCTCTCTACCTTTCTAGCAGCGATTAGAGAAGAATACATTTATTGTATTCGCGTTATTTCTATACTTAAAAAGGTGGTGATAAATAAATTGCTTGCCACAAGTTATTAGTTTGAAATATCATCTTTTTCCAAAAATCAGATTAAAAATGAATCCCCCTAAACTGTATAGAAAACATACGGAAAATAACACTTTTTTATATAAAAATGCATTGCGTCATAAAATTTGTACTTTTGATTTTATTACTACAATAAGTGATTCATATAAATTGTTGAAAAATGAGTTACAAATGGTATGTATAAATATGGGGACAATCGTAAAAAATATATGACTTAAAGAATCACTTGCAGGGCTGTTATTGTGATTTTGATTTGTTTATTATTGAACTATTAGATCTTGAAGTTGTTTATCAGTACTAAAATCATTTCAAGTGCAGTTTGAACATCTGAAACTTCACTCAAATGCAGTAATGTATCGATGGATATATTACTTGATAGAATAAAGACAGACAAGCGTAGGGACAAGATGATTTCTACATTTCCGCAAACACATAACTTGTTGAGATCATTAGATACTGAACTTAAAACACGCATATTTTTGTGTGTACTTTTATTACCCCTTTTTAAAGTATGGCATATTTATATCTTCTTGATAACCACTACATTCGATGTGTTTAACTTAACAAAGAAAATCACAATGATGCCTATTTGCAAATGGTAGTGGTTTGGACAACTGTAAAAAAATCAATGGAAGGCTGTTTCCAGAACAATGTTACATTAATTGCAGTTTAAATTGATGAATTTTGTTTTCTTTGGCTTTAAACAATAAAATCATTTTGTTTTGGCAATATAAATACTGGTATTGACCCCCCCCCCCCCCCCCCTCGTATTTTTACAAACTGCAATTTTCTGTAAATATTGCGCAATTTACCTTTTCAATTGCTTTTGGGCGCAGCTTTATACGACCACAGAGGTCGAACCCTGAACAGTTTGGGCAACCATGGACACTACATTCATAGGTTTCAGACACAGAATGAATGTGTTCAAAAAACTGAAAAAAATGAAATTTGAATTTTACCCATTATGGTCAAATATTCAAAATCTAAATACACGGTTAAATTCAGCATATCCAGGTACACCAATAATTCATTTCATTTATTAATGGACAATATTAGCTAGGTTTTAAAAGAGGTTCCCTTCATCCCCAAAACCATATAGATATAACATTCTGAAAATTAATTTATACAGAATAACAAACAAACTTTCCATGAAGTTCTTCAAACAAATTACAAAATAATGTGTACATAAATTCTTCTTTTAAATTTCATATAATGTGTACATAAATTCTTCTTTTAAATTAGACTTGTTGCTGTATCGATTGTTAACTATATCACAATTTACAATTTCTATTATTTGAGCAATACAGCTCTGAATTTCAATTTTGATTAAATATTTGACATAACATAACTTCTGACACAGAATGAGTGTTGTCTATAATTAAATATTTGAAATTGGACATTTAATCTATTATGGTCCAATATCCAAAAACAAGTTACGTGGTTGGAATCAGCATATCAAAGAACCCTAAGAATTCAGTTTTTAACGAAATCGAACAAAGTTTTATTTTGGACCCTTTGCACATTGATGTGGACCAATTTGATAGCGGGGCCAAAAAATCTAAAATCTCTAAATACACGGTAAGTTCGGTATATCAAGATACCAAATATATTCATTTTATGTTGAAATCAAACAAAAACGGGATCCAAAATCTAAACACACTGTTAGATACAGGATATTAAAAATCTCCAAGAGGTCAAGACTTTGAATTAAAAATCAATGAAATTTGTCAAGAAATAAGCAATTGATACAAAGTATTAGAAGGTATTGTTTGTGGCCCCTTTTTTCTAAACAGTGAGAGCCATTATCCCATAAATCAATCCCAACCATCCTTTTTAGGTATAGAACATTGTTGTATCATTTTATAGAGATCAATACCATTATACCCTTATTGTCCTGAAACAAGAAAAATGATTGTCTCTGGTCCATTTTTGGCCCCTAATTCAAAAATGGTAACGACAATAGATCCTTTTGTGGTATGGAACCTTGTGGTAAAATTTCGTAGAGATGCGTAGACTTATTCTCAAGTTATTGTCTGGGAACCAAATGTCTTCGGACGACGACGCTGACAAAGTTATTACATTATACGACCGCAAATATTATGCGGTCATATACAAACCAGGAAAGTCATTTTGCTTAATTTTTTTCAAAATTGATCTCGATTTAACGGAAATTGCATCGTAGGAGTTATCGACATGGTCAAATAAAAAGTACATATAATAAGCTTTCGATTGATACATAATAAAGCCGTTTGGTTGGTTGGTGCATTAAAGTCGTTTCTTAGAGGCCTTTCGAAATGTCACTCGCCTGTAAGTCAGGAATTTAGAAACACAAGTTAAACAAAATACATAAATAGAGTCATGGTTAGGCCTTCACCAATATACAAGTACCATATAACAACGTTTTCTATACAGGTCGTGAATATGTGAGTAGCAGACACTATCAATTGTTTCATAAAAAATAAATTCGCAATGAAAATAAAATCACACATATTGGGAATAAAACACCTGATGCAGATTCTTAATATTGACGACCTTTTCCTTTTTCTCAGATTTGAATCCTTTTCTATATTGCTCTAAAGACGTCACAAATCTGTCCCTTCTCTTTTCAAATTCCGGACGAAAAAATGTTAATGTAATATGAATATTATTCCTGCTTTGTACTAGACCGACACGCTGAGTCGAATTTTTCATGGGCTAGTTCACAAGGTAACAATCCGCAGGACGACATGTAACCTTTCCGATCAGACCAGTCTTTGCTCTTACTCCTCAGTGCCCCGTTCTTCGCGGAGAAGCAGCAACTACCAATTTAAGTCTTTGGTTCGACCCGGCCGGGGTTCGAACTCAAGATCCCCCGCCTTCAAGGCGAACAACATACCATGAGACCACAGAGGCGTTTCAAAGAGTGACCATGCAAAAATTAGAACTTGATCAAAAGAATAAAACTCTCCACACTGATAAAGCAAAAGATAAGTCAAGAGTCGTATTCGTATTCGTAATGCTGTATGAACACAAATGGTTGTAATTAGGTTTGCAGCAAGCAAACTGGAGCATATGTGTAATTTACATGTTACGTCGGCATTCTTTGATAAAATATTTTTGTGACGTTTTTGAATTTCCGATCCAAATATATTTTTTTCATTAGGATAACTGTTCTTAGAACATAATGATTTTATTCTCGTCGAATTGGTTCGTTACTTGGGTATTGAAACTAGACCGATAACTTCAGTATTTTCAAAATATGTTATATAGATACAATGGATAAGCGTGGATTCTTGAAAAAGAAACCATGAGCCCGGAGGGCGAATGGTTTGTTTTTCATGAATCTACGTTTATCCATTGTATCTATAACTTAAACTATTGTGTTAATTTCTTTTCAAAATTAAAGCCTTTTCTTAATTAGGAGGTATTGTAAGTGAGTTTAAATAACCATGTTATCGTGTCTAACGATGCATTGATAAATCTCAGATCACAATTAATTGGTTAACAAAATACAAATATAACACTTCTACCTTTAAAGATCTTTATATTATCTGTTTTTACAAAATAAGACATATTCGAACTTATTTCTATTAAAATTGAGAATGGAAATGGGGAATGTGTCAAAAAGACAACAACCCGACCAAAGAGCATATATAAAGTATATATAATAAGTATGTTACCGAAATTTCTAGCACTCTAGGCACATCACGATTTTTTCTTGACAAATAGAATGTAATCATTTTTGTTTCAAACATGTGAAAAAGCCAATAATAATCCAAAAAATAAACGGTAAAACTCGCTATTATTAAAACAAAATGTCCACTATAACATGCAAAATTAGAAAAAAAACAGAATTGGGACAACAGAGATAATACAGGGATTCGAACCTAAACCGACAAATCCCTATCTTTTAACTCGTTGATTTTAAGCATGTTAACCTCGCGGCTACCAACTTATACTATACGACTGCCCATTGTGTATATATAAAGGTACAACCCCTGTGTGATCGATGTTCATTTATATATATATAATAGACATCTAAGTTGTAACCCATTGGTAGCCGAGAGGTTTCGTCGATGTGTTGATGTCAGTCATTCATAACAGATTTCAATGAAGGGTTCGATTCCCAGTGAAGGCATATACAAATTACAAAAATTAAAGGTAAGTTTTTAAATTAATTCCATTAGTGAACAGAAATCAGTAAATTAGCCAATTCAAACTTAATGAAATTAGACGCTCAAAGGAAACAATTGAATATAATTTGGTGAGTCCATTTCAGTGGCAGATTTAGGAAGCGTTGATTCTAGAAAAAGAATCCACGGTAAATGAATAGGCTGACGTCACCACAATGGTTTAATGTAAAATAATGAACTATTAACATACGAGTGACAGATTTGAATCATAATTTTTAATAACTTAAAAAAAAAATAGTTACCATAAAGTCTTTTACGTTTTCTTTCTGCTGAAAATATTTGAAAAAGCGTAAGATTACTTATATGCAAACTACATAGTTTAATCATATGATAATGTTCATTTCAAAGATACCAGATTTGATTTTCATTTAAATCTACAAACAAAACAGAAACATTGACTGTGGACTTACATGTATCTAAAGCTTAAGAATAAAGACAAAAGTATAACAATAACATTTACACAAGATTTTTCTTTTTGTATTAATATGTCAGAGTCAATCCTGAATCGTTTTTACAGTTTAAAGTGGTTTACTTAAATAGAATTGTGTCCACTGTTCGGGTTTTCTTGATACATCGTGATTACAATTGCTTACAAAATAACATGAACAATTTAGAGAGAAGGATTTGCTCATACTAGTCTCAGATTGATAACTGTTCTTAACAATAATTTGTGTACAGCAAAGAGAGCAGGGTGTGTTTATCCTGGACACAGTATAGTAAATGTTCGTAACTTGTACAGCAAAAGAGGACTTGCTTATCTTTTGACACAGCATGATAATTGTTCTTAACAATATAATGGGTACACACAGAGAGTAGGACGTGCTTATCCTTGACACAGCATGATAATTGTTCTTAATAAAAAAAGGTTCACAGAGAGAAGCAGGATGCGCTTATCAGTGTTATTGCAAGATAATTCTATTTTTTTACAATATCATTGTTATTGAATAGAAAGCATATTGTTCTTATCCTTAAAACAGTGTGCCAACTCTGAAACTAATTGATTACGGCTCCCTTCTAACAGTATAATGACTACAGCGTTCACAGAAGGATGTGATTTTCATTGATATAAAAAGAAGATGTGGTATGATTGCCAATGAGACAACTCTTCACAAGAGACAAAATGACACATAAATTAACAACTATAGGTCACCGTATGGCCTTCAAACTTGAGTAAAACCCATACTACATAGTCAGCTATAAAAAGCCCCGAAATGACAAATGTAAAACAATTCGAACGAGAAAACGAACGGCTTAATTTGTGTACAAAAAAACTAACGTAAAACAAATATGTACCACAGCTATGACACCACATGATCGTTGATATTAACTAGATATGTCATCAAAGCGGGACTGATACATGTATTTAATAGCAATTCTCTGTAACCACCAACCAAGACGCGGCACGCATAGTCTCAGATTTTCTTGAAATTTTGTTTGTTGGTAGCTATTGATAAACAAACAAAAAATATGTTGACAAAAATTGTCTGTATGTCCCCGTTGCCATGGTAACAGGTCCCCTTGGATTTTGCCTCAAAAATGCATAATTTGACAAACAAAAATGACCCATTTTAAGCAGTTATCATGCACACATTTCAATTTTGATGAATATTTTGACATTTGTTTATTAAAATATAACACTTAATAAGTAGGATGAAAGATAAAAATTAATTCTGATAAAAAGGGAAAAAGGGGCCAGCACTGATTTAAATAACGGAGTTTTCGTTGTATTCCAGAAGGCAAATTATAGGCATTTTGCTTGACATAATTTCACACTTTTGCATCCGCAACTAATTATATTGAGGTAAAAATGTAAACTATCACTATTGCCTAGGAGTAATTTATAACTAAAGGTTTGGGAAATAGGTTGCTAGGGTGGTTGCTATGGGAACGTAAAAGTGTCATTTTTGTTATTTTGTAAAAGAATTTTGATCTTGTTATTAAAATAGCTCAAAAACAGTGACAGATACAGGATGAAAATCACTTGAGACATGTTGTGCATTCAATGACATTAAAGTTGACCCAAAGGTCAAAAATTATTGATGACCTTGACCTTTGACCTTCAGTCTTTTTTTATTAAATTTTGTAAAGAAATTGTAATAAGTAAATTCATACAGTATATAGAAAAGGTGTTCAGAATGATTAGTGAAATTGAGAATGGAAATGGGGAATATGTCAATGAGACAACAACCCGACCAAAGAGCAGACAACACCCGAAGGCCACAAATGGGTCTTCAACGCAGCGAGAAAATCCCGCACCGGGAGGTGGTTCTCAGCTGGCCCCTAAATGAAATTATGTACTGGTTTAGTGAAAATGGACGTCACAGTAAACTCCAAAATATATAAAGGAACTAAAATTTAAAAAACATACAAGACTAACAAAGGCCAGAGGCTCCTGACTTGGGACAGGCGCAAAAATGCGAGATCTCAACCCTCCCCCTATACATTTTGTACCTCTAGCCAATTTAGAATAAACACACACATAGCAATACGCACAGTAAAACTCAGTTTAAAAGAAGTCCGAGTCCGATGTCGGAATAGGTAACAAAAGAAACTAAGCAAAATGACAATGATACATAAATTAACAAAGGACTACTAGCAGTTACTGACATGCCAGCTCCAGACCTCAATTAAACTAATTGAAAGATTATGTCTTCATCATATGAGAATTAGGTACAATCCCTCCCGTTAGAGGTTTAGTATCATACCATCATAAAATACATGAGAAGAACATAACCCGTATCATGCCAACAACTGGTTTTAGAATAAATGTGTTTATTTCCGATGCAAAGACCCTATGAGTGAGACCTGACAACAGTATCATAACTATATCCATTCCGAATAAGTCTGTTTAAAGGTTTGGTTAGCTTTTGAGGTGAATGCCGACATTTTTATGCTTTGTAAAGAATATTACCATAAAATATTGGATGTGAAATACCTGAACGTATACGATGTATAAGATTGCTTTTATTTGGTAATAAAACAAAATGCCGGAGGTCAAGGTCATGTCATAAGTTCTTAGCAACGACCCTTACTTGATATAAAAGTACCTAGCAGCCATACATATTTGGGTTCAGATTAATATGAACTATGATATAGATCCTAATTGAAAGATAAGGGGTCAGTATTGTCAACATTGACTTTAGCAGCCATTCTCGTATAGTTAGAAAATGCCTAGCAACCATCACTGTTTTGGTGCCTTGGGTCAAAATTCCGAAATTTTGAAACTGAACTTGTAATTCTCATTCCAATTAAACTTTCGAATTCCTTTTAAGAACAGAAATTGTGTTTCTTAAATAATTCACATACATGATTTTATTCATGTGAATTTCAGTTAATCACCAGCCACTTTGTCTCTTGTTCTGACTTGAAATACAAATGCTGTTTTTTCCAGGCATATATACATGTATATATAAAGTAGTTAGAGCAAGATAGGAATGTTATGGTCAGTAGGTATTGATCAATCGTAAATTTTCAGAACAACTGGACAACATTAAATGTCAGCTTTAAGCAAATTTCGCAGTTATTTTACTTCATAATGTTTTAGATAAAAAGTTACAAAAAACTTTGAAGACTTTAAAAGACGATTTTAACGCATTTTCTTCTTTTTTTGCGAGTCTAGCCTACAGGGCAAATTGAGTTATTCATCACTTATCGTCCGTCTTCGTTGTCTGTAAACTTTTGCAAAAGTCTTGTCCTTTGAAATAACTGGGCAAATTGCAACCAAAACATATCATTCTTTTTTCTTTTCCTGTCTTTTTCTTTCCTCTTCTCTCTATCTTGAAAATTTAATAATCAAAGTTATCTTAAATTATTAATGGGAAGATTATAAGAATTGTGTGTATAATTTCAATCATATTTTATAATTCCATAGCAGTGGTGGTGGACAACAAAAACTTGCTATAGCACTGTTGCATATTTGTTTGTTACATTACTGCAGATTTTTAAGAATGATAAGCAATTTTTCAGTGAATTAAGTTAGTTAAATAGAGCTATGTCAGTGGGTCACTAAATTTGCATAATAACTTCTTTTTGATTGCAACTTAATGGTTATATCTTTTTAAAACAGAAGAATTTACCTAATAAAAAAAATAATTATTGTAGTTTCTCAGTAGACCTGGGATCAATGGTTAAAGAGACTTGAAACTTAAAGTCCCTTTTTCATGTCCCAAAATCAACCTGCGAATGGTTGTTTTGTGTGCATGTCTGTAACTCTGTGTTCAAACATTGCTAAGTATACATTATTGATTTTGATTAAAACAATAATATATGACATTGAAGATGCATGGATGACAAAGGGTAATTTTCACATCAATAAACTTAATATGATGTTTTTATTCTTTTGTCCGATTAAGATGGAGACTTTTAATTTTGAGGCAAATTCTTATTTATTTCATTGAAAAAATATTTTATCTCATAGTATTCAAATATACTAATACCTTCTCTGATAAATGTAACCTATTAAAATTATGGATTAATTACAGATAATTGTTGCACAGATTTTGCAAGAAAAACAGACACCACTTGGATTCTTTACTCATACAGATTTTCATTTTTGTCTTTTCTCACAAAATACATTACGTTTTAATCCTCACTTTATCATCTTTCAAACAAGATTTACAGATCATTTGTTTAATGCCCTACCGAATTAGACTTCTTACCTTTATTTGTGACATTTTTACCTATTGTGTCTGTTTGTTTTGTTCACGCATAATTATCAATATTATTAAATTTGATGCGACTGTCGTACAAGTGAGAGGTTTAGCGCTATAAAACCAGGTTCAATCCACCATTTTCTACATTTGAAAATGCCTGTACCAAGTCAGGAATATGACAGTTGTTGTCCATTCGTTATGTGTGTTTTGTCATTTGATTTTGCCATGTGATTAGGGACTTTCCGATTGAATTTACCTCGGAGTTCAGTATTTTTGTGATTTTACTTTTTGTGTATTGAGTGGTCTGCCATGTTATCTATAAACTCAAGTTATGTCATTTTGTCAATTATGATTGGCATTAAGGAAGAGGAGTCTATATAGAATTCCAATTATTGTCCCACCCTTTGTGTTTAATTGTTCCTTGATCATGAAAATTGTCAATCATACTGTTAATGTATCAATACACTTAAGTAAAAAGACAAAACTAAGCCAGTAATTAAAAAAAGTAATGACTATTATTTTTGAAGAAATACTCTAAATTAAGATGTAACAACATTTCTTTCCAGTTCACTTGTGCAAATGTACACAGACATGAAAACAATTGGGAACTATATGTCAGAGTGTACAGATTTATTAGCTAATCTGTCCACTTTCTGTTTGGATGCCGGTGCCTTAAGAAAGAATTGGAACAAGTTCCAATCTTTCCAAAAATGATTATATCCAAAGAATTATTTTATGATTATATATTAATTGGTCTAAAGCTGTTACAATTACCTTATTGCTACAGCTTTCACAATCAAGGTACTCTGATATATTAATGTCTTTAAAAACAGGGTGTCTTAAAGATAAGTTTTACTTTATAATTGTTAGTTAATGACACACCTTAATACAAACATATATAATGCAATCATCTCAATTGGTATCTACATATTTTTTGTTCCGGATTTGACCTTTACTTTGTCATCCTTATACAATCTACCAGACACATATTTTACTCGTTTAGAAATAAAGATACAGAACATTTGAAGGGACATAAATACACTGTAATATGAAATAAATGAGGATGATGCCCCTGTTTGCATATCATATAAAGTTATAAAGGGACATAACTGAAGAACGGTAAACATGACGTTACCCAAATTTGTACTTGATCTGAGTTTTGTGGTAATAGGTATTGTGTATACGTTTCATAACATTTGGTTGAGGCAAACCTAAGTTAGAGAACGGAAACGAAAAATTCAGCAATTTTTCCATTTGTAAAGGGGCATAACTCTAAAACCGTTTAAATGACGCCACCAAAATTCAAGCTTGATCTGTATTTTGTTGTAATAAGCATTGTGTATAAGTTTGATAACATTTGGACGAGTTGCAAAACGAACGCTAAATCGACGCTACGAAGTATATACGTGCAAAGACGGAAAAACTTTGATACATTTAACCGGAAATCAAAACGTAGGTATCAAATAGAACAGCAAAACCAGTTACATTATCTCGAGGGACATAATACGAAAGATTTCTGGAAATCTATAGGGAAGCTAGGACTAGCAAATGAACGTAAAACGCAACGTATATATCAGGTGCGAACGGAAAACGATGAAGTTACAAATGACACCGATACCGTGCTCGAAAGGTGGAAAACAGAATATGAATCGGCATTCAATAGCGTCGACTCATGTAATAACTATGATGATACTTTTCTAGCAGATATCAAAAACAGAGTGCAGAATGAAAACAACTACAGAAACGATATCGATGTTAGTGACTTAAACCGTGAAATTAGTAGAGAAGAAGTTAAGGATGCAGTGTATAAAGCGAAGCTAGGTAAAGCCATTGGTATAGACGAAATACCCAGTGAAATATTACGGAATGATAATTGCATTGACTTGTTACATAAACTTGTTAAATTCTGTTTTACCGAAGGACAAGTGCCGGAAGAATGGCTCACAAGTATAATTACTCCAATTCCGAAACCCAAAATGGATCCGTTGAACCCGTTAGAATACCGTCCCATTTCAATTATATCCATACCATGTAAAATATATGCAGATATATTAAATAAAAGACTTAATTTTTGGCTCGAACAAAATGACATTTTAGCGGAAGAACAAAATGGTTTCCGAAAAAACAGAAGTTGTTTAGATCATCTGTATGTGTTACAATCTATTATAAAGAACAGAAAACTTAAAAAGAAAGACACATTTGTTTGTTTCATAGATGCAAAGAGGGCATTTGACAATGTAAACCGTGATATGTTGTGGCATAAATTAATGAGTATAGGCATAAATGGGTTATTTCTAAAGGCTATACAATCCTTATATGATGCTACTAAAAGCGCAGTGAAGCTAGTACATTATTTGACTGATATTTTTCCAGTTAATTTTGGTGTAAAACAAAGCTGTAAAATGTCGCCTTCATTATTTTCTATTTATGTGAATGACCTAGCTGAAGACATACGTGCTCTAAATGCTGGTGTTGACATTGATGATTTGAATGTTTCAATTTTGCTATATGCTGATGATATTGCACTTATCGCACCAGACGAAAAGAGTCTTCAAAGTATGTTAAACTGTATTCATTCTTGGTGTATGAAATGGAGAATGACTTTAAATGAGACCAAGACCAAAATTATACATTTTCGTAACAAAAAGGCTCCGAGATCAGACTTTAATTTTAAATGTGGTGATATGCCTATTAGCTTTGACAATGCGTACAGATATTTAGGATTACATATAAACGAATTCATGGAACACAAATATACGATCCGAGAGATAACAAAATCTGCAAGCCGGGCGCTTTCTGCAGTATACACTAAATTTTTATCATGTGGAGGGATGTCATTTGATGTTTATACAAAACTTTATAAAACTCTTATTGAACCCGTGCTATTACATGGAGCCGGATTATGGGGACACAACAACTGGAGAGAAGTTCAAACAATTCAGAACAAGGCATGCAGACTCTTTATGGGAAGTTCATCAAATGCTTCGAATATAGCGGTTTTAGGTGATATGGGTTATAAAACAACAAAATCAGCCGAACTTTTAGAAACGTACCGTCTATTTTTGAGAGTGCGATATACGTTTGACTATAGAATAACACACAAGGTCCATATGTGGGGTATGAATATTTCTCGATCGTGGGACAAGAAATGTTATGAAATAGCACATAAACTTGGAATACATGATATTATTGATAGTCAATATTCCAACAGACATAAAATTTATGATATTAAAACAAAATTGTGTGGAATTGAAAAACAAGAATGGGTTGAAAAATTGTATCAAGATAGAAATGAACCAAATGGTAACAAGTTACGTACCTATAGACTGTATAAAAATGAATTAGAAACAAGTTCATATATAAAAAATGTAAATGATAGACAACATAGACGTATTTTATCTAATTTTAGAAGTGGGTGTCTACCTTTAGCAATAGAAACAGGTCGTTACACCAAGCCAAACACTCTTCTTAATGACCGAAAATGTAAATATTGTACAGTTGATTGTGTAGAAGACGAGAAACATTTTTTAATGCATTGTGAATTTTATTCAGATCTGCGATATGGTCTATTTTTGAAAGCAAGTGCAATTAACCCAAATTTTAATGATTTTAATCATGATGACAAATTTATTTTTCTGATGTCACATGACTGTATACAACCCTTTTTAGCAAAATCTTTATATTTTATGTTTAATCGCAGAAAAAATTGTGTATAATATGTTCTTTTATTGTAAAAGTTTTATTTATTCATTTTTAATGAATGTAAAAATAAGTCTTTAAGCGAAAGTGTCTCATAAGTCAGTTGTGGCTGGATACCGATATTTTAACTTCGATTGAAATTTTTATTTGTATTTCTATACTTATATTATGATGTATGATATTGTTCTGTATTGGTATGTGACACTATAATAAAATATTCTGTCTGTCTGTCTGTCTGTATTTTGTGGTAATAAGTATTGTGTATAAGTTTGATAACATTTGGTTGAGGCAAACTAAAGTTAAAGAACGGAAACGAAAAATTCAGCAATTTTTCCATTTGTAAAGGGGCATAACTCTATAACCGTTTAAATGACGCCACCAAAATTCAAACTCGATCTGTATTTTGTAAACATAAGCATTGTGTATAAGTTTCATAACATTTGGTTGAGTCAAACTAAAGTTAGAGAACGGAAACCAACTTTGGGACGTACGGACGTACAGACTGACAACGGTAAAACTCAATGCCCCCTCCGCTACGTCGGGGGCATAAAAAAACACGTCAGAATAATAATTTGATTTTTGCTTGAAATATTATTCTAATTTTTTTGTGTCAATTTTACGCAAAAATACCAGTTGAATCATAATACAGTTTTATTGGGGCCTCTTGTTTTACTTTTTTGGTCTTAATCTTGAAACTTCAATAAATGGATAGAAAGTAATACAGCAAATCATAGTTATTTCTAATTATTATGAATAAACGGATAATTTAATAGCAAAAAATACCAACAAGACTAATTAATCAACCTAGCAGAAATATTCTTTTGACTCCATAAAGGCGTTTTGCCCTTCAATGACTTCTAAGGGAGACGAATATTTATTGCATTAGAAAAAAAAATGCACAATCAAAATTCTGCTAAAAATTTGAGAATAACAGATTTCAATTCACCATAGCCAAACTTTAACGAGAAGCAGAAAAGACATGCAATAGCCAAATAAAGAAAATGACCCAACACTAATGTCACATATAACCAATGGGTATATTAGTCAGTGCAATACAGATATTATTTTAATGGGTACGTAAATGTCAAAGTAATACTTAAGTAAATCAAGGCCTTTTTTATCGCATTTTTTTTTCTAATGCAATAAATATTATATATACAACAACAACAAAAAACTGAATCGTTAAACCATTCTTACCTTGGGAATCATCAGTATCATATGATTTCTTCTTCATATCATCAATGTCTTTTACACATGTTGCCATCCTTTCATCTTGCTTTGCAATCTGTTCAGCTTGCTCTGCCATCTGTTCAGCTTGCTCTGCCATCTGTTCATCTTGCTTTGTCATCTGTTCAGCTTGCTCTGCCATCTGTTCATCTTGCTTTGTCATCTGTTCATCTTGCTTTGTCAACTGTCCATCGAGTTTTTCCATCTGTCCATCCTGTTTTGTTAACCGTTCATCAATTTCCTTAAATTTGATGTCATATTTGCATTCTAAACTTAATAACTGCAGTGTCAAGTCATCTAGACTTTCTTGTGTGTCGATATCTTTTTCTTGATTCGCTTTTTAAGTAAATTCCAGTTTCTCAATCTTTTTCCTACAGGCTTCTATCTTCTCTGTATATATCTCTACTGATCCTTGGATATCACAAAACTCAGAAGCAAGTTTTTGTGCACCAACTTTTCCTCTCTGAAGAGATTCGTTAAGTTGCTGAATTTTAATTTCATGCTTTTTTCTAATAGTCGTTTCGTTGTCAATTACTGATTGGAGATTATTGATCATGCCAGTGTGCCCCTCTTGTGACATCTGATGGTTGTGAAGCAAGTTTAGAATATCTATAAGTGATTTGTCCAAGACAATGAGTTGTGCAGACTGTGCTTCCCTCAATAGTGATGGTCCACCTAGACGTCTAATGGCCTATATATAAACATTATAAATTGATATGAAGTATTTTAAGTCAGTTTGCAAACCGACAAAAAAAATTTAAACACTAATGGTAATTTTTGACTTGTAAATTGCATAGAAGACAAATAATTGGAATTGCTCAATATGGTTCTTATATTTGTGGACTTTGTCATGTTTGTGGAAATACATGTGTACAGATATAAGTGTCAATTGTTACAAAACATTAAATTTCCTACAGACGGACAAGTAGACATGCAGATATACAGACAAGACAGAGTGATTCCTAGATCCCCCTACCCCAACCCCTAATATAAAACAACTTTATTTACTGTCTACATGCTCATAATTAACAAGCATTCTGAGAGTATTGCATGGCAATACATAGGCCCCTACCGGTTAAAAATTCATTGTAATGGAAAAAAATGCTAACTTGATCTATAGCTTGTCATGGTGTAACCTACTAGTATATAAGAATAATCAAGTCAATATCTTCAAGCATGAAGGAAAAAGTGAGGAAAACTGACTATTTGAGTGAATTTAACGACCAAGGACCATAACTCTGCACAAAATCATCAGACCGGAAAAAAATTCTAACTTGATCTGTAACTTGTCATGATTAAACTATATACCAATTATCAAATCAATATCTTCAAGCATTTCGAAAAAAAGTGCAGAAAACTGATTATTTGAGTGAATTTTCTAAGTCCAAGGATATGGTCCTTGGACTATTAAAATTCACTCAAATAATCAGTTTTCTGATTAAAATGTTCTGCACAAAATGTTCAGACCGAAACAAAATTCAAACATTATCTGTAACTTGTCATGATAAAACAATACAACAAATATCAAATCAATATCTTCAAGCACGAAGAAAAAAGTGAGGAAAACTGATATGCCGGACTGACAGATGGACAGACAGACAGACAGACTGAAGGAGTGCAAACCTGAAGTCCCCTTCAACTTCCTCGGCAGGGGACTTATTATGATCTGTATATACATACACATTCTAAATCTTCCCAATACTGACTGAAATCTGTAGTGGACAATTTCCCATCTCCATGATGAGCCAACTTGTTTCTGTACCATTTTACTCGGGCAAGGTCTTCACCAGAACTTGTATCACCTGACTGTGGTAAGATATCCCAACCTGTCACAGGGGCACTTTCACGTGGTATCATGTTCCGTAAAAGGTAAACTATCAGAGTGGTATCAAAGTCTTCTGATCTAACATTACTTGCTGTAACATATATTATGTCAACACATTTCTAAATTAGTATAATAAGGGTATAATGTTTTTGACCCATCCGTCCGTCAGTTCATGAACAATTTAAACGTGTTTTACAGATGTATAATATTTTGTCAAAAAACTTTTTAGAGAAAAAACTATAGTCAGTATATGATTTGTCTTAAAGGTCAATTAATCACTAAAGGTTTTGAAAGAGTCCAGTTCAATCTGGTCCTCAAATTAATAAAATCAAATTTGTGTATCTTAAAATTAACTTTCAAGTTATATCTAGAATAGTATAAAAGTTTTACAATTCATTACATCAAATGATATGCCCCCATTCATATCAATAACTTGATTTTTTTATTATACCTTTGACTGATGTATTAATCTTTGTTTGCCTAAAATCCAGTGAAAAATATTGCATGCATGTCATGGCGGTGTGTCCATATATCCTTGCCATTTTCGTGCTTTTTTTTTGTCTTTGTCTCAAGAACCTTCACATATAGACACATATTGTTGTCTTCTTATTGTCTTTTGGTTAATTTTGTTATTGAGGAGCTGTCTCACTGATATTTACCCCAAATGTCCTTTTATTTTTATAAATAATTGAGTTAATCAATACAAAAAAAAAACAAACAGAATTCAAACTTACCAGAACTTGGATATAGTGTCTGCAATTGTATTGTTGTTATAAATCGATGCCTTTTCAAGGTTGCTGAAATGTTTGCAAGTTCATTGGCAAGTCCAGCTGGTGGATGGACAGAATCAAAATATACCCTAACAGCCTTTGATGCAACCTTCAAATTCAGGTAGTAAAATCTTAGGAAGTTTGACTCTTCTACTGACAGACTCATGGTGATTCCTCAAGTAGATATATTTTCTTAACTTTTATCTTTGATCTATGTTCACTGGTCTCTGTTACTGGCTACACAGCTGTCATCTACAAGCACTGTAGCTACACTGATGTCAAATGTCAAGCTAAATCATGTCTATCTGAAATAAATCTGCAATAAAAATGAAAACAGTATTAAATACTAGTCCATATAATGATCATGCAAAATGTGATGCATGGGTGGAAAGCCTACAATTTTTTTTTTTTATATCTTATTAAGGATATAAAGGACGTTCAAATTCATATATAAATTTTTATGTTGACCCTTACCAGGTACTATATAATTTCTATGGAATGCATTATAAAACTTTTATGGAGAGAGATAACTCAAATAATATCCTCTTGAATCAATTTAAAAATGTATGACCATCATCGGTCCTTGTAAGGCAATTATTTGTAAATACATTACTGATTCATTTCGTCTACGCCCATATGTAACTGACTGAAAATAAAAAAGTCTGTAGCCTTTTCTCACTTCGATATTTACAAATTTTCTCCTTATTTTAAGGTTTCTGCTAAACATGCATAAATGTAGAAAAAAAAACATCTTTCAGTGGCAATAATTCCTATATTGGTTAATTTAAAGTTTCGGTCACGCTGATTGGAAAATAAATGAATCCACAGTAAGTGCTGAAAATTTGATTTTTCAGGAGCATAATTCAATGTAGACAAACGCGGTTAGCAATTGGGTTAAATAAAGGGATCATTACAGAATAAAACAAAAGACATAAATGACAAAATAAGAGGCTCTAAGAGTCTGAATTCCACAACTGGTTAAAATATGTCATTTTGATAAGTGCATCTACCTTTAAATCAATGATTTATGTTTGCATATTTCATTTTGTATTCGTAAATGTTATTGTGATATTTTCGAAGATCTTGCATTTAGGATATTTATTACTGTTACACATATATATTTAAGTTTTTGAGATAATTTGCAATTTTATAAAAATTAATAAAAATTAGTCATATTAAGGCAATACACACCATAAGGAATCTGAAAACTTGGCCATGTTGACATATTTATATATTCTATTCTGCTTTTTAAAGTTTCTCTCTGTCTACTATAGTGTTTTGACAATAATACAAATAGGGCGAAAATCATCATTCAGGGGAATAACTCCTATAAGGAGTTGGTAGACAATTGCTATCATGTTGACTTATTTGTCGACCTTATTTTACTAAATAGTTTTGTTATTTACAGTTTCTCTTTCTATTATAGTTTCTGCAAAACCCCGCAAAAATCGGTAAAAACCGTCTATAGGTTGCACTTCTGTAAATATAGACAATGCAATTTCCCATAGGAACTCCCTTTCCAGCTAAAGCTGTGCCACTTTTACTATGAAGTTTCGTGAAAAATTATATCCTAGAACGGAAAGTTGATATGCACTACTTTTTATTCAAAGGTCAAAACATAGGGCTGTGCGGCATATTTTCAACATTCAAATCCCCGAACTTCTAAGAGTTTAAACTTATACTAAAATTTGTACAACCCCTACCTTCACTTTGAGGGTCCCTCAGAATTCAATTTTCGCCGCTACCATGTGTTTTTATACTGGTAACATTCCCAAGTTATTTCTCTATGAGATAAAACATAGATATCATATCTGGGAACCAGTACGTAAACAAAACAGAATATCTATGAATATTAAATATCTCGCCAAAAGAGCGTGGCTTATTAAACAGCTGTATTTACAAAGTGCATCCTATACTGACATTTATTCAAAAAGAAAACTCTTGAAAAACACTTTTTCTCACAACAATACTTATTCATCAGAAGTATAGCCTTAAAGAAATCACTGCAAATACTGTAACTTTCTTTTACACTACATTTTATACCCCAAACCCTGTTTCAATTTTTAAAGAATTTGAAAACAAGACTTACATTATTGTCAGCTCACCCTATGTGCATGTTTGCTGACATGAAATGGCTAGAACCTGTTTGAAACTATTCTGATAACAAATTGAAAGCATTTCAGAATACTATAGATGAAAAGTTTAGTGGTTAATCATTCCAACATTCAAGATTATATAAAGTATCCAATCCTGCCTCTGTCTCTAGTCCACATCTTACTGTATGCCTATTTGTCAATAAAAATTCACAATTTCTGCCTCAAATGGTCAGTTTAGAAATCTTGTCACAACAATATCATCTCGAACCATATATCTAGCATAATTCAGCTAATATATGATCTAGTAGTGCTAAACAAGGCCTTATTTGCAAAAATTGTATGTACTAAGTTACCAGTCTGATCTATAAATTAACTAAAAGTTTTATAGAACTTACTGCTAACATCTGTTCTTTGCACAACTTCCAAGCACATTCATTGTTTTTTATACAAAAGACCTTTAAAATAATAAAATCATAGCATTTACAGTTTAAATTATCTGTTTTATGACCCAGGGGGTAGACATTTTTCTCTGTCTTTTGCCATTGGGGCCTCAAATTTGCTAACCTTTTCTGCTGTTTCTGTGAATATGGAAAATTCAGTACATATTTAGGATAGAACATACTATTGTTAGATATATTGAGGTATTTTTGTATTTCTAGCTTGTATTCTTTTTTTGCCGCGGTCAAAAAAAGCAAATTCAGGTGTTACGGCTTCCTTTTGGGTTATCGACAGGACAAAAACACCCCAACAACAATATTCATCAAGGATCCATGAGTTTCAACGACTGCAAAGAGTAAATATAAGCTTTTCTTAACAATTTAAATTACAAATATAGATATATGATGAATTTATTTTGCATTCAGGGCCTTATGTAAACTATGCATACTGTAAACTGTGATCTTAAGCTGAGTCATCAT
Organism: Mytilus californianus; assembly: GCF_021869535.1. NCBI lineage: Eukaryota > Metazoa > Mollusca > Bivalvia > Mytilida > Mytilidae > Mytilus > Mytilus californianus. Next base: position 97,423,190 of record NW_026262734.1, on the reverse strand, counting down.
AAATAAGGCCCAGGGTTTTCTCAATCTTCATGAAATATTTATAAAACTTGATATTTGAGTTAATTTCATTAAAATCTCTGAGATAAACCAGATTTAGTGAAATTTTATATATTCCCTTTTTTACCCAATATAGGTTGCCCTTCTGTAAATATAGACAATGCAATTTCCCATGGGAACTCCATTTGCGGCTTAAGCTGTGCCACTTTTACTATCAAGCAGCTTCGTGAAAAATTATATCCTTGAACGGAATGTTGATATACAGTACTTTTTTATTCAAAGGTCAAAACATAGGGCTGTGCGGCATATTTTCAACATTTATATGCCCCCCCAATTCTAAGAGTTTAAACTTATACTAAAATTCTGTACAACCCCTACCTTCACTTTGAGGGTCCCTCAGAATTCAATTTTCGCCGCTACCATGTGTTTTTATACTGGTAACATTCCCAAGTTATTTCTCTATGAGATAAAACATAGATAGATCTATGAATATTATATATCTCCCCAAAAGAGGCGTGGCTTATGAAACAGCTGTATTTACAAAGTGCAACCTCTATGTCTAGTCAATTTTTGTTCATATTCATTTGGCGTGGCTATGTATTCATACATCCCGCCATTGTGTTATTGTGCTATGGTCACTTTTCTATGGTTGTCTTTCAAATTTTTACTGCTATACCCAAGTTTTTTGACATGTTTACCTATTATGTCTGTTTGTTTTGTTCACACATTAAAGGACTTCCCGTTTTGAATTTTCTTTGGAGGTCGGTATTCTTGTTACTCTTTAGTGTTAATAAATCCTCCAAGGGGTCAATAGATTATTAAGAACATGTTGACTTATTTTTAGATTTTATTTTACTGAACATTTTGGCTATATATGGTTGACTTGTTTGTAGAATTTATTTTACCGAACATTTTTGCTATATATTGTTGACTTGTTTGTACAGTCTATCTTGATATACATTGTTTCTTTCTATATTTACTAGTTCTACAAAATATACACAATATATTACTCGTCTAAAATACAAAACCTCTTGTTCAAATTTTTTTCTAATTTTAGAAATGTCTTACTTCCATTTAGGGACATGAATCATGTGAATGCAATTCAAAATGGACTGAAATGTAGTGGTTAGACGAATGAGTTGTACGAAGGTAATTTAAACCACACCAGTTCAGATGTTACCTAAGAGCAAACTAAAAGCAGACTACATTGTTTGAGTCTTAATAGAATATGATTTGTGTGGTTTCCTGTATTTATCATTTATTTCTAATTTGGTATGAGTAATTTTTTATACTATTATCAAATTACATAATACATTTGTTTATATATAATAAAAATATATCAGTTTTAGATATTATCACTTCTTTTCATATTTTCAGCTCTCATTTTTCCCGCTATTTAAAACAATTACCCCAGAGTCAGCTGTCTTGCCATTTTAAATAACAAAACCTGGGGGATGTTTTATTAGATGTACTCCGTATCCATTAAAACACTTGGAATACAACAATTGTTTCTAGGCACCTGCGCTAAATCTGGGATTGATACTGATGCGGTTCTAGTATATTTTAACCCACTAGAAACCAGGGTTAAACATTTTTTTTTATATAAAATAAAATTGAGAATGGAAATGGGGAATATGTCAAAGAGACAACAACCCGACTAAAGAGCAGACAACAGCCGAAGGCCACCAATGGGTCTTCAACGCAGCGAGAAAATCCCGCACCCGGAGGTGGTCCTCAGCTGGCCCCTAAATAAAATTGTGTACTAGTTCAGTGAAAATGAACGTCACACTAAACTTCAAAACATCTAAATGAACTAAAATTAAATCAAAGCACCGTCGATGTTGTGATCCAGCCATATTCATAGCTAGTCTGATATTCTTTCTGACCATACTTTTTCGATATTTTTTTCTCTTTTCATTTCCAATCTTACTGTTAAACTTCTATGGTATTGTCCACATGTAGGGAATTTCGCAATATTGATGCAAATAATGATATATATATCTATTGATATTTCAATTTTAGACTCTGCCAGATTTTTTTTTATAAATACTTGCAATTTAATGGTATTGACATGAATGGAAAGGGAAATCGTCAAACAAGTAATATATTTTTTTTATATGCCATTAATTATAACTGGCTTAATAATTTCCAGAACGAGGCCTTGGAAATGCAATTTCTCAACAACAAAAATGAAAAAAAAATAATAACTAATTTTTATCTAAATTGGTGTTCATTCTTCATTAAGAAAAATACATTTCCTATATTTCAAATTTAAATGTACAAATACCTAATGTTGAGATATTTTCAATTACTGTTAAATAGCAATATAATGGGATATAAATGTAGAAAAAACAAATAAAGTTTATTGCAGAAAATGCTCAGGTAAGAATTAAGCAATTTTGGTTATTGTTTCAACCAAATTTCTGATAATTGTAACTAATTAATTAGATCTTGATTATTGACTTATGTCAGATGATAATGACACTGATTTTACAAGTGAAATAAAATTTGCTTGCATATTTTATACATATTTTTACATTTTTTGTCTTTTTTTTGAAAAAAAACACGTCTGAATAATCATTCAGCTAGCAAGCAAAATTAACAGAATATTTTAATGTAGTGTAGATCAAAATAAATAATACATTTGTAGGTATACTATTGAGGTCAAGAACGTGTGTATTCAGTTAGGTGTGTAATAAATTGTGCCTATTTAATTATGTAACAGGTCATGAGATATTGAATGTGGTGAATTAAGACTGGGGTTGTTTCCAATTAATACTTAAACCTTTGAGTGTAATTATTTGAAAATCGTGACAGTTTATAATCATACTGACTCTTACTTGCCTATGGAAAGAATTGGAGTAATACCATTTCAAAAAAGTGTGGGAATCAACTTAGATATATTAACACACATGTTGACCTAAATTTCATAGAACAAAAACTTACTCAAGCATAAGATCTTAATATAATACTTTCAAAATTGTTATCAACTGATTCAATTGATGTAAAAATACTTTTTCAATTTATTTCATAAATATTAAATCATTATAAATTTTGATTTACAAAGGAACTATATGCAAGTGTATATCTAAAATAAAAGGTTTGTTCGACCAATCTTTTCTTAATTTAAGGGCAAACAACATGTCAAAAGTTGGCAGTTGATGATTAAAATGGTGTAGAAAGTTTCTGCAAGTCATAAAAACACATAGTTAGTTTCATGATATGTCTTCAACTTAGTATTCTGCACCATCTCCAAAAAACAGAGTGATCGCATAGATCCAGCATGGCTGAATCAAAAACATACAAGACTAACAAAGGCCAGAGGCTCCTGACTTGGGACAGGCGCAAAAATGCGGCGAAGTTAAACATGTTTTGTGAGATCTCAACCCTCCCCCTATACCTCTAGCCAATGTAGAATAAAGAAACACAATGCAATACGCACAGTAAAAATCAGTTCAAAAGAATTCCGAGTCCGATGTTAGAATAGGTAACAAAAGAAACTAAGTAAAATGACAATGATACATAAATTAACAAAGGACTACTAGCAGTTACTGACATGCCAGCTCCAGACCTCAATTAAACTGATTGAAAGATTCTGTCTTCATCATATGAAAATCAAGTACAATCCCTCCCGTTAGGGGTTTAGTATCATACCATCATACAATATATGAGAAGAACATAACCCGTATCATGCCAACAACTGGTTTTAGAATAATAGTGTTTATTTCCGATGTTTAATCTTTGTTTATTTCACCTTTGTTCAAGGTTTTCAAAATCAATAATATTTAGGTGATCTCAAATTTAAATTACACCGTGCATTGGATAGGTTTTCTTAAAACAACTTAGGTCTAATTTGATTCATATATTATCTATTTTGAGAAAACTATCCAATGCACGTTAATTTAAATTTGAGATTAACCTTTGTCATGTTTGTCCTATTTTTCTCAAAACTATATACAAGAAGATAAACCTTGATAGAATTTTACACTAATGTTTTATTTTTAGAAACAGATATAATAATTGTTGGTGTACATATTCCCAAAGAAGATAACTTTTGTTAGCATTTGGCTAAGTAGTTTTAGAGAAGATTTTTTTAAGGTGGGATAGAGAGGAGGGTATATATATGAGAGTCTGGTTTGGGTGCATAGAATACAGAATAAAAAGCAAAACGTTAAACATTAAGGGCAAAAAAAATAAAGAATAGAGAAAATTAGGCTAAAATAAAAGAAATATAATAAATCTGGATGCTAAAATAGAAAGACTAGAGAATAAATTGCTTCGCCGGGCGCAGCTGGATACGACCGCAGAGGTCCGACCATGAACAGTTGGGGCAAAAATGGACACAATATTCGCGCTTGTTACAGGTCTGAATTTAGATTGTAATTCAATATTTGACACATAATAGGTTTCTGACACAGAATAACTGTAGTCAAAGAACTTAGAATTGGTTATATGATTTGAATTTATATTCAATTTTTGCTTTTGTGCAATACACTATGCTGTTGCGAATTGACCTCCCCCCTTCTTTTTCAAAAGAATTTTTTTTTACCGCCCCTCAAGACATGGTCATCATCTCAATTCAAATTTCCAATGGAGTTTGCAACCATAATTTACCCATTTAAGTACATCATAAGAGTCTTAAAATAGAAAATGACATACATAATCATAGCTAAAATTAATTTACCTTAATCAGCATTTTTAAAATTATTCTAATCACCTCAAGACAATACAACATTTCTTTAAATATTATTTAAAATCAGTGTAAGGGAGGTAATTCAAAGTTGTGTTTGAATTACCTCCCTTACATTGTTATTTGTACTTAAGTAATTGTCCATTAACCAGGACACCCTTGTTTTTTCGCACGTTTTTGCCGTTAATTCCTAAACGGTTTGAGCCATTACCCCCAAAGCCAATCCTAACCATCCCTTTGTGGTATGAAAACTTGTGGTATAATTTCAGAGAGATCCATACACTGTTCCACAAGTTATTGTCATGAAACTAGAAAAATGCTTATTTGGGCCCCTTTTTGGCCCCTAATTCCTAAACTGTTGGGACCATAACCCCTCAAAATCAATCCAAACCTTCCTTTTGTGGTTATAAACCTTATGTTGAAATTTCATAGATTTCTATTTACTAATACAAAAGATATTGTCCGGAAACCAAATGTCTTCGGATGACGCTGACGACGATGACACTGACGACGACGACGACGACGACGTGATACCAATATACGACCACAAAATTTTGTGCGTTGGTATAAAAATGGCTCAAAACAAAATAAATACAGAATATGACATAACAATAAAAGTACAGAAAAGAAGGACCCCCTCCCAAACCCCAACCGGATTCTGATAGATCACAATACGGAGACATTTGCTCTGGCTTTGAACATGACTTTTTTAGATCTAAAATAGAAAACAGAATTACTGACACAAACTCTGAAACTAATAAATATGTTATAGTAGGTTGAAAATTCAGTGAAGACAGGAAGGCAGGAAACATAACTACATGTATATACATTATTTTAAATCCGTAAAAAAGGGGGGATTTGTTTGTTATATGCATGAAAGTTTTCACACGTTTGCTTCATGATAACTGGTGCTCAAATAAAGACGTAAATTACCTTTAAAACTATTAAAACCAACTCTTGTTTTCAACCCATATTGTTTTCCTTTCCTCTTCTACTTTGGTATGCCTTTAAAAATGTTCATACTTGTTGATGTTCAGTGTAATTGCTTTGGAAATTCCTATTTTCGTTTTTGCATCTGTTCTGTAAAGGTTTGTACTTTCATTCGTCATTATCGGAGCACTCCCGTTTGGAATACACTATTAGGGAGGGTCTGGATTGGGGTCCTTCAATTCTGCATTTCTTTAATTTTTCAGGTTATTTTTTTCTATTCTTTATATGTTTGCCCATTCGTCCCTATTCTTTATTTCTCAGAATCCACTTTTTCTATATTTTTATTTTTCTCTATTCTTTATTTTTTTAGCCTATTATTCTGCAGTAAAGGCCATTTATTTTCTATTCTGTAAACCCCATCCAGACCCTCATTTACAATTCGAACATTTAAATTGAAGGTATCAGAATACTAGAAATTACACGCTCTGTTGAGCGTTTAAATAGTTTTATTATAAAAGCAATACAATTCAATTCAAATCAAATTATTTCAGTTTAAAATCCAAATATTTGGTTGTCACCAAGACATACAAATATACAAAATTGAAGGCCGAGCAATGTTTAACAAAGACACAATCACATTTATACGCAAGCATATTAAGCATATTAAAGTATAATTATATTTATGTTTGGATAAAAGATCGGAGGAAGTGATATTCATGATATTTTTGCACAAATGAAAAAATACAATATTGTAAATATGAAAATAATATAATAAAAATAAAGAAAAGTATGACTTATACATAGACATAAATATGTATTAATTGATTGATTGATTTTCGCTGTTTAACGCATCTCTCAATTTCATGGCGGCCACTTTTTAATAATAATAATAATAATAATAATAATGATAATAATAATAACTAGAGGCTCTCAAGAGCCTGTGTCGCTCACCTGTATTTACTGATGCTTTGGAAATCATGTAAAATAAGGTTAAAATCATAATTAATAGTATTAGATATTAGATATTAGAATGATATCTACGTTAATAACAAAAAACTGCAAAATTTTTGTAAAACTAATAACTCAGGGGCAGCAACCCAACAACAGGTTGTCGGATTCGTCTGAAAATTTCAGGGCAGATAAATCTAAATCTGATGAACATTTTTGCCACCTGTCAGATTTGCTTTAAATGCTTTAGTTTCAGAGATATAAACCAAAAACTGCATTTTACCCCTATGTTCTATTTTTAACCAAGTCGGCCATGATGGTTGGAAGGCGGGGTCATCGGACACATTTTTTAAACTAGATACCCTAATAATGATTTTGGCCAGTTTGTCTCAGTAGTTTCAGAGAATAAGATTTTTGTAAAAGATTACAAACATTTACAAAAAATTGTTTAAAATTGACTATTAAGGGCAATAACTCCTAAAGGGGTCGACTGATAATTTTGGTCATGAAACTTATTTGTAGATCTTACTTTTCTGAACATTATTGCTGTTTACAGTTTATCTCTATCTATAATAATATTCAAGATAATAACCAAAAACTGCAAAATTTCTTTAAATTCACCAATTCAGGGGCAGCAACCCAACAACAGGTTGTCAGATTTGTTCGAAAATTTCAGGGCAGATAGATCTTGACCTGATAATCAGTTTTACCCTGTCAGATTAACTTTAAATGATTTGGTTTCAGAGATATAAGCCAAAATCTACATTTTACCCCTATGTTCTATTTTTAGCCATGGCGGCCATCTTGGTTATTTGGCGGGGTCATCGGACACATCTTTTAAACTAGATACCCCAATGATGATTGTGGCCAAGTTTTGTTAAATTTGGCCCAGTGGTTTCAGAGGAGAAGATTTTTGTAAAAAGCTAACGACGACGGACCAAGACGACGACGACGACGCCGACGCCGACGACGACGGACGACGGACGACGGACGCCAAGTGATGAGAAAAGCTCGCTTGGCCCTTCGGGCCAGGTGAGCTAATAATAATAATAATAATATTAATAATAATAATAATAATAATAATAAAATATCTATTATTATGTATAAACATGTATAAACAGTATGTTTATCACATACAGGGTGGTCAAATAAGAAAAATCAAGTTCTTCACTAAAAATATAACGTATAGGTCTACGCAACCTTTCAACAAGAATGATTTTATTCACTACGTATCTTAATGTCCCCTTGATGAAAAATAGAAACTGATGATACTGATGGAGCGATACTTAGCTTTATAAATATTTTTCCTGAAATGTTGAAGCATCAAACCCAACTTGTTAAAAAGAAAGACGCATTCAAATGCATTTCTTTCACTGTAAAGTAAAGCCGTTTTCTAAAATAATAATAGTCAAGAATTAAACCCTTGAAATAAGTTACTGAATCGAGACACAATCTTTTACTGTAAGGTCGGCGTTTTACAATAAACAATTTCAACTAGGACTACTAATAATGAATAAATGTAGCGAGGCGTAATCAAAAGCAATATCTCCTCCTTACAGCAGGCAAAGACGTTTTAAAATGGCGAACCTCGAACCCCTCACAATGAATAACAGTAGCAAAATGTAATACATTTTACATTCAAGAGGATATTATTTGAGTTAAATATCCCTGTGAAGACGTTTCTAAATTTTAAATGGTCAACAATGAGTAACCATAACAAGACACATTCAAATGCAATATTTTCTATTGTACGGTATCGACGTTTTCTTTAATAAAAATTGTTGGCCATGAATCTCTCGCTATGAGTAACTGTTATGGGAAACTTTCAAAGGCAATATCTCACACTGTAAGGTATAGATGTTACAAAAGAAACTGGTACTGCACTCTGACATTGGGTTTGATAAGTTAAACTGAAACCACACTCTATCTACATGTTTAACAAGAGAAACTTATACCACACTCGGCCATTAGCGGAAGGAAAACTGATACCACAATCTGTCGCCAGCGTAAAAAAGTTAAACTGGTACCATACTCGGCCTTCAGTTTTAACCAAAGAAACTGATACCATGCTATCACATCAGCGTAAGTAAAAAAATCTGATACCTGACGATAGTTAAGTAAGTGAAACTGGCATCGCACTCTGCTATCATCCCGAGTTAGAAAAACTAAAACCATACTCTCGTGTCAGCTTAAACAAGCAAACTGCACTCTGCAATCAGCGTTAGTAAGTGGAAATGATTTCGTACTTTTCGGTATTTTTGTTATTTTACTTTTTGCCGCCAGCTTGGATAATTTGAACTGGTACCACAATCTGCATACAGCTTTATCTGTACACCGTCGTCATCTTTAGAAAGCTACGTCAGCTTTGGTAAGTGAAATTGAATTCTATTCGCAATCTGCGCACTCAGTCGTCAACTTTAGTTAGTCTGACCTAAACTTTGAAGTTGGTCAGCACTATTTCTATAACTTGGGAGGTGATCCACAGACCTTCATAGGTTGACACGAATCTTTCAATTGAAATTAAATCCGACAATACTACACTAAGGTCAGTAACTTCTTGAAATGGTAGAGTTACAGTCTCCCAAGCCTTTGTTTTCTCCTTACCATTAAGGCTGTACCATGAATTCAGTCCACAGTCATAACTTGATTGATTTAGTTTTTTTTAAATATCAGTATTAAATATTTCATGCTTTTCGGGAACACAATTAAACTAGGATAACTTAAAACATGAAGTATTAATCCAATCAACAAAAAAAGACACTAAGCACAGATCTGAGAGTACTCGAGGTAACTGACAGCTAGTTCAAAGCCATTAACGACTAATTTTTAATTAACTGATAACAAAATCAATGTTTATACCAATAAAGCAATATTCAAAGATTTAATTACAGTGTGGCATTGGTAACATTTAAGAATAAGTTTATTTAAAGAATCAATAAGTTTACCCGGATCGTATATAAATTTCCGGGGTCGGAAAACAACGATTTTGTAAAAATTAGGTTTAGCTTTTCTTCGGAAAATGCATGTACCAAGTCAAAAATCTGACAGATGTTCCGTTGATTAATAGCGTTTGTTTCTGTTTGATTTTTTATGACTTCCCCTTTTTGAATTTGCCTTGGAATTCGGTATTTTTGTTATACTTATTTCGGTTGTTTTCAACTTTATCATGCCAGCTCCGAGTTGTTCTCATTGATGAATGTCGAACTGACTGAATTTTCTCTTTTGACGGTCCCATTTTGTCCACATACGGTCTCTTATGTCTTCATAATATCTATTTGAATTGATCAAATAATACACCAGTCATTATCTGTAACACCTTTTGGTTTAACCTTTTGGAATTTTGAATCCCCTGTGCTCTTCAACTGCGTAGCAATTTGACCTTTCTAACTCTTTACAACCACTCGGTCGATGCCAATGCTGATGCGTGTTTCATCTACAAGGGTATCACCATCCCAGCAGTCAGGACTTCTGCTTTGATATGAATGATCATTAAAATGGTCATAAATATGAATCAGCTGTTGGAAAAACTTTGAATTGTTCGACATTCTAAGGATTTCTATCTCCGGAATAAATAACTTTAGCTGTATTTGACTTAACCATGCGGATTTGTTGGTCCCCTATGCTCTTCAACTTCGTACATTATCTGGCCCTTTTAACTTGTTTAATTCGAGTGTCGTTTGTTAACTTGACGAAACGCAGAAAGTGGTGTACAAAATGTGAATCCTGGTGTCTATGGTGTGTTTATGAACAATATTTAAAGCCATTATTATCACTTTGAAAATGTGTAAGGGTTCATACGTAGCCCTGTGTGTAAAACTTAACTTATTGTAGTTTCTGCATAAGCATAATCTTTATATTGTTTTTTTTTATTTTTTGGTTTGTTGAAAACTTTAAAGCATCTGTGGAAAGGAAGTTAGGAAAGAACAAATTCAAACCTGAAGGAAGAAAAGTTATTTGACATTTTGGACATTTTTTTCAATAACATAAACAAGTCATGGAAGAGGAACTTGTTTACTATGGAATTAACTACAAATTCAAACTTGTTGATAACAACGAGACACACCTCTGCCTTTACATTGTATTGCTTACTTTGTGGAAAAAAAACATCGTCAGTTGGCTAATTAGGATTTTTATATGCACATACGTAATCATGTTAGATAATTTTGTGTTGCTGATCATTTTTGAAATTTACAAGTTAAACCTAGCTACTATAGTTCAAAATACAAGCAAAACTACAAATTTACTGTGAAAACAGAGATTTGTCTCGCCTGTCTACATACAATTCAGAAAAAAATTAAATGGACAGCAACATTGCTTATTAATTCAAAGTCGCTGGATAATGATCTTGTGGGCAGGGTCTAGAAATGCTCGAGAAACTGAGATGTACTGATAGTATTCAACTTTATACAAAATATCAATTATCTGTCAGAAAACTTAACATTGAAAATTGATAATTAATTCAAAGTCAGTGGACCCTGACCTAGGGACCACGGCCTCAAAATAGGCGCCAAACAGATATGTACTGATAATAATGCAACTTCATACAAAATATCATTGATCTATCACAAGTAGATCCTAACAAACTAACTCAAGCAGAAAACTTAACATTGAAAATTTCTTATTCATTCAGTCAAAGGACCAAGTCCTGGGGGCCACGGCCTCACTCTAGTTGTCAAACTGATATGTAAATGATGTACTGATATTAATGCGACTCCATACAAAATATAGTTGATCTATCACAAGTAGATCCTATCAAATTAACTTAAGCAGAAAACTTAAAATTGAAAATTGCTAGTTAATTCAAAGTTGCTGGACTATAACCTAGGGGACAGGGCCTCGAAATAGTCGTCAAAATGATATGTACTGATAGTAATGAAACTTTATATTAAATATCAATGATCTATCACAAGTGGTTTCTTTCAAACTAACTTAAGCAGACAACTTAACAATTGCTGCCGGAAAAGCAATCCCTAAGTCTCGCTTTCCGCGACTTTCGTCGCAGGCGAAACAAAAACTGTAAAAACTAATATTTCAGTACCGATCCGTCATTGGTTAAGGAACTACCAACATTTAGTGCAATATGAATTACCAACCCCCTTTAGTGGAACAGGAATTAAAAGATCATTCAGTGCATCAGGAGCTGCCGACCCTTCAAAACAACATGAACTACCGACCCTTCAGTGTAGCAGGAACTGCTTATCCTTCAGCAATAAACTTGGGTCACCCATGTTGTTTCAAAGGGTTGATGTTGCTCAATTCTTAAATGTCTGTATAATGTTTTATCAAAGGCTTAATAACCCCAAAAAGGGTATTGAAACTTTCAGAGTACTAGTAAACATATCTTGTCCTGCTGATCACTTTTGCAGTTTACAGTTTTAACCTAGTTCCTATAGTTTTCATGAGAACGGCCAAAAATACAAAATACACTGTAGGTTGACAGGTTTTTTATTATAATTATTTTCGGGGTGTACTGGTCGTTTTGCAATAAACTCTTTTATCCAAGCTCCTATAATTTTCAGAATAACGGCCAATATCTGCTAAAAAAAATTTAAAAAAAAGATATTTTAGGGGCACTAACTCCAAACGATTAGGTTGATTTTTCTCCAATCGTCAGGGTAGATACAACTTGTCATGTACGTCATTTTCTAAATTTACTGATCAACTCTGACAAAAATCACAAAACATCCTATAGATGAAGTAGACAAAATTTGGTTGCAATCCATTGAGCAGGTTTAGATAAGAAGATTTTAAAAAGAAAAGTTTACAGACGACGAACGACGGACGGATGACGACGGATGGACGGACAAAGGAAGCAAAGTTATGGCAAAATCTGATCTTTCCCTTCGGGCAAGGTGAGCTTGAAATGATTATTAGAAAGTAATGTTTATATCCGATTTATTTCATTGCATATTAACATTGAATCATCTACATAAATAGAAATTGTACCAAAACATGTTAATTTCTATCTCGATTTCTTAACAATGTCTACCTTGAAATTAATAAATCAAATATAAAACACATTTTTAACATTAAATAGTATAAGTAATACATGAAACAACAAATAATAAAAATACTATTAAAACAAAAATGATGAAAAATAAAAATAAATAAAATGCTTCGCTGAGCACAGCCAGATACGACCGCAGAGGTCTAATCCTGAACAATTGGGGCAAGTTTGGACACAATATTCAAGCTTGATAATGTCTGAATTTGGATTGTGATAAAATTTTTGACAAAATATAAGTTTCTGACACAAAATAAATGTGGTCAAAGATCTTAAAAATTTGAAATGGGACATTTAATTTACCTAGAATGGTTTGATTTCCAAAATCTAACAACATAGTTAGATTCAGCATATAAAAAAAGACACCAAAAAAGTTTAATTTTAGACCCTTCAAACCTTACAATGGACTAATTTGAAATACGGGCCCAAAATAAAAAATCTAAATGCATAATAAGATTCAGCATATCATACAGCCGCAATAATTCAGTTTTTTTGATGAAATCAAATTAACTTTTAAGTTTAATTTTCAACCCTTTTGATCTCAATGTAGACCAATATAAAAATGGGGCCCAATATCCAAAAAAGTAGTACAAGGTTAGAATCCAATTGAAATTGGTTAAAAGATTTGTATTTATTTTCAATTGAAGATTTCTTGCTATTGCGCAATACTGTGCTATTGCGCAATACTTTGTTGTTGCGCAATACTGTGCAATTAAAGATTTCTTGCTACTGCGCAATATTGTGCAATTGGAGATTTCTTGCTATTGCGCAATACTGTGCAATTGAAGATTTCTTGCTATTGCCCAATACAGTGCAACTGAAGATTTCATGCTATTGCGCAATACTGTGCAATCATTTGAAATTTCAAAAATTTTGCAGAAAAAAATATGAACCCCCCCAAAAAAATTGAAAAAAAAAATCCCCCCAAATTTTTTGAACCCCTCCCCCATGGAGTAATTACCCCAAATTAATCCCAGCCTTCCCTTTTTGGTATGGAACCTTGTAGTACAATTTAAGAGAGATTCATACACTTTCTGTCTGGAAACTAGAAAAATGCTTGTTTTTGGCCCCTTTTTTGCCCCTAATTCCTGAACCGTTGTGACAATTACCCCCAAACTCAATCTTAGCCTTCCCTTTGTGATATGGAACCTTGTGGTACAATTTCTGAGAGATTTATACACTTACACACAAGTTATTGTCCGGAAACTACAATAAACTGCTTCGACGAGCGCAGCTGGATACGACCGCAGAGGTCCAACCCTTAACAGTTGGGGCAAAAATGGACACAATATTCAAGCTTGATACAGGTCTGAATTTGGATTGTAATTAAATATTTGACACATTATAGGTTTCTGACACAGAATAAATGTAGTCAAAGAACTTGAAATTGGTTGTATGATTTGAATTTATATTCAATTGAAGATTTCTAGCTGTTGTGCAATACACTGTGCTGTTGCGCAATACTTAGTAAATCGGTTTTCAGACTACATACAAAGAATTAGCAAAAAAATTGTGACCCCCAATTTTTTTCTTTGGAAAATTGACAATTTCTTAAATTTTGAGGAAAAAAAAATTGACCCCCCCCAAAAAAAAATTCGTTTTACCCCCCCCCCCCCCCCCCCCCCCCCCCACCTTTCAAAAAAAAAAAATATTTGAAGAGAATTTTCTTTTGAGGAAAAAAGATTGCCCCCCAAAAAAAATATTTCCCCCCTCCCCCTTCCCTTTCAAAAAAATTGATTTTGAAGAAATTTTCTTTTTGAAAAAATGTGGTACAAATTAAGAGACATCCATACACTTAAACAAAGTTATTGTCTGAAAACTAGAAAAATGCTTGTTTTAGACCCTTTTTGGCCCCTAATTCCTGAACGGTTTGGGCAATTACCCCCAAAATGAATCCCAACCTTCTACTTGTGGTATTGAACCTTGTGGTACAATTTCAGAGCAATCAATATACTTATACACAAGTTATTGTCCTGAAACTAGAAAAATGCTTGTTTTGGCCCCTTTTTGGCCCCTAATTCATAAACGGTTGGGCCCATCACCCCCAAAAACAATCTCAACCTTCCTTTTGTGGTATTGAACCTTTTGGTTAAATTTCACAGAGATCCATACACTTAAACTAAAGTTATTGTCCGGAAACCAAATGTCTTTTGACGACGCCGTCGCCGACGACGACGACGTAATACCAATATACGACCTCAAAAATGTTTTGTGGTCGTATAAAAATGCTTGTTTTTGGTCCCTTTTTGGCCCATTTTTCCTAAACTGTTGGTACCATAACCCCCAAAATCAATCCCAACCTACCTTTTGTGGTATTGAACCTTCTGGTAAAATTTCTTAGAGATCCATTCACTTAAACTAAAGTTACTCTCCGGAAACCAAATGTGTCTTCGGACGACGCCGACGCAGACGACGACACCCTAGCATTATACGACGCAAAAAATTGTTTGCGGTCGTAAAAAAAATAATTATACATAGATAGATATACATCGCGTTTACTTAAACTGCACAGAAATCCAACAACAGAAATGTTTGATTTATTTCTTGGGGTGCTTTTGTGTGAAGGGGTTTAAAAATAGGGCCTCAAGACCTAAAGATTATTATTTGTCGACCGCCTTCTCAATTTCTATCCTACTAAATAAGACAGATTTAAAAAAAAATGTATGTTTTCTGGCGTATGACAAGTTATTCAGTCCAGATATATTATATTCAAATTCTTACCGATCAGTCCTGTTAAGAACATATATAGTTAGTAATTTGAAATGTAGGACAAAGGATAATTGCTTCGGAATCCGCAGTTCGTTCAAGATTTGCACAATAGGAAAAGACCACCATCAAAAGATAAATTAATCAAATATCTATGGGTATATCATCAATTGCCCACAGCTCTCTACTACCAAACCAACATTTCAATTCATAAAGCCAGTGCCTTGAAAAATTTAAATTTAGAAAAAGTTCATTATCATCAATTACATGAAATAAGAATTGTTATATATGGTACTACACACATGAAAGACAACATCTTTAAAAATAAATTTCCAACTTACTTAAGTGTTTTATTTGATAAAGGTATACAACAGTCCAAAATCCTCATTATACAATTCTTTACTAAATAAACCTCAATATATGCAACATGGAAGAAAACATTTTAAAAATAAAAATGAACATAACATAAATATGATTTGTTAACAACATACCAAGAACCATCTCAACAATAGCAAATAAGACACAATTTGTTCAAACATTGTAATGTTTATTTTTACACAAGAGTGACACGCTGAAATCTCTGGCCTGCTTTACTTATTTAAGTTATTATCATTGAATTTATATTGGAAGTATGTAAAATGAATTCGAAAGTTAAACTACAAGTTTTGCATAAACGTTATCAATGATCCATGTAAATGAAGTCAAGGTCTGATGAACCCAGCCAGACAGACATATACACATTACAATCATAAAATTGTTTACAGTATTTAAACTAGAGGCTCTCAAGAGTTTGTGTCGCTCACCTGTGTCTACTGTGGTTTTGGAAATCATGTAAAATAAGGTTAAAATCATAATAAATAGTATTATATACCCTAAAAATGATTGAGACCAAGTTTGGTTAAATTTGGCCAAGTAGTTAAATTAAAAGCAGGTCATCCCATTGTAGTCTTACAATAGTTACTGAAGACCCCTTATCATTATTTAAATTAGTTTTCAAGTTGTGAACATTTGAAATTGCCTTTTACAATTTTCCCATAGACCCCTATGCTCTATTGTTAGCTATGGCGGCCATCTTGGTTGATAGGCGGGGTCATCGGATATATTTTTTAAACTAAATATCCTAAGGATGATTTAGGCTAAGTTTGGTTCAATTTGGCCCAGTAGTTTCAGAGGAGAAGTTTTTGTAAAAAATTACAAAAATTTACGAAATATTGTGAAAAATTCACTTTAAAGGGCACAAACTCCTTATAGGGTCAATTGACAATTTTGGTCATGTGACTTATTTGTAGATCTTACTTTGCTGAAATGTTGCTGTTTACAGTTTATCTCTATCTTTTATAATATTCAAGATAATAACCCAAAAACTGCAAAATTCCCTTAAAATTACCAATTCATGGCAGCAACCCAACAACGGGTTGTCTGATATGTCTGAAAATTGCAGAGCAGATAGACTTTACCTGGTGAACATATTTTCCCCGTCAGATTTGCTCTAAACGCTTTAGTTTCAGAGATATTAGCCAAAAACTGCATTTGACCCCCATGTTCTATTTTTAGCCATGGCGGCCATCTTGGTTGATGGGCGGGGTCATCGGATTCCTTTTTTTAAACTAAATACCCTAAGGATGATTTAGGCCAAGTTTGGTTTAATTTGGCCCAGTAGTTTCAGAGAAGAAGATTTTTGTAAAAGTTATCGGACGACGACGACGGACAACGACGACGGACGACAAGTGATGAGAAAAAATCACTTGGCCCTGTTGGGCCAGGTGAGCTAAAAATGAATCAAATCAAAAATAAAATGTGAAAAACATAATTGATAAAGTTATCAAGGAACCATACAAATGAGGTTAAGGTCGGATGAACCTTACCAGACGACAACATGTACATCATGCAATCATCCTATACACCGAATATAGTTGACCCTCTGTTTAAAGTATCTGAGAAACAAACATAACCATGAAAACTGAACATTTACTAATAAACCATGAAGTTATTACTGCTTTACCTTCATGTTCTACTAAAAGTTGCAGTGTCATGATTTTTTTTCATTCGGGACTAACCACATAGTTAAGTAATAAACCGCTCCAATACCCCTACATCTACCACTTGATCTGTATTATTGAGGATACAAATGTACTTTCCAATAAGATGCAAGTTTTGAAAAGAATTGATATGGACTATAAACAGTCAGCCATCGCATTCAACTTTCTTCAAGGACATGAGCACATTTGACAAGATTTCTGTCTTAAAACGGGAAAGTAATCATGTTGAAGAATTAAAATCATTATCTTTCGAACCAAACATACTGTATCATCGTAATTTAAGGAGAAACCAAATACGACAGAATAATTGATGTATATATGTATAGATGTATGGATAAGTGCTAAACGTCCAGTGTCAAATCAGATGGATATTCAGGCCGAGAACATATAAATGGGAAATAAATATGAACCATGCTTTGTACTGGATTTACAACGTGCTTGTGCACTAGGTAACATTCCACATGATTACATGTCACTCTACATAACACACAACTCTGACTCAAAGCCAACCAGGCTTAGCTCTTCCTTTTGTTGCATGCTTAGACAAGTTAGAGGAGATGTAGGAAATACTGATTTTTTTTGTTAAGTTTGATCCGGTCGGGAAACGAACTTATGTGAGCACGATACCACGAGAATACCTTTGCGATGTTTTGATGAGAGGTATATTCTTTTGACTAAACTAAATACTCAAGTTTTGAGTAACTCTGATGATAATAATACTTGTAATATCAATAGAAACATGCATTTAAGCATCATTTAACAATTAAAAAAAGAGATTTTACCACTACATAGATTATTACTGAATTATATTTGAAGATAACCATCACAATATACAATGGTTTTAGTCTACCTATGTCTTAAACTCCAAAGAACATACATTATTTTCATTCATCAACGGATATGAGTTTATTGAAATAAAATATTAAAATGCATCAACAAGATAACCAATGCATTAAAAAACATTCTAATTACAAACCTTACAAAAAGGTTAAAGTGATTAAAATTACCTTGAACATGACATACACAAAACAATGTTTAAATTGGTCCTTGGCTTGCTTTTTAAAGATGAGTTATGACCCTTTCCGTCAGAAGTCGGGATATATAGTGTTACCCATGTCTGTCCGTTTGCAATTCCGTCTATTGTCTGGATTTTTATCATGTGCTAGCGAATATTAAACTCATTTTTGGTTCATAACCGTAAAAGATGACTTGCATAGCTAGTTTGCGTTTTATTCCAGTAAACCGACTTTTTACGGAATTTCTTCACTTGGTTCTCATATATTTAAAAAAAAATCGATGACATTTCTTAATGGTCGCCGAATTTGAGTTAAGGTAGCACTCCACAGTTAGAAAAAAAATTAAAATTGAACCACAAAATGTTTAATCATCTTCTATTCCTGGCATTCTAATACATTCATCCAACTGTTTGTGTCATACATGTGCATATGTATGTAATCAGTATCTTCCATACATTTGATTTTCAAAAGTTAAAATGGTGAAATATAATTCCGTTTTTGTGTATCCATGGCAACATTCTACATTTATTTGCCATACAATATTGCAAAAAGTGGATTGAAAATGTCACATATTACCCTAAAACTTGGTTCAAACTAAACTGTCAATGCCTTTGAGTGATACCGTTTCTGAAACTGTTGACATTAGTCTACCAAATGATCAAATAAACAATGGGTGTCTTTCACCTCATTTTTTCGTACAATTAAATCAAAAATTACGTATTCTTTAAATTTAGAAAATTATATGTGTTTGGATGTTTATGTTATATTTAATTATCACAATGTTTTAATCATATATCTTGAAAATTAACTAACAGATATTTTCCATTTCGTTCTTTTCACGACTTGTGTGCAGGCCATACATGTCGTTCCGACATAACTAGTTTATATTCATCTCCTAATAGATGCTTACTACTGCTATTTTTTTTTCTAAACGCAATTTTTTCAATGTTGATGAATACAACCTGTTTCATGAATCCACCAAAAATTAACCATTTTTACCACCATAAAATATTACTGACATCTGTTCAGATTTTGACTTCTTCGGAATTTAAAACTAAATTCCAGATTCTGACATCATTCTCTGATGTATGTTTTTAGTTTATAGTAACCAGTTCCTCAAATCATCATATTTATCAGGAAAGTCTGGTGGTGCTCGGTGATGGTATTTAATACACTATTCAACTCAAACAAGTTTTTATTCTGTATATAGTGCCACATTTAAGCTAGACACTGCAATTGCCATTCATAATCCACATTTTGACATGCCGCACGAAATGCGGATTTAATATCCAGTTTTTCATGTTTAACATTTTCTAAAATCTACTGGAGTAGTTTAACATGTCCATTTCTACAAACTTCATTCATGAGATTTTTCTTGTTTAAGTCCATGCAATGTCCTTGCTCAATAAAGTAAAGTATTAGAGTATAACTCTGTTCCAATAACCCATTAAGAACTTCGGTTAAATTAGATGCTTTATCTTGTAACATTTGAAACAGAATATCTACAATAAAGATATTTTCTTTAACATTCACAATCCGTTCATTTGATTGTAAACATCCTGCACGGAAAGCTGATAATATATCACGCTTTTTATTGTCTACTGTAAGAAGTATAGATCATTTTCAAATGTGCATTTTGGCTCCAAGCTTTGTGTAAATACTTGCTGGTGAAAAACTATATTTTTGTCAATTATAAATTTCATATTTTTGCTAAATGGAATACTTTCACACACCTGCACTACAGTAAGTTGAAGTATAGTTTAATGCATGTGTCTTTTATGACTAACTTTGTAGAGGAAAACAGAAATCATACAGAAAGCCCAAAAAAGGGGATAGTTGTTTATTTACGTAGAATATCTGGTTTACAGGATTGTGATAAAAAACTAGCATAAACTTACAGTGCAAGATGTTATTTGAAAACAAAAAAAAAAGAATATTTTGATATAATTTTGTAAAAAAAAAAAAAAAAAATCATATTCAAGAGTTGAAAAAAAGGGGGAGGGAATATTAGGGAAACCTAGGCTGCAAATAGCTGATTGGTTAATATTGACCAAACAGTCCATTTAATGAAGTTAATATATGTTTCTGAAGTTTGTTTCAGAAAGTGGAAACATAATATATTACATGTATTAAGAAATTAAAAAGAGGAGATAACTGTTGTCTTTTGGTCCACATAAAATATATATAGAGAGAAGCTTCAAATTAGTAGTATACATTTGGTAATTAAAGAATACCGTCTTTTGGTATGTATAGTGCGCATTTGTGTATTGTGCGCACCCCCTTTTATGGTCCAAGAAACTTGAGAAAAAAAGTTTCTTCTTCGTATAATACACATAGACATTTTCGGAAAAGTCACAGCTCCAAAATCAGTAAAATATTGCTTGAGCGTGATTTTTTTCGGCAAAGAATTAATGAGATGTCATGATTAATATCATGGAAAGAATTTATTGTAGCTGAATAAAGAATTTTAATAGTTATCTTCTTTTTATAACCCACAAGTTAATGTTTGTCGTTTGTTGGCAAACAGGAAGTCTAAACTGGAAGTTTTTAAATGGTCACCAATGTCGGTGAATTCCGTACGGAATACGTAATTAATACGAAATTGTATTATCTTGTATTATTTAATTTTATGTTATGAATTAGTGCTGAAATAAATTGTTAAAATCTCATAATTTTTATTTTTTGTTTGTTGATTCTAGCTGTTAATCCGGATTATCACACCACAATCAATGGGTCTAATCCGGATGTCAAAACAATCAATGACAGGTTCACCTTGTTCCTAATAAAATTCGTTCAGGTTACAATTATGGGATAATCATGTTTTCAATCATAATTTCTTGAAAGGTTTTAAACAGTTGTTACTGTTTAAAAGTTACAAAGTAGAAACGTATTTATAAAAAAAAACTTCTCATAGACTAAATCATCGCTTTACAATATTAAGTCACATGACTGGCGATCACCTGATACATTAAAAAAAATGGCGGTTTATCTTTTCAAAACGAGCGTGGTTTATTCAATTTTCATACACTTATCTTCTACTCTCCATGATGAACACATACAAAAACAGTAAGTTATGACCAAAAGCTTCATTGTGTCTTTATTAAGACATGGCAAACTTCAGGATTGCAAACAGATGGACAATCTGGAGCTGGCATGTCAGTAACTGCTAGTAGTCCTTTGTTAATTTATGTATCATTGCCATTTTGCTTAGTTTCTTTTGTTACCTATTCTGACATCGGGCTCGGACTTCTTTTAAACTGAGTTTTACTGGCGTATCGCTGTGTGTTTCTTTATTCTACATTGGCTAGAGGTATAGCGGAGGGTTGAGATCTCACAAAACATGTTTAACCCCGCCGTATTTTTGCGCCTGTCCCAAAGTCAGGAGCCTCTGGCCTTTGTTAGTCTTGTAAGTTTTTTAATTTTAGTTCATTTATATGTTTTGGAGTTTAGTATGACGTCCATTTTCACTGAACTAGTACACAATTTTATTTAGGGGCCAGCTGAGGACCACCTCCGGGTGCGGGATTTTCTTGCTGCGTTGAAGACCCGTTGGTGGCCTTCGGCTGTTGTCTGCTCTTTGGTCGGGTTGTTGTCTCTTTGACATATTCCCCATTTCCATTTCCATTCTCAATTTATCATAATGTTTAGAAATGCATAAAATCAAGAAATATACATGAATTACATAAGATTTTTTATGTTATAATGTCATAATTACATCATTATATATGCACCGTTTTCATGAAAATGAAGAAAACTGCATAATGTATGCTGCTTTAGTTGTTATTTCCATTATGGAAACATCATGCGCAGCCAAGAAACAAAATAATTTAAGAGAAGCTTTATTATAACTATTGACATTATCCTTCCAAATATAAAGTTGTTTCTTAGGTGTGCACATACTTCACAAATCTAATATATTTTCTGAACACCTTGTACCCTAGCGTAGTTAGCACAAATTTAAGAATATGTATGGCAACTTTTTAATTTGCACTTATATTTAGGCCAAATAAGGGCCTTACTGTCCCGGCTCTTTTGACAAATTTAGCTCCTGAAAAAAATTGTATAGAAATGCTAAAACCAAGATAAATACAGCGAGCTGAGTTAAAAGGCCTAATTGAACATGGTAAGTTAAGGCCACCCTTAAAAAATTCTTTGTTTGATGTTGCCTAACCAGGCCTTTGCAGGGTTGGGTAGGTAGGTGGGATTAATTTTTTATAACCAACAACATAAGTTAGTCATGTTTTAGATAAGCAAACGACTTTAGAGCAGGAAAAAATCTTTTTTCATAAAATCTGAACCGATTTGTGTAATAAACTTTTGTGGGCAGGCTGCTCTTTGGGTGGGTAGGTAGACAGCATCAAACAATTTAAATTTTATTTTTGGCCTAACTAGTTGCAAAAGCCTTACTTGATCATGCCTAAGAGACTTATTTACTGGCACATTTGCAATTAAAAAAAAAAGAAATACTATGAAATAAATGAGATTTTGAGTGTGTACATTGTACACTGTGTAGTAAAAGTCATAGTTCATGATTTATGCAATGCTTTTATTTAGGGCATAAGATAAATTAGATTTTAATATTTAGAATTCAATGTAAACAAATGTGGTCAGCAGACACTAGGCTAAATAAATGGTACGCAATGGAATAAAACATAAAAATAACAACATAACATAAAATAACAACATAACATAACATAACATAACATAACATAACATAACATAACATAATAACATAACATAACATAACATATAAATATTGAAAATTTACAAGAACTTAAACTATGATAACATGAATACCTCTTAAATGCCTAAATTGATCTGTCCAATAAATCAAGATTTGACAAAACCAACAAAAAATACATTCATCATTAGATAACAACAATTTACCACCACTACTGATTTTATGACAGCAACTGGTCCTCATCTGGCATCAAGTGTAGCGAATAATCTTGACTTTAGCTGAACAAAAAAATGTCAGGACTTAAAACAATTTTGAAGGATGTCAGACCATTAAATTGGTTAGGGTAAGTATGGAAATTAAGGATAGGCAGGGAGCTAAAAAAGAACTTTATTTTTCGTGGGGAGAGGCTTTCATTATAGAGGGGGTGACAAGCTTCTGGGATGTGGGATGTAGGGGAAAAAAGGGGGATGTAGGGGTAAAAAAGGGGGATGTGGGATACCAACCATGCAAGACCCTGATAGGTAGTCAAGATCGTTAAACACCCATTAGTAACGATCTGGAAAAAGGGAAAACAGTTGGAAGAGGGAAAAAATTACAAAAAAGAGGGATTCGGGAAATGAGCACCCCTGTGTCAATCCCTCCTTTTTCTCTCATTATTTCATTTGCTAATGATTCATGTTAATTGGAACTTAAACGGAAGTCAGACATTGGGGTAGGTAGGTATGAAAATTAATAGTAGACAGGATGGCAGGAAACATAACTATGTTTGTTGTTTGTTTGTTTGTTTGTTTGGGTTTTTAGCTCACCTGGCCCAAAGGGCCAAGTGAGCTTTTCTCATCACTTGGCGTCCGTCGTAATCGTCCGTCGTCCGTCGTCGTCCGTCGTCCGTCGTCGTCCGTCGTCGTCGTCCGTTAACTTTTACAAAAATCTTCTCCTCTGAAACTACTAGACCAAATTTAACCAAACTTGGCCACATCCATCATTAGGGTATCTAGTTTTAAAAATATGTCCGATGACCCCGCCTGCCAACCAACATGGCCGACATGGCTAAAAATAGAACATAGGGGTAAAATGCAGTTTTTGGCTTATATCTCTGAAACTAAAGCATTTAGAGCAA
Organism: Mytilus californianus; assembly: GCF_021869535.1. Classification (NCBI taxonomy): domain Eukaryota; kingdom Metazoa; phylum Mollusca; class Bivalvia; order Mytilida; family Mytilidae; genus Mytilus; species Mytilus californianus. Next base: position 97,399,062 of record NW_026262734.1, on the reverse strand, counting down.
ATCTGACATGGTAAAAATGTTCATCAGGTTAAGATCTATCTGCCCTAAAATTTTCAGATGAATCAGACAACCCGTTGTTGGATTGCTGCCCCTGAATTGGTAATTTTAAGGCAATTTTGCAGTTTTTGGTTATTATCTTGAATAATATTATAGATAGAGATAAACTGTAAACAGCAATAATGTTCAGTATAGAAAGATCTACAAATAAGTCAAATAGACCAAAATGGTCAGTTGACCCCTTAAGGAGTTATTGCCCTTTATAGTCAATTTTTAACCATTTTTCGTAAATTTTAGTAATCTTTTACAAAACTCTTCTCCTCTGAAACTACTACGACAAATTTAACCAAACTTGTCCACAATCATCATTAGGGTATCTAGTTTAAAAAATGTGTCCGATGACCCCGCCCGCGAACCAAGATGGCCGACATGGCTAAAAAATAGTACATAGGGTAAAATGCAGTTTTTGGCTCATATCTCTGAAACCAAAGCATTTAGAGCAAATCTGACAGGATAAAATTGTTCATTAGGTCAAGATCTATCTGCCCTGAAATTTTCAGACCAATCAGGCAACACGTTGTTGGGTTGCTGCCCCTGAATTGGTAATTTTAAGAAAATTTTGCAGCTTTTGGTTATTATCTTGAATATTATTATAGATAGAGGTAAACTGTAAACAGCAATAATGTACAGCAAAGTAAGATCTACAAATAAGTCAACATGACCAAAATTGTCAATTGACCACTTAAGGAGTTATTGCCCTTTATAGTCAATTTTTTACAATTTTCATAAATTTTGTAAATTTTTGTAAATTTTTACAAAATATTTTCCACTGTAACTATTTGGCCAAGTTCATTATAGATAGAGATAATTGTAAGCAGCAAGAATGTTTAGTAAAGTAAGATCTACAAACACATCACCATCACCAAAACACAATTTTGTCATGAATCCATCTGTGTCTTTTGTTTAATATGCACATAGACCAAGGTGAGCGACACAGGCTCTTTAGAGCCTCTAGTTTTTTATTCTATCTAGGGGCTTTGTTTGATAATACTCTCAACAGGGAAATTTGCACTCTTTTTTTCATGATTATTGGTGAGTTACCTTTAAAATTCGTTTGTTTTTTTAAAAAATGTTCTGTTCCTTTCTTCTTCTACTTTTTATGACTGTATTGGCTGTAATCAAGTTAATGGCTGATTGTTGTCAAGTGATTGTTGATCACTGGAAAATTCCTACTTTCGTTTTTGCATCTGTTCTGCATAGGTATGTACATGTACCTCCGTTATTATCGGAGCACTCCCATTTGGCCAACTGATCTGAATTTAAATCAAGCTTTTAAATTGAAGATATATAAGCAAATAAATAATTATAACCTCTGTTGAGCTTTTAATAGTTTAATTTATTATAAAATATATACGAATTAAATTATTTTCGTATATTGGGATCGTAACTAAGACTTATTTTATCATTACACCTGTTACTACAATAAAAAAAATAATAGTAGTCTCAGATAACACGTACCTTATAGAAAACCATCAAGATGTCGTTAAATGAAATTGGATACCCTGCATTTATCATGCTTTTCAATAATATACATGTATGATCCAATCGCTGAAAAAACCCCTCCTAAACTTTTGAAAACTATCATTGTGCATTGACAATATTAATATCTTGGTGTAAATATTTAGATACACCCATTCGGGCCAACGCCCTCCAATGTGAATCTAATCAGAGACATAAAATACTTGTATTATATGTCTCTGATCTAATACATAAAATTAATGATAATGGTGTAATTACGACTTTAGTTAATAAAGTTTATTATAATAGTAAGACACACAAAAGACAATAGTTACGAATATACAAAAGTCCATTCCGAGGAAATAATCAACAAAGACATTATCAAATTTCTGCACAAGAAAACAAAAGTATATAAACTGTTTTTGTTTTTCCAAATACTGCCCACATTCAACATCATAATGATGTATATTTTGGCAAGTTTTGTTTATTTTTTGTTTATTTTTGTTTATTTTTATTTTTAACCGTATATGTTTATAAAGAATACCTGGGCTATTCTGTTACACCGTTCCGTAATTTATATTGTTCGTTTGATTATATTCTTAATCTATTTATGTGTTCCAGTCTAGGAGGATTATTCATCTTTAACCTTATAAGAACGTTACAACATCGTATCGTCGCTACCTTTCCCTCTCTCACACGCGTATCTAAAACTGAAAATTGCAAGGTCATACCAGTACTGGAGAACATTCTAAGGACAAACGTCATCTTGGACACAATTCTTGGCTATCCACAGAGTGAGTTAATTCTACAACATTGTATTTGAACCCTTCAAATTGCTCTCTACATATTTGAACCTTTTCTCCGTGAAATACCTGAAATTTAACCGTTCTTGAAAGTACAACATTTTCTCGAATTCAACGGACTGTGCTATCAATTACTTTTGACATTTCGTTATAATAACATTAATTGAACACATTGTAAAATTGTATTTTATTTGTATTTTCAGCTTTTTACCATTTGTTTAGATTGGTTTGAGAATAAATTGTCAGCACCTGATAGTCTTATTGCTTGAGCCCAATCGTGGTTATACTTAATGGTCAGGCCATTACAGTAGAAAGTCTACAACTTGCCTGTTGTGTCTCACAGATTACGCCACTCCACGTCAGTTCTACGGCTACAACAAACGCGTCATCCCTTAACGTACAGTAAATTGACGACAACCTGTCTACACATATCCAGACAAGGAACTGCAACGTAGTATCGTTACAACTGTTACTACAACATTACGCAACACAGCTTGTGTGTACCAGGCAGCAAACCGCCAACGTTTGCAACAGTCTATTTTAATCTTACTATCCGTTAGTTGATTAGGAAACATGGATTCTGATCACGCAGAACGCCAAGATGACCCCGAGCGTCAAGAAACAAAACTCTAAAGAGACACGGAACTGAAAATAGATGCCAGACAGCCTGTGGACAATCCGTCGAATGTAGAGGAAAATCCCGAGACTAGGCGAGTACGTGACCTCACGGAAAAAGGCCAGGGAGCATTCACAGAAAAACGTGACAAGTTCTGTCAGGAACTAGAGACCCTCTGGTCTGATATAGAATCCCAGTTATTGGAAGTCACCATGCCACCTAACGAGCTCCAGCAACTCTTAACAGCACAGGACAAACTTGTAAAAGCCTGTACTAACTATCGTAGGCTCACAGATGAATACCTGAACTTTCTGAAAAGGACCAGAACATTGGACAGTCTAAAGAACATAGACGCATGTAATTTCACGTTGGATATTCGACTGTCCAAATTGGACCTGGCAATAGAAACATTGCACGAACAGCACATCGCCCTGACCAAGGCTAAATCTACTAAAACAAAGACCTCAAAGAGTAAGAAAACCTCGCATAGCGGCAGCTCTAACGTGTCTGACATGTCAAGCCTAGCACGGAGGAAGCGTGCCAAAGCAGAGGCCGCTAAATCAAAAATATCCTTTGTCGAACAACATGCACTTATCCTACAACAGGAGGCAATGTTAGAGGAACAAGCCTTGTTCAGGCAAACTGAAATGGAACAGGAAGCAGCACGCAAAAAGGCTGAAATGGAGCAAGAAGCTGCACGCAAAAAGGCTGAAATGGAGCAAGAAGCCACACGCAATAAGGCTGAAATGGAGCAAGAAGCCGCACGTAAAAAGGCTATAATTGAACAGGAAGCCACACGTATGGAACAAGAAGCCGCGCGTACAAAGGCTGAAATGGAACAAGAGGCAATACACAGAAAAGTGCAACTAGAACAAGAGGCCATACGCAGGAAGGCTCAAATGCAACAGGAGGCCGCACGTCTAAGCCGAGAAAAAGCCGAGCTGAAAGCCAAGTTAAACCTTCTCGAAGCACGAAGAGAAGCTGCAGCCGCAGAAGCCGAGGCTCGTATCCTGTAATACGATGGCAGCCAAGCATATAGCGATCTCCCTGACGAAACAGAAGACCCGCTCCAGCATGTCCAAGATTTCGTCAATAAACATCCTGTACCATCTGCTGTACAGGAAGTAACAGGACCTCAAAAGATAAAGCAAATTCCTGTTAAGATTGAGCTGAGTCATGAAGCACCAGCGTTCGTGCCATCCGTGGCATTGAACTTGCCGTCACAGACACCTGCTGTCTTACATGCACATGCTAAGTCAGCAGAAGTTAATGTATTCCCAGATCTGGGAACAGTAACTGGCATAGGAAAACTGGGCGTTTCAGCAAAGATCCCGGTCTCACAACAAAAACAAGGCGTTATAGAAAAGATCCCTGTCTCACACAAAAAACAAGGCGTTATAGAAGAGACCCCTTCTGCACACCTGCAACAAATCAATCCTACGTTAGAGATAACCAGATTTCTCCTACGCAAGGACCTGCTGTTCTCCCAGCTAACAAGCTTTAACGACCAGGCAGAATCCTTTCATACATGGAAAGCCAGTTTTAAAAACGTCATAGATGAATTACAAGTTTCAGACTCGGAGCAGATAGACCTACTTATTAAATGGCTTGGACCAGAGTCTGCCAAACATGCCATGAGTATAAGGGCATCAAATGCCAACAACCCAACAAGGGGCCTACACAGACTATGGGAGAGACTTGACGACCGATATGGTGCTCCAATAATGTTGGAGGCGTCTCTCGTCAACAAACTTGCCAACTTTCCAACACTGACAAATAAAGACAACTCACTCCTGTACGATTTGTCAGTTATTATCTCAGAAATAGAGTATCACAAAGAAAATCCTAAGCTGGGATGTTTGCTAGCTTATTTCGACTCTTCGTCCGGGATAAATCCAATTGTAGAAAAACTGCCATACGGACTCCAAGAAAAGTGGATAACAAGGGCTTCAAGATACAAGTCTAAACACGAAGTTGCCTTTCCGCCTTTCACAGAATTCTCTGCCTTCATCAGGGAAACTAGCAAAATAACGAACGATCCTGGTTTCATCTTTGGGTCAAAAGTCACACCAAATACAAAAGGTGCTGCGCCAAAGTTCACACCTCAGACCTACTATAAAGTCAACGTCCATAAGACGGATGATGAACAGCAAACTGGAGACAGCAGTCAACAACAAGATCTGTGTATCCTACACAAGAAAAACCATCCCTTGAATGAATGCCGAGCGTTCCGAGCCAAATCAATCGTGGAACGCAAAGAACTGTTAAGACAGAACAATGTGTGCTACAAGTGTTGTGAGTCAACCACACACAGAAGTCGGGACTGCAACGCAAGTATAAGTTGTAATGAGTGTGGAAGTCAACGACATACCACCGCACTTCACATAACTAGACCACAGCAACCTGCAAGTTCTCAGTCTAGCTCGCCCAGACAAGCCTACGGCGGGGAGCCAACAGAATCGGCTGAAATCAAGTTAACCTCTGTGAGTTCAACCTGCACAGAGATCCACAAAGATCCTAAGAGTGAGAAATCTTGTGCCAAGGTATTACCTGTGGATGTGTACCACAAGGACAGGTCAGACAAAATTATCCGGATGTACGCCATCATTGACGACCAAAGCAACCGGTCTCTTGCCTCGCCTGAATTCTTCAATTTGTTCAACGTTCGGGAAAAACCTCAAAACTACTCTCTTACAACATGCTCCGGCAGGGTAACTACTTCCGGGAAAAAAGGAAACAATTTCGTCTGTACACGGTGACGTACAATTTGATCTGCCTACATTAATTGAATGTAATAATATTCCCAATAATCGAGACGAAATTCCTACTCCTGAAGTCGCAATGTATCATCCTCATCTAAAAGAACTCGTAGGAAGCATTCCACCGATAGAGGAACGTTGACAAATTCTACTCTTAATTGGAAAAGACCTTATAGAGGCACATCACGTCCTTGAACAACGCCTAGGACTATCCAGAACTCCATTTGCCCAAAAATTTAAACTTGGTTGGGTCATAATTGGAAATACATACATTGACAAGCAAACTGTTACGCTTGAAGTCAACACAAAGATAACTAACGTTTCAATCACGAAACCAGAACAACTTCTCAACGCCTCAAGACCGGAAATATCTGTCAAGGACGAAAATCCAATCGTTGGTGAAGAAAACTACCCAAACTTAAATTCAGATGTGAAGGTTGCAAAAATGCACTCCATACAATTCCTTGAGTGTACTGAATCTAGTGCCAAATCTAGTAAACTCAAGAATTTCTCTAAAGGGACAGCACTCGTGTCACTAAAAGCAGAATCTGTAACTTCTATAGAAAATTCTATGGATAAAGAAAATTTCATTCCGAAATCAACAAGACCTGAAGTTCATGGAGAGGCAATCAATAGCATTCACAAACCTATTCCGAAAGAAGGACCTATTGCCAATCTCAATCTGCCATTGAACGAGCAAGTCTAATACGAGGAGGAAGCAGTATTGCCAAATCTGACTTGAATTTTAGTGAAAAGGAACCAGTAGTCTTATCTGGACATCGTCACAGAGTAACACCTTTTCTTAGACATTACTACGACAAAATCAAATATGGAGGACGCCACTCTACAGATAGAGCGACTAGATCTGCAGGATTGAACGTTATGACGAAACGCCTTATTTCGTCTGATACTCACAAAGATGTGTCATTTTGCCAAATCGGAAGACAACCAACTACTAACTCGTGTTATACTTACCGGAGGACCATCTTCGATCGTCATCGCCGTCTAACAACGTTGGAGAAAACTGTTCCCATAATCGATACAGCAGTAATGAAACATTCTACAGAACACAACAATGTCGTCCGAGACACCCTTCTTCTAAAGGACAAGAAACTGTGCCTACCCAGTTTCCCGTGGAACGTACTTATTCAGGAACCTTTATAGTGAAAAGTCGTTGAGATCTGATATTTCTCACACGACCAATAGTGGACATTTCACCTGTATATATTCAATTTATATTGGGATTTATTCATTTATGTAAATCTTGTATTCATATTCGAAAAAATTATGAAATAGTGATATCAGATAGACATCAGACGGGGAGTATTCTGTTACACCGTTCCGTAATTTATATAGTTCGTTTGATTATATTCTTAATCTATTTATGTGTTCCAGTCTAGGAGGATTATTCATCTTTAACCTTATAAGAACGTTAAAACATCGTATCGTCGCTACCTTTCCCTCTCTCACACGCGTATCTAAAACTGAAAATTGCAAGGTCATACCAGTACTGGAGAACATTCTAAGGACAAACGTCATCTTGGACACACTTCGTGGCTAACCACAAAGTGAGTTAATTCTACAGCATTGTATTTGAACCCTTCAAATTGCTCTCTACATATTTGAACCTTTTCTCCGTGAAATACCTGAAATTTAACCGTTCTTGAAAGTACAACATTTTCTCGCATTCAACGGACTGTGCTATCAATTACTTTTGACATTTCGTTATAATAACATTAATTGAACACATTGTAAAATTGTATTTTATTTGTATTTTCAGCTTTTTACCATTTGTTTAGATTGGTTTGAGAATAAATTGTCAGCACCTGATAGTCTTATTGCTTGAGCCCAATCGTGGTTATACTTAATGGTCAGGCCATTACATGGGCGCAAGTGATATTAGTGAAACTGTTACAGCTTTTGCATATATAAAAAGAAAAAGAAAAGAAAAACTACATATAGATCATGTCGATACTGCGTAAAACAGGTTCTGAGACATTTTGCCTAGTCTGTACACGAGTTATTTGAATCTGATGTAATTCAAAAGTTTGAAACATGTTTTATCAGGAGTGATTAAAGAATTTATTGATTCATTTTCTCGATTTCCGTTTAAATCTCTCAGTAATGATCATGATGATTTGTTTGTCGTAAAACATAGCAATTAAATAAAGGTAAAAAACAATTCTATTTAAACGAATTCACAAATATTAGAGATTTTATAATAGAATTTTAGTCAGGAGACGTTCGAAAGCAGTCATGTATCAAATGTGAAACAATTGAAAACATGTCTTCTTGCCTTATTCCGAACCTTGTGAGTAGTAGCACGTTGAAAATCCGGCTCAGCGTGTCTGACTGCTTGTGGGAGTATTGTATATAGCTGATTAATATACGGTATGGGTTTTTTTCATTGTTGAAGACCGCACGGTGACCTATAATTGCATATAGCACATAATTCAGTGAACTCTGTTGGATAGTTGTCTCATTGGCAATCATATATGTACCGTGCACGTCTCTTTTTTATACTGATTGTTCATATTCATAACATTATAATTGTTCACAAGTCTTACCATTTAAAACAATCAAACAAAAGGTTATACTAAGGAAACTTTCATATGAGAGCTAGGTAGATTGGCGGCTGAATGAATCTACATTTTCGTAGATGAGAACAATTTAATACCATGCAGCAAGTGTAAGAACCAATGGGAAAATAGTGAGGATGAGACAATTGTTCCTGTCGTGGCTCTATTGAGAGTGTATGACTTTAAAGGCCCTCATATATTAGATATAGGGTCGTTAAGTTGGTTACTAATTCCTTTTTCCTTATTCTTTATTCGTTACTTATTCCTTATTTCTTATCCGCAACGTCTAACAAAGCGAATAAGGGAAGAATAAGTAGCGAATAAGTAAAAGAGTATCAGTCGAGCGCGGAGACGGGGACATACGCGCCAACAGGGAAATTTAACATCTACGAACCGATAACTAACACCAGAGACAAGAAAAATAACAGAAAAGAAATCATTAAAAGGGGGTAACGTATAAAAACGCATAAGGAACGAATAAGTATCGAATAAGTACATGTAACATGGTATCAGTCCATCAAGTACATGGGTTCATACTACATGTAGTACGCGCTTACAGTGTAAATTCGCACCGAAAAACTTACAAAGTACAAAAAAAAGTCATGACAGAAACGAATAATGGCATCAAAAAGGCAAGTTATTGTTAAAACAAAATAGTCTAACATTGAGACGGTATAAACACGTTTTACAGAATGATTTCGCACTGAAATAATAATTTGTGGTTGGCACACTTGCCTCTTTCAAAATACCTCAAACAGTCGTTAAAATTAAGGATAAAATGATCAAAGCAAAGAATGTTATATTCATTTTTGAATAACGCAAAAGTAGCGAACAAGGAATAAATAACGAAAAAGTAGCGAAAAAGGAATAAATAACGAAAAAGTAGCGAATAAGGAATAAATAAGGAAAAAAGAAGCGAATAAGGAAGAATGAACCAATAGGGAATATTATAGTTAAGTAACCAACTTGACGACCTTCATATACTAGTATTATACTATTTTGTAATGTGCTATTTAAAGTTGTTTCATGAATTAAGATAATAACTTTGTATAAAGCTACAGTCGGTATTGTTAGATCTGATGTGTTTCCTGTAACATGTGTGACACATATAAATCTACAGAAGGTATAGTTAGATCTGATGTGTTTCCTGTAACATGTGTAACACATAAAGCTACAGTCGGTATTGTTAGATCTGATGTGTTTCCTATAATATGCGTAACACATATAAAGCTACAGTCGTTATTGTTAGATCTGATGTGTTTCCTGTAACATGTGTAACACATATAAAGCTACAGTCGATTTTGTTAGATCTGATGTGTTTCCTGTAACATGCGTAACACATATAAAGCTACAGTCGGTATTGTTAGATCTGATGTGTTTTCGTTAACATATGTTACACATATAAAGCTAAAGTCGTTATTGTTAGATCTGATGTGTTTCCTGTAACATGTGTAACACGTATAAAGCTACAGTCGATTTTGTTAGATCTTAAGTGTTTTCTGTAACATGTCTAACATATATAAAGCTACAGGCGGTATTGTTAGATCTGATGTGTTTCCTGTAACATGCGTAACACATATAAAGCTACAGTCGGTATTGTTAGATCTGATGTGTTTTCGTTAACATGTGTTACACATATAAAGCTAAAGTCGTTATTGTTAGATCTGATGTGTTTCCTGTAACATGTGTAACACATATAAAGCTACAGTCGATTTTGTTAGATCTTAAGTGTTTTCTGTAACATGTCTAACATATATAAAGCTACAGTCGGTATTGTTAGATCTGATGTGTATTCTGTAACATGTGTAACATATATAAAGCTACAGTCGGTATTGTTAGATTTGATGTGTATTCTGTAACATGTGTAACATATATAAAGCTACAGTCGGTATTGTTAGATCTGATGTGTTTCCTGTAACATGTGTAACACATATAAAGCTACAGTCGGTTTTGTTAGATCTGATGTGTTTTCTGTAACAAAAACATGTCCAACACATATATTGCTACAGTCGGTATTGTTAGATCTGATATGTTTCGTTAACATGTGTAACACATATAAAGCTACAGTCGGTATTGTTAGATCTGATGTGTTTCATGTAACACGTAACAAATATGAAACTTCAGTCGGTATTGTTAGATCTGATGTGGTTCTTGTAACACGTAACACATATAAAACTACAGTCGGTATTGTTAGATCTGATGTGTTTCCTGTAACACGTAACACATATAAAACTACAGTCGGTATTGCTAGATCTGATGTGGTTCCTGTAACATGCGTAACATATATAAAGCTACAGTCGATATTTCTAGATCTGAAGTATTTCCCGTGACATGTGTTACGTATATAAAGCTACAGTCGGTATTGCTAGATCTGACTGTTTCCTGTAAAATGTCTAACATATATAAAGCTACAGTCGGTATTGTTAGACCTGATGTCTTTCCTGTAATATGTGTAACACATATAAAGCTACAGTAGGTATTGTTAGATCTGATGTGTTTTCTACAACATGTGTAACACGTATAAAGCTACAGTAGGTATAGTTAGATCTGATGTGTTTTCTACAACATGTGTAACACATATAAAGCTACAGTCGGTATAGTTAGATCTGATGTGTTTTCTACAACATGTGTAACACGTATAAAGCTACAGTCGGTATAGTTAGATCTGATGTGTTTTCTACAACATGTGTAACACATATAAAGCTACAGTAGGTATAGTTAGATCTGATGTGTTTTCTACAACATGTGAAACACATATAAATCTACAGTAGGTATAGTTAGATTTGATGTGTTTTCTACAACATGTGTAACACATATAAAGCTTCAGTCGGTATTGTTAGATCTAATGTGTTTTCTACAACATGTGTAACACATATAAAGCTACAGTAGGTATAGTTAGATCTGATGTGTTTTCTACAACATGTGTAACACATATAAAGCTACAGTCGGTATTGTTAGATCTGATGTGTTTTCTACAACATGTGTAACACATATAAAGCTACAGTAGGTATAATTATATCTGATGTGTTGTCTACAACATGTGTAAAACATATTAAGCTACAGTCGGTATTGTTAGATCTGATGTGTTTTCTACAACATGTGTAACACATATAAAGCTACAGTCGGTTTTGTTAGATCTGATGTGTTTTCTGCAACATGTGTAACACATATAAAGCTACAGTCGGTATTGTTAGATCTGATGTGTTTCCTGTAACATGTGTAACACATACAAAGCTACAGTCGGTATTGTTAGATCTGATGTGTTTTCTACAACATGTGTAACACATATAAAGCTACAGTAGGTATAGTTAGATCTGATGTGTTTTCTACAACATGTGTAACACATATAAAGCTACAGTCGGTAGTGTTAGATCTGATGTGTTTTCTACAACATGTGTAACACATATAAAGCTACAGTCGGTAGTGTTAGATCTTATGTGTTTTCTACAACATGTGTAACACATATAAAGCTACAGTCGGTATTGTTAGATCTGATGTGTTTCCTGTAACATTTGTAACACATATAAAGCTTCAGTCGGTATTGTTAGATCTGATATGTTTCCTGTAACATGTGTAACACATATAAAGCTACAGTCGGTATTGTTAGATCTGATGTTTTTCCTATAACATGTCTTACACATATAACCCATATAAACTCTTCGTCAGTAATGAAAATATGAGTGTCGTTTAATTGAAATGTTTGTGTGAAAGTGTTGTGTAGTCGAATGGTTTGTGTGAAAGTGTAGTGGATTGGAATTATTTGTTTGAAAGTGTAGTATAGTCGAAATGGTCGTGTGAAAGTGTAGTGTATTCGAAATGTTTGTGTGAAAGTGAAATGTAGTCGAAACGTTTGTGTGAAAGTGGAGGGTAGTCTCAATATTTGTGTGAAAGTGTAGTGTTGTCGAAATGTTTGTGTGAAAGTGTAGTGTAGTCGAAATGGTCGTGTGAAAGTATAATGTTGTCGAAATGGTCGTGTGAAAGTGTAGTATAGTTGAAATGTTTTTGTGAAAGTGTCGTGTAGTCGAAATGTTTGTGTGAAAGTGTTGTGTAGTCGAAATGTTTGTGTGAAAGTGTAGTGTAGTCGAATCATTTGTGTGAAAGTGTAGTGTATTTTAAATGTTCGTATGAAAGTGTAGTATAGTTGAAATGTTTGTGTGAAAGTGTAGTGTAGTCGAAATGTTTGTGTGAAAGTGGAGGGTAGTCGAAATATCTGTTTGAAACTGTAGTGTAGTCGAAATGTTTATGTGAAAGTGTCGTCTTGTCGTAATGTTTGTCTCAAAGTGTAGTGGAGTCGAAATGATTGTGTCAAAGTGTAGTATAGTCGAAATGTTTGTGTGTAAGTGCAATGTAGTCGAAATGTTATACTTAGGCAACGGAATTAAAAGGACCATTTATAGAAGGTAATGTATCTCATTGATTATTTTTTAGTCGTTGATTTGTTGTCTCAATAACGTCATATCGTATTGTTTTGATGCAAATATAGAATTATCTTCATCTTCACTACCCCCAAGAGATTCTCGAGTCGTGATACGATTTTGCCTCTTGAAGGCTATGATCGATATAAGCCATAAGATGTATATCAACCTAATCAAGCTAATAATACTTTTAATCTTTTGGAAAAATAGGAAATAGAAGCAGACATTCACAAGTGTAGAACAGCTCATGCCATCCAATATATGAACTAGCGTTAAAGTATGTGCTTGTTAGAACTGTAAATAATTCAGTAGAATGAATTTTGAACTCTTAAACTGTTCATAGAATAAACGGCGCTGTTTAATACATGCATTGGCCCGTATCTTGCGAACATTTCGTTCTATGTAATAATTTCAGACATTTTGTAAAATGACTTTCATTTGATCCAGGCTTTCGGAAAAAGACTTCAAATTTATTAGCTTGTCATTTTGTAAAAATTTCTGAAAAAAAGACAATATATAAAATGCTTGAATTTAACAGGCATTTTAGAATGCTAAAATTTAGATAATGTCTGTAAAATATACACCAAATTTACTTTTAACCATGCTTACATTCTATATGTGCCTGTCCCAAGTCAGGAGACAGCAATTGAGTTGTTGTCGTTTGATGCTGTTTATCATAATTTTTTTCGTTTATTGTTTTGTACAGTTTACTCTGGTGTTGCGCTGTTGTACCACTGCCCAAGGTTTCGGAGTGTTGGGCGCCCGCTAACATGATTAACACCGCCACATTCTGTATGTGCCTGTTCCAAGTCAGGAGCCTGCAATACAGTGGATGTCGTTTGTTGCTGTTTATCATACTCATTTTTGAAGGCTGTACGGTGATCTATGGTTACTAACATCATTCTGCGTCATTTTGTCTCTAGTCGAGAGTTGTCGCATTTGCAATCATACCACATCATCTTATTTTTATATGATGTCACAAAGGATTGTTCATTGGAGTTGAGGTATCCTTATTTCGGGTGCAAACACGAGGATGATATCGGATCCCGTATACATGTATGTCAATTATTTTGAGACATTAATATATGTACTTTTACGTTAAAAAAAACTTGGTTTTTGAGCGAAGAAAAAAAGCTTAAAATATTAAAGATACAAATATAATTAGAATTTCTCAAAACCAAAAATGGCTTTAGAGAAATGGATAAAATGCTCATTAGACAAGAAATATGATGAATCAATAAATGTTGTAGAAAAAATGAAAATCAGACCACCAAAGGTAATACTTTTGTTATTGGTTTCTTCGGCTGTTCAGGTAATCATTATATTAGAAAAAAATATACATTTATCATCAACCGTATATATGGATGGTTAATACTTGTGCAATGAGAGTAATTGTATCTCAATTGCATTCTTATTAAGTAAGTAGGAATATATTTATTTTGAAATATTTAAAAAGGAAAACGAAATAGCTTATGAAATTGAAATCTATAGTGGATAGTTTATTCATTGGCAATATATTACATCTCCTTGTTTTATATAGTGTAAACACACGCACTTTGCAATGTTTACAATAGCGCGAAATTTCTTTAAAAAAAACAAGTTCACCGACGCTAGCATCTGAGCATGGGACATAAGATCTGTCAAATGTTCGAAATCGTCTATCACTTTTTAAATGACGATTTAATTCATTTTTTTCTCTTCAATAACATTTTAAAATAATAAAATGTATAAGATTAGATAACTGAAAAAATACTTAACTTTACATCGTTACATAAATATTATTATAATAATAACATCTTTATTTCTATTTCAATTTTTCATCATTTCTATTTCATTTTTTGCGCTTCCAAAAGATGGGGAAAAATGGCGCCAATTTAAAGAATTCTTTCTAAAAAATACCTGAGTGGATAAACCCTTGAAGGGTTAATATCATTTGAATTAAACCATCAAATTTTACCTGCATAAATGCATAGGAGTGTAACCTTCTATTTGATTGATTTATTCATTGCTGGTTGCTTAAAATCCAGTGGCAAATATTTCATGCATGTTCAGGAAGAGAACAAATTAACAATACATTCAATAGGTAGGTCCTGTAATAAAGGCCGTCCGGGATGAAGGTCGGGGAATTTTAGACTGCCATTGGAAAATGAGGGTATATTGGATAGGGACAGAAATTTTACCTTGCAATAAACCACCTACGGATCACTCAAAATTTTGTTGCAATGGTTCTTAACGTGCAGAGAGCATGACACTCTCTCTACACGAGGCATCGGATATAACGTCCCTATTTCGAACGGACGTGGCTGCGTTCTTGTACATCCCGCACAGTCAAACGGACGCTCCACTTCGGCAAGGTTTTACTGCCGGTCGGAAGACCTATGTGACCATATTTCTGTTCATCCTATATAAAGGTAAACATAGATGTGTCGCTTGAATGGGTTGTTTTTTTTTTTCAATACGTGAGCTGTGTCGGATAGAAATCGACCTTATGCAAATGCATATAAAAAAATCTGTTAACTTATTTCGGGTTGAAAAAAATATCTATGCAAAGTCTGTAACTATTTGAAAATGAAGTTGATATAAGAACCCTACAAAACAGACCAGAATTCATCTTTTATTTCATATTTGAATATTCCAAAATCAATCAAACACTTATACATGTACATGTATACGTGCACTTGCATAAGGTCGATTTCTATCCGACGCAGCTCACGTCAAATACTTATATGTGAGTGTACTTTCAACGTGATAAAATATCAGAGTCAAGCATTTGTATCTCCCGTTAGTTAGGTGTCTATATATGCAATGCACCACTGCTTGTATCTAATTAGTATGAATTACCCCATCATCGTCTGCTGTATTCCAATTTCATGAAGAATTGGCCAAGTACTAGAATTACTTTAAGTATCAATAGGGAATACAAAAATGTGATGGACAGTCGGACATGTGGAACATTAGTATCCCCTCTTCATTTGAGACGAGAGTGTAAAAATATTTCACACAAGTCATGATTTAATGCATCAAAACAATATCGTTGAGTTATATAACTAGGTAACTAATATATATATAGTATATTAAGTTAATGAACTAAAACTTAACATTTTTTTTAATGATAAGAAAGATAAGTCAATATTCTTTATTACATATAATGTTCATAGAATGATTAATTCGTAGATTCTTACAGCACGCAATTATTCACACTAAGACGACCATTTGTGACCCAAATAAATGATCTAAACCACTAAATTGGGAGACTGATTTTTTTTAAGCCCCACCCGATGTATAGTGTTTGTTTCCTGATTTTGTATATTATTTTTCGTTGTTTCGCTAAAAAAGGTACCAAAAAACATGACTCAACATTCAACTCTTTCTCTACTTTTACCTGTAATACGCATTTCAGTTCTGGGGTCTTTAAATTCGACTAAAACCAACATTAGAAATACAAAACAACAAAGCAATACACTGTTCATAAATTGTTTTAAAATTGCCCTTTATAGCTTGCTGTTCGGTGTGAGCCAATGCTCCGTGTTGAAGGCCGTACCTTGACCTATAATGGTTTACTTTTATAAATTGTTACTTGGATGGAGAGTTGTCTCATTGGCACTCATACCACATCTTCCTATATCTATTAACCAATATAACCAAGACTATAACAGATCGGGTATCTACCTAATTCCCTCGACCTGACAAAAAAATTATCAGCTGACATTGAGAATACAAAATATAGTCCATGTTCACGTGTGCAGTGAATCTAATAGAAATACATTTTTAGAAAACCTTTATATAGAAATGCAATTTATTTTCAATGAATTCCATTTATTTAGATTGCTTAATCTATTATTGGGTTCTTAACGTTCAGTGGAAAATATTTCATTCATATTCAGGACACAAATAACGAAATGATAAAACCCAAAAGCTATATTCTGCAAAGTAGGTCTTCCAGGATGAAGAGCGTGCATTTTTACTACCTCATGAAATAAGGGCGTATTGGATAAAGACAGAAACTAAAATCTTTTAATTGCAACAGAACTATACGATGACATATACTTGGTTACATTAACGTTATTTAGTCATTTAGTCTCTGATGGATAGTTGTCTCATTGGCATGCATACCACATCTTTGCAACAAGCCTATACAGTGACCTATAGTTGCTAACATCTACGACATTTGGTCTGTGTTGAATGGTGGTCTCATTGGCAACCATACCCTTATTTTATCTTCAATGTTTCTCCAACGTGCATACATAGCATGGCATCGGACTCACCATACCAATTCCAACATGACTTGGCGACGAATAATGTTGCATCCAGCACAGCCAAACGGAAATCCTTCTTTAGTAAGGGTTTCAGTGACAGATGGGTGAAGTTCAGGGATTATACTATTTTTATACCTCTGGTAATTCTTATGATCTATTATTAAGATTTTGAATAATAAAAATGATATAAAAAGTTCGATTCTTTTAACAATGTTAAGATATTGATCAATAATCGGAGCTACTGAAATAGTTTTGTTTAACAATAAACTGTATTGTTCTTATTTTCCTAGTAATATGTTATTTCAGTTGGGCGGCCATATCAGCCACAAAATCTATATCAGCTCTCATCCGGTTTTATTAGTCACGTACATGCACAATTGGCAAGATTTGTTTGAGATCATAAACTTGCCCTTCCATTCATAAAACTGCATAAACAACTCAGTTCAAACAAAATAAGCCGATCTTTTTCTTTTATCATGACGTTAGAAACAGTATATACATGTATCTTTGTTCCAATTGTGATACTATCGGACATTGGTACGGGATTATTGGAACTATTTCATTAATAATATATATAAATATATGTATGACTAAAGTCTTATATGATTGAGGTAGATCGGGTGTCTTCCGTCATATTGAATTGTTAAATAGCATAAATCAATCGGTCAAAATCTTTAATGAAATATGTAAACTTTGAAGACCCATTGGTGGCCTTCGGCTGTTGTCTGCTCTTTGGCCGGGTTGTTGTCTCTTTTACATATTCCCCATTTCCATTCTCAATTTTACATGAGAGAGGAATGCAATTCCTTTGTAAGACTTTTCATCTAAATGAAGCAAATATGTGTGTTATCGTTTTTACGACTGATTTTACATATATTGATTATATTTGGTTTGTGATTTTTTTTTTTTTTTTTTTTTTTTTCGTTTTTTTTTTGTTGGTAACTTTGCCATATCAGGAGAGATAGCTCAGTTAAAAAAATTCAATCATTAAGATTTCTTTATATCACACAAAATTGGGGTTTCCATGCACAAACTATACTAATTCTGACATTTATGTACATACATTTTAGCAAATAAGAAAAAAGTTATATCGATTTTATTTAATTTAGAAACCAACCTACCTTAAATAGATCATTACAGGACATTATTCATTTCGGTCCCCGACCAGTATTGTCCCTCGACTAGTGTCTGGCCCTTTGGCTTAAGCTCTCGGTTCGATATTGGAGTCTATATAGATGATACCAGGACCGATATGGAAAATGCAATGTAATATATAAAATATAATGTACTTTACACATTACAATATAACTTTGTACCTTTCAGTCGTTTTACAAAGATTAGTAGAAAACTGGTGATTCTGAAGTTGAAAATAAAAAAACCATGACATTAGTCTTTCCGGTGAACCGAACAGGGTATTTCCCGGTAGCTGAAATGGATAAACATCCTACAGTACGAATTGCTCAATATCTCCTGTTTTTGTTCGTTTTACTGTACACAGTATTCTTCAACACTCGGATCATATATGTTATTATGAAGAACGAAAAACTTCGCATCCCTGCCAACTGGATTATTTGTTGCATTCTAATCTGTGATATTATAATTGTTGTCAATTTTGAAATAACAGGAATTTCCTTCTCCTTTAGCGAAGAAGTGTGGCTATCGGAGTGGTCGGCAGGAGTAGTTGTATTTTCAAATTCATTTTATGCAGGAACCCAGCGCTGGTATTTAGCACTAGCGTCACTTGAAAAGTTTTTCTACATTCTGTTAGTATATAAACATCATAGAGTATTCGACGAAAGAAAAACCTTCTGTTATATTACCTTCCTCACTGTGTTATCTTTTATATTATCATGTATGACGGCTTTCACCAATGGCGCTGGATACAAACCGGAAACGATGACCTGCTTTGTTGCTTACGGTTCATTTAGAAATACATACATCCCGGGAAAGTTTGCAATGGTAGTCCGACTGATTGTAGAAATATTTGTGTTTGTTTTCGCCATTTTGCTACAGGTGATTACTTTCATTTTTTCCTACAATGCAGCAAAATCTGATGTAACTTTAAACAGACATGGATTAGTGTGGAAAAGGATGATCGGTAACTTTATCTCATTATTTTCTGTGACACTTGTCATTGCTCTAGGAGCTGCAGTGATGAAAATGTCGTACGATTTTGATTATCCGATCTTTGTTAGAACGAGCACCTTGATATTCATGTTTGGATCACCACTGATGAATCCGCTTATTGTATTATTTGGGAATCCACCTGTAAGAAATGCATTTCTTAAGAAAAAGAAAGAATTTTTGACAAATTGTACCCTGAAGAACGACGGAAGAATTCGTTGACAATAGAATACTCATATTATTGCTAAATTATTAAACACGATTCCAATGCACGTACCAGATAAAGAATATTCCGGAAACGCCTGCCGTATGTACGGATATATATGTAGTGCTTTTTTGTACACTTGTTAACTGTTTTCATATCACATTTGATTTGACGATTCCAGAATAAATGGATATACACTAAGCCTATTTTATTTCCCAAAATAGAAATTAAATCATGGAAATTAAGATTTTTTTCTCTCAGTACAATATTTCTACATATAAATTCTTGTCCAGGAATGATAAGAGCTACACATGTGACACGTGACACTAAGTTCAGGTCGGGAACACTACCTTATATGGACATGCATACATTAGCATACTAATGTCCTCACAAAAATAATTGTTTATTTGACCAATCCAATAAATGAGTAACAATGCATAATGGACTACTACGTGTTTACGATCAACCGAGAAAACGTGTTATTTCCTGAAATACAACACATTTTTTCATGCATGACGGGATATACAATTTCGCTTAGTTTTTCATCTTTTCAATTTCTATCTACATTTATAGTCTGTGATATAAAGTATTCGTTCTATTTTCAGATTAATGAATAGTTATTTCTATGCGAAGAAACAAGTGTTTGAATTACCCGAAATATAGCCATTAATAGTATTAATGATTAAACGAAGATTTCAGATATTCGTTCACAAGACAGCAACGATGCAGTGAAAAACACAATAACCCATAAAACGAACTTTTATTCAGATAGTTAAAAAGAATAAGGGATCCTGGAATTCGTTAGTGAGTTCGTAAAAAGGGGGAATACTTGGAGTATGTCGAATATCTGTTGGGGTCACAAAAATGTCCCAGCTTTTCGCATAATTGATACATGTATAATCATATTGTACCTACTTTTATCATTAGAAAAGTCATTTTAGGGTATGCATTTATTACTTTATCTCTATGAAACAAACACAAACACCTTCCAGAAAGATTAGTTTTTCATTATCTTCAAAAGAGATATTTACTATAGAATTCTGTTTAACAATGCTTTTCAACATAAAAATGGTAGTATACGCTATACATTTATTACTTTGGGATACCATTCGGCATATTTTGTTAATAGTGAACAAAAAAATGAAACATGCTTCACAGAGGAACAAGTGATCAGTATGCTGGAGTTTCTTATTGACAATACATTTGTTGAATTTGGAGGTAGATATTTTCAACAAATTGTCGGCACTCCTATGAGAACGGATGTGTGCCTCTCCTTGCCGACCTCTTCTTGTTTTCATATGAGTCGAAGTTCCTTCAGACACTTGTCAAAAACAAGAAGATCAAAGAAGCCAGATCATTTAATTTCACATTCAGATATATTGATGATGTTCTTTCCATTAACAATCCAAACTTTTCTGATTTGGTTTAATTAATATATCACCCAAAACTAGAAATTAAAGAAACAGCAGACACGGTTTCCTTCGTCTCACTTTAAGACTTATACCTCGAATTTGACATAAGCGGTCATCTCAGTACCAGAATCTATGACAAACGAGACGATTTTAATTTGATTATCAATTTCCCCCACCTTAGTAGCAATAAACCAACCTCACCTGCATATTGGATATACATTACCCAACTCATTCTGTATTCAAGAGCTTGCAGCTGCTACTCAGACTTTATAAACTGTCACCAGTGTCTGAGCAGAAAGTTGATGAACCAGGGTTATGTAAAAGGACGTTTTGTCATTTTTCGCAAAAAGTTCATCAGAAGATACCAAGACCTTGTTGATAAATATTCCGTATCAACTTCACAAATAAAAGGGTGGTCTTGAAGTATAGATTCTAGGTACTGACGTTGTTTATCATCTTAATTACGTGTTAAAGTGTTCTTTTATTTGTCTTTGTAAATTATTTACCTTTACGGTTTAGTCCATATTTGGTAATATCCTCTTGGCGTGGCTCGGTACTTATACATCCCGCCATTGTGTTATTGTGCTATCGTCATTTTTTGTATTCTTGTCTTTCATTTTTGCTTATGTGCTTTGTCTATATGCCATTTTGTTTTTCTTTGTTGACATATTTGTTTGTTTTCATAGTGATTAGAATTATAACACAATATCTAATGTTGACTGCTGTACCCCTATTTTTGACATTTTTACCTATTGTGTCTGTCTGTTTTGTTCACACATTGATGTCAATATAATGGAATTTTATGCGACGGTCGTACAAGTGAGAGGTTTAGCTAGCTATAAAACCAGGTTTAATCCACCATTTTCTACATAAGGAAGTGCCTGTACCAAGTCAGGAATATGACAGTTGTTTTCCATTTGTTCGATCTGTTTCAGCTTTTAATTTTGCCATTTGATAAGGAACTTTCCGTTTTGAATTTTCCTTCGAGTTCGGTATTTTTGTTATTTTACTTTTGACAGGTAAAATACATGCATTAAACCTATATCAACTATCATAATTCATCGAAACTGTTCAAGACATTTCTTAATTCTTGTTTGACAATGTTTACGAAATCTATGTAAGAATTGATTTTTTGGCATATTTTTCTTTAAAGTTTACACATCTAGTCCAGATAAGCCTACGTCTGTCGTTACATCCATATTACTGGGCAGCTGTAACGCCACATCGGGAACATGCTTGAAATTAAGAAGTGCTTCTGTGGCATGTCCTTTGTGTATTTCGAAGCAACAATGTGTTTGGAATGACATTATACGGGATACATAGAGAGGCGTGTAACCCATTCCTCCAAACCGTTTTGAGAGGTTTCAAATAGCTAAAATGATTTTTATATTGGACAGTGGTCACTTCATTGGAAATGTCACTGTTTCACGTGAAATTAATGCACAGGTACAATGTATAACAATGAACGAAACCTGTTCAACTACTTTTACAAGGCGAAAATGCGAAAAAGAAAGTCAAATCGTGTAGCCAGAAATCAATATATTTTTTAAATTTGAGCATGCAAGTTGAAGATTATGTTATATATTTTACTATAATACATTGGCTGAACAAAAATATTTATTATGAGAGTCCCAGACACTATATAAGTTGACAGTTTCCTCGCTAATTCCACGTGTTTTAATTATAAGTAAACTCGTAGTAGCCTACAATGCATTGTAGTTCATTGAATCGATTGGTCAAATTTTCAAGGCCATGTTTAGCTTCTACTTGGGATATTACTATGCAAATGTATACTGTCGTAAGGAAATCTAGCGATCCTAACCTGTTTCAACTAGATTGAATCGTGATGATGTTATAAAACGTAGTCAAACAGTCGAATCTTCAACATGGCGTTATATGAATACTAATATATCACTTTCCCTTATAATCTCATTAAAAAAATCACATACCTAATTAAATGGGCATTTAAAAAGTCAGAATCCGAATATATATGTGCAAACTCTTTTAGGTCATTTTTTTAATAACAACAAATAAAAGAACTATGTCAATTGGACCTGCTTTTGTACGACAACTGCACTTGATGGTTTACTAGATAACATTTTTGTTCGCTATGGAAATTCTGTATATCGTCAATGGGGACTAACTATGCATCACTTATTGCGGGCCTGTTTCTATATTATTACGAGTAACAATTTATGACTAAAATCAGCAAAGACCCATCTAAACAACATCTGATACAAAAATTTAATAACAATTTCAGATATTTGGATGATATATTGGCTCTCAATAATGACGACTTCAGTATGTGCACTAAGAGATTTATCCTGCTGTACTGACTTTAAATAAAGCTAAGACTAAAAATGAACACTGCCCTTTCCTGGATCTTGATATTTATATTTTTAACGGAAAGCTTAATACTAAAAATTACGATAAAAGAGATGATTTTTCATTTCCTATTGTTAATTATCCATTTTCAGATGGTGACGTTCCGTTGGCACCATCTTATGGTGTTTATGTATCTTGTTCGATTCGCTCGTGTATGTAACAGCGAATTTGATGTTAACGAAAAAAATCTTTGTATTACTGAAAAAAATATTACACCAGGGTTTTCGATATCGCAAACTTGTCAAAACATTTACTAAATTTTATCATCGTTACAAGGACACCATTCTTAAATATAAATTAACGTACAGACATCTTATACGTTCAGGTATTTCACATCCCATCTTTCATGGTAATATTCTTTACAAAGCGCAAAAATTTCGCCATTCACCTCAAAAGCTAACAAAACCTTTAAACAGAATTATTCAGAAGGGATGTAGTTACGATACTGTTGTCAGTCATTAAAGATTGCATTTTTTGGAATTGATATTGATTCACTCATAGGGTCTTTGCATCGGAAATAAACACATTTGTTCTAAAATCAGTTGTTTGCATGATACGGTTTATTTTCTTATTTCGTATATCTTATGATGGTATGATACTGAACCCCTAACGGAAGGGATTGTGCTTGATTTTCATATGATGAAGACATAATCTTTTAATTACTTTATTATAGGTCTGGAGCTGGCATGTAATCCTTTGTTAATTTATGTTGATTCTTGTCATTTTGTTTAGTTTCTTCTGTTACCTATTCTAACATCGGACTCGGACTTCTTTTAAACTAAACTTTACTGTGCGTATTACTGAGTGTTTGTTTATTCCACAGTGGCTAGAGGTATAGGGGGAGGGTTGAGATTTCACAAAACATGTTTAATCCCGCCACATTTTGCGCCTGTTCCACGTCAGGAACCTCTAGCCTTTGTCAGTCTTGAATGTTTTTTAATTTTGGTTCATTTATATACTTCGGAGTGTGACTTCCATTTTCGCTGAACTAGTATACATTATTGTTTAGGGGCAAGGTGAAGCCCACCTCCGGGTGCGGGATTTTCTCGCTGTGTTGAAGACCAATTGGTAGCCTTGTGCTGTTTTCTGCTGTTTGGTCAGGTTGTTGTCTCTTTGACGAATTCCCCGTTTCCATTCCCAATTTTAAATATTTTGCTTAATTGAGGTGAAGAGTGGTGGTGTTTAATTGAAGGATCATGTTTGTTAAATACTGATCCTGCGCCATAAAAATCATGTAAAAACCAAAAGGGCTAGCTTTCACGTGAGTTCTTTTATTCCTATATTTTTGTGCAAAAACACATATACCTGGTTACAGTTTAATCTGTACATGAAGCCAAATTAGCCAACTTCATGTATTCCAGTTTTTTTTTTCGCTAAATATTGATTAGTTCCTTTGAAACATGGTGATTAAATGACATTCTAGACTAAGTGAATGAATGATTGATCTTTATTCTCATAAACTATATACATAGTTACAGAGAAGATAATATTACAAAATGATAACAAATTAGCTACGGCTGATAGAAATCGATTTTATGCAAATGAATATCAATATATCTGTTAACTTATTTCGGGTTGAAAAAGTCTCTATGCAAAGTCTGTAACTGTTTGAAAATTAGGTTGATTTAAGAACCCTAGATAACAGACCAAAGTTCATCTTTTATTTCGTATTTGAATGCTCTAAAATCAATAAAATTCATATACATGTAGATGTATACGTGCACTTGCATCAGGTCGATTTCTATCCGACGCCGCCTAAATATTGAATATAATATGTGTGAAAAACAAATTATTGTTATATATATTGTTATAATATATATTTGGACAAAAAGATGAATAAATATATATTAGTTGTTTTTAACCAGGAGGATAGACTTTCACAAAAATAGATTTAATTAATCTATAGAGTTTTTCAAGTTCAACACAATTTCGGGTTGAATATACTTGTTCGAATTTAATGACATTTACACTAGTATTACAATATCGAGGTAAACATTTGTTTCTTTCATATTTGAAAAAAATTCATGACATACTACAATGGTATTCGTCACCGATGTCAGCTGAGTCGCAAAGATGATACAATCTATCAAATCTTGGTATGTTGTGCCACCTTCCCGTCTCAATTGGCAAACGCTTATTCCCACGTCTAAATTTCCACAAGGTTATTAATAAATTGAATGGTAGCACTGACAAATAGTGTTTAAAATTAAAAAAAAAATACAATCTACAACACAACCCTTTAGCAAATTGTTCATTTTATGTTGACCATTCTTGAATGAACTGGTCTCTTATCTTTGCTGAACACTTCATACGACCCAATGTTTCTGAAATTAATTGTGACTTTGCCATACATTTGAATTTCCACAGTCATCAAACATTTTCTTTATATAAGATAACCATTTACTGTCATAACAATAGTTATTGAGATTAAAATAAAACAGATTATACACTAAACTTGATATTTTGCTCTCTTGTCCTTCTTGTAAGCGACAACAGAAATTAATCATACGTGACTTGACGGTAATTGAAATAGGGTATCGCCCCCAATTCTCCATAAACCATAAAATTCGGGGTTGAATTTTTCAAACGCAACATATGCTTGCAAAAGCGCAAATGAACTCTCTCTATAATATCTAAATTATCAAATCCCCATATTTCACACCCATATGTAAGTATAGGAACAATTGCCTTATCAAATATATCTAGTTGGTACTCGATCGAAAAATTATTTAATCTGGATTTTTTTTTATTACAGCATACATTGCATGAATCGCCTGGTCACGTAGATATTTTCTGGTGGAAAGAAATGAACAACTTCTAGAAAATAAAATACAAAGATACCTAAAGCTACTGCCTATCTCAATTTCATTTCCACCTATATGAAATATCAAGTTTCGAGGTATTCCACTCTTGAAAATATCATAATTTCCGTTTTATTGATGTTAATATATTAGTTTCCACTGTTTACAATACTCTGAAAATTTATCCAACATACATTGTAAGTTATTGATAGATTCAGCAAGTGTACTAGGATGTCATAAAAACTTGTTCGTCTATTAGTGCAGTAGGGTGTCATAAAAGCTTGTTTGTCTATTAGTGCAGCAGGGTGTCATTAAAGCTGGTTTTTCTATTAGTGTAACAGGGTACTATTAAATGTGGTGTGTCTATTATTGTAGCAGGGTGTCGTCAAATCTGGTGTGTGCTTTAGTGTATACAGAGTGTCATAAAAGCGGGTTTGTCTATTATTGCAGCAGGGCGTCAATTAGGTTGGCTTTTCTATAACTGTAACAGGGTAACATTAAATGTGGTGTGTTTATTAGTGCAGCAGGGTGTCATTAAAACTGGTTGTATATTAGTGTAGCAAAGTACCATTAAATCTTGTTTGTCAATTGGCGTAGCAGGATGTCATTAAAGATTGTTCGTTTATTAGTGTTGAAGGGGTTCTTGTATTGTTCTATTGTTAATAGTTCCAGGTAACTCCTATATTTCATTCATTAAACAAACCTATAGACGGTTGATTAGTATATGCTTATCTATACGATTATTAATTTGTTTATGCGTAACAATGCAACTATTGATAGATGTATACCTATATAATGATTGATTGATATATGCCAACCTATAAAGTTGATTGATGTATACGAACCGATATGAAGGTTGATTGGTGTGTTCAAACCTATGAAATGGGTGATTGATGTATGCATCTTATCATCTGTTATGTTTAACATGTATATAAACACTCTGATTGATGATATAAATGCTCTAGATGTTGGTATAAGTATTGATGATGAAAAATTAGCAATTTTATTGTATGCTATGATATGGTATTAATGGCTGAAAACGAAAAAGATTTACAGAAAATGTTAAATATTCTTAACAATTGGTATAGTACTAATGGACTAAATGTCAATATTAATAAGTCCAAAATTATGCATTTTAGAAATCCATCTGTACATCGAAGTGAATGTAATTTAACAATAGGTAGTAATGCAATTGAATGTGTCAGTAATTATCAATACATGGGATTGTTATTAACAGAATTTGTATACTATCAATTAATGGCTAAAGCAGTAGCAAAACGTAGAGCATTGGGTAACTTTATTGATTGTAAAAAGTAAAACATATGGTGGTTTCCAACATGATATTTTTTGGTAAATTATACAACGCTATGGTCTGGTCAGTTATTGATTATGGGTCGTGTATTTGGGGTACACGCGATTACTCATGTATTAATGCTGTCCAATATAGAGCCATAAGTTTTTTATGGGTGTCGGCAAATATAACCCAAATGATGCCATACATGGAGATATAGGTTGAAAACCTCCATCTTTAAAACAATGGACAAGTGTATTTAGACACTGGACACGGTGTACAAATATGAGTCATGACAGAATAAATTTTAAGGTTTTCAAATGGTCGATGGAAAAAGCTAGAAGTAGAATCACGAATTGGAACCATAGAGTTATGGAAATGTTTAAAACTCATAATTTTGAAGACTATTGTAACTTTGAAACTAATGTATTAAATAAGAGTATTATTTTACAAATTGAAATAATAAGGCCACACCAATCTGTTTAATAGTTCTTTTGATGTTCCCGCTCCTGTTTTGGAGAAATTTACTTTTTAATAAAAAAAAAAATTACCGCTTCCGCAAATTTGTGGTCCGCATGCCGCTCCAAAATTAATTTCTCCTTGCAAATTTTTTTTTCACATAGACGCTTCGCTGTTGCATATAACGAATGCTCCTATCATTTTAAACGCATGTGTAATAAATCGATTTGTAAATAAAAGGTCAAAAATCGGGATGACAACATGCAGTTGTGTCAGCTCATAATTTACCGTGGACAAGTAGTTATTGAACACACAGTTATCCAAAATGCTTCTCGTTTTACCTTTAAAGACCTGTTCTAGGATGTAAAAATTAAAAATCTTTCGTTAGATGACCACAAACCAGGGACTTTCTATGATAACTTTGTTAATATAGATAGTCCCTGCACAAACACTGACTGACTGTGCGGTATGGGCTTTACTCATTGTTGAAGGCCGTACGGTGACCTATAGTTATTAATTTCTGTGTCATTTGGTCTTTTGTGGAGAGTTGTCTCATTGGCAATCATACCACATCTTCTTTTTTATATATACATTAATATTTGTTAGAGCCATCGTCACCCCCGATCCTTGTTTCAACAGGCATAGACCTATCTATCTTTTGGATGAAATGAATTGTAAATTCCCATGAACTTTTTAAAAAATCATAGAAGTATTTGATGTTGATGAAACCCCATATTCCCTTGTTAGTCTTTTGGCATGCAAGCAGAACTCTTCTTTTGTTGGGGGGAATATAAAAAGTTCCAACGAGACCAGGGTGATGCCGTATTGTGATTGGCATGCTCATAATAATTAGGGGTGTGTATAAAAATGGATTAAACGGTTCATTGGTGTTTGCAAACCGATTAAATGACTGAAAGGTGTTATGCTAACTGATTCAAAGGTAGTTTGGTGTTTGCAAACGGATTAGACGATTATTTGGTGAATGTGAACCGATTAAATGTCATGTATGTGTATGGTACCGATTAAACTATTGTTTGGTGTTTGTGAACAGATGTATATATTCGACCCGATTAAAATGCTTGTGAGTGCAAACCGATTAGACGTTTATTTAGGGTATTCAAGCTTATTAAATGCATGTTGATAGTTGCATGCGAACCGATTAAAATACATGTTGATATGTGCATGCGAATTGATTAATACATGTTGATATGTGCATGCGAACCGATTAAAATACATAAAATTGAGAATGGAAATGTGGAATATGATAAAGAGACAACAACCCGACCAAAGAGCAGAAAACAGCCGAAGGCCACCAATGGGTCTTCAACACAAATGCGAATCAATTAAATACATGTACATGTTGATAGGTGTATATGAACCGATTCAATTAATAATAGCTGTATGAGAATCGATTGATTGGTGATGGGTGAATGCAAAGTGATTAAACGCTTGATTGTTAATCTGTGTGATTTCTTCAATTTCTTATACCAAATCGTGGACATTACCAGTTCGTATTACAAATGTACATCAGTTTATCAATCCTTGAAAATTGCTTGACAAAAGTAACTAAACTTGAAAAAAATTTCCCAAAGGACACTGCAGTGTGTGTTTTTTTTTTTAATTTATTTTCAATCAAAAATCTCTAGACGTTTGCTAGATCAAATGTATAAACAAAATTTCTTTTTTACTAGATTTTAGTTGAAAACTATCAGCATAATTTACTTATCTTATTATTGGAACATTCTAAAACAATAATTGAAATCCTTGTTCCAAGTAAAAAAAAAACAAAGAAAATAGATAATATCAAACTATCGGACCATACACTGGTTAGCCAATTTGCATTGAAACGTTTATTTTGGTCAGAACATCTCTTTTAACACTTGACAATAAATCATCAAGTCATTTTCAGTCTTTCTGTCAGTTTTAAGATTGATCCACTGTGGTAAATTTAGTACTGATCAGACAATTTCATTACAGTCAATTAAGATCGGTTCAGTCCTTGTTCGGACTGTCCAGTTGATATTAACCTGTATAACACAACAACATACTAAAAAGCTACTGAACAGTATCTGATTGACTTCAAGTCAACCGTCTGAACGACAATATTGGAAAATTAACTTAAACTCTTTTAAAAAAGACTTAACGCTTGTAGATTCAGACTTTTCAGTTTTTGTAAGGATCAAAATGAGCGTTTTAAAGTTAAATCCGTTTACTAGTGATAATAATTGGAATGAAAATGAATAATGATTTCAACATGAAAAAACCAGATACATAACTATACATTCTTTGCAATGTCAATTATCCGATCCTTTAGCATGTTGTGCGGGCTTATAACAGCGTGATAAGAATTTATAGCCAGTCAAGGCGCCAAACACTCCCATAGAAGAAGAATGATTTACTGTTTTGGATGACAGAAATCATTGTGATCAACATAGATATTTATTGTTATTTTTGTTTAATCTTAAGGTGTAGTTGTCTTTAATGAACTATCATCTTAATTTACAGACATACCGGCAGCTAACGCAAAAGATTCCAGAGACAACAATGTATCCAATTATTCTCACGCAAAAAAATGTAGCCATTTCTTTTGTCAGCATAATATACAATTTAGATATATGATATATCAGACCAAAGTATTAAGCGTTTTGCAGCAAGAACATCGCGAACAAATTAATTTGCCGAAGTGAACAGCTTAGTAATTACATTGGGTTCTAAAGAACTGAATAAATAAATTCTTGCAGGCTCTGTCACTGGTCTATCCAGCTCCTCTGGAATGACAGTAGGAAAATAATCTTTGAAATAACGTATAGTAACTAGCCATATGGGCAAAATATTTAGTAACAAATAGTATAGTATCTACAGTATTGACCATTGTTTTTCAAAGATCCCGTTAACACGAACTGTGCATTATGGATCACTCAAATTAAAAAACACTGCTCAAACCAACTTGAACTAGCAACGTAGCCGTGACAACCATAATTGTATCAGTAACAAAATAAAATAAGGGCCGGTGATTTACTTTCAAGTCTGAAATTCAATGCCAATGTTATAATTGTATATTCAGAGACTACAAACAGTTGGTTTTTCAGTTTGAATGGTTTTACACTAGTAATTTTTTGGGGCCCTTTATAGCTTGCTGTTCGGTGTGAGCCAATGCTCCGTGTTGAAGGCCGTACCTTGACCTATAATGGTTTACTTTTATATATTGTAACTTGGATGGAGAGTTGTCTCATTGGCACTCATACCACATCTTCTTATATCTATTGTAACTTGGATGGAGAGTTGTCTCATTGGCACTCATACCACATCTTCCTATATCTATTGTAACTTGGATGGAGAGTTGTCTCATTGGCACTCATACCACATCTTCCTATATCTATTGTAACTTGGATGGAGAGTTGTCTCATTGGCACTCATACCACATCTTCCTATATCTATTGTAGCTTGGATGGAGAGTTGTCTCATTGGCACTCATACCACATCTTCTTATATCTATTGTAACTTGGATGGAGAGTTGTCTCATTGGCACTCATACCACATCTTCCTATATCTATTGTAACTTGGATGGAGAGTTGTCTCATTGGCACTCATACCACATCTTCCTATATCTATTGTAACTTGGATGGAGAGTTGTCTCATTGGCACTCATACCACATCTTCTTATATCTATTGTAACTTGGATGGAGAGTTGTCTCATTGGCACTCATACCACATCTTCCTATATCTATTGTAACTTGGATGGATAGTTGTCTCATTGGCACTCATACCACATCTTCTTATATCTATTGTAACTTGGATGGAGAGTTGTCTCATTGGCACTCATACCACATCTTCCTATATCTATTGTAACTTGGATGGAGAGTTGTCTCATTGGCACTCATACCACATCTTCCTATATCTATTGTAACTTGGATGGAGAGTTGTCTCATTGGCACTCATACCACATCTTCCTATATCTATTGTAACTTGGATGGAGAGTTGTCTCATTGGCACTCATACCACATCTTCTTATATCTATTGTAACTTGGATGGTGAGTTGTCTCATTGGCACTCATACCACATCTTCCTATATCTATTGTAACTTGGATGGAGAGTTGTCTCATTGGCACTCATACCACATCTTCCTATATCTATTGTAACTTGGATGGAGAGTTGTCTCATTGGCACTCATACCACATCTTCTTATATCTATTGTAACTTGGATGGAGAGTTGTCTCATTGGCACTCATACCACATCTTCTTATATCTATTGTAACTTGGATGGTGAGTTGTCTCATTGGCACTCATACCACATCTTCCTATATCTATTGTAACTTGGATGGAGAGTTGTCTCATTGGCACTCATACCACATCTTCCTATATCTATTGTAACTTGGATGGAGAGTTGTCTCATTGGCACTCATACCACATCTTCCTATATCTATTGTAACTTGGATGGATAGTTGTCTCATTGGCACTCATACCACATCTTCTTATATCTATTGTAACTTGGATGGTGAGTTGTCTCATTGGCACTCATACCACATCTTCCTATATCTATTGTAACTTGGATGGAGAGTTGTCTCATTGGCACTCATACCACATCTTCCTATATCTATTGTAACTTGGATGGAGAGTTGTCTCATTGGCACTCATACCACATCTTCCTATATCTATTGTAACTTGGATGGATAGTTGTCTCATTGGCACTCATACCACATCTTCCTATATCTATTGTAACTTGGATGGAGAGTTGTCTCATTGGCACTCATACCACATCTTCTTATATCTATTGTAACTTGGATGGAGAGTTGTCTCATTGGCACTCATACCACATCTTCCTATATCTATTGTAACTTGGATGGAGAGTTGTCTCATTGGCACTCATACCACATCTTCTTATATCTATTGTAACTTGGATGGTGAGTTGTCTCATTGGCACTCATACCACATCTTCCTATATCTATTGTAACTTGGATGGAGAGTTGTCTCATTGGCACTCATACCACATCTTCCTATATCTATTGTAACTTGGATGGAGAGTTGTCTCATTGGCACTCATACCACATCTTCCTATATCTATTGGATGGAGAGTTGTCTCATTGGCACTCATACCACATCTTCCTATATCTATTAGATGGAGAGTTGTCTCATTGGCACTCATACCACATCTTCCTATATCTATTGGATGGAGAGTTGTCTCATTGGCACTCATACCACATCTTCCTATATCTATTGGATGGAGAGTTGTCTCATTGGCACTCATACCACATCTTCCTATATCTATTGGATGGAGAGTTGTCTCATTGGCACTCATACCACATCTTCCTATATCTATTGGATGGAGAGTTGTCTCATTGGCACTCATACCACATCTTCCTATATCTATTGGATGGAGAGTTGTCTCATTGGCACTCATACCACATCTTCCTATATCTATTGGATGGAGAGTTGTCTCATTGGCACTCATACCACATCTTCCTATATCTATTGGATGGAGAGTTGTCTCATTGGCACTCATACCACATCTTCCTATATCTAACTACAAACTATATTCTTTTTTCAATATGATTATGATACCAATCATGTTATAATTATCTGACAACTCTCCATTAAAAAACCTTTCGGGATCCTCTGGTTTTGTGGTAATGACACACAGCTTCAAAAATTACAAGCAGAAACTGCTGCTTTTGGCTAATGTAGTAATTATCAGAACAAAAAGTAGAACGTACTGTTGTCGGATCCTTTTAAGTGATGCGTGGACACAGAATCTGTATATTCCACTTAAATTGATCATGTTTTCTCCTTTATCCTTCATATATTTCTTACTTTCCTATTTTTTTTTTTTTTTTTTTTTTTTTTTTTGCTTCTCCGTGTGTGCGTTTTATACCGGAAAACGAATAATGGCATATTTGTTTGTTTTGGATATTTACTTGTTTAACTGACTAAGCACTGACTAGGCACCTTCCAGACTAAAACGTTTTTAATTGCTTACATTGACATGATATGTTGTTAAAGGTCAATTGCAATAAGATGGTGTGTTGTGTATCGTCGTGACCTTGATGTGACCTTGACCTTTAATCTCAGGGTCTAACCGCAAAATTCGCCTTTTACCTCAAAATTAACAAAGTTACTGGATTTGTAAACATTCATCTCCCCCCCCCCCCCCCCCCACAAAAAAAAAAAACCATTATATTGTCATGCTTACTGCACCTAAGGTTGTTAACTTAGTCATGGCCTTCATATAATGAATTGTTAAATATGACAATAGCTTTCTTGTGCACCTTTCATACTATTAAGAGTTACATGTCTGTTTAGAGTTGAGAAATCTGTTTTCTAAACATATGCATTTGTAATTGATAGACAAGACTATGGTTACAATAAAAACAATAAGAAGACAATATATAGTCCACAAAACAGACGTTTATTGATCTTCAACTCTTGTAAATCCATCTCCAGTACATAAATCAAGTGCGAACAACTGATGAATTGCCTAAAATCCAAAAGTACGATATCAGGTGCGTCGACAGGATTAGCGTTTTCTGCTACACCGTGCGATTCCAGACTCAGTCAAAATGATCCGACAGTGAATAAATTCCAGTTGACAAATATATTCAAATGATAAGACGGCTATTCTGGTATCTTTATATTATATGTAAGACCGCAAAAACAGGTTTTATCGTGAGTTGAGAAAGCAACGGTCAACCTGTTCGTTATGGAAACAGTGCAATGCATGTAGTGTCAATTTCAGTCGTTCTACCCCGTAAACCGGTCGGAGCAGTTTTGCGTTCTGAGCACACCCCTGTAAATAAAGGTCCGTAAAGTTTAAACATGCACGCTCGTTACGTATTTATCGATGTATGTTTACCACATACGATGGGGCAGAGGGTATGTTGAACTTCTAGACATAACATCCACAATATTTCATAAAGACATCAGTCATCAAATGACAATGGTCAATACTTTCATTATCAAGCAATTTGATATCACGTAGTCTACTGAAACTATGCAGTCCTGTCATGGAAGTTTAAATTCAATGCCATAGAAATATATATTTCCATTTTTATTTTCCTTTAAGGATGTACACCTCTGAGGAGCCAAACATTTCTAGAAGTTAACTTTTTTTCTTAGCCTGATTTTTGGGTTTATATGACTGTAAAAAAAATTGGTGAAGAAAAAATCATATGGTGGTGCACTCCTTTTTTTGCTACGACCATTTGAAAATACTCAATTCTGATGATTTTCCCATTTTTCATCAATTTTTACCCATTTTTTGGCTACTATCATGAAAAAAATCACAGTTTCGCAAACAAACTTTTTTTCATACTATCAATAAAAATGAAGTGGACCAATCTGAATAAATTTAACTTAAAAAAACTATAGGTAGGTGTTAATATAAGAAAGTTTTATAAAATTTTGATGCATGTCAAATTTACAATGCTGTCAATTTTGTAAATTTGGGATTTTTCTCTTTTTTTTTAGAACAAAAAGCATATTATTTCAACTTCTTTGTTATAAATGATTTAACAAATACATATCTAAGACATTTGAAAAGAAAAAATTGATATGGGATGCACATGTTTCTGGTAAAATCATTTCTTGTACCCCCTCACCAATTTTCTCAACATTTTGGCTAATGAGACAAACTTGATTGGTAATAAAATTTGAAAATTTTATTCCTCAAAAACTTCTTATTGTAAATACACAATTTGTTCACAGAGTTAAGTTTGATTATAATATTTTTTAAATTCATTGATATTTTCCACTTGTATTACATGTTTTGGAAATAATTTCAGAACGAGATTTCAACGAGACTGAAACGTCAGAAGAATACATCCTTAATTAAGGGTTGAATTTTTTTAATTACTTTAATAATCAGCTCTAAATAAATAAACTATTTCCCGGTTTTGCATATTGTATAGTTTCTATTGATCCTTCTAAGTACCCTCTATGGCATTCAATGATAAAAATGAATAAGTTCCTCACATAGAAAACATAAGGAAACAATTTGTCAAAAAAGGTGGTGCACATTTTCAAGCTGTGTGCAATAAATGTGAAAAACTTGGATACTGTTGAAATGAAACCACTGGGTATCCGGTTGACACAAACTAGGTAACCTATATAGCATTCAAGGACAAACATGAATAAGTTCGGCAAAAAAAAATCTGAAGCAAAATTTTCAAATTTGTACACCAATTAAAGGTGCACATATTCAACCAGTGTGTAATCACTGTGAATAATAAGGTTAATTAAAATTTGATAAGTTAAATAATGTTGAAGGTAAACTGTTGGCATCCCGACTGGAACAAACTAGTTACCCTCCATTTGTTTCGGACAGAATGGTGAAGACTGGTTACTAGATTTGATTGTTTTCAGCGAGGCAGGTACAAACGAAACACATACAGTCCACAAACTATAAATCTAATGATCGAGTCAACTTCACTCGATTAAAGTAGAGCTCATAACATTAGACATACATTACAAATTCAGAAAAAGGTGGTACACCACATAAATATAATCAGGCTAAAAGAGAGATGAAAGATACCAAAGGGACATGCAAACTCACAAGTCGAAAATAAACTGACAACGCCATAGCTAAAAAAGAAAATGACCAACAGACAAACAAAAGTACACAAAACATAGAAAACTAAAGACTGAACAACACGAACACAACCAAAAACTAGGGGTGATCTCAGGTGCTCCGGAAGGGTAAGCATATCCCGCTCCACATGTTGCACCCCATGTATTGGCTGTCCATTATTAAAACAAATATAGCTGCACGTAACATGTTGCAATTATTTTTAGATTTGTCACAAGTCTATGTTTTCCCAAAATAGATCCTTTAAAACATTTAGGGTAATACAATACATTGAATGGGACGACCCCTTGCACAACTGTGTGACATGGATCATCTGTACTTTTCTTGCAGTTTTTATTCATAACATTAAATGTTTACTTTACGTCACATATTGTTTAAATAAAAAGTACCTCTTCTTGTTTTCTAATTTGAGATTGATACCATAAGTGACATTTATTTTTGCACTTTGATAATAAACTCATCCAGGTTACCGGCCTCATAATTTTGTATACCAGGCGCGCGTTTGATAGTTTTATACTTTTCTTATTTGAATTTTATTTCATAGCAATGAAATATTCCCTTGGCCTGCATTTTTATTTTGCAATTTAGTATAACAATGAATTTGTAATTCAGGACGACGGTTGACAACATATCTAGGGTAAAGAAAACCTATAATTTACAGTGTTACCTCGTGCAAGGTATCGAATGGTAATTTACTAAATGGTTTTACGAATGAAATTTGCATCGAGAGAAACTTAGACATATAAATGACTTTGAGATTAGCCAAGAAACAATAATTTCGTTAAAACCAGTTCACGGGACCATCTTGAACTTTAAGTATAGTATTATATAGGTTTTACTCCAGACTTGAATAAGATTATGACCCATTGTGGTATGAAATTTTGTTCCAGGGTGATATGAGATTTTTCCCCAGTGTCGTATGAGATCTCGTTCCAGTGTGGTATGAGATTTTGTTCGAGTGTGGTATGATATTTTGCCCCAGTGTGGTATGAAATTTTGTTCCAGTGGGGTATGAGATTTTGTCCTAGTGTGGTATGAAATTTTGTTCAAATGTTGTATGAAATTTTGAAAAAGATATTCTGTCTAATTCCTTAGGAATTTACATATTTGTATTGTGTTACTTTTGTGACCAACAAATAAGCTAGCGGTTTACCCCACAAAATAGAAATATAAAAGTTGTTTTATATTCGTTCCGTTGTTTGATTAAGACTAACGTTTGATTTCGATAGTTTTTATGGACTTCCCCCTTTTTTAATTAACCTTAAGCTTGCAGTTCGGTATTTTAGTTAATAATTTTTTTTATTTATGAATGACATCGTCCGACCTCATCGTGTCTGCGCTTTGTCGACTTAGGGTACCAGCAAACTATTACGATTATTCCATGATATGTTATGAGTTCAGCTATGAACCCCAATTGATCATATCTGGGACATAAGTGTCATATCTGGGACATAAGTGTCATATCGGGGACATAAGTGGCAAAGAATACCACAACATCAAATCCAACGTTTGAGCCATGGAATTATAACCCTGGTAGCATCAGTGATTCGTACGAACGGTCGTTACACTCGGTATCAATCATGTTTATCAATACCGCTTACACATGTTATCAATTTCAAAACAAAAGTTATTGTGCTACTGAACTTTTCTACTTCCAATATTTAATTTTTAATACCCATGACATCCTACTTTAGTTAAGGAAATTCATTTTTTTCTTCAACATTTTATTTTTTCTTCAATTTATAACTTTGGTTTTGTTAATAACAAAATGACCTACGTTGTGTATATTTTTGGCATGGATACATAGATTTATATGTTAATATATTTTGGTTTGTAAAAACAATCAGGGATATGTAATACCTTTTTCCATGTGTAACAAACCGGAAACTGATTTCGAATATCAAATAAAGAGACTTAATGAGTTAATTAAAATATCTTTTAATGATTTAACATATATCAATAACATCCAAATGAACTTAGTTGTTATTGGCTTTGAACTAGTTGTCAGTAACTGCGAGTAATCTCAGATCTGTACTTAGTGTCTTTATGTTGTTTGGATGTACAAGTATCCGTCCACGTCCACTCTGTCTTTTTGTTAGATGTATTTCTATTTGTATCCATCTGATGAGTTAAGCCTTTTTCAACTGTTGTTTATAGTTTGTTCTTATGTTGTACCGTTACACCACTGTCCCAGGTTAGGGGAGGGTTGGCGCTTTCAAACTAGTTTAACCCCGCCACATTCTGTATGTGTCTGTCCTAAGTCAGGATCTGTAATTCAGTGGTGTGTTACATATTTGTTTTTCGTTCATTATTTTGTACATACATTAGGCCGTGAGTTTTCTCGTTTGAATTGTTTTACATTTGTCATTTCGAAGCCTTTTATAGCTGACTATGCGGTATGGGCTTTGCTCATTGTTGAAGGCTGTACGGTGACCTATAGTTGTTAATTTCTGTGTCATTTTGTCTCTTGTGGAGAGTTGTCTCATTGGCAATCATACCACATCTTCTTTTTTATATTCATTGCTCAATATTGTTATTTCTGACTAAAACCATAATATTACAGTCTTACATTATAAAACTGGTCTCATTAAGAAATACGTCATTTTTAGTTTCAACTGCAAAATGCCTCCATAAAGCTGCGCTATTGTGAGTTTTTTTGGTAAAAATTGAAAGACTTATAAATGCTCTTTGTGTGGCGTACATTTAGAAATATTGACCCTACTACCTTTTTCAATGCAGAGTTTAACATAAAAGTCCGTTTTATACGAGGATGTTTTATGTACCCTTTGTATCCTTAATAAGTGGTACAAATTAATGTTTTGTACTACATTTATATATGTATTATCAAATGACGATTTTTGTTGATGGCATAAGTGACTTAAATAATACTCATCACTTAAACCTGCATCACAGTCACGTTTTGGAAATAAAGACATCTGGAGTGATGCAAACAAGGTGTTAATTAGTATTTGATGAAAACTCATATATGCAATATAATAATTAAATCATTTTTATGATATTACATGTAATTTTTTCTAAAAGGCTTTTAGGTCAAAAATATATTAATAGATAATATAAACCAGAGTTTTATTTCAGTGTTGATATAATTTCCATTTGAATCAAACAAAAAGTTTTACTGAAATTTTACGACAGAATTTACGACCAGTGAAATGCAAAATAATGTTATAACCAGCAAACAATTACAAGTATAGATATAAATACATCAGTCCAACGTATTGCAACCAAAAGGCTTTCAGATATATTTGACATCCATTTTTCATATTTGCAAAAACTTTTGACAGCGAATATTGTTATTATGCGTTCCTTTTTAATTTGCATAACTGGTTTCCTAGTTTGCTATGTGGTTGCAGGTAAGCATATTTATTTTTATTTTTTTTTAATTTCAAAAAAATTATCAATGCAGTGTTATGAATAATAATTGTTATATACGTTCGTATTTGAATTCTCACTCAAAAGTATAATAAAATAATATCAACCTATACGTGTTTGTTTGTAGATTTTTGTTATTATGACATGTTTAGATCTTGTTTGTAGTTGACGAGTTATTAGTTGGAATTTGTTCTGATATTTTTGTAGTTTTTGTCGATTTTGTATTATTTATGTGTAATGATGATAATGTTAATAATAATGCAAGACATTATATTTTATAATTAGTAATTATAGTTATTAAATGATACGAGGAAATCAGCTCTAATACGGATTAATCAGCATGTGCAATACTGATGACGTTGCCCTGTTGATATAAATTATGAGTTATTATCACATATTTGTTACGAAAACATTCAATTTTGCATATGTAATATCCGCAAAATTGCCCTACTCATATTGCTGCCCGGGGCAAAAAAAGTGGTTATTCCAAATGACCTGACGTCATTGCGTCCTTAACGGCAATGGCGAACAATGACGGTGTTTGTATTGAAAACTATGAGAATTCTGCTACAATGTCCACACGTAACAATGTCCAACC
Organism: Mytilus californianus; assembly: GCF_021869535.1. Lineage (NCBI taxonomy): Eukaryota > Metazoa > Mollusca > Bivalvia > Mytilida > Mytilidae > Mytilus > Mytilus californianus. The sequence continues at coordinate 97,358,876 of NW_026262734.1, read as the reverse complement.
AACCATTATCGATTTAGCCCCAGTTATGCCAAATTCTCGCTTTTGTGTATTACCATATTCAAAAATACAAAAATAAAGGGAAATGTTACAATAAATTTGTTTGCAGTGAATGAAAAAAAAATAATTGAAAATGTGATAAATCTTTTTAGAATTTACCTGTTGTGGGTAATTAAATAGTTATAATTGAACGTTTTTCTCTTTTCAGCAGAACTTAAATATGTGGTAAATAGATTATAACATGTCTTTTCCATATTGGCCCTGGTATCATCCCTCGACTCATATCGGCCCTCGGCTGAAGCCTCGGGCTAATATGGGAGTCTCGGGATGATACCAGGGCCAATATGGAAAAGGGCATGTTATAATCTATAAATATTGCATTTCGGACTGGTCCAGTTCATAAAAGGCCGTATTGGCCCATGGGCTTATACGGACGTTCACTTCCAGTTTCAATTTTCTTACGCCTTTAAGGTCACGTTGCAGTAAGCGGACTATGTCACAGATTTTTGTTTTAATTTTGCATACAAATTTGGCTCGTTAAACTATAACTGTATGTCTATTAAAAAAATTGAAATATAAAATAGATTAATAGGCAACAACAATGATAATAAATAATGTAGTGTTATTAACCGCATATGGCTGTTTCTGTATTGGCCCTGTTATAGATTATCGATCAGCTGTATTGGCTAACCTCAAATCTATAACAAGGGCAAATACAGAAACAGCCAGTTTATAACACTATACTATTTATTATCATTGTTGTTGCCTGTTAATCTATTTTATATTTTATATTTTCATTTTTTTGTTTGTTTAATAGACATACAACTGCAAACCAGTGTATTAATAGAAAAAAAAAGATAAGGCTGTCTTATTTTACGAATATAACTGGGGTTCCAAACTGATTTTTTTTCTTAAAATAAAAAGACTTTTAAAATTGTGCAATCATTTTTTCCTGTGCATATCGATACACACATGTCATTTTAATTTAATTATATCATATTCATATACTAGGCGAACAGCATGATTTGACGGACGACACAGCCAATCTTGATGAGAACTTAGAGGTATGTTTAATGTATTGATCGATTGAAACTTATTAAATAAGACGCTGTTAGGATTACAATAATCCGGGAATTATCAATTGTCCAACCCAGAATGGTCTATAGGCATAATAGACAAGACAAGACAAATACTTTATTTAAGTCTCAACACTTGTTAGATATAGAATATACAGCAAAGTAAAACACAAGTTAAAGCCACTCTATAACGAGTTTTGAGAGACTATAAAGAAAATTGTAAAATATAATACAAATACGAGTCAACTATCAGGAGTATAAAATACATTTTCTCTTTGACATAATTTCATTGCAGATTATAGCAGCATAAAATTCCATATTTTCGTTTGTAATATATATTAGGCTTTTTATACCTGCAGCCCTTTAAAAAACATCTAACTCTTTTCATATAGAAAGTCAGATCTCGGTTAATAAATCCCATTTTTATTTGTTACACATTGTGTTTTGCATTTACATAAGTGGCCTCTCAACTCGTCCGGAACATGCATGAAACATTTGCCACTGGACGTTAAGCAACCAAAAATCAATCAATCAATCAAACGACAGTTGAAATAACTCAGAAAATTTCTAAATCATTATGAGTATTATTTTTGTACTCGAAGTTTTAATGTCGTATCGGAACACCATTTTTTCCAATGTGTAAATAAATAGAGAATATCATGTGGCTTTTTCAATATCATACTCGTATCAACCCGTGACACCAAAAAATTATGCAATAATGCATGTACATTTCTATAGGACACAATATGAAATTTTGAAATTGTAGTACAACTTTTACAGATAGAAACTACACAGATTAAGAAAGGAAAAAAAAGAAAACAAAATACAGAAAATGATAGAAAAGGAGAATGTTCCCGTTAACCAACTTATATATAGATATTCATTATGATATCTTATTTGAATGTACCTTATGTCATTTTGTCAAGTTGGATATCAAAACAAGGAATTAATGATTTATTATAATTATCATTAAAACGGAGATGCCAATTCATATTTTCCGAAATAATCAAATATTTTACGAATTTTTGCTGATCGATCGCTTTCATTTTTCGACTATATCATCTTATATGTCACATATGCACTCGCTTTCTAACACATAAAACATCAATCTATAAAAGCACGATCATTAGAAAGCTTGACTTTGAAATTAACTCATTAGTATATGTCAAAAAGGAAATCGCAAGAGAATATCGAATTTTATGAAATCAAAACGAAAGAAATTTACTTTCAGTGAACGTTATCTGATGTTTTCGTCGTTTTAAGCATATAAATATATAGATTTTTTATTCTAAAATGCTTTTGGGAAAAAGATAAATTAGCTAATTTACACACGAAAATATGTTTTATGATATTCGCTTTGGACATTGCTCATGGTTGAAGGCAGTATAATGCTCTATAGTTGTTAGCAACATCGTCCTTTGTTTTCTTGTTGTTAGTTCTCTTTGTGGCAATCATATCATACCTTGTCTCCTTATTTTTTCATATGGCATTTGTAATTCTTGCACCACTGCAATTGATCTGTTTCCTTGCCTTATTTGAATCTGCCATACCAATTTTACTACATTTTGTCATTCGAACTAGCTAACTCCGCTCTCTCTCTCTCTCTCTCTCTCTCTCTCTCTCTCTCTCTCTCTCTCTCTCTCTCTCTCTCTTTATTTATTTATATTTAGAAATTTATCTTTGATTTATGTTTTTTTTTTCATTCACAGCATGTTGAAAGATTCAGGAAGATTTAGGATATATTTAAGAGTTCTAATTACCATCCTTTCCAAGACTTTGTACCTTACAAATATGATGGATAACAGTATAAGTCCCTGTATTCCCAAATTTCAATCGACCATTCACAGAGCCATTCGTAAAAAAAACCAAAATTAATTTTACAATCTTTAGGCGTTTTTGTATTTTCATTCTTTTTTTATGTTAAAGAGCTTATTCGGATTTTAGGCATGGTTTCACAATCAATTCAACAAACACTGCAAAGTTAAAGAATTGACGTACTTTTGATTGTACTGTTTCTTGGAAGGCACGTGACCTTGCTCTGCAGCTTTTTGTTATTATAAGAAACACGTGTTGCAAAATGTAAAATGATATATTCCATTTTAATACATAACATGGTATTCTGATAAATACTTGCAGGAAGACGTACTGGTTCGTAAAAAGAGACAAGTCCGTATGTTTATTCTATATCTTATGAATGTTTATCAAATCCTTGATATTTATAATACCAAACTGTGCATTTGCTAAAAAAATATAAATTGTATAAAAATTAAAGTTGTTATAAACATGATAAAATTCCGTACTTAAGTCTATGAAAATGTTTGTTTAGGTTGATCTTCACTCTTCTCACAGATTTCTACACAAATTTTTTTAAGTCACGATAGGCAATTTATGATGTGCATTATACAGAAAAGCCTAAAATATCAATTAAGAATTGAATGCTTCTATTTGAAAATTCATTGGGGTGTAAAAGCGTTGACCGAAGTACATTTTGTATGAAGCGAAGCGCTTCATTCTAAAAATGTACGCACGGTCAACGCTTTTACAACCCTATGAAATTACTAAAAGAAGCATTCAATACTTATAGTTACATTTTTTCGCTATGATCATGAAAACACGATTACTATCATTATTTTCTTTTATTTACCTGTGCACTTTACTGTGGAAACGTGTGTCATGATGTATGTTACAATTCATGAAATTAATTTTGAAATGAAGAATGACGCGAGATTGCTGTTAGCCAATCAAAATAACGTATTATAATGAAACATACATCTAATGTAATTATTGAATTATAATACTTTAGATAATTATGAATTTTGACAAATTGTCATGGTATGGTTTGTTATTACCAAAATTTTCAGGCTCGGACCCAGGATTTAATGTTAAGGTGTGTGTAAGGAGGGGAGCTCCTAAGCAGGACCTTATTTGGACTTAAAATTGGCTGTAAATTTACCATTATTACATTTTCCTTTTTTTAGGGAGTTCGCCGACTCATGAATCCGCACCTGATTGTTATCGTTTTCTCATGTAGACGTACTATAGGTTTATTTAGAAAAACTTATTGCTATTCTTACTATTTATTTATTGTCTTCTTTTCCATCCGTCAATGATTATAGACAAAATTAATGTTTGACTAAAATAGCATATTTACTTAATATATATTAAATGTGCTTCATGGCCATACATGCGGGTCTCGATGGGGGTTTACAGAATAAGAGAATAATGGGCAAATGTTTTGTTATAAATTAGGCCGTTAGTTTTCTTAATTGAATTAATGTTTCATATTTTTCATTTAGGGGCCTTTTATAGCCGACTATACGGTATGGGTTTTTCTCATTGTTGAAGGCTGTACGGTTGCCTATAATTGCTTACATCCACTTTATTTGAACTTTGGTGGATAGTCGTCTCATTGGCAATCATAGCTCATCTCCTTATTTTTTTTATAATAAGTGCAGAATAAGGGCAAAAAATTAAAGAATAGAGAAAAAAGGTAAACAATAATGACAGAATATAGAAAAATGGGGTGCTACATGTAAATTATAAAGAATAGAGAATAATGGAAAAAATAAACAAAGAATGGAGAAAAATGATCTTAAAAATCCAGACCCTTACTTATTTATTCTATATGACATGAAAAGTTCTCCTGCAGATATAAAGAATAAGTCTTTTCAAAGGAATATCTTGTACACAGTGATGTTCATTGGGTGTTGCATTCGTTTTGAGCTCAGTGTACTCTGATGCGATATTTGCTAAAATCGGAACCTGTCCAGTGAACAAATTTTACTGTTAAATTGTTCTCGTCCTGAATATGCTTAAAATATTAACCACTTGACGTTAACCCAGCTAAGTCGAATATATTCTACAATGTACCATTTTTATTTTTGCTGAATTATTTGAAGGTGTGGTCATAAAGATTTTAAATATTGTTTCCAAATTAATTTCTCTAATTACTGTACTATTTATGTGATAACCATTACTAAATCACAACGAAAGCGAATTTTCAATTACTATGTATATTTTTTTATGGTAAGTATGTTTGGTACTGAAATTCTAAATACACATTTTGATAAATAAGGACAAATATAGATCTGATGGCAGTTTTATAATTCATATTCTATGCTACTGGGATTTTGCTGATTAAAGATGAAAAGTTTACACTTAGTCTAAGAAATTGTCTCTCTTGTCTTAGAGTTACATTTTCATCCAACACTATTGGTTTTTTTTTTGGCCGGGTTGTACAAAGCATCCTTTTAATTGACATTAATGTTTTAGTGTAAATTTTAGTGAGGCGTAAAACTATGAGGGTCTGCATGGGGGTCCTGAATTTCTGTATTCTTTTAATCTTTATGGCATTTTTCTTTATATTTAATTATTTAATATAACGCTTATTTATCAAAATGATTTAACAAAATGTTTGTCTGTACTTATATAGTATAGGACATTTTTTGTTCTGTGCATCGATAATTTCTGTAATCGGTATAGTATTACCTTATTTTTTTATTTTCCAGAGTTATTCCTTATCATTTACCACCCCCCCCCCTTTATTCTCTGTTAGTTTTAGCACATTTTTCTCTATTCATTATTTGTTTGGGTCATTATTCTATATTATGTTAACCTTATCCAGACCCTCAACTATGACATTTAAAACAACCATAGTGTGACATAGTGTGACAATAAAACAACCATAGTGTGACATAGTGTGACAATAAAACAACCATAGTGTGACAATAAAACAACCATAGTGTGACATAGTGTGACATAGTGTGACAATAAAACAACCATAGTGTGACATAGTGTGACATAGTGTGACAATAAAACAACCATAGTGTGACATAGTGTGGCATAGTGTGACAATAAAACAACCATAGTGTGACATAGTGTGACAATAAAACAACCATAGTGTGACAATAAAACAACCATAGTGTGACAATTAAATAAGCATTTCTTCTTTAACAACAAAAATATACGATGATCTTTAAAAGTTTTCTACACTTATTTTTTTGTTGATGTTCCCTCTACTTGTATTTACACTGATTTTTGTATTTGTGGATGTTCCCTGTATTTGTATTTACACTGAGATTTTTTCGTATTTGTGGGTGTTTCCTTTACTTGTATTTACACTGATTTTTTTCGTATTAGTGGATGTTCCCTGTATTTGTATTTACACTTTTTTGTTCAAACGATACAATATTTAAACATATTAGAAGCCATTCTTCGTACATTAGATAGCACCTATTAAAAGGTGTGGAAATATACATGTACATGTACCAAGGATACAATCACAAGCTACAGAGCGAAGAAAAAAGACAACACCATGGCCGTAGAACAATGAAGAATGATGAAACAAGAAAAACTACACAGAAGAATAAAGTTTGAACAACACGAACCTAAAAACCTGGGAATAACAATATCTTTGTTTATTTCAGCAATGCAATATCGGCATCAACGTTACTGCGATGGAGACATGGCTGAACTATTTTGTCCTCTCCATAAAGTTATTGTAATGAAAGAAGGTTGGTACGGTGGTTTAAGTTGTACTTTCCCAGGCCGATATTTTGATGTGGCCACAGCAACATGTGGTGAGAGGGTAACAGAAAACCTGACAGACATGTGCGCTTTTCGAAATACATGTAGTTTTTTGGTTAATCCTTCTATCATTGGTGGAGGGTTGGCAGGTTGTACTGAGGATGATGACAGAGATATATTTGTTCAATATGATTGCGGTGAGTTTCAAGTTTAATTCATATCGAAGATAAAACGTATATTTATTATCAACTTTCTCTTGGTTAATTTGGATAAGTGTGCTCACTGGCTGATATAATGATATGTTACATTGTATGTAAATATTGAAGTTATAGTGTGCATTAAATAGCAATTCTCTGTGAAAACCGACCAAATTGTGACACACAAAGTCGTAGATTTTTTTGAAATTGTATTTGCTAATAGCTATTGATAAATATCAGAAATATTTGTACACCACTTTTGCTTATGTCATCGTTGCCATGAAATTGAGCTCAAAAATGCATACTTTAAATAAAAATTACCAAATTTAAACTCAGTTTTCTGGAATCATTTCAATTTTTATGAGAATTTAACATTTATTTAGTTCATTAAATTTTGGTGAGAATTTAACATTGGTTCATTAAATTTCACATTTAATTAGTAAGATAGAAGATAAAACGAATCCTAGTCAGAAATGAAAATATTTTTCATCGTATTCTAAAAGGAAAATATATGCATTTTTCCAGACCAATTACACACGTTTGCTTAAGTTGTAATTATCAAAATAACTTATCAATGTTGCTTGTTTATAATTTTCAACAAAATGATTGGGATAAAGGCTGCAAGCATGGTTGCTATTGGAATCTGAAATTTTCAGTTTTGTTACCTTAATGAAATTTGACGTTGGTACATTTATATCAACATATCTAAAATCTGTTACAGACAGTGAGTTCACATAAAGAGAATGAACTACTTGTTGGAATCAATCAATCGAATTTTTATCCCGACGAACCCCAAACAATGTGGTTGCAAGGGACTTTTCAACTATTCATGAATGATTGCTAAAGCTTTTGATGATGACATTGACAACTGACCTTTGAAGAAGATTCATGTATTGATTGATTTAGTCTGAACCATATTACATTTACATATAGTTGCTAAGAGTATTTATTAAGGATGTTTTTGCCCATGGTTGTATGCTTCAGTTTATTAGAATTTATGACACAATACAATAAATAGTCTTAAAATCATTTGCTAGTTATTATGTTGGTTTGACAAGATGGAAATTGCAATCCAGCAAATCGATCAAACGTTTTTTTTTTATGTTCGTGTGCTTCTTGTTTATTTACGTAATTACATACAAAATATCTTCCAATGCATTTAATTTCTTAGAAAATGTATTTACAATAGATATATGATGCTCTCAAATTAATTTCAGGAGATGTTGTAATAGGTGAGTAAATCGTAACTCTATTCAATTATTTGGTCATAGCTTGTCCCCATACATGTAATGTAGTTATTTTTCGTTTACAAATACATTTTGATACGATTCATCAGAGATGTAAAACTTTTAATGACTATTCAAATCGGTAAAAAGAATTTGCAAAAAAAAAACAAGAAGACATAAGATTCTTGCCAATAATGAAAGCTATAGTAGATGAGTTTCACTTGTTTTTGTTTTTTTTTTTTGGTTCCAGAACACGTACTATCAGATGAATATAAGATTGACGTTAACTGATGACAATGGGTTGCTATGGCTTTTTGAATCAGATTAGGTTAAACAAATGATCAAGGGTCGTTAGAGCAAATTATGTTCAACATTTAAAATTTACGATTGCTTAATAGTGAAAAGTAATTCATTCATTTCAAAGCAAATTATTATATGTTTGCATAGCTAGACTCAAGCTTGCAGCCACTCGCTAGCAGCCACTCCGCTAGCAGCCAGTTTTCAGATATGTCTATAAACCCAAAAGTTGCATAAGACTCAAATGTTTTTTTATACTATATATAACGTTTTTTAATTTAACAATCGAAGACACCATGCATGAGTTTAAGGGGTGGATCCAGGATTTTTGAAGGGGAAAGGGGGGGGGGGCTAATTGCCGAAAACATATACGTATATCGCTGATAGGAGGATTGCAAAAAAATGTTGAACGATTTTATCTGCCGAAAAAAAGAAGATATTTTACGTTTAAAGGGGAGGGTGTCGTACACCAACCACGCTTTATCTGAATCCTCCACTGAATTTTACATTTTCATTTTTTGTTCAAGAATTAAAAGACATTTGTATATTTTATTAGCACACCGCGCTGCACGTTGAAAGGGTGAGAAATAAATTAAAAAAAAATATAGAACACTACAAGAGTGGAGAAATAAGGAATTTCTTTTTTAAAACACAATGTGAAGCAGCATTTTTCTTTAACAATTCAACCCTAAAAAGCACGGAAATGTGGAATAAAGTTTTTGTTATAAATCTTTAAAAAATATGATTTACCTCCCTTTACAAATTATTACTTTAGAATAATTGAAATATTAAGTCTTCTTTGATGCGTAAAACAACAAATACTTGTATCATAAGGTGTCAAGCATTTATCTATTTACAATTAATGATCATGTAACAAACAATTGCAGAAATTATATATAATTAAGCTATTTTCAGTTTCATTTTATGCCCATTTCATGAGATTCATTATGATTATTCATGAACTTCGAACAACGATGGTAGGGTAGGGGGACGGGGTAGCCGACTGTGCGAGGGCTGTATAGCTAGTGAAGGCTGTTAAAAACTCATCGTTGTTGCACGGTAAGAAATTTTTACAAAGATAAAGATTAAAATACAATAACAGCAAACCAAGAATAGCTGAGATATTCAATACAAATGTTACAGAAAAAATATAAATATATCCCATTAAGCTTTAACATTGACAAATATGATGAAAAAAAAGGAAGGGACTACTATACTAGTCAACAAAAGAAACGATACAAGGCAATGTATTTTCCATATATCATCAAATTAAATACACTGTACCAAAGTAAATAACTGCCCTATTCGTCTAATTTTTACAGAGTGTTGTTTTTCTCATCAAAACCAAAGCAAAAACGCGAAAAAAATTTCTAAAATTTTTGTTATTTCAAAAATCGTATTTTCACCCAAAAATTCAAAAATCGGTGTTAGAACTTTAAACTGTTAAACTTAAACATGGTCTGCTTAAATTAATTATCATCTTCGAAATTAAGTGCCGACTTTTCTGCAAAATAAATTTGACCCCTGTGTTCAATAACTTGGTATTTTGTAACTTTCTAATTTGGTCATATTCTTTTAATCATATGCATTTGCTTTGTAAATGAATGTTTTTCATATGATAATTTAAAAGATTTTCCTATTTATTATATTTTATGATAAATTTTAGTTCAAACTTGTGTATCGTTTCTTTTGTTGACTAGTATAATTATTTTTAATTCGGTTGGGGGAATTTTAACTAGTTAGAACTGATAATAAGTAATGAAATGAATAAGCTAACCAAGACGAAGTGGTAACTGAACATAACCTATCATGTCGAAAACAGGATGAAATGAATATTCTACCCAAAATAAAGAATTGTTGTGAACGAATTCGAAAGTAAATTTTCGACGGCTTTGCCGGCCCCCAAAAATGAGCCTGCATAGAAACCGGTAAACATGAATGACTATTGTGAAGCTAACCGGCGATAACAGTCGGCCGCTTACTATTCACTAGGGCAACCAGCAATAATATTCATGAGATGACCTGGGTTCGATGAAGTGTTGTAAGAAAATATCAATTATAAGGATAAAATAATGTTTGCTGATTATATTTGATATTGCTACAAATAACAATAAATTCTTAACTCAACGGGTGTCTTCTTCGAGGTCTGCGTTTACTTAATCAATTATAAAAAGGGGAACGCTTACGTAAACCGATAGTTTACAAATATTTTTCGGTAAATTATAAAAAATGCCAATTGAAACATCAATGAATAGCCTTTTATATTTAAACATTAAGCTGAACCAAAAATACAATCTACAGATGCTTCTTAGTAAAGACACATTCCATATAAGATTACAAAATGGTTCTTATTAAATTCTCTTACATGCCGACGTGATTTTTTACTGGTTTTAAATCACTTTCAGAATTATACAGTTCTCATATTATATACAATTTTTTTCAACCATATTTAACAGTTCAGACTAAAGATACAACCAATTACCCCCACCCTATGCTGACAAAGTCGTACGGGTTTAGGGCATATGTACCATGAGACAGTTAGCTGTAACATCAGGTACCATGACCAACGTGAATAATCTATAGGTTTGTACAGCCGGCAATAGTTCAGTTGGACAATGTGCATCAGAATATCAGGACCCCCCTCCCCCCCCCCCCCCCCAAAAAAAAAAAAAACAAAAACAAAACAAAACAAAACAAACCTGTTGACAAACTCGTACGGGTCTAGGCATAAATGATAATGGCCATTTTAGAGGCAATTTCATCTTCTTCTACCTCTTGTATCATGGCCAACGTGACGACTCTCTTAATTTGGCCAAACGGCATTAATTAAGTCGGACTATGTGACATACAACGAAAGCAGGACCCACACAAGCTGAAAATCTCGTACGGGTCTAGACATCAACGCTATGGGCCACTTTAGAGGCAATGTCTTCTTCTACCTCTTGTATTATGGCCAACGTGACGTATCTCTTAGTTTGGCCAGCCGGCAATACTTAAGTCGAACTACGTGACATACTAGGATACCAGGACCCCGACAAGCTGAAAATCTCGTACGGGTCTAGACACTGATAAACGCCATGAGCCATTTTAGAGGCAATATTTTCTTCTACCTCTTGTATTTTGGCCAACGTGACGTATCTCTTAGTTTGGCCAGCCGGCAATACTTAAGTCGAACTACGTGACATACTAGGATACCAGGACCCAGACAAGCTGAAAATCTCGTACGGGTCTAGGCATAAGTCCTATGGGTCATTTTAGAGGCATTGGTTTCTTTTACCGCTGGAATTATTGCCAACGTGATACATCTCTTAGTTTGATCAGCGGCAATAGTCGGACTATGTGACAAACCAGGTACCCCAACCCTATGCTTTAAACTCGTACGGGTCTAGAGCAGCAGTGCTGTGAGCCATTATAGAGGCAATGTATACTTTTACTCCTGGTATCATGGTTAACGTTAATAATCTCTTAGTTTGGCTAGCTGGCAATAGTTAAGTCGGACAATGTGACATCAGAACATCAGGACACTCACCCCCTCCCGCCAAAAAAAAAAAAAACCCTGCTGACAAACTCGTACGGGTCTAGGCATAAATGCTTATGGCCATTTTAGATGCAATGTCGTCATCTTCTACCTCTTGTATCATGGCCAACGTGACGACTGTTAGTTTTGCCAGCCGGCATTAGTACTAAGTCGGATTATATTTGTTGCATAGTGTGCTAGTGGCCTAATATGATATACATGGGGTCAGTGAATCCCCATATTCAATTTACTGACCCCATATATGTCAAAGTGATCAAGTCTTCAATACCTTAGTATTAAGAACCTTCTTCCATTGGTCTATACAAAAGCAAATGCTAAAAATAACAACTTGTCAGCTTTAAATGTGTTTTATGAATTTATTTCAATCGTTCATCGTCAATTTTTTCGTCTGTTGAAACCTTTTAGATTTTTCCTCAACACCGAGTTGTTTTTATAAAGGGACGTAACACCACTACTAATCGTGTATTGAAATAAGCTCCGCCTACTAACCCAATATGGAATATACACGGTCTCCATGCGGTTGCTTTTAACCAATCATATTCCTAGAAATGTATAGCAGGTAAGATAATGTCAGGATACAAGGATACCAGGACCCCCCCCCCCCCCCCCCCCCCCTCACAAGCTGAAAATCTCGTACGGGTCTAGCCATAAACACTCTGGGCCATTTTAGACGCAATGTCTTCTTCTGCCTTTTTTTATCATGGCCAACGTGACGTATCTCGTAGTTTGGCCAGCCGGCAATACTTAAGTCGAACTAAGTGACATACTGGGAAACCAGGACCCCTACAAGTTAAAAAATTCGTACGGGTCTAGACATAAACGCTATGGGACATTTTAGAGGCATTGTCTTCTTCTACCGCTGGTATCATTGCCAACGTGATGAATCTCTTAGTTTGATCAGCCGGCAATAGCCGGACTATGTGACAAACCAGGTACCCCCAACCCTATGCTTAAAGCTCGTACGGGTCTAGAGCATCAGTGCTGTGAGCTATTTTAGAGGCAATGTATACTTTTACCCCTGGTATCATGGTTAACGTTAATAGTCTCTTAGTTTGGCTAGCTGGCAATAGTTAAGTTTGACAATGTGACATCAGAACATCAGGACACCCACCCCCTCCCGCCAAAAAAAAAATCCCCTGCTGACATAAATGCTTATGGCTATTTTAGATGCAATGTCGTCATCTTCTACCTCTTGTATCATGGCCAACGTGACGACTCTTAGTTTTGCCAGCCGGCATTAGTACTAAGTCGGATTATATTTGTTGCATAGTGTGCTAGTGACCTAATATGATATATATGGGGTCAGTAAATTCGATATATTTAATTTACTGACCCCATATATCTCAAAGTGATCAAGTCTTCAATATCGTTAGTATTAAGAACCTTCTTCCATTGGTCTATACAAAAGCAAATGCTAAAAATAACAACTTGTCAGCTTTAAATGTGTTTTATGAATTTATTTCAATCGTTCATCGTCAATTTTTTCGTCTGTTGAAACCTTTTAGATTTTTCCTCAACACCGTGTTGTTTTTATAAAGGGACGTAACACCACTACTAATCGTGTATTGAAATAAGCTCCACCTACTAACCCAATATGGAATATACACGGTCTCCATGCGGGTGCTTTTAACCAATCATATTCCTAGAAATGTACAGGAGGTAAGATAATGTCAGGATACAAGGATACCAGGGCTCCCCTCACAATCTGAAAATCTCGTACGGGTCTAACCATAAACACTCTGGGCCATTTTAGACGCAATGTCTTCTTCTGCCTTTTTTTTATCATGGCCAACGTGACGTAAGAGGTACGTCACGTTGGCCATAATACAAGAGGTAGAAGAAGACATTGCCTCTAAAATGGCCCATAGTGTTATTGGCAATAGTTAAGTCGGACAATGTGATATCAGAACATCAGGACACCCACCCCCTCCCGCCAAAAAAAAATCCCCTGCTGACATAAATGCTTATGGCCATTTTAGATGCAATGTCGTCATCTTCTACCTCTTGTATCATGGCCAACGTGACGACTCTTAGTTTTGCAAGCCGGCATTAGTACTAAGTCGGATTATATTTGTTGCATAGTGTGCTAGTGACCTAATATGGCATATATGGGGTTAGTAAATTCCATATATGTAATTTGCTGACCCCATATATCTCAAAGTGATCAAGTCTTCAATATCGTTAGTATTAATAACCTTCTTCCATTGGTCTATACAAAAGAAAATGCCAAAAATAACAACTTGCCAGCTTTAAATGTGTGTTTTATGAATTTATTTCAATCGTTCATCGTCAAATTCTTCGTCTGTTGAAACCTTTTAGATTTTTCCTCAACACCGTGTTGTTTTTATAAAGTGACGTAACACCACTACTAATCGTGTATTGAAATAAGCTCCGCCTACTAACCCAATATGGAATATACACGGTCTCCATGCGGGTGCTTTTAACCAATTATATTCCTAGAAATGTATAGGAGGTAAGATAATGTCAGGATACAAGGATACCAGGACCCCCCCCCCCCCCCCTCACAAGCTGAAAATCTCGTACGGGTCTAGCCAATAACACTATGGGCCATTTTAGAGGCAATGTCTTCTTCTACCTCTTGTATTATGGCCAACGTGACGTATCTCTTAGTTTGGCCAGCCGGCAATACTTAAGTCGAACTACGTGACATACTAGGATACCAGGACCCCGACAAGCTGAAAATCTCGTACGGGTCTAGACATAAACGCTATAGGCCATTTGAGAGGCAATATCTTCTTCTACCTCTTGTATTTTGGCCAATGTGACGTATCTCTTAGTTTTGCCAGCCGGCAATACTAAAGTCGAACTACGTGACATACTAGGATACCAGGACCCAAACAAGCTGAAAATCTCGTACGGGTCTAGGCATAAGTCCTATGGGTCATTTTAGAGGCATTGGTTTCTTTTACCGCTGGAATTATTGCCAACGTGTTACATCTCTTAGTTTGATCAGCGGCAATAGTCGGAGTATGTGACAAACCAGGTACCCTAACCCTATGCTTTAAACTCGTACGGGTCTAGAGCAGCAGTGCTGTGAGCCATTATAGAGGCAATGTATACTTTTACTCCTGGTATCATGGTTAACGTTAATAATCTCTTAGTTTGGCTAGCTGGCAATAGTTAAGTCGGACAATGTGACATCAGAACATCAGGACACTCACCCCCTCCCGCCAAAAAAAAAAAAAAAAAAAAACCCTGCTGACAAACTCGTACGGGTCTAGGCATAAATGCTTGTGGTTATTTTAGATGCAATGTCGTCATCTTCTACCTCTTGTATCATGGCCAACGTGACGACTCTTAGTTTTGCCAGCCGGCATTAGTACTAAGTCGGATTATATTTGTTGCATAGTGTGATAGTGGCCTAATATGATATATATGGGGTCAGTGAATCCCTATATTCAATTTACCGACCCCATATATGTCAAAGTGATCAAGTCTTCAATACCGTTAGTATTAAGAACCTTCTTCCATTGGTCTATAGAAAAGAAAATGCCAAAAATAACAACTTGTCAGCTTTAAATGTGTTTTATGAATTTATTTCAATCGTTCATCGTCAATTTCTTCGTCTGTGGAAACCTTTTAGATTTTTTCTCAACACCATGTTGTTTTTATAAAGGGACGTAACACCACTACTAATCGTGTATTAAAATAAGCTCCGCCTACGAACCCAAAATGGAATATACACGGTCTCCACGCGGTTGCTTTTAACCAATCATATTCCTAGAAATGTATAGGAGGTATGATAATGTGAGGATACAAGGATACCAGGACCCCCCCCCCCCCACCAACCCACCCACAAGCTGAAAATTTCGTACGGGTCTAGCCAATAATACTATGGGCCATTTTTAACGCAATGTCTTCTTCTGCCTCTTGTATCATGGCCAACGTGACGTATCTCTTAGTTTGGCCAGCCGGCAATACTTAAGTGGAACTATGTGACATACTGGGATACCAGGATCCCTACAAGCTAAAAGAATCTCGTACGGGTCTAGGCATAAGTCAAATGGGTCATTTTAAAGGCATTGTCTTCTTGTACCGCTGGTATCATTGCCAATGTGATGAATCTCTTAGTTTGATCAGCCGGCAATAGCCGGACTATGTGACAAACCAGGTACCCCCAACCCTATGCTTAAAGCTCGTACGGGTCTAGAGCATCAGTGCTGTGAGCCATTTTAGAGACAATGTATACTTTTACCCCTGGTATCATGGTTAACGTTAATAATCTCTGAGTTTGGCCAGCCGATAATAATTAAATTGGACTATGTAATTTATATCAGGTACCCCCCTTTTGTTCATTGTATGCTTGCAACGTGTACTGGTATAGAGCATCAGTGATATGAGCCATTTTAGAGGCAATCTCTACTACTACCTCTGGTACCATGGTCAACGTGGAGAATCTCTAAGTTTGGCCAGGCGGCAAAAGTTAAGTCAAACTATGTGACAAACCAGGTACCCCACTCTTCACCCAATAGAAAAAGCTCGTATGATTCAAGGGCATAAATGCTAAGGGCCATTTTATGGTCAATTTTATTTTACATCTTGTATTGTGGCCAACGTGGAGAATCTCTTAGTTTGGCCAGCCGACAATAGTAAAGGTTAACAATGAGACAAACCAAGTACCCCAATCCTATACTGAAAACTCGTACTGGTCTAGAGCATCAGTGCTAATGGCCCTTTTTTGGGCAGTATATCATTCTACCTCAAGTATCATGGTTAACGTGAACCATCTCTTAATTTGGCCAGCCGGTAATAGTTACAGTGTACTCTGTGACATACCAGTGTCCCCCCTTTTCAACATATGGTGATACATCGTACGGGTCTAAGGCATGAGTGAGCCATTTAAGAGGCAATATCTACCTTTACCTTTGGTATCATGATCAACGTGGAGAATCTAAGCATGGCCAGGCGGCAATAGTAAAGTCAGACTATGTGACAAACCAGGTACCCCCACCTTTCACCCAATAGTGACAAAAAAGTAAAATAACAAAAATACCGAACTCCGAAGGAAATTCAAAACGGAAAGTCCTTTACAAAATGGCAAAATAAAAAGCTCAAACACATCTAACGAACGGAAAACAACTGTCATATTCCTAACTTGGTGCAAGCATTTCCTTATGTAGAAAATGGTGGATTAAACCTTGTTTTATAGCTAGCTAAACCTCTCAATTGTATGACAGTTGCATACAATTCCATTATATATTGACAACAATGTGTGAGCAAAACAAACAGACATAATAGGTAAAAACGTCAAAAATCGGGGTATAGCAGTCAACATTGTAATATAATCTTAATCACTATGAAAACAATTAACTGTTTCAACAAAGAAACAGGAAATGGCATATAGACAAAATACATAAGCAAAAATGAAAGAAAAGAACTCAATATTGACCGTAGCACAATGCGGGATGTATAAGTACAGATCCACGTCATAAGTATATAATCAAAAACAAGTTAGTATGGGTCAAGGGCAAAAGTGCTGAAGGCAATTTTAGAGGAAGTGTCTTCTACCTCTTGTATCATGAACATAGTAGAGAATCTCTTAGTTTGACAAGCCGGCAATAATTAAGTCGGACTATGTTATATACTTGGTACCTCGACTACATCGCCTTATGCTGAAAAAACGTACGGGTCTAGAGGCAATCTCTACCTCTGCCTCTGGAATCATGGTCAACGTGGAGAATCTCTTAGTTTGGCCAGGTGGCAATAGTAAAGTCAGACTATATGACCATGTACCCCTACCTTACACCCGTATGGGTCAAAGGCATAAGTGCTAAGGACCATTTTAGAGGCAATATCATCTTCAACCTCCTGCATCATGGCCAACGTAGGGAATCTCTAAGTATGGCCAGCCGGCAATAGTTAAGTCGGAATTTGTGACATGCCAGGTTCCCAAACCCTATGCTGACAAACTCATACTGGTGTAGGACATAAGTGCATTGTACCATCTGAAAGGCAATGTGTCCCTCTTCCTCTTGTAGTATTGGATTAAAGAGAATAGAATACTGCTTTTATATGGGACCATGACTAACGTGGAGAATCTTTCAATTTGGCCATCCGGCAATAGTTAAGTCGGACTATGTGACATACCAAGTTCCCCCACCCCTCCCAAACCTGGTACTGACAAGCTCGTAAAGGTCTAGGGCATAAGTGGCATGATCCATTTTAGAGGCAATATCTACTTCTTCTTCTGGTACCATGTTCACCGTGGATAATCTAGTTTGGGTAGCCGGCAATAGTTAAGTCGGACTTTATGACATACTAAGATAAAAAGTAATATAACAAAAAAAACGAACTCTTAGGAAAATTCAAATCGGAAAGTCTCTTATCAAAAGGCAAAATCAAAAGCTCAAACACATCAAATGAATGGAAAACAATTGTCATATTCCTAACCAGGACCTCCCACATGCTGACAAACTCGCACGAGGCTAGGCATAAAACCTATGAACCATTTTAGAGGTACTAGTATTGTCTTCTTCTCTTAGTTTGATCAGCTGGCAATATTTAAGTTGGACAATGAGACATACCATGCCCCCTAACTCTATGTTAAAATGTATACGGGTTTAGGCCATTAATGCTATAGGCCATTTTTAGAGGCAATGCAAACTCCTATCTCTCGTTTCATGGTCAACATGAACAATCCTTTAGTTTGGCTAGCCGGTAATAGTTAAATTGGACTATGTAACATACCAGGTGCCCCCTTTTTATCCCTTACTGACGAAAACGTACGAGTCTAACACATAAGTGAAATGATCCATTTCAGACGCAATATCTACCTCTACCTCTGGAACCAAGGCCAACGTGGTGAATCTCTTAGTTATTCTAGGCGGCAATAATTAAGTCAGACTATGCTACATACCAGTTACTCCCAGATTTCACCCAATAGTGACACGGTCGTTTGGGTCAATGGCATAAGTGCTAAGACTCATTTTAGAAGCAATATATTCTTCTACCTCTTGTTTCATGGCCAAAGTGGAGAATCTCTTAGTTTGGCGAGCCGGCAATAGTTAAATCGGACTATGTTACATACCTTGTACCCAAAACCCTTTGCTGACAAACTCATACGGGTGTAGAATATACGTGCTATAGACCATCTTAGAAGCAATGTATCCGTCTTCCTCTGGTAGTATTGCATTAAAGAGAATAAAGCGGTGTATGGTACCATGGCTAATGTGGAGAATCTTTTAGTTTGGCTATCCGACAATAGTTAAGTAGGACTATGTGACATACCTCCCCCCCCCCTCCCCCCCCCCCCCCCCCTTGATTCTAAAAAACTCGTACGGTTCTAAGTGGTATGAGCCATTTAAGAGGCAATGTTTACTTGATCTCTAATACCATGACCAACATGGAGAATTTTTTAGTTTGGATACCCGGCAATAGTTTAGTCACACTATGTGATATGTTAGGTACTCATCATCCCCCTATTTACCCAATGCTGGCAAACTCGTTTGGATAAAGGGCATAAATGCTTAGTACCATTTTAAAGGGCAATGTCTTCGTCTACTTTTTGTATCATAGCCAACATTGATAATCTTTTAATTTGGCCATCCAGACAAAGTCGGACTACTTGACATACCAAGTCCCCCCCCACCCGATGCTGACAAACTCGTACAGACTAAAAGCATAAGTTTAGGGTCATTTTAGAGGCAATATCTTCGTCTACCTCTTGTATCATTGCCAATATGGAGACTCTGTAAGGTTGTCCAGCTGGCCAGAGTAATGTCGGACTATGTGACATACCAGGTACCCCAAACCCTATGCTGACAAACTTGTATAGGTCTAGGGCATAAGTGTTATAGATCATCTTAGAGGGAATGTCACCCTCTACCTCTGGTAGTATTGGATTTTAGAGAATAAAATATTGTATGGTATCATGGCCAACATGGAGAATC
Source organism: Mytilus californianus (assembly GCF_021869535.1). Lineage (NCBI taxonomy): Eukaryota > Metazoa > Mollusca > Bivalvia > Mytilida > Mytilidae > Mytilus > Mytilus californianus. The sequence continues at coordinate 97,339,109 of NW_026262734.1, read as the reverse complement.
TTTTAGTTTGGTCATCCTGCAATAGTTAAGTCAGACTATGTGACATACCCGATACCCCAAACTCTATGCTGACAAACTCATACGGGTGGACAACCTCTTAGTTTGGGTAGCCGGCAATAGTTTGTGACATACTGGGTATCCCTCCACTCCCTGCTTACTCAATACTGACTCGTTTGGGTCAAGGGCATAACTGCTAAGTGCCATTTGATAGGGCAATGTCTTCCTCTACCTTTTGTATCATAACTTTTAGTTTGGCCATCCTGCAATAGTAAGTCGGACTATGTGACATACCAAGTTCCCCCATCCGATGCTGATTATTTGACATACCTGGTACCAAATACCCTATGCTGACAAACTTGTATAGGTCTAGGGCATAAATATTATAGACCATCTTAGAGGCAATGTCACCCTCTACCTCTGGTAAAATTGAGAATAGAAATGGGGAATGTGTCAAAGAGACAACAACCCGACCAAAGAGCAGAATGCAGACTCAAGGCCATCACAGGTCTTCACCACAGCGACAAAATCCAGCACCCGGAGACGGGCTTAAGCTTGCCCCTTAACAAAAATTTGTACTAGTTCAGTAAAAATGAACATCACCCTAAACTCCGAAACATATAAATGAACTAAAATTTAAAAAAAAAAAATACAAGACTAACAACGGCCAGAGGCTCCTGACTTGGGACAGGTGCAAGAATGCGGCAAGGTTAAACATGTTTTGTGAGATCTCAATCCTCCCCTATACCTCTAGCCAATGTAGAATAAAGAAACGCACAGTAAAACTCAGTTTAAAATATGTCCGAGTCCGATGTCAGAATAGGTAACAGAAGAAAAGAAGCAAAATGACAATGATACATGAATCAACAAAGCTCGTATGGGTCAAGGGCATAAGTGCTGAAAGCATTTTAGAGGCAATTTCTACTTTATCTACGTCCGGTTCAAAGGCCAACGTGGAGAAACAACCCGCAGTAGTTTATAATTACTTAGACTGCGTGCATACCAGATATTCCCTCTTAACCCTAGTGTGGAAAAAAGTAAAAAAAAAAACTTTTTTCTACACTAGGTGCAAATGAAAGTTGGGACCCTTAGGCATGCTTGACTGAAAAATCCAGGTGGGGTATAGCACGGATTTTTTTTAAAATTGATCCAAAGTTGGGGTCCGGCACCCTACCCTACCCTAACTTTCAAAGTTTATAAAAAAAATTCTGAGGCAATACTTTTTTCCACACTAGGTGCAAATGAAAGTTGGGACCCTTAGGCATGCTTGACTGAAAAATCCAGGTGGGGTATAGCACGGATTTTTTTTAAAATTGATCCAAAGTTGGGGTCCGGCACCCTACCCTACCCTAACTTTCAAAGTTTATAAAAAAAATTCTGAGGCAATACTTTTTTCCACACTAGGTGCAAATGAAAGTTGGGACCCTTAGGCATGCTTGACTGAAAAATCCAGGTGGGGTATAGCACGGATTTTTTTTAAAATTGATCCAAAGTTGGGGTCCGGCACCCTACCCTACCCTAACTTTCAAAGTTTATAAAAAAAATTCTGAGGCAATACTTTTTTCCACACTAGGTGCAAATGAAAGTTGGGACCCTTAGGCATGCTTGACTGAAAAATCCAGGTGGGGTATAGCACGGATTTTTTTTAAAATTGATCCAAAGTTGGGGTCCGGCACCCTACCCTACCCTAACTTTCAAAGTTTATAAAAAAAATTCTGAGGCAATACTTTTTTCCACACTAGGTGCAAATGAAAGTTGGGACCCTTAGGCATGCTTGACTGAAAAATCCAGGTGGGGTATAGCACGGATTTTTTTAAAAATTGATCCAAAGTTGGGGTCCGGCACCCTACCCTACCCTAACTTTCAAAGTTTATAAAAAAAATTCTGAGGCAATACTTTTTTCCACACTAGGTGCAAATGAAAGTTGGGACCCTTAGGCATGCTTGACTGAAAAATCCAGGTGGGGTATAGCACGGATTTTTTTTAAAATTGATCCAAAGTTGGGGTCCGGCACCCTACCCTACCCTAACTTTCAAAGTTTATAAAAAAAATTCTGAGGCAATACTTTTTTCCACACTAGGTGCAAATGAAAGTTGGGACCCTTAGGCATGCTTGACTGAAAAATCCAGGTGGGGTATAGCACGGATTTTTTTTAAAATTGATCCAAAGTTGGGGTCCGGCACCCTACCCTTCCCTAACTTTCAAAGTTTATAAAAAAAATTCTGAGGCAATACTTTTTTCCACACTAGGTGCAAATGAAAGTTGGGACCCTTAGGCATGCTTGACTGAAAAATCCAGGTGGGGTATAGCACGGATTTTTTTTAAAATTGATCCAAAGTTGGGGTCCGGCACCCTACCCTACCCTAACTTTCAAAGTTTATAAAAAAAATTCTGAGGCAATACTTTTTTCCACACTAGGTGCAAATGAAAGTTGGGACCCTTAGGCATGCTTGACTGAAAAATCCAGGTGGGGTATAGCACGGATTTTTTTTTAAATTGATCCAAAGTTGGGGTCCGGCACCCTACCCTACCCTAACTTTCAAAGTTTATAAAAAAAATTCTGAGGCAATACTTTTTTCCACACTAGGTGCAAATGAAAGTTGGGACCCTTAGGCATGCTTGACTGAAAAATCCAGGTGGGGTATAGCACGGATTTTTTTTAAAATTGATCCAAAGTTGGGGTCCGGCACCCTACCCTACCCTAACTTTCAAAGTTTATAAAAAAAATTCTGAGGCAATACTTTTTTCCACACTAGGTGCAAATGAAAGTTGGGACCCTTAGGCATGCTTGACTGAAAAATCCAGGTGGGGTATAGCACGGATTTTTTTTAAAATTGATCCAAAGTTGGGGTCCGGCACCCTACCCTACCCTAACTTTCAAAGTTTATAAAAAAAATTCTGAGGCAATACTTTTTTCCACACTAGGTGCAAATGAAAGTTGGGACCCTTAGGCATGCTTGACTGAAAAATCCAGGTGGGGTATAGCACGGATTTTTTTTAAAATTGATCCAAAGTTGGGGTCCGGCACCCTACCCTACCCTAACTTTCAAAGTTTATAAAAAAAATTCTGAGGCAATACTTTTTTCCACACTAGGTGCAAATGAAAGTTGGGACCCTTAGGCATGCTTGACTGAAAAATCCAGGTGGGGTATAGCACGGATTTTTTTTAAAATTGATCCAAAGTTGGGGTCCGGCACCCTACCCTACCCTAACTTTCAAAGTTTATAAAAAAAATTCTGAGGCAATACTTTTTTCCACACTAGGTGCAAATGAAAGTTGGGACCCTTAGGCATGCTTGACTGAAAAATCCAGGTGGGGTATAGCACGGATTTTTTTTAAAATTGATCCAAAGTTGGGGTCCGGCACCCTACCCTACCCTAACTTTCAAAGTTTATAAAAAAAATTCTGAGGCAATACTTTTTTCCACACTAGGTGCAAATGAAAGTTGGGACCCTTAGGCATGCTTGACTGAAAAATCCAGGTGGGGTATAGCACGGATTTTTTTTAAAATTGATCCAAAGTTGGGGTCCGGCACCCTACCCTACCCTAACTTTCAAAGTTTATAAAAAAAATTCTGAGGCAATACTTTTTTCCACACTAGGTGCAAATGAAAGTTGGGACCCTTAGGCATGGTTGACTGAAAAATCCAGGTGGGGTATAGCACGGATTTTTTTTAAAATTGATCCAAAGTTGGGGTCCGGCACCCTACCCTACCCTAACTTTCAAAGTTTATAAAAAAAATTCTGAGGCAATACTTTTTCCACACTAGGTGCAAATGAAAGTTGGGACCCTTAGGCATGCTTGACTGAAAAATCCAGGTGGGGTATAGCACGGATTTTTTTTAAAATTGATCCAAAGTTGGGGTCCGGCACCCTACCCTACCCTAACTTTCAAAGTTTATAAAAAAAATTCTGAGGCAATACTTTTTTCCACACTAGGTGCAAATGAAAGTTGGGACCCTTAGGCATGCTTGACTGAAAAATCCAGGTGGGGTATAGCACGGATTTTTTTTAAAATTGATCCAAAGTTGGGGTCCGGCACCCTACCCTACCCTAACTTTCAAAGTTTATAAAAAAAATTCTGAGGCAATACTTTTTTCCACACTAGGTGCAAATGAAAGTTGGGACCCTTAGGCATGCTTGACTGAAAAATCCAGGTGGGGTATAGCACGGATTTTTTTTTTTAATTTGTTATATAATTAATTAGTTATGTACTTGCACACCATACTTTGATTACTAAAAATAAACCCTGCGTGTCATCAAAACTAAGCGAAACCCACTGTTACTGAAAAAGAATGATTCGCCAAAACAGATTTGTTTGACATGAAAGTATTAAAAGTACGAACTAAACTTTGTATTCTCGAAGCGTAAAAATATTTTTACTTTTTAGGAACTATTTTGCCGAGAATATGGAAAGCTATTTCGCACAATATCGCACAAACATTTTCTGATGGCAAAGTCGATACCATGTAACAAGAAAATTTAGGCATCATTTAAATAATGTCATTTTTCAGTGTTGACAGTTGAAGTTAAGTCTTTAAGCGTGCAGCACCTGCACGATGTTAAAAGCACATACTATTGTTTATTAAAATATTGAACAGGAAATGAAATTTTCATATTGAACAGGAAATGAAATTTTCAAATTCATTGAAAAGTGTTTTCGACGGCTAAATTGAAGTTAAAACAGATATTGTAGTGGTAATATAAAATTGAAAAGTTTAAGTTAGTTTGAATCTTATGCAACTTTTGGGTTTATAGACATACCTGAAAACTGGCTGCTAGCGGAGTGGCTGCTAGCGAGTGGCTGCTAGCTTGAGTCTAGCGTTTATATAAACAACTATTCAGAGCAACAATGCTTTCCAAAGGAAGGTTATGCGACTCCATTATAGCTTAGAGTCATCGCCTTATCTATGGTCAACCTATGTCATATTTTAATACTTGTTTTTACTTGCATCCAGGCATGAACGGATCCCTTTAAGAGCTCTTGCATTTTGTTCTATAGCATTTATTGTTTAGTGTGCAGAAGGGTTGTACTTTCTCAACAGAAGGCTTCGGAATAGATTCTTGGCTTTTATACATCATGTACATACCGCACAGGCAAAAAAGACACCCTTCAATTACAAAGGATTTGCAGCCGGATAGGAAGTACAGGTGCATGTATTTCGATACATTGGCCAATCCCAAGGGTACATGTATTATGGTTATGAATGTCGCTAGGTTGCTGTTTCAATATCTATATCCCATATGTCGTTTAACTTATGGTAAACGATGTTTTAGAGCAGAATCGGACTATTATAGCTGACTATGCAGTATTGATTTTGCTCATTGTTGAAGGTCGTACGGTGACTTCTATGTCATTATGTCTCTGGTGGAGAGTTTTCTCATTGGCAATTATACCACATCTCCTTATTTTTATACATGCAAAGCTAGGTATATTTCTTTCTTGCTACACGTTATGAATAAGCTATAGCTCTTTGTTTTATCATACCAGGAAAGGCTACGATTTAGGTCAACAGTTTAAGCATTTTAATTCTTGAATAAATGTTGTTTTTGTTTGGATTTTTTTTAAATTGATAAATTATGTACATCATAGTTTTCCAATTCTTCTCAACGTAATAACACTCGAATAAACAAATATATCAAACCAGAGCATGATGAACGTCATAATATATAGCTGCTTTAAAACTAAAAGTGACCAACGTCAACATATTATGACAACCGTGTCATCTTTAAAGTTTCTATTGAGTCGGAAAAGAAATACCAATTTTCGTCTGAAAGTAAATTGTATTTTGATTTAATATTTGCAGCACCACAAGGACAGAAGGGAGATCGTGGACTACCAGGTGTTAAAGGTACATTATTCTACGCATGCTCGTAATCGTACAACCACGTGGTGTATTTGCACTGATGATGAATTTGTTGTGTTTTAATTCAAAAATTGTGTCTCCGCTTGGCACGCTATGCATAGTGTAAAACAGCTATTGGTTCAACAGGAATATGCTTTTATAAAACATGTAAAACGGGGATAAGGTTTTGTATTGAAGATTTTTTTCAATTTGTAAGTATTTATTGTGTTGTTTTATTCCATTAAAACTGACAATACATTATTAAACATGGTAAACTTTATTTACTAATACAAAATATCCTTCCCATCGATTTAATGGCCAATATTGAGATTTGATGTATAAAGTAAAATACGGAGACAGAACATGTATTTATTTTATTTTCCAGGTGAAAGAGGTGCCACAGTGGTGAGTGTACGATACTAATATTTTGATTACGAAATAATACTTTCATATAACGACATTGGTAGGACATTCTTGTACTCGGTCATATAAGAGCAAGTAAAAGAAGAAAAATCAAGCTGACAATAAGTGCAATTTGCGGGAAAAAAATCACTGTTTTTTGGTTATTTTGTCGTGTATAGAAAACATACAACAGTTAAATTATCCTCAAATTGCACCGATTTGAAGTTTAGTTTTACTTATTTTCGTTGTTCTTACTTGACCGAATACCAGAATATCCTTCCACAGAGTAGGTAACCTGTTGACAAATTATATACTCCGGGATCAGAAGTCGGTAACATGAAAATAGACTGTTGGGAGCAGTTAAAACTTGTCTTCAGAACTGCCAGGAAAGGCTGTCATAGAACTACTAGACTCATAGAAATTTATAGGGTAGAACTGTACGAATTTTTCCTAGGGTAAAACTGTCCAAAGAAACTCACCAAGAAATTCAAGCTTATTACTGTTCTAGGGTAAAAACAATCTTTAGGAATTCTTTCTAAGAATAGACATTACGAAATTGTGAACAGTATATATATATTTAGTATAAGAGAAGCCAATGTGTTATAGTATACCTCATACGTCAGAAGTTTCAATAACGCAGGACCCTTTCCATGTATTCGTCAAATATTATTATTATGAGGATTTTGAAAAAAAATGAATCTTAATCATAGCATGCAGAAAAATACCAAAATGTTTTGACAGAACCAACTCCGGCTGTATTTTTTCTAAGAAAGGTATATGGTCAATATGCATGTTGGTCTTGATAATGGGATGTTCAATACTACATTCTTTAATTGTTTATGCCCTTTTCTATTTTTTATTGCTTTGTCCACTTTTCTTTATTCTTGTTTTGCCTATTCTTCTCTATTTTTTCCCTTTATTTTCTATTTTTCCCCATTGGTCTCTATTCAAAAATAAAAACTACCAGACCGCCAGATATCCGACAACAACCCGTGAAATATCACGAACAAAATCAACAGAGCGTTTACTGTTGTTGATCATCTGACGTCACAATAACAAAATCAAAGTACAACGGAAACTTTGATGTCAAAATTGTATTTCGACCAATGAAAGCCTGAGAACAAATGAACCACAAATTATCTTCATAATATAATCAAACAGTGGAGGAAAGCCCGTTAAATTATAGAAAAATCTTCATTGGTAATTGAAAGATTATAGGATTGTTTTCCCGCCCTAAATTAATGTTCAAATATCACGCACACACCTAACTTAAATATTAGAAAATATAGAATATAAGGATATAAACATTTTATATAAAACTGAGGAAAGGGGAAAAGATTCTGATATGAATTTTAGTAGGTTTGCTTTCATCAAGAAAATATAAACCATCATGGCAAAACCAAAGAAAAATACTCATAGTACAAATAACAGCCTATAAAACTAGATATTAAACAACGGAAACCCCCAACTAAATATTAGAACTATTTACAGCCGTACAAACATATTGTAAAAGATTCTTTTCTGAAGATTTATGTTTCTAAGGCAAGATTTGTTCAGGTCTATTATATAAAAATAAGAAGATGTGGTATCATTTCCAATAAGGCAACTCTATATCAGAGACCAAATGACATATGTTGTTCATATATAATATGAAGTTAACAACTATAGGTCACCGTACGGCCTTCAACAATGAGCAAAACCCATACCACATAGTCAGCTATAAAAGTCCCCGAAATGACAAATGTAAAACAATTCAAACGAGAAAACTAACGGCCTGATTTATATACAAACCAATGAACAAAAACAAATATGATATACAGCAACAAACCACAACTACTGAATTACCGGCTCCTGACTTGGGAAAGGCACATAAAGAATGTGGCGGGGTTAAACTAGTTTGCTGGCGCCAAACCCTCCCCTAATATGGGACAGTGGTGTAACAGTACAACATAAGAACAAACTATAAAAATCAATTGAAAGAGCTTAACTTATTACGCTGTATCATCGACGTTTACTGATAATACATATTTTGAACTCTAGGAGTGGGACTATAAATCATTGCAATAACCAGGTCCGTGTGCCCTTTTTCTAACAAATATTTTCGTTGCACTCTTCTACTTTATAAATGAACTGAATGCCTGCCTATGTGGTCATCAGCTTGACAGTTATGACATGTAAGGGGAAAGCACTTTTTACAAGTCACAAAGCATTTCTCCATTACTACTTAACCTGGTTGACCTTAGATGGATTTGGCTATTATTGGCATTATTTTTAGATCCTTCATGGTCGCTAAGCTAATTGATAATTTGTTCTCGTCCTCAATATGCATGGAATATTTGACACAGGATGTTACGAAAACAACAATCCTTCAATCCAGAACTACTGAACAGAATAACTTTATGTATATAGTCTTATAGGTTGCATTTCTGTAAATATCGACAATGCAATTTCCAATAGGAACTCCTTTTACGGCTAAAACTGTACAACTTTTACTATGAAGTTTTGAAAAAAATCATATCCTAGAATAGAAAGTTCATATGCTCTACTATTTTTTTAAAGGTCAAAATATAGGGCTGTGCGGCATATTTTCAACGTTTAGAAGCCCCGAACTCCAAAGAGTTTAAACTAACACTAAATTTCTTAACTACCCCTACCTTAACTGTAGGATTACCACAGATTTCAATATAAACAATATGCATATGTATATTTACTGGTAACATTCCAAAGTTATGTCTCTATGAGATGAAACAAAGCGATCATAACTGGGAACCACTGGGCAGAATTTAAACAAAATAAATTATATATGAATATTCAATATCTCCCAAAAAGAGGCGTGGTTTGAGAAACAGCTGTATTTACAAAGTGCAACCTATACAGACATTTATTCAAATAGAAAACTCTCTAAAACACTTTGTCTCACATTAATACTTATTTATCAGAATTATAATCTTAAAGAAATCACTGCATGTACTCTAAGTTTTCTTTTACTGTACATTTTATACCCCCTCCCTTGTTTCAGTTTTTTAAAGAATTTGAAAACAATACTTTAATTATTGCCAGCTTACCCTATTTGCATGTTTTCTGACATCAAATGCCTAGAACCTGTTTAAAACTGTTCTGATATCAAATTGAAAGCATTTCAGAATACTGTAAATGTAATGTTTAGCAGTCAATCATTCCAACATTCAAGATTATATAAAGTATCTAATCCTTTCTCTGTCTCCAGTCCACATCTTACTGTATGCCTATTTGTCAATGAAAGTTCACAATTTCTGCCACAAATGGTCAGTTTAGAATTTTTGTCACAACTGTATCATCTCTAACCATATATCTGTCATAATTTAGCTAATTTATGAACTAGAAGTGTTAAAACAAAGCCATATTTGCAATAGTTGTATGTATGCAGATACAAGTCTGATGTACAAATTCACTTAAAATTTTATAGAAATGACTGCTAACATCTGATTTTTGCAAAACTTCCAAGCACAGTTATTGTTTTCTATGTAAAGACCTTTAAAATCATAAAATCATAGCATTTACAAGTTATATTATTTGTTTTATGACCCAGGGTGTAGGCAATTTTCTCTGTTTTTTCCCCTGGGACCTCAAATTTCCTAAATTAATCTGCTGTTTCTAGCAATATGGAATATTTAGTACATATTCATGATAGGACACACTATTGTAAGTTTTGTTGAGATATTTTTGTAATTCTAGCTTGTATTTTTTATTGTGTGGGGTGACAAAAAAGCAGATTTAGGTGTTACGGCTTACTTTTTGGGTTATCGACAGGACAAAAACACCCCACCAGTAATAATCATGAAGGATCTATGAGTTTCAATGACTGCAAAGAGTAAATATAAGCTCTTCTAAAAAATTTAATTTACAAATATGCATATACTATGAATTTATTTTGCATTCAGGGCTTTAAGTAAAATTTGCATACTGTAAACTGTGAATTAATGCTGAGTCATCATAGTTAAGGCCCAGAATTTTCTCAATCTTCATGAAACATCTATAAAACTTCATATTTGAGTTGATTTCATTAAAATCTGTGAGATAAATCAAATTTGGGTAAATTCAGTATGTTCTCTTTTTTTACCCAATATAGGTTGCATTTCTGTAAATATCGACAATGCAATTTCCAATAGGAACTCCTTTTACGGCTAAAACTGTACAACTTTTACTATGAAGTTTGAAAAAAATCATATCCTAGAATGGAAAGTTCATATGCTCTACTATTTTTTTAAAGGTCAAACTATAGGGCTGTGCGGCATATATTCAACGTTTATAAGCTCCGAACTCCAAAGAGTTTAAACTAACACTAAATTTCTTAACTACCCTACCTTAACTGTAGGATTACCACAGATTTCAATATAAACAATATGCATATGTATATTTACTGGTAACATTCCCAAGTTATGTCTTTATGAGATGAAACATAGAGATCATAGCTGGGAACCAGTACGTAAACAAAATTAATTATCTATGAATATTCTATATCTCCCAAAAAGAGGCGTGGTTTGAAAAACAGCTGTATTTACAAAGTGCAACCTTGAATTGCACGACAATGCATGCAACTTTTTCTTTTTTCAGAAGCCACCAACAATGAAGTAAATACGTAAGTAATTTGTTCTTTGTTTTGTTTGAAAGGTTATAAAGAACACAACAACGGAAGTTCTGGTTGTTGTCATTATTTCTAGCTACTTGTACGAAATTATTCGAACAATAATAACTTGCAATGTTATTAGAATCAATTTGGCAATTACATTTGTTTTAAGATAGATAAAGAAAAAAAGGAGTTATCAAAGGATGGATGAGTTAATTTTGTTTTGTTGATTAATTTGTATTTAAGCAAATCAAACTCAGTCTGGAAATTTTTTTCTTGAGTTTAAACACATCATATGCATA